>NW_026947501.1:0-1346166 GCF_034190915.1 Cavia porcellus | reverse complement strand
CTAACACTATCCCGAACCCTAATCCAAACCCTTTTCCTAAAACTAACCTAAACCTGACCCTTTTCCTAAAACTATCCTAAGCCTAACCCTAACTGTAAACCTAACACTAACCCTAACCTCTAACCCTAATCCTAACAGTAACACTAACACAAAACTAACTTCTACCCCTGACCCTAACCCTAACTCTAAACCTCAACCTAATGGTAAACCTAACCCTAAACCTAACCCTAACCCTAAAACTAAACCTAAAACTAAACTCTAATCCTCACATTAATTCTAAACATAACCCTAACCCTAATTTTAAACCAATCATAAACCTTAGCCTAACCATAAACCCTAAATCTAACACTAATCCTAACAATAACCGTAACCTTAACCCTAACCATAACTCTAAACCATAACACTAAACCTAACACTATCCCCAACCCTAACCCTAACCCTAAGGCTAAACCTAACCTAAGCCTAACCCTAACAATAAACCTAACACTAACCCTAACCTCTAACCCTAATCCTAATACTAACGCTAACACAAACCTTAATTCTACCCTTAACTCTAATCCTAACTCTACACTTCAACCTAACCTTAAACCTAACCCTAAACCTAAGCCAAAACCTCACCCTAAACCTCAAACTAACCCTAACTCTAACACCAAACCCTAATCCTAACCCTAAACCTAACTGAAACCCTAACTGTAAGCAAACCCTAACTCTAAACCTAACACTATGCCTAACACATAACCACTGACACTAAGCCTAACCTTTACACTATACCTAAACCTAACCGTAACTCTAACCGTATGCCAAACCCTTACTCTAAGTCTAACCTAATTGTAACGGTAACCCGAAGCCTAACCCTAAACCTATCACTAACTCCTAACGCCTAAACATAACCCTAAACTTAAACCTAGCCCTACCACTAACCGTAACCCAAACCCTATCCCAAACCGTAACTTTAAACCTAACTCTAACCCTAACACTAACCTTAACCGAATGCTAACACTAAACTCTAACCCTAACCTTAACCCTGACAATAAATTAACCCTAACCCTAAACATATCCTCTAAATCTAATGCTAAGCCTAACCCTATCCCTAACCCTAACCCTAACCCTAATTATAATCATAACCGTAAACATAAACATAACCCTAACACTAATCCTAATTGTAACCCTAAACCCTAACACTAAGCCTAACACAATCCCCAAGCTTAAACCTACAACTAGTTCTAAACCTAACCCTAAACCTAACACTAAACGTAATGCTAAACCTCAGTGTAACCATAACCTTAACCCTAACCATAACACCTAACCAATAACACTTACCCTAATCCTAACCCTAACCCTAACCCTAAACCTAAGCCTAAGCCTAACTCTAACACTAATCTTAAAGCTAACCCTAACCCTAATCCTAAAACAAACCCTAACACTAAGCTTTAACCTAACCCTAACCTAATCATAACCGTAATCCGAACCGTAACCTGAAGCCTAACCCCAACCCTATCCCTAACACCTAACCCCTAAACATTACCCTAACCCTAACCGTAACTCTAATTCTAACCCTTAACTTAAACCTAACCCTAATCCTAACACTAACCCTTACCCTAACCCTAACCCTAAACCTAACACTAACCCTAACACTAACACTAAACTCTAACCCTAACCCTAACCCAAACAATAACCATAACCGTAAATCTATCCTCTGAACCTAAACCTAACCCTTACCCTATCAATAACCCTAACCGTAACCCTAACCCTAACCCAAAAACTAAACCTAAAACAAACTGTAAGGCTATGCGTAACCAAGAACCTAAACCCTAGCCCTAACCATAACACTATCTCTAACCCTAACCCTAACCCAAAACCTAACCTTAACCCTATCCCTAAACCTAACCCTAACCCTAACACTAAAACTAAGCCTAACCCTAACCCTAACCCTAACCTTAACCCTAACACAAACCTAACCATAACGTTAAACCTAACACACACCGAACTTATAACACTAACCCTATATCTAACCCTAAACTTCAATGTAACCCTAACCCTAACCATAACGCTACAGATAACTTCTAACACTAACACTAAAACTAAGCCTCAACCTTAGCCCTAATCGTAACCCTAACCTCTAAGCCTATCTATAAACCTTACCATAACCCTATACTTAGCCTAACTCTAAATGTAATGCTAACCTCTAAACAAAACCCTAACCCTAAGCATAAGCCTATCCTCTAACCCTAATCCTAGCACTAAACCTATACATAAACCTAACCCTAACCCTTACCCTAAATCTAACCCTAAGCCTAAAAATAACCATAACCCTAAACCCTAACCCTAACACTAACATTAACCTTAAAACTAATCCTAACGCTATCCATAAACCTAACCCTAACCCTAGCCCTAAACCTAAGCCTAACCCCTAACCCTATCCCTAATCCTAACCCTAACCCTAACCCTAAAGCTCATCCTAACCCTAACAGTAACCATAACCCTAAAGCTAACTTCTAAACCTAACCCTAACAGTAAACCTAAGCTTCAACCCTAACCCTAACACTAACCTTAACCTCTAAGCCAAACCCTAAACCTAACCCTAACCCTAACCCTAAATATAACTTCTAACCCTAAACCTAACCCCAACCCTACACCTAACCTCAATCCTAAAGCTATCCCTAACCCTAAACCCTAACACATAACTAACCCTAACACTAACTCTAAGCCTAACATTATCCCTCAAACTAATCATAATCCTAAACCTAACTGTAATCCGAAGCCTAAACCTAACTCTACACCTAACACCTATTCCCTAAACCTAACCTTAACCATAACCCTAAACGTAACGGTAACCCTAACCCTAACTGTAATCCGAAGCCTAAACCTAACACCATCCCTAACACCTATCCCCTAACCCTAACCCTGACCCTAACTCTAACACTAACTCTAATCTCAAACCGTAACCCTAACCCTAACCCTAATACTAAACTTAACGTTTAAACCTATTCCTAATCCTAACGATAAACTTCAACCTAACGCTAACTGTAACGCTAACGACAAACCCTAATTCTGATCCTAACCCTACTTAACCCTACTCCTAACCCTTTAACCCTAACCCTAACCCTAGCCCTAACCTCACATTAACCCTAATCTCTAACCATAAACCTAACCTCTAACCCTAACCCTAACCCTAAGACTAACACTAACCCTAAAACAAACCTAAATTCTAACCCTCACCCTAACACTAACTCTAAACCTCAAAATAACCCTAACCCAAACCATAACGCTAAAGCTAACTTCTAACCTTAAGCCTAAGCCTAAACCTTAGCTTCAACACTAACTCTAACATTAACCCTAAGCTTTAAGCCTAACCCTAACCCGAACCTTAATGCTAAGCCTAAATATAACACTTACTTCTAACACTAACCCTAATCCTAACCTCTAACCCTAACCCTAACACTAACCCTGTCTAACCCTAACAATAAACCTACACCTGAAACAAACCTCTAGTCCTAACATTATTCCTAAACATAACCCTAACTTTAATCCTAAATCTAACCATAACCCTAACCCTAACCATAAACCCTAAACCTAACCGTAACACTAACCCTGGCCCTAACCATAACTCTAAACCATAACACTAAACCTAACACTATCCCGAACCCTAACCCAAACCCTTTTCCTAAAACTAACCAAAACCTAACCCTAACTGTAAACCTAACACTAACCCTAACCTCTAACCCTAATCGTAACAGTAACACTAACACAAAACTAACTTCTACCCCTGACCCTAACCCTAACTCTAAACCTCAACCTAATGGTAAACCTAACCCTAACCCTAACCCTAAAACTAAACCTAAAACTAAACTCTAATCCTCACATTAATTCTAAACATAACCCTAACCCTAATTTTAAACCAATCATAAACCTTAGCCTAACCATAAACCCTAAATCAAAACCTAATCCTAACAATAACCGTAACCTTAACCCTAACCATAACTCTAAACCATAACACTAAACCTAACAATATCCCCAACCCTAACCCTAACCCTAAGGCTAAACCTAACCTAAGACTAACCCTAACCATAAACCTAACACTAACCCTAACCTCTAACCCTAATCCTAATACTAACGCTAACACAAACCTTAATTCTACCCTTAACTCTAATCCTAACTCTAAACCTCAACCTAACCTTAAACCTAACCCTAAACCTAAGCTGAAACCTCACCCTAAACCTCAACCTAACCCTATCTCTAACGCCAAACCCTAATCCTAACCCTAAATCTAACTGAAACCCTAACCGTAAGCTAACCCTAACTCTAACCCTAACCCTATGCCTAACACATAACCACTGACACTAAGCCTAACCCTTACACTATACCTAAACCTAACCGTAACTCTAACCCTATCCCTAACCCTTACTCTAAGTCTAACCTAATTGTAACGTTAACCCGAAGCCTAACCCTAAACCTATCACTAACTCCTAATGCCTAAACATAACCCTAAACTTAAACATAGCCCTACCACTAACCGTAACCCAAACTCTATCCCAAACCGTAAGTTTAAACCTAACCCTAACCCTAACAATAACCTTAACCGAATGCTAACACTAAACTCTATCCCTAACCTTAACCCTGACAATAAATTAACCCTAACCCTAAACAAATCCTCTAAATCTAATGCTAAGCCTAACCCTATCCCTAACCCTAAACCTAACCCTAATTATAATCATAACCGTAAACATAAACATAACCCTAACACTAACCCTAATTGTAACCCTAAACCCTAACACTAACCCTAACACAATCCCCAAGCTTAAACCTACAGCTAGTCCTAAGCCTAACCCTAAACCTAACACTAAACGTAATGCTAAACCTCAATGTAACCATAACCCTAACCCTAACCATAACACCTAACCAATAACACTTACCCTAATCCTAACCCTAACCCTAACCCTAAACCTAAGCCTAAGCCTATCTCTAACCCTAATCTTAAAGCTAACTCTAACCCTAATCCTAAAACAAACCCTAACACTAAGCTTTAACCTAACCCTAACCTAATCATAACTGTAATCCTTACCTTAACCTGAAGCCTAACCCCAACCCTATCCCTAACTCCTAACCCTTAAACATTACCCTAACCCTAACTGTAACTCTAACCCTTAAATTTAACTTAAACCTAACCCTAACCCTAACACTAACCCTTACCCTAACCCTAACCCTAAACCTAACACTAACCCTAACACTCACACTAAACTCTAACCCTAACCATAACACTCTAACCCTCACCCTAACCCTAACCCTATACCTGTCTAACCCTAACCCTAAACCTAAACCTAAAACAAACCTCTAATCCTAACATTATTCCTAAACATAACCCTAACACTAATCCTAAATCGAACCATAACTCTAACCCTAATCAAAAACCGCAAACCTAACCATAACACTAACGCTAACCCTAACCATATCTCTGAACCATACCACTAAGCCTAACACTATCCCCAACCCTAACCCAAACCCTATTCCTAAACCTAACCTAAACCTAAACCTAACCATAAACCTAACTCTAACACTAACCTCTAACTCTAATCCTAACAGTAACACTAACAGAAACCTATCTTCTACTCCTGACTCTAATGCTAACTCTAAAGCTCAACCTAATGCTAAACCTAACCATAACCCTAACCCAAACCCTAAACCTAATCCTAAGTCTAACCTCTAATCCTAACATTAATTTTAAACATAACCCTAAACCTAATCCTAAACCAATCATAAACCTAACCCTAACAATAAACCCTGAATCTAACCCTAACCCTAACGATAACCATAACCATAACCCTAACCATAACTCTAAAAGATAACACTAACCCTAACAATATCACCAACCCTAACCCTAACCCTAAGCCTCAAACTAACCTAAGACTAATGCTAACCGTAAACCTAACACTAACCCTAAACTCTAACCCTAATGCTAACACTAACCCTAAAACAAACCTAAATTCTACCCCTAATTCTAATCCTAACTCTAAACCTCAACCTAAACTTAAACCTAACCCTAAACCTAAGTCTAAATCTAACCCTAAACCTCAAACTAACCCTAACCCTAACTCTAATGCCAAACCCTAATCCTAACCCTAAACCTTACCGAATCCCTAACCGTAAGCTAACCCTAACTCTAACTCTAACCCTATGCCTAACACATAACAACTAACATTAAGCCTAACCCTTACACTATAACTAAACCTAACCCTAACTCTAACCCTATCCCTAACCCTTACTCTGTCTAATCTATCCGTGACTGTAAACAGAAGCCTAACCCTAACCCTATCATTAACTCCTAAAGCCTAAACATAACCCTAAACTTAAACCTAGGCCTAAGACTAACCGTAAACCAAACCCTAACCCTAACCATAACATTAACCATAACCCTAACACTAACACTAACACTAACCCTAACCTAATGCTAACACTAAACTCTAACCCTAAGCCTAACCCTAACCCTAACCCTAACAATTAATTAGCCCTAATCATAAACATATCCTCTAAATCTAATCCTAAGACTTACCCTATTCCTAACCCTAAACCTAACTCTAATTATAACCATAAATGTAAACATAAACATAACCCTAACCCTATTGTAACCCTAAACCCTAACACTAACCCTAACACTATCCCCAAACTTAAACCTACAACTAGTCCTAAACCTAAACCTAAACCTAACCCTAACTGTAACCCTAACCCTAAACCTAACCTCTAACCCTAACCCTAACACTAAGCCTAACAAAAACCTAACTTCTAAACCTAACCCTAAACCTAATTCTAGACCTCAACGTAACCATAATCCTAACCCTAACCATAACACCTAACGAATAACACTTACCCTAACCCTAACCCTAACAGTAACCCTAAACCTAACCCTATCTCTAACCCTAATATTAAAGCTAACGCTAACCCTAATACTAAAACTTACCCTAACACTAAGCCTTACCCCAACTCTAAACTAATCATAACAGTAATACGCATCGTAACCTGGAGCCTAACCCTACCCTGTCCCTAACACCTAACCCCTAAACATTACCCTAAACCTAACCGTAACCGTAACCCTAACCTTAACCCTTAACCTAACCCTAACCATAACCCTAACACTAACCCTAACCCTAACCCTAACCATAACCCTAACAGTAACCCTAACACTAACACTAAACTCTAACCCTAAACCTAAACCTAACAATAACCCTAACCCTAAACCTATCCTCTAAACCTAATCCTAACCCTTACCCTATCAATAACACTAACCGTAACACTAACCCTAATCCTAAAACTAAAGCTAAACCGAACCCTAATGCTATGCCTAACCGAAAACCTAAACCCTAGCCCTAACCATAACACTACCCCTAAACCTAACCCTAACTCAAAACCTAACCCTAACCCTAACCCTAACACTAACACTAAAAATAAGCCTAACCCTAACCCTAACCTTAACCCTAACACAAACCTAACCATAACATTAACCCTAACACACACTGCACTTCTAAAACTAACGCTATCCCTAACCCTAAACCTAAACCTAACCTTAAGCCTAACCATAACGCTACAGGTAACTTCTATCCCTAGCCTAACACTAAACCTAAGCCTCAACCCTAGCCCTAACCGTAACCCTAACCTCTAAGCATAACCCTAACCATAACCATACCCCTAACCCTAATCTTAACTCTAAATATAATGCTAACCTCTAAACAAAACCCTAACCCTAACACTAAGCCTATCCTCTAACCCTAATCCTAGCACTTATCCTTTACCTAAACCTAAACCTAACCCTAAACCTAACCCTAAACCTAAACCTAACGCTAAGCCTAAACCTAACCATAACCCTAAACCCTAACATAACCCTAACACTAACCACAACACTATTCCTAACGCTATCCATAACCCTATCACTAACCCTAAACCTAAATCTAACCCTAACCCCTAACTCTATCCCTAAACCTAAACTTAATCATAACCCTAAACTTCAACCTAACCCTAACATTAACCATAACCCTAAAGCTAACTTCTAACCCTAACCCTAACTGTAAACCTAAGCTTCAACCCTAACCATAACACTAACCCTAACCTCTAAGCCAAACCCTAACACCAACCCTAACCCTAACTGTAAACCTTACTTCTAACCCTAAACCTAACCCTAACCCTACACCTAACCTTAACCCTAAAGCTATCCCTAACCCTATACCCTAACACAAAACTAACCCTAACACTAAATCTAAGCCTAAAAATATCCCTCAAACTAATCATAATCCTAAAAATAACTGTAATCCGAAGCCTAACCGTAACCCTACACCTAACACCTATTCCCTAAACCTAACCTTAACCCTAACCCTAAACGTAATGGTAACCCTAACCCTAACTGTAAACCGAAGCCTAAACCTAACACTGTCACTAACACCTATCCCCTAACCCTAACCCTGACGCTAACTCTAACACCGACACTAATCTCAACCCGTAACCGTAACCATAACCATAACCATAATACTAAATTTAACTTTTAATCCTAACCCTAATCCTAATGATAAACTTCAAACTAACCCTAACTGTAACCCTAATGACAAACCCTAATCCTGATCCTAACCTTAAACTTAACCCTAATCCTAACCCTTAAACTAACCCTAATCCTAATCTCTAACCATAAATCTAACCTCTATCCCTAACCCTAACACTAAGACTAACACTAACCCTAAACCTAAACGTAACTACAACCTTAAAACTAACTGTGACCCTAATCCTAACACTAACAATAACCTGAACACCAACACCTAATCCTAACCCGAACCCGAACCATCACACGAACCATAAACCTAAACCTATCACTAACCCTAACGCTAAGCCTAACCATAACCATAACCATAACCCTAACAATAACCCTAAGTCTAAACTTAATCCCTAACCAAAAACCTAACACTAACACTATCAATAACACTAACACTAACCCTAACCATAATCGCTAATCCTAACCGTAACCATAAACCTAACCCTAACACTATCCCTAACTCCAACCCCTAACACTAACACTAACCCTAAACTTAACCCTAAACAAAATCTCTAAGCATAACCCTAACCCTAAGCCTAACCCTAATCCTAACCCTAAACCTAGACCTAACGCTAACCCTAAGCCTAACCCTAACGCTAACCACAACGTTATTCCTAAACCTAACCCTAAGCCTAATCCTAACCCTACCAAAACCCTAAAAATAACCCTAACCCAAAACCTAACCATAACCCAACCCTAGCCATCTAACCCTAACCCTAACACTAACCCTAGCCGTAAACCTAACAATAACGCTAATCCTAACTGTAACCCTAACTAGAACCTGAAATCTAACCCTTACCCTAACACTAATACCTAAACCTAAGTCTAAACCTAACCCTAATCCTAATCATAACCCAAAAACTAATTTTAACCCTAAACTCTAACATAACCCTAATACTAAAATTAAAGCTTAACCTAACCCTAATGGTAACCCTAACCCTAAAGCTAACCCTAACAACAACCCTAATGGTAAAGCTAAGCCTAACTGTAACCCTAACACAAAACCGAACTCTAAGCCTAACCCTAACCCTAACACTAACACTAACACTAACACTAACCCTAACACTAACACTAACACTAACACTAACACTAACCGTAACTCTAACCCTAATGCTGTATTTAACCCTAACCCTAATATTAATCCTTACACTAACTCTAATTCCAACCTCTAACATAAACATAACTCTAACCTTAACCATAACCTTAGCCCTAAATCTCACTCTAAAACTAACCCTAACCCTAACCCTAACAGTAACCCTAGCCTTAATCCTAACCCTAACCCTAACACTAACTCTAACCCTAACACTAAAACCTAACCCTAACCCTAACCCAATCCCTAAACCCTAAATGTAACCCTAAACCTAAACTAAAACTAAACCTATCCCTAACCCAAAACCTAAGCCTAACCCTAACCCAAACCCTAACAATAACTCTAACCTAACCCTAATCCCTAACCCTAAACCTAAAACTAACCCTATCCCTAACACTAATACTAAACCTAACCCTAATCTCTAACCCTAACCCCAACCATAACCCTAAACCAAACACTATCCCTAACCCCAACCCCTAATCCTAACCCTAACTTTAAACCTAACCCAAATTCCGAACCCTAAATCTAACCCTAACCCTAACCATAACCCCAACCGTAACCCGAACCCTAACACTAACCCTAAACCTAACTCTAAACCCAAAACTAACGATAACCATATCACTAACAGTAAACTTAACCATAAGCTCTAACCCTAACCCTATCCCTAAACCTAACATAACCCTCACCCTAAACCCAAAAACTAACCATATTCCTAACCTTAACCATAACCGTAATGATAATCCCTAACCCAATTCGTAACCCTAATCCTAACCATAACCGTAACCCTAACACAAATCCTAAGCATAACCATAACACTAACCGTTAAACCTAACACATAACCCTAAGCCATAACACGAAGCGTAACCCATAAACTTAAGGCCTAACACTAATTCTAACCCTAACCCTAACCCTAACCCTAACCGTAACCCTAAACCATAACCCTAACCCCAAAACTAACTCTAATGCTAACCCTAAACCTAAACCTATCTTCACACCTAAACCTAACAGTAACACTAAACCTAACCATAACACTAACCTTAAACTATAACCTGAAGCATAACACTAACTCTAAACTTAACCGTAACCCTAACCCTTACCGTAACAACACTAACACTAAAGTCTAACCTGAACCCTACCATAAGCCTAACACTAACCCTAATCCTAAATCTAACCCTAACCCAAACGCTAAAACTCTAACCCTAATGCTAATGGTAATCCTAATCCTAAACCTATCTGTAAACCTTACGGTAATGCTAACCCCAACAGTAACCCTAACACTAACTCGAATCCTAACTCTAAACCTAACTGCTAACTCTAAACCTAACACTGACCATAACCCTAACACTAACCCTAACCCTAACCCTAACCCTAACCTCTAACCATAACCCTAACACTAACTGAAACCCTAACCCTAACCCTAACCCAAAACCCCTAAATGTAACCGTAACTCTAACTCTAACCCTAACCCAAATCCTAACCTAACCCTAACCATAACCCTAAACCTAAACCTAACACTAATCTCTAACCCTAATCATAAGCCTAACTCTAAAGCTAACTGTAACCCTAAAACTAACCCTAACCCTACCATCTCACCCGAACACTATCCCTAACTCTAAACCTAAGGCTAACCCGAATCACTATCTGTAACCTTAACAATAATCCTAACCTTAACCATAACCCCTAACCCTAACACTAACACTAACCACAACCCCTAACCCTAATCCTAACACTAACACTAACCCTAATCTCTATTCCTAAACCAACCCCTAACACTAACCATAACACTAACACCTAAAACTAACCCTAACCCTAAATCTAATCCAAAAAATAACCCTAATGCCTAAGCCTAATGGTAACCCTAACCCTCACACTAACCGTAACCATAACCCTAACACTAACCACTAATCCTAAGCCTAACCCTAACTCTAATCCTAACAGTAACCTTAACTCTAACACTAACCTAACCCTAACACTAACACTAACCACTAACACTAAACCTAAACCTAAACCTAATCCTAACGCTAAGCCTAACATCTAAAGGTAACACTAAGGCTAACACAAACCCTAAACCTAAACCTAACCCTATTCTTAAATCTAACCCTAAGCCTAATCCTAACCCTAACAATAACCGTAGCCCTAAACCTAATCCCTCACCCTAAACCTAACACTAACCATATCCCTAACTCTAATTCTAACCCTAATCCTAATCCCTAACCCTAACCCTACACCTAGCCATAAACCTAACACTAACACAATCCCTAACCCCAAGCCCTAATCCTAACGCTAACCCTAAACTTAGCCCTAACCCAAATCCGTAACACTAACTCTAACCCTGAACCTAACCGTAACCCTAAACCTAACCCTAATCCTAAAATTATCCTATCTCTAACACTAAACCTAACCCTAACACTAATCTTTAACCCTAACCCTAAAGCTAATGCTAACCCTAACCCTAATGCTAACAGTATCCCTAACCCAGACCACTAACCTTAATCCTAACCCTCACTCTAACCTTAAACCTAACCCAAATCCCTAACCCTAAATATAACCCAAACCCTAACCCTAACACAAGCTGTAACCCTAACACTAACAATAACCCTAACCCTATCACTAAACCCGAAACCTAAAGATGACCCTATCACTAACTGTAACCCTAACCCTAAGCTCTAAAACTAACTCTAACTCTAACCCTAATACTAACCCTAACACTAACACTAACCCTAAACCTAAAGATGACACTAACACTAACCCTATACCTAAACCTAAATTAACCCTAACGCTAAGCTCTAACCCTAACCCTAACCCTAACACTAACCCTTACCCTAACACTAACGTAACCATAATCTCTAACCTTAATCGTAACCCTAACCCTAACCATAACCCTTACCCTAACACTAAACACTAACCCTAACCTTAACCCTAACACTAACCCTAACCTCTAAACTGAAAGCTATCCCTAACCCTAACCCTAAATCTAACCCTAAGATTAACCCTAACCCTAACCCTAAAGCCTAACCCTAAACCTAACCCTAAACCTAACCCTAACCCTAACACTTAAACCTAAACCTAACACAAAACCTAGCCCAGACACTAACCCTAATCTCTAACCCTAACCGTAAGCCTAACTCTAGACATAACCCTAACCGTAAAACTTACCGTAACAATAACAATAACCATAAAGTCTAACCCTAACCCTACCATAAGCCTAACACTAATCCTATCCTTAAATTTAACCCTAACACTAATCCTATCCTTAAATCTAACCCTAACACTAATCCTAACACTGTAACCTTATGCTGATCGTAAACCTAAACCTAAACTTAAACCTTTCTGTAATCCTTACGGTAACACTAATCCTAACCGTAAACCTAACACGAACTCGAACCCTAACCCTAAACCTAACCCCTAACCCTAAGCCTAACTCTAACCCTAAGCCTAACCTCTAATGCTAAGGCTAAACTTAACCCTAATCCTAACCCTAACCATAACCCTGACACTAACACTAACCCTAATCTCTAACCTCTAACCATAACCCTAACCCTAACCCTAACCCTAACCATATCCCTCAACATAAATCTCTAAAACTAATCCTAACTCTAACTGTAACCATAACCGTAACCCTAACACTAACCCCTAACCATAAACCTAATACTTACCTTAAACTTAATCCCTAACCGTAACCCTAACCCTAACACTAACCATACCCCTTAACCGAACCCTATCCCTAACCCTAAGCCTAAGCCTAAGCCTAACCCTAACAATAATAATAACCCTAACACTAAACCTAATCCCTAACCATATACTTATGACTAACCCTATCGCTAACACTAACACTAACACTAACACTAACCCTAATCCCTCAAACTAACCCGCAGCATAAACCTAATACTAACACTATCCCTAACCCCAACCCCAACACTAAACGTATCCCTAACATTAACCGTAACCCATATCCCTCACCCTAATTCTAACCCTAACCCTAACCGTAACACTAACCAAAAGACTAACACTAACCCTAATCCTAAACCCTAAACTTAACCTTAACCCCGACCCTAAACATAACGGTAACTCTAACTCTAACCCTAACTTTAAACCTAAACCTAACCCTAACCGTAACCCTAATCTCTAACCCCAACTGTAACCCTAACTCTAAACCGAACTGTAACCCTAACCCTAACCCTAACCTTAACCCTAACCCTAACTTTAAACCTGATGCTAACCCTAACCCTAATACTAACCCTCTAAAACTAACCCTAATGCTAAACCTAACACTAACCCTAATCTCTAACCCTAACCGTAACCCTAACACTAAACCTAACCCTAACCCTACCATCTAACTCAAACACCATCCCTAACCCTAACACTAACCCTAACACGAATCACTATCCATAATCCTAACACTAATCCTAACACTGACCGTAATCCATAAGCCTAATCCGAACACTAACCCTAAACCTAATCTCTATCCCTAACTTAACCCTAACACTTACCATAACCCTAACACCTAAATTTAACACTAACCATAAAATAACCCTAATCTGTAACCCTAACTGTAGCCCTAACCCTAACCCTAAACATAACTCTAACTGTAACCCAAACATTAACCTTAACTACTAACCATAACCCTAACCCAGCCCTAACCCCAACCATAACCCTAAACCTAACCCTCACCCTAACCCACTAACCTTAACCCTAACTCTAGCTCTAACCTAACCCTAACACTAACACTAACCCCTATAACTAACCCTAAACCTAAACCTAATCCTAACCCTAAGCCTTACCCCTAAAGGTAACCTTAACCCTAACACTAAACTTAATACTAAACCTAACCCTATTCTTAAGCCTAAACCTAAGTCTAACCCTAACCTTAACCCTAACAATAACCCTATGCCTAAAAAAATCACGCACTAAACCTAACACTAACCCAAACCCTAACCCTAATACTAACCCTAACACTAATCCATAACACTAACCCTACGCATAAAACTAACCCCAACACTATCCCTAACCCCAAACCTTACCCTAAACCTAACCTTAACCCTAACACAAATCCCTAACCCTCACTCTAACCCTGATCCTAACCGTAACCCTCTTACCCTAATCCTAACACAAACTCTATCTCTAACCCTAAACCCTAACCCTAATGATAATGCTATCATCAACCCTAACCCTAACACTAAATTTTAACTCTAACACTAAATCTAACAATAAACCTAACCCTAACCATCTAACCCTAACACTAACCCTAACCCTATCGCTAACCCTAACCCTAAACCTAACAATAACCCTACCCTTAAGCCCTAACACTAATCCTAACCCTAAACCTAAACCTAACGGTAACCTTAACCCTAAACCTAATCCTAACCTCTAAACTGAACGCAATCCCTAACCCTAACACTAACCCTAAATCTAACCCTAACCCATAACCGTAACACTAACCCTTACACTAAACCTAATCCCTATTCCGAACATTAAGCATAACACTAACACCTATACCTAACCCTAACCCTAACCCTTATTCTAAGGCTAACAATAACGCTAATCTCTAACCGTAACCGTAACCCTAACCATAACCCTGACCATAACCATAACCATAACACTAACCCTAACACTAACCCTACCATCTAACCTGATCGCCAACCCTAACTCTAACACTAACCCTAACCTGAATCACTATCCATAATCCTAACACTAATCCTAACCCTAACCATAACCCTAACCCTAACCCATAAGCCTAATCCTAACACTAACATTAAACCTAATCTCTATCCCTAACACTAACCTAAACACTAACTGTAACCCTAATACATAAATTTAACAGTAACCCTAACACTAATCTCTAACCCTAACCGTAATCCTAACCCTAACCATAACCCTAAATCTAACCTTAACCCTAACCTTAACCACTAAACCTAACACTTACCCTAACCCTAACAGTAACCCTGAACCTAACCCGCACCCTAACCCTCTAATTCTAACCCCAACTGTAACTTAAACTATACCTAACCCGAACACTAAACCCTAACACTATCCTTAAACCTAAACCTAATCCTAACCCTAAGGCTAATGCCAAAATGTAACCCTAACTTAACACCCTAATCCTAAACCTAAACCTATTCTTAAACTTAAACCTAAGCCTAACAAAAACAATAACCCTATCCCTAAACCTAATCTCTCACACTCAATCTAACACTAACTCTAGCCCTAACCCTAATCCTAGCCCTAACCCTAATCCCTAACCCTAAACCTACCCATAAAACTAACCATAACACTATCCCTAATCCCAAACTTTACCCTAACCCTAACCCTAACCTTAAGCAAATCCCTAAACCTCACTCGAACCATGATCCTAATGGTAACCCTAACTCTAACCATAATCTTGACAGTAACGCTATCTCTAATACTAAACCCTAACCCTAACGATAACCCTATCACCAACCCTATCCCTAACACTAAGCTTTAACTCTAACCCTAAAGCTAACGCTAACTCTAACACTAACCCTCTAACCCTAAAGCTAACGCTAACCATAACCTAAACCCTAACCCTAATCCTAACCTCTAACCAGAACGCCACCCTAACCCTAACACTAATCCGAAAATTAACCTAACCCTAACCCTAACCCTAACCCTAACCCTAACCCATAACCCTAACCCTAACCCTAATCCCTATCCCTAAACCTAACACTAACACTAACCACAACACTAACACCTAAACTTAACCTTAACCCTAACACTAACTCTAAAACTAACAATAACCCTAATTTCTAACCCTAACCGTAACCCTAACCATAACTATAACCATAACACTAACAACTAACCTTAACCCCTAACCCTAAGCCTTTACCCGAACCCTAACCACAAGCCATAAGCTCTAAGCTTAATCCTAACCGTAACACTAACACTAACCTTGAACCCTAACAATAAGGCTAATCCTAAACCTAAACCTAACCCTAACCCTAACCTCTAACTGGAACACTATCTCTAACCCTAACCCTAAACCTAATCCTCAACATAAGCCTAACACTAACAGTAACCCTAATCCTAAACCTAAACCTAATGCAAAGCCCTAACCCTAAAACTAACCATAAAACTAAGACTAACCCTAACTCTAACTCTAACCTCTAACCCTAAACCTAACCCTAACCCAACTCTAAATCTAACCCTATCCTCTAACCCTAAACCTAAACCTAACCCAACCCTGAACTTAACCCTAACCTCTAAACCTAAATGTAACCCTAACTCTACCCCTAACCCTAACCCTAAGCTCTAAACAGAACAATATTCCTAAGCCTAAACGTAAGCCTAGTCCTAAACCTACCACAACCCTAACACTAACCGTAACCCTAAATCTAACCCTAACTCTAACTCTAGCCATGTAACCCTAACCCTAACCCTAACCCTAATCGTAAACATAGCCATAACCCTAACGATAAGGCTAACCCTAACTGTAATCCTAACACGCACACAAACCCTAACCCATACTCTAACCCTAACACTAACCCTAAACATAACCATAACCTTAACCCTAAATCTAACCATAACCTCTAACCATAACCCTAAACCTAACCCTAAATCTAAGTCTAACATAACCCTAACGCTAACACTAAACTCTAAACCTAACCCTAACCATAACTCTAGCCCTAACCCTAACCTCTAATCATAACCTCTAAACATAACCCTAACCCTAACACTAAAACTAACCCTAACTATAACCCAAAACCTAACACTCACCCTAACCCTCTAACACTAACCCTATCTCTAAGTCTAACATAACCCTAACCCTAACACTAACCCCTAAACCTAAACCTAAACCTAACCCTAATCCTAACCCTGACCCTAACCATAATCCTAACACTAACACTAACCCTAACCCTAAACCTAACCCTATCCTTAAACCTAACCCTAAGCCTAACCCTAAACCTACCCCTAACAATAACCCTAACCCTAAACCAAATCCCTCTCCCTAAACCTAACACTAACCATATCACTAACACTAATCCTAACACTAACCAATTCCTAACCCAAACCCTAACCATAAACCTAACACTAACACTATCCCTAACACCAAATCCAAATCCTAACCCTAACCCTAACATTAACACTAACACAAATCCCTAACCCTAACTCTAACCCTGACCCGAACAGTAACACTAAGCCTAATCCTAACACTAACACTAACCCTATCCCTAACCCTAAACCCTAAACATAACGATAACCATATCACTAACCCTAACCCTAAACCTAAGTTTTAACCCTAACCTTAAAGCTAACGCTAACCCTAACGCTAACCCTATAACCCTTACCCTAAGCCTAACCCTAACCCTAACCCTAACCCTAATTTCTAGCCCTAAACATAACCTTAAATCTAAATCTAACCACAACCCAAAACCTAACACTAACCCTAACACGAAAACAAACCCTAACCATAATCCCTAATCCTAAACCTAACCAAAATACTAATCCTAACCCTAACTCTAACCCGAAACACTAACTCTAACAATAACCTTAACCCTTAACCCTAGCCCTAACCCTAACACTAACCCTAACCCTAACCCTAACTCTAACCCTAATCCTATCACTAATCATAATTCTATCACAAACACTGACTCCTAACATTAAGCCCTAACCCTAACACTAACTGTAAACATGACCCTAACATTAACACTAATCCTAACAATAACCTCTAACCCAAAACGTAACCCTAACCCTAAACCTAACCATAACCCTAACCCTAACCCTAACCCAAACAAAAATCCTAACTTTTAAACCTAACCCCTATCCCCAACCCATAACCCTAAGCCTAACCACTAACCTTGATTCCTAACATGAATCCTAACCCTAACACTAACCCTAACCTCTAACCCTAACTGTAACACTAATCCTAACAATAAACATAAGCTCTAACCCGAAAGTTATCACTAACCCTAACCAAATCCCTAACCCTAAGCCTAACCCTAATCCTAAAACGAATCCTAACCCTAACATTAAACCCTAATCCTAACCCTAACCTTAAGCCCTAACCCTAAAACTAAGCCCTAACCGTAACCCTAACACCTAACCATAATAACTAACCCTAATGGCAAGTCTAAAACTAACTCTAATCTCTAACACGAACCATAACGCTAACCCTAACTCAAACCCTCACCTCTATCCCGAAATATATCCCTAACCCTAACCCTAATCCTAACCCTAAACCTAAACACAAACCTAACCCTAACCCTAACCATAACCCTCTAAACCTTATCCTAACCATAACCCTAACCATAATACGAACCCGAAAACTAACCCTAACACTAAACACTAACAATAACCCTAACCCTAAATCTAAAACTATCCCTATCCCTAACCCTAAACCCTAACCATAACGTTAACCCTATCACTAACCCTAACCCTAGCCCGAAACTTTAACCTTAACCCAAAAGCTAACACAAACCCTAACCTTAACCATCTAAACCTAACCCTAACCCTAACACTAACCCTAATTTCTAACCCTAAATGTAACCCTAAATCTAAACCTAAACATAACCTTAACCCTATCCCTAACCCTAACTTAACCCTAACTCTAACTTATAACCCTAACCCAAACTCTAACCCTAACCCTAATCTCTATACCTAACCATAACCATAACCCTAAATCTAACTGAAACCCTAACCCTAACCATATTCCTTATCCTTAAGCCTAACCCCTAACCATAAGCCATAACCCTAAGCCTAACTTCTAAACTTAAGCCATAACACTAATCCTAAAGATAACCCTAAACCTAACCCTAATCACTAACCCTGAACCTAAAACTAACCCTATCCCTAACCCTAACCGAAAACCTAACCCTAATCTCTAACCCTAACCCTAACCCTAACCTGTACGCTAACACTAACCCCAACCCAAACCATAACACTAACCCCTAAACCTAACCCCTAAACCTAAGCCATAACCCTAAGTGTAACACCTAACCTTAAGCCCTAACACTAATCCTAACCCTAATCCTAACCCTAACCACTAACCATAATCATAACCTTAACCCTAACCCCAACCCTAGCACTAACCTCTAACCCGAACGCTATCCCTAACCCTAACAATAACCCTATCCCTAAGACTAACCCTAACCTTACCCATAACCATAACACTAAACCTAACCCTAAACCCTAACCCTAACCCTAACCCTAACCCTAACCCTAACCCTAACCCCTAACGCTAACACTAACACTAACCATAACAGTGAGCCTAACCCTAACTCTAACGCGAACCTCTAACCCTAACACTAACCATAACACTAACCCTAACCCTCTAACCCTAAACCTAACCCTAACTCTTAAACCTAACTCCTATCCCTAAGCCATAACCCTAAGCATAACCACTAACCTTAAGCTCTAACACTAATCCTGACCCTAATTCTAACCGTAATTTCTAACTCTATCCATAACCCTAACTCTCATCCTAACCCTAACCCTAACATCTAACCCGAACACTATCACTAACCCAAATGCTAACCCTAAGATTAACCCTAACCCTAACCTTAACCCTAACCTTAACCCTAACCCTAACCCTAAAGCCTAAACCTAGCCCTAACCCTAAACCTAACCCTAACACTAACCCTAACACCTAAACCTAAACCTAACATTAAACCTAACCCTAACACAAACGCTAATCTCTAACTGTAACTGTAACCTAACCCTAACCATAACGGTAACCCTAACCCTTACGGTAACAATAACACTAACCATAAAGTCTAACCCTATCCATATGATAAGCCTAACACTAAACATAACCCTAAATCTAACCCTAACCCTAACCCTAACAATCTAATCCTACACTAGTCATAAACCTAAACCTAAACCTAGCTGTAACCCTTACGGTAAAGCTAATACTATCTGTAAACCTAACACGAACTCGAACCCTAACCCTAAACCTAACCCTAACACTAACCCTAACCTCTAACCCTAATGCTAAACTTAACCCTAACCCTAACCCTAAGCTCTAGGCATAACCCTAACCAAAACCCCAACCCTAACCATAACCCTAACCCTAACCGTAACTCTAACCCTATCCCTCACCCTAAACCACTAAACCTAACCCTAACTCTAACTCTAATCATAACCCTAACCCTAACACTAACCCCTAACCCTACCTTATCCATAACCTTAACACTTAACCTAACCCTGATACCTAACAGTAACACTAACCCTAAAATTAACCCTACCCCTAAACCTAAACCTATCCCTAACCCTAAGCCTAACACTATCACTAACATTAACGCTAACCCCTAAAACTAACCCGAAGCATAAACCTAACCCTAAAACTCTGCCTAACGCCAACCCCAAACCATAAACCTATCCTTAACATTAAAACTAACCCATATACCTAACTCTAACTCTAACCCTAACCATAACCATATCCCTAAGCAAAACACTACTCTAACACTAAACCTAATCCTAACTTTAACCTTAACCCTAACCCTAAACATAATGCTAACCATAAATCTAATAGTAACCCTAACATTAACCCTAACCCTAATCTCTAACCCTAACCATAACCGTAACTCTAAACTTAATATAACCCTAACCTTAATCCTAGCCCTTACCCTAACCCTAATCCTAACCATAACCTCTAACCCTAACCTTAACCCTAACCCTAACCTGAACCTAAACCTAACGCTAAACCTAACCATAACCCTCTAACCCTAACCCTAATGCTAACCCTAACCCTAACCCTAACCCTAACACAAACCCTAACACATACCTCTAACACTAACACTAGCCCAAACCTAACACTAACACTAACCCTTACCCTAACCCAATACCTAATCCTTACCCTCTAACCCTACCACTAAGCCTAAACCTGTCCTTAATGTAACCCTAAAACTAACCCTAATCCTCACCCTAACGCTAACCCCAAACCCTAATCCTAACCCTAACCCTTATCCTAAACATAACCCTAGCCCTAATCCTCTAACCCTAAACCTAACTGTAAACCTAAACCTAATGCTAACCTCTAAGCAGAAAACTAACCCTAACCCTAAACCTAAACCTAACATTAAACCTAATCCTAAATGTAAACTCTAACTGTAACCCTACCGCTGACCCTAACCCTAATACTGACTTCCAACCCTATACATAACCCTAACCCTAACACTAAGCCTAACCCTAAACATAATGTCTAAACCTAACACTTTCGCTAATCCTAACCATAACCCTAACCCTAACCTAACCCTAACCCTCTAGCACTAACCCTAACACAAAACCTAACGCTAAACTCTAAACATAAACCTAACCCTAACCCTAACCCAAACACTAACACTAACCTTAACACTGAACTCTAACTGTAACACTAACTCTTACTGTAACCCTAATTCTAATCTCTAAACGTCACCCTAACACTAACCTTAACACTAAGCCTTACCCTAAATCTAACATCTAAACCTAACCCGTAACTTAACCGTAACCCTAAAAGTAAACCTAACCCTAAACCTAACACTAACCCTAACCTAACCCTATCCCTAATGCCTAACACCTAAAACTAAACCTAACCTTAACCCTAACCCCAAGCCTAACACTAACCCAGACCCTAAGCTCTAAACCTAACCCTAACCCTAATCCTAACCCTAATACTTAACCTAACCCTAATTCTAACCCTAACCTTAACCATAACACTAAACCTAACCCTAACACTAACCTCTAAACCTAACACTAAGCCTAACAATAACCCTAACTCTATCCTAAACCTAAACTCTAACCCAAATCCTAATGCTTACCCTATTCTTAACCCTAACACTAACCCTAACGCTAACCTCTAACTCCAACCCTAACCCTAATTCTAACCCTAACACTAAACTCTAACCGGAACCCTAACCAAAATCTAACCCTAACCCAATGCTAACCCTAAATCTAACCCTAACCCTAACACTAACCTCTAACTTTAAACAAAACCCTAATACTAACCCTAAGCGTAACCCTAACCCTAATCCTCTAAACCTAACCTTAACACTAACCCTAACGCAAAACCTAAGCCTAACAAATTTCCTAACCCTTACCCTAACCCTAACCCTAACCCTAACCCCTAACACTGACACTAACACTAACCTCTAACTTTAAACAAAACTCTAACACTTACCCTAAGCGTAACCATAACCCTAATCCTCTAAACCTAACCATAACACTAACCCTAATGCGAACCCTAAGCCTAACAATTTTCCTAACCCTAACCCTAACCCTAACACTAACCCTAACCCCTAACACTGACACTAACACTAACCCTAACGCGAAACCTAATCGTAACCATTTCCCTAATCCTAACCCTATCCCTACCCCTAACACTAAAACTAAATCAATACATTAACCCTAACCCTAATCATAAACCAAACCATAAATCAAACCCTAACACAAACATCTAACAAGAACCCTAACATTAACACTAAGCCTAACCCTAAACCTAAATCTAAACTCTGACTGTAACACTAACCCCGACCCTAACGCTAATCCTAAACTCTAAACCTAACCTAACCTAACCCTAACCCTAAATCTAAACTCTAACTATAACACTAACTCTGACACTAACCCTAATGCTAACCTCTAAACCTAACCCTAACCCTAACCTTAACCCTAACCCTAACCCTAACACTAACCCTAACCTTAAACCTAACATCTAACAATAACCCTTACGCTAACCATAAACCTATCCCTAACACTATCATGTTATCCTAAGTTTAACACCACCAACCTCTAACACTAACCCTAAGCCTAACCCTAACCATAACGCTAATCTTAACTCTAACCCTAACACTAACCCTAAACCTAACCCTAATCCTAAACCTATAGGTAACCCTAAACGTAACCCTAAACCTAACCATAACACAAACCCTATTGCTAAAACCTAAACCCTAAACCGAACCCTAACACTAACCTCTAACCCTAATCCTAACCCTAACCCTCTAACACTAAACCTAACCCTAGCCATAACCCTAACCCTAAACCTAAGCATAACCCTAACCCTAACACTAACCTCTAACCCTAAACCTAACACTAAATCTAACCCTAAACCTAACTTCTAAACCTAACCCAAAACCTAAACCTAAACCTCAACCTAACCCTAAACCTAAACATCACCCTAACTGTAATGCAAACCATAATGCTAAACCATAACCCTAACCCTAACACTTACCCTAACCCTAAAACTAACCCTAATGCTAACCCTAACAATAACACTATCCCTAACCCCTAACCATAACCCTAAACCTAACCTTAATCCTAAATGTAACACTAAACCTAACCCCTAAACCTAAACATAAATCTATAACTAACCCTAACACTAACGCTAACGCTAACCCTAAACCTAACCCTAATACATAACCCTAATCATAACCCTAGCCCTAAACATAACCCTAACCCTAACCTTAACCCTAATACCTACCCTAACCCTAATGCTAACACTAACACTAACCCTAACACTAAACCTCAACCTAAGCCTAAACATAACCATAACCATAACCCTAACCCAAGCCCCAACACTAAACCCTAATCCTAACCCTAACACTTATACTAACTGAAATCCTAACCCTAAAACTAAACCTAACAATAACCCTAACCCTAACCCGACCCCTAACCCTATCCCTAACATCTAAGCCCTTATGCTAAACATAACACTAACCCTCACCCTAACACTATACCTAAACCCGAACGCTAACCCTAACCCTAACAATAAACCTAACCCTAACCACATCCCGAAACCTACCCTAACACTAACACTGTCTAACCCTAACCCGAACACTAACCCTAACCCTAAAACTAAACCAATCCCTAACCATAACCATAACCCTAAACCTAACCCTAACCCTGACCTAATGGTAACCTTCACACCATCCCTGACCCTAACCCTAATCCTAACACTAACATGTACCACTAACCTTAACCCTAATCCTATCCCTCACCCTAACCCTATCCCTAACCGTAATGCATATTTCTAACACTAACCCTAAACCTAACCCTAAAAGTAACCATACCCTAACCCATACCTCTAACACTAACCCTTACCCTAAACCTAACCTTATCACTAACAATAACACTACCGCTAACCATAACCCTCCGACGCTAACTTCTAACCCTAACCCAAAACCTAACCCTAAACATAACCATAAACCAAACCTCTAACCCTAACCCTAACTGTAACCCTAAACCTAATAAAACCCTCTAACCAGAACCCTAACCCTAACCCTAACTGTAAACCTACCCTAAACCTACCCCTAAATATAAACACTAACTGTAAGCCTACCCCTGACTCTAACCCTAATCCTAACCTCTAAACCTAACCCTAACCCTAACACTAACACTAAGCCTGACCCTAAACCTAACTTCGAATGCTAACCCTTACCCTAACCCTAACCCTAAACCTAAACATAGCTCTAACCCTAACACTAAACCTAATCCTAACAATAAACCTAACCCTAACCCTAACCTTAACCCTAACCCTAAACCTAATCTTAACCCTAACGTTAACCCTCTAAAACTAAACCATACCCTAACACTAACCTGAACCCTAAAAATATTCGTAACCATAACCCTAACACTAACCTCTAAACCTAATCCTAAGCCTTACCCTATTCCTAACCCTAAACCTAACCATAATCGTAATCCTAACCCTAATCCTAACCGTAACAGTAACACCTTACCCTAACATTAAACCTAACCCTAACAATATCCCTAACCCTAACCCCTAAAACTAATCCTTACCCTTACCTGAACCCTAACCATAACTTTCTAACACAATCCCTAAACCTAACCCTATCCCTAATCCTAACCCTAAACCTAACCCTAACTCTGAACACTAAACCTAACACTAACCTTAACCCTAAACCTATAAATAATCCTAACAATAACCATAACCCTAACCCTGATCCTAACCCTAACTCTAACCCTAACCCTAAACTTTAAACGTAACCATAACCCTAACACTAAACCTAACCCTAAAACTAAACCTAACCTCTAATCCTAAACCTAAACCTAACCCTGATGCTAACCCTAACAGTAAACCCTAACCCTAACCCTAACCTGAAACCTAACACTACCCTAAACTTAACATTAACCCTAATGCTAACCGCAAGCCAAACCCTATCTCTAACCCTCACCCTAAACATGTCTAACCCTAAACCTAACCCTAACCATAAACCTAACCACAACACTAACACTAACCCTAACCATAAACCTAACCCTGTCTAACACTAACTCTAACCCTAACATTAGCTGTAAACCTAAACCTAGAATTAACCATAATCGTACCCCTAACCCTAACACTAATACAAATCTCTAACCCTAACCCTAAACCTAACCCTAAAGCTAACACTAATCCTCTAACCCTAACCCTAATGCTAACACTAAACCTAACCTTAAACCCCAACCTTAACCCTAAACCTAACCCTAACCCATAACTAAGCCTAAAAATAATGCTAACCCTAACCCTAACACTAAACCTTACCCTAACCCATAACTAAGCCTAATACTAACGCTAAACCTAACCCTAAGCCTAAATCTAAACCTAACCCTAACGTTAACAGAAACACTAACACTAAACCCTAAACCTAACACTAACCCTAACCTTAAACCTAACCCTAACAATATCATTAAACATAACCCTTACCTCTAACCCTAACCCTAACCTGAACCCTAACTCTAAAGCTAACCCTAATGCTAAGCCTAACCATAACACTAACACTAATCCTAACACTGAGCCCTAATACTAACCCTAACTCTAACAATAATCCTTAAACCTAACCCTAACCCTAACCCTAACACTATCCCTAACCATATCTCTAGCTCTAACACTAACACTAAACCTACACTTAACCATAACTCTAACACTAACCCTAACCATAATCCCTAATGCTAACCCTAAACCTAACCCAAACACTAATACTAAGCCAATCCCTAATCCCTAACCCTAACCCTATCCCTAACCAGAAACATTAACCCTAACCCTAAACCTAACACAAACACTAAACCTAACCCTAAATGTAATGCTAACCCTAACCCGAACCCTAATCCCGAACTCTAACCCTAAGAAAAAATCCTAATCCTAACCCTAACACTTACATTAACCCTAAACAAAATACCTACCCTAGCCCTAACCCTAACCCTGACCTAAAGGTAACCTTTAACCTATCCCTGACCCTAACCCTAACCATAACCCTAACCCTAACACTAACCAGTACCACTAACCTTTAACCTAATTCTATACCTGACCCTAACAATATCCCTAACCGTAATGCATAGCTCTAACACTAACCCTAAACCTAACCCTAAAAACTAAGCCATACCCTAACACATACATCTAACACTAACCCTAACCCTAAACCTAACCTTAACACTAACACTAACCCTACCGCTAAACATAACCCAAACTCTAGCCATAACGCTAACTTCTAATCCTAACTCAAAACCTACCCCTAAAAATAACCATAACCCAAACCTTTAACCCTAACCCTAACTGTAACCCTAAACCTAATAAAACCCTCTAACCAGAACCCTAATCCTAACCCTAACTGTAAACCTAACCCTAACACTAACCCTAAATATAAACACTAACTGTAAGCCTACCCCTGACTCTAACCCTAATCCTAACCTCTAAACCTAACCCTAACCCTAACACTAACACTAACACTGACCCTAAACCTAACGTCAAATGCTAACCCTTACCCTAACCGTAACCCTAACCCTAATGCTAATCCTAACACTAAACCTAACCCTAATCCCAACCTTAACTCTAACCCTAAACCTAATCCTAACCCTAACCTTAACACTCTAAAATTAACCCATACCCTAACACTTAAAACAACCCTAAAAATATCCCTAACCTCTAACCCTAATCCTAACCCTTACCCCATTTCTAACCCTAACCCTAACCTTAAACATAAACCTAACCCTAATGCTAAACCTAATAGTAAACCCTAACCCTAACCCTAACCTAAAACCTAACACTAACCCTAACCCTAACACTAACCCTAATGCTAACCCCAAGCCAAACCATATCTCTAACCCTCACCCTAAACATGTCTAACCCTAAACCTAACCCTAACCATAAACCTAACCACAACACTAACACTACCCTTGACCATAACCCAAACCCTGTCTAATGCTAACCCTAACCCTAAACCTAAACCTAAACTTAGAACTAACCATAATCATAGCCCTAACCCTAACACTAACCCTAATATCTAACCCTAACCCTAAATCTAACCCTAAACCTACCCTAATCCTCTAACCCTAACCCTAAGGCTAACACTAACACTAACCTTAACCGCTAACCCTAACCATAACCCATAACTAAGCCTAAACTAACGCTAACATAACACTAACCCTAACCCTAATACCTAACCATAATCGTAACCCTAAACGTAAACATAACCCTAACCCTAACCCTAACCCTAAACCTAACACTAACCCTAATCCTAACAGTAACACTCACCGTAACCTTAACTGTAACCCCAAAACTAGCTGTAACCTTAACCATAACAATAACCCTAACCCTAACCAATAAGCCTAACACTAAACCTAATGCGAACCATAACCCTAAACACCAACCCTAACCCTATCAATAATGCTAACCCTAACTCTAACCCTAACCCTTATCCTAACCGTAACCCTAACCCTAAACCTAAAACTAACCCATACACTAAAACTATCCATAACCCTAACCCTAAACCTAACCCTATCCCTAACACTTAATCCCTAACAATAAACCAAACCTCTAACCCTAACCCTAACCCTAATCCTTTAATCCTAAACCTAAACCTAACCCTAACCCTAACTGTAACCTGAAACAGAACCCTAACTGTAACCTCTAAACCTAACCCTAAGCCTAACACTAACCCTAACCCTAAACCTCAACTTAACCCAGAACATAACCATAACCCTAATCCTAACACAATCCCTAACACTAAACCCTAACTCTAACCTTAACCCTTACACTAAATCAAACCCTAACCCTAAACATAAACCTAACAACAACCCTACCCCTAACCCAAACCCTAACACTATCCCTAACACCTAACCCCTTACCCTAAACTAACACTAACCCTAACTCTAACCCTAACCCAAAACCTCAACACTAAACCTAACCCTAACCCTAAATGTAATACTAAACCTAACTCTAACCCTAACCCTGACCCTAACACTATACCCGAACCCTAACCCTAACCCTAAACCCTAACCCTAACCCAAACCCAACCCTAACCCTAACTCTACCGTAACCCTAAACATAACACTAACACTAATCCTAAACCTAACCCTAACCCTAACCCTAACCCTAACCCCATCCCGAACCTTACCCTAACCCTAACCTTGTCTTAAACTAACCCGAACCCTAACCCTAATGTTAACCCTAACCCTAACCTTAAACTTATCCCTAAACATAACCGTAACCCTAACCCTAACCATAACCCTAACCTAACGGTAAACTTCACCCTAACCCTGACCCTAAACTTAAAACTAAGCCTACAGTAACCTATACTTGTACCACTAACCTTAACCCTAATCCTATCCCTCACCCTAAACCTACCTAACCCTAACACATACCTCTAATACCAACCCTATACCTAACCCTAAACCTCACCCAAACCCTAACCCATACATCTAACATTAAACCTAACCCTAAGCCTAACCTTAATACTAACACTAACCCTACTGCTAACCATAACACTAAATCTAACCCTAACGCTAACTTCTAAACCTAACCCAAACCCTAACCTTAAACATAACCATAAACCTAATCCTCTAATCCTAACTCTGTCACCCTAAACTTAAAACTACCCTCTAGACAGAACCATAAACCTAACCCTAACCATAAACCTAAACCTAACAGTAATCCTAAATATAAACACTAACTGGAAACCTTCCCCTGACACTAATCCTAATCCTAACCTTTAAACCTAACACTAACCCTAACAAAAACAGTAACCCTGACCCTAAACCTAACGTCTAATGCTAAACTTTACCCTAACCCTAACCCTAAATCTAAACCTAGCCCTAACCCTAACACTAATCCTAAAACTAAAACTAACCCTAACACAAAGCTTAACTCTAACCCTAAACCTAATCCTAACCATAAACTTAATCCTCTAAAACTAACCCATACCCTAACACTAAACCTCAACCTAAACCTAACCTTAACCCTACCCCTAACCCCTAACCCTAAACCTAACCCTACCCCTAACCCTAACTCTAACCCTAACCCTAACGCTAATCCTAACACTAAACCTAACCCTAACCCAAACCTTAACTCTAACCCTCAACCTAATCCTAACCCTAACCTTAAGGCTCTAAAATTAACCCATACACTAACACTTACCCTGACCCTAAAAATATCCCTAACCCTAACCTCTAACCCTAATCCTAACGCTTACCCCATTTCTAACGCTAACCCTAACCATAACTGTAATCCTAACCCTAATCCTAACCGTAAGACTAACACCTTACCCTAAAACTAACCCTAACCCTAACAATATGCCTAACCCTAACCCTAAACCCTAACACTAATCCTTACCCTTACCCTAACACTAACCATAACCCTCTAACCCAACCTCTAAACCTAACCCTATCGCTAATCCTATCCCTAAGTCTAACCCTAACCCCAAACACTAAACCTAAACCTAAACTTCACACTAAACCTATAACTAACCCTAACCATAACCATAACCCTAACCCTAAATCTAACCTTAACCCTAAACTTTAAGCGTAAACCTAATCCTAACACTAAACCTAACCCTAAAACTAAACCTAACCTCTAACCCTAAACCTAAAACTTACCCTAACGCTAACCCTAACATTAAACCCTAACCGTAACCTAACCCTAACCCTAACCCTAACCTAAAACCTAACACTACCTCTAACCCTAATGCTAACCGCAAGCCAAACCATATCTCTAACCCTCACCCTAAACATGTCTAACCCTAAACCTAACCATAACCATAAACCTAACCACAACACTAACACTACCCCTAAACATAACCCTAACCCTGTCTAACGCTAATCCTAACCCTAACCCTAATCCTAACCCTAAACCTAAACCTAGCAATAAACATAATCATATCCCTAACCTTAACATGAACCCTAATCACTAACCTAACCCTAAACCTAAAACTGATCCTCTAACCCTAACCCTAAGGCTAACACTAACCCTAAACATGACCCCTATCCCTAACCCTAAACCTAACCCTAACCCATAACTAAACCTAAAACTAACGCTACCCTAACCCTAACCCTAACCCTAATACCTAACCATAATCGTAACCCTAACCCTATACATAACCCTAACCATAATCCTAACCCGAAACCTAACCTTGTCGAATCCTAACCCTAAACCTAACCCGAACCCGAAAAGTAACCCTAAACCTAACGCTAAAACAAACCCAAACCTAACCCTAAAACTAACCCTAAACATAACCCTAAAACCAAACCTAAACATAAACCTACCCCTAAGCCTAACCTCTAAACCTAATACGAACCCTAAACCTAAACCTAAACCTAACGCTAACCCTAACAGTAACACTGACCCTAAACCATAAACCTAACACTAACCCTAACCTTAACCCTAACCCTAACAATATCATTAAACATAACCCTTACCTCTAACCGTAACAATAAACCTAACTCTAAAGCTAATCCTAAAGCTAAGCCTAACCCTAACACTAACCCTAACCCTAACACTGAGCCCTAACACTAACCTTAACCCTAACACCAATCCTTAAACCTAATCCTAACCCTAACAATATCCCTAGCCGTATCTCTAGCTCTAACCCTAACACTAAACTTACACCGAACGATAACCCTAACCCTAACCCTAACAGTAATGCGTAACGCTAATCCTAAACCTAAACTTAAAACTAACACTAAGCCAATCCCTAATCACTAAACCCAACACTAACCCTAACCAAAAACACTAACCCTAACCCTAAACCTAACACAAACACTAAACCTAACCTTAAACCTAATGCTAACCCTAACCCTAAACCTAATCTCTAACCCTAACCCTAAGCAAAAATCCTAAGCCTAACCCTAACACTTACCCTAACCCTAAACCGAAGCCCTACCCTAAACCTAAACCTAACCCTAACTGTAACCCTAACAGTAACATTAACCGTAACCCTAACCCTAACCGTAAACCCTAACCTTAACCCTAACCCTAACCCTAATCCTATCCCTAAGCCAATCCCTAACCATAACCATAACCCTAAACCTAACCCTAACCCTGACCTAATGGTAAACTTCACATTATACCTGACCCTAACCCTAACCCTAACCTGTACCAGTAACCTTAACCCTAATCCTATCCCTCACACTTACCCTATCCCTAACCTTAATGCATACCTCTAACACTAACCATAAACCTAACCATAAAACTAACACATACCCTAACCCATACCTCTAACACTAACCATAACCCTAAACCTAACCTTAACACTAACACTGACACTACTGCTAACCATAACCCAAACTCTAGCCCTAATGCTAACTTCTAAACCTAACCCAAAACCTAACCCTAAACATAACCCAAACCCAAACCTCTAACCCTAATACTAACGGTAACCCTAAACCTAACGAAACCCTCTAACCAGAACCCTAACACTAACCCTACCATAAACCTAAACCTAACACTAACCCTAAATATAAACACTAACTGTAAGCCTACCCCTGACTCTAACCCTAATCCTAACCTAAAAACCTAACCCTAACCGTAACAATAACACTAACCCTGAACCTAAACATAACGCTAACCATTACATTAACCTAACCCTAAACCTAAACATAGCTCTAACCCTAACCCTAACCCTAATCCTAACACTAAACCTAACACTAACACCGAACTTAATACTAACCTTAAACCTAATCCTAACCCTAACCTTAACATTCTAAAACTAACCGATACCCTAACACTAACCCTAACCCTAAAATTATCCCTAACCCTAACCCTAACCTCTAAACCTAAACCTAACCCTTACACTATTCCTAACCCTAACACCAACCATAATCATAATCCTAGCCCTAATCCTTACCATAACACTAACACCTTGCCCTAACACTAAACGTAACCCTAAAAATATCCCTAGCACTAACCCCTAACACTAATACTTACCCTTACCCTAACCGTAACCATAACCTTCTAACCCATCCCCTAATCCTAACCCTATCCCTAAACCTAACCCTAACCTTAACCCTAAACCTATAACTAACCCTAACCATAACCATAACCCTAACCCTGATCCTAACCCTAAATCTAACCCTAACAATAAACTTTAACCATAACCATAACCCTAACCCTAACCCTAACCCTAACCTAACCCTAAAACTAAACCTAACCTCTAACCCTAAAGCTAAACCTAACACTAATGCTAAACTTAACAGTAAATACTAACCCTAAGCCTAACCCTAACCTAAAATATAACACTAATCCTAACCCTAACACTAACCCTAATGCTAACCCCAAGCCAAACCATACCTTTAACCCTCACCCTAAACATGTCTAACCCTAAACCTAACCCTAACCATAAACCTAACCACAACACTAACACTAACCCTAAACGTAAACCTAACCCTATCTAACGCTAACCCTAACCCTAACCCTAAACCTAGACCTAGAACTAACCATAATCATACCCCTAACCCTAACACTAACCCTAATCTCTAACCCTAACCTTAAACTTAACCCTAAACCTAACCCTATTCCTCTAACCCAAACCCTAATGCTAATACTAACCCTAACCTTAATCCCTAAACCTAACCCTAAACCTAACCATAACCCATAGCTAAGCCTAAAACTAACTCTAACCCTAACCCTTACCCTAACACTAATACCTAACCATAATCGTAACCCTAACCCTAAACATAACCCTAACCCTAACCCTAACCCTAATCCTACCCTAACCCTAAACCTAACGCTAACACTAACCCGAACTGTACCACTCAGCATACCTTACCCGTAACCCTAACACTAGCCGTAACCCTAACCATAGCCATTACCCTAACCCTAACCAATAACCCTAAACCTAAACCTAATGCTAACTGTATCCCTAACCACTAACCCTAACCCTTTCCCTAAAACTAAACATAACCCTCACCCTAACCCTGACCCTAGTCCTAACCCTAAACCTAAACCTAAAACTAACCCATACCCTAAAACTATGCCTAAACCTAACATTAAACCTGACCCTATCTCTGACATCTAACCCCTAACCCTAAACTAACCTCTAACCCTAACACTAACCCTAATCCTCTAATCCTAAACCTAACCATAACCCTAACCCTAACTGTAGCCCTAAAGAGAACCCTAACTCTAACCTCTAACCCTAACACTAACCCTAATATTAAACATCAACCTAACCCTGAACATAACCAAAACCCTAACCCTAACAATCCCTAAAGCTAAACCCTAACCCTAGCACTAACACATACACTAAATCAAACCCTAACCCTAAACATAAACCTATCAACAACCCTAACCCTAACCCAACCCTTAACACTATCACTAACACCTAACTCCTCACCCTAACCCCAAAACTAACACTAACCCCAAACCCCAACGCTAAACCTAACCCTAACCTTAACCCTCATCGTAAACCTAATACTAAACCTAAATCTAACCCTAGCCCTAACCCTAACACTATACAAGAACCCTAACACTAACCCTAAACCCTAACCCTAACACTAAACCAACCATAACCCTAACCCTACCGTAACCCTAACCATAACACTAACACTAACCATAAACCTAACCCTAACCCTAACCTTAAACCTAACCCTAATCCTAACCCCATCCCGAACCCTACCCTAACCCTAACCTTGTCTAACACTAACCCGAAACCCTAACCCTAACCCTAACCCTAACCCTAACACTAACCTTAAACCTATTTCTAAACATAACCGTAACCCTAACCCTCACCCTAACCTAATGGTAAACTTCACACTAAACCTGACCCTAACCTTAACCCTAACCCTAGCACTAACCCAAATTTGTACCACTAACTTTAACCCTAATCCTTTCTCTCACCCTAACCCTACCCTAACGTTAACGCATACCTCTAACATTAACCCTATACCTAACCCTAAACCTCACCCAAACCTAACCCAAACCCTAACCCATACTTCTAACACTAACCCTAACTCTAAACCTAACCTTAACACTAACATTAAACCTACTGCTAACCCTAAACCTAACTCTAACCCTAACGCTAACTTCTAATCCTAACCCAAACCCCAACCTTAAACATAACTCTAACCTAAACCCCTAATCCTAACCCTAACTGTCACCCTAAACCTAAAACTACCCTCTAAACAGAATCCTAACCCTAACCCTAACCGTAAACCTAAACCTAACCCTAATCCTAAATATAAACACTAACTAGAGCCCTACCCCTGACCCTAACCCTAATCCTAACCTCTAAACCTAACACTAACCCTAACATTAACACTAACCTTGAACCTAAACCTAATGTCTAATGTTAACCTTACCCTAACCCTAAACTTAAATCTGAACCTAGCCCTAACCCTAACACTAATCCTAAAACTAAACATAACCCTAACTCCAACCTTAACTCTAACCCTAAACCTAATCATAACGATAAACTTAACCCTCTAAAACTAACCCATACCCTAACACTAACGCTCAAACTAAACCTATACCTAACCCTAACCCTAAAACTAATCCTAACACTAAACCTAACACTAACCCCAACCTTAAACTAACCCTAAACCTAATACTAACCATAACTCTAACCGTCTACAACTAACCAATACCCTAACACAAACCCTAACGCTAACGCTAACAATATCACTAACCTTAAACTTAACCTCTAACACTAATCCTAAATCTTACCCTATTCCTAACCCTAACCCTAAACATAACTGTAAACCTAACATTAATCCTAACCGTAACACTAACACCTAACCCTAACCCTAACAATATCCCTAACCTTAACCCTAATCTGTAACCCTAATCCTACCACTTACCCTAACACTAGCCCTAACCCTCTAAATCTACCCCTAAACATAACCCTATCCCTAAAACTAACACTAACCCAAAGCCTAACCCCTAACCCTAAACCTGACCCTAACTATAATCCTAAACCTATAACTAACCCTAAACCTAACCATAACACTAACCATAACCCTAAACCTAACCCTGTCCCTAACCCTAACCCTAACCCTAAACCTAACCCTAAGCCTAATCCTAAACCTAACCCTAACCCAGCCCTAAGCCTAACCCGGAACTCTAACCATAACACTAACCAAAACACTAAAACTAAGCCTAAAACTGAACCTAACTTCTAACCCTAAACCAACCTTAGCTGTAAACCTAAACCTTACCCTAACGCTAACCCTAACACTAAACCCTAACCGTAACATTAACCATAAACCTAAGCCTAAACCTAAGCCTAACCTTAACCCTAACCTTAACCCTAACCTTACCCTAAACCTAACCCTATCCCTAACAACTAATCTCAAAACCTAGCCCGAAACCTAACACTAACCCTAACCCTAATCTTTAACATAACGGTAACCGGAACCCTAACATTAAACCTAATCCTAACCCTAATCATAACCCTAAGCCGAAGTCAAACCCTATCCCTATCCCTAACAACTAAACCCTAACCCTAAAACTAACCCTAGCCATAACCCTAACCCCTAAAACCAAACTGTAACTCTAACCCAAAACCTAACACTAAACCTAACCCTAGCCCTTATCCCTAACCCTAACACTAAACTTAACCCTAAACCTAAAGCTAAACCTATCCTTAACCCTAACCTCTAAATCTAAAATGAACCCTAATTCTAAACCTAAACCTAATCCTAACCATAACCCTAAGGCTAACATTAAAACTAACCCTAAACCCTAACCTTAACACTAACAATAACCCTAACTCCAACACTAAAACTAACACTAAACCTAACATTAACCCTAACCCTAACACTATCCCTATCAGTAACATGTAACACCTAACCCTAACCATAAACCTAAATCTAACCCTAACCCTAATGCTAAGCCTAACCCTAAACCTGAACACTAACCATAACCCTAACTCTAACACTAATCCCTAATCCTAACCCTAACCCCTAACCCTAAATCTAACGCTAAACCTAACCCTAACCTCTAAACCTGATCCTTAAACTTACACTATCACTAAACCTAACCCTAACCCTAACCCTAACTCTAACCCTAACCCAAAACCTAACCCTAAGCCCTAACTCTAAACATAACACTAAACCTAAAACTAACCTCTAAACCTTACCCTAACCCTAAACCTATCCCTAACACTTACTCCCTAAGCTAACCCTAAACCTAACATTAACTCTAAAACTAATCCTAAACCTAATGGTAACCCTAACACTAACACTAAACCTAAGCGTAACCTTAACCCTAACCATAATCGGAAGTCTAACCCTAACCCTATCACTAACACATAAGCCCTAACCCTAAACCTAAATCAAACCATAATCCTAAACCCTCAACCCAAACAGTAACCCTAACCGTTAAACTGTCCATAACCCTAACCCTAACCTTAATGCCAACCCAAACCTTGTCTAACCCTAACCCTAAACCGAACCATAACCCTAAACCCAACCCTAACCCTAATCACTAAACCTAACGCTAAACCTAACCCTAACCCTAACCATAAGAATAACCCTAACCCTAACCCGAAACCTAAATCTAACCCTAGCCCTAAGGCCAACCTCTAAACCTAAAACTAACCCTAACCCTAAACCTAAACCTAACCCTAACCCTAACACTAAAAGTAACACTAAGCTTAAACCCTAAAGCAAACACTAACCATAACATTAAACCTAAACCTAACAGTATCCCTAAATATAACCCTAACATCTAACCCTAACCCTAACCGTAACCCTAAACCTAACCCTAACCTTAATGCTAAGCCTAACCCTATCCCTAAGCCTAACCATAATGCTGAGCCCTAACCCTAAGCCTAACTCTAACACTAATACCTAAACCTAACCCTAACCCTAAACCTAATACTGTCTCTAACCATATCTGTAGCACTAACCCTAAAACTAAACCTACACCTAACCATAATCCTAAACTTAACCCAAACCATAATTCCTAATCCTAACCATAAACCTAACCTTAACACTAATACTAAGCCTATCCCTAATCCCTAACCCTAACCCTAACCCGAAACAATAACCCTAACCCTAATCCGAACTCAAAACCTAAACCTAACGCTAACCCTAACCCTAACCCTAATTCTTAACCGTAACCCTAACAAAAAATTCTAAGGCTAACCCTAACAATTACCCTAACCCTAGACCTATTCTTACCCTAAACCTAACACTAACCCTAACCCTAACCCTAAATGTAACGCTCACCGTAACATTAACCATAACCATAACAATAACTCTAACCATAACCTTAACCCTGACCCTAGCACTAACCATAGCACGTAACCACTAAACCTAAATAGTAATGGTAACCGTAAACCTAACCTGTAACCCTAAACCTAAACCTTACCCTATCCCTAAACCTAACACTAACACTAAAACTAACTCTTAACCTAACCCTAACCCTAACTGTAACCATAACCCTAACCCCTAACCCTAAACCTAGCACTAACACTAATGCTACCCTGTAACCCTAACCTTAAGCTTAACCCTAAACCTGAAGCTAAAACCTTACACTAACCCTAACCCTAATCCTAAACCTAACCCTCACCCTAAAACTAACCTTAACCCTAAACTTAACCCTAACCCTAAACCTAACCCTAACCCTAATCCTAAGCCTAAACCTAACGCTAACCCTAACCGTAACCCTAACTCTAAACATAAACCTAAACCTAACCATAACTCGAAGCCTAACACTAACCCTATCCCTAACAACTAACCCCTAACCCAAAACATAACCCTAACCCTAACTGTAAACTGAAGTCTAACCGTATCCCTATCCCTAAACATAACCCTAACACTAAGCTAACCCTAACCCTAAAATTAATCTCTAACCCTAACCCAAAACCTTAACCTAAGCCTAAATATAACCCTAAACATAAACACTGACAATAACCATAAAAGCTTAACCATAAACTAAACCCTAACCCTAACCACTAACCAAAATATCTAACCCTAACCCTAACCCTAATGATAAAACTATACATAAACTTAACCCCAACCCTAACACTAACCCTATCCTTAACACCTAACCCTTAACCATAACCTAACCCTAACCCTAACCATAAACCGAAGTATAACCCTACCCTTATCCCTAACCATAAACCTAACTGTAACCCTAAAACAAACCTCTAACCCTAACCCTAACCCTTACCCTAAGACTAAACCTAACCCTAACCCTAAACACTGACACTAACCATAAAAGCCTAAACATAACCAAAACCCTAACACTAACACTAACCCAAACCCCTAACCCCAACATCTAACCCTAACCCTAATGATAAAACTAACCCTAACCCTAACCCCAACCCTAACCTTGTCTTACCCTAACCCTAAACCTAAACTGATCCTGATCCCTAACCCTAACCCTAACCCTAACCTGAACCCTAACCCTAACCCGAAACCTAACTCTAACCCTAACCCTAATCCCTAAATCTAACGTAACTCTAACCCTAACACTAACCATATTCCTATCCCCTAAACGTAACACTTACCCTAACCCTAACCCTACCACTAACCCTAATCTTAACCTCTAACGCCAAACCCTAATCTTAACCCTATAAATAACCCTAACACTAACCCTAACACTAAGGCAAATCCTAACCCTAACCCGATCACTAAACCTAAAATCTAACGCTAAACTTAATTCTAACACTAACCCTAAACCTAACCCTAACCCTATCCCTAACCCTAACACTGATCCTAACCCTAACCTCTAACCCTAAATCTAAACTTAACCATAACCTACCACTAACACTAAACTTAACTTCTAACCCTAAACCTAACCCTAACCCTAACCGTAACCCTAAACTCTAAGCCTAATCATAACTCTAACACTAAACCTAACCTAAACACTAAACCTAACGATACCATCTAACCATAACCCTAAACCTAACCCTACCCTAACATTAACACCAAACATAAACCCAAATCTAACTCTAATCCTAACCCTAACCCTAACCCTAGCTCTAAACCTAACCCTAACACTAACACTAACCCCTATTACCCTAACCTTAACAATAGCCCTAACCCTAACCACTAATCCTAGCCCTAACGCTAAGCCCTAAACCTAACCCTAACCCTAACCGTAACCCTAAGCCCTAACCCTAACACTAAAACTAACCCTAACACTAAACTCTAACCCAAACCCTAACCATAAGCCTAACGCTAACCCTATAAAACTAAGCCTAAGCCTAACCCTAACCCTAACCATAACCCTAAATATAACCCTAACCATACCCTCTAACCCTAACCCTAACACTAACACTAAATCTAATGCTGACTTCTAAATATAACCCCAACCCCAACCCTAACCCTAACCCTAACGCTTACACTATCCCTGAATTAGAACTGTAACCCAAACCCTAACTATAACCCTAACACTAACCTCTAACCCTAACCCTAACCCTAAGTTTAACCCTAAATTTAACTTTTAATCCTAAACCTAACCTTAATCCTAAACATAACAACTAACCATAACACTAATCCTAACCCTAAACGTAAGTTAACCATAAACCTAACTCTAATCTTAACAGTAACCCCAACACTAACCTTAACACTGACCCTAACACTAACACTAAATTCTAACTCCAACCCTAACCCTAACCCTAACAATAATATTAAACCTAACACTAAGCCTACCCTCTAACCCTAATTCTAAATCTTACCCTATACCTAATTCTAATCCTATCCTTAACCCTAACAATCACCCTAACCCTAACTCTAAACCTATGCTCTAACCCTTATCCTAACACTTATCCTATCCCTAACCCTAAACCTAAACCTAAACCTAAACCTAAACCTAACCCAACACTAACACTAACCCTAACATAAACACTAACTCTAAACTTAACCCTAACCCTAACGCTAAATCTAACCGTAGCCCTAACCCTAACACTCGAACTCTCACCCTAACACTAACCTCAATCTTAATCCTAAACCTAAACCTAACCCTAACCCTAAACCTAACCCTAAAACTAAACCTAACCCTAACAGTAATGCTAAAGCCTAACTGTAACCCTAACACTCTAACCCTAACACTAACCGTAACCCTAACACTAACACTAAACACTAACCGTAAACCTAACACTATCTCTAACCCTAACCCTAACCCTAACCACTAACCATAACACTAACCCCAACCCTAAACATAACCATAACCCTAACTCTAATCCGAAACCTAAATTCAACAATAACCTTAACACTAAACTCTAACCCTAACCGTAACCCTAACACTAAACTCTAGCAGTGAATCTAACACTAACCCTAACCCTAACCCTAATGCTAAACTTAACCCTAAACCTAACGCTAACATCGACCCATAAACCTAAACCTACCACTACACTAACACTAACACTAACCCTAAACCCATATCTAAATTTAACCCTAACCATAACCCTAACCGTAAGTCTAACACTAACCCCTAACAATTACCCTAACCCTAACCAAAACCCTAACCCTAACCCCTTAACCTAACCCTAACACTAAGCCCTAAAACAAACACCAACCCTAACACTAACCCTAAGCCCTAGCCCTAACACTAAAACCTACACTAAACCTAACCCCTAACCCTAACTCTAATCCTAACCCTAAACATATAATCCTAAGCCTAAGCCTAACCTAACCCTAATCATTAACCTAACCCTAACCCTAACCATAACCTCTAATGCTAACACTAACCTTAACCGTAACCCTAACCCTAAACCATAACCTTAACCCTAACCCTAACAATAACCCTAACCCTGTAATCCTAAGCCTAATACTAACCCTAAACCTAAACATAACCCTAACCATAACACTAAACATAACCTCTAACCCTAACCCTAACCCTAAACCTAACAATAACCCTAACACTTACACTAACTTCTAAATCTAACCCTAAAACTAACCCTAAACATAAACCAAACCCAAACCTAACCCAAACCCTAATCCTAACCCTAACCCTAACCTTAACACTAACACTATAATCCTAAGCCAAACCCTAACCCTACCCCTAAACATAACCCTAAACCTAACTATAACCTCTAACCCTAACCCTAACCCTAAAGCTAACCCTAACCCTGACACTAACCTCTAACTCTAATCCTAAAACTTATCCTAACCCTAAACGTATCCCAAACCTTACCCTAAACCTAAACCTAAACCTAACCATAACCCTAACCCTAACCCTAACCCCAACCCAAACTCTAACCCTAAAGCCTAACCCTAACATTATCACTAACACTAACCCTAACACTAAACCTAATCCATAACCCTAATCTTAACCATAAGCCTAACCTCTAACCCCAACACTACTCCGAACCCGAACAATAACTATAATGCTAACCCTAACACTAACCCTAACACTCTAACCCTCACCCTAACCTTAACCCTAACAATAACCCTAACACTAACCCCTAACGCCAAACCCTAACCTTAAACCTAACACTAACCCTAACACTGAACTTAACCCTAAGCCAAATCCTAACCATAACTCTAAGCCTAACCCTAACACTAACCCTGTTTAATCAAATTCTAACCCTAACCCTAAACATATGCTGAACCCAAAACCTAACACTAACCTCTAACCCTAATATTAATTATAACCCTAACCCTAAACCTAACCATAACCCTAACGATAATTCTAACCATAAACATAAAACTAACCCTAACACTAACTTCCAACCCTAAGCGTAACCCGAACACTAAACCTAACACTAAACTTAACTTTTAACCATATCCTTAACCATAACCCTCAACCTCAATCTAACCCTAACAGTAATGCTATCGACAAATTCTAATCGTAACCCTAACCCTAACACTAAGCCCTAACCCTAAGAGTAACACTAACCCTAATCCTAATCTCTAACCCTAGCCCTAACATTAACCCTAACATTCAGCTTTACTCTAATCCTATAATCCTAAGCCTAACTCTAACTGTAACCCTAGCCCTAAACCTAACGCTAACACTAACCCTAACCCTCACCATAACTCTAACCCTAACACTAACCCTAATCATAACCCTAAACCTAAACCTAACCCTAGCCCCAACCCTAACACTAACCGTTACACTAACTTCTAACTCTAACAATACACCTAACCCTAAATCTTAACCTAACCCAAATTTAACCCTAACCCTAAACCTAACCTTAACCCTAACTCTAACCTGCTACCTAACGCTAAAGCCTGACATTAACGCTAACACTAACACTAACCCTAACCCTAATCCATTACCTTAACCGTAAGCATAGCCTAACCTCTAACCGTAACAGTATTCCAAACCAGAACACTAAACTAAACACTAACCCTAACCCTAACCTCTAACCCTAAACCTACGCCTAATGCTAACACTCTAACCCTAACCGTAACTCTAACACTAACCCTAACTCCTAACGCCAAACCGAAATATTAACCCTAAAAATAAAACTAACAGTAAACCTAACGTTAAGCCAAATCCTATTCCTAACCCTAACCCTAAACTTAGCCCTAACATAAAACCCTAACCTTAATTCTAAACCATAACCCTAAACCTAAACCTAACCCTATCACTAACCCTAAACCTACCCTAAACCTAACACTAAGCTCTAAACCTAAACCTAACCTTAACCCTAACCCTAACACTAAACTTAACTTCTAACTCTAACCCTAACCCTAACCCTAACTTCAACCTAACCCTAACACTAACACTAATGACAAACCCTAATCTGAACCCTAACCCTAACCCTATCATTAACACCAGACACTAAACCTAACCCTAAACTTAACCATAAACCTAATCCTAAACATAAAACTAACCCTAAACCTAAAACTATCCCAAACCCTAACCCTAAACCTAAACCTCACCCTAACCCTAACCCTAACCCTAACCTTAAACCTAACCCTAAACCTAACCTCTAACAATAACCCTAACCCTAACCCTAACCCTAACACTAACACTAACACAAGTCAAACTTCTAACCATCACCCTAAAAATAACCCTAAATCTCAACCTCAACCTAACCCTAAACATAACGCTAAAGCTAACTTGTAAACTTAACCCTAACCCTAAACCTAAGCTTCAACCAAAACCCTAACCCTAACCCGAACACTAACCTCTAAGCTTAACCCTAACCCTATCCCTAACAATAACCCTCATACTAACCCTAACACTAAACCTAATGCTAACTTCTAAACATAATCCTAACCCCAAACCTAACCCTAACCCAAACACTAACACTAACCCTGAACTATAACCGTAACCCTAACCGAAACCCTAAACCTAACACTAACCTCTAAACCTAACACTAAACCTGACCTTAACCCTAAAGTTAACTTTTAAACCTAAAACTAAACACTAACCCTAACTCTAAACCTAACCATAAACCTAACTCTAACCCTAACCCTAACCCCAACACTAACCTTAACACTAACCAAACCCTAACACTAAACTCTAAACCTAAACCTAACCCTAACAATAACCCTAACACTAAACCTACGCTCTAACCCTAATCCTAAATCTTACCCTATTCCTAACTCCAACCGTAACCCTAAAAATTACCCTAACCCTAACACTAAACCTATGCTCTAACCATAATCCTAACAATTACCCTATCCCTAAACCTAAACCTAACCCTAAACCTAAACCTACCCTATCCTTAACCCTAACCCTAAACCTAACCCTAACGCCTAACCCTAACCCTAACAATAACCCTAACACTAACTAACCCTAAACCTAATCAATAACCATAACCCTAACCGTAAGCCTAACAACTAACCCTAACACTAATCTGAACCCGAACACTAACCATAACACTAACCCTAAACCTAACCCTAACCTCTTACCCTACACCTTTCCCTAACCCTAATGCTAACACTAACCCCTAACCATTACCCTAACATTAACCCTAACCTAACCATAATCCTAACCCTAACCTTTAACCCTAACCGAACACTAACCCTAACCCTAACTGTAACCCTAACATTAAACTCCTAACACAACCCCTAGCCATAACCCTAAACCTAACCTTAACCCTATAATCCTAAGCCTAAAACTAAGACTAAGCCTAAGCCTAAACCTAACCCTAACCCTAACCTTAACTAAGCCTAACCCTAAGCCAAACCAAACCGTAACCCTAACTGTAACCCTAACCCTAACCCTAACCCTAACCCTAACCCTAACACTAACACTAAACTTGACTTCTAACCGTATCCCTAAACCTAACCCTAAAACTCAATCTCACTCTAACCCTAACGCTAACGACAAACCCTAATCGTAACCCTAACCCTAACCTAAGCCCTCATGCTAACAGTAACACTAACCCTAACCCTAACCCTAAACATAACCTCTAACCCTAACCCTAACCCTACCCTTAATCCTAAACCTAAACCTAACCCTAACCCTAACCATAACTCTAGCCCTAACCATAAACCCTAAACCTAATCCTAACTCTAACACTAACACTAACCTTACACCTAACCCTAATACATACCTCTAAACCTAAACCTAAAGCTAACCCTAACCATAACACTAACCCTAAACTTTACTGTAACACTAACAATAACCCTAAACTCTAACCCTAACCATAACCCTAACCATAATCATAGGCCTAACCTCTAAACCTAGCCCTAATCTGAACCAGAATAATAACCATAAAACAAACCCTAAAGCTAACCATAAACTTCAACCCTAACCCTAACCCTAACCCTAACACTAACACTCTAACTCTAACTCTGACCATAACGCTAACCCTATCCCTAAACCCTAACGCCAAACCCTAAACCTAATGCTAACCTAAAGCTAACACTAACCCTAAACCTGATCCTAAGCCAAAACCCTAAACCTAAAATTAAAACACTAACCCTAAACTCTAACCCTAACCCTAAACCTAACCCTTAACCTAACCTTGACACTAACCTCTAACCCTAACCTTAATCCTAAAATTAACCCTAAACCTAACTCTAACCCAACTCTAACAGTAACCCTAACTCTAACACTAACCTCTAACCAAAACTCTAACCATAACTCTAACCCTAACGTAAACCTAACATGAACCATAACCCTAACCCTCACACTAACCTCTAACCCTAACACTCACCCTTCCCCTAACCCTAACCTTAACACTAAACCTAACTTGTAAATATAGCCCTAACCCTTACCTTAAACCTCAACTTAACACTAATGGTAACCCTAAGGCCAAAACCTAATCCTAACCCTAACCATAAGCGTAACCCTAACACTAACCCTAATGCTAACCCTAACTTCTAGCCCTAACCCTAATCCTCAACTTAACACTAACCCTAAACCTAATGCCAAACCCTAATCCTAACCCTAACCATAACCCTAACCCTAAGTGTAACTTAACCCTAAACTTAACACTAACACTAACACTAACACTAACACTAACCCTAAACCTGTCCCGAACAACTAACCCCTAACCGAACGCTAACCCTGACCCTAATGCTAACGCTAACCCTAACACCTAACCCTTACCCTAAGCCCTAACCCTAACCCCAACCCTAACCCAAACACTAAACCTCACCCTAACCCTAATCCAAACCCTAAACCTAAACCTAAATCTAACAATAACCGTAACTTTCACTCTAAACCTAACATCTAACCCTAATCCTAACACTTATCCTATCCCTAAACCAAACCCTAAATCTAAATGTAACCCTAACATTACCCTAAAACTAAACCTAACCCTATCCATAACCATAACCTTAAACCCAAACCCTAACCCTAACACTATCCCTAACCCTAACCCTAACCCTAAACCTAACGCTAACACTAAATCTAAAACTAAACTCTAACCGTAAACCAAACGCTAACCCTAACCTTAATCCTAACCCTAACCTGAACTTCTCACCCTGACCCTAACCCTAACCCTAAACCTAAGCCTAAACTTAAGCCTAACCTATAACAATAATATTAATCTGAACGTGAACACTAATCATAACACAAACCTTAACCCTAACCCTAACCTCTAACCTTAACCCAAACCCTATCTCAAACACTCTAACCCTAACCCTAACCCTAACCCTAACCCTAAACCTGACACTTACCCCTAACGCCAAACCGTAATTTTAACCCTAACCCTAACACTAGCATTAACCCCAAATCTAACCTGTATCCTAATCCTAACCATGTCTAAAACTAATCCTAACCCTACCGCTAACACTAACCTATAACCCTAACATTAATTATAACCCTAAACCTAAACCAAACTCTAATCCTAACCCTAACCCTAACAATAACATTTAAACCTAATCCTAACAATGACCCTAACCCTAACACTACATTTAACTTCTAAACTTAACCTTATGTCTAACCCTAAACCTCAACCTAATACTAATGACAACACTAATACTAATGACAAAACCTAATCGTAACCCTAACCCTAGCACTAACCCTAAAAAAAACTACTCCTAACCTAACCCTATCCCTAACACCTAATTCCAAACCCTAATCCTAACACTAACCCTAACCCTAACCTAATCGTAACCCTAATCCTTACCGTAATCCAAAGCCTAACCATAACCCTATCTCTAACACCTAACCTCTACACCTAACCTAAACCTAACCTTAAGCATAACACTGACAGTTATCGTAACACTAACCCTAAACCTAAAACTAAACCTAACTCTAACCTTAACCCTAACCCTAACCCTAACCTTAAACATAACCATAACCCTAACACTAACGCTAATCCTAACCCTAACCCTAAACCTAAACCTAACATTAAATTTAACTTCTAAACCTAACTCTAAGCCTAACCCGAAACATCAACCTAAGCCTAACCCTAAGGACAAACCCTAATCCTAACCCTAACCCTAACCCTAGCAATAACCCTATGCTAAACTAAACCTAACCCTAACCCTAACGCTAACCCTATCCCTAATATCTAACCCCTAAAAACCTTAACGTTAACCCTAACCCTAACACCAACCTAATTGTAACCCTAACCCTAACCTTAATCCAAAGCCTAACCATAACACTATCTCTAACACCAAAACTCAATACCTAACCCAAACCGTAACCCGAACCCTGACCCCAACCATAACACTAACCCTAACCCTAACCCTAAACTTAATTCTAACCCTAACCCTAACACTAACACTAAACTTAATCCTAACACTTATCCTATCCCTAACCATAACTCTAAACATAACCCTAACCCTAAGCCTAACACTAACCCTAACCCTAAACCTAACACTAAAACTAAATGTATCCCAAAACCCTAACCCAAAACTTAACACTATCCCTAACCCTAACCCTAACCATAACCCTAACCCTAATGCTAACCCTAACACAAACCTAACTTCTAACCCTCACCCTAAATCTAACCCAGAATGTCAACTTAACCCTAAACCTAACAAAAAACCTATAGCTAACTTCTAACCCTAAACCTAACCCCAAACTTAAGCTTCAACACAAAGGCAAACGCTAACATTAACTTCTAAGCCTAATCCTATCCCTAACCCTAACCATAGCCATAACTTCAAATCTAACGCTAAATTCTAAACATAATCCTAACCATAAACCGAACCCTAACACTAAACCTAACGCTAACTATAACTATAAATTGAACCGTAACCCTAACAATAACCCAAATCTAAACCCAACCCTAACATCAAACCCTAAAGTTAACACTAACCTTAACCCTGACACTTAACCTTAATTCTAACCCAAACACTATCCCTAACCCTAACACTATCCCTAAACCAAACCCTATCCCTAAACCTAACCCTAAACCTAATCCCTAACCCTAATCCTAAACATAAAACTATCCCTAACCAGAACACGAAACCTAAGCCTTTGCCTAACCCTAAATATTAAACCTAACCCTATACCTAACCCTAACCATAAACCTAACCTCCAACCCTAACCTTAACCCGAGCCCAAACCCTAACCATAACCATAACCCTGAACGTAACCATAATCTCTAAACCTAATCCTAACCCTAACCCTACCCGAAACCCTAACCTTAACATTAAATTTAACTTCTAACCCTAACCCTAAGCATAACCCTAAACCTCAACCTAACACTAACCCTAACCCTAACGACAAACCCTAATCCTAACCCTAACCCTAACCCTTACACTAACCCTAACCTAACCTAACTCTAACCATAACCCTCACAATAACCATATCCCTATAATCTAACACTGAACACAATCCTAACACTAACCCTAACCCTAACCTAATCGTAACCCTAACCCTTACCATAATCTGAAGCCTAACCGTAACCCTATCTCAAACACCTAACCTCTAAACCTAACCTAACCCTAAACCTAACTCTAACGCTGACCCTATTCGTAACACTAACCCTAACCCTAACACTAACCCTAAATCTAAATCTAACCTTAACCCTAACCGTAACCCTAACCATAACCCTAACCCTAACCCTAATCCTAACCCTAACCCTAATCCTAATAATAATACTAAATTTAACATCCAACTCTAACCCTAAGCCTAACCCTAATTTTAAACCTAACCCTAAAACTAACCCTACCTACAAACCCTAATCCTATCCCTAACCATAAACCTAGCACTAACCCAAACTCTAACCTAACCCTAACGGTAAACCTAACACTAACTGTATCCATAACACCTAACCCATAAAAAACCCAAAAGCTAGCCCTAACCCTAACGCTAACCTAATCAAAACCCTAAACCTGACCGTAAAACAAAGTGTAACAATAACCGTATCTCTAACACCTAATATCTATACCTAACCCTAACCCTAAACCTAACCCTGACCCTAACACAAAGCTTAATCCTAACCCTTACCCTATTCGTTACCTTAACCCTAACCGTAACCCTAAGTCTAAACCTAACCCTAACCCGAACACAAAGCTTAATCCTAACCCTTATCCTATCCCTTACCCTAACTCTAAACCTAACCCTAAACCTAAAACTAACCCTAACCCTAACCGTAACTCTGAACCATAATCCTAAACTTAACACTATCCCTAAACTAACCCTAACCCTAATCCTAACACTAACACAAAACTAACTTCTGACCCTCACCCTAAATCTTACCCTGAATCTCAACTTAACCCTAAACCTAACCAAAACCCTATCGCTAACTACTAACCCTAACCTTAACCAGAAAATCTAAGCTTCAACACAAATGCTAACACTAACGCTAACCTCTAAGCCTAAACCTAACCCTAAACATAACCCTAACCAAATAACTTATCCTACCTCTAACCTTAACCCATACCACTAACCCTAAACCTAAACCTAAAACTAACCCTAACCCTAACCCCAATCCTAACCATTACACTAACCCTAACCTTAACACCTAACCCGAATTTTTAACATAACCCTAACACTTACCCTAACCCTAACCCTAAAGCTAAAACTATTCATAATCATAACGCAAAACTCTAACCCTAACCATAACACAATCCGTAATCCTAACCTTAACCTGATACCTAAGCCTAACACTACCCGTAACACGGACCCTAACACTAAACTGGAAAAGTAACCCTAATCCTAACCCTAACCCTAACCCTAAACCTAACCTGAACTTCTAACCATAAACCTAAACCTAACCAAAACCCTATCCCTAAGACTAACCTGTAACCCTAACATTAATTCGAACCCAAATCCAAACCATAACCATAACACTAACCCTAACCCTAACTTCTAACCCTAACCCAAAACCTAAACCTAACACTCGAACCCTAAACCTAACCCTAACCCTAAATCTAACCCTAACCCTAACAATATCTCTAACCTCTAACCATAACCTTAATTTTAACCCTAAACCTCAACCTCACCGTAAACCTAACCCTAAGCCTACCCCTAACCCTAACCCCAAACATAACTTCGAACCCTAGCCCTAACATTAACCCTAAACCTAACACTAACCCTAACACTAACCCCTAACAATAACCCTAATGATAAGCCCTAAAATTAACCCTACACCTAACCCTAACCCTAAGCCCTAACCCTAACACTAACCCTAACCCTAACCTCTAACGTTAACCATAGACCTAAACCTAAGCCTAAGCCTAACCTTAATCATATAATCTAAAGCCTAACCCTAACACTAACCCTAACCAAAACGCTAACCATAACCATAACCATAACCGTAAGCCTAACCCCTAACACTAACGCTAAGGCCTAAAATTAACACTAACCCTAAACCTAACCCTAACCCTAACACGAACACTAACCCTAACCTCTAACCCCAACCCTAACCCTAACCCTAAAACTAACCCTAACCCTAACAATAACCTAAGCGTAACTATGACCCTAACCGTGATCCGAAGTCAAACCGTAACCCTATCTCTAACACCTAACCTCTAAACATAACCCTAACACTAACCCTAACCCTAAACCTAAACCTAAACCTAACCCTAACCCTAACTCTAACCCTAACAGTAACCTTAATCCTAACCCCTACCCTATCCCTAACCCTAACACTAACCCTAATGCTAAACATAACCCTAACCCTAAACATAACACTAAAGCCTAACCCTAACACTAACACTATCCCTAACCCTAACACTAACCCTAAACCTAACACTAACCCTAACACAAACAACCTTCTAACCATCACACTAGACCTAACCCTAAATCAACCTATCCCTAAACGTAACCATAACCCTATAACTAACTTCTAACCTTAACACTAACCCTAAACCTAAGCTTCAACCCAAACACTAAAACTAACACTAACTTCTATGCCTAACCCTAACCATAACCATAACCCTAACTCCAAATCTAGCGCTAACTTCTAACCATAATCCTAACCCTAACCCTAAAACTAACACTAACACTAACGCTTACCCTTACCCTAAATTCAAAACGTAACCCTAACCCTAAACCTAAGCCTAACTTCTAAGCCTAACCCTAACCCTAACCCTAACACTTAACCCGAACTCAAAACCTAACCTTATCATTAACCCTAACCTTATCCATAAATGCAATCATAACCCTAAACCTAACCCTAACCCTAATCCCTAACACTAATCCTAACACTAACCCTAACCCTAACCCTACCACATACCTCTATCACTAACCCTAACCCTAACCCTAATGCTAACGCTAACCCTAACCCTAACAATAATCCTATAATAATAAACCTAACGCTAAGCCTAACCATAACCATAACCCTAAACCTAACCATAACCATAACCTCTAATCCTAACTCTAACCCTAACCCTAACCGTAAACGATAAGCCTAAACCTAACACTAAACCTAAAGCTAAACCTAGCCCTAACACTAAATCTAAAACTAACCTCTAACCATCACCCTAAAACTAGCCCTAACCCTAAGCCTAACACTAACCCTAACCCGACCCTAACAATAGCATTAACACTAACACTAACTCTAACCCTAAACCGAACTTCTGATCCTAACCATAACCCTAACCTAACAATAACCCTAACACTAACCCCTAAACCTAAACCAAACACTAAGCCCTAAACATAACCCTAACCCTAACACTAACACTAATCCTAACCCTAACCATGAATAATAACACTAAACCTAAAATTAACCCTAAGCCCTAAACCTAACCCTAACACTAACCATAACACTAATCATAACCCTAACTCTAACCCTATGCCTGCGCCCTACCAATAACACTAACCCTAACTTTAACACTAACCCTAACCCTATCCCTAAGCCTAACACTAAACATAAACCTAATCCCATAATCTTAACCTAACACTAACCCTAACCTAACCATAACACTAAACCTAACCCTAACCCTAACCATAACCACTAACCCTAACCCTAACCCTAACCATAACCATAACCTCTAACCCTAACCCTAACCCTAACCCTAACCCTAACTCAAACCATAACCTCTAACCATAAACTTAAAACTAAAACTAACCCTAACACTAACCCTCTAAGCCTAACTCTAACCCTCTAATCCTAAACCTAAACCTAACCCTAATCCTAAGACCTAACGTCAAACCCTAATCCTTAACCTAAACCTTAACCTAACACTAAACCTTACCCTAACCCCAATCCTAACCCTAACCCTAATCCAAAACTTGTCTAACCCTAAACCTAACCTTAACCCTAACTCTAAAACTAACCTTTAAGCATACACTTAATCCTAAACTTAACCCTAACCCTAACCCTCACCCTAACACTAACCCTAACCTGACCCCAACCTTAACACTAACCCTAACACTAACCCTAAACTAACTGTAACTCTAAACCTAACCATAACACAAACCTTAATCCTAACCCTTACCATATCCCTAAACTTAACCCTAACCCTAACCCTAAACATAACCCTAACCCTAACCGTAAACATAAAACCTAATACTAAAACTAACACTATCCCTAACCCAAACGCTAACACAAAAGTAACTTCTAATCCTCACACTAAATTTAACCCTAAATCTTAACGTAACCCTAAACTTAACCATAACCCTATAGCTAAATTCTAACCCTAACCCTAACACTAAACCTAAGTTTCAACCCAAATGCTAACCCTAACACTAACCTCTAAGCCTAACCCTAACACTAACACTAAACATAAGTATAACTACAAAACTAAAGCTAACTTCTAAAAATAATCCTAACCCTAACCCTATCCCTAACACTAACCCTAATGCTAAACCTAACCATAACCATAACACTTAACACTAACTCTAAACCTAACACTATCCCTAACCCTTAACCTATCCCTAAACCCAATCCTAACCCCAACCATAACCCTAACACATACCTCTATTGCTAACCATAATCCTAACCCTAACACAAAACCTAACACTTACCCTAGCCCTAATATTAACCCTAAACATTAAACCTAACTTTAACACTAACCCTAACCATAAGCCTAACACTAAGCCTAACCTCTAACCCTAGCCCTAACCCTAACCCTAAACCTCTAACCCTAATTCTAACCCTAAACCTAACCCTAACCCTAACCCAAATTCTAACCGTAAACCTAAACCTAACGCTAATCCTAAGCCTAAACCTAACCCTAAGCTTAACAGTAACACTAAACCTAACCCTAAGCATAACCATAACCCTAACATAAACCCTAAACCTAACCCTAACACTAACCAAATCATTAATCCTACCCCTATCCCTAATCCATACCACAAATCCTAACCGTAATCCTAGCCCTAACACTAACCCTAACCCTAATCCCAATCCTAATACCAACCCTATCCCTAACACTAAATCCTAACTCTTACCCTAAACCTAACCCAAACCCTAACCCTAACCCTAACCCTAACCCGAACCCTAACCGTAACCCTAACCCTAACCTAAACCTAACCCTAATAATAACTGTAACCTTCATCCTAAACCTGTCCTCTAAACTTAATCCTAACCCTTATCCTATCCCTAAACCTAACACTTAACCTAAAAGGATCCCTAAACCTAACCCTAAACCGAAAGCTAAATCTAACCATAACTGTAAACCTAAACCCTAACACTATTCCTAACCCTAACCCTAACCCTAACTCTAAATCTAACACTAACACTGAACTCTAACCATAACCCTAACCGTAACACTAACCCTAAACCTAACCATAACCTAAACTTCTAATGCTAACCGTAAACCTAACCCTAAACCTAAGCCTAACCTCTAACCCTAACATTAATCCAAACTCGAACACTAAACATAACCCTAATACTAACGCTAACCCTAGCATCTAACCCTAACCCAAACCCTAAAGCTAACACTCTAATCCTAAAACTAACCCTAACCCTAACAGTAACCTTTAACCCTAACATTAAATATAACCCTAAACCTATCCCTAACCCTAACCCTAAACCTAAACCTAACCCTAACTCTAATCCTAACACCAAATGCCAAACCCTAATCCTAAACCTAACCCTAACACTAACATTAACCCTAACTCCAATCCTAACCCTAACCCTAATCCAAAACTTGTCTAACCCTAACCCTAACCTTAACCCTAATCCTAAAACTAACCTCTAAACCTACCCTTAATCCTAAACTTAACACTAAACCTAACACTAACCTTAACCCTGACCCTAACCGTAACACTAACTGTAACCTTAAACCGAAACCTAACTCTAAAGCTAACCCTAACACTAACACTAACCTTAATCCTAACCCTTACAATATCCCTAACACTAACACTAATCCTAACCCTAACACTATCCCTAACCATAACCCTAACCCTAAGCCTAACACTAACACTAACACAAACATATCTTCTAGACTTCACACTAAACCTAACCCTAAATCTCAACCTATCCCTAAACCTAACCATAACCCTATAACTAACTTCTAACCTTAACACTAACCCTAAACCTAAGCTTCAAACCAAATGCTAAACCGAACGCTAACCACTATGCCTAACCCAAATCCTAACCAAACCACAACCCTTACTCCAAATCTAATGCTAACTTCTAATCATAATCCTAATCCTAACCCTAACACTAACACTAACTCTAACGCTAACCCTGACACTAAAATCGAACCATAACTGTAACCCTAACCATAACTCTAAGCCTAATTCTAACTTGTAACCCTAAAGCTAACGCTAACCCTCACCCTAACACTTAACCCTAACTCTAAACCTAACATTATCCCTAAACCTAACTCTATGCCTAAACGCAACCATAACACTAAACCTAACCCTAACCCTAATCGCTAACCCTAATCCTAACACTAACCCTAAACCTAAACCTAGCACATGCCTCTATCGCTAATCCTAACCTTAACCCTAACGCTAACCCTTATCCTAACCCTAACAATAATCCCATAATCGTAAGCCGTTCCCTAACCCTAATTATAAACATAACCCTAAACCTAACCATAACTAGGACCTCTAATCCTAACTCTAACCCTAACCCTAGCCCCGACCCTAAACCTAACAGTAAACTCTAAGCCTAACCCTAACATTCACCATAAAGCCAACCCTAGCCCTAACATTAAATCTAACGCTAACCTTTAACCATCACCCTAACACTAGCCCTAACCCTAAGCCTAACCCTAACCCTAAGCCTAAGCCTACCCTACCACTAACACTAACACTATCCCTAACCCTAAACCTAACTTCTAATCCTAACCCTAACCCTAAACCTAACCATAACCCTAACACTAACCCCTAACAACAACACTAACCCTAACCCTAACCCTTAAGCCTAAACCAAACCCTAAGCCCTAAACCTAACTTAAACCTAACCATAAAACTAATCCCAACCCTAGACCTAACCCTAAATCCTACCACTAAACCTAACCTTAACACTAAGACCTAAACCTAACCATAACCTTATCCCTAAGCCTAACTCTAAACATAACCCTAATCCTATAATGCTAAACCTAACCCTAACCCTTAAGCCTAACCCTAACCGTAACCGTAACCATAACTATAACCCTAGCCCTTACCATAACCTGTAACACTAGCCCTAACCATAACCATAACCTGTAACCATAAACTTGAATCAAACACTAACTCTAACACTAACCCTCTAAGTCTAACCCTAACCGTCTAAACCTAACACTAAACCTAAACCTAATCCTAAAACCTAACGCCAAACCCTAATCCTGAACCTAAACCTAAACCTAACACTAACCATAACCCTAACCCTAACCCCAATCCTAACCCTAACTGTAATCCAAACTTCTCTAACCCTAAAGCAAAAATTAACCCTAACCCTAAAACTAACTTCAGGGCATAAACTTAATCCTAAAATTAACCTTATTCCTAAACCTCACCTTAACACTAACCCTAACCTTACCCTAACCATAACACTAACCCTAATCCTAAACCTAAAACTAACTCTAACCCTAACCCTAACACTAACACAAACCTTAATCCTAAACTTACCATATCCCTAACTCTAACCCTAACCCTAACCCTAAACATAACCCAAACACTAACCATAACCCTAAACCCTAACCCTAACCCTAACACTATCCCTAAACCTAACACAAACGTAACTTCTAATCCTCACACTGAATTTAACCCTAAATCTCAACTTAACCCTAAACCTAACCATAATCCTATAGCTAACTTCTAACCCTAAGCCTAACACTAAACCTAAGCTTCAAGCCAAATGCTAAACCTAATGCTAGCTTCTAAGTGTAACACTAATTCTAACGCTAACCATAACTCTAACTCCAAATCTAACGCTAACTTCTAACCATAATCCTAACCCTAAACCTAAACCTAACCCTAACCTTAAGGCTAACCCTAACCCTAACCCTAACAATTAACACTAACTCGAAACCTAACACTATCCCTAATGCTAAACCATACCTAACCCTAAACCTAACCATAATCCCAACCCTAACCCTAACACATACCTCTATTGCTAATCCTAACCCTAAACCTAACACTAAAACTGACCTTTACACTAACACTAATATTAACCCTAAACAGTAAATCTAACCATAACACTAACCCTAACCATAAGCCTTATCTCTAACCCTAATCTTAACCCAAACCCAAACCCTAAGCATAACCCTAACCCTGAACCTTACCTCTAACCGTAACCCTGACCCTAAACCTAACCCTCAAACCATAACCCTAAACCTAAACCTCACCATAACCCTAACCCTAAACCTAACCCTAACCCTAAAACAAAGCCTACCCATAACCATAACCATAAACCTAACCATAAACCCTAAACCTAACCCTAACACTAACTAAAACCCTAACCCTACCCCTATGCCTAATGCATACCACTAACACAAACCCTAACACTAACCCTATCACTAAACTTAAACCTAACACTGAACTCTAACCGTAACCGTAACCCTAACCCTAACCCTAAACTTAACCCTAACCCTAATACCTAACCCTAATACTAATACTAACCCTAACCCTAACCGTAACCCTAACAATAATCCTATAATCGTAAGCCTAAACCTAACCCTAACGATAACCATAACCATAAACCTAACCATAACCATAAAATCTAATCCTAAATATAACCCTAACCCTAACCAAAACCCTAACCATAAACTGTAAGCCTAACCCTAACACTAATCCTAAATCTAAGGTTAGCCCTAACACTAAATCTAACACTAACTTCTAAACATAACCCTAACACTAGCCCTAACCCTAAGCCTAACCTTAACCCTAACCCGACCCTAACACTAACACTAACACTAACTCTATACCTAACTTCTAACCCTAACCCTAACTCTAAACGTAACCATAATCCTAACCCTAACCCTAACACTAACCCCTAACCACAACACTAACCCTAAACTTAACCCCTAAACCTAAACCAAACCCTAAGCCCTAAACCTAACCCTAACACTAAATCTAACACTAACACTAACCCTTACTCTAACCCTAACCATAAACCTAACACTAAACCTAACCTTAACCCTAAGCCCTAAACCTAACCCTAACCATAACCATAACACTAATCTTAAACCTAACCCTAACCCTAAGCCCTATGCCCTATAAATAACACTAACCTTAACTTTAACACAAACTCTAACCCTATCCCTAAGCCTAACCCTAAACATAACCCTAATCCTATAATCCTATGCTTAAGCCTAACCCTAACCATAACTATAACCCTAAACTTAGCCCTAACCATAACCTCTAACTCTAAACTTAAAAATAACACTAACCCTAACCCTAACCCTCTAAACCTAACCCTAAAACTAACATTAACCCTAACCCTAATCCTAAAACCTAATGCCAAACCCTAATCCTGAACCTAACCCTAAAACTAACACTAAACCTAACCCCAATCCTAACACTAACCTTAATCCAAAACTTGTCTTACCCTAAACCTAAGCTTAACCCTAAACCTAAAACTAACCTCTAAGCATACACTTAATCGTAAACTTAACCCTAACCCTAACCTTCACCCTAACACTAACCCTAACCTGACCCTAACCATAACACTAAGCCCAAACCTAACCCTAACACTAATCGAAACACTAACCCTAACCCTAAACATAAAGCTAACTCTAACCCTAACGCTAAACCTAACCCTAACCCTAAACCCAACCCTTACCCTAAACCTAAACAAAATCCCAGCCATAACTCTATCACATACCTCTATCGCTAACCCTAACCCTAAAACTAATCCTAACCCTTACCCTAACCCTAAATTTAACCCTAAACATTAAAGCTAACCCTAACATTAACCCAACCCTAACCCTAACACTAACCCTAACCTAATCGTAACCATATCCTAACACTAACCCTGACCCTAATCAAAACACTAACCATAAACCTAAATATAAAGCTAACTCTAACCCTAACCCTAAACCTAACCCTAACCCTAACCGTAACACAAACCCTAATCATAACACTAAACCTAACCCTAACACTAAATTTCACTTCTAACCCTAACCCAAAGCCTAACCCTAAACCTCAACCTAACACTAACACTAACCTAAATGACAAACCTCAATCCTAAACCTAATCCTCACCCTAGCACTAACCTTAACCCTAATCCTAACCTAACATTAACCGTAACACTAACACTAACCCTATCCCTAAAACCTAACCCCTAAAAAACCCAAATATAACCCTAACTCTAAACCGAAGCTAATCCTAATGCTAACCCAAACTGTAATCCGAAGACTAACCATAACCCTATCTCTAACACCTAACCTCTTAACCTAAAACTAACCATAAACCTGACCCTAACCATAACACTAACCCTAACGCTAACCCTAACCCTAACCCTAACGTTAACCCTATCCCTAAACCTAAACCTAACCCTAACTCTAACCTTATCCTATGCCTTACCCTAACCCTAACCATAACCATAACCCTATGTGAACCCTAAAACTAACCCTAATTCTAATGGTATCCCTAAATCCTAACCCTAAACTTAACACTATCCTTAGCCCTAATCGTAACCCTAACACTAATACTAACCCTAACACAATCCTAACTTCTAACCCTAACCCTAAATCTAACCCTAAATCTCAACTTAACCCTAAACAAAACCAAAACACTATAGATAAATTCTAAACTAACCCTAACCCTAAACCTAAGCTTCAACCGAAACCCTAACAATAATACTAACCTCTAAGCTGAACCCTAACCCTAACCCTAACTGTAACAATAACCTTAACTCCAAATCTGACGCTAACTTCTAACCATAATCCTAAACCTAACACTAACCCTAACCTTAACACTAATCGTGACACTAAATTCAAACCCTAACCCTAATACTAACTCCAAACCTAAAAATAACACTAACCTCTAACACTAATGCAAACCCTAACACTAACCCAAACACTGAACACTAACTATAACCCTAACACTATCCCTAACCCTGACCCTACCCCTAAACACAACCCTAAGCCTAAACATGACCCTAACACTAATCCCTAAATCTAATCCTAACCCTAACCTAACCCTAGCCCTAATATATACCTCTATTTCTAACCCTAAACCTAACCCTAACACTAACCCTAACCCTTACCCTAACACTAACATTAACTGTAAACATTAATCCTAACCCTAACCCTAAACCTAAACATAAGCCTAACATCTAAACCTAAACTTAATCCAAACCCAAAACCTAAACATAACCCTAACCCTAACCCTAACCTCTAAACCTAACCCTAAACCTAACCCTAAACCCTAACCCTAACACTAACCCTAACTCTAAAACTAACCCTAACCCTAACCCTAACGTAACCCTAACCATAACACTAACACTAACCCTATCCCTAAAACCTAACGCTAAAAAACCCTAAACCTAAACCTAACCCTAAAACAAAGATAATTGTAATGCTAACCCTAACTGTAATCCAAAGCCTAACCATAACCCTATCTCTAACACTGAAACTCTAAATATAACCCTAACACTAACCCTAAATCTGACCCTAACCATAACACTAACCCTAAGGCTAAGCCTAAACCTAACTCTAATCCTAATCCTAACTGTAACCCTAAACCTAAACCTAACCCTAACACTAACCTTAATCCTAAACCTTATCCTATCCCTTAACCTAACCCTAACCCTAACCCTAACCCTAACACTAACACTAACCCTAAGCCTAATCTAACCCTAACCCTAAACTAACACTAACACTAACTCTAAACTTATCCCTAACACCTAACCGCTAACCGAACCCTAACCCTAACCCTAACCCTAACTAAAGTTATACCTAACGCTAACCCTAACCCTTACCCTAAAACTAAGCCTAACCCTAAACCTAACCCTAACCCCTAACCCTTTCCCTAACCCTAACCCTAAACCTAACCTGAAACCTAACCCTAACCCTAAACCTAACCCTAACAATAACCGTAACTCTCTACCTAAACCTATACACTAACCCTAATCCTAAAACTTATCCTATCCGTAAACCTAACCCTAAACCTAACACCCTAAAACTAACCCTAACCTAACCGTAACCTGAAACAGTAACCCTAACCCTAACACTATCCCTAACCCTAATCCTAACCCTAAACCTAATGCTAACATTAACCCTAACACTAATTCTAACACTAAATTCTAACCATAGCCATAACCCAAACCCTAATCCTAACCCTAACCTGAACTTCTAAACCTAACCCTAACCCTAACCCTAAACCTAAACCTAAACCTAAACCTAACCTCTAAACATAATATTAATCTGAACTGAACACTAATCATAACCCTAAACATCAACTAACCCTAACCTCCAACCCAAACACAAACCCTAACCCTAACACTCTAAACATAACCCTAACACTAACCCTAACCGTAACCCCCAATGCCAAACCCTAATCTTAACTCTAAACCTAACCCTAACCCTAAAACTAACACCAACCATAACCCCAATCCTAACCCTATCACAAAGACTAACCCTAACATTTTATAACCCTAACCCTAACATTAACCCTACCACTAACTCTAACTTCTAAAGCTAATCATAATTATAACCCTGAACCTAAACCAACCGTAATCCTAAACCTAACACTAACACTAACATCTAAACCTAATCTAACCCTAACCTTAACCTTAAAAATAAATTTAAATTCTAACCCTAAACCTAAGCCTAACCCTAAACCTCAATCTAACCCTAGCCCTAACCCTAATGACAAACCCTAATTCTAACCCTAACGTAACCCTAGCACTAACCCTAACCCTAACCTAATCCTATCCGTAACCCTAACACTAAACCTATCTCTACAACCTAACACCGAACCCTAACCCTAACAATAACAATAACCATAACCTAATCGTAACCCTACACTAACCCTGACCCTAATCGAAACACTAACCCTAACCCTAACACTAACCCTAACACAAACCCTAATCATAACCCTAACTCTAACACTAAAACAAATTTAACTTCTAACCCTAACCCTAACCCTAAACCTCAACCTAAAACTAACCCTAACAACAAACCCTAATCCTTACCCTAACCCTAACCCAAGCATTAACCCTAACGCTAACCTAACCCTAACCGTAACAATAACACTAACACTATCTCTAACACCTAACCACTAAAAAACCCTAAACATAACCCTAAACCTAATCCTTACTAAATCGTAACCCTATCCCTAACCGTAATCCGAAGCCTAACTATAAACCTATCTCTAATACCTAACCTCTAAACCTAATCAGAACACTATACCTAACCCTGACCCTAACCATAACACTAACCCGAACGCTAACCCTAAACCTAACACTAACCCTAACACTAACCCTAGCCCTAAACCTAAACAAATGCTAACACTAACCTTAATCCTAAACCTTATGCTATCCCTAACCTTATCCCTAACCCTAACCCTATCAGAACCCTAAACCTAACACTAATCCTAACCGTAACCCTAAATCCTAACCCTAAACTTAACACTGTACCTAACCCTAACCCTAACACTAATCCTAACCCTAACACAAACCTAACTTCGAATCCTCACACTAAATCTAACCCTAAAACTCAACTTAAACCTAAACCAAACCAAAACACTATAGCTAACATCTAAACCTAACCCTAACCCTAAACGTAAACATCAACCCAAATGCTAACCCTAACGCTAACCTCTAAGCCTAACCATAATCATAACCTTAACTGTAACCATAACCCTAACTCAAAATCTAAAGCTAACTTCTAACTATAATCCTAACACTAACACTAAATCCTAACATAACACTATCCCTGATGCTAAAATTGAATCCTAAACACTAACACTAACCCTAACCCTAAACCTAACTCTAACCTCTAACCCTAACGCTAACCCTAATCCTAACCCAAACACTTAACCCTAATTCTAACCCTAACACTATCCCTATCCCTAACCCTATCCCTAAAAAACAACTCTAACCCTAAACCTAACACTAACACTAATCCCTAAACCTAATCCTAACCCTAACCAGAACCATAACATATACCCCTATTGCTAACCCTAAATCTAACCCTAACACTAACCCTAACCCTTACCCTAACCCTAACATTAATCCTAAACATTAATCCTAACACTTATCCTAACCCTAACCATAAGCCTAAACTCTAAACCTAAACTTAACCCAAACCCAAACCATAACCATAACCCTAACACTAACCCCAACCCTAACCTCTAACCCTAACACTAACACTAATCCTCAAACTCTAACCCTGACCCTAAAACTAACCCAAACCATAACCCTAGCCCTAATACGAACACTAAACCTAACCCTGACCCTAACCGTAACACTAACCCTAACCCTAACTATTACCCTATCCCTAACCCTAACCCTAACCCTAACCTCTAAACCTAACCCTAAACCTAACCCTAAACCCTAACCCTAACACTAACCCTAACTCTAAAACTAACCCTAACCCTAACCCTAACGTAACCCTAACCATAACACTAACACTAACCCTATCCCTAAAACCTAACGCTAAAAAACCCTAAACCTAAACCTAACCCTAAAACAAAGATAATTGTAATGCTAACCCTAACTGTAATCCAAAGCCTAACCATAACCCTATCTCTAACACTGAAACTCTAAATATAACCCTAACACTAACCCTAAATCTGACCCTAACCATAACACTAACCCTAAGGCTAAGCCTAAACCTAACTCTAATCCTAATCCTAACTGTAACCCTAAACCTAAACCTAACCCTAACACTAACCTTAATCCTAAACCTTATCCTATCCCTTAACCTAACCCTAACCCTAACCCTAACCCTAAAACTAACACTAACCCTAAGCCTAATCTAACCCTAACCCTAAACTAACACTAACACTAACTCTAAACTTATCCCTAACACCTAACCGCTAACCGAACCCTAACCCTAACCCTAACCCTAACTAAAGTTATACCTAACGCTAACCCTAACCCTTACCCTAAAACTAAGCCTAACCCTAAACCTAACCCTAACCCCTAACCCTTTCCCTAACCCTAACCCTAAACCTAACCTGAAACCTAACCCTAACCCTAAACCTAACCCTAACAATAACCGTAACTCTCTACCTAAACCTATACACTAACCCTAATCCTAAAACTTATCCTATCCGTAAACCTAACCCTAAACCTAACACCCTAAAACTAACCCTAACCTAACCGTAACCTGAAACAGTAACCCTAACCCTAACACTATCCCTAACCCTAATCCTAACCCTAAACCTAATGCTAACATTAACCCTAACACTAATTCTAACACTAAATTCTAACCATAGCCATAACCCAAACCCTAATCCTAACCCTAACCTGAACTTCTAAACCTAACCCTAACCCTAACCCTAAACCTAAACCTAAACCTAAACCTAACCTCTAAACATAATATTAATCTGAACTGAACACTAATCATAACCCTAAACATCAACTAACCCTAACCTCCAACCCAAACACAAACCCTAACCCTAACACTCTAAACATAACCCTAACACTAACCCTAACCGTAACCCCCAATGCCAAACCCTAATCTTAACTCTAAACCTAACCCTAACCCTAAAACTAACACCAACCATAACCCCAATCCTAACCCTATCACAAAGACTAACCCTAACATTTTATAACCCTAACCCTAACATTAACCCTACCACTAACTCTAACTTCTAAAGCTAATCATAATTATAACCCTGAACCTAAACCAACCGTAATCCTAAACCTAACACTAACACTAACATCTAAACCTAATCTAACCCTAACCTTAACCTTAAAAATAAATTTAAATTCTAACCCTAAACCTAAGCCTAACCCTAAACCTCAATCTAACCCTAGCCCTAACCCTAATGACAAACCCTAATTCTAACCCTAACGTAACCCTAGCACTAACCCTAACCCTAACCTAATCCTATCCGTAACCCTAACACTAAACCTATCTCTACAACCTAACACCGAACCCTAACCCTAACAATAACAATAACCATAACCTAATCGTAACCCTACACTAACCCTGACCCTAATCGAAACACTAACCCTAACCCTAACACTAACCCTAACACAAACCCTAATCATAACCCTAACTCTAACACTAAAACAAATTTAACTTCTAACCCTAACCCTAACCCTAAACCTCAACCTAAAACTAACCCTAACAACAAACCCTAATCCTTACCCTAACCCTAACCCAAGCATTAACCCTAACGCTAACCTAACCCTAACCGTAACAATAACACTAACACTATCTCTAACACCTAACCACTAAAAAACCCTAAACATAACCCTAAACCTAATCCTTACTAAATCGTAACCCTATCCCTAACCGTAATCCGAAGCCTAACTATAAACCTATCTCTAATACCTAACCTCTAAACCTAATCAGAACACTATACCTAACCCTGACCCTAACCATAACACTAACCCGAACGCTAACCCTAAACCTAACACTAACCCTAACACTAACCCTAGCCCTAAACCTAAACAAATGCTAACACTAACCTTAATCCTAAACCTTATGCTATCCCTAACCTTATCCCTAACCCTAACCCTATCAGAACCCTAAACCTAACACTAATCCTAACCGTAACCCTAAATCCTAACCCTAAACTTAACACTGTACCTAACCCTAACCCTAACACTAATCCTAACCCTAACACAAACCTAACTTCGAATCCTCACACTAAATCTAACCCTAAAACTCAACTTAAACCTAAACCAAACCAAAACACTATAGCTAACATCTAAACCTAACCCTAACCCTAAACGTAAACATCAACCCAAATGCTAACCCTAACGCTAACCTCTAAGCCTAACCATAATCATAACCTTAACTGTAACCATAACCCTAACTCAAAATCTAAAGCTAACTTCTAACTATAATCCTAACACTAACACTAAATCCTAACATAACACTATCCCTGATGCTAAAATTGAATCCTAAACACTAACACTAACCCTAACCCTAAACCTAACTCTAACCTCTAACCCTAACGCTAACCCTAATCCTAACCCAAACACTTAACCCTAATTCTAACCCTAACACTATCCCTATCCCTAACCCTATCCCTAAAAAACAACTCTAACCCTAAACCTAACACTAACACTAATCCCTAAACCTAATCCTAACCCTAACCAGAACCATAACATATACCCCTATTGCTAACCCTAAATCTAACCCTAACACTAACCCTAACCCTTACCCTAACCCTAACATTAATCCTAAACATTAATCCTAACACTTATCCTAACCCTAACCATAAGCCTAAACTCTAAACCTAAACTTAACCCAAACCCAAACCATAACCATAACCCTAACACTAACCCCAACCCTAACCTCTAACCCTAACACTAACACTAATCCTCAAACTCTAACCCTGACCCTAAAACTAACCCAAACCATAACCCTAGCCCTAATACGAACACTAAACCTAACCCTGACCCTAACCGTAACACTAACCCTAACCCTAACTATTACCCTATCCCTAACCCTAACCCTAACCCTAACCTCTAAACCTAACCCTAAACCTAACCCTAAACCCTAACCCTAACACTAACCCTAACTCTAAAACTAACCCTAACCCTAACCCTAACGTAACCCTAACCATAACACTAACACTAACCCTATCCCTAAAACCTAACGCTAAAAAACCCTAAACCTAAACCTAACCCTAAAACAAAGATAATTGTAATGCTAACCCTAACTGTAATCCAAAGCCTAACCATAACCCTATCTCTAACACTGAAACTCTAAATATAACCCTAACACTAACCCTAAATCTGACCCTAACCATAACACTAACCCTAAGGCTAAGCCTAAACCTAACTCTAATCCTAATCCTAACTGTAACCCTAAACCTAAACCTAACCCTAACACTAACCTTAATCCTAAACCTTATCCTATCCCTTAACCTAACCCTAACCCTAACCCTAACCCTAACACTAACACTAACCCTAAGCCTAATCTAACCCTAACCCTAAACTAACACTAACACTAACTCTAAACTTATCCCTAACACCTAACCGCTAACTGAACCCTAACCCTAACCCTAACCCTAACTAAAGTTATACCTAACGCTAACCCTAACCCTTACCCTAAAACTAAGCCTAACCCTAAACCTAACCCTAACCCCTAACCCTTTCCCTAACCCTAACCCTAAACCTAACCTGAAACCTAACCCTAACCCTAAACCTAACCCTAACAATAACCGTAACTCTCTACCTAAACCTATACACTAACCCTAATCCTAAAACTTATCCTATCCGTAAACCTAACCCTAAACCTAACACCCTAAAACTAACCCTAACCTAACCGTAACCTGAAACAGTAACCCTAACCCTAACACTATCCCTAACCCTAATCCTAACCCTAAACCTAATGCTAACATTAACCCTAACACTAATTCTAACACTAAATTCTAACCATAGCCATAACCCAAACCCTAATCCTAACCCTAACCTGAACTTCTAAACCTAACCCTAACCCTAACCCTAAACCTAAACCTAAACCTAAACCTAACCTCTAAACATAATATTAATCTGAACTGAACACTAATCATAACCCTAAACATCAACTAACCCTAACCTCCAACCCAAACACAAACCCTAACCCTAACACTCTAAACATAACCCTAACACTAACCCTAACCGTAACCCCCAATGCCAAACCCTAATCTTAACTCTAAACCTAACCCTAACCCTAAAACTAACACCAACCATAACCCCAATCCTAACCCTATCACAAAGACTAACCCTAACATTTTATAACCCTAACCCTAACATTAACCCTACCACTAACTCTAACTTCTAAAGCTAATCATAATTATAACCCTGAACCTAAACCAACCGTAATCCTAAACCTAACACTAACACTAACATCTAAACCTAATCTAACCCTAACCTTAACCTTAAAAATAAATTTAAATTCTAACCCTAAACCTAAGCCTAACCCTAAACCTCAATCTAACCCTAGCCCTAACCCTAATGACAAACCCTAATTCTAACCCTAACGTAACCCTAGCACTAACCCTAACCCTAACCTAATCCTATCCGTAACCCTAACACTAAACCTATCTCTACAACCTAACACCGAACCCTAACCCTAACAATAACAATAACCATAACCTAATCGTAACCCTACACTAACCCTGACCCTAATCGAAACACTAACCCTAACCCTAACACTAACCCTAACACAAACCCTAATCATAACCCTAACTCTAACACTAAAACAAATTTAACTTCTAACCCTAACCCTAACCCTAAACCTCAACCTAAAACTAACCCTAACAACAAACCCTAATCCTTACCCTAACCCTAACCCAAGCATTAACCCTAACGCTAACCTAACCCTAACCGTAACAATAACACTAACACTATCTCTAACACCTAACCACTAAAAAACCCTAAACATAACCCTAAACCTAATCCTTACTAAATCGTAACCCTATCCCTAACCGTAATCCGAAGCCTAACTATAAACCTATCTCTAATACCTAACCTCTAAACCTAATCAGAACACTATACCTAACCCTGACCCTAACCATAACACTAACCCGAACGCTAACCCTAAACCTAACACTAACCCTAACACTAACCCTAGCCCTAAACCTAAACAAATGCTAACACTAACCTTAATCCTAAACCTTATGCTATCCCTAACCTTATCCCTAACCCTAACCCTATCAGAACCCTAAACCTAACACTAATCCTAACCGTAACCCTAAATCCTAACCCTAAACTTAACACTGTACCTAACCCTAACCCTAACACTAATCCTAACCCTAACACAAACCTAACTTCGAATCCTCACACTAAATCTAACCCTAAAACTCAACTTAAACCTAAACCAAACCAAAACACTATAGCTAACATCTAAACCTAACCCTAACCCTAAACGTAAACATCAACCCAAATGCTAACCCTAACGCTAACCTCTAAGCCTAACCATAATCATAACCTTAACTGTAACCATAACCCTAACTCAAAATCTAAAGCTAACTTCTAACTATAATCCTAACACTAACACTAAATCCTAACATAACACTATCCCTGATGCTAAAATTGAATCCTAAACACTAACACTAACCCTAACCCTAAACCTAACTCTAACCTCTAACCCTAACGCTAACCCTAATCCTAACCCAAACACTTAACCCTAATTCTAACCCTAACACTATCCCTATCCCTAACCCTATCCCTAAAAAACAACTCTAACCCTAAACCTAACACTAACACTAATCCCTAAACCTAATCCTAACCCTAACCAGAACCATAACATATACCCCTATTGCTAACCCTAAATCTAACCCTAACACTAACCCTAACCCTTACCCTAACCCTAACATTAATCCTAAACATTAATCCTAACACTTATCCTAACCCTAACCATAAGCCTAAACTCTAAACCTAAACTTAACCCAAACCCAAACCATAACCATAACCCTAACACTAACCCCAACCCTAACCTCTAACCCTAACACTAACACTAATCCTCAAACTCTAACCCTGACCCTAAAACTAACCCAAACCATAACCCTAGCCCTAATACGAACACTAAACCTAACCCTGACCCTAACCGTAACACTAACCCTAACCCTAACTATTACCCTATCCCTAACCCTAACCCTAACCCTAACCTCTAAACCTAACCCTAAACCTAACCCTAAACCCTAACCCTAACACTAACCCTAACTCTAAAACTAACCCTAACCCTAACCCTAACGTAACCCTAACCATAACACTAACACTAACCCTATCCCTAAAACCTAACGCTAAAAAACCCTAAACCTAAACCTAACCCTAAAACAAAGATAATTGTAATGCTAACCCTAACTGTAATCCAAAGCCTAACCATAACCCTATCTCTAACACTGAAACTCTAAATATAACCCTAACACTAACCCTAAATCTGACCCTAACCATAACACTAACCCTAAGGCTAAGCCTAAACCTAACTCTAATCCTAATCCTAACTGTAACCCTAAACCTAAACCTAACCCTAACACTAACCTTAATCCTAAACCTTATCCTATCCCTTAACCTAACCCTAACCCTAACCCTAACCCTAACACTAACACTAACCCTAAGCCTAATCTAACCCTAACCCTAAACTAACACTAACACTAACTCTAAACTTATCCCTAACACCTAACCGCTAACTGAACCCTAACCCTAACCCTAACCCTAACTAAAGTTATACCTAACGCTAACCCTAACCCTTACCCTAAAACTAAGCCTAACCCTAAACCTAACCCTAACCCCTAACCCTTTCCCTAACCCTAACCCTAAACCTAACCTGAAACCTAACCCTAACCCTAAACCTAACCCTAACAATAACCGTAACTCTCTACCTAAACCTATACACTAACCCTAATCCTAAAACTTATCCTATCCGTAAACCTAACCCTAAACCTAACACCCTAAAACTAACCCTAACCTAACCGTAACCTGAAACAGTAACCCTAACCCTAACACTATCCCTAACCCTAATCCTAACCCTAAACCTAATGCTAACATTAACCCTAACACTAATTCTAACACTAAATTCTAACCATAGCCATAACCCAAACCCTAATCCTAACCCTAACCTGAACTTCTAAACCTAACCCTAACCCTAACCCTAAACCTAAACCTAAACCTAAACCTAACCTCTAAACATAATATTAATCTGAACTGAACACTAATCATAACCCTAAACATCAACTAACCCTAACCTCCAACCCAAACACAAACCCTAACCCTAACACTCTAAACATAACCCTAACACTAACCCTAACCGTAACCCCCAATGCCAAACCCTAATCTTAACTCTAAACCTAACCCTAACCCTAAAACTAACACCAACCATAACCCCAATCCTAACCCTATCACAAAGACTAACCCTAACATTTTATAACCCTAACCCTAACATTAACCCTACCACTAACTCTAACTTCTAAAGCTAATCATAATTATAACCCTGAACCTAAACCAACCGTAATCCTAAACCTAACACTAACACTAACATCTAAACCTAATCTAACCCTAACCTTAACCTTAAAAATAAATTTAAATTCTAACCCTAAACCTAAGCCTAACCCTAAACCTCAATCTAACCCTAGCCCTAACCCTAATGACAAACCCTAATTCTAACCCTAACGTAACCCTAGCACTAACCCTAACCCTAACCTAATCCTATCCGTAACCCTAACACTAAACCTATCTCTACAACCTAACACCGAACCCTAACCCTAACAATAACAATAACCATAACCTAATCGTAACCCTACACTAACCCTGACCCTAATCGAAACACTAACCCTAACCCTAACACTAACCCTAACACAAACCCTAATCATAACCCTAACTCTAACACTAAAACAAATTTAACTTCTAACCCTAACCCTAACCCTAAACCTCAACCTCAACCTAAAACTAACCCTAACAACAAACCCTAATCCTTACCCTAACCCTAACCCAAGCATTAACCCTAACGCTAACCTAACCCTAACCGTAACAATAACACTAACACTATCTCTAACACCTAACCACTAAAAAACCCTAAACATAACCCTAAACCTAATCCTTACTAAATCGTAACCCTATCCCTAACCGTAATCCGAAGCCTAACTATAAACCTATCTCTAATACCTAACCTCTAAACCTAATCAGAACACTATACCTAACCCTGACCCTAACCATAACACTAACCCGAACGCTAACCCTAAACCTAACACTAACCCTAACACTAACCCTAGCCCTAAACCTAAACAAATGCTAACACTAACCTTAATCCTAAACCTTATGCTATCCCTAACCTTATCCCTAACCCTAACCCTATCAGAACCCTAAACCTAACACTAATCCTAACCGTAACCCTAAATCCTAACCCTAAACTTAACACTGTACCTAACCCTAACCCTAACACTAATCCTAACCCTAACACAAACCTAACTTCGAATCCTCACACTAAATCTAACCCTAAAACTCAACTTAAACCTAAACCAAACCAAAACACTATAGCTAACATCTAAACCTAACCCTAACCCTAAACGTAAACATCAACCCAAATGCTAACCCTAACGCTAACCTCTAAGCCTAACCATAATCATAACCTTAACTGTAACCATAACCCTAACTCAAAATCTAAAGCTAACTTCTAACTATAATCCTAACACTAACACTAAATCCTAACATAACACTATCCCTGATGCTAAAATTGAATCCTAAACACTAACACTAACCCTAACCCTAAACCTAACTCTAACCTCTAACCCTAACGCTAACCCTAATCCTAACCCAAACACTTAACCCTAATTCTAACCCTAACACTATCCCTATCCCTAACCCTATCCCTAAAAAACAACTCTAACCCTAAACCTAACACTAACACTAATCCCTAAACCTAATCCTAACCCTAACCAGAACCATAACATATACCCCTATTGCTAACCCTAAATCTAACCCTAACACTAACCCTAACCCTTACCCTAACCCTAACATTAATCCTAAACATTAATCCTAACACTTATCCTAACCCTAACCATAAGCCTAAACTCTAAACCTAAACTTAACCCAAACCCAAACCATAACCATAACCCTAACACTAACCCCAACCCTAACCTCTAACCCTAACACTAACACTAATCCTCAAACTCTAACCCTGACCCTAAAACTAACCCAAACCATAACCCTAGCCCTAATACGAACACTAAACCTAACCCTGACCCTAACCGTAACACTAACCCTAACCCTAACTATTACCCTATCCCTAACCCTAACCCTAACCGTAACTCTAAACCCAAACCCTAACACTAACCCTAACACTAAGCATAACCATAACTCTAACCATAAACGCTAAACCTAACCCTAACTCTAAAAAAAAACACTAACCCTACCCCTAACCCTAATCCATACCACTAACCCCAACCCTATGACTAACCCTAAACATAACCCCAAACCTAACCCTAAACCTAACCCTAACCCGAACCCCTAACTCTTACCCTAACACTAAGCCTAACCCTAACCCTAATCCCTAACCCTAACACTAACATTAACCCTATCCCTAACTTCTAACTCTAACCTTAACCCTAACCGTACCACTAAACATAACCCTAATCCTATAATCGTAAGCCTAACCATAATCATATCCATAACCAAAACACTAACCATAACCATAACCTCTAACTCTAATTCTACACCAAACCCTAACCCTAATCCTACCTCTAACCTCTAAACCTAAACCTAACACTAACTCTAAACCTAACCCAAGCCCTAATCCTAAATCTAATGCTAACCTCTAACCATCACCCTAACACTAACCCTAACACTAAGCCTAACACTAACCCTAACCTTACCCTAACACTACCACTAACACTAACACTATCCCTAACCCTAAAGCTAACCCTAACATCTTATCCTAACGCTAACCCTAACTCTAACCCAAACACTTAACCCTAACACTATCCCTAACGCTAAGCCTATCCATAAACACAACACTAACACTAAAATTAACCCTAACACTAATCCCTAAACCTAATCCTAACCCTAAACCTAACCTTAACCCTAACAAATACCTCTATCGGTAACCCTAGTCCTAACACTAACACTAACTCTAACCCTTATGCTAACACGAACATTAATCCTAAGCCTGACCCTAACCCTAACCATAAGCCTAACATCTAACCCTAAACTTAACCTGAACCCATACCCTAACCCTAACCCTAACACTAACCATAACCATAACGCGAACCATAAACGCTAAACCTAAACCTAACCCTAAACAAAACACTAAACCTACCCCTAACCCTAATCCATACCAATAAACCTAACCCTAACACTAACCCTAAACATAACCCCAATCCTAACCCTAACCCCCCTACCCCTAACCCTAAATCATTCCACTAACCCTAATCTGAACCCTAACCCTAATAATAACCCTAATCCCTAACCCTAACACTAACATTAACCCTATCACTGACCTCTAACCCTAACCCTAACCTTAACCGTAACCCTAAATATAACCCTAATCCTATAATCGTAAGACTAACCCTGACCATAACCATAACACTAACCATAAACATAAACTCTAACCCTAATTCTAAACCAAACAATAACCCTAACGATACCTCTATCATCTAAGCCTAAACCTAACACTAACCCTAGCCCTTACCCTAACCATAACGCTAAATCTAACACTAACCTCTAAATATCACCCTAACCCTAAGCCTAACACTAACCCTAACCCTACCCTAACACTAACACTAACCCTAACTCTAAATCTAACTTCTAGAACTAAAACTAACCCTAAACCTAACCATAACCCTAAAGTAACCCTAACACTAACCCCTAACCATAACCCTAACACTAACCATAAGGCTAACCCTAACCCCTAAACCTAACCAAAAACCTAAGCCCGAAACCTAACCCTAACACTAATCCTAACCCTAACCCTAAACCTAACCCTAAACCCTAACCCTAACCCTAACACTAAGCAGAAACCTAACCCTAACCCTAATCCTAACCCTAATCCTAAACCTAAGCCCTAACTCTACCACTAACCCTAACCCAAAATTTAACCCTACCCTAACCCTATCCCTAAACCTAACTCTAAACATAACCTAATCCTCCAATCCTAAGGCTAACCGTAACCCTAAACCTAACCTTAAGCCTAATCATAAGAATAATCATAACCTCTAATGCTAACCCTAACCCTCACCCTAACCATAACCTCTAACCATAAAATTAACCTTAACACTAAGCCTAAAACTAACCCTCTAACCCTAAAGAAGCCCTAACCCTCTAAACCTAACCCTAACCCTAAACCCCAAACCTATTCCAAACCCTAAGCCTAAACCTAACACTAACACATAACTCTATCGCTAAACCTATCCCTAACCTGAACACTAACCGTAACCCTAACACTAAACATTAAACCTAACCCTAACCCTAATCCTAACCATGAGTCTAACCTCTAATCCTAAACTTAACCCGAACCCAAACCCTAAACATAACCCTAACACTAACCATAACCCTAACCTCTAACCCTAAACCTAACTTTATCCCTAACACTAACCCTCTAACCCTAAGCCTAAAACTAAACTTAACCCTAACCCTAACCCTAAACCTAAAATCTACCCTAACGCTGACCCTATCCGAAAACACTAACCTTAACCATAACCCTGACACTATCCCTAACACTAACCCTAACCTAACCATAAAAGTAACTCCAACCCTAACTGTAACCCTAAACCCAAACCCTAATCCTAAACATAACCCTAAACATAAACATAAGGCTAAATATAAACCCTAAACCTAACCCTAACCCTAGCCAAAACACTTAGCCTACTCCTAACCCTAATCCATACCAATAACTCTAAACCTAATCATAACCCTAACATTAACACTAAACCTAACCGAAACACTAATCCTAACCCTAACCCTTACCCTATCCCTAACCATAACCCTAACCCTAAATCTAACCATAACCCTAAATCTAACCCTAACACTAACTGTAGCACTTAACCCAAATCCTAAACCTAAACCTAATCCTAAATCTAACCGTAATCCTATAATCGTAAGCCTAACCCTAACCCAAACCCGAACCCTAACCCGAACACAAACCCTAACCTCTAAGGCTAACCCTAACATGACCCCTAACCCTAACCCTAAACCTAGACCTAACCCATAATCTAATGCTAACCTTTAACCATCAACCTAACCCTAATCCTAACCTAAATCCTAACACTAACCCTACCCTAACACTAACACTAATACTAACCCTAACCCTAAATCTAACTTCTAACCCTAACCCTAACCATAAATCTAACCATAACCCTAACACTAACCCTAACTCTAACCACTAATCTTAACCCTAACCCTAACCCCAATCCCTAACAATAACCCAAACCCTAAGCCCTAAACCAAACTGTAACCCTAACCTTACACTAATCCTAACCCTAACAATAACCCTAAACCTAACCATAACTGTAACCCTAACCCTAACACTAAGTTCTAAACCTAAACCTAACCATAACCCTACCACTAACCCTAACACTAACCCCTAAACTTAACCCTAACCCTAAGCATAACCCTAATCCTAATCCCTAACACTAATCCAAACCCTAAGCCCTAAACCTAACCCTAACACTAACACTAATCCTAAACCTAACCCTAACCCTAAACCTTAAGCCTAACCCTAACCCTAACACTAACACTAAGCCCTAAACCTAAACCTAACCCTAACACAAATCCTAACTCTAACCCTAAGCCCTAACACTTCCACTAACACTAACCCTAACTTTAACCCTAACCCTAAACCAAACCCTAACCCTAACCCTAACCTTAACCCTAAACATAACCCTAATCCTATAATCCTAATCATAACCCTAACGCTAACCATAACCATAATCCTAAACCTAACCCTAATCATGACCTCTAACCCTAACCCTAACCCTCCCATATCCTGTAACCATAAACTTAACAGTAACACGAACCTGAACACTAACCCTCTAACCCTAAAACTAACCCTAATCCAAACACCTAACGTCAAACCCTAATCCTAACCCTAATCTAACCCTACCCTAACCCTAACCCTAACCCAAATCCGAACCCTAACCCTAATCCAAAACATGTCTAAACTTAACCCTAACACTAAAACTAACCTCTAACCTTACCCTTAATCCTAAACTTAACTCTAACCCTAACACTAACACTAACCCTGACCCTAACCGCAACACGAAACCTAACCGTAACCCTAAACCTAACTCTAACCCTAACCATAAGACTAACACTAACCTTAATCCTAAACCTTACCCTACCCCTAAGGCTAACCTTAAACCTAAACCTAAACATAACCCTAACCCTGACCGTAACAGTAAACCCTAACACTAAACCTAACACTATAACTAACCCTAAACCTAACCCTAACACTAACACAAACATAAATTCTAATCCCCACTCTAAATCGAACCCTAAATCTCAACTTAACCCTAAACCAAAACATAAACCTATAGCTAACTTCTAACACTAACCGTAACACTAAACTTAAGCTTCAACCCAAATGCTAACCCTAACGCTAACCTCTAAGACTAACCCTAACCCTAATGCTAACCACAACCCTAACACTAACCACAACCCTAACCGTAACCCTATCCCTAACCCTCTAACCCTAAGCATAATGCTAAAACTATCCCTAACCCTAACCCTAACACTAACCCTAAACCTTACCCTAACCCTATCATTAACCCTAAACATTAATCCTAACCATAACCCTAACCCTAAACATATGCTTAAACTCTAACCCTAAACTTAATCCGAACCCAAATCCTAATCATAACCGTAACCCTAACCCTAAGCCTAAAACTAACACTAACCTTAACCCTAAAACTAACACTAACCCTAAACCAGACACTAACCGTAAAACTAACCCTAACCATAAACCTTACCATATCCCTAACACTAACCCTAACCCTAACCGTAACTCTAAACTCAAACCCTAATCCTAACACTAACCCTAACACTAACCATAACCAACATGCTAACCATAAACTCTAAACCTAAATCTAACCCTCACCAAAACACTAAACCTACCGCTAACCCTAATCCATACCACTAACCCATTACACTAACACTAACCCTAACCCTAACCCTAACACTAACACTAACCCTAAACATAACCCCAGTCGTAACCCTAATCCTAACTCTTACCCTAACCCCTAACCCATACCCTAACATTAACCGTAACGGTAACCTTAACCCTAAGCCCTAACACTAACACTAACAGTAACCCTATCCGTAAACTCTAACCATAACCTAACCCTAAGTATACCACTAATCCTATAATCGTAAAGCCTAACCCTAACGCTAACAATAACCATGACCTCTAACCCTAATTCTAAGCCTAACCCTAACCCTACCTCTAACCTCTAAGCCTCACCCTAACACTAACCCTAACCCTAACCCTAGCCCTACCCTAAATCTAACGCTAACCTCTAACCACCACCCTAACCCTAAGCCTAACACTAACCCTAACCCTAAGCCTAACACTAACCCTAACCCTACCCTAACACTAACACTAACCCTAACCCTAAATATAACTTCTAACCCTAAACATAACCCTAAACCTAACCATAACCCTAACATTAACCCCAACACTAACCCCTAACCATAACCCTAACACTAACGATAACCCTAAACCTAACCCCTAAACCTAACTCAAACCCTAAGCCCTAACCTAACCCTAACACTAATCCTAAACCTAACCCTAACACTAACCCTAAACCCTAACCCTAACCCTAAACCTAACCATAAACCTTACCCTATCCCAAACACTAACCCTAAACCTAACTGTAACTTTAAACCCAAACCCTAAACCTAACACTAACCCTAACACTAACCATAACCAAAACGCTAACCATAAACTCTAAACCTAAACCTAACCCTCACCAAAACACTAAACCTACCGCTAACCCTAATCCATACCACTAACCCATTACCCTAACACTAACCCTAACCCTACCCCTAACACTAACACTAACCCTAAACATAACCCCAGATGTAACCCTAATCCTAACTCTTACCCTAACCCCTAACCCGTACCCTAACATTAACCGTAACGGTAACCCTAACCCTAAGCCCTAACACTAACACTAACAAAAACCCTATCCCTAACCTCTAACCCTAACCTAACCCTAAATATACCACTAATCCTATAATCGTAAAGCCTAATCCTAACCCTAACCCTAACAATAACCCTAACCCCTAACCCTAACCCTAGCCCTAACCTAACCCTAACACTAATCCTAACCATAACCTTAACACTAAACCTAAACCCTAATCCTAACACTAAGCCCTAAACCTAACCCTAACCCTAACACTAACACTAATCCTAACTCTAACTCTAACCTTAAGCCCTAACTCTACCACAAACACTAACCCTAATTTTAACTCTAACCTGAACCCTATCCCTAAACCTACCACTAAACATAACCCTAATCCTGTAATCTGAAGCCTAACCCTAACCCTAAACCTAACCATTACCCTAAACCTAACCCTAATCATAAACTCTAACCCTAACCATAACCCTAACCCTAACCATAACCATAAGCTCTAACCATAAACTGAACCCTAACACTAATCCTAACACTAACCCGTAACCGTAACCCAGCCCTAACACTCTAACCCTAACCCTAAAACTAACCCTAAGCTTAACCTTAATCCTAACACTTAACGCCAAAACCTAATCGTAAACCGAATACTAAACGTAACCCTAAACCTAACCCTTACCCCAATCCACACCAAAACCCTAATCCAAAACTTGTCTAACCCTTACATTAACCTTAAACCTAACCCTAAAACTAAGCTCTAACACTACCCTTAATAGTAAACTTAACCCTAGCCCTAACCCTAAACCAAAACCTAAGACTAACCCTAATCCTGACCCTAACCATAACACTAACCCTAACTCTAAACCTAAACCTAACTCTAACCATAACCCTAAACCTAACCCTAACATTAACCTTAATCCTAAACCTTACCCTATCCCTAAACCTAACCCTAATGCTAAATATAAACATAACCCTAACTCTAAACGTACCCCTAAGCCCTAACCCAAACGCTAACACTATCCCTAACCATAACCATAAGCATAACCATAACACAAAAGTAAATTCTAATCCTTACACTAAATCTAACTCTAAATCTCAACTTATCTCTAAACCAAATCCATAACCCTATAGCTAACTTCTAACCCTAACACTAAACCTAAGATTCAATACAAACGCAAATGCTAAAACTAACCCTTAAGGCTAACCCTAACCCTAACCATTAACATAACCCTAACTCCAAATCTAACGCTAACTTCTAATCATTATCCTAGCCCTAAACTTAACACTAACCGTAATGCTAACACTCACCCTAATATTGAACCATAACGCTAACCCTAACTCTAACCCTAAACCTAACCCTAACCCTAAACGTAAACCGAACCGACATTCTAAACGTAACCCAAACCCTAACACTAACTCTAAACATATACCTAAACCCAAACCTAACCAGAATCGTAACCCTAACCCTAACCCTAACCTATAATCATAACGCTAACTCTTACCAGAACCCTAACCCTATTTCCCTAACCCTAACCCTAAACCTAACCCTAACCCTGGGCCTAACTGTAACACTAAACCTAACCCTAACCATAAACCTAACTCTAACCCTAAAACTTTCGCTAACCCTAACACAAACATTAATGCTAACACTTACCCTATCCCTAACCCTAAGCCTAACCCTAAACCTAAACCTAACCCTTACCCCATCCCTAACCCAAACACTAACCCTAATCCTAAACCTAACCCTAACCTTAACGGAAACCCTAAACTCAAACCCTAAACCTAACCCTAACCATAACCCTAACCCTAACCAAAACACTAACTCTACCCCTAACACAAATCCATTCCACTTACCCTAACCCTAAAACAAACCCTAACCCTAATAGTAACTCTAAATCTAAACCCACTCCTAACCCTAACCCTATACCCTAAACCTTACCCTAACCCTAACCCGAACCCTAAACCTAACCCTAACACTAACCATAAACCTAAACCTAAAACTAACCTAAGCCTAAACCTAACACTAACAATAACCATAACCCTCACCTTAAACCTATCTTCTAACCCTAATCCTAACACATATCCTATTCCTAAACCTAAACCTAAACATAAAACTAACCCTAAAACAAACCCTAATCCTATAATCGTAAGGCTAACCCTAACACTAACCCTAACCATAATCTTAACCCTAACCATAACCATAATCTCTAACCCTAATGCTAACTCTAACCTCTAAGCCTAACACTAAACTTAACCCTAACCGTAGCCCTAACCCAATATCTAACGCTAACCTCTAACCATCACCCAAATCCTAACCCTACTACTAATCCTAACCCTAACCCTAACCGTAAGCTCTAAACCTAACACTAACATTAACAATAACCTTTAACCCTAACCCTATCCCTAACCCTAACCCTAAACATAACTCTAATCTTAACTTTAACTATAAACCTAAAACTAACCTCTAACCCTACACTTAATGCTAAACTTAACCCGAACACTAACCCTAACCCTAACACTAACCCTTACCCTAACACTAACTCTAACCCCAATACTAACACTAACCCTAACACTAAACCCTAACCTTTACCCTAACCCTAAGCCTAACACTAACCATAACCATAATCCTAACCCTAACCCCATCGCTAACCCTAACACTAACCCTAACCCTAACCCCATAGCTAACCCTAACAATAACCCTAACCCTAACCCTAACACTTAACCTAACCCTAACCCGAACTTCTAACACTAAGCCTAACACTTGCCCTAACCCTAAGCCTAACTCTAAGCCTAACCCCCAACCCTAACGTTAATCTGAACTCGAACACTAACTATTAACCTAACCCTAACCCTAACCTTAAACCTAAACCTAACGCTAAGACTAACCACTAACCCTAACATTAATCCAAACTCGAACACTAACCATAACCCTAAACTTAACCCTAAACCTAACCCTAACATTAAAACCTAATGCGAAACCCTAATCTTAACACTAACCCTAAGCCTAACAGTAACTCTAAACCTAACCCCAATACTAACCCTAATCATAACCCTAACCTTAAACTTGTGTAATGCTAATGCGAACCCTATAACTAAACCTAACCCTAAACCTAACCCTAACTCTAACCTCTAAACTTAACCTTAATTATAAAACTAAACCTAACCCTAACCCTAAACCTAAACCTAACCCAAAACCTAACATTTAAAGCTAACCCTAACCCTAACCCTAACCCTAACCCTCACTCTAACATTAACCTCTAACCATTACCCTAACCCTAAACCTAACCCTAAACTTTAACCCTAACCTTAAATATAAACCTAAACCTAACCCTAAGGCAAACCCTAAACCTAAACCTAAACCTAACCCTAACACAAAACTAAGGTCTAACCCTAATCCTAACCCAAAACCTAATGTCTAGCCCTAACACTAACACTAAACCTAACTTGTAACCCTAAACCTAACCCTAACTCTAACACTAATCCCTAACCATTACACTAGCCTAACCATAACCCTAACCGTAACCAGTGACACTAACCCTAAAGCTAAGCCCTAAACATAACACTAAACCTAACCCTAAGCCCTAACCCTAACACTAACATTAACCCTAACCTCTAACCATAACCCAAACCCTACCCTAATCCTATAATCCTAAGGATAACCCTAACCCTAACGCTAAACATAACCATAACCTCTAATCCTAACCCTATGACTAACACAAACCCTAACTCTAACATCTAACCCTAACCCTACCCTTAACACTAACCTCTAAACCTAAACCTAAACTTAACCCTAACCCTAACCCTAATGATAACCTGAAACGTAAACTTCAACCTAACCCTAACACTAACCCTAACTTCTAATCCTAAGCCTAATGTTAAACCTAACTCTTAACATAAATCTAACCCTAACACTAAACTCTAAGCCTAAACCTAACCCTAACCCAAACCCTAAACCTAAATTCTTACCAGAAAATAAACCCGAACCGTAACTCAAAACTCTAACTCTAAACCTAAAATTAACCCTAACCCTAACTACTAAACCTAACCATAATGGTAACCCTAGCCCTAAGCCTAACCCTATCCCTAACCCTAAACTTCTAACCCTAAACCTAACCCTAAGCCTAACCCTAACACTAACCATAACCATAACCCTAACCGCCAACCCTAATACTAACCCTAAGCCCTAAACCAAACCCTAACCATAACCCTAACCCTAAGCCCTAACATTAACCCTATCCCTAAACGCTAACCCTAACCCTAACTCTTACCCTAAATCTAACCCTAATCTTCTAAACGTAAGCCTAAACCTAACCCTAACCGTAACCTTAAACCTAAACATAACCATTACCTCTAACCCTAACCCTAACTGTAATTCTAACCTCTAATCCTAACCATAACCCTAACTCTAACTCTAACCGTAGCACTAACGCTAAATCTAATGCTAACCTGTAACTATCACCCAAACCCTAAACCTAAGCCTAAGCCTAACCCTAACCCAATCTCTAACCAAACATTAACACTAACATTAACCCTGACACTAAACCAAACTTCTAACACTAACCTTAACCCTAAGCCTAACTATAACACTAACACTAATTATAACACTAACCCCTAACCATAACCCTAACCCTAACCATAAACGTAACTCTAATCCCTAAACCCAACCCAAAAACTAAGCCCTAAACCTAACACTAACCCTAAACCTACCCCTAACACTAATCCTAACCCTAACCATAAACCTAAGGGCAACCCTAACATTAACAGTAACCCTAAACTTTAACCCTAACCCTAACCCTATCTCTAACCAAAACACTAAACATAACCCTAATCCTATAATCCTAATCCAAAACACAACCCTAATCATAACCATAACCATAACCTCTAATCCTAAGCCTAACCCTAACTCTAAACCTAACCATAAACTCTAAACATAACCTTAACACTAACACTAACCCTAACACTAACCCTCGGGGCTGGGGATTTAGCTCAGCGGCATAAGCGCCTGCCTTGCAAGCAGGCAGTCGTGAGTTCGATCCCTGGTACCAATAAAAATGAAAAAAAAAAAGACAAAAAAAAAAAAAGAAAAAGCTAACACTAACCCTCTAACTCTAACCCTAACCCTAACCCTCTAACACTAACCCTAACCCTATCCCTAATCCTAACACATAATGCCAAACCTTAATCCTATACCTAAGCCTAAAACTCACACTAAACATAACCCTAACACCAATACTAACCCTAACCCTAATTCAAAACTTGTCTAACCCTAACTGTAACCTTAACGCTAAACTTAAAACTAACCTCTAACCCTACTTGAAACTTAAACTTAACCATAACCCTAACCCTAACTCTAACCATAACCCTAACCCTAACCATAAGCCACAAACCTAACCCTAATCCTAACCCTAATACTTACACTACCCCTAACACTAACCCATACTTCTAACCCTAACCCTAACACTAACGCTAACACTAAACTCTAACTGTAACCCTAACTCTAACCCTAACCCTAAGCCCAATCCAAACCCCAAACCTAATCCAAAACTTGTCTAAACCTAAACCTAACCTTAACCCCCAACCCTAAAAATAACTTCTAAACCTAACCTTAATCCTAAACTTAACCCTAACCCTAACACTAACCATAACACTGACCCGAACCGTAACACTAACCCTAATCCTAAATCTAAAACTAACCCTAACCCTAACCCTAACCCTAAACCTTACCCAATCCCTAACCCTAACCCTAAACCTAAGCTTCAAACCAAACACTAACCCTAACTCTAACCTCTAAGCCTAACCCTAACACTAATCATAATTATGACACTAACTCCAAATCTAACGCTAACATCTAAACATAATCCGAACCCTAACCCTAACCCTAACCCTAACCCTAACCCTAACCCTAACCATAACCCTATACCTCACGCTAACCCTGACCGTAAAATCGAACCATAATCCTAAACATAACCCTAACCCTGACCCTAAAACTTCACCTAACCTCTAACTCTAATGCTAACCCTAACATTAACCATAACACTTAACCCTAACTCTAAACCTAACACTATCCCTAAGTATAACCCTAACCCTAAACTGAACCCTAACCCTAAACCTAATCCCTAACCCTAATCCTAACCCTAACCGTAATCCTAAGCCTAAACCTAAACCTACCCCTAACCTGTAACTCTATCACTAACCCTAACCCTAACCCAAATCCTTACTATAACACTAACAGGAACCATAAAATTTAACCCTAACCCTAACCCTAACCCTAACCATCAGCTGAACATCTAACCCAAAAGAAAACCCTAACCATAAAACTAACCCTAACCCTAACCCTAACCCTAACCCTAACCCTAACCTCTAATCCTAATCCTAATACTAACCCTAATGCTCTAACCCTAACCCTAAACCTAACCCTAACCCTAAACCTAACCCTAACCTCTAATCCTAACCCTTACCCTGGGCCTAACCGTTAGACTAATCCTAACCCTAATCCTAAACCTAAATCTAAACCTAACCCTAACACTAACACTAAACCTTACCCTATCCCTATCCCTAACACTAAACTTAACTTTAAACCTAACCTTAACCCTAACCGTAACCCTAAAACGAAACCCTAACCCTAACCATAACCCTAACACTAACCATAACACTAACACTACCCCTAACACTAATCCATACCACTAACCCTAAACCTAACACTAACTCTAAAACTAACATTAAGCCTAACCCTAAACCCAATCCTAACGCTAAACCTAACGCAACCCTAACCCCTAACCCATCCCCTAACCCTAACGCTAACCTTAACACTAACCATAACCGTAACCCAAACCCCTAACCCTAACACTTACCCTAAGCCCTAAACCAATCCCTTACCCTAACCCTAAGCCCTAACCCTAAGCTCTAACCCTAACACTAACATAAACCCTATCCCTAACCTCTAACCCTAACCCTAACTCCTACCCTAAATCTAACCCTAATCCTCTGAATGTAAGCCTACACCTAACCCTAACCTTAACCATAACCTTAACCCTAAACATAACCATTACCTGTAACCCTAACCCTAATCGTAACTGTAACCTCTAAGCCTAACCATAACCCTAACTCTAACCCTAATCATAGCCCTAACGCTAAATCTAACATTAACCTGTAAAAATCACCCAAACCCTAACCCTAACACTAAGCCTATCCCTAACCCTATCCCTACCCAAACACTAACACTAACATTAACCCTAACACTAAACCAAACTTCTAACAATAACCCTAACCCTAAACATAACTATAACACTAAAACTAATCATAACACTAACCCCTAACCATAACCTAACCCTAAAGATAACCATAACCCTAATCCCTAACCCCAATGCAAACACTAAGCCTTAAACCTAACACTAACCCTAACACTTACCCTAACACTAATCCTAACCCTAACCCTAAACCTAAGGCCTAAACCTAACACTAACAGTAACCATAAACTTTAACTCTAACCCTAAACCTAAAGCCTAACCCTAACACTAACAGTAGCCCTAACTTTAACCCTAACCCTAACCCTAACCCTATCTCTAACCCTAACCCTAAACATAACCCTAATCCTATAATCCTAAGCCTAAGCCTAAACCTAACCCTAACCCTAACCATAACCTTTAACCCTAAGCCTAACCCTAACTCTAACCCTAACCATAAACTCTAAAAATAACCTTAACCCTAACACTAACCCTCTAAACCTAACCCTCACCCTAACCCTCTAACACTAACCATAAATCTAACATTAACCCTAACCCTAACCCTAATCCTAACACATAATGCCAAACCCTAATCCTAAACCTCAACCTCACACAAACCCTAACCCTAACCCTAACCCTAATTCGAAACTTGTCTAACCCTAACTCTAACCTTAACGCTAACCTTAAAACTAACATCTAACCCTACCCTTAAACCTAAATGTAACCCTAACCCTAACCCTAACTCTAATCATCACCCTAACCCTAACAATAAGCCACAAGTCTAACCCTAATCCTAAGCCTAAAACTTACACTACCCCTAACACTAACCCATAATTATAACCGTAAACCTAACCATAATCCTAACACTAACCTTAACCCTTACATTACCACTAACACCAAACTCTAAGTGTAACCCTAAATCTAACCATAACCTAACCATAAGCCTAACCTTTAACCCTAAAACTAATCCAAACCCGAACACTAACCATAAACCTAACATTTAACCTAACCCTAAACTCTAACTCTAACACTAACACTAACACTAACACTCTAACCCTAAACCTAACCCTAACCCTAAGCCCTAACACCAAACCCTAATCATAAACCTAACCCTAAAATTAACACTACTCCTAACCCTAACCCGATTCCTAACCCTAACCCTAACTCTAACCCTGTCTAACCGTAACGCTAACCCTAAACCTAAACCTAACACTAACCCTAAACTTAACACTAACCTCTAACCCTAATCTTAATCCTAAAGCTAACCATAAACCTAACCCTAACTCTAACTGTAAAAGTACTCTAACACTGACACTAACCTATAAACCAAACCCTATCCCTAACACTAACCCTAACCCCAACCATAACAGTAAAACGCACACTAACCTCCAACATTAACTCTCACCTTTACCCTAACCCTAAACCCAAAACTAAACCTATCTTGGAACCCTACCCCAACCGTTACCCTAAAACACAAACTAACCCTAACACTAACCCTAACACGAAACCCTAATCCTAAACATAACTCTAACGCTAACCATTACGCTAACTTCTAACCCTAACCCTAAACCTAACCCTAAAGCTAAACCTCAACCTAAGCCTAACCCTAACGTCAAAACCTAATCCTAACCCTTTCCCTAGTCCTAAGCCTAACCTAACACTAACCCTCACCCTAACACTAACCCTAACCCTATTGGTAACACCTAAACCCTAACCTAACTGTAATCCTGACCCTAACGCTAAAGCAAACGCTAACCCTAACACTTATCCTAACACTAACCCTAACACTAACACTAAACCTAACACTAAGCCTAACTTTATCCTTAATTAACATCCTAAATCTAACCGTAACCCTAATACTTACCCTAACACCAAACCATACTTCTAAACCTAACCCTAACCCTAAACCTAACCATAACCCTAACCCTAACACTAACCACTAACCATTACCCTAACACTAACCATAACCCTAACCCTAACCCCTAACACTAACACTAATGCTAAGCACTAAACCTAACCCTAACCCTAACCCTAAGCCCTAACCCTTACACAAAAACTAACCCTAACACTAATCTTTAACCCTAAATCTAAAACTAAACCTAACCCTAACAACTAACACTAAACTTAACACTAATCTTAACACTAACCCTAACCCTAACCCTAACTCTAACCCTAACCCTAAACAATAATCCTAACCCTAACCCTAAAACTAAGCCTAACCCTAACCCCAAACCTAACCCTAACCCTAACCCTTACCTTAACACAGTTTAACCCAAACCCTAACACTAACCCTAACCATAAGACTAACCCTAACCCTAAACCTAAACCTAACCCTAAACGTAACCCTAACCCTAACCCTAACCCTAAATATAAACCTAACAATAACCCTAAACGTAACCCTCACACTAACTCTAACCATAATCTTCTAATCCTAACACTAACCCTAATCCTAACCCTAACCCTCACCCTAACCCCTAACCCTAACGCTAACTCTAACACTAACCCATAAACCTAAACTTAACCCTATCAGGAACCCTAAACTAACCCTAACCCTCACCCTCACACCTAACCCTAAATCTAACTTTAACAGTAACCCCTAACCCTAACCCTATCCCTAACCCTAACCCTAAACATAACACTAACCCTAACAATAATCCTAACCCTAATTCTAAACCTATCCCTAACCATAATCCTAATACTGAGCTTAACACTTAAGAAAGCCTAACCCTAACACTTACTGTAACTCGAACCCAACCGTAAAACTAACCCATAAACCTAACCCTAACCCAAACCCTAACACTAACCCTAATCCTTAAACCTAACCCAAACGCTAACACTAACCCAGCCATAAACCTAAATGAAACCCTAACCCTAACCGTAATGCTACCTATAATCCTAACCATATCCTTATCAACTAAACCCTAACCCTAAAGGAAAATCTAACCCAAACTCTAACTCTAACCCTAACCCTAACCCTAACTCTAACCTAACACCAAACATAAAGCTAATCGTAACCATAAACCAACCATAATCCGAAGCCTAACAGTGACCCTATACCTAACAACAAACACCTAAACCTAACCCTAACATAAACCTAACCCTAACCATAATCCTAAACTCTAAACCTAACCCTAACCCTTAAACCTAAAAATAAACATAATCCTAAACCTAACCATAAGCCCTAACCCTAACCCTAACACTAACCCAAAACCTAACCCTAACCCCAATGCTAAATTCTCCCCCTAAACATAACCCTAAAACTAACTCTAAATTCTTTCCAAAACCCTAACCGGAAACCTAACCCTAACACTAACCCTAATCGTAAATGCTAACCGTGAACCTACCCTAACCCTACTTGTAACCGTAACACTAACCCTAACATCTAAACCTAACCTTAAGCCTAACCATAAACCTAAACCTAAACTGAACCGTAACCGTATCCCTAACCCTGAATCCTAACCGTAACCATAAAATTAACCCTAACAATAACATTAACCTTAACCCTAACCATAAACCTATCCCTAACACGTAACCCATAAGACTACCCATAAACCTAGCACTAACCCTAACCCAAAAACTAATGCTAACACTAACCCTAACTATAAAACTAACCCTAACCCTAACCATAACTTATAACACTAACGCTAAACCTAAAAGTAAATGTAACTCTAACCTTAAACTAAACGCTAACCCTAACGCTAAAGCTAACCCTAAGCCTAATGCTAACCCAAAACTTAACCCTACCCCCTAACCCTAACCCTATCCGTAACAGCTAAGCCCTAAACCTAACCCTAGACCTAAAGCTAACCTTAGCCTAACCCTAAACCTAATAATAACACTAACCGTAACCATAACCTGAAGAAAAACCCTAACACTATCTCTAACACTTAACACCTAAACCTACCTCAAACCCTAACTCAAACCCCAACCGAGACCCTAACCCTAACACTAATCCTAATGCTAATCCTAAACCTAAACCTAAGCCTAACGCTAACCCTAACCCTAATCCTAACCTCTAACACTAACCCTAACAATAATCCTAAACTTAACACTATCCCAAACCCTAACCCTAAACCTAAACCTAATCCAAAACTTAATAATAACCCTAAAGTATCCCTAACCCTAACAATATCACTAAGCCTATCCCTAGCCCTAATCCTAATACTAACCCTAACCCTAAACATAACCCTGACCCTAACCCTAAGCGTAACCCTATCCCTAACCCTAAACCCTAAAGCTAAACCTAAAATTAACCCTAACATTAAGCTTAACCCTAACCATAACCCTATCTCTAACACCTAACCCCTAAGCTTACCCATAAACATAGCACTAAACCTAACCCTACCCAGAAAACTGAGACTAACACTAACCCTAACCCTAAACCTAACCCTGACCTGAACCCAAAACTCTAACCCTAACCCGAACCCTAAACCTAAACCTAACCTTAACCCTAACCTCTAAACTCTAACCCTAACCCTAACATAAACCTAAACCTAAACCTAAACTTAACCTTCACCCTATGACTAAACCCTAACTCTAACCCTAAACCTAACCTTAAAACTAACCCTAACCCTAACCTTAACCCTAACACTAATCTGAACCCTAACCCTAACCCTAATACTAACCTGAATAATAAACCTAACACTACCCCTAAAACTAACCCTAAACCTATTCAAAACCCTATTCCCTAACCATAACCCTAACCTTAAGCCAAACACTAACACTAATAAGAAAGCCTAAACCAAACACTTACTGTAACCCTAACCCTAACTTTAAAACTAACAAATAAACCTAACCCTAACCCAAACCTAACACTAACCATAATTCCTAACCCTAACCCGAACATTAACACTAACACAGCCATAAACCTAAATGAAACTGTAACTCTAACCGTAATGCTACCCATAACCATAACCATATCCTTAACATCTAAACCCTAACCATAAACCAAAATCTAACCCTAACCCAATCTCTTACCCTAACCCTAACGCTTACCCTAACACCAAACCTAAAGTTAATCGTAACCATAAACCTAACCATAATCTGAACCTAACACTGACCCTATACCTAACAACTAACACCTAAAACTAACCCTAACCATAATCATAACCTCTAAACCTAACCCTAACCCTTAGACCTAAACATAAACCTAACCATAAACCTAACCCTAAGCCCTAACCCTAACCCTAACCCTAATGCTAAACTCTCACCCTAACCCTAACTCTAAAACTAAAGCTAGCTTCTACCCATTACACTAACCAGAAACCTAACCCTAATACTAATCCTAACCCTAAACGCTAACTGTAACCCTACCCAAATACTAAACCTAAGCCAAATCCTAACCCTAACCCTAACCCTAACCTCTAACCCTAACCCGAAGCCTAACCCCAACCCTAAACCTAACCATAACCTTATTCATAACCCTAAATCCTAACCCTAAACCTAAAATTAACCCTAACCCTAACATTAAACTTAACCCTAACTATAACCCTATCCCTAACACCTAACGCCTAAGCCTACCCCTAAAACTAGCACTAACCCTAACCCTAACCCGAAAACTAATGCTAACCTTAATCCTAAAGCTAGACCTAACCCTAACCCTAACCATAACCTCTAAACCTAAATCTAACCGTAACCCTAAACCTAAACCTAAACCTAAAGGTAACCCTAACCCTAACACTAAATGCTAACCCTAACACTAAAGTCTAACCCTAACCCTAAAGCTAACCCTAAACGTAACCCTAAGCCAAACCTTAACACTAACACTAACCGTAACCCTATCTGAAACACCTAAGCCCTAACCCTAAACTTAAACCTAAAGCTAACCTTAAGCCTAACCCTAAACCTAATAATAACCCTAACCCTAACCATAAGCTGAATCATAACCCTAACACTATCTCTAACACGTAACACCTAAACCTAAACCTAACCCTAACTCAAACCTTAACCGTAACCCTAACCCTAAACCTAAACCCTAACGCTAACCCTAAAATTAATCCTAACATGAACATTAACATTAAACATAACCATAACCCTATCCCTAAAACCTAACCCCTAAGCTTACCCATAAAGCTAGCACTAACCCTAACCCTAATCAGAAAACTGAGGCTAACACTAACACTAACCCTAAACCTAACCCTGACCCGAACCCAAACCTCTAACCCTAACATTAACCCTAAACCTAACCTTAACCCGAACTTCTAACCTCTAACCCTAACCCAAACCTAAACCTAAACCTAAAACTAAATGTAACCCTCACCCTACGACCAAATCCTAACTCTAACCCTAAACCTAACCTTAAAACTAACCCTAACCCAGCTTTAACCCTAACACTAATCGAAAACCCTAACCCTAACCATAACCCTAACCCTACCCTAATACTAACTTGAATACTAAACCTAACGCTACTCCTAAAATTAACCCTAAACCTATTGAAAACCCTAACCCTAACCGTAACCCGAAGCTTAGCACTAACACTATCCCTAAAACATAGCCCCTAACCCTAACCTAAACTTACCACTAACCAAAACATAACACTAACACTAACCCTAATCTTAACCCTAACCCTAAAGCTAATCATAAACCTAACAATAACCCTAACCCTAACCCTAACCCACACGCTAACTCTAACCATAATCTTCTAACACTAACACTAACCCTAATACTAATCCTAAACCTAACACTCACCCTAACTCCTAACCGTAACCCTAACTCTAAAAATAACCCCTAACCCTAACCCTATCCCTAACCTAACCTTAACCCTAACCGTAACACTAACCCTAACAATAATCCTAACACTTACCCTAAACCTATCCCTAACCCTAATCCTAATACTGAGCCTAACATTAACCCTAACCCTAACCCTAACCCTAATCCCTAACCATAACCCGAACACTAACACTAATACAAATGCTTAACCCTTATGCTTACCATAACCCTAACCCTAAGCGTAACACTAATGCATAAACCTAAACCTAACCCTAAACCTAACCATAACCCTAATCCCTAACCCTAACACTTACACTAACACTAACCCATCTGTAAGCCTAAATGAAACCCTAACACTAACCGTACACTACCCATAACACTAACCATATCCTTAACATCTAACGCCTAACCCTAAACGAAATTCTAACCCTAACTCTAACTCTAACCCTAACCCTAACCCTAAATCTAAACCTAACACCAAACCTATACCTAATTGTAACCCTAAACCTAACCATAATCTGAAGTATAACACTAACCCTATACCTAACAACTAACACCTAACACTAACCCTAATGTAAAATTAACCCTAACCATAACCCTAACCTCTAAACCTAACCCTAAACATTAGAGCTAAACATAAATATAACCCTAACCCCAACCCTAAGCCCTAACCCTAACCCTAATGCTAAACTATAACCCTAACCCTAACCATAAACCTAACACTAACTTCTACCCATAACACTAACTGGAAACCTAACCCTAACCCTAAACGTTAAACGTAACCCAACCCAAACCCTAAGCCTAACCCTACCCCTAACCTCTAAACCTAACCCAAAGCCTAACCCTAACCTTAAACCTAAACCTAAACGTAACTCTATCCATAACCCTAAACCTTAACCCTAACCCTAAAATTAACCCTAACCCTAACATTTATCTTAACCATAACTATAACCCTATCCGTAACACCTAACCCCTAAGCCTACCCCTAAATCTAGCACTAACCCTAACCCTAATTCGAAAACTAACGCTAACACTAACCCTAACCCTAAACCTAACCCTGAATAACCATAACCTCTAAACCTAACCCTAAACCTAAACCTAAACGTAACCCTAGCCCTAACACTAAATGCAAACCCTCACCCTAAACCTAACACTAAACCTAACCCTAACTGAAAATCTAACCCTAACACTAACACTAAGCCTGGAACCTATCCCTAGCACAAACCCTAACCCTAACCCAAACCCTAACCTGAAACCTAATAATAACCCTAACCCAAACCAGAATCCGAAGACTAACCCTGACCCTATCCCTAAGAGCTAACCCCTAAACCTATCCCTAACCTAACCCTAACCCTAACAGTAACCCTAACACTAATCCTAAACCTAACACTAACCCTAATCCCTAAACCTAACCCTAACCCTAAGGCTAACCATAACAAGAACAATAACCCTAATACATAAGCCTAACCCTAACCCTTACCATAATCCTAAACCTAACCCTAATCCTAACCCCTAACAATAACCCTAACACTAACCCTAACCCTAACCCTAAATCTAACACTAACCCTAACCCTAATCCTAACTGTAAGCCTAACTCAAAACCTAATCATAACACTAACAATAACCCTAACTCTAAACCTCACGCTAACCCTAACCCTAACTTTCTAACCCTAATATTAATCCTAACCCTAACCCTCACCCTAACCCCTAACACAAACCCTAACTCTAACACTAACACCTAACCCTAACCCTAACCCTAACCCTATCCCTAACCCAAATCTAACCCTAACCTAACCCTAACACTAACACTAACCCTAACAATAATCCTAACTATAACACTAAACCTATCCCTAACCCTAATCCTAATACTGAGCCTAACACTAACCCTAACAAGAACCCTAACCCTAATGCCTAACCATAACCCTAACCTGAACACGAACTCTAATATGTAAGCCTAACCCTACCGCTTACCGTAAACCTAACCCTAAGCATAACACTAACCAGTAAACCTAACACTAACCCGAACACTAACCCTAACCCTAATCCCTAACCCTAATACCTAACCCTAACCCAAACGCTAACACTAACCCATCCATAAACCTATATGAAACTCTAACCCTAACCATAACACTACCCATAACCCTAACCATATCCTTAACATCTAACCCCTAACCCTAACTGAAAATCTAACCATAATTCTAACTCTAACCCTAATCCTAACCCTAACTGTAAACCTAAAACCAAACCTAAACCTAATCATAACCCTAAACCTAACCATAATCTGAAGCCTAACAATGACCATATACATAACAACTAACACCTAAAGCTAACCCTAACATAGACCAAACCCTAACCATAACCCTAACCTCTAAACCTAATCCTAACCCTTAGACATAAACATAAACCTAACCCTAACCCTGACCCTAAACCTAACCCTAACCCTAACCATACCATTTACCATAACACTAACCTAAGCATAACACTAACCCGTAAACCTAACCCTAACCCAAACCCTAATCCTAATCCTAATCCCTAACCCTAACACTATCACTAACACTAACCCATCCGTAAACCTAAACAAAACCCTAACCCTAAAAGTAATGCTACCCATAACCATAACCATATCCTTAACACCTAACCCCTAACCCTAACCGAAAATCTAACCCTAACTCTAACTCTAACCCTAAACTAAAATTAACTCTAACCCTAACACCAAACCTAAACATAATCGTAACCATAAACCTAACAGTAATGCGAAGACTTAAAATGAAACTATACTGAACAACGAACACCTAAACATAACCCAAACCTAAAACTAACGCTATCCATAACCCTAACCTCTAAACCTAACCCTAAACCTTAGAACTAAACATAAACCTAACACTTATCATAACCGTAAACGCTAACCCTAACCCTAACCTAAAATCCTAACAATAAGCCTAACCCTAAAACTAAACATAAACCTAACCATAACCCTATTCCTAACACTAAACCCAAACCCTAACCCTAACATTAAAATTAACCCTAACCAGAACCTAATCCCTAACACCAAAACCCTATGCTTACACATTAACCTAGCACTAACACTAACCCTAACCCGAAAACTGAGGCGAACACTAACCCTAAACCTAAACCTAAGCCCAACCCTAAGCTCTAACCCTAATCCTAATCCTAACCTAAACCTAACCCTAACCCTAATATCTAACCTAAACTAAACCCTAACCCTAACCCTAAACCCAACCCTAATTCTAACCCTAACCCTAACCGTAACACTAACCCTAACGCTAACTTTAAGCCTAACACTAACCCTAACCCTAAAATTAAACTTAACCCTAACAATAACCCTAACCGTAACCCTAACCCTAAACCTAACCCTAACCTCTAAATTCTAAACCTAACACTAACCTAAATCTAAACGTAAACCTAACCGTAACCCTATCCCGACAACGAAACCCTAATCCTAACCCTAAACCTAACAATAAAACTAACAATAACGCTAACCTTAACCCTAACACTAACCCGAACATTAACCGTAAATCTAACCATAACACTAACCCTATTACTAACACTAAATCTAACGCTACCCCTAACCCTAACCCTAAACATATACAAAACCTTAACCCTAAGCGTAACCAGAAGCCTAACACTAACACTATCCCTAAAAGCTAAACCCTAACCCTAACCTAAACATAACACTAACCCTAACCTAACCCTAAACCTAACGCTAAACCCAGCACTAACCCTAACCCTAACCGTAACCACAACCATAACCATAAACCTAATCATAACTCTAACAATACCCCTAACTCTGTCATGCTAACTATAACCCTAACTTTCGAACCCTAACACTAACCCTAATACTAATCCTAACCCTAACCCTCACCCTAACCCCTAACCCTAAACCGAACACTAACACTAACACCTAACCCTAACCCTAACCCTATCCCTAACCCTAACCCTAAATCTAACGCTAACCCTAACACTAACCTTAACAATAATCCTAACAATAATCCTAAACCTATCCCTAACCCTAATCTTATTACTGAGCCTAACACTAACCCTAACACGAACCCTAACCCTAATCCCTAACCTGAACACTAACTCTAATACGTAAGCTTAACCCTAACACTTACCATAAGCGTAACACTAACCCATAAACCTAACCCTAACCCGAACAATAACCCTAACCCTAATACCTATCACTAACTCTAACGCTAACAATAACCCATCCATAAACCTAAATGAAACTCTAAACCTACCATTAACACTACCCATAACCCTAACCATATCCTTAACACTTAACACCTAAGCCTAACAATAACACTAACCCTAACCCTAATCAAAATCCTAACACTAAACGTAAACCTAACACTAACCCTAACTGTAACCGTAACTTAATTGTAACCCTAACCCTTACCATAACCCAAAGCCTAGCTGTCACCCTATCCCTAAACCTATACCTAACCCTAAATCTAACCCTAAATGCTAATCTAACCCTAAACCTAACTTCAAAACTAAACCTAAGCTTAACACTAACCCTAACCCTAATCCTAACACTAACCTCTAAACCTAACCCTAAACATAAATGTAAACCTAACCCTAAACCGAAAGACTAACCCTAATCCTAACCCTTACCCTATACCTAACCCTAATGCTAAGCCTAACACTAAACCTAAGCTTTAACCCTACCATAACCATAACCATAATCATAACTTCTAAGCCTCACACTAACCCTAACCCTAACCACAAAATCTATTACAAAACCTAATGCTAACCTGTAACGATAACCATAACCCTATCCCTAACACAAACACGAACCCTAACATTAACCTTAACTCTTACCCTAACCCTAAACCTAAACCTATACTTTATCCATAAACCTAAACCAAACCGAATGCTAACCGCTAACACTAACCCTAACCCTAAACCTAACACTAACCCTAACACTAACCTAATTGTAACACTAACCAAAACATAACCCTAAGGCTAACCCTAACCCTAACTCTAACCTTAACCCTAACCCTCACACTAACACTAACACTAAACCTAAACCTATAACTAACTCTAAATTTAACGCTAACTCTAAAGGTAATGCTAACCATAAAACTAACCACTAACCCTAATCCTGACTCTTACCCTATCCCTAATCCTAACACTAACCCTAACCCTGACCCTAAGATTTAAAACTAACCCTAACCCTAACACTAACCATAACCTCTAAGCCTAACACTAACCCTAACCCTAACCCTAACTCTAACCCTAAAACAAATGCAAACCCCTAAACATAAGACTAAGCCTAACCCTAACCCTAACATTAAACCTAACCCTAAACTCTAACCGTAACCGTAACCCTAACCCTAACAGTAACCCTGAACCTAAGCTTTAACCCTAACACTAGCCCTAAACATAACCTGCACCATAACCTCTAAGGCTATCCTTAACACTAACCCTAACACTAACTCTAACACTAAACCAAAGGATAACCTCTGACCCTAACCATAACCCTAACCCTAACCCTAACACTAAAACTAACACTAAATCTAACGCAAAACCTAAGTCTAACCCTAACCCTAACACTAACCTAATTGTAATAAAAACCTAACCATTACCCTAAGCCTAACACCAACTGTAAACCAAATCTTAACCCTAACCCTCTCACTAACACCTAATCCCTAAACCTAATGCTAACCCTAACCCTAACCAAAACCATAACCCTAAGCCTAAACCTAATGCTAACATTTGACCCGAACCCTAACAATAGCCCTAACCTTACTGTAACCCTAACCCTAACCATAACCAAAGCCTAACTGTAACCCCAGGACTAACCCTAACTCTAACAGTAATCCTCAACACTAAAAGTAACCCTATCCCTAACCCTAACCCTAACCCTAACCCTAAGCCTAAGACTATCCCTAACACCTAAACACTAATCCTAATGCTAAACCTAACCCTAAAATTAACACTAAATCCAAAACTAACCCTAACACTAACCCTAACCCTAAGCCTAACCCTAAACCTAATCGTAACACTAAACCTAACCGTAACCAGAAGCCTAAACTTAACCCTCTACCTAACACCTAAACCCTAACCCTAAAGCTAAAACTAATACTAACTCTAAAAGTAAACATAACACTAACCCTACCAAAAACCCTAACTTCTAATCCTAACCCTAACCCTAACCCAAAACCTAACACTAACACTAACACTAACACTAACACTAACCCTAAACTCTAACACTAACCCTAAACTTAAACATATCCCTAACCATAACCCTAAAGCTAATACTAACCCTAACCCTAACCCTAACCCTAAACGTAAAGCTAACCGTAAACTCTAACCGTAACACTAACCCTAACCCTAACTCTAACCCTAACACTAACCTCTAACTCTAGCACTAACCCTAAACCTAACCCTAACCCTATTGTGAACACCTAACCCCTAACCCTAACCCTAACCCTAAACCTAATCCTAAACCTATGCTTTAATCGTAACCCTAACCCAAACTAACGCTAACCACTAACCCTAATCCTAACACTAATGCTAAGCTAATTGTAACCCTAACCCTAAACTGAACCCTAAGCCTAAACTGAACCCTAAATCTAACCCTAACCCTAACACTCACACTAACCCTAACACTTAACACTGACCTTAACACTAACCTCTAAATCTAACCCTAACACTAACCATAACCCTAAACCTAAAACTAACCACTGACACTAATCCTAAACCTTATCCTATCCATAAACCTAACCATAAACCTAACTCTGACACTGAAACTAAGATTTTATTCTAACACTAACAGTAACCCTAACCATAACCTCTAAGTCTAACACTAACCTTAAACCTAATCCTAACTCTAACACTAAAACAAAAGCTAAATTCTAACCCTAACGCTAACCATAACCATAACCCAAACCTTAAGCTTAACCCTAAACTCTAACCGTAATTATAACCCTAATCCTAACCATAACCCAGATCCTAAGCTTTAAACCGAACGCTAACCCTAACACTAACCATAAGCTCTAACCCTAACTCTAAGCCTAACCCAAACTCTAACACTAAGCCAAACACTAACCTCTAGCCAGAACCCTAACACTAACACTAACCCTAACACTAAACCTAACTTCCAACCCTAACACTAACCATAACCCTAAAACTAAAGCTAACCCTAAAACTAAACCTAACCCTAACCCTAAAACCTAACCCTAACCCTAACGCTATCACCAAACCTAACCCTAACACTAACCATATCACAAATAACTAACCCCTAACCCTAACTCTAAAACTAACGCTAACCATAACCCTAAACCTACACCTAAGCCTAAATGAAATTGTATCGCCAACAGTAACGGTAAACCAAAGCATAACACTAACCCTCTCACTAACATCTAACCCTAACCCGAACGCTAAGCCTAAACCTAACCCTAACTCAAACCAGAACCCTAACCCTAACATTAAGTGTAACCCTAACCCTAACCTTAAAACTAACCCTAAACCTAACCCTAACCATAACCATAACCCTAACCGTATCACCAACCCTATCCCTAACCATAACCTCTAACACTAATCCTAATCATAAACCTATTCCTAACCTTAATCAGAAACTTAACACTAACCCTAACTTCTAACCCTAATACTCACCCTAACCCTAAACATCAACCTAACCCTAACCCTAACCATAACACTAACCCTAACACTACCCCTAACCCAACATGCTAACCCTAACCCTAACCCTAATAGTAACCATAACCCTAACCCATAACCCTATCCCTAACACCTAATGCCTAAGCCTAACCCTAACCCTAACCCTAACACTAACACTACATCTAATGCAAACCCTAAAGCTAAATCTAACCCTAACCCTAATGCTAACCTTATTGTAATCCTACCCCTAAGCATAACCCTAAGCCTAACCCTAAACCTAACCCTAAATCTAACCATAACCCTAAACCTCAAACTGAACCTAACCCTAACCCTAACAATAAAACTAACCTCTAAACCTAACCCTAAACCTAACTGTAACCCTAACCCTAAAAGTAAGCACTAACCTTATCCTAACCCTTACCCTATTCCTAACCGTAACACTAACCCAACCCTAACCCTGAACCTAAGCTTTCGCCCTAACCCTAACCCTAACCCTAAGCCTAACCGTAACCTCTAAGCCTAACACTAACCCTAACCCTAAACCTAACAGTAACCCTAGCAATAACCCTAACCCTAACGCTAACACTAACCCTAAACGTAACTGTAAGCCTAACCCTAAACCTAACCCTAATCCTAACCTTAACCGTAATCACAAACTCTAACAATAACACTATCCCTAAGCCTAACTCTAAACCGAACCCTAATCCTAACAATAACATTAACCCTATTGCTAACACCTAACCCCTAACCCTAACAGGAACCCTAACCCTGAACTCTAACTGTAATACTATCTCTAACCCTAACTCTAAATCTAACACGAAACTCAAACCCTAGCACTAACCCTAACACTTGCCCTAACCATAACCCTAATGCTAAGCCTAACCCTAAACCTAACCCTAACCCTAAACCTAACCCTAACCCTAATTGTGAACCTATCCTAACCCAAACACAAACCCTAAGCGTAACCATAAACCTAACCATAACTCTAACTCTAACCCTAACCATAATCTTAACCCTAACCCTAACTCTAACTCTAACCTAAACCTAACCCTAACCATAACCCTAACCGCTAAACCTAACCTTAACCCTTAGCTCTAAACATAACACTTATCCTAACCCTAACCCTGTCCCTAACACCTAACCCCTAACCCTAAACCTAAAACTAACACTAAAAAAAAAAAAAACACTAAACCTAACGCTAACCCTAAACTTAACCCTAAATCTAATCAATACCCTAACCATAATCGCAAAGCGAAGGCTAACCCTAACCCTATCACTAACACCTAACCCATAAACCTACCGCTAACCCTAAACCTATCACTAAGCCTAATCCTAACCCTAACCCTAAACCCTAACCCTAAGAAGCCTAACCATAAAACACCAACACTAACACAAACCCTAACCCTAACCCTAACCTTAACCCTAACTCTAACCCTAACTCTAACCCTAAACATAACCATAACCCTAACACAAAACCTAAGCGTAAACTCTAACCCTAACACTAACCCTAACACTAAACTCTAACTCTAAATTCTAACCCTAAACCAAACCCTAACCCTAAACCTAACCCTAACCCTAAACTTAACGTTAACCCTAAACCTAACCCTAACACTAACCCTACCCTAATCCTAATCCTAAACTCTAACCCTGACCCTAACACTAACCCTAAACCTAACACTATCCCTAACCCTAAGCCTAACTCTAACCCTAACCCTATCCCTAAACCCTAACCCTAGGAACCCTAACCATAAAACCCTAATGCTAACACAAACCATAACCCTAACTCTAACACTAACCCTAACCCTAACCCTAACCATATCCCTAACCATAACACTAACCATATCCTTAACACCTAAACCCTAATCCTAACTGAAAATCTAACCCTAACGCTAACCCTAACCCTAAACCAAACCCTAAGCCTAAACCCAACCCTAACTCTAACACCTACCATAACCCTAAATGTAAACAAACCCTAACCCTAACACTAACTGTAATCCGAAGCCTAACCCTGAACCTATCCATAATATCTAACCCCGAAACCAAACCCTAAAGTAACCATAACCCTAACTGAAAATTTAAACCTAACATTAACCATAATCCGAATCCTAACCCTGACCCTATCCCTAACACCTAACCCATAAACCTAACCTTAACCTAACCCTAACCCTAAACCTAACCCTAACCCTAACCATAACCATAACCCTAACCCTAACCCTAACCCTAACCCTAATTCCAATCCCTAAACCTGACCCTAACCCTATGCCGAACCCTAACACTAGCAATAACCCTAATATGTAAGCCTAACCCTAACCTTTACCATAATCCTAAAACTAACAGTAACACTAAAACCTAACCCTAACCCAACCCCTAACTCTAAACCTATCCCTAATCCCTAACCCTACCCCTAACACTAAGCCCAACAATAAACCTAAATAACCCTAATCGTAACCCTAACCATAACCATATTATCCTTAACACTTAACCCCTATCCCTAAACCAAACTGTAAACCTAACTCTAACACTAACCTTTCACTAACCCTAACCATCAACCTAAACTTTATCGTAAACCTAACCCTATCTGTAATCCGAAGCCTAAGCCTGACCCTAGTCCTAACACCAAACCCCTTAACCTAACCCTAACCTAAACATAACCCTAACCCTAACACTAACCCTAAGCCTAACTTTTAAAGGAAGCCCTAACCCTAATCATAACACTTACACTAGCCCTAACCCTAAACTCTAACTCTAACACTAAACCTATCACTAACATTAAATCTAACACTACCACTAACCCTAACCCTAAGCCTATTCAAAACCTTAACCATAACCATAACCCGAAGCCTAACCCTAACACTAATCCTAAAAGCTAACCCCTAAACATAACCTAAACGTAACACTAACCCTAACCTAAACCTTACACTAACCCTAAAACTAACACTAACCCTAACCGTAACCCTAACCCTAAACCTAATCATAACCCTAACAATAACACTAACTCTAACCCTCATGCTAACTCTAACCCTAACATTCTAACCCTAAAACTAACCCTAATCCTAACCCTGACCCTAAAACTCACCCTAACAGTAACTCTAACACTAACACCTAATCCTAACCATAACCTTAACCCAAACCCTAACCCTAACAATAACCCTAAAAATAATCATAACCCTAACTCTAAATCTATCGCCAACCCTAATCGTAATACTGAGCCTAACACTAACCCTAATACGAACCATAACCCTAATCCCTAACCCTAACCCTAACCCTAACCGGAACACTAACTCTAATAAGTAAGCCTAACCCTACCGCCTACCATAACACTAACCCTAAGCATAACACTAACCTTAACCATAATACCCAACCCTAAACCTAATGCTAACACTAACGCATTCGTAAACCTAAACAAAACTCTAACCCTAACCATAACGCTACCCCTAACCCTAACCATATCCTTAACACCTAATCCCTACCCCTAACCGAAAATCTAACCCTAACACTAAGTCTAACTCTAACCCTAACCCTAACTCTAAACCTAACACGAACCTAATCTTAATCATAACCCTAAACCTAACCATAATCCGAAGCCTAACAATGGCCCTATACCTAACAACTAACACGTAAATCTAAACCTAACATAAACCTAACACTAACCGTACCCCTAACCTCTAAACTTAACCCTTACTATTAGACCTAAACATAACCCTAACCCTAAAACTAACCCTAAACTCTAATCCTAATCCTAACCCTAACCCTAACGCTAAATTCTAACCCTAACCCTAGCTCTAAACCTAACCCTAACCCTAACACTATGCCTAACCCTATCCCTAGCCCTAACCCTAATCCTAACCACAACCCTAAACCTAACCCTAATCCTAACCCTAACTCTAAACCTAATGCTAACACTAACCCTAACCCTAAACCTAACCAGAACCATATCCCCAACTTCTAACCCTAAACCTAACCCTAAACCTAAACATAAACAAAACCGTAACCCTAAACCTAAGACTAAACACTAACCTTAAGCCTAAACCTAGCCCTAAAACTATCCCTAAGACTAACTTTAACCCTAACCCTAACACTAACCCTTACCCTATCCCTAACACCTAGCCACTAACCCTTACCCTAAAACTAACATTAACCCTAAACCTAACCCTAAACCTAACGCTAACACTAACCCTAAGTCTAAACCTAATCATAACCCTAAACCAAACTGTAACCCAAAGCCTAACCCTAACCCTAGCCCTGACACCTAACCCATAAATCTATCCATAACCTTAAGTTTAACACTAACCCTAAATCTAAACCCTAACGCTAACCCTAACCCTAACCATAATTTAACCATAAATCAATCCCTAACACTAACCTTAAATTTAACCATTACCCTAACACTATCCCTAACACCTAACCCCTAACCTTAACCCTAAACCTAACAATAACCCTAAACTTAACTCTAAACCTAATGCTAACACTAACCCTTACCCTAAAACTAACCCAAACCCTATTCCCAAACTCTAACCCTAAACTAAACCCTAAGCCTAAATCTAAACCAAACCCTAACTCTAACCCTAACACTAAACACTAACCGTAAGCCTAAACCTAACACTAAAACTAACCCTAAACATAACTTTAACCCTAACTCTAACCCTTTCCATAACACCTAACATCTAACCCTAACACTAAAAAGAAAACTAACCCTAAACCTAACCCTAAACCTAATGCTAACACTAACCCTAAGTCTAAACCTAACCATAACCTAACCCTAACCGTAACCAAAAGCCTAACCCTAACCCTATTCCAATGCCTAAACCATAAACCTAATCATAAACCTAAGGTAAACACTAACCCTAACTCTTAACCCTAACGCCAATCCTAACTCTAACCCTAAACCTAACCTTAACCCTAACCCTAATACTAACACTAACCCTAAACTCTATCCTAACACTAACACTAATAATAACCTCTAACTCTAACCCCTAACCCTAACCCAAACATTAATCCTAACACTGACTCTAAGCCTAACCCTAACCCTAACCCCAATTCTAAAATCTAACCCTAAACCTAACTTCTAACCCTAAGCCTAAACATAACACTAACCCTTAACCTAACACTAACCCTAACACTATCCCTAACCCGAACCCTAAACCTAATGTTAACCCTAACCTTTACACTAAACCTAATCATAACCCTAACACTAACAGTGACCCAAAGCCTAACCCTAAACGCATTCCTAACACCTAACCCCTAAACCTAACACTAATCCTAAGCCTAAAACTAACCCTAACTCTAACCCTTAACTCTAACCCTAACCCTAACCCTAAAACTTATTCCTAACCCTAACTCTAACCCTATCCCTAACAATATACCTAACCATAAACCAAATCCTAACACTAACACTAACCCTAACCCTAACCACAATATTAACTTTGTATATCCCTAAACCTAAACCTAACCTGATCCCGAACCCTAACATTCACCATAACGCAAATCCCTAATCCTAACCCTAACCATAACACTAACTCAAACCCTAACATGAACACTAACCCTAACACTAACCATAACCATAACACTATCCCTAACACCTAACCCCTAAACCTAAACCTAACCCTAAGCCTAAAGCTAACCCTAAAACTTAAAACTAACCCTAAACCTAACCCTAACCCTAATCCTAAAATGAAAACTAAACCTAATTCTAACCCTAATCCAAACCCTAAGCCTAAGCCTAACCCTAACCCTAACCTAACAATAACTCTAACCCTAACACTACCCCTAACACCATCCCTAGCCCTAACCCTAACACTAAGGCTAAACCTAACCCTAAACCTATCCCTAACCCTAACCCTAACCATAACACTTAACTCTAACCCTAAACCTAACCCTAAGCCTAACAATAACCCTAACCCTAATCCTAACCCTAACACTATCCCTAACCCTAACACTAAACTTAAACCTAACCTTAACCCTAACCCTAACCATAACCTTAAACCTAACACCTAAACATAACACTAACACTAACACTAACCCTAACCCTATCTCTAACCCTAACCCGGACACTAACACTAATATGTAAGCCTAACTCTAACACTTACCATAAAGCTAAACGTAACAGCAACACTAACCCCTAACCATAACCCTAAAACTAACCTTAAACCCATCCCTAATCCCTAACCCTAACCCTAACACTAACACTAAGCCTAACCATAAACCTAAACGTAACCCTAACCATAACCCTAAGCATACCCTTAACACCTAACTCCTATACCTAAACAAAACTGTAAAACTAACTCTAACCCTAACCCTACAACTAACACTAACCCTCAATCTAAACCTAATTTAAACCCAAAAAATAACGGTAAGCCGAAGCCTAAGCCTAAACATATCCCTAACACCTAACACCTAAACCAAACACTAACAGTAACTGTAACCCTAAGACTAACCCTAACCCTAACTTCTAACACTAGCCCTAACCGTAACCATAATCTAATACTAACAATAAACCTAAATGCTAAAACTAACACTAACCCAAACCCTAAACTATAATTCTAACCCATAACCCTAACACAAACCCTAACCCGAACCCTAACCATAACACTAACCCTAACCCTAAACCTAAATCCAAACCTAACCATAAACTTAACCTAACACTAAACCTAACCCTTAGCCTAACCCTAACCATAACCCTAACACAAACGCTAATCCTAACCTCTAACTCTAACCCCTAACCCTAACCTAAAACCTAACCCTAACACAAACCCTAAGCCTAGCCCTAACCCTAACGCTAATGCTAACCCTAACCCTCATCCTAATCTCAAACCCTAAACCTAACTTCTAACCCTAAGGCTAACCCAACCCCAAAACCTAAATCTAACCCTAACACTGAACCTAACACTAACGCTAACCCTAACAATATCCCTAACCCTAACACTAAACCTAAACCTAACACTATCCCTAACCATAAACCTAACCGTAAACCTCACCCTAACCCTAACACTAATCCTAACACTAACGCTAAGTCTATCCCTAAAACCTATCAACTAACCCTAACCCTAACAGTAACCCTAAAACAAACCCTAACCCTAACCCTAAACCTAACACTAAACCTAATTGAAACCCTAAACCTAACGGTAACCTGAAGCCTAACCCTAACCCTCTCGCTAAAACCTAACCCTTAAACCTAACCATAAACCTAAACCTAACCCTAACCCTAAAGGTAACCCTAACCCTAACACTAAACCTAACCCTAAATTCTAATCCAAACCGTAACCCTAACGCTAAACCTGACGCAAACCTTAAGCTTAACAGTATCCCTAACCCTAAATCTAACACTAAACCTAACCCTAACACTAACGCTAAGGCTAAAGCTAAGTCTATCCCTAACACATAACTCCTAACCCTAACAGTAACCCTAAAACAAACCCAAATCCTAATCCTAAATTTAACCCTCAACCCAATTTTAACCCTAAACCTAACCGTAACCCAAAGCCTAACCCTAACCCTAACCCTACCACCTTACACCTAAACCTAACCATAAACCTAACCCTAACCCTAACTGCAACCCTAACACTATCCCTAAATTCTAATCCTAACCATAACATTAAACCTAACCCTAAACCTAACACTATTCCTAACTCTAAACCTAATCTCTAACCATAACCATAAACTTAACCCTAACCCTATCCCTAAACTCTAACCGTAACCCTATCACAAATGCCAACGCTAACCCTAACCCTAACCCTAAACCTAACCCTAACTCTAATCCTAAACCAAAAACTAACGCTAAACACTAACCACAATCCTAAACTTAACGCTAACACTAACCCTAAACCTAACCATAAACTCTAACCATAATCATAATACTAACCCAAACCCTAACCGTAACCCTAAACCTCACCTCTAAACCTAACCCTACAACTAAACCTAATTTCTAAACCTAACCCTAAACCTAAACCTAAACCTAAAAATAACCCTAAACCTAAACCTAACCCTAACCCTAACCCTAACCCTCACCTTAAACCTAACCCTAACCCTAAACCTAACACTATCCCTATTCCTTTCCCTAATACTGAACCTAACACTATGACTAATCTTAAACCTAACCCTAAAACTAACCCTAATGCTAACGCTAACCCTAACCCTAACACGAATTCTATCTCTCAACCTAAGCCCTAAACCTAACTGTAAACCTAACTCTAACCTTAAAACTAACCCTAACCCTAACACTTTCCCTAAACCTAATTATAACCCTAACCCTAACCGTAAGCAGAAGCCTATGCCTAACCCTCTACCGAACACCTAACCCCTAAGCCTTACCCTAACATTAACCTAGGCCTAAGTCTAATCCTATCCTAACCCTAACCCTAACCCTAATCTCTAACCCTAAACCTAAACCTAACCCTAGCCCTAACGCTAACCTCTAACCCTAAACCTAACCTATAACCCTAACACTAACCCTAACCCTAACCCTAACTCTATCCCTCTCCCTAACACCTAACCCTAACCGTAAACCTAACCGAACCCTAAGCCTAAACCAAAACCTAACCCTAACACTAAACTCTAACACTAAACCTAACCCTAACACTCAACATAACCGTAACACTAACCATTAACTCTAATCCTAAACATAACCCTAACACTAAACTTATCCCCAACACTAACCCATAGCTCAATCCCTAACCCTAATCCCAACACTAACCCTAAACCTAACCTCTAACACTAACCCTAACCTAACACTAAACATAATTTCTATTCCTAACCATAAACCGACCAGAAAACCTCAACCTAACCCTAACCATTATCCTAACACTAACCCTAAAGTTAGCCCTAACCCTAACCCTAAACACGAACCCTAACCCTAAACCAAACCTAACACCAAGCTTAACACTAACCCAAATCGTAACACATACCCTAACACTAACGCTGTCTAACACTAACCCTAATCCTAACCCTAACCCCAATGTAAACCTATCCCTAACCCTAACCCTAACCCTAACACCTATCTTAAATCTAAACCTAAACTCTAAATATAACACTAACACTAAGCTTAACTCTAAAGCTAACCCTAACCCTAAAGCTAACCCTAACCCTAAATTCTAACCCTAACCCCAACACTAACCTTAAACTCTAAATGTAAAACTAACCCTAACACTAAGCATAACCCTAATTCTTACCTCTAAACCAAAACCTTACCGTAACCCTAAACCTTATGCTAAACCTAAACCTAACTTCAAACCCTAACCCTAACCCTAAACCTATACCTCACCTTAACCCTAAACCTAAACCTAACCCTAACACTATCTCTAACCTTAACCCTAACCCTAAACCTAACACTGTCCCTAAGCCTAAACCTAACCCTAAACCTAACCCTAACCCTAAGCCTAACCCTAACCCCAATGCTAAGTCTATCCCTAACACCTAACCCTAACCATAACCATAAGAATAACCATAACTCTAACACAAAAAACCTAACCCAATCCTAATCATAATCCTAAACCTAACCATAACCCGAAACCTACCACTAACCCACTCCATAACACCTAACCAGTATCCCTAAGGGTAAACCAAAGCCTAAACCTAACCCTAACCATAACACTAACACTAGCCCTATACCTAACGCTAAACTTTAATCCTAACAGTAACCCTAACCATAACCCTAACCCTAAACCAAACCCTAACACTAAGCTCTAACACTAGACCTAACCCTAAGGATAACACTAACCGTAAAACTAACACGAACTCTTAACTCTAAACTTCACTGTAACATGAACTCTAAACATAACCATATCCATAACCCTAAACTTAATATTAATCCCTAACCCTAAAACTAACCATAAACCTGACCATAAGACCTAACCCTAACCGTAACCATAACCATACCATAACCCTAACCCTGAACCCTAACCCTACCCCTAACACTAACCCAAACACTAAACCAAACCCGTACCACTAACCCTAACCTTAGCCCTCACCATAAACCCTAAACTCTAACTCTAACCCTACCTCTAACCTGTAACCCTAAAAAAACAATAACCCTAACTCTAACACTAAACCTAACTTTTATCCCTAACCCTAACCCTAACCCTAAAGCTAAACGCCAACCTAACCCTAAATATAAGCCTAATCCTAACCCTAACCCTAAAAACTAACCATAACCATATCCCTAACACTAACATTAACTATAAACATAAATCTAACACTAATCCTAAGCCTAAATCTAACCCTAAACTTAACCCTAACCCTAACACTAACCCTAACCCTAACCCTAACACTAACCCTAACCCTAACCCTAATCCTAACGTCTAACCATAACCGAAACCCTATGCCTAACACTAACCCTAAAACTAACTTCTAACCCTAAGCCTAAACCCAACCGAAAACCTAAACCTAACCCTAACCATTAACCCTAACCCTAGCCATAAGCATAACCCTAAACCTAACACTATCCTTAACCTTAACCCTAAGCCTAACCCTAAACCTAACATTATCGCTAACCCAAAACCTAAAACTAAACCTAAACCAAACCCTAACCCTAACCATAACCCTAACGTTAACACTAGCCCTAACACCTAAACCCTAACCCTAATCTTAACCCTAACCCAAAATTCACCCTAAGCCTAACCCTAAACCTAAATTCTAACAGTAACCCAAACCCTAACCCTATTGCTAAGACTAACACTAAACCTAAATTCTAAACCTCACCCTCACCCTAAACCTAAACCTCAATCTAAACCTAACCCTAACCATAACCCGAACACTAACCCTAAACCTATACCCTAACCCTAACCCTAACCCTAACCCTAACCCTAATCTTGAACCTAATCCAAACCCTAACCCTAACCCAAAAAGTTACTCTAACTCTAACCTTCTTACCCTAATCCTAACCCAAATCATAACTCTAACCCTAACCCTAAAACAAACCCTAACACTAACCCCTAACCCTAACCCTAACCGTAAACCCTAACTCTAACCCTAACCCTATCCCTAACCGTAAACCTAATGCTAACCCTATCCCTAACCCTAAACCTAACAATAAACATGAACCAAACCCTAAAACTATCCCTAACCCTAATCCTAAAACTGAGTCTAACACTAACCCTAACCTTAACCCTAACCCTAATCCCTAACTCTAACTCTGATCCTAACCAAAAAAACTAACCCTAATCCACAAGACTAACCTTAACCCTTACAATAACCCTAACCATAACCCTAACCCTAACCCTAATTCTATTGATAATCCCTAACTCAAAACCTAACGCTAACACTAACCCTTAATGTAAAACTACACATAACCCTAACCCTAAACATAACTCTAAAAATAACCCTAACCATATCCTTAACACCTAACCCCTATCCCTAACCCAAACGCTAACCATAACCCTAACCCTAAAACTTACACTAAACCTAATAGTAACCCTAAACCTATCCGTAATCCAAAGCCTAACCCTTTCCCTATCCCTAACACCTAACCCCTAAACCTAACCTTAACCTACCCCTAACCCTAACAGTAACCCTAACACTAACACTAACACTAAAACTAACATCTAAACCTAACCCTAACCCTAAACATAACACTAATGCTAACCTTAACCCTAAACTCTAACCCAAACACTTACCCTAACCCTAACACTAAACTCTAACTCTAACCCCTAACCCTAACCCTAACCCTAAACCTGAGTATAATGCTAACCCTAACCCTAACCCTAACCTTATTCCTAACCCCAACCCTAAAACTAAGCCTAACCCTTACCCTAAACATAAACCTAACCCTAACCCTACCCTAAAATTAAGACAAACCATAACTCTATCCCTAAACCTAAAACTAAGCCTAACCCTAACCGTAACCCTAAACGCAAACCTAAACCTAAACCTAACCCAAACCTCTAGAACTACCCGTAAACCTAAACCTAACCCTAACCCTAACCCTAAATCTTATCCTGAACCCTATTCCTAAAACTAACCCTAACCCTAAAACTAACCATAACACTTACCCTATTCCTAACACCTAACCCCTAACCCTAACCCTAACCTAACACTAACCCTAACACTAAACCTGAAACTAAGGCTAACCCTAACCCTAACTCTGAACCTAATCATAACCATAACCCTAACCGTAACACAAAGCCAAACCTTAACGCTATCCCTAACACCTAAACCATAATAATAACCCTAATCCTGACCCTAAACTTAAGCCTAACCCTATCCCTAACCGGAAACTCTAACACTGTCCCTAACCATAAAACGCTAAACTTAACACAAACCCTAACCCTAACGCTAAACCTAACCCCCAAAACACAATCCCTCACTCTAACCCTAAATTTTACCATCAACCAAATCCTCACCCTGAGCCGAAGCCTAAACTTGTCTAAACCTAAACCCTAACTCGAACATGAACATGAACACTAACACTAACACTAATCCCTAAGACTAACCCAAAACCTAACCCTAACACTAACCCTAACCTGACACTAACCCTATCCCTAACACTAAACCTAAACCTAACACTATCCCTAAACCTAACCTCTAACACTAACCCTAAACATAACCCTAATCCTAAACCAAACGATAACCCTAAACCTAACACTAACCCTAACAATAAACCTAACCATAAACCAAAACCTAATATTAACCCTAATCATAACACTAACCCTAACCCAAAACGCAACCATAACCCTAACACTAAACCTAACCCTAAAACTAATCTTAACCCTAACCCTAACCCTAACCCTAAGCCTATCTTTAACACCTTGTCCTGAACCCTAACCCTAAACTTAACTCTAACCTAACCATGACCCTAACCCTACAGTAACCCTAACCCTAACCCTAAACCAAACACTAACCGTAACCCTAGAAATAACTTTAACCGGAACCCTAACCCCAACCTTAATGCTAAACCTATCCCTAACATTTAGACCCTAACACAAACCCTAACCCTAACCCTAACCCTAACCCTAACCCTAACCTAATATTAAACCTATCCCTAACCCTAACCCTAATCCTGATACTAAGCCTAACACTAACGCTAAACGTAATCGTAACGCAAATCCCTAACTGTAACCCTAACACAAACACTAACCCTAATCCGTAAACCTAACCTTAAGCCTTACAATAACCCTAACCCTAACCGTAACACAAGCCCCTAAACCTAACACTAACACTAACACTAACCCAATCCCTAATCCCTAAACCTATCCGTAATCCTAACACTAACACTAAATGTAACCCTTAATGTAACCCTAACCCTAACCTTAACCCTAACCCTAACCCTAGACATGTACTTAACATCTAACCCCTAACCCTAACACAAACCCTAACACTAACCTTAACCATAATCCTAACCCTAACCCTAACTCTAACCCTAACAATAAACCTAATCGTAACCCGAACCCTAACTGTAATCCGAAGCCTAAGTCTGACCATATCCCTAACACATAAACCCTAAATCTAACCCTAAACTAACCCTAACCCTAAACGTATCCCTAAACCTAATACTAAGCATAACACTAACACTAACCCTAACCTCTAACTCTAATCCCTAACCCTAACCCTACCACTAACACTAACCCTAAACCTAATGCTAACCCTAAACCTAAAGCTGGCCCTAACTCTAAATGTAAATCTAACACTAACCCAAAACCTAAACCTAACCCTAAACCTAACTCTAAACCTAAACCTGACCCTAACCCTAAACTAAAGACTAAACCTAACCCTATCCTTTTCCCTAAAACTAAGCCTAACCCTAACCCTAACTATAAGCCTAAGCCTAACCATAGACCTAACCCTAAACAGAAACCTAACCATAACACTAATCCTAACACTAACCCTAACCTATAACTCTAACCCATAACCCTAACCCTCACCCTAACCCTAACCCTAACCCTTACCTTAAGCCTAAACCTAACCCTATCCCTATTTCTAAACCTAAGCCTAAACATAACACTAATGCTAAGACTAATCCCTAACCCTAACACTAACCAAAAACCTAACCCTAACACTAACACTAATCCCTAACACTAAGATAATCCTAACCCTAAACCTATCCCTAAACCCTAAACCTACCCCTAACCCTAACCCTAACCCTAACCCTAAACCTAGTCCCTAACGTAACACTAACCCTAAACCTAACACTAACCCTAACACTAACCATCACCCTAAACATAACCATTACCATAAAACTAACCCTAACCTTTAGTCTAACCTTAACATTAACACTAAACTCTAACCCTATCCCTAAACCTAAACCTAACACTAACCCTAAACCTAACCCTGATCCTAACCCTAATACCTAAACCTAACCCTATCCCTAACCATAAAACTAACCCCTAATTGTAAACCAAAAACTAACCCTAATCTCTAACCCTAACCCTAACCTTCTAAAACTAACGCATAACCTAAAATTAAGCAAAATTCTAACCCTAACCCTAACCCTAACACTTGACCTATACCTAAGCCTAAAACTAACCATAACCATAACCCTACACCTAAACCTAAAGGTAACCTCTAACCATAAACCTAACACTAAACATAACCCTAACCCGAAACCTAACCCTAATGCTAACCCTAACCCTAAGCATAACCCCAAACCCCTAACCCTAACACTAACCCTAACCTAACCCTAACACTAGCCATAACCTTATCCCTAACACCTAAGCCCTAACCCTAACCATAACCATAACACTAACCCTAACCCTAATCCCTAACCCAGCCCTAAGTCTAACCCTAACACTATCCCTAACCTTATTCCTATCCTTAACCTAACCCAAAATAAACCTAACACTAAAACTAACCCAAACCCTAAACAAAATCCTTAACCCTAACCATAACCCTAACCCTAACAGTAACAGTAACCCTATACCTAATCCCTAACCTTAATCCAAACCCTACCCTAAACACGAACACCTAACCCTAAACCTAAACCTAAACCAAACCCTAACACTAACCCTAACATTAACCCTAACTCTAACTCTAACCCTAACATTCTAATCCTAAAGCTAACCCTGATCCTAACCCCTCCCTAACCCTAACACTAACCCGTAACACTAACCCTAACCCTAAACCTAACTCTAACCCTATCCATAACCCTAAACCTAACCCTAAACATATCCGTAACGCTAACATTAGCAATAAACCTAACCCTAAACCTAAACCTATCCCTAACACTAATCCTAATACTAAGCCTAAAACTAAACCTAACACTAACACTAATCCCAAACCCTAATCCTAATAATAATCCTAACCCTCCCCCTAATCCTAATTTCTAATCCTAACCCTAACATTAAACCTCAACCTAAACCTAACCCTAAGCCTAAACTCTAACCCTAACCCTAAGACTGAACCTAAAGCTAACCTCTAAACATAACCCTAAGCCTAACCATCACCCTAACCCGAACACTGCCCCTTAAACTAACACTAACCCTGACAGAAATATCTAGCCCTAACCCTAACACTAATCCTACCATAACCCTAACCCTAACTCTAACCGTTCCCCTAAACCTAAACCATACCTCTAAACCTAACCCTAAACCTAACCATAAACCTAACTCTAACCCTAACATTAACCTCTAACACTAACCCTAACACTAACCATAACCCAAAGCCTAACCGTAACCATATCCCTAACACTAACACTAACCATAATCCTAACCCTACCCCTAAACCTAAATGCAACCCATACCTCTAAACCTAACCCTAACCCTAATCCTAACCCTAATCCTAATCTTAACCTCTAACCCTAAACCTAAACCTAACCTATTGTTAACCCTAAAACGAACACTAAACCTAACTTTGAACCATAAACCTAACCATAAGCCTAAACTAAACCTAACTCTAATGCTAACCCTAACCCTAACACATACTTCTAACCCTAATCCTAACCCTATCACTAACCCTAAGGCTAACACTAACCGTAAACCTAACCCTAATCATAACCCTAACACTAACCCTAACCCTAACTGTAACTATAAACCTAACCCTACCCCTATCCCTAACTTCTAATTCTAACCCTAACCCTAACCCTAATCCTAAACCTAACCAAATCCCTATCCCTAACCTAACCATAACCATAACATTAAAACTAATGATAATCCCTAACCCTAAATCTAACCCTAACCCTACCTCTTAAACTAACCCTAAACCTGACTGTAATGCCTAACCCTAACCCTAACACTAGCATAAATCTAAGCCTAACCATAACCCTAACCATAACCCTAACCGATACCTCTAAACTTTACCCTAACACTAAGCCTAACACTAGCCCAAATCCTAACCCTCACCCTAACCCAAAACCTAAGCTTAAACGAAAACCCTAATACTAAGCCTAACCATAAACTGTAAGCCTAACCCTAACCCTAACCCTAACACCAAACTCTAACACTAAACCTAATGCTAAACTCTAACCATAACACTAAAATGAACCGTAAACATAACCCTAACCCTAACCCTAAAGCCTAACCCTAACCCTAAAACTAACCTTAAATCTTAAACCTAAACTTAGCACTCTCCCTAACTGTAACCCTAACCCTAACCCTAACCCTAACCCTAACTTCTAACCCTAACACTAACCCTAAACCTAAGCTTAACACTAACCCTAACCCTAACCCTAACACTAACATCTAATGCTAACCGTAACACTAACTCTAGCCATAACAATAACCGTAACCATAATATCTAACCCTAATCGTAACCTGACAGTAACCCTAACTGTACACCTACCCCTTAAACTAACTCTAGGCGTGACTTTAATTCCTAACCCTAACCGTAACCCTAACCCTAGCCCTAACCGTACCTTAACCCTAAACCTAACCCTAACCTAATGCTAACACTAACCCTAACCCATACCTCTAAACATAACCCTAACCGTAACCAAAAGCCTAACCGTAACCCTATCCCTAACCTTAACCCTAATCCTAACCCTAACACTAACCCTAACCCTAAACCTAAACCTAACTCTAAACCTAACCCTAACCTTAACATTAACACTAACACTAAACCTAACCATAACACTAACCTCTAATCCTAACGCTAACACTAACCATAACACAAACCCTAAACCTAAGCTTTAACACTAATCCTAACACTAACTCTAACAATAACATCTAAGCTTAACCCTAACCCTAAATCCAAACTATAACACTAAACCTAATGCTACCTTCTAACCATAAGGCTAAACCTAATCCTAAACCTAACCCTAAACCTAAAACTTACCCTAAACCCTAACCGTAATACTAGCTCTATCCGTAACGCAAAACCTAACCATAAACATAACCCTAACGCTAACCATAACATTAACCATAACCCTATGCCTAACAACTAACCCCTAACCCGAACCCTAAACCTAACCCTAAACCTAAGTGCAAACCTACCTATGACCCTAATTATTAACCCTAAACCTAAACCTAACCGAAAACCTAACCCTAAACCTAACCTTATCCCTAACACCTAACCCCTAAACCCTAACCCTAAACCTAAACCTAACCCTGAACATAACCGTAAACCTAACTCTGACCCTAACACTAACACTAACCCTAACCCTAACCCTAAATCTAATCGTAAATCTAAAACGAACAGTAGCACAAAGCTTAACGGTAACCCTCACCCAAAAACACCTAACCTCTAACCCCAACCCTAACACTAACCCTAACCCTAACCTGAACTGTATCCCTAAAGCTAAACTTACCCCTACCCCTAACCTTAACATCTAACCCTTACCCTAACCCTAACATTAACCATCCCAAACCCTAACCCTAAAGGTCACACTAATCCTAACTTCTAACCCTAACCCTAAACCTAACCCTAACCCTAAACATCAACCTAACCCTAACCCTAACCCTAAACATAACCCAAAGGCTAACCGTAACCCTGTCCCTAGCCCTAACATAAACCCTAATCCTAACACTAAACCTAACCCTAAACCTAAACATAACTCTAAATGTAACCCTAATCCTAACACAAACACTAATCCTAAACCTAACACTAACACTAACCTCTAAACCTAACCCTAACCCTAACGTAACACTAAAAATAAACCTAAGCTTTAACCATAACAGTAACCTCTAAGCCTAACCCTGAGCCTAAAGTTAACCCCAAACTCTAACCTCTAAACCTAACTTTAACCCTAAGCATAATCCTAAACATAACCCTAAACTTTAACCCTAACATTAATGCTAAACTTAACCATAATTTCTAAGCCTAAAATAACCCTAACTCTAAGCCGAACCCTAACCCTAACCCTAACATTATCCCTAACCCTAAGACTAACCCTAACACTATCCATAACCATAAAACAAACTGTAATGCTATTCCTAAAACTAACCCTAACGCTAACCCTAACCCTAACACTAACCCTATTACTATCCCAAACACCTAACCCCTAACCCGAACTCGAAACCAAAACATGAAACTAACCCTAACCCTAACGCCAACCCTAACCCAAACCCTAACCCTAAGACTAAACCTAATCATAACCCTAAACCTAACCATAACCAGAAGCCTAACCCTAACCCTTTCATAAAACACCTAAGCCCTAATGCTAACCCTAAACCTAGCCCTAACCCTAACCCTAATGATAACCCTAACCCTAACCCTAACCTTAACCCTAAAATCTAATCATAAACATAACCCAAACCCTAACCCTAGTCATATACCTAACCCTAAGCCTAATATCTAACCCTGAAACTAACACTAACAGAAACCTTAACCCTAACTCTAACACTAACACTAAATGCTAACCCTAACCCTAATCCTATCCCTAAACCTAACCTTAACCCTAAACCTAACACTATCCCTAACTCTAAACCTAACTCTAAACCTACCACTAACACTAAACCTAACCCTAATTCTAACGCTAACACTATCACTTACACCTAACCCCTAATCCTAACCCTAACACTAACACTAACCCTAACCCTAAACCTAACCCTAAACCTAATCATAACCCAAAACCTAACTGTAACCCGAAGCCTAACCAAATCCCTCTCACTAACACCTAAAGGTTAACCCTAACCCTAAACCTATCACTAAACCTAACCGAAACCGTAACCTTAACCCTAAATCTAACCCTAAACCTAAATTCTAATCGTAACCCTAACCCTAACACTAACCCTAAAACTAAACCTAAAACTAAACTCTGACCCTAACCCTAACCCTAACTGCAACATTATTCCTAACATCTAAGTCTTAAAACTAACACTAACCCTAACCCTAAAACTAACCATAAATTTAATGCAAATGCTAACACTTACACTAACCCTAACATAATCATAACCCTAACACTAACCGGAACCTGAAGCCTAACCCCAAACCTATCCCTAACTCCTAACCCCTAAAACTAACCATAACCCTAACCCTAATCCTAATCCAAACCCTAACCCTAAACCTAACTGTAACCCTAAACCTTACACTAAACCAAACAATAACCTAATCATAACCGTAACCCTAAACATAACCCAAAGCCTAAGCATAATACTATCCCTAACTCTAACCCTAACCCTAACCCTAAAACTAAACCTAAACCTAACCCTAAATCTAAGCTTTAACCCTAACCCTAATCTTAAACATAACTTCTAAGACTAACCCTAACCCTAACCCTAAACTAACCATAACACTAACTTACACCCTAACACTAACGCTAATATTATCCCTAACCCTAACCCTAACACTAACACTAACACTAGCACTAACACTATCACGAACACCTAACCGCTAACCCTAACCCTAAAACTAACCCTAACCCTAACCCTAACACTAAACCTAACTTTTAACACTAACACTAACCCTAACCTTAACCATAACATCTAAGACTAACCCTAACCCTAACGCTAAACACAAACTCTAACCCTAAACCTAACACTAACCTCCAACCATAACCCTAACTCTAAAATTAATCCTAACACTAACACTAACCCTAAACATAAACTATAACTGTAAAATTAGCCCTAATCCTAACCTTAACCTTAGCCCAAACATCTAACCCTAACCCTAACGCTAATACTAACCCTAACCTTAACACTAAATGAACTTCTAAACCTAACACTAACCCTAACTCTAAGCCTAAACCTAACCCTAACCCTAACACTAACCCTAACCCTAAACCTAACCCTAAAACCTAACTGTAAACCTAACACTATTCCTAAACCTAAACCTAACTGTAAAACTAACACTTACCCTAAACCTAAACCTAACCCTAACCCTATCCCTGTTCCTTACACCTAACCCCAACCCAAACCCTAAAAGTAACACTAAACCTAAACCTAACCCTAATCCTAAGCCTAACCCTAACCCTAACACTAATCGTAACACGAAGCGTACTCTTTACCCACTCCCTAACAACTAACCCCTAATCCTAAACCTAACCCTAACACTAACATTAATCCCTAACCCTAACCTTAACCCTACCCCTTAAACTAACCATAAATCTGACTGTAATACGTAACCCTAACCCTAACTGTAACCATAGCATAACCCTAAACGTAAACCTAAACCTAACACAAACCATAACCCTAAACCATACCTCTAACACTAAACCAAAGACTAAGCCTAACACTAAGCCTAACCCTAACCCTAAAAATAACCATAAACCCTAAGGCTAACCCTAATCTTAACCCTAACCCCAAACTCTAACACTAAACTTAACACTTACCTTTAAACATAACACTAACCCTAATCCTAAACCTAACCCTAACCCCAAGCCTAAAGCCTAATCCTAACACTAACACTATCGGTTACCCTAAATCTAACCGTAAACCTAAACCTAACCCTAACCCAAACCGTAACCCTAACCCTCATAATAACCCTAAACCTACCCCTAACAATTAACCCCAAACCCTAACTCTAACTCTAATCCTAAAACAAACTATAAACCTAACCCTAACACTAACCCTAATCCTATCCCTAACACTTAACCCTTAACCCTAACCAAAACCATAACCCTAGAACTAAACATAAACCTAAACCTAATCCCAACCATAACCCTAACCATACCCTAATCCTCAACATAACCCTAACCCTAAATTCTAATCCTAATCCTAACCCTAACCCTAACACTAACCCTAACCCTAAACTCTAACCAAAAACTTAACCCTAACCATTACACTAACCCTAACCCTAACCCTAAACATAAAACCAACCCTAAACCTAACATTAATCCCTAACCCTAACCTTACCCCTTAAACAAACCCTAAACCTGAAAGTAATACCTAACCCTAAACCTAACACTACCATGACCCCAACAATAAAGCTAACCCTAACCCTAACCCTAACCCTTAACCTAACCCTAACCCTAAACCTAATGCTAACCTCTAACCATAACCCTAACCATAACCCTAACCCTAACCCTTAACCTAAACTCTAACCATAACCAAAACACTTACGCTACACATAACCCTAAATCTAAACTTTTACCTTAAACTGAACACTAACTGTAAATCTAATCGTAACCTTAACCCTAACCATAACATGAAGCCTACCCCTAACACTCTCCCTAACAGCTATCCCCTAATGCTAACCCTAACCCTAACCCTAAAATTACCCTACCCCTAAACCTTAACCTAACCCTTACCTCTAATCCTAACCCTAACACTAAACCTAACGCTAACCCAGCCCTAACCCTAACCTCTAACACTAACCCTAAACCTAAAACTATCCCTAACCGTAACCCTAAACCTAACATTAAACCTAACTTCTAACACTAACCCTAACACTAAACCTCAACCTAACCCTAACCCTTACCATAACCCTAACCCTAACCCTAACTGTAAATCAAAGCCTAACCGTGACCCTAACCCTAACCCTAATTCTATCCTTAACCCTAAAATTAACCCTAAACCTAAACATAACTCTAAAACTAACCTTAACCATAACACTAACACTAAACATAACCCTAACACTAACCTCTAAACCTAACCCTAACCATGGTGCTAAAACTAAATCTAAGCTTTATCCCTAACTCTAATACTCACCCTAACCATAAGCTCTAAGCCAAACCATAACACTAACCATAACTCTAAATTCAAAACCGAAACGTAACCCTAACACTAAAAATAACCCTAACGTAACCATAACCCTAAATTCTAACCCTAAAACTAACACTAACCCTAAACTTAACCCTAGCCATAAACCTAACATTAAACCGAACATTAATCGCTGACCCTAACCCTAACCCTACCCATCAAACTAACACTAACACTCACCGTAATACTTAACCCTAACCCTAACACTAAACCTACCTTAACCCTAAACCTAAACCTAACCATAACCCTAACCCATACCTCTAACACTAACCCTAACCCTAACCCTAACCCTAACGTTAACCCATACCTCTAACCCTAAACCTAACCCTAACCCTTACCTTAAACCTAAACCAAACTCTAAACCTAACACTAACCTCTAACCCTAACACTAACCCTAAACCTAACATTAACACTAAAACAAACTTCTAAACCTAACCTTAATCCTAACCTTTAACTCTAACCCTAACCATAACCCTAACCCTAACCCTAAACCAAAACCTAACGGTAACCTCTAACCCTAACCCTAACACTAAACCTAACCTTAATGCTAACACCTAACACCTAACCCTAACACTAAACCTAATACTAACCCTAACCCTAAATTCTAATCCTAACGCAAACCCTAACCCTAACCCTAACACAAACACTAACCTCTAAACTTTACTGTAGCACTAACCATAATACTAACCCTAAACTTAATCACTAACCCTAACCCTAACACTATCCCTAACCCTAACCCTAACCATAAACCTAACACTAAACCTAACACTATCCCTAACACCTAACCCATAAACTTAACCCTAACTCTAAAACTAACAGTAAATCTAACTCTAAACCTACTCCTAAATTTAACCCTAAACCTAATCGTAACCCTAACCCTAACCCTAACACAAAGCCTAACCCTAATCCTCTTCTTAAACCCCAACCTCTAATCCTCACCCTAATCATAACCCTAAACCTAACCTTAACCCTAACCCTAACACTAACACTAACACTAACTCTAACCCTAACCCTAAACCTAACCTAAACATAACCATAATCTATAACCCTAATCCTAATCCTAACCCTAACGTAACCCTAACACTAACCCTTAACCCTATATCTAAACCTAACACTAAACCTAACACTAACCCTAACAGTAAACCTAACCCTAACCCTAAACCTATCACTAACACCAACCCCTAAACCTAATGCTAAACCTAACCCTAAAACTAACAATAAAACTAAAGCTAACACTAACACTAACCCTAAGCATTACCCTAAAGCTAATCGTAACCCTAACCCTAACTGTAATCCGAAGTCTAAGCTTAATCCTCTAAACCCTAACCCCTAACCCTAACCCTAAACCTAACACTAACCCTAACCATAACCGTAACCATAACCCTAACCTTACCACTAACACTAACTTCTAATCCTATCCCTAACCCTAAACCTAAGCATAACCCTAACCATAAACCTAACATTAATCCCTTTCCCTAACCCTAACTTTACACCATAAACTAACCGAAGCCTGACTGTAATACTTAACCCTAACCCTAATCCTAAACCTGTCACTAACACCTAACCCCAAACCCTAATGCTAGCCCTACCTCTAAATTTAACCCTTAACGTAAACCTAACACTAACCCTAAGCCTAAAACTAATCGTAACACAAAACATAACCATAACCGGAAGCCTAACGCTAACCCTCTCCCTAACACCTAACACCTAACTATAATCTAACCATAGCCCCAACCCTAAACTTTAACGTAACACTAACCCTAATCTACCCCAACCATAAATTGTAAACCTAAACCTAACTGTAACCCTAAACTTAAACCTAATCCTAAACAGAAACCTAACCCTAACCCTAAACATTAACCCTAACCAGAACACTATCCATAATCCTAAACCTAAATGGAAACCTAACCCTAACCCTAACCCTATCGCTAACCCTAACCATATCCATAACATCTAACCCCTAACCCTAATTTTAAACCTAACACTAAACCTAACCATAAACCTAACTCTGACCTTAATCCTAACCCTAAACCTAACCCTAACACTGAACCTAATCGTAAAACTAACACTAACCATAATCTGAAGCCTAACCCTAACCCTCTCCCTTACAACTAACCCCTAACCCTAACCCTACACTAACCCTAAACATAACCCTAACCGTAATGCTGACATTAACCCTAACCCTAACCCTCTCCCTAAAAAATTAACCCCTAACCCTAACACTAACACTAACCCTAACCCTAACCGTAATCATAACCCTAACCCTACACATAACATTAACTTGTAATCCTAACCCTAAAACTAGCTCTAACTCTAACCCTAAACTCTAACCCTAACCCTAACACTAAACCTAAAGCTAAACTCTAAACATAAACCTTAGCCTAGTCCTAACCCTATCTGGAACCCTACCCCTTAAACTAACACTAATCCTAACAGTAATACCTAGCTCTAAACCTAAGATAACTTTAGCCTTAACTCTAAACATATGCCTAAACTTAAACCTAACCCATACCTCTAACCCTATCCCTATCGCTAACCCTAACACTAAACCTAACCCTAAAACTAAACCTAAAATTAACCTCTAATTTTAACCCTAACACTAACACTAACCTACCCCTAACCCTAACCCTAAACCTAACATTAAACCTAATTTCTAACCCTAACCCTAACCATAACCCTAAACCTCAACCTAATACAAACCCTAACCATAACACTAACCTTAATACTAAGCATAACCCAAAGCCTAACTGTAACAATATCCCTAAGCCTAACACTAACCCTAATCCTAACCATACCCCTAAACCTAACACTAACACATACATCTAACCCTAATCCTAACCCTAACCCTAAATCTAACCCTAATGCTAATCTTAACCTCTAACCCTAAGCCTAACCCTAACCCTAACCTAAATTTAACCCTATCCCTAACCATAACCCTAAGACTAAAACTAAACCTAACTCTAAAACTAACCCTATCACTAACCCTAACCCTAACCCTAACACATACCTCTAACCCTAACCCTAAGCCTAACCCTAACACTAAACCTAAACTTAACCTTAAAACCTAACTCTAACCCTAAACCTAACCCTAAAACTCAACATAAATCTAACATAAACGCTAAACTTAACCCTAAACTAATCGCAACCCTAACACTAAATGTAACCCGAAGACTAACCCTAACCCTACCCTAAAACCTAATTTCTAAATGTAACCCTAAACCTAAACCTAATGCTAATCCAAGCCCTAACCCTAACCCTAATCCTATCTCTAACCCTGACCCTAACGCAAGCCTAACACTATGCCCTAAATTCTAACCATAACCCTAACACTAACCCTAACTCTAACCCTAACCATAAACCTAACTTAAACCTAACATTAATCCCTAATCCTAACCCTAGTCTTATGTGTTAACGCTAACACTGACTGCAATAGGTAACCCTAACCGTAACCCTAAACCTACAATACCACTAAACCTAACCTGAAACCTACACCTAAACCTAACACTAATCCATACCTCTAACCCTAACCCTAACCATAACCATAACCCTTACCCTAATCCTAACCCAAACCCATGTCACTAACCCTAAACCTAACCCTAACCCAAACCTTAGCCCTAACCCTAACCATTTCCCTAACACCTAACCTCTAACCCTAACCCTAACAATAATCCTAACACTAACCCTAACCCTAACTCTAACCTTAACCCTAAACCTAAGTTTTAACCCTAACTCTAACACTAACCTTAACCATAACCTCTAAGCCTAACACTAACCCTAAACCTAAACCAAACCTCTAACTCTAAACCTAATGCTAACCTCTAACCATAACACAAACCCTAACCTTAACCCTAACTCTAACCCTAAACCTAACCCTAAACTCTATCTCTAACACTAACCCTAACCCTACCTGTAAAACTAACTGTAACACTAACCCTAACATCTAACCCTAACCCTAACTGTAACTGTAATCCTAACCCCAAACCTAACACTAAACCAACTTCTAACCCTAAAACTAACCCTAACTCTAAAACTAATCCTAACCCTAACCATAACCCTAACCTTAAACCTAACTCTAAGCCCTAACCCTAAACCTAACACAATTCCTAACCCTCACCCTAACCCTAAAGTTAACCCTTACACTAAACCTAACCCTAACCCTAACACTATCACTAACACCAAACCCCAACTCTAACCATAAACCTAACACTAAAACTAACATTAAACCTAACCCTAACCCTAAACCTATTCATAACCCTAATGATAATCGTAACCCGCAGCCTAATGTTAATCCACTACCTAACACCTAACTCCTAACCCTAACACTAACCTTAACACTAACTGTAACCACAAACCTAACCCTACCCCTAACCCTAACTTCTAATCCTAACCCTAACCCTAAACCTAACCCTACCTCTAACCTAACCATAACCCTAAACCTAACATTAATCCCTAACCCTAACCCTTACCCTAAACTTACCCCTTAAACTAACCCTAAACCTGACTGTAATACCTAAGCCTAACCCTAACCCTAACACTAGCAAAACACCAAACCTAGAACTAGCCATAACCCTAACCCATACTTCTAACCCTAACCCTAACACTAAGCCTAAGCCTAAGCCTAACCCTAAACAAAAAAAACCTAAGCTTTAACGATAACCCTAACACTAAGCCTAACCATAAAATCTAAGCCTAACCCTAACACCAAACTCTAACACTAAACCTAACGCTAACCTCTAACCATAACACTAAAACTAATCCAAAACCTAAAGCCTAACCCTAACCCTAAAACTAACCATAACCCTAAAACTAACCATAAACCTAAACTTAACCCTAACCGTAATCCTAACCATAACCATAACCATAACCCTAACCCTACCCTAACACCAACTTCTAATCCTAACATTTTCCCTAACCCTAAACATAACCCTAACCCTAAACTCTAACTGAAAACCTAACCCTAAAACTAACCCTAACCCTCACCGTAGCACAAAACCTAAACCTTAACCCTAACACTAACACTAACCTTTAACTCTTACCCAAACCCTAACTGTAACCCTAACCTTGAGGCTAACCCTAAACTTAACTTCTAACCCCAATCCTAACCCTAACAACAACCTATATCTAACTTTAACCCTAAACCTAATACTAAAGCTAACTTCTAACCAAAACCCTAACCCTAACCCTAAACTTCAACCCAACTCTAACCCTAACCATAACACTAACCCTAACTCTAAACATAAACCAAAGCCTAACTGTAACCGTAACTCTATCCATAACACTAACCCTAAGCCTAAACCTAACCCTAAACTGAAACCTAACTCCAAAGCTAACCCTAACACTAACACCAACACTAACCTTAAGCCTATCCCGAACACTAACCTCAAAATCTAACCCTAACCAAAAGCGTAACTCTAACCCTAAACCTAAGCTTTAACACTAACCCTAACACTAAACCTAACCATAACCTCTAAGCCTAACCCTAACACTAACGCTAATCCAAAACACTAACACTAAACTTAACGCTAACCTCTAACAATAAACCTAACCCTAATCCTTACACTAACCCTAACATTAACCCTAATCCTAAGCATACTCCTAACACTATCCGTGACCCTAAATCTAACCATAAACCTAACCCTAACCCTATCCTTAACACCTAACCCCTAACCGTAACCCTAAACCTAACCCTGAAATTAACCATAAACCTAAACCTAACACTTTCCCTAATAGTAACCCTAAACTTAATCGTAACCCTAACACTAACCGTAACCCAAAGCCTAAAGCGAACCGCTCCTTAACACCTAACACCTAAACCTAACCCTAAATCTAGCAGTAACCATAACACTAACCATCCGACTAACCCTAAATTCTAATCGTAACCCTAACACTAAACCTGATCATAACCCTAAACCTCACCCTAAGCCTAAACTCTAACCCTAAAAATAAATCTAACCCTAATCTTTCCTTAAGCCTGAGTGTAATACCTAACCCTAAACCTAACCTTTACCCTACCATAAGCATAAACCTAATCTTAAACTAACGCTAATTCTAACCCTAAATTCTAACCCTAAACCTAACAGTATCACTAACTCTAACCCTAACACTAAAGTCTAACCCTAAACCTAACCCTAACCCGATACCAAACGCAAAACGTAGCCCTCACCATAACCCTAACACAAAATCTAACCTTAATCCCTAATTCTAACCATAACCCTAACCCTAAAATTAACCCTAACCCTAACCGTAATACCTAACCCTAACCCTATCCCTACCATAAGCCTAACCCATACCTCTAACCCTAAACCTAACCCTAACTCAAACCCTAAACAAAACCTAACACTAAATCTAACATTAATGTCTAACCCTAAACCTAACCCTAACATTAACACTAAACCTAATTTCTAACCCTAACTCTAACCCTAAACCTAAACCTCTACCTAACCCTAACCCTTAACCTAAACCTAACCCTAAACCTAACCCTAAAACTAACCATAAACGTAACACTAAACCTAACTCTTATCCTAAACAGTACAGCTAAACCTAACACTAAGAATAACCCTAAAATTAAACCTTACTGTAAAATTAAGCCTAAACCTAATTGGAACTCGAAACATAACCGTAAATGAAAGCCTAACCCTAACACTCTACCTAAAACCTAAACCCTAATGCTAGCCCTTAACCTAGCCCTAAGCCTAAACCTAACACTAACACTAACACTAACCCTAACCATAACCCTAACCCTAACCCTAAACCTAAACCTAAACCTAACCCTAACCCTAACCCTAACCCTAACCGTAACCCTAACCCTAACCCTAAAAATAACATCTAAGCCAAACCCTAACCCTAATTCTAGCCCTAACTCTAACCCTAAAGCAAACGCTAACCTCTAAACATAACCCTAACCCTAACCCTAAACATAACACTAACCCTAACCCTAACACTAACACTAACCGTAAACCTAAGTTTGAAACCTAACCCTAACCCAATCCTAATGCTAACCTCTAACCGTAAACCTAACCCTAACACTAACCAAAACCTAAACCTAAACACTAACCATAACACTAACCCTATCATTAAAACTATACCTAACATTAACCCTAAACCTAACAATAACCCTAACCTAATCGTAACCCTAAGCCTAAACATAACCAAAGCATAATCATAATTCTAGCCCTAAACCTAACACTAACAGTAATCTCCAACACTAAAACTATCCTTAACACTATCCATAACCCTAACTCTAATTGTAAATCTAACCCTAACACTAACCTTAAGCCTAACACTAACCCTAACCCAATCCTTAACACCTAACCCCTAACCCTAATGCTAAACCTAACCCTAAAATTAACACTAAATATAACACTTACCATAACCCTAACCCTAATCCTAATCCTAATCCTAACCATAACCATAAACAGAAGCCTAGACCTAAGCCTTTCCCTAACAACTAACCCCTAACTCTAAACCTAACACTAATCCTAACCCTATATGTAAACATAACACTAACCCTACCCCTAACCTTAACTTCTACTCCTAACTCTAACCCTAAACCTAACCCTAACACTAACCCTAACCCATAACTCTAATCCTAACCCTAACCTGAAACCTAACACTAACACTAACCCTAACCTCTAACACTAACCCTAAACTTAAACATATCGCTAACCATTACCCTAAAGGTAATACTAAAACAATCTCTAAACCTAACCATAACCCTAACCATAAACCTCAACCTAACACTAACCCTAACGATAACAAGAACCCTAACGATAACCCTAAACCTAACCCTAAATGCTAACCCTAACCTTAACACTAACCCTAACCCTAACACTAACCGTAAGCCATTACCCTATCCCTAACATCTAACCCCTAGACCTAACCCTAAACCTAACACTAAACCTCACACTACATCTAAAGCAAACCCTAACCCTAAACCTAACACTAACTCTAACCCTAACCTAACACACACACTAAAACTAACCCTAAACCTAACCCTAAAACTAACCTCTAAACCTAACCTTAACACTAATGGTGACCCTAACCCTAAAATTAAGCACTAACCCTAATCCTAAACCTAACCCTATCGCTAGCCCTAACCCTAACACTAACCATAACACTGAACCTAAGCTTTCCCCATATCCCTAACCCTAACCCTAACCATAACCATAACCTCTAAGACTAACCCTAACCCTAACCCTAATTCTAACCCTATACCAAACGCTAACATCTAACCCTAACCCTAACCCTAATCCTAACCTTAAACCTAAACCTAACCATAAACTCTAACCAAAACACTAACCCTAACCTTAATTCTAACACTAACACTAACCTCTAACCCTAGCACAAAGCCTAACCCTAACCCTAACACTAACCCTAACACTATCGCTAACAGCTAACCCCTAACCCTAACGCTAACACTAAACCTAACCTTAAACATAAGCTTTAATCTAAACCCTAACCCAAACCTAATGCTAACAGCTAACCCAACTCCTAACACTAATGCTAACCTAATTGTAACATTAACCCTAACCATAACCCTAAGCCTAAACCAAACCCTAACTCTAACCTTAACCCAAACCTTCACACTAACCCTAACCCTAACATTGACCCTAACACTAACCTCTAAATCTTACTGTTACCTTAACAGTAACCCTAACCCTAAAACTAACCACTGACACTAATCCTAATCCTTACCCTATCCCTAAACCTAACCATAAACCTAACTGTAACACTGAAACTAAGCTTTTACCCTAACAAAAACCTTAACAATAACCGTAAGCTCTAAGACTAAAACTAACCCTAACCCTAACCCTAACTCTAACCCTAAACCAAAAACTAAAATCTAACCATAACTCTAACCCTAACCCAAACCTTAAAAATAACCCTAAACTCTAACCATAACACTAACCCGAACAATTACTCTAAACCTAAGCTTTACCCCTAACCCTAACACTAATCCTAACCATAAGCTCTAACCATAACCCTAAACCTAACCCTAACTGTAAGCCTAGCCAAACGCTAACCTCTAGCCATAACCCTAACACTAATGCTAACCCTAACACTAAATCTAACTTCTAACTGTAACACTAATCCTAACCCTAAAACAAAAGCTAAGCCTAATCTTAAACCTAACCCTAACCCTAAAACCTAACCCTAACACTAACCCTAACCATAACCCTAACACTAAACCAAACACTAAACCTAACCCTATCACAAACACGTAACCCCTAACCCTAACCCTAACCCTAACTCTAAAACTAACCCTACATCTAGCCCTAACCATAACCATAAACCTAACCCTAAGCCTAAATGAAATTGTAACCCTAACACTAACCTTAAACCAAAGACTAACCCTAACCCTCTCACTAACAACTAACCCCTAAACCTAACCCTAACCCTAACCATAACTATAACCATAACCCTAAGCCAGAACCTAACCCTAAGTCTAACCCTAACCCTAACCCTAACACTAAGTGTAACACTAACCCTAACCCTAAAACTAACCCTAACCCTAAACCTAACAATAACACTAAACTCTAACGCTAACACTAACACTAATCCTAACGCCAACCCTAACCCATACCTCTAAGCCTAACCACAAAGCTAACCCTAACGCCAATCCTATCATTAACCATAACCTCTAACACTAACCCTAATCGTAAAACTATCCCTAACCCTAATTCAAAACATAACACTAAACCTAACTTCTAACCCTAATACTCACCCTAACCCTAAACCTCAACCTAACACTAACCCTAACCCTAACACTAACCCTAACCCATAACTCTAATCCTAACCCTAACCTGAAACCTAACACTAACACTAACCCTAACCTCTAACACTAACCCTAAACTTAAACATATCGCTAACCATTACCCTAAAGGTAATACTAAAACAATCTCTAAACCTAACCATAACCCTAACCATAAACCTCAACCTAACACTAACCCTAACGATAACAAGAACCCTAACGATAACCCTAAACCTAACCCTAAATGCTAACCCTAACCTTAACACTAACCCTAACCCTAACACTAACCGTAAGCCATTACCCTATCCCTAACACCTAACCCCTAGACCTAACCCTAAACCTAACACTAAACCTCACACTACATCTAAAGCAAACCCTAACCCTAAACCTAACACTAACTCTAACCCTAACCTAACACACACACTAAAACTAACCCTAAACCTAACCCTAAAACTAACCTCTAAACCTAACCTTAACACTAATGGTGACCCTAACCCTAAAATTAAGCACTAACCCTAATCCTAAACCTAACCCTATCGCTAGCCCTAACCCTAACACTAACCATAACACTGAACCTAAGCTTTCCCCATATCCCTAACCCTAACCCTAACCATAACCATAACCTCTAAGACTAACCCTAACCCTAACCCTAATTCTAACCCTATACCAAACGCTAACATCTAACCCTAACCCTAACCCTAATCCTAACCTTAAACCTAAACCTAACCATAAACTCTAACCAAAACACTAACCCTAACCTTAATTCTAACACTAACACTAACCTCTAACCCTAGCACAAAGCCTAACCCTAACCCTAACACTAACCCTAACACTATCGCTAACAGCTAACCCCTAACCCTAACGCTAACACTAAACCTAACCTTAAACATAAGCTTTAATCTAAACCCTAACCCAAACCTAATGCTAACAGCTAACCCAACTCCTAACACTAATGCTAACCTAATTGTAACATTAACCCTAACCATAACCCTAAGCCTAAACCAAACCCTAACTCTAACCTTAACCCAAACCTTCACACTAACCCTAACCCTAACATTGACCCTAACACTAACCTCTAAATCTTACTGTTACCTTAACAGTAACCCTAACCCTAAAACTAACCACTGACACTAATCCTAATCCTTACCCTATCCCTAAACCTAACCATAAACCTAACTGTAACACTGAAACTAAGCTTTTACCCTAACAAAAACCTTAACAATAACCGTAAGCTCTAAGACTAAAACTAACCCTAACCCTAACCCTAACTCTAACCCTAAACCAAAAACTAAAATCTAACCATAACTCTAACCCTAACCCAAACCTTAAAAATAACCCTAAACTCTAACCATAACACTAACCCGAACAATTACTCTAAACCTATGCTTTACCCCTAACCCTAACACTAATCCTAACCATAAGCTCTAACCATAACCCTAAACCTAACCCTAACTGTAAGCCTAGCCAAACGCTAACCTCTAGCCATAACCCTAACACTAATGCTAACCCTAACACTAAATCTAACTTCTAACTGTAACACTAATCCTAACCCTAAAACAAAAGCTAAGCCTAATCTTAAACCTAACCCTAACCCTAAAACCTAACCCTAACACTAACCCTAACCATAACCCTAACACTAAACCAAACACTAAACCTAACCCTATCACAAACACGTAACCCCTAACCCTAACCCTAACCCTAACTCTAAAACTAACCCTACATCTAGCCCTAACCATAACCATAAACCTAACCCTAAGCCTAAATGAAATTGTAACCCTAACACTAACCTTAAACCAAAGACTAACCCTAACCCTCTCACTAACAACTAACCCCTAAACCTAACCCTAACCCTAACCATAACTATAACCATAACCCTAAGCCAGAACCTAACCCTAAGTCTAACCCTAACCCTAACCCTAACACTAAGTGTAACACTAACCCTAACCCTAAAACTAACCCTAACCCTAAACCTAACAATAACACTAAACTCTAACGCTAACACTAACACTAATCCTAACGCCAACCCTAACCCATACCTCTAAGCCTAACCACAAAGCTAACCCTAACGCCAATCCTATCATTAACCATAACCTCTAACACTAACCCTAATCGTAAAACTATCCCTAACCCTAATTCAAAACATAACACTAAACCTAACTTCTAACCCTAATACTCACCCTAACCCTAAACCTCAACCTAACACTAACCCTAACCATAACACTTACCCTAACCCGAAAATCTAACCCTAACCCTAACCCTAACCCTAACCATAAACCTAACCCATAACTCTATCCCTAACACCTAACGCCTAAGCATAACCCTAACCCTAACACTAACACTACATCTAACGCAAACCCTAACCCTAAACCTAACCATAAGCCTAACGCTAAACTAATTGTAATCCTAACCCTAACCCAAAGCCTAATCCTAAACCTAACACTAAATCCAACCCTAACCCTAACCCTCAAACTGAAACTAAACTTAGCCCTAAGCCTAAAACTAACCTCTAAACCTAAATTTAACACTAATGGTGACCCTAACCGTAAAATTAAGCACTAAACCTAATCCTAACCCTTACACTATCCCTAACCCTAACCCTAACACTAACCCTAATACTGAACCTAAGCTTTCACCCTAACCCTAACCCTAACCCTAACCCTAACCGTAACCATAACCATAACCATAACCATAACCTCTAAGCCTAACCCTAACCCTTACACTAATTCTAACACTATACCAAACGCTAACATCTAACCATAACCCTAACCCTAACCCTAAACCTAATCCTAACCATAAAATCTAACCAAAACACTAACCGAACCTTAACTCTAACCCTAACACTAATCTCTAACCCTAGCACAAACCGTAACCCTAACGCTAATCCTAACCCTATCGCTAACACCTAACCCCTAACCCTAAACCTAACCCTAAACCTAAGCTTTAATCTAAACCCTAACACAAACCTAACACTAGAAGCTAACACTAATCCTAACACTAATGCTAACCTAATTATAACCCTAACCCTAACCATAACCCTAAGCCTAAACCAAACCCTAACTCTAACCTTAACCCAAACCTTCACACTAACCCTTACACTAACCTCTAAATCTAACCCTAACCTAACAGTAACCCGAACCCTAAAACGAACCACTGACACTAATCCTAACTCTTAGCCTATCCCTAAACCTAACCATAAACCTAACTCTAACACTGAAACTAAGCTTTTACCCTAACACTAACCCTAACCCTAACCATAACCTATAAGTCTAACACTAACCGTAACCCTAACCATAACTCTAACCCTAAACCAAAAACAAACCTTTAAGCATAACCCTAACCATAACCCAAACCTTAAACCTAACCCTAAACTCTAACCGTAACACTAACATGAACCATAACGCTGAACCTAAGCTTTACCCCCAACAATAACCCTAAGCCTAACCATAAGCTCTAACCATAACCCTAAACCTAACCCTAACTCTAAGCCTCAGCCAAACGCTAACCTCTAGCCATAACCCTAACATTAATCCTAACCCTAAAACTGAATCAAACTTCTAATCCTAACAATAACCATAACCCTAAAACTAAAGCTAACCTTAATCCTAAACCTAACACTAACCCTAAAACCTAACCCTAACCATAAAACTATCCCTAACCATAACCGTAACCCTAAACCAAACACTAAACCTGACCCTAACCATCACCCTATCAAAAACACCTAACCCCTAACCCTAACCCTAACCCTAACTCCAAAACTAACCCTAAACCTAACCCAAACTATAACTCTAAACCTATCCCTAAGCCTACATGAAATTGTGACCCTAACACTAACCATAGACCAAAGCCTAACCCTAACCCTCTCACTAACACCTAACCCCTAAACCCAACCCTAAACCTAACCCTAACCCTAACCATAACCATAACCCTAAGCCTAAACCTAACCCTAACTTTAACCCTAAACCTAACCCTAACACTAAGTGTAATCCTAACCCTAACCCTAAAAGTAACCCAAACCCTAAACCTAACCATAACACTAAACTCTAACCCTAATATTAACAGTAATCCTAACGCTAACTCTAACCCGTACCTCTAAGCCAAACCATAACCCTAACCCTAACACCAATCCTATCACTAACCATAACCTCTAACACTAACCCTAATCGTAAAACTATCCCTAACCCTAATCCGAAACCTAACACTAAACCTAACTTCTAACCCTAACACTAACCCTAACCCTAAACCTAACCATAATGCTAACCCATAACACTATCCCTAACACCTAATGCCTAAGCCAACCCTAACCATAACACTAACGCTACATCTAACGCAAACCCTTACCGTAAACCTAACCCTAACCCTAATGCTAACCTAATTTTAATACTAACCCTAACCATAACCCTAATGATAACCCTAAACCTAACCCTAAATCTAACCATAACCTTAACCATCAAATTGAACCTAACTCTAAACCTAACCCAAAACTAACCTCTAAACCTATCCCTAACCTTAACTGTAACCCTAACCCTAAAAGTAAGCACTAACCCTAATCCTAACCCTTACCCTATTCCTAACCCCTAACACTAACACTAACCCTAACCCTGAACCTAAGCTTTTGCCCTAACTGTAACCATAACCCTAACCATAAACTCTATGCCTAACCCTAACCCTAACACTAACCCTAGCAATAACACTAAACCTAAACCTATCCCTAACCCTAACACTAACCCTAACTCTAAGCCAAACCCTAAGCCTGACCCTAACACTAACACTAAACACAAACTCTAAGAATAACACTATCCCTAACCCTAACCCTAACTCTAAACCGAAAACTAGCCCTAACCCTAACCATAATACTAACACTATCCATAACTCTAACTGTAACCCTAAACATAACCCTAACCCTAACCCTAACCTAAACCTAATCCTAACCCTAACCCTAACCCCTAAACCTAACCTTAACCCTTAACTCTAACCGTAACACTAATCCTAACCCTAACCCTAATCCTAACCTTTAACCCTAACCCCCTACCACTAACCCTAACACTAGGTTTGAACCATTACCCTAAATCTAATCCTAACCCTAACACTAACACTAACCTCTAACCCTAACTCTAACCAAACCCTATTCCTAAACCTAACCGTAACCCTATCCCTTACCCTAAACCATAAACATAAACAAAATTAACTCTAACACTAACCTTAACCTTAACCCTAAACCTAACCCTATCCCTAACAACTAACACCCAACACTAACACTAAAATTTTTACTAACCCTAAACTATTTCTAACCCTAAAACTAACCCTAACTCTAACCCTAACCTCTAACCCTAAGCGGAACCCTAAGCCTAAACCTGAATCTAACCGTAACCCATACCCTAACACTAAACGTTAACACTAACCCTAAACCTAGCCCTAACCAAAACTTTAAACCTAACACTAACCCTAACCCTATCCCTAACACCTAACGCCTAACCCTAAACCTAAACCTAACATTAACACTAAACGTAACCCTAAACCTAACGCTAGCCATAAACCTAACCCTAAACCTAATCAAAATCATAACCATTACTGCAAACCGAAGGCTAACCCTAACACTATCACTAACACCTAACCCCTAAAAATACCCCTAACCCTAACACTACCACTAAGACTAATCCTAACCCTAACCCTAACCCTAAAACCCTAACCCTAAGGAGACTAACCATAAAACCCTACCACTAACACAAACCATAACCCTAACACTAAGCCTAACCCTAACCCTAAACCCTAAATCTAATCCTAAAACTAACCGTAACCCTAACACCTACGTTAACACTAAATGTAACCATAACCCTAATGCTAACCCTAACTGTAATCCAAAGCATAACCCTGAACATATCCCTAATATCTAACCCCTAAACCAAAGCCTAACATAACCCTAACCCTAAATTGAAATCTAACCCTAAAACTAACCATAATCCGAAGCCTAACCCTGACCCTATCCCTAACACCTAACCCATAAACCTGACCCTAACCTAACCCTAACCCTAAAGGTAACCCTAACCCTAATGGTAACCCTAACCCTAACCCTAATCCCTAAACCTGACCCTAACTCTATTCCTAACTCTAACACGAACAATAACCTTAATATTTAAGCCTACCCCTAACCCTTACCATAATCCTAAACCTAACATTAACACTAACCCCAAACCCTAACCCTAACCCTAACTCTAAACCTATCCCTAATCCCTCACCCTATAAGTAACACTAAGCCCAACCATAAAACTAAACGTAACCCTAAACCTAACTGTAACCCTAACCATAACCCTAACATTATCCTTAACACCTAACCCTATCCCTAAAAGAAACTGAAATCATATCTCTAACATTAATCCCTACACTAACCCTAAACCTCAACCTAAACCATTTCATAACACTAACCCTAACCGTAATCCGAAGCCTAAGCCTGAACCTAATCCTAATACCTAACCCCTAAACCTAACCCTAACCTAAACCCAGCCCTAAATGTAACCCTAAACCTAAAACCTAAACCTAAGGCAAAACCTATCACAAAAAAGAACCATAAGGATAACCCTAAACCTAAACATAATCCGAATCATAACCCTAAACCTAACCTTAACCCTAACACTAACCCTAACCATAACCTAACCCAAAACTCTAATCTTAACCCTAACACTAACACTAAACCTAACTCTAACACTAATCTCTAACCCTAACCCTAACCATAACCATAATCCTAACAGAAACCCGAAACCTAAACTCTAACTGTAACACAAACCCTAACCATAACCTCTAACTCTAACACTGAAAACTAAACCAAACCCTAACAGTAACCCTAACAATAACTCTAACCCTAACGCTAAACCTAACCCTAATCTTAACCTCTAACTCTAACCATAACGCTAACCCTAACACTAACCCTAAACCTAATTTCTAACAATAAGCCTAACCCTAACCCTAAACCTAAACCTAAACCTAAGCCTAAACCTAACACTAACCCTAACTCGAAACCTAACAGTAACCCTAACGATAACCCTAACACTAAACCTAATACTATCGCTAACCCTAAACCTAACTCTAAACCTAAACCTAGTCCTAATTGTAACCTTAACCCTAACACAAAAGCTAACAATACTCCTAACCCTAACAAAAACACTAACCCTAAACGTAACCCTAACCCTAACACTAACCCTAACCTAAACCTAAACCTAAACCTAACTATAACCCTAAACCTACCTCTAAACCCTAACTCTAAACGTAAACCTTACCTTAAAACTAACCCTAAACCTAACCTTAACCCTAACACGAATCTTATCCCTAAACCTAACCCTAACACTAAACCTAACGCTACCTCTAACCCCAACTGTAAACCTATTCAAAACTCTAACCCTAAATAAAATCCGAAGCCTAACAGTAACACTAACCCTAAAACCTAAACCCTAACCCTAACCCTAACCTAAACTTAACAGTAACATTACCCTAACACTAACACTAACCCTAAACCTAACCCTCACGCTAACCCTAATGCTAACCCTAACCATAACACTAAACCTATTCATAAACATAACAATAAACCTAACTCTAACCCTCATGCTAACTCTAACCCTAGCTTTCTAACCTTAACACTAACCCTAATCCTAATCTTAACCCTAACACTCACCCTAACACCATAACCCTAACCCTAACTATAACACTAACCACTAACCCTAAACCTAAACCTATCCCTAAACCTAACCCTAACCTTAACCCTAACCCTAACCCTAACACTAACCCTAACCCTAAACCTATCCCTAACCTTAATCCTAATACTGAGACTAACACTAACCTAACACTAACCCTAAACCTAATCTCCAACCGTAACCCTAACCATAACCTGAATACTAATGCTAATAAGAAAGCCAAACCCTAATGCTTACTGTAACCCTAACCCTAACCGTAACCAGAAAACTAACAAATAAACTTAACCCTAACCCAAACCCTAACACTAAACCTAATCCCTAACCCTAACCCGAACGCTAACACTAACCCAGGCATAAACGTAAACGAAACCGTAACCCTAACCATAATGCTATCCATAACACTAACCATATCCTTAACAACTAAACCCTAGCCCTAAACCAAAATCTAACCCTAACTCTAAATCTAACCCTTACCCTAACCCTAAAGCTAACCCTAATACCAAACCTAAAGCTAATCATAACCGTAAACCTAACCATAATCCGAAGCCATACACTGACCCTATACCTAACAATTAACAACTAAACCTAACCCTAACAGAAACCTAACCCTAACCATAATCCTAACCTCTAAACCTAGCCCTAACCCTTCGATCTAAACATAAACATAACCCTAAACCTAACCCTAAGCCCTAACCCTAACCCTAACCCTAACCCTAACTCTAATGCTAAACTCTAACCCTAACCCTAAACCTAAAACTAACGCTAACTTGTATCCATTACCCTAACCGGAAAGCTAACCCTAACACTAACCCTAACCCTAAACACTAAGCGTAACCCTACCCAAACCCAAAACATAACCCTAACCCTAACCCTAACCTCTAAACCTAACCCGAAGCTTAACCCTAACAATAAACCTAAATCTTACCGTAACCCTATTCATAACCCTAAATCCTAACCCTAACACTAAAATTAACCCTAAACCTAACATTAACCTTAACCCTTACTATAACCCTATCACCAACACCTAACCCCTAAGCCTATCACTAAAGCTAGCACTAACCCTAACACTAAACAGAAAACTAATAAGACTAACCCTAATCCTAACCCTAACCCTAAATATAACCTCTAACCCTTAACCTAACCCTAACCCAAAACCTAAACCTAAATGTAACCCTAACCCTAACACTAAATGCTAACCCTAACCCTAAAGCTAACCCTAAACCTAACCCTAACCCAAACCTTAACCCTAACCCTATCCGTAACACCTAAGCCCTAACACTAACACTAAACCTAAAGCTAACCTTAAGCCTAACACTAAACCTAATAATAAACCTAACACTAACCATATCCTGAAGCATAACCCTAACACTATCTCTAACACGTAACACCTAAATGTACCCCTAACTCTAACTCAAACCCTAACCCTAACCCTAACGCTAATCCTAAACCTAACCCAAACCCTAACGCTACATTTATCCATAATTCTAACATCTAACACTAACCCTAACACTAATCCTAAACTTAACACTATCCCTAACACTAACCCTAAACCTATCCCTAGCCCTAATCCTAATACTAACCCTAACCCTAACCCTAAATATAACCTCTAACCCTTAACCTAACCCTAACCCTAACTCAAAACCTAAACCTACATGTAACCCTAACCCTAAAACTAAACACTAACCCTAACCCTAAAGCTAACCCTAAACCTAACCCTAACCCTATCCGTAACACCTAAGCCCTAACACTAACACTAAACCTAAAGCTAACCTTAAGCCTAACCCTAAACCTAATAATAACCCTAACCCTAACCATATCCTGAAGCATAAACCTAACACTATCTCTAACACGTAACACCTAAACGTACCCCAAACCCTAACTCAAACCCTAACCCTAACCCTAACGCTAATCCTAAACCCAACCCAAACCCTAACGCTACATTTATCCCTAATCCTAACATCTAACACTAACCCTAACACTAATCCTAAACTTAACACTATCCCTAACCCTAAACCTAAGCCTATCCCTAACCCAATCGTAATACTAACCCTAACCCTAAACATAACCCTAACCCTAACCATAAGCCTAACGCTATACCTAACCCTAAACCCTAACGCTAACCCTAAAATTAACCCTAACCCTAACATTAACGTTAACCTTAACCATAACCCTATCCCTAACACCGAACCCCTAAGCTTACCCGTAAACCTAGCACTAACACTAACCGTAACCCTAAACCTAAGCCAGACCCGAACCTTAACCTCTAACCGTAACCCTAACCCCAACCGTAAACCTCACCTTACCCCTAACCTCTAACCTCTAACACTAACCCAAACCTAAACATAAATGTAAGATCCACCCTACGACTAAACCCTAACTCTAACCCTAAACCTAACCTTAAAACTAACCCTGACCCTAACACTAATCCGAACCCTAACCTTAACACTAACATTAACCCGAATACTAAACCTAACAATACCCCTAAACCTAACCCTAAACCTATTCAAAACCCTAACCCTAACCATAAACCGAAGCCTAACACTAACACTATCCCTAAAACGTAACCACTAACCCTAACCTAAACTTAGCACTAACCCAACCTAACACTAACACTAACCATAATGCTAAACCTAACCCTAACGATAAACCTAACGCTAACTGTAACTCTAACCATAAACCTAATCATAAACCTAACAATAACCCTAACAATAAACCTCACGCTTACTCTAACCATAACCATCTAACCCTAAAATTAACCCTAATCCTAATCCTAATCCTAACACTCACCCTAACCCCTAAACCTAACCCTAACTCTAAAAATAACCCCTAACACTAACCCTAACCCTATCCCTAAACCTAACTTTAACCCTAACCGTAACACTAACCCTAAGAATAATCTTAACTCTTACTCTAAACCTATCCCTAACCCTAATCCTAATACTGAGCCTAACAGTAACCCTAACCCTAACCCCTAACCAAAACTCGAACACTAACACTAATACGAAAGCCTAAACATAACGCTTACCATAACCCTAACCCTAAGTGTAACACTAACCTGTAAAACTAAACCTGACCCGAAAACTAACCCTAACCCTAAACACTAACCCTAACCCTAACGCTAACACTAACCCATCCGTAAGCCTAAACAAAACATAAACCCTAACCATAATGCTACTCATAACACTAACCATATCCTAAACCCTAACCCTACCCAAATATAAAACCCTAACACTAACTCTAACCCTAACCGTTACCCTAACTCTAAACCTAACACAAAACCTAAACCTAATCGTAACCCTAAACCTAACCATAATCCAAAGCCTAACACTGTCCCTATACCTAACAACTAACACCTAAAACTAACCCTAACATAAACATAACCCTAACAATAACAATAACCTCTAAACCTAACCCTAATCGTTAGAGCTAAACATAAACCTAAACCTAACCCTAAACCTAAGCCCTAACACTAACACTAATCCTAATGCTAAACTCTAACCCTAACCCTAACCCTAAACTTAATGCTAACTTCTACCCATAACCCTAAAAGGAAAGCTAACCCTAACACTAGCCCTAACCCTAAACACTAACCGTAACCCAAACCAAACCCTAAACCTAACCGTAACCCTAACCCTAACTTCTAACCCTAACCCGAAGCCTAACCCTAACCCAAAACCGAAACCTAACCGTAACCGTATCCATAGCCCTAAACCCAAACCAAAACAGTAAAACTAACCCTAATCCTAACATTAAGCTTAACCCTAACTATAACCCTATCCATAACAACTAACCCCTAAGCCTACACCTAAATCTAGCACTAACCCTAACTCTAACACGAAAATTAATGCTAACACTAACCCTAACCCTAAACCTAACCCTGACTAGATAACCTCTAAATCTAACCCTAAAGCTAAACCTAAACATAACCATAACCCTAACACTAAACGCAAACTCTCACCCTAAACCTAACACTAAACCTAAACCTAACACAAACTTTAACCCTAACCATGGCCCTAAACCTATCTGTAACACCTAAGCCCAAAACCTAACCCTAAAACTAAAGTTAACTCTAAGCCTATCCCGATACCTAATAATAACCCTAACCCTAACTGTAACCTGAAGCATAAACCTAACACAATCCCTAAACCCTAACACCTAAACCTACCCCTTTCCCTAAAACAAACTCTAACCATAACCCTAACGCTAACTCTAACCCTAACCCTAACCCTAACCCTAACCCTAAACCTGACGCTAACCCTAACTCTAATTCTAACCTCTAACCCTAACCCTAACACTAATCCTAAACCTAACACTATCCCTAACCCTAAACCTAAACCTAACCCTAAACTAAACCTAACCCAAAACTGAACATTAACCCTAAGCCTAACAATATCACTAACCGTATCCCTAGCCCTAATCCTAATACCAAACCTAACCCTAAACATAACACTAAAATTAACCCTAAGCCTAACCCTAACCCTAAACCTAAACCCTAACTCCAGGGACCCTAACCATAAAACCCTAATGGTAACACAAACCCTAACCCTAACTCTTAACCTAACCCTAACCCTAACACTTACTGTAACCCTAACCATAACCCTAACCATATCCTTAACTCCTAAACCCAAATCCTAACTAAAAAATCTAAGCCTAACCCTAAACATAAACCTAACTCTACCTCTAACACTTACCCTAACCCTAAATCTAACCCTACCCTAACCCTAACTGTAATCCGTAGCCTAACCCTGACCCTATCACTAATACCTAACCCCTAAAGCAAACCCTAACTTAATCTTATCCCTAACTGAAAACCTAACCCTAACACTAACCCTCAGCCTGGACCCTAACCCTAAACGTAACCCTAACCCTAACCCTAACCCTAACCCTAACCCTTACCTGAAACCTAATTATAATCCTAACCTTAACTGGATTCTGAAGCCTAACCCTGACCCTTTCCCTAACACCTAACCCCTAAACCTATCCCTAACTTAACCCTAACCCTAACAGTAACCCTAACCCTAATCATAAACCCAACCCTAATCCCTAAACCTAACCCTAACCCTATGGCTAACCATAACATGAACAATAACCCTAATACATAAGCTGAACCCTAAACCTTACCATAATCCTAAACCTAACCGTAACACTAACCCCTAACACTAACCCTAACACTAACCCTAAGCCTAACCTTAAATCTAAGGCTAACCTGAACCCTAACCATAACCCGAACCCAAAACCTAATCATAACCTTAACAATAACCCTAACTCTAAACCTCACGCTAACTCTAACCCTAACTTTTAAACTCTAACACTAATCCTAATCCTAATCCTAACCCTAACCCTAACACTCACCCTAACCCCTAAACCTAACCCTAAATCTAACACTAACACCTAACCCTAAACCTAAACTTATCCCTAACCCTAACCGTAACCCTAACGCTAACCCTAACAATAATCCTAACCCTAACCCTAAACCTATCCCTAACCCTAATAATAATACTGAGCCTAACACTAACGCTAACACAAACCCTAACCCTAAACCCTAACCATAACAATAACCCTAACCTGAACACTAACTATAATACGTAAGCCTAACCCTACCATTTAGCATAACCCTAACCCTAAGTGTAACACCAACCCGTAAACCTAACACTAACCCGATCACTAACCCTAACCCTAATCCCTAAACCTAACACTAATCCCTAACTCTAACACTAACACTAACACTAAACCATCCATAAACCTAAATGAAACTCTATCCCTAACAGTAACACTACCCATAACCCTAACCATATCCTTAATACCTAACCCCTAACCCTAACCTAAAATCTAACCCTAGCTCTAACTCTAATGCTAACCATAACCCTAACTCTAAACCTAACACCAAACCTAAACCTAATCATAATCTGAAGCATAATAATGGAAATATACCTAACAACTAACATCTAAAACTAACCCTAACACAGACCTAACCCTAACCATAACCCTAACCTCTAAAACTAATCCTAACTCTTAGACCAAAAAAAAAAAAAACCTAACCCAAACCCTAACCCTAAACCTAACCCTAACCCTACCGTTTACCATAACCCTAAGCCTAGGTGTAACACTAACCCGTAAACCTAACCATAACCCAAACACTAACCCAAACCCTAATCCCTAACCCTAACACTTACACTAACACTAACCTATCTGTAAATCTAAACAAAACCCTAACCCTAACCATAATGATATCCATAACCCTAAACATATTCTAACACCTAACAGCTAACCCTAACAGAAAATCTAACCCTAACTCTAACTCTAATCCTAACACTAAACCTAACTCTAAACCTAACACCAAACCTAAACCTAATCGTAACCCCAATCCTAACCATAACGCAAAGCCTTACAATGACCTAATAACGCAAAAGTAACACTTAAACATAACCCAAACATAAACCTAACCCTATCCAAAACCCTAACCTCTAAACCTAACCCTAACCCTTAGACCTAAACATAAACCTAACCCTAAGACTAACCCTAAGTCAAACCCTAAGTCATAAACCTAACCCTAACTCTAACACTAACACTAATGCTAAACTCTAACCATAACCCTAACCCTAAACCAAAGGCTAACTTGTACTGATAACCCTAACCAGAAAACTAACCCTAACACTTACCCTAACACAAAACGAAAACCCTAACCCTTGCTTCTAAACTTAACCCTAAGAATAACACTAAACCTAAACCTAAACCTAAACCTAACGGTAACCCTATCCCTAACACCTAACCCCTAAGCTTACCCATAAACATAGCACTAACCCTAACCCAAAAACTGAGGCTAACACTAACCCTAACCCTAAACCTAACCCTGACCCTAACCATAACCTCTAACCCTAACCCTAATCATAACCCTATCCCTAACGCTAACCCTAACCCTAACCCTAACATCTAACCTCCAACCCTACTCTACCCTATACGTAAACCTAAACGTAACCTTCACCCTAAAACTAAACCCTAAATCTAAACCTAAACCTATCCTTAAAACTAACACTAACCCTAACCTTAAACCTAAAACTAATCCTAACCCTAACCCTAACTCTAACCCTAACAATAACACTAACCCGAATACTAAACCTAATGCTACCCCTAAACCTAACCCTAAACCTATTCAAAACCCTAAACCTAACTTTAACCTGAAGCCTAACACTAACACTATCCCTAAAACCTAACCACTAACCCTAACCTCAACTTAACACTAACCCTAACCTAATCCTAAAACTAACCCTAAACATAAACCTAACCCTAACTCTAACCCTAACGCTAAACCTAACCCTAACCGTAACACTAACCCTAAACCCAAACATAAACCTAACAATAATCCTAACCCTAACACTCACGCTAACCCTCACCCTAACCTTCTAACCCTAACATTAACCCTAATCCTAATCCAAACACTAACACTCACCCTATCCCCAAACCCTAACCCTAACTCTAACAATAACCCCTAACCCTAACCCTAAACCTATCCCTAACCCTAAACCTAACACTAAGCTTAACAATAATTTTAACCCTTACCCTAAACCTATCCCTAACACTAATCCTAATACTGAGCCTAACACTAACCCTAAAACTAACACTAACCGTAATCCCTCACAGTAACCGTAACCCTAACTCTAACCCGAACTCTAACAGTAATACGAAAGCCTAACCCTAACGCTTACCATAACCCTAACCCTAAGCGTAACATTAACCCGTAAACAAATCCTAACCCCAAACCTAACACTAACCCTAACCCTAATCCCTAATCCTACCCCTAACGCTAACACTAACCCATCCGTAAACCTAAACGAAACCCTAACCCTAAACATAATGCTAACCATAACACTAACTATACCCTTAACACCTAACCCTAACCCAAATTTTAAACCTAACCTTAACCCTAAACCTATCTGTACATCTAACCCCTAACCCTAACAATAAACCTAAAGGTAACCCTAAGCCTAACCCTAAAACTAATCAAAACCCTAACCCTAACCCTAACCCTAACGCTAACCCTAACCCTATTGCTAACCCTAAACCTAAGCCTATCCCTAACGCTAACCCTAATCCTAACCTCTAACCCTAACCCTAACACTAATCCTAAACCTAACACTATCCCTAACTCTAACCCTAACCCTAAACCTAACCCTAACCAAAAACTTAACAATAACCCTAACCCTAACAATATCACTAACCCTATCACTAGCCCTAATCCTAATACTAAATCTAACCCTAAACATCACCCTAAACCTAACCCTAAGACTAAACCTAGCCCTTAACCCTAAACCCTAACTCCAGGGACCCTAACCATAAAACCCTAATGCTAACACAAACCCTAATCCTAACTCTAACCCTAACCCTAAACCTAACCCAAACCCTAAACCTAACCCTAACCCTAGCACATACCATAACCCTAAATCTAACCCTAAACATAACTCTAACTGTAATCCATAGCCTAACCTTGATGCTAACCCCTAAACCAAACTCTAACATAATCCTACCGCAAACTGAAAATCTAACCCTAACACTAACCATAAGCCTGGGCCCTATCCCTAACCCTAACCCTAACCCTAACCCTAACCCTAAACCTAACCCAAAACCTAATGATAACTCTAACCCTAACTGGAATCTGAAGCCTAACCCTGACTCTGTACCTAACACCTAACCCCTAAACCTATCCCTAACCTAACCCTAACCCTAACAGTAACCCTAACCCCAATCTTAACCCTAACACTAAAACAAAACTTAACAATAACCCTAACCCTAACACTATCCCTAACACTATACCTAGCCATAACCATAACTCTAACCCTAACTATAAACCTAATCTTAAACCTAAGCCTAACGCTAACCCTAAAACTCACACTAACCCTAATCCTAAACCCTAAACCTAAGGATCCTAACAATAAAACTTTAACACTAACACAGCCCTAACCCTAACTCTAACCCTAACACTTAACGCTAACCCTAGCACTTAGCCCTAAAAATAACCCTAACCCTAACCCGAACCCGAAGCCGAACCCTACCCCTAAACCTATCCCTACCCTTAGACCTAATAATAACACTAACCCTAACCCAAACCCTAACACTAACCCTAAGTCCTATACCTAACCCTATCACTAACCCTAACCCTAACCCCAACCCTAAAACTAACCCAAACACTAACTTCTAACCATAACCCTAACTGGAACCCTAACTATAACACTAACTCTAACCCAAAACTCAAACCAGAAACATACTCTTAACCCTAAAACTAACGGTAGCCCTAACACTAATATCTAACCCTAACACTAAGAGTAACCATAAACCTAAACCAAACAGTAACCCTGTCCCTAAACCTAATCCCTAACCCTAACCATGACCCTAAAAGTAACCCTAACCATAACACTATCTCTAACCATATCACTAACCCTAGCCGTAACCCTAACACTAACGCTAACCCTAAACCTCAAACTCTCACCCCTAACCCTAACCCAAACCCTAACCGTAACCTGAAACCTGAACGTAACCCGAATGCTAACCTTAAGTCTAACCCTAACACTAACACTAAAGCAACCCTAACTGTAACACTAATAATAAACCTAACCCTAACACTAAACCTAATGCAAACCCTAACCCTAAAACTAAATGTATTCATAACCCTAAACCTAACTGTAACCCCAAGATTAACCCTAACACTATCCCAAAAACTAACCCCTAATCCTAACCTAACCCTAACCCTAACCCTCACCCTAAGCCTAAAACTGAACCTAACGCTAACCCTAACCCTAACTCTAATGCTATCCCTAACCTGAACCATAAACCTAATTCTAAAGTGACCACTAACCCTAAGCCTAACCCTAAACCTAACCTTAACCATAACTCTAACCCTGTCCTTCTAACACTAGCCCTAAAGCTAACCCTATCCCTATCACTTAAGCCCTAACCCTAACCCTAAACTTAACACTAACACTAAACCTAACACTAACATTAACCCTAAACCTAAACCTAAACCTAAACCTAACCCTAACCCTAACCTCTAATCTCTAACCCTAACCCTAACCGAAAAATAACCTAACCATAACACTAAACCCTATCACTAACCCTAACCATATCCCTTACACGTAACCCATATCCCTATTTATAAACCTAAAACTACCTCTAAACTAAACACTAAACCGAACGCTAACCCTAACCCTAACCCTAAATCTAATCATAAACCTAACGCTAATCATAAACCCTAACCACAAAACCGTAACATAAACCCGAACACTAACTCTAACTTTAACCCCAAATCCTAACCCTAACCCTGAAGCTAAACATAAACATAACCCTAACCCTAACCCCAACTCTAAACTTGTCCAGCACTAAACCTAACCCTAAGCAGAACACGAACCCTAACACTGCACCGAACGCTAATCCCTAATCTTAACCATAAGCGTAACAATAACCCTAACCCTAACGCTAACCCTAAACCTAAACCTAATCCTAAAAATAAAGCAATCACTAACACTAACCCTAACCTGTAAACCTAACCCTAACCCGAACCCTAACCCTAAACCTAAACCTAAAGCTAAACCTTACACTAACACTAACCCTAACCCTAATACTAACCCTAACCCTAAACCCTAACCCTAACCCTAAACCTAACCTTGAACCTAAAACTAACACTAAGCCTAACCTTAAACCTATCCCTTACCATAAGCATATCCCTAACACCTAACACCTAAAACTAAGCCAAAACCTAACAATAAACCTAACCCTAACACTAAACGTATCACTAAACCTGATCCTAATACAGAGCCTAACACTAATCCTAACCCTATCCCTAACCCTAATCCCTAACCCTAACCCTAACGCTAACACTAAAACGAACACTAACCCTAATATGTAAGCCTAACTCTACCTCTTACCATAATCCTAAATCTAACAGTAACACTCAACCCTAACCCTAACCCTAACATTAAACCAATTGCTAATCCCTAAACATAACCCTAATCCTAATCCTAACATTAAACCTATCCCTAATTCCTAAACCTAACACTAACCCTAACCCTAACCCTAAACCTAATTGTAATATCTATCCCAAACCCTCACCATAACACAAACCTTAACCCTAAAATTAACTTCTAACCCATAGCCTAACCCTAACCGTAAACCTAAACCTAACACTAACCCTAAACCCAACACTAACCCTAAACCTAACTTGAACACTATAACTAACCCTAACCCTAACCCCGAAACTAACATTATCCCTAACCCTAACCGTAAACCTAAACATAACCATAACCCAAACCCTAACCCTAACACTAACCATAACCATAACCCTAACCCTAAACCTAACCATAAAACACTAAACCTTACCCAGAACCTAACCCTAACCTTATCCCTTACCGGTAACCCCAAAACCTAACTGTAACCATAACCCTAACCCTAACCCTAAAGGGAAGCATAACAATAACCCTAAACCTAAACCCAGTTCTAACCTTGTCTAACCAAAAACCTAAACCTAACCTGAAGCCTAACCCTATCCATAAACCCTAATGATAAAACCTAACCCTAACACAAACCCTAACCCTAACACTAACCCTAAAATAAACGCTAACCTCTCAAGATAACTCTAACCCTAACCCTAACCTTAAACCTAACCCTAAACTCTAAACTTAACACTAACACTAACACTAAACCTAAGCTTTAACCCTAACCCTAACCATAACCATAAGCCGAACCATAACCTCTAAGCCTAACCCTAACACTAACACTAACCCTAATGCTAACCCTAACACTAAACCTAACTTGTAACCCCAACACTAACCATAACCCTAACCCTATCCCTATCGCTAACACTTAACCCCTAACCCTAACCCTAATCGTAACTCTAAAACTAACCCTAAACCTAACCCTATGCCTAACTCTAACCCTAACACTAAATCTAACACTAATCGTTACCCTAAACCTAGCCATAACCCAAAGCCCAACCCTAACCCTATCCCTAACATCTAACCCCTAACCCTAAACTTAATCATAACGCTAAAACTAAGTGTAACCCTAGCCCTAAACCTAACCATAAATTCTTTTTTTTTTTTTTTTTGTCTTTTTCATTTTTATCGGTACCGGGGATTGAACTCACGACCGCCTGCTTGCAAGGCAGGTGCTTATGCCGCTGAGCTAAACCCCCAGCCCCTGTAACCATAAATTCTAATCCTAACCCTAACCCTAACCCTAACCCTAACCCTAACCCTGAACATAATCTTTAAACATAAGCCTAACTCTAACACTATCACCTCTAAGCCTAAGCCTAACACTAACCCTAACTGTAAATCTAACCCAAAACTGAATGCTAACCTCTAACCATAACGCTAACCCTAACAATAACCCTAACCATAATGCTAACCCCAACCATAACACTAACCCTAACCTTAACACTAACACTAACCTAAAAACCTAACCTAACCCTAATCCTAACCATGACCCTAACCCTGAACCTAACATTTATCCCTTACCCTAACCCTAAACCTACCCCTTTTACTAACACTAACCCTGACTGTAATACCTAACCCGAACGCTAAACTTAGCATAACCCTAATCCTAACCCTAACCCGAACACAAAACCTAACATCTAACCATAACACTAACCATAAAACTAACCCTAACACTAAACCTCTATCTAAACCTAACACCAACGATAACACTGACACTAACCCTAACCCTAACCCTAACCATGATCCTAACCCTAAACCTAACATTAATCCCTTACCCTAACCCTTAACCTAAGCTGTAACCCTAACCATAACCATAGACCTAAGCCTATACCTAACCCTAACCCTAGCCCTAACACTAACACTACACCATAACCCTAAACCTAACACTATCCGTAACGCTAACCATCACCGTAAAACTAACCTTAACCCTAACCCTAACCCTAAACCTCAACCCATACAGTAACCCTAAACATAACACTAACCCTAACCCTAACTCATAACCCTATCCCTAACACCTAAACCCTAAACCTAACCCTAACCTTAACTCTAAACCTAACACTACATGTAACGCAAACCCTATCCTTAAACATAACCCTAACCCTAAGCGTAACCTAATTGTAGTGCTAACACTAACCCTAACCATAAACCTAACTCTAAAACTAACATCTAAACCTAACCCTAACCCTAACCGTAACCCTAAACCTAAAAGTAACCACTAACCCTAATCCTAAACCTTACCTTATCCCAAACTCGAATTCTAACACTAACCCTATCCATGAATCTAAGCTTTCAACTTATCCCTAACCATAACCTCTAAGCCTAATGCTAACCCTAACCCTAACCCTAACCCTAACACTCTATCCAAAACCATAACTGTAAACCTAAATGTAAAACTAACCGTAACCCTACGCTAATACTACAGCTATCCCTAACACTATACCACTAACCCTAATGCTAACCCTAACACTAAAACTAACAATAAACCTAACCCTAACCCTAAACCTAACCCTAAGTCTAACCCAAAACCTAATCGTAACCCTAACACTAACCGTAACCCTAAGCCTAACCGTAACCCTAACCTTAACACTAAACCCTAACCCTAAACCTAACACAAACCCTAAGCCCAAGCCTAAGCCTAAGCCTAAACCTAATCCTAACCATAAATTCTAACCCTAAACCTAACCCTAACCTGAAACATAAAACCAACCCTAACCCTATCACTGACCCTAACATCTAAACATAAAAGAAACCCTAACCCCAACCATAATCCTAACCGTAACCATAATCTCTAACCCAAATAAAAACCCTAACCCTTACCCTAACGCTAGCCCTAAACCTAACCATAACGCTAACCCCTAAACCTAACACCTAACCCTAAGCCATAACCCGAAGCCTAACCACTGACCTTAAACCCTGACACTAATCCTAACTCTAACCCTAACCCTAAACCTCAAGATAATCTTAACACTAAACATAACACTAACCGTAACCGTAACCCTAACCAAAAAGGCTAACACTAACCATAACATTAACCCTAACCCTAAACCTAACCCAAAATCTAATCCTAATCTTAACGCTAACTATAACCCTATCGTTAACACCTAACCCCTAAAGCTAACGGTAACCCTAACCCTAAAACAAACCCTGATTCTAACGCAAACGCTACCCCTAACCCTAACCCTGACCCTAACACTAACCCTAACCTCATCCTTAATCTAAAGCTAACCGTAACCTGAAGCCTAAACCTAAAACTATCCCTAACACTAACCCCTAAACCTAACACTAACCCTAATCCTAATCCGAATCCTAACATCAACCATAACCCTAACACTAACCCTAACTCTAACCCTAAATTAATTGTAACCCTAACACTTACCATAAACCAAAGCCTAGCTGTCACCCTATCCCTAACCCTAAACCTAAACCTAAACCTAACCCTAACGCTAACCATAGCCCTAAACCTAAACCTAAGTCCAAATCTAACCCTAAGCCTAACACTAACCCTAACACTAACCTCTAAACCCTACCCTAAACCTAACCGTAAACCTAACCCTAAACCTAACAACTAACCCTAATCCTAACCCTTACCCTATACCTAACCCTAATGCTAAACCTAACCCTAAACCTAGGCTTTAACCCTAAACCTAACCATAACCATAACTTCTAAGCCTCACCCTAAACCTAACCCTAATCACATACTGTATTACTAAATCTAATGCTAACCTGTAATGATAGAGCTAACCCTATCACTAACACTAACACTAACCCTAACTCTTACCATAACACTAAACCTAAACCTATGAATTATCCATAACCCTAACCCAAACCTAACGCTAAACGCCAACCCTAACACTAAACCTAAGCCTAACCCTAACACTAACCCTAACCCTAACCCTAACCCTAACGCTAACCTAATTGTAACACTAACCCTAATCATAACCCTAAGGCTAACCCTAACCCTACCTCTAACCTTTAACCCTAACGCAAACCCTAACCCTAACACTTACCTAACCCTAACGCTAACCCTAACACTAAACCTAACTTGTAACTTGTAACACTAAACCTAACACTAACCTTAACCCTAAAATTAACGTTAACCCTAACCCTAAACTAACCCTAAACCTAAACCCTAACCCTAACCCTAACCCTAACACTATCCCTAACACTAAACTGAACACTAAACCTAACCCTAACCCTATCCCTATCGCTAACATTTAACCCCTAACACTAAACCTAACCCTAACACTTAAATTAACCCTAAACCTAACCCTACCCCTAACTTTAACCCTAACCCTAAACCTAAACCTAATCATTATGCTAACCCTAACCGTAACCCAAACCCCAACCCTAACCCTATCCTTAACACCTAATCCCTAACCCTAATCATAACCCTAACACTAAGCGTAACCCTAAATCTAAATCTAACCCTAAATTCTAATCCTAACACTAAAACTAACCCTAACTCTAACCTTAAACCTAACCCTAAACCTAACCCTAACCTAACACTAAACCCCACCATAACCATAAACCTATCCACAACCCTAACTCTAACCCTATCCCTGAACCTAAGCTTTAACCCTAAGCCTAACACTAACACTAACCATCACATATAAACCTAAGGCTAACACTAACCTAACCCTAAATCTAACCCAAAACTGAATGCTAAACTCTAACCATAACACTAACCCTAACAATAAACCTAACCATAACCCTAACCATAACCATAACAGTAACCCTAACACTAACACTAACCTAAAAACCTAACCCTAACCCTAAACCTAAACATGAGCCTAACCCTAAATCTAACTTTAATCCCTTACCCTAACCCTAAGATTACCACTTATATTAACACTAACACTAACTGCAATACCTAACCCAAACCCTAAGCTTAGCACAACCCTAACCCTAACCCTAACCCGAACATTAAACCTAACATCTGACCATAACAGTAACCCTAACCCTAAACCTCAATCTAACCCTAACCTAAAGGATAACACTAACCCTCACCCTAACCCTAATCATGACCCTAACCCTAAACCTAACATTAATCCTCACCCTAACCCTAAACCTACCCCTTATACTAACACTAACCCTGGCTTTAATACCTAACCTGAACCCTAAGCTTAGCATAACCCTAACACTAACCATAACCCGAACACTAAACCTATCATCTGACCATAACACTAACCCTAAAACTAAACCTCAATCTAACCCTAACCCCAACGATAACACTAACCCTAACCCTAAACCTAAATGCTAACCATAAGCGTAACCCTAACCGTAACACTAATTCTAATGCTAAAACTAACCCATATCACTATTCCTAACACCTAACATCTAACTCTAACCCTAACACTAACACTAAATGTAATGCAAAACCTAAATCTAACCCTAACCCTAACCCTAACCTAATTGTAATCCAAAACCTAACCATAACACTAAGCCTAACCCTAAGCCTAACCCTAACTCTAACCCTAACGCTAACACTAACACTAACACTAACCCTAACACTAACACTAACCTCTAAAACTAACCCTAACCGTAACCCTACCCCTAAAGCTAACCACTAACGCTAACCCTAACACTTACCCTATCCCTAAACCTAATACTAACCCTTACCTTAACCCTTAACCTAAGCTTTAACCCTAAACCTAACAATTACCTCTAAGCTTAAACCTAACCCTAAGCCTAGCCCTATCTCTAACACTAAACCAAATGCTAACCTCTAACCATAACCCTATCCCTAACCATAGCCCTTAACCTAACACTAACATAACCCTAACACTAAGCCTAACATTAAACCTCAGCTTTAACCCTAACCCTAACCCAAACCTAAATCTAACCTCTAACCATAACACTAACCCTAACCCTAAACCTAACCATAACCCTGAACTCTAACCGTAAAACTAACCCGAACCCTAAAACTATCCCTAACATCCAATCCTAACCAAAAACCTAGCCCTAACCTAATCGTAACCCTAACCATAACCATAAACCAAAGCCTAAACATAACCCTAACCGTAACCCTAACATTAAACCATAATCCTAAAACTAACACTATCCCTAATCCTAACCCTAACTGTAAAAATAACCCTAACCCTAACCCTATCACAAACACATAACCCCTAACCTTAATGCTAAACCTAACCCTAAAATTAAAACAAAATCTAACCCTAAGCCTAATCCTAACCCTAAACCTAATCATAACGCTAACCCTAACCCTAATCCGAAGCCTAACCATTTCCCTCTCCCTAACTCCTAAACCCTAACCCTAACTTTAACACTAACCCTAACCCTAAACTAACTGTACTCCTAACCCTAACTTCTAATCTTATCTCTAAAACTAGCCCTAACTATAACCATAACCCTAACCCTAAACCTAACATTAATCCCTTATCTGAACCTTAACCCTATCCCTTAAACTAACCATAACCCTGACTGTAATATGCAACCCTAACCCTAACACTAGCATAACCCTAACCATATCCCTAACCCTAACTCTAACCCTAACCCTAACCCATACGTCTAACACTAACCCTAACCCTAACACTAACACTAAACCTAACCTGTAACAGTAACCCTAACTTTAAACTTATCCCTCGCCTGAAACCTAAACCAAACACTAACCCTAACTTCTAACCCTAAACCTAAACCTCAACTTAACCCTAACCCTAACCATGACACTAACCCTAACCCTAACCCTAACTCATATCCCTATCCCTAACACCTAATCCCTAAACCTAACCCTAACCCTACATGTAACGCAAAGCATAACCCTAACCATAACCCTAAACCTAAGCATAACACTAACCTAATTGTATTCCACACCCTAACCCTAAACTTAAAACTAAAACTAGCTTCTAAACCTAACCCTAACTGTAACCCTAACCCTAATACCACTAACCCTAATCCTACCCCTTACCCTATCTTTAACCCTAACTCTTACACTAATCCTAATCGTGAATCTAAGCTTTTACCCTGTCCCTAACCCTATCAGTAACCATAACCTGTAAGCCCAACATTCACACTAACACTAACCCTAACCCACTATCACTAAACCTAAGTGTAAACCTAACCGTAAACCTAACTGTAACTCTAGGCTAACCCAAACCCTATACCTAACAACTAACCCCTAACCCTAACAATAACCCTAACCCTAAAACTAACACTAAACCTAACCCTAAACCTAAACCTAACCCTAAGGCAAACCCTAAACCTAATCGTAACCCTAACCATAAAGACTAACCCTAATCCTAACCGTAAAGCTAAACTAACCCTAACCCTAACGCTAACCTAACTCTAACACTAACCCTAATCATAACACTAAGCTTAAACCAAACCCTAACTCTAACATTAACCCTAACCCTAAACCTAACCCTATAACTTACCTCTAAATCTAACCCTAGCTCTAAACATAATGCTAACCCTAAAACTAACCACTAACCCTAATCCTAACTTTTACTCTATCCCTAATCCTACCCCTAACCCTAACCCTGAACCTAAGCTTTAAAACTATCCCTAACACTAACCCTAATCTCAAAGCCTAACATCAACTTTAACAATAACACTAACTCTAACCATAAAACAAACGTTAACCTCTAAACATAACACTAACCCTAACGCTAACACTAACCTTAAACCTAACCCTAATCTCTAACCATAACCCTACCCTAACACTAACCGGAACACTGAACCTAAACTTTAACCATAACCCTAACCATAACCATAACTTCTAAGCCTAACCCTAACACTAACCTTAATCCTAACTCTAACACTAAACCAAACAATAACCTCTCACCCTAACCCTAACCCTAACCCTAAGCCTAACGCTAACCCTAACCCTAAACTTAAAGCTAACCCTAAACCTAACCCTAAACCTGAACCCTAAACCTCACCTTAACACTATTCCTAACCCTAACCCTAACACTAAACTGAACACTAAACCTAACCCTAAACCAAACCCTAAGGCTAACCGTAAACCTAAACCTAATCCTAACTCCAAATCTAACCCTAACCCTAACACTAACCTCTAAACCTAACCCTAAACCTAACCTCTAAACCTAACACTAAACCTAACGACTAACCCTAATCCTAACCCTTACCCTATACCTAAACCTAACGCTAAACCTAACCCTAAACCTAAGCTTTAACCCTAACTCTAACCATAACCATAAACATAACTTCTAAGCCTCACCCTAATCCTAACCCTAACCACATACTCTATTACTAAACCTAATGCTAACCTGTAACGATAACCCTAACCCTATCCCTAACACTAACACTAACCCTAACACTAACCATATCAATTACCCTAACACTAAACCTAAACCTATGCTTTATCCATAACCCTAACCCAAACCCAACGCTAACCCTAAACCTAAACCTAACTATAACACTAACACTAAACTAATTCTAATATTAACCCTAACAATAACCCTTAGGTTAACCCTAACCCTAAATCTAACACTAAACCTAACCCTCACTCTAACCCTAACCCTAAACCTAACCCTATAACTAACCTCTAAATCTAACCCTAGCTCTAAACATAATGCTAACCCTAAAACTAACCACTAACCCTAATCCTAACTCTTACCCTATCCCTAATACTAACCCTAACCCTAACCCTGAACCTAAGCTTTAAAATTAACCCTTACCCTAACCATAACGATAACCTCTAAGCCTAACACCAACCCTAACTGTAACCTTAACTCTAACACTAAAACAAACACTAAACTCTAAATATAACACTAACCCTAACCCTAACACTAACTTTAAACCTAACCCTAAACTTTAACCATAACCCTAACCCTAAAACTAACCGTAACACTGAACCTAAGCTTTAACCCAAACCTAACTCTAACAGTAAGCTCTAAGCCTAACCCTAACACTAACCCTAACCCTAACTCTAAGACTAAACCAAAGATAACTTCTAACCCTAACCCTAACCCTAAAGCTAACCCTAAACCTAACTCTAACACTAAACCAAATGATAACCTCTAACCCTAACCCTAACGCTAACCCTAACCATAACTCCAATGCTAACCCTAACATTAAAACTAACTTGTAACCATAACACTAAGTATAACCCTAAAATTAAAGCTAACCCTAACCCTAAACCTAACCCTAAACCTAAACCCTAACCCTACCCCTAACACTATCCCTAACACTAAACTGAACACTAAACATAACCCTAACCTGATCCCTATTGCTAACACTTAACCCCTAACCGTAACTCTAAAACTAACCCTAAACCAAACCATACCCCTAACTCTAACCCTAACCCTAAACCTAACCCTAATCGTTACCCTAACCCTAACCGTAACCCAAAGCACAACCCTAACCCTATCCCTAACACCTAAAGCCTAACCCTAAACTTAATCATAACCCTAACACTAAGCGTAACCCTAACCCTAAACCTAACCCTAAATTCTAATCCTAACTCCAAACTTAACCCTAACCATAACCCTAAACCTAACCCTAACCATAACCCTAACCTAACACTAAACCTCACCTTATCCATAACCCTATTCATAACCCTAACCCTAACCCTATCTCTGAACCTAAGCTTTAACCCTAAGCCTAACCCTAACATTAACCATCACCTCTAAGCCTAAGCCTAACACAAACCCTAACCCTAAATCTAACCCAAAACTAAATGCTAACTTCTAATATTAATACTAACCCGAACAATACCCTAACCATAACCGTAACACTAACGATAACACTAAGCTTAACCCTAACCTAAAAACCTAACCCTAACCCTAACCCTAACCATGACCCTAAACCTAAACCTAACATTAATCTCTTATCCTAAACCTAAACCTACCCCTTATACTAACATTAACCCTGACTGTAATACCTAACCCAAACCCTAAACTTAGCATAACACTAACCTGAACACTAAACCTAATATCTAACCATAATACTAACCCTAACCTTAACATTAAACCTCAATCTAACCCTAACCTCAATGATAAAACTAACCCTAGCCCTAACACTAACCCTAACCATGAATCTAACACTAAAACTAACATTAATCCCTTACCCTAACCCTAAACCTACCCCTTGTACTAACACTAACCCTGACTGTAATACCTAACCCAAACCCTAACCTTAGCATAACCCTAACCCTAAACCTAACCCGAACACTAAACATAGCATCTGACCATAACACTAACCCTAACGCTAAACCTCAATCTAAACATAAACCCAATGATAACACTAACCCTAACCGTAACCGTAACCCTAACCCTAACCCTAAACGCTAACCGTAACTGTACCCGAACCCTAACCCTAATTCTAACAATAAACCTGACCCATATCCCTATTCCTAACACCTAACCCCTAAACCTAACCCTAACCCTAACACTAACACTAAATCTAATGCAAAACCTAAATCTAACCCTAACCCTAACCCTAACCTAATTGTAATCCAAAACCTAACCATAACTCTAAGCCTAACCCTAAGCCTAACCCTAACTCTAACCCTAACCCTAACGCTAACACTATCATTAACACTAACACTAACACTAACACTAACACTAACCTCTACACATAACCCTAACCCTAACCGTAACCCTACCTCTAAAGCTAAACACTAACGCTAACGCAAAACTTTACCCTATCCCTAAACCTAATTCTAACCCTTACCTTAACACTTAAACTAAGCTTTAACCCTAACCCTAACCATTACCTCTAAGCCTAAACCTAACCCTAACCCTAGCCCTAACTCTAACCCTAAACCAAATGCTAACCTCTAACAATAAGCCTATCCACAACCATAACCCTTAACCTAACACTAAACCTAACTCTAACATTAAACCTCAGCTTTAAAGCTAACCCTAAACCAAACCTAACGCTAACCTCTAACCATAAGCCTGACCCTAAACCTAAACCTAACCGTAACCTTGAACTCTAACAGTAACATTAACCATAACACTAAAACTATCCCTAACATCTAATCCTAACCCAAAACCTAGCCCTGACCTAATCGTAACCCTAACCATAACCGAACCCAAATGCTATACCTAAACCTAAACCTAACCCTAACACTAACACTAAACCATAACCCTAAACCTAACACTATCCCTAACCCTAACCGTAAACCTAACTGTAACCCTATGCTAACCCTAACCCTATCCCTAAAACCTAACCCCTAACCCTAACGCTAAACCTAACCCTAAAACTAACACTAAACCTAACCCTAAGCCTAAACCTAACCCTAAGGCTAACCTTAAACCTAATCGTAACCCTAACCCTAACCGTAATGCTAAGCCTAACCGTAACCCTAAACATAACCCTAACGCTAACACTAACCCTAAACCCTAACCCTAAACCTAACACAAACCCTAAGCCTAAGACTAAGCCTAACCCTAACCCTAAACCTAACTTCTAAACCTAACCTGAAACCTAAAACTAACCCCAAACCTAAACCTAACCATAACCCTATCAATGACCCTAACATCTAAACCTAAAAGGAATACTAACCCTAACCATAACCCTAATTGTAACCATAATCTCTAACCCTAATCAAAACCCAAACCCTAAACCTTACCCTACCCCTAACCCTAACAATAACGCTAACCCCTAAACCTAACACCTAACCCTAAGCCATAACCCTAAGCCTAACCCCTGATGTTAAGCCCTGACACTAATCCTAACTCTAACCCTAACCCAAAACCTCAACCTAACCCTAACAGTAAACATAACACTAACCGAAACAGTAATCCTAACCATAAATGCTAACACTAACCATAACCTTAATCCTAAACCTAAACCTAAACCTAACCCTAAACCTAACCCTAACTATAACCCTATCGCTAACACCTAACCCCTTAACCTAACACTAACCCTAACCCTAAAACTAACTCTTATTCTAACACAAACGCTATACCTAACCCTAACCCTGACCCTAACACTAACCCTAACATCATCATAACCCTAAAGCTAACCATAATCTGAAGCCTAACCCTAAAACTATCCCTAACACCTAACCACTAAACCTAACACTAACACTAACCCTAATCCTAATCGAAAACCTAACACTAACCGTAACCCTAATGCTAACCCTAACTAACCATAACTTAATCATAACCCTAACTCTTACCTTAATCCAAAGCCAAGCTGTCACCCTATCCCTAACCCTAAACCTAACCCTAAACCTAAACCTAACACTAATCTTAACCCTAAACCTAACTCCAAAACTAAACCTAATCCTAACACTAACCCTAAACCTAACCCTAACACTAGCCTCTAAACCTAACCCTAAACCTAAACGTAAACCTAACCCTAAACCTAATGACTAACCCTAATCCTAACCCTTCCTCTATACCTAACCCTAATGCTAAACCTAACCCTAAACCTAAGCTTTAACCCTAAACCTAAACATAACCATAAACATAACTTCCAAACCTCACCCCAAACCTAACCCTAACCACATACTCTATTACTAAAACTAATGCTAACCTGTAACGATAATCCTAACCTTATCCCTAACACTAACACTAACCCTAACACTTAACCTAACACTAAACCTAAACCTATACTTTATCCATAACCCAAACTTTACCCTAACCCAAACTTAACACTAACTGCTAACCCTAACCCTAACCCTCACATTAACCTAATTGTAACACTAACCCTAATCATAACCCTAAGTCTAACCCCAACCCTAACTCTAACCATAACCTTAACCCTCACACTAAACCTAACCCTAAACCTAACCCTATAACTAACCTCTAAATCTAACCCTAACTCTAAATGTAACGTTAACCCTAAAACTAACCACTAACCCTAATCCTAACTCTTACCCTATCCCTTATTCTAACCCTGACCCTAACACCGAACCTAGGCTTTAAAACTAACCCTAACCCTTACAATAACCATAACCTCTAAGCCTAACATTAACCCTAACACTAACTCTAACCCTAAAACAAACACTAACTTCTAAACATAACACTAACCCTAACCCTAAAATTAACCTTAAACCTAATACTAAACTCAAACCCTAACCCTAACCTTAACACTCACCGTAACCTTGAACCTAAGGTTTTACCCTAATCCTAATCCTAACCATAACCTCTAAGCCTAACCCTAACACTAAGCATAACCCTAACACTAACACTAAACCAAACAATAACCTGTAACCCTTAACCCTAACATTAACACTAAACCTAACACTAAACCTTATTTGTAACCCAAACACTAATTGTAACCCTATAATTAATGCTAAACCTAACCATAAACCTAAACCTAAACCTAAACCCTAACCCTAACCATAACACTATCCCTAACACTAACCCTAACACTAAACCGAACACTAAACCTAACCCTAACCCTATGCCTATTGCTGACACTTAACCCCTAACCCTAACCCTAACAATAACTCTAAAATTAACTGTAAAACTAACCCTACCCCTAACTCTAACCCTAACCCAAATCTTACACTAATTGTTACCCTAACCCTAACCGTAACCCAAAGCCCAACCTTAAACCTATCCCTAACACCTAAACCCTAACTCTAAACTTAATCATAACCCTAACACTAAGCATAACGCTAACCCTAAACCTAACCCTAAATTCTAATCCTAACCCTAAACCTAACCCTAACCCTAACCCCAACCCTAAATCTAAACCTAACGCTAACATAACACTAAACCTCACCATAACCATAACCCTATTCATAACCCTAAGCCTAACCCTATCCCTGAACCTAAGCTTTAACACTAAGCCTAACCCTAACAATGACCATCATCTCTAAGCCTAAGCCTAATAATAACCTTAACTCTAAATCTAACCCAATAGTGAATACTAACCTCTAAACATAACACTAATCCTAACAGTAACCCTAGCCATAATCCTAACCCTAACCATAACACTAACCCTATCCCTAACCCTAACATTAACCTCAAAACCTAACCCTAACCCTAACCCTAACCCTAACCATGACCCTAACCCTAAAACTAACATTAATCCCTTACCGTAACGCTGAACATACCCCTTATTGTAATACTAAACCTGACTCTAATACTTAACCCAAACCCTAAACTTAGCATAGTCCTAACACTAACCCTAAGCCGAACACTAAACCCAACATCTAACCATAAAACTAACCCTAACCATAACCTCAGGCTAATCCTAACCCCAACGATAACACTAACCCTAACCCTAACCCTAAACGCTAACCCCAACTGTAACCCTAACCCTAACACTAATTCTAACCCATATCCCTATTCCTAACACCTAACCCCTAAACTTAACCCTAACCCTAACACTAACACTAAATGTAATGCAAAACCTAAATCTAACACTACCCTAACCCTAACCTAATTGTAATCCAAAACCTAACCATAAACATAAGCCTAACCCTAAACCTAACCCTAACTCTAACCCTAACCCTAACGCTAACTCTAAACACTAAACCTTACCCTAACACTAACCTCTAAACATAACCCTAACCCCAACCGTAACCCTACCCCTAAAGCTAACCATTAAAGCTAACCCAAACACTTACCCTAACCCTATCGCTAACACCTAAACCCTAACCCTAACCCTAACCCTAACACTAAAATTAATGCTAAACCTAAGACTACCCATAAGTCTAACCCTAACCCTAACCCTAAAATTAATGGTAACCCTAACCCTAACCATAACCCAAAGCCCAACCACAATCCGCTTCCTAACAACTAAACCTTAACCCTAACCTAAATCATAACCTTAACACTAAGCATAACCCTAACCCTAACCCTAAATCTTACTCTAACACTAACCCTAAACTCTAACAGTAACCCAAACCTGAAAACTAACCTTTAACTCTAACTTTAACCCTAACACAAACCCTAAAACTAAACCTAACGCTAACCTCTAACCATAACCCTAACCCTAACCATGACCCTAATGCTAACACGTCAGCCCTAACCGTAACCCTAAACCTAATCCTAACCCAAACCCTAACCGAAAACCTAACCCTAACCTTAACCCAGAATTCTAATCCTAACACTAAACCTAACCATAAACTTAACACTAACCCTAACCTAATCGTAAACCTCACCATAACCATAAATCTATTCCTAACAGCTAACCCCTAAACCTGACCCTAACCCTAAGCATAACCCTAAATTCTAATCCTAACCCTAACACAAACATTAATCCTAACCCTAACTATAACCATAACCATAACCCTATCCCTAACACCTAACCCCTAAACATAACCCTAACCCTAACTCTAAACTAATTGTAACCCTAAACCTTAACCCAAACCATAACCCTAACCATAAACACTAACACAAACCATAACCTTATTACTAAACCAAACCCTAACCCTAATTCTAACCCTAACGCTAACACTAACACTTACCCTAACTCTAATCCTAACAGTAACACTAACCTCTAAACCTAACTCTAGCACTAACCGTAACCCTAACCCTAAACCTAACCACTAACCCTAATACTAACCCTTACCCGTTCCCTTCACCTAACCCTAAACCTAAAGCTAACCCTTAACCTATGCTTTAGCGCTAAGCAGAACACTAACTCTAACCATCACCTCTAAGCCTAACTGTAATCCTAAATCTAATCCTAAATCGAATGCTAACCTCTAACCATAACCCTAATCCTAACCCTATCCCTAACCCTAACCCTAGCCCTGAACCTTACCCTAAACTCTAACCGTAACACTAACCGAAACCCTAACGCTAACACTAAAATCTAAATCTAACCCTAACCCTAACCCTAACCCTAACCATAAACATAGCACTAAACCTAGCATTAATCCCTTACCCTAACCCTAACCCTACCCCTAAAATAAACCTAAACCTGACTGTAATACCTAACCCTAACCAAAACCCAAACCCTAGCATATGCTTATCCCTAACCATAACCCTAAACCTAACCCTAATCCTAAACGTAAACCTGAACATAACACTAAACGTAACATCTAACCCTAACACCAATCCTAACACAAAACCTCAACCTAAACATAACCCCAACCATAACACTAACCCTAACCCTAAACCTAACGCTAACCCTAAATGCTAACCCTAACCATAACCCTAAACCTAAACCTCAAATTAACCCTAACCCTATCCCATAACCCTATCCCTAACACCAAACCCCTAAACTTAACCCTAACCCTAACCCTAACCTAATTGTAACCCTAAACCTAACCATAACCCTAAGCCCAACCCTAACCCTAAACCTAACTCTAACCCTAACACTAACATTAACCCTACCACTAATATCTAAACCTAACCCTAACAGTAACACTAACATTAAATCTAACCACTAAAGCTAATCTAAACCGTTATGCTACCACTAAACATAACCCTAAACCTAATGCTAACCCTTAACCTAATCGTTAACCCTAAACGTAATCCTAACACAAACATAACCTCTAAGCCAAAACCTAAACTTAAACGTAATCCTAGCCCTAACTCTAACCTTAAACCAAACGCTAACCTCTAACCATAACCCGAAACCTAACCATAAACCGAAACCTAAAACTAACACTAACCCTAAGACTAAACTTAAAACTAAGTTTAAAACCTAACCCTAACCCAAACCTAATGTTAACCTCTATCCATAACCCTAACCCTAACCCTCACCCTAACCCTAAACCTGACCCTAATGCTAACCCTAACCCATACCTCTAATCCTAACCCTCAACCTAACCCAAAACCTGACACTAACACTAAACCTAAACTCTAACACTAACCCTAAACTTAAACATATCCCTAACCATAATGCCAAAGCTAATACTTAAACTAATTCTAACCCTAACCCTAACCCTAAACCTCAACCTAACACTAACCATAACGATAACAAAAACCCTAAACCTAACCCTAAACGCTAACCCTAAGCCTAATACTAACACTAACCCTAACACTAACACTAACCCTAACCCATAACCCTATCCCTAACACCTAACCCCTAAACCTAACCCTAAACCTAACACTAAACCGAACGCAAACCCTATCCCAAAACCTAACCCTAACTCTAACCCTAACCCTCACACTAAAACTAACCCTAACCCTAATCCTAAAACTAACCTTTAAACCCAACCTTAACAGTAATGGTGACCATAATCCTAAAATTAACCACTAACCCTAATCCTATCCCTTACCCTATCCGTAACCCTAACCCTAACACTAAACCTAACACTGAACCTAAGCTTTGAACCTAACCCTAACCCTAACCCTAAAACTAACATTAAACTCTATGCCTAACCCTAACCCTAACCCTAATTCTAACCCTATACCAAACGCTAACATTTAACCCTAACCCTAACTGTAATCCTAACACTAACCTCTAACCCTAGCACAAACCCTAACCCTAACCCTAACCCTATTGCTAACACCTAACCCCTAAAACTAACCCTAAACCTAAACCTAACCCTAAACCTAAGCTTTAATTGTAACACTAACCCAAACCAAACACTAACCGCTAACCCTAATCCTAACCCTAATGCTAACCTAATTGTAACCCTAACACTAGCCATAACCCTAAGGCTAACCGAACCCTAACTCTAACCCGAAACCTAACCCTCGCACGAATCTTAAGCCTAACACTAACCTCTAAATGTAACCCTAAACCTAAACGTAACCCTAACCCTAAAACTAACCACTAACACTAATTCTATCCCTTACCCTATCCCTAATCCTAACCATAAACGTAACTTTAACACTAAAACTAAGCCTTTACCCTAACACTAAAAATAACCTCTAATACTAACACTACACCTAACCCTAACTCTAAACCTAAACCAAACGCTAACTTCTTACCATAACCCTAACCCTAACCCTAACCGAAACATTAAACCTAACACTAAACTCTAACCATAACCCTAAGCCTAACTCTAACCCTAACCATAACACTGAACCTAAGCTTTAACCCTAACCCTAACCCTAACCAAAAGGTCTAACCCTAATTCAAACCCTAACCCTAACTCTAAACCTAAGCCAAATGCTAACCTCTAGCCATAACCTAACACTAACCCCAACCCTAACTCTAAACCTAACTTCTAACCCTAACACTAACCATAACCCTAAAACTAAAGCTAACCCTAACCCTATACCTAACCCTAAACCTAAAACCAAACCCTAAAGCTAACACTATCCCTAACCCTAACCCTAACCCTAAACCAAACATTAAACCTAACCCTAACCCTGTCGAAAACACCTAACCCCTAAACCTAACCCTAACTCTAAAACTAACCCTAAACCTAACCCTAAGCCTAAACAAAATTGTAACCCTAACATTAACCGTAAACAAATGCCTAACCCAAACGTTCTCACTAATACCTAACCCCTAAACCTAACCCTAACCATAACCATAACCATAACCATAACCATAACCATAACCATAATCCTAAGCCTAAACCTAATCCTAACTCTAACCTTAACCCTAACCCTAAAACTAAGTGTAACCCTAAACCTAACCCTAAAACTAACCCTAACACTAAACCTAACCCATACCTCTAACCCTAACCATAACCCTAACCCTAACCCAACCCTATCACTAACCATAACCCCTAACACTAAAACTAATCGTAAACCTATCCCTAACCCTAATCCGAAACCTAACACTAAACCTATCGTCTAACCCTATTACCCTAATGCTAAACCTAACCCTAACCCTAACCATAACCATAACCATAACACTAACGCTAAGACTAACCCTAATCCGAAACGCTCACCCTAAACCTAAGCATAATCCTAACCATAACCCATAACCCTATCTCTAACACCTAACACCTAAGGCTAACCCTAACCCTAATGCTAACACTACATATAACACAAACCTTAAACCTAAACCTAACCCTAACCCTAAAGCTAACCTAATTGTAATCCTAACCCTAACCATAACCCTAAGCCTAACACTAAACCTAACACAAAAACTAACCATAACCCTAACCTCAAACTGAACCTAAGCCAACACTAACCCTAAAATAACCTCTAAACCTAACCCTAACCTTAACTGTAACACTTACCCAAAAAGTAAGCACTAACCCTAATCCTAACCCTTACCCTATTCCTAACACTAACACTAACCGTAACCCTAACACTGAACCTAAGCTTTCACCCTAACCCTAACCCTAACCCTAACCTCTAAGCCTTACCCTAACCCTAAACCAAACACTAACCCTAACAACAACCCTAACCCTAACCCTAACCATAACCTCTAAGCCTAAGCCTAACCCTAAACATAACACTAACCCTAACAACAACCCTAACCCAAACCCTAACCCTAACCCTAACACTAAACCTAAGCCTAACCCTAACCTTAACCCTAACCCTAACCCTAACCCTCACTATAGCCCTAAACACAATCTCTAACAATAACACTATCCTTAACCCTAAGCCAAACTTTAAACTGAACCCTAATCCTAACCCTAACCCGCACCCTATAACTAAAACCTAACCACTAACCCTAACCCTAACCTTGAACTCTAACTGTAACTCTAACACTGACCCTAATTCTAACCCTAACACAAACCTCTAAAACCTAGCACTAACCCTAACACTTACCGTAAACGTAACCCTAATGCTAAGCCTAACCCAAACTTAACCCTAACACTAACCCTAATTGTGATCCTATAACTAACCCTAACCCTAACTCTAAGCATAACCCTAACCCTAAACATAACTCTAACTCAAACCCGAACCATAACCCTAACCCTAAACCTAGCCTAACCCTAACCCTAACCCTAACCATAACCCTAACCTCTAAACCAAAACTTTCCCTTAGCTCTAACCTTAACACTAACCCTAACCCTTAACCCTAAGACCTAACCCTAACCCTAACCTCTAACAATAACCCTAATGCTAAATTGTAACCATAACCCTAACTGGAAACCTAACCATAACACTAAAACTAACCCTAATCTCTAACCATAACCCTAACCCTAACCCTAAATCTAACGCTAACACTAACCCTAAACTCTAACCCTAACTCTAACCTAACACTAATCCTAAACTTAACTGTAACCCTATCGCATACCCTAAACTATAAACATAACCAAAAATTGACACTAACCCTAACCTTAACCTTAACCCTAACCCTAACCCTATCTCCTAACACTTAACCCTAACACTAAACCTAGCACTAACCATAACCCTAACAATAAAACTAACACTAAACCTAACGCTAATCCTCACCCTAACCCTAAACCTAACCCTAACCCTAATCTACCTCTAACCCTAACCTTAAACCTAACACTTACACTAAAACTAAACCTAAACCTAACGCTAACCCTAAACCTAACTCTAAACCTAAGCATAACCCTAACCATAACCACAAACCAAAGGCTAACCCTAACCCTATCACTAACACCTAACTCCGAAACCTACCCCTAACCCCAACCCAACCACTAAGACTACTCCTAACCCTAATAGTAAACCATAACCCTAAGGAGCCTAACCATAAAACCCTAACCCTTACACAAACCCTGACCCTAACCTTAACCCTAACCCTAACTCTAATCCTAACTGCAACCCTAAACTTAATGATAACCCTAACACAAACCCTAACCCTAAACTCTAACCCTAACACGAACCCAAACACTAACCTCTAACTCTAATCCCTAACCATAACCCAAACCCTAACACTAACCCTAACCCTAACCGTAACCCTAACGCTAACCCTAAACCTAACCCTAACACTGATGTTAACCCTAATCCTAATCCTAACCTCTAACCCTAACCCTAACACTAACCCCAAACCTAACACTATCCCTAACCCTAAGCCTAACCCTAACCCTAAACATAACATCCTCAGCCAAAACTTAACAATAACCCTAACCCAAACCCTAACAATATCACTAACCCTATACCTTGCCCAAATCCTAATACTAACCCTAACCCTAAACATAACCCTAACTGGAACACAATTACTAACCCTAACCTTAACCCTAAATTCTAACCCTAGTAACCCTAACCATAAAACCCTAATGCTAACACAAACGATAACCCTAACCATAAACTAACACTATCCCTAAACTTAACACTATCCCTAACCCTAAGGCTAACCCTAACACTAACCGTAATGCTAACCATAACGTTAACCATATCCTTAACACCCAAACCCTAATCCTAACTGAAAATCTAATCCTAACGCTAACCCTAAACCTAACCCTAAGCCTAACCCTAACCCTAAACAAAACCCTAACGTAACCCTAACCCTAACTGAAAATCTAACCCTAACAGTAACCATAATCCAAAGCCTAAACCTGCCCCTATCCCTAACACCTAACCCATAAACCTAACCCTAACCCTAAAGATAACCATCACCCTAAAGGTATCCCAGCCCTAAACCTAACCCTAATACCTAAAGCTGGCCCTAACACTATGCCTAACCCTAACACGAACAATAACCCAAATATGTAAGCCTAACCCTAACCCTTAACATAATCCTAAACCTAACAGTAACACTAAACCCTAACCCTAACCCTAAGCCTAAATCTAAACCTATCCCTAATCCCTAAACCTACCCCTAACACTAAGCCCAACCATAAACCTAAACGTAACCCTAACCCAAACCGTAACCCTAAACATAACCCTAAGATTATCCTTAACCCTAACCCCTATCCCTAAACCAAACTGTAAACCTAACTCTAACACAAACCCTTACACTAACCCTAACCCTCAACCTAAACCTTATAATAATCCTAACCCTAACCGTAATCCGAAGCCTAAGCCTGACCCTAATTCTAACACCTAAACCCTTAACCTAACCCTAACTTACACCCAGCTCTAAACGTAACCCTAAACCTAACACTAACCCTAAGCCTAACTTTTAACACAAGCCCTAACCCTAATCATCACCCTTACACTAGCCCTAATCCTAAACTCTAACCTTAACACTAAGCATAAAGCTAACCCCTAACTCGATCGCCTTAACCTAAGACAAAACCTCACCCAAACCAGAAAACTAATGATAACTCTAAACCTAACCCTCAATCCTAATCCTAACCCTTAACCTAACCCTAACCTTAACCCTAACCCTAACCTAATCCAAAACTCTAACCTTAATCCTAACACTAACACTAAACCTAACGCTAACCCTAATCTCTCACCCTAACCCTAAGCCTAAAAATAAACTTAACAAAAACCCTAAACCTAACCATAAACTTAAAACAAACCCTAAACCTAAACTCTAACTGTAGCATGAACCCTAACTCTAAACTTTTACTCTAACACTGAACATTACCCAAACAGTAACTGTAACCCTAACCATAACTCTAACCCTAACGCTAACCCTAACCCTAATCTAAACCTTTAAACCTAACCCTAACCCTAAGCCTAAACCTAAAACAAACACTAACCCTAAACCTAACACCATCCATAATGCTAACTCTAAAAGTAAACCTAATACCATTCCTAACCCTAAAGCTAACCCTAAACCTAAACCTTACACTAACCGTAATCTTAACCCTAACACAAAACCTAACAATACCCCAAACCCTAACCCTAACACTAACCCTAAACGTAACCCTAACACTAACACAAATCCTAACCCTAACCTTAAGCCTAACACTAAATCTAACCCTAAACTTAACCCTAACCCTAACGCTAACCCTAACCCTGAACCTAACCCTAACCCTAATCACCAAACTCTAACCCTAACCCTAACCGAAACATAAACCTAAACCTCACCGTAACCCTAAACTAAACACTAAAACTAACGCTAAACTTAACCCTAAACCTAATCGTAACACTAACCCTAACCTTAACGCAAAGCCTAACCCTAACCCTATCCCTAACACCTAACCCCTAAAATTAAATCTAACCCTAACCCTAAACCTTAGCCTAACCGTAACCCTAACCGTAAACCCTAACACTAACCCTAACCATAAAACCCTAACCCTAACATAAACCATAACCCTAACTCTAACTTTAATCCCAAATTTTAACCCTAAACCTGAAGCTAACCAAAAGCATAACCTAAACCGAACCCCAACCCCAACTCTAACCTTGTCTAACCATACACCTAAGCCTAACACGAACCCTAACCCTAACCTTAAGCCTAACACTAAATCTAACCCTAATCTTAACCCTAACCCTAACGCTAACCCTAACCCTCAACCTAACACTAACCCTAATCGCTAAACTCGAACCTTAACCCTAACCGAAACCTAACCCCTAAACCTCACCGTAACCCTATCCCTACCACTAAACCATAACTCTAAACGTAAACCTAAGGTTAAAACTAACCCTAACACTAACCTTAACCCTAACACTAATCTGAACACTAACCCTAACCCTAACACTAACCATAACACTAACACTAACCCTAGCACTAAACTTAACGCTACCCCTAAGCCTAATCCTAAACCTATTCAAAACTCTAACCCTAACCGTAATTCGAAGGCTAACAGTAGCACTATCCCTAAAACCTAACCCCTAACCCTAACCTAAACTTAACACTAACCCTACGCTAACCCTAACAATAAACCTAACAATAACCCTAACCCTAACCCTAAACCTAAACCTAAACCTAAACTAACGCCAACTTCTACCCATAACCCTAAACAAAACCGAACCCTAACACTAATCCTAACACTAAACACTAACCGAAACCCTACCCAAACCCTAATCCTAACCCTAACCCTAATCCTAAATTCTAAACCTAACCCAAAGGCTAACCTTAACCCTAAACCTAACCCTAACCCTAACCCTATTAATAACCCTAACCCTAACCTGAAACCTAAAATGAACCCTAACCCTAACATTAACCTTAACCCTAACTATAACCCTATCCCTAACACCTAACCCCTAAGCCTATCCCTAAACCTAGCACTAACCCTAACCTAACCCGAAAACTAACGCTAACACAAACCTAACCCTAAACCTAACACTAACAATAACCAATAAGCCTAACCCTTAACCTAAACCTAAGTGTAAACCTAACCCTAACACTAAATGCTAACCCTAACCCTAAACCTAACCCTAATCCAAACCTTAACCCTAACACTAAACCTAAACCTGTCGGTAACACCTAAGCCCTAACCCTAAACCTAAACCTAAAGCTAACCATAAGCCTAACCCTAAGCCTAATCATAACCCTAACCCTAACCGCAACATTAACCCTAACACAAAACCTAACTATACACCTAAACCGAAACCTAAAACTAACTCTAAGCCTAACCCTAATTCTAACCCTAACCCTAACCGTAACACTAACCCTAACACTAAACCTAACTCTAAGTCTAACAATAAACCTAACCCTAAACATAACCCTAAACCTAACCCTAAGCCTAAACCTAACCCTAACCCTAACCTCTAAACTCTAAACTTAACGTAACAAAAACCTAAACCTAAATCTAACCATAACCCTAACCCTACAACTAAACCCTAAACCTAACCCTACATGTAACCTTAAAATTAACCGCAACCCTAAACTTAACCCTAACACTAACCCGAAACCTTACACTAACATTAAACCTAACACCAAAATTAAACCTAATCATAACCCTGAACCTAACCGTAATCCAAAGCCTAACAATGACCCTATACCTAACAACTAACACCTAAAATTAACCCTAACATAAACCTAACCCTAACCATAACCCTAACCTGTAAACCTAACCAAACCCTTAGACATAAACATAAACCTAACCCTAACCCTAAAACTAAGCTATAATCGTAACCCTAACCCTAACGCTAAACTCTAACCCTAACACTAACCCTAAACCTAATGCTAACTTCTACCGATAATCCTATCCAGAAAACTAACCCTAACACTAACCCTAACCCTAAACACTAACACTAACCCTAACCTCTAAACCTAACCCTAAGCCTAAACCTAACACTAAAGCTAAACCTAAGTGTAACACTATACCTCACCCTAAGCCCAAATCCTAACTCTAAAATTAACCCCAACACTAACATTAAACTTAACCTTAAACATAACCCTATCCTTAACACCTAACCCCTAAGACTACCCCTAAACCTAGCACTAACTCTAACCCTAACCCGAAATCTGAGGCTAACATTAACCCTAACCCTAAACCTAACCCTGACCCCAACCCTAACCTCTAACCCTAAACCTAATCCTAACCCTAACCCTAACACTAACCCTAAACCTAAACGTAACCCTAACCCTAACCCTAACCCTAACACTAAACACTAACCCTAACTCTAAACCTAAACCTAACCCAAAACTTAAACCTATACTTAACCCTAAACCTATCCGTAACACCTAATGCTAATCCTAAACCTCACGCTAACACTAAGTATAACCCTAAAGTTAATCAGAACCCTAAACCTAACTGAAACCGGAAGCATAACCTGAACCCTATTCCTAGCACATAAGCCCTAAACCTATCCCTAACCCTAACCGTAACACTAATCCTAATCCTAACCATAACCATAAGCCTAAACCCTAACCCTAAGAACCCTAACCATAAAACCCTAACACTAAGAAAACCCTAATCCTAACCCTAACACTAAGAATAACACTAACACTAACCCTAAACCTAAACTCTAACACTAACTCAAACCCAAACCCTAACCATTACTCTAACACAAACCCTAACCCTAAATTCTAACCCCAACACTAACACTAACCCTAACATCTAAATCTAACCCAAACCCTAACACGAACCCTAAATGTAACCCTAACCCTAACCCTAACACTAAACCCAATGCTAACACTAACCCTAACTCTAACCCTAACCCTAATGCTAACCCTAACCCTAACTCTAACCCTAACCCTAAACCTAACCCTAAACCAAAACGCAAAAATAACCCTAACCCTAACCCTAACCCTAAAACTATCACTAATCCTATCCCTAGCCCTAACCCTAATCCTACCCTAACCATAACCCTAAGCCTAACCCTAATCCTAACACTAAACCTAAACCTAAAACTAACCTTAACCCTAAACCTAAGACTCACACTAACCCTAAACCTAAACCCTAACCATAAAACCCTAACACTAACACAAACCCTAACCCTAATTCTAACCTAACCCTTGACGCTATTCCTAATACTTAGCCCTAAAAATAACCCTAACCCTAACCCGAACCCTAACACTAAACATATCCCTACCCTTAGACTGAATAAAAGCACTAATCATAACCCTAAACCTAAGCCCTAAACATAACCCTAACACTAACCTTAACCTTAACCCTAACACTAACACTAACCCTAATGCTAAATTCTAACCATAACCCTAACTGGACCCTAAACCTAACACTAACTCTAACCCAAAACTCAAACCAGAAACCTAATCTTAACACTAAACCTAACCCTAACCCTAACACTAACAACTAACCCTAATGCTAAGCCTAACCCTAAACCTAAACCTAACAGTAACCCTATCCCTAACCGGAAACCCTAACCCTAATCATAACCCTAAAACTAACCATAACTCTAACCTTAACCTTAACTCTAACCCTAACCCCATCCCTATGACTTAACCCCTAATCCTAAACCTAAATCTAAAACTAACACTAACCCAAAGGCTAAACCTAACGCTCACACTAACCCTAACCCTAAACCTAACCCTAACCCTAACCTCTACTCTCTAACACTAACTCTAACCCTAAACCTAAAACTAACCATAACCCTAACCCAAACACTAAACCCAATCACTAAACCTAACCCTAACCCTATGCCTTACACCTAAACCCTAACCCTAATTCTAATCCTAAAACTAACACTAAACACTAAACCTAACGCTAAACCTACCCTAAACCTAATCATAACACTAAGCCTAACTTTAACGCAAAGCCTAACCCTAACACTATCCCTAACACCTAACCCCTAAAATTAAATCTAAACCTAACCCTAACCCTAACCCTAACCCTAACCCTAACCCTAACCGATTCCTAACCCCTAAACCTAACACTCACCCTAAACTTAATCCCTAACCTAAACATAACCCTAAACCTAATCCCTAACCCAGCCCTAACCCTAACACTAACACTATCCCTAAAACTATTCCTAGCCCTAAACCTAACCCTAACCCTAACCCTAACCCTAAACCTAAACCTAATCCTAACCCTAACCCTAACACCAAACATAATCCCTAATCCTAATCCTAACACCTAACCCTAACCCTAAACCTAACCCAAACTCTAACACTAACCCTCACACTAACCCTAACAGTAACCCTAATCCTAACCATAGCCGTAATCCTTGTCCTAAACCTATCCCCATCCCTAAAATTAAGCCTAACGTGAACCCTAAAACTAACGCTAAAACTTACCGTAACCCTAAGCCTAAAACATAATACTAACCCTAAAATTAACCCTAACTCTAACCCAAAACCTAACCCCTAACCCTAATCCTAAACCTAACCCTAAGCCTAATATGTAACCCTAACCCAAAGCCTAACCCTAACCCTCACCCTAACCATAACTCAAACCCAAACCTTTTAACCCTAACCCTAACCCTAAACCTAAACCTAACAGTAACGCTAAAGCTAACCCTAACCCATAAACCTAAACCTATCCCTATAACTATCCCTATCCCTAACCCTAACCCTAACCCTAACCCTATCTGTAATGCTAACCCTAACAATAAACCTAATCCTAACGCTAAACCTATCCCTAACCCTAATACTAATACTGTGCCTAACACTTACGCTATCTATAACCCTAAACCAAACTGCTAACACTAAAACTAAGCCTAACCCTAACCAGAACACTAACCCTAATCCATACCCCTAATCTTAAGCCTTACTATAACACTAACCCTAACCATAATACTAGACCCTAACCCTAACCCTAACCCTAACACTAACACTAACACTAACCTGATAACTTATCCGTAACACTAACCCTAACAGTAACACACCCTAACAGTAACCATTAATGTAACCCTAACCCTAACAGTAACCCTAACCAGAACCCTAAACACAACCATAACAACTATCCCATAATCCTAGCCCAAATGCTAACACTAACCCTAACAATAATAATAACCCTAAAACTAACCCTAAGCCTAACCCTAAACCTAATCATAACCCAAAGCCTAACCGTAATCCAAAGCCTAACCCTGACCATATCCCTAACACCTAACCCCTAAATCTAAACTTAACCTAACCCTAACCGTAACCCTAACCCTAAAACTAACGCTTACCCTAACCCTAACCTCTAAAACTAAACCCTAAACCTAACACTAACCCTAAACCTAATCATAAACCCTAACCCTAACCCAAACCCTAAAACTAACTCTAAGCATAACACTAAACCTAAACCAAACCCTAACCCTAACCGTAACCCTAACACTAACAATAACCCTATCCCTAATCACTAACCTTAACCCAAACCCTAAACCTTAACCCATAACATTAGCCCTTAATCTAACCCAAACCCTAACCCTAACACTAACCTTAACACTAACTATAACCCTAACCTTCTAAACTTTACGCTAAACCTAATCCTAAACCTAAAACTAACACTAACACTAACCCCTAACCATAACACTAACCCTAATCCTAACCCTATCCCCAACCCTAAACCTAACCCTAACCCTATCCCTAATACTAACCCTAACAATAAACCTAACCCTAACTGTAACCTATGCCTAAACCTCATCCTAATACTGATCCTAACACTAAACCTAACCCTAACACTAACACTAGACCTAATCCCTAACACTAACCATAATCCTAACCCCTAACCATAACACTAACCCTAATCCTAACCCTATCCCTAACCCTAGACCTAACCCTAACCCTATCCCTAACACTAACCCTAACAATAAACCTAACCCTAACCGTGAACCTATGCCTAAAACTCATCCTAATACTGAGCCTAACACTAAACCTAACATAACACTAACACTAGCTCTAATCCCTAACACTAACCCTAATCCTAACCCTAACCCAAACACTAACCTATATCTGTCACCCTAACCGTAATATTTATCACTAACCCTAACTGTAAAACTAACCCCTAAATTGAACCCTAACCTAACCCTAATCTTAAATGGAACGCTAACCCTAACACTAATGCTAACCCTAAATTCTAACCCTAAACCTAACACTAACCATAACCCTAACACTGACCATAACACTAAACTCTAAACCTAATTCTAACTCTAACCCTAACACTAACCTTAACAATAAACCAAGACCAAACCTAACACTACCCCTAGCCCTAACGTAACACTAACCCCTAACACTAACCCTAACCCTTAGCCCTAACCTTAATCATAACGCTAACCTTAACCCTAAGCCCGAACACTAACCCTAACTCTAACCCTAACGCTTACTTCTAACCATAACACTAACCCTAACCCTAACCATAACCCTAAATTGTAACCATAACATTAACCCTATCACTAAACCTAACCCTAACTCTAACCCTCACACAAATCCTAAATCTAACCCTAAACCTAACCATAACCCTAAACGTATCCCAAATACCTAGCCCCTAGCCCTAACCCTAAACCTAACACTAACCCCAAACCTAACCCTAAACCTAACAATGACCCTAACCCTAACCCTAAACCTATTCATAACCCTAACCATAACCATAAGCTGAAGCCTACACCAAACCTTTCCCTAACACCTAACCTCTCACCCTAATCCTAAACCTAACAAACCCTAACCCTAACCCAAACCCTAACACTTAATCCTAATAACAACCCTAAACCTAACTGTAACCCTAAAACAAACCCTAACCCTAACTCTAACCCTAACCCTTAATCCTAATAACAACCCTAACACTAACCCTAAACCTAAACCAAACACTAACCTTAAACCTAACTCTAAACCATAACACCAAACCCTAAATCTAACCCTAACCACAACCCAAACCCTAACCCTAACACCAACCCTAACCTTGACTAAACCTAAACCTAAACCTTAACCGATCTCGAACTCTAAGACTAACCCAACCCTAATCCATAACCCTAAACCTAACACTAACCCTAACCCTATCCGTAAACCTAAATGTAAATCTAACCCTAACATTAACCCTAACATTAACCCGAACCCTATCCCTAATTCTTAACTCTAACCCTAACCCTAAACCTTAATCTAAACCAAACCCTAACACTAACCCTAACCCTAAGTCTAACCCTAACCTTCTAAACCTCACACTAACCCTAATTCTAAACCTAACACTAACCCTAAGCCTAACCCTAAACCCTAACCATAACCCTAACCCAAACTCTAACCCTATCCGTAACCCTAACCCTAACGCTAAAACTATCCCTAACAATAACCCTAACAATAAACCTAACCCTAACCATAAACCTATACATAAAATTTATCCTAATACTGAGCCTAACACTAACCTTAGCCTTTACCCTAACACTAACCTTAATACCTAGCACTAACCCTAACCCTAACCCTGAAACCTAACCCTAACCATAACCCTAATCCGTCACCCTAACCATAACCTTTTTCATAATGCTAACCCTAACCATAACCCTAACCCCTAAACCGAACCCTAACCTAACCCTAAACTTAAACCGAACCCTAACCCTAACACTAATGCTAACCCTAAATTCTAACACCAACCCTAATCATTACCATTACCCTAACACTAACCCTAACCCTAATTCTAACCCTAAACCTAACCCTAACCCTAACCCAAATCCTAATCCTAACCCTAACCGTAAACCTAACATAACACTAACCCCTAACACTAACCCTAACCCTTAGCCCTAAGACTAACCACAACTCTAACCCTAACCCTATGCCCGCACAGTAACCTTAACAATAAGCCTAACGCTAACATCTAATCCTAAACTAAGCCCTAACCTTAACACTAACACTAACCCTAACCCTAACACTAATGTCTAACAATAACCCTAACCCTATCCCTAACCCTAACTCTAACCATAACCCTGAACTGTAACTGTAACACGAGCCCTGTTGCTAAACCTAACCCTAACCCTAACTTTTAACCCAAACCCTAATCCTAATCCTAAACCTAAACATAAGCGTAATCCTAACCCTAACCATTAACCCTAACCCTAACCATTAACCCTAACCCTAACCATAACCCTAACTCTGAAACTAACCCTAACACTAACCTTAACCCTAACCCTAACTGTATCCCTAAAACCTAACCCCTAACCTTTAACCCTAACCCTAAACCTAACACTAACCCTAACACTAAGCCTAAACTTAATGCTAATCCTAAACCTAAACTTAAACCTAATCATAACCCAAATCCTAACAGCAACCTGAAACCTAACCCTAACAATATCCCTAACACCAAACCCCTAACCCTAACACTAAGCCTAACACTAATCCTAAGCATAACCCTAACATTAACACTAAAGCTAACCCTAACAATAACCGTATCCCTAACACCTAACCCCTAACCCTAACCCTAAACCTAATACTAACCCTAAACCTAAACCTGAACCTAACACTAACCCTAACCCTAACCCTGAATCTAATCATAACCCTAACCCTAACTTAAGGTGAAGCCTAACCTTAATCCTATCCCTAAGATCTAAGCCCTAACAATAACCCAAAACCTAATTCTAACCCTAAGCCTAATCCTATCCCTAAGTCTAAACACTAACCCTAACCGTAACCATTAAACACTAACCCTAAACCTAAGAGTAACCCTAAACCTAAGCATAATCCGAGGTGTAAGCCTGACCCTATCCCTAAAACCAAACCCCTAAACCTGACCCGAACCTAGACTAAGCGTAACCGTAACGCTAACCCTAAAGCTAACCCAACCTTAACCCTAACTCTAACCCTAATGTTAACCTCTAATCATAACCTTAACACTAAACCTGACCATAACCATAACCCTAAACTGTAACCGTAACACTAACCCTATCCCTAAACCTAACCCTAAGCCTAACCTTAACCCTAAACCTATCCCTAACCCAAATCCTAAACCTAACCCTAACCTTAAACCTAAACCTAAAACGAAGCCTAACCAAAAGCCTAACCCTAAACCTAACACTATTCCTAACCTCGAACTCTAACCCTAACACTAAAAATAACCCTAACATTAACCCTAAACCAAACCCTATACCCTAAACCTAACCCTAACCCTAAACTTAATCATAACCCTAAACCTGGTTATGGTTTAGGGTTATGATTAACCCTAACCCTAACCCATAACCTGAAGCCTAACCTGAACCCTATCCCTAACAACTAAGCTCTAACCATAACCCTGAAACTAACTCTAACCCTAAGCCTTATCCTAACCCTAACACTAAACTCTAACTCGAACCCTAACACTAACCCTAAACCTAACCCTAATCCTATGCCTAAATCTAACCTTAAACCTAACGATAAGCCTAACCCGAAACCTAATCCTAACCCTAACACTAACCCTCAACCTAAACTTAACCCTAAACCTAACAATATTTCCGTACACTACCCATAAACCTAAGCCTAAACCTAACACTAAACTTAACCCTAACCATAAATTTAACCGTATACCTAACACTAACCGTAACCCTAACCATAACCCTAAATTCTAACCCTAATCCTAACCCTTCGGCTATCCTTAACTCTAAACCTAAATGTAACCCTAACACCAAACCTAACCCTAAAACTAAACTCTAACCTAACCCTAACCCTAATCCTAATCCTAACACTATCCCTAAACTTATTCCTAGCGCTAACCATAACCCTAATCCTAAACCTAACCATAACCCTAACCCTAACACTAAACATAATCCTAACTCTAAAACTAACCCTAACAGTAACCCTAACCCTAACCCCTAACCCTAACCCTAACCATAAACATAAGCCTATCCTCAACCCAAAACCTAACCCTAACCCTATCTGTAACACTAACCCTAACAATAAACCTAACCCTAACCCTAAACATATCCCTAATGTAATCCTAATACTGAGCCTAACACTAACTCTATCTGTAAACCTAAGTCAAATGCCTAACACCAAACATTACCATAACCCTAACCCGAACACTAACCCTAATCCGTATCCCTAACCTTAAGCCTTACCATAACCCTAATCCTAACCGTAAACCTAGCCCCTAACCCTAACCTTAAGCCTAACACTAAACCTATCCCTAAGGCCTAACCCTAACCCTAACACTGACACTAACCATAGCTGTAACCCTTAATGTAACCCTAACCCTAACTGTAAACCAAACGATAACCCAAAACATATCCTTAACACCTAACCACTAACACTAATCCAAATGATAACACTAACTCTAAGTGTAATCCTAACTCTAAGGGGAACCCTAACGCTAACCCTAAGCCTAATCATAACCCGAACCCTAACCGTAATCCGAAGCCTAACCCTGATGCTATTCCTAACACCTATCCCCTAAATATAATCCTAACCTGACCCTAGCCCTAACAGTAACACTAAAACTAACACTAACCCTAACTCTCAACCTAACCTCTAACACTAACCCCTAACCCTAAACATAACCATAACCCTAACCCTAAACCTCACCCTAACGCTACCCCTAATCCTAACCCTAACCCTAACACTAACCCTAACACTAATCCTAACGCTGACCCTAACTTCTAACTCTAACCCCTTACCCTAAACCTAACCATAACCCTAATCCTAACACCCACACTAACCCTAACTCTAACCCTAACCATAACCCTAACCCTAACCCTAACACTAAGCCTCACCCTAACCCTAACCCTAACCGTAATCCTAAAGCTAACAATAACCCTAAACCTAACCCTAACTCTAAACCTAATGCTAGCCCTAACCCCAACCCTAAATCTAACGCTAACCCAAATCTTAAATGTAAGCCTAACCCTAACCCTAAACCTAACCCTAACCATAACCTTAACCCCTAAACTTAACCCTCACCCTCACCCTAACCCTAACACTAAACATAGTGCCTAAACTATCCATTAACCTAACCTAACCATAACACTAGCACTAACCATAAACCTAACCTAGCCGTAACCATAACACTAATCCTAACCCTAACCCTAACCCTAACCTTAACCCTCTAAAACTAATCCATAACCTAACACTAACCATAACCCTAACCCTAACGCTAACCCTAACCCTAACCCTAACCCTTGACATATCCCTAAACCTAATCAAAACTGTAACCCTAACCCTAACACTAAACCTTAAGCTAATCTCTAAACCTAATCCTAACCCTAAGGCTAACCCTAAACCTAAACCTAAGCCTACCCCTACTCCTAACCCTAATTATAACCCTAAGAATAACCCCTAACTCCTAACCCCTAACCCTAATCCTAACCCTAACATAACCCTAACACTAACCATAAACTTATCACTAACATCTAACCCCTAACCTAACCGTAGCACAAACCATAAACATATCAATAACACCTAACCCCTAACCCTAAACATAACCCTAACACTAACCCTAAACCTAATCCCTAAACCAGCCCTAAACCTAACACTAACACTATACCTAACCATATTCCTAGCCCTAACCCTAACCCTAATCCTAACCCTAAACCTAACACTAACCATAACCCTAGCCCTAACCCTAATCAATAACACCAAAACTAACCCTAACCCTAAACCTATCCTTAAACCTAAACCTAACTGTAACCCTATCTGTAACCCTAATCCTAATAAACCTAACCCTAACCCTAAACCTATCCCTAACCCTAATCCTAATACTGAGCCTAACACTAACGCTATCTGTAACCCTATACCAAATCCCTAACCCTAACCCTAACCCTAACCAGAACACTAACCCTAATCCGTACACCTAACATTAAGCCTTACCATAACCCTAACCCTAACAATAAAACTAGCCCCTAAACCAAACCCTAACCCTAACCCTAAACCTATCCCTAACACTAACACTAACACTAACTGTAACACTTAATGTAACCCTCACCTTAAACATAACCCTAACCATAACCCTAAACATATCCTTAACACATAACCCCTAAGCCAAACCCAAATGCTAACACTAATCCTAACCATAATTCTAACCATAACCATAACCCCAACCCTCTAAACCTAACCATAACCATAACACTAAACTTATCCAGTATTCCTAACACTAAACCTAACCCTTACAAGAACCCTAACTGTAACTCTAAACATAAACCTAAACCTAACAGTAACCCTCACCATAACTCTAACCATATTTTTTAACACCTAACACCTAACCCTAACCCAAACCCTAACCCTAACCCTAACTCTAAACCTAATTGTAACTGGAAACCTAATAGTAATCCGAAGCCTAACCCTGAGTCTAGCCCTAACAACTAAACCCTAAGCCTAACACTTACCTAACCATAACACGAACTGTAACCCAAACCCTAACACTACCACTAACCCAATCTTCTAAACCTAACCCTAACCATAACCCTAACAATAACCTTAACCTTAAATGCTACCCCTAACACTAACCCAAACCCTAACATCTAACTCTAACCCCTAAACCTAATCATAACCCTAACCCTAAACCTAAGTGTAAACCTAACCCTAATGCTAACCTTAACACTAACCCTAACCCTAAAGCAACCCTAAGCCTAAGCCTAACCCTAAACTAACCCTAAAATTAACTCTAACACTAATCCCTAACCCTTACGATAAGCGTAACCAGAACCCTAACCCTAATCCATAACCCTAACCCTAAACCTAAACCTAACACTCATCTCTACTCTAAACCTAACCCTAACCCTAAACCTAACACTAACCGTAACTTAACCGTAACATTAAACCTAACCCTAATCATCACCCTAACCTCTAACCCTTATCCTAAACCTTCCCCTATCCCTAAACCTAACCCTAAACATAACCCTAACTCCAACCCTAAACCTAAAGCTAACTTCTAACCATAACCATAACCTTAACCTTAAACCTAACCATAAGCCTAACCCTAAACCTAACCCTAATCCTAACCCTAAACCTAACCCTAAACATAACCTTAACTCTAACCCCTAACCCAAACACTAACCCTAAAACTTACCCCAACCCTAAACCTAACACTAACCTTAAACCTAAACCTAACCCTAACCCAATCCGTAACCCTAACCCTAACAAAAAACCTAACCCTAACACTAAACCTATCGCTAACCCTAATCCTAATGCTGAGCCTAAAACTAATGCTATCCTTAAACTTAACCCAAATCCCTAACACTAAACCTAACCCTAACCATAACCCAAACACTAACCCTAATCCATACATCTAAACTTAAGCCTTACCATAACCGTAACCCTAACCTTAAACCTATCCTCTAACACTAACCCTAACACTAACAGTAACCCTATCATGAATCCTTAACCCGAACCCTAACACTAGCACTAACCCTAACTGTAACTCTTAATGTAACCATAACCCTACCTGTAACACTAAACATAAACCTAAACATATCCTTAACACCTTACCCTTAACCCTAACCCAAATGCTAACACTAGCACTAACCTTAATCCTAAACCTAACCCTAAACCGAACCCTAAACCTAATCGTAACCCGAACCCTAATCATAATCCGAAGCCTAACATTGAACCTATCACTAACACCTACCCCTAAATCTAACCCTAAACTAACCCTAACCATAATGGTAACACTAACCCTAACCCTAACCCGAACCTCTAACTCTAACCCCTAACCATAACCCTAACCATAACCCTAACCCTAAGCCTAACCCTAACCCTAACACTAACACAAACCCTAACCCTAGCCCTAACCCTAACCCTAACGCTAACACTAAACCTAAAACTAAACCTAACCCTAACCCTAAACCTAAACCTAACCCTAACCCTAACCCTAACCATAATCCTATCCCTAAAGCTAACCATAACCTTAAGCCTAAGTCTAACAGTATCACTATCACTAAAACTAGGTCTAACCCTAACCCTAAACCTAACCAAAACCGTAACACTAACCCTAAACCTAACCGTATCCCTAAACATAACCCTAACCCTAACTCTAAACCTAACACTAACCCTAACCATAAACCTGAACCGAATACTAAACCTAACCCTAACACTTAACTTAATCATAATGCTAACCCCAACCATAACACATAGCCTAACTTTAACCATATCCCTATCATCTAAGCCATAAACAGAACCCTAAACCTAACTCTAACCCTAAGCCTAATCCTAAACCTAACTCTAAATTCTAACCCTAACCCTAATCATAAAACCCTAATCCTAACCCAAACCCTAACCCTAACCATATCCTAACCCTAAACCTAACCCTAACCTAAAACTATACCTAAACTTAACCCTAACCCTAACCCTAATTCTAACCCTAATCCTAAACCTAACCATAATGCTATCCCTAAATATAAACCTAACTATAATGCTAAAACTAACCCTAACGCCTAACCCCTAACCCCTAACCCTAACACTATCCTAAACCTAACCCTAACACTAACCCTAAACTTATTCCTAACACCTAACCCATAACCCTGACCCTAAACCTCACCCTAACCCTAAACCTAATCCCTAACACTAACCCTATCACTCACCCTAATCCTATCCCTAATCCCTAACCCTAACACAAACCCAAATCCTGAAACCCTAAGCCAAAACCTAAACCAAACCCTAAGCCGAAGACTTACCCTAACCCTAATTCTAACCCTAACACTAACCGTGAAACTAACCGTAACTCTAACACTATCTTTCTAACCCTAACCCTAACACTAATTCTTACCCTAACACCTAACCAATAAACCAAACCATAACCTAACCCTAACCCTAACAGTAACCATAAACCTAACACCAACCCTAACACTAACCCTAACCCTAACACTAACACTAACACTAACCCTAAACCTAACACTAACCCTAACAGTTATCCTTAAACCTAAACCTAACATTAAGCCTAACCAGAAACCTAAACATAAACACTAACCATACCCCCTACCCTCATACCTAATCCTAACCCTAACCCTAAACATAAACATAAACCTAACCCTAACCCTAAACCTAACCTATAAAGCTAACCCTAAACCTAACCCTAAACATAAACCTAAACCTAACCCTAACCCTAAAACAAAACCTAACCCTAAACACTAACCCTAACCCTAAACCTAAACCCAACACTAAACTTAACCGTAACCCTAACACTAACCCTATGAGTAACACCAAACATCTAAGCCTAGCCCTATACCTATCACTAACCCTAATGCTAACCCTAACCCTAACTCTAACCCTAAACCTAAACGTAATCCTAACCCTACTGCGCACCCTAAACGTAACTCTAAACCTACTCGTGACCCTAACCCTAACCCAAAATATCGCTCTAACACTATACCTAAACCTATCCCTAGCCCTAACACTAACACTAACCCTAAACCTAACCCTAACCCTAACCCTGAAACTAACCATAATCCCTAACCCTAAGCGTAAACCTAACCATAAAACTAAAACCAACTCTATCCGTTATCCCAAACACTAACACTAACACTAAAACATAACCAATAATCCTAACCCTAACCCTAATTGTAACCCTAACACTAACCCTAAACCTAACCTTTAGGCAAATTTACCCTAACCCTAAAATTATCCCTAATCCCTAAACCTAAACCTAACGCTAACAGTGTCCGTAACCGTAACCCTAACTGTAACCCTAACACTAACACTAACCCTAACAAAAATATCTAACCCTAACCCTAACCCTAACCCTAACCCTATCCCAATCCCTAACACAAACCCCTAACCCTAAACCTATACCTTACATAAAACTTAATCCTAACCGTAGACCTAAACCTAACCCCAACTGTAACCCTAACCCTAACCCTATCTGTAACCCTAAAATAACCCGAAACCTAATCGTAACACTAACCCAAACCATAACCCTAACCCCAGCACTATCCCTAAGCTAATCCCTAGCCCTAAACCTAACACTAACCCTAAACCTAACCCTACCGTAACCCTAACCCTAATCATAAACCTAACATTAACACTAACACTAACCCTATCCCTAATGCCTAATACTAACCCTAACCCTAATACTAAACCCTAACAACTAACCCTAAACCAAAGCCTAAAACAAATCCTAAACCTAACCCTAACTGTAACCCTAACCCTCTATAACTAACCCTAACCCTAACCCTAAGCCTAAATGTAAAACTAGACCTAACCTCTTAACCTAAACCTATCCCTAACCAAAAAACTAACACTAACACTAACACTAACCCCTAACCATTACACTAACCCTAAACATAACCATAACCCTAACCCTAATCCTAAACTCTAACCCTCACCGAACCCTAACCCTAACTGTAACCAAAACCTTAAACTCTAACCCTAACCCTAACCCCAATCTTAACCCTATAATCCTAAGCCAAAGCCTAAGCCTAAGCCTAACACTAACCCTAACCCTAACCCTTACCCAAAACCCTAGCCCTAACCCTAACTATAACTTCTAACTCTAACCCTAACCCTAACCCTAATCCCAACCCTTACACTAACCTCTAACTCTAATCCTATACCTAAACCTAACTCTAAACCTAACCCAAACCTAAGCCTAACCCAAACCTAAGCCTACCCCAAAACCTAACCCTTACACTAAACCTAACCCTAAACTTAACCCTAACCCAAAATCTAACCCTATATCCTAACCCTAACCCTAACACTAACCCTAACCCTGTAGTCCTAAGCCTAACCCTAACCCTAGCCCTAAACATAACTCTAACCCTAACCATAACCCTAACCCTAACCTCTAACCCTAACCCTAACCCTAACCCTAACACTAACCATTACACTAACCTCTAATTCTAACCCTAAACCTAACACTAAACCAAAACCAAACCCAAACCTAACCCAAACTCTAAACCTAAACGTAACCTTAACCCTAACACTAACCCTAACCCTATAACCCTAAGCCTAAACCTAACCCTACCCCTAAACATAACCCTAACCCTAACTATAACCTCTAACCCTAACTCTAACCCTAAAACTAACCCTAACCCTTACACTAAACTATAACTCTAACCGTAAACCTGACCCTAACCCTAAACCTATCACAAACCTAACCCTAAACCTAACCCTAGCCCTAAACCTAACCCTAACCCCAACCCACACTCTAACCCTAAAGCCTAACCATAACATTAACAATAACACTAACCGTAACCCTAATCCCTAACCTTAACAATAACCCTAACCATAACCCTAACATTAAACCTAACGCTCACCCTAACCCTAACACCTAACCTCTAAACCTAATCCTAACCCTAAACCTAACAATAAACCTAACCTTATCACTAACACCTAAAACCTAAACCTAACCTAACCCTAACCCAAAACCTAACCCTAAACCTAACGCTATAATACCTCTAACCCTAACCTTCTAGCTTAAACCTAAGCATAATCCAAACCTTAACACCAACCCTAAAGTTAACCCTAACCCTAACACCTAAACCTAACCATAAACCTAACTTTGAAACCTAACCCTAACCCTAACCCTAAACCTATCCCTAAACCTAAACCTAACACTAATCCTAGCCCTAAACCTAACCCTAACAATAAACCTAACTCTAACCCTAAACCTATCCCTAACCCTAATGCTAATACTGAGCTTAACATTAACCCTAACACTAACCCTAACCCTAATCCCTAACCCTGACCCTAACCCTAACCACTAAATCTAACCCCTAACCCTAATCCTAAACCTAACTCTAACCCTAAACCTAACCCTAAATCTAATGCTAACACAAACGATAACCCTAAACCTTACCTAACCCAATGCCTAAACCTAACCCTAAACCTAACCCTAAACCAAACCCTAACCCTAATCCTAAACATAAGCCTAAACCTAAACCTAATCCTAACTATAAAACTCAGCCTAACCCTAACTGTAACCCTAACCCTAAAGCGAAGACTAAACCTAAGCCTAATCCCTAGCCCTAACACTAACCCTAACCCTAACACTAACCCTAACGCTAATGATAAACCTAACCCTAACCCTGTCCCTAACACTTAAACCTAACACTAACCCTAACCCTAACTAACCACAAACGTAACCCTAACCTAACTAAAACTAACCCTAAATTTAACCCTAACTCTAACCCTAACCTAACACTAACCCTAACCCTAAATTTAACCCTAACCCTAACCTCTAACCCTAACCATAACCCTAACACTAAAACTAACACTAACCCTATAATCCTAAGTGTAAGCCTAAGCCTAACCCTAACCATAAACTCTAACCCTAAACCTAAACCTAACCCTAACCGTAACCCTAACACTAACACACTAACCTCTAAATCTAACCTAAACCTAACAATAACCATAAACCTAACCCAAATCTATATGTAATTCTAAACCTAACCCTAACCCAAACACTAACCCCTAACCCATTCCCTAAACATAACCTTAACCGTAAACTTAACTTTTAACCCTACCACCAACCTTAACCCTAACCCTAACAAATAAGCATAACACTAAACCTAACCCTAAACCTAACCTTAACACTAACTCTAAACCTAACCCTAACCCCAACACGAACCTTAATAGTAATCCTAACCCTAACACTAAACTCTAAACCCGAACCAAACCCAACAATAATCCTAAACCTAACATGAAAAGCCTAAGACCAACCCTAAACCTAACCCTAATCCTAACCTAAATACTAAACCTAATGCTACCATCTAACCAGTAGCCCAACACTAACCCTACCCTAACACTAACTTTAAACTAAACCCAAATCTACCTGTAACCCGAACCCTAACCCTAACCCTAACACTAACACTAACACTAACACCTAACCATTACCCTAACCTAACCATAACCCTAAACCTAACCCCTAATCCTAACCTTAACGCTAAGCCATAAACCCAACCGTAACCCTAAATCTAGCCCTAAGCCCTAACCCTAACACTAAAACTAACACTAACCCTAAACTCTAACCCTAACCTTAACCCTAAGCCTAATCCTAATCCTATAAAACTAAGCATAAGCCTAACCCTAACCCTAAACATAACCCTAAACCTAACCCTAAAATCTAACACTAACCTTAATCTTTACCCTAACCCTGTAACCCTAAGCCTAACCCTAAACCTAACCCTAAACATAACCCTAACCCTAACCATAACACTAACCATAACCTCTAACCCGAACCCTAACCCTAACCCTAAATCTAACACTTACACTAACCTCGAACTCTAACCCTAACCCTAACGCTAACCCTAAACCAAACCTAACCCAAACCCTAAACCTAACCCTAACCCTATAATCCTAAGCCTAAATCTAAACATAACCCTAAACCTAACCCTAACCCTAAATCTAACCCGAACTCAAACCCTAGCCAAAAGCCTAACATCTAACCCTAACACTAATCCAAAGCCGAACACTAACCATAACGCTAACTCTAAACCTAGACCTAACCTCTTACCCTAAACCTATCCCTAACCAAAAAACTAACACTAACACTCACACTAATCCCTAACCATTACCCTAACCCTAACCATGACCATAACCCTAACCCTAATCTTAACCCTATAATCCTAAGCCAAAGCCTAAGCCTAAGCCTAACACTAACCCTAACCCTAACGCTTACACAAAACCCTAACCCTAACACTAACCATAACCTCTAACCCTAATCCTAACCCTTTCACTAACCTCTAACTCTAATCCTATACTTAAACCTAACTCTAAACCTAACCCAAACGTAAGCCTAACCCAAACCTAAGCCTACCCCAAAACCTAACCCTTACACTAAACCTAACCCTAAACTTAACCCTAACCCAAAATCTAACCCTGTATCCTAACCCTAATCCTAACACTAATCCTAACCCTAACTGTAATCCATAACCTTAACCCTAATCATAAGCCTAACTTTAACCCTAAGACTAATCCGAACCCAAACACTAAACATAACCTTAACCTATCCCTACCCCTAACTTCTAACCCTAAACCTAATCCTAACACTAACACTCTAACCCTAACCCTAACAATAATCCTAACCCCTAACGCCAAACCCGAATCTTAACCCTAACATTAACCCTAAAACTAACCCTAAACCTAAGCCAAATCCTGAAACTAATCCTAACCCTAACCATAACTCTAACCCGAACCCGAACCCTAAAACTACCCCTAACGCTTACCCTAACGCTAAACTCACCCTAACACTAACCCTAACCCTAATACAAGCCAAACTTCTAACCCTCACCCTAACCCTAATCTTAAACCTCAAACTAACCCTAATCCTTAACATAACCCTAAAGCTAACTTCTAAACATAACCCTAACCCTAAACCTAAGCTTCAAACCTAAACCTAACACTAACACTAACACTAACACTAACACTAACACTAAACACTTACCCTAACCCTAACACTATCCTTAATGCTAACCCTAACTCTAACCACTAACCATAACAGTAAACCTAATGCTACACCTAACCATAACCCTAACTCTAACCCTTACACTAACCCCAACACTATCGTTAACACTAAGCCTAACACTAAACTCTAACCCTAACCATAACCATAACACTAAACTCTAACCGTAACCCTAACCAAAACCCTAAACCTAACCCTAACCCGAACTTCTAATCCTAACACTAACCCTAAACCTGAGCATTAACATTACCCCTAACCCTAACCCTAACCTCAAAGCCTAACCCTAACCCTAATCCTAACTGTAATGCTAACCTTAACCCTAAACCTAAGGCTAACATCGAACCATAACACTAACTCTAAAACTAACCTAACACTAACACTAAACCTAAACCCAAATTTAACTTTAATGCTAACCCTAACCCTAATCATAAGACTAACACTAACCCCTAACCATTACCTTAACCCTAACCATGACACTAACCTTAACCCCTAAACCTAACCCTAATGCTAAGCCCTAAACAAAACCCAACCCTAACCTAAACCCTAACCATAAGCCTAACACTAATCCTATAATCCTAAGCCTAAGCCTAATCTAACCCTAACCATAACTCTAAAACTAACTCTAACCTTAACTGTAACCCTAACCTTAAACCATAACCATAACCCTAACCCTAACCCTGTAGTCCTAAGCCTAACCCAAACCCTAAGCCTAAACATAACCCTAACCCTAACCCTAACCCTAACCCTAACCCTAACCTCTAACCCTAACCCTAACCCTAATCCTAACCATTACACTAACCTCTAACTCTAGCCCTAAACCTAATGCTAAACCAAAACCAAACCCAAACCTAACCCAAACTCTAAACCTAACCGTAACCTTAACCCTAACCGTTACCCTATAACCCTAAGCCTAACCCTAACCCTACCCCTAAGCATAACCCTAACCCTAACTATAACCTCTAACCCTAACTCTAATCCTAAACCTAACCCTAAGCCTTACATTAAACTATAACTCTAACCGTAAACCTGACCCTAACCCTAAACCTATCACAAACCTAACCCTAACCCTAAACCTAGCCCTAAACCTAACCCTAACCCCAACCCACACTCTAACCCTAAAGCCTAACCATAACATTAACAATAACACTAACCCTAACCCTAATCCATAACCCTAACCCTAACCATAAGCCTAACCTATAACCCCAAGAGTACTCCAAACCCAAGCACTAATCATAAGGCTAACCCTAACCTCTAATCCTACACCTAACCCTAACCCTAACACTCTAACCTACCCCTAAACCTAACACTAACAATAACCCTAATACTAGCTTCTAACGCCAAGCCCTAACCTTAAACCTAACACTAATCCTAACACTAACCTTAACCCTAAGCCAAATCCTAACAATAACCCTAAGCCTAATGCTAACCCTAAACCTGTTTAACAAATTCTAACCCTAAACCTAAATATAACCCTAACCCAATACCTTACACTAACCTCTATCCCTAATATTAATTATTACCCTAACCATAAACCTAAACTTAACCCTAATGATAACTCTAAACCTAACCATAAACCTAACCCGAACACTAACTTCTAACACTAAGCATAACCCGAACCCTAACCCTAACACTAAACTTAACTTCTAACCATATCTTTAACCTTAACACTAAACCTCAATCTAACACTAAAATTAACTCTATTGACAAATTCTAATTGTAACCCTTACCCTAACCCTAAGCCCTAGGAATAACAATAACACTAACCCTAACCCTAATCTCTAACCCTAACCCTAACACTAACCGTAACCCTAAGCCTAACTCTAATCCTATAATCCTAAGCATAACCCTAAAACTAGCCCTCACCATAACCCTAACTCTAACCCTAAACTTAACCCTAACCCTAACCCTAACCGTAATCCTAACCCTAAACCTAAACCTAACCCTGACCCTAACCCTAACACTAACCCTTACACTAACCTCTAACTCTAAACCTAAACATAACCCTAACCCTTATCCTAACCAAAATCTAACCCTAACCCTAAACCTAACCCTAAACCTAACCCTACCTCTAAACTACAACCTAACCCTCAAGCCTAACCCTAACCCTAACCCTAACACTAACCCTAATACATAACCTTAAGGTAAGCATAAGCCTAACCTCTAACCCTAACACTAATCCAAGTCCAAAAACTAACCATAACCATAAGCCTAACCCTAACCCTAACCTCTAACGCTAAACCTAACACTAACCCTAACACTCTAACCCTAACCTTAATCCTAACACTAACCCTAACCCCTAACGCCAAACCCAAATCTTAACCCTAACAATAAAACTAACACTAACCCTAACCCTAACCCTAAATAACACTAAACCCTAACCCTAAGGCAAGTCCTAAACCTAACCCTAACCCTAACCCTAACCCTAACCCTAACCCTAACCCTAACCCTAAGCCTAGCACTAACATAAAACATTAACCTTAATTCTAACCCTAACCCTAACCCTAAACCTAACCCTATCCCTAACCATAACACCTACCCTAACCTTAACACTAACCTCTAACCCTAAACTTAACCTTAACCCTAACCCTAACACTAACACTAAATTTAACTTCTGACCGTAAACCTAACCCTAACCTTAACCCTAACCTCAACCTAACCCTAACCCTAACCCTAATGACAAACCCTAATCTGAACTGTAACACTAAGCGTAACCCTCAATGTAACCCTAACCTATCCCTAACACCTAACCCCTAAACCTAACGCTAACCCTAAACTTAAACATAAACCTAATCCTAAACCTAACAGTAACACTAAACTCTAACACTAACCATAAAACTATCCCTAACACTAACCCTAAACCTAAACCTCACACTAACCCTAACCCTAACCTTAGCCCTAACCCTAAACCTAACCTCTAAGCCTAACCCTAACCATAACCCAAACCCTAACACTAAAACTAACACAAGCCAAACTTCTAAACAACACCCTAACCATAACCCTAAACCTCAACGTAACCTTAACCCCAAACATAACACTAAAGCTAACTTCTAAACATAACCTAACCCTATACCTAAGCTTCAACCCTAACCCTAACACTAACACTAACCTCTAAGCCTAACCCTAACACTAACACTAACAATAACCCTAACACTAAATCTAACGCTAACTTCTAAACATAAATCTAACCCCAACCCTAAATATAACCCTAATGCTAACACTAACCCTGAACTAGAACCATAACCCTAACCCAAACCCTAACCCTAACACTAATCTCTAACCCTAACACTAAACCTAACCTTAAACCTAAACTTAACTTTTAACCCTAACACTAACCTTAAACCTAACCTTAAGCACTAACTATAACACTAACTCTAACCCTAAACCTAATCATAACACTAACTCTAGCACTAACCCTAAAGCCAACACTAACCATAACACTAACCCTAACCTAACACTAAACTCTAAACGTAAACCTAACCCTAACAATAAACCTAAGCCTAACACTAAACCTAGCCTCTAACCCTAATCCTAAATCTTAACCTATCCCTAACTCTAACCCTAACCCTAAAAATAACCCTAACCCTAACACTAAACCTATGGTCTAACCCTAATCCTAACTCTTACCCTATCCCTAACCCTAACCCTTACCCTAAACCTAAACCTACCCTATCCCTAACCATAACCCTAAGCTTAATCCATAACCTTAACCCTAACCATAAGCCTAACAACTAACCCTAACACTAATCTGAACCCGAACAATAACCATAATGGTAACCATAAACCTAATCCTAACCCCTTACCCTAAACCTATCCCTAAACCTAAACCTAACACTAACACTAACCCATAACCATTAGCTTAACCCTAACCCTAACCGTAACCATAACCCTAACCCTAACCCTAACCTCTAACCCTAACCGAACACTAACCTTAACCCAAACTTAACCTCTAACCCAAACCATAACCTTAACTGTAAACCTAACCCTAACCTTATAATCCTATTCCTAAGCCTAAGCCTAACCTTAACTCTAACCCTAAACCTAAACCCAAAGCAAACCATAACTTCTAACCCTAAACCTAATCCTAAACCAAACCCTAATCCAAACCCATACATTAACCTCTAACACTAACCCTATACCTATCCCTAACCCTAAACCTAACCCAAACGTAAGCCTAACCCAAAAACTAACACTAACCCTAAACCTAACCATAAACCTACCACTAACCCAAAACCTAACCCTATATCCTTACCCTAAAACTATCCCTAACTCTAATTCATAACCTTAACCCTACACATAAGCCTAAACTCTAACCCTAACTCTAATCCGAACCCAAACACTAACCATAACCATAACGCTAACCCTAACCCTAACCTCTAACCCTAAACCAAACCGTAACACTCTAACCCTAACCATAAACCTAACCCTAACCCTAACCCTAACCCTAACCCCAGCCCTAACCCGAAACGCCAAACCCTAATTTTAACCCGAACAGTAACCCTAAAACTAAACTTAACCCTAAGCCAAACCTAACCCAAATCCTAAACCTAACCCTAACTCTAAACCTAACCCTTACTCTAACACTAACATCTAACCCTAAAATTAATTCTAACCCTAACCCTAAACCTAACCCTAACCCTATCCCTAACCATAACCCTGAAACTAAACCTAACACTAACCTCTAACCCTAACCCTAACGCTAACACTAAACTTAACTTGTAACCCTATCCCTAAACCTAACCCTAAACATCAATATAACCCTAACCCTAATGCTAATGACAAACCCTAATCGAAACCCTAACCCTAACAGTAACACTAACCCTAACACTAACCTCTAACCCTAACCCTAAACCTAACCCTAAACTTAACCTCTAACCCTAACCCTAACCCTAAGCCTAACTCTAATCCTATAATCCTAAGCCTAACCCTAAACCTAACCCTCACCGTAATCCTAACCCTACCCCTAACCATAACCTCTAACCCTAACCCTAACACTATACTCAAACCCTAACCCTCCCCATAAACCTAACCCTAACCAATACCCTAACCCTAACCTCGAAACCTTACCCTAATTGTATGCTTAATCCTAAACCTAAACCTAACACTAACCCTAACCATAGCCCTAGGCCTAACCATAAACCCTAAACCTAACTCTGACTCTAACCCCAACACTAACCCTACAACTAACCCTAATACATACCTCTAACCCTAAACCTAAAGGGTAACCCTAACACTAACTCTGTCTAACCCTAACCCTAACCCTAAACCTATCCCTAAATCTAATCTTGACACTAACCTCTAACCCTAACATTAATCCTAAACTTAACCCTAAACCTAACCCTAACCCAACTCTAACACTAACGCTAACACTAACACTAACCTCTAACCGAAACCCTAACACTAACTCTAACCCTAACGTAACCCTAACACCAACCATAACCCTAACACAAACACTAACATCTAACCCTAACCCTCACCCTTCTGCTAACCCTAACCTTAACAATAAACCTAACTTGTAACCCTAGCCATGAGCCTTACATTAAAACTCAACCTAACCCTAACACTAACCCTAATGCCAAAACCTAATCCTAAACCTAACCATAAGCGTATCCCTAATACTAACCCTAAAACTAACCCTCACTTATAACCCTAACCCTAACGCTAACCCTAAACCTCAACTTAACCCTAACCCTAAACTTAACGCCAAACCCTAATCCTAACCCTAACCCTAACCCGAAGTCTAACTTAACTCTAACCCTAACACTAACACTAACAATAACAATATCTCTAAACCTATCCAGAACACCGAACCCCTAACCGAAATCTAACCCCAACCCCAATGCTAACACAAACCCTAACACCTAACCCTTACCCTAACCCTTACCCTAGCCCTAACCCTAACCCTAACCCTAACCCTAACCCTAACCCTAACAATGACACTAACCCCTAAGGCCAAAACCTAATCTTAACCGTAATCCTAACGCTAACACTAACCCCAAATCTAAAGCCTATCCTAAACCTAACCTTGTCTAAACCTAACCCTAACCCTACCACTAACACTGACCTATAACCCTAACCTTAATTATAACCCTAAACCTAAACCAACCCCAATCCTAAACCTAACCCTAAAACTAACATCTAAACCTAATCCTAACCCTTACCCTAACATTAAATTTAACTTCCAACCCTAACCCTAACCCTAATCCTAACCTCAACCAAAACCTTACACTAACCCTTACGACAAACCCTAATCATAACACTAACCCTAACCCTAGCACTAACACTAACCGTAAACTAACCCTAAACGTAACCAAACACTAACCCTATCCCTATCACCTAACACCGAACCCGAACCCTAACACTAACCCTAACCCTAAACAAATCGTAAGCCTAACCATAACCCTATCTCAAACACCTAACATCTAAACCTAAACTAACCCTAACCCTAAGCCTAACACTGACATAAAACGTAACACTCACCCTAAACCTAAACCTAAACCTAAACCTGAACCTAAACCTAAACCTAACTCTAACTCTAACCTTAACCCTAACCCTAAACATAACCATAACCATAACTCAAACCCTAATCCTAATCCTAACCCTAACCCTAAACCTAACAATAAATTTAACTTCTAAACCAAAACCTAAGCCAAACACTAAACCTCAACCTTACCCTAACCCTAAGAACAAACCTTAATTCTAATCCTAACCCTAACCCTAGCACTTACCTTGTCCTAACCTAACCCTAACCGTAACCCTAACACTAACCCTATCCCTAACACCTAACCCCTAAAAAACCCTAATCCTAACCCTAACCCTAACACTAACACTAACCTAATCGTAACCCTAACCCTAAATGTAATCCAAAGCCTAACCATAACCCTATCATTAACACCTAACCTCTAAAGCAAACCATAACCATAAGCCTAACCCTGACACCAAATGTAACACTAACCGTAACCCTAACCCTAAACCTAACTCTAACCCTAACATTAACCTTAATCTTAACCCTTATCCTATCTCTAACCCTAACTGTAAACCTAACCCTAATCCTAACCCTAACCCTAACCATAACCCAAAACTCTAACCCTAAACTTAACACTATCCCTAACCCTAACCCTAACCCTAACCCTAATCCTAACCCTAACACAAACCTAACTTTTAACACTCACTCTAAATCTGAACCTGATTGTCAACCCTAACCCTAACGCAAACCCTATATCTAACTTCTAACCCTAAACCTAACCCTAAATCTAAGCTTCAACCCAAATCTAAACCTAACCCTAACCTCAAACCCTAATGTTAACGCTAACCTTAACCCTAACACTTAACCCTAAGTCTAATCCAAACACTCTCCCTAACCCTATCCCTAAACCAATCCATATCCCTAAAACTAACCCTAATCCTAATCCATAACTCTAATCCCAATGTTAACCCTATCCCTAACCAGAATACTAACCCTAACACTTAGCCTAACCCTAAACATTAAACCTAACCCTAAACATAACCATAACCATTCGCCTAACCTCGAACCCTAAACTTAACCTGAGCCCAAACCCTAACCATAACCCTACCCTAAACCTAACCATAACTTCTAAACCTAACACTAACCCTAACCTTAACCCTAACCGTAACCCTAACCCTAACACTAACCCTCTAACCTTAAACCTAACCCTAACCCTATTCCTAAACCCTATGCCAAACCATAATCATAAACCTAACCCTAATCCATACCATTAACCCTAACCCTAAACCTAAAACTAACCCTCAACCTAAACCCAATCCTAACCCTAACCCAAATCCTAAACCTGTCTAACCATAACCCTTAAACATAAACCTAACACTAACCATAAAACAACCCTATAACAATAAGGTTTATCCTAAACCTAACCCTAACCCTATCCATAAACATAACACTACACCTAACCATAAAGCTGAAAAAATAACCCTAACCCTAAACCTAAAACTAACCCTCAACCTAAACCCAATCCTAACCCTAACCCAAATCCTAAACCTGTCTATCCATAAGCCTTAAACATAAACCTAACACTAACCATAAAACAACCCTATAACAATAAGGTTTATCCTAAACCTAACCCTAACCCTATCCATAAACATAACACTACACCTAACCATAAAGCTGAAAAAATAACCCTAACACTAACCAAAAAACTAACCCTACCACTAACCCTAATCCATACCACTAACCCTAACCCTAAACCTAAAACTAACCCTAACACTAACCCCAATTCTAATCCTTACCCTAAACTTAACCCTAACGCCTAACCCTTAACCCCAACCCTAAACCTAACCCTAATCCCAACCCTAACCATCACTCTAAACCCAACCTCTAACCCTAATCCTAACCGTTATCCTATCCCTAAACTTAACCCTAAACCTAAAACTAACCCTAAACCTAACTCTAAACCTAAACCTAAAACTAAAAATAACCATAAACATAAGCCCTAACCCTAACCATAACACTATCCGTAACCCTAAACTTAACCCTAAATCTAACACTAACACTAACCCTAATACTAAACTCGAACCATAATCCTAATCCTAAACCTAACCTTAAACCTAACTCTAACCTGAACTTCTAACCCTAATCATAACCTAAAGCCTAACCCTAACCCTAACCCTAACCCTAAACCTAAACTATAACCATAACATTAATCCAAACCCAAACCATAACCATAAACCTAAACCTAACCCTAACTCTAACCTCTAACCCCAAACCAAACCCTAACCCTAACACTAACACTAACCTCTAACCCTAAACTTAATTATAACCCCAAACCTAACACTAACACTAACCCTAACCCTAAACCTAAACCTAATGCCAAACCTAACTTCTAACCCTAACCGTAAACCTAAACATAAACCTAAACCTAACCCTAACTCTAACACTAAAACTAAACTCTAACCCTAACCTTAATTATAACCCTAAACCTAACTCTAACCCTGACCCTAAACCAAAGCCTAACCCTAACCCTAACATTAACTAAGCCCTATTCTAACCCTAACCCTGTCTAACCCTAACCCTAATCCTACGGCTTACACTAACATCTAAACCTAAACTTAATTATAATCTCAAACCAAAACCAAACCCTAATCCTAACCCTAACACTAACACTAACATCTAAACCTAATCCTAACCAAAACCTTAACCTTAACATTAAATTTAAATTCTAACCCTAACCCTAAGCCTAACCCTAAACCTCAGCTTAACCCTAACCCTAATGACAGACCCTAATCCTAACCCTAACCCTAACCCTAAGCCTAGCACTAACCCTAACCTAACCTAACTCTAACTGTAACCCTCACACTAACAATACCCCTATAACCTAATGCCAAACCCTAATCCTAACACTAACCTTAACTCTAACCTAATTGTAAACCCTAACCCTAATTGTAAACTGAAGCCTAACCATAACCCTATCTCTAACACCTAACCTCTAAACCTTACCTAACCCTAACCCTGACTCTAACCCTGACCCTCAATCATAACACTAACCCTAACCCTAACCCTAAACCTAACTCTAACCATAACCCTAACCCTAACCCTAACCCGAACCCTAACACAAACCCTAATTCTAACCCTAACACTAACCCTAACGATAACACTAAATTTAACTTCCAAACTTAACCCTAAGCCTAACCCTAATCCTCAACCTAACCCTAAAACTAACCCTAATGACAAACCCTAATCCTATCCTTAACCATAACCCTGGGACTAATGCTAACCCAAAACTAACCCTAATGGTAAATCTAACACTAACTCTATACCTAACACCTAATCCCTAAAAAACCCTAAACCTAACCCTAACCCTAACGCTAACCTATTCGTAACCCTATACCTGACCATAATCCAAAGCGTAACAATAACCGTATCTCTAACACCTAATCTCTACACCTAACACTAATCCTGAACCTAACCGTAACACTAACCCTAACCCTAACCCTAACACTTACTCTAACCCAAAACCTAAGACTAACCTTAATCCTAACACTTATCCTATCCCTAACCCTAAAGCTAACCCTAACCCTAACCGTAACTCTAAACCCTAATCCTAAAATTAACACTATCCCTAACCCTAACCATAACCCTAACCCTAATCCTAACACTAACACAAACCCAACTTCTAACCCTCATCTTAAATCGTACCCTGAATCTCAACTTAACCTTAAACCTAACCAAGACCCTATAGCTAACTTCTAACCCTAACCCTAACCATAAATCTAAGCTTCAACACAAACGCTAACACTAACGCTAACCTCTAAGCCTAACCTTAACCCTAACCGTAAACATAACCCTAACTCCAAATCTAAAGCTAACTTCTAACCATAATCCTAAACCTAAACCTAACTGTAACCCTAACCGTAACACTAACCTTAACCCTAAATTTGAACCATAAGCCTAACCCTAACCTGAAACCTAAACCTAACACTAACCTCTAACCCTAATGCACACGGTAACCCTAACCCTAACACGTAACACTAACTGGAACCCTAACACTATCCCTAAACCTAACCCTATCCCTAAACCCAACCCAAAACCTAAACCTAACACAAACCATAATCCCTAACCCTAATCCTAATACTAACCCTAACCCTTAACCTAAACCTAACACTAACCTAACCCACCCCTAACCATAAGCCTAACCTCTAACCCTAACCTTAACTCAAGCACAAACCCTAACCATAACCCTAACCCTAAACCTAACCCTAACCTCTAATCCTAAAATTAACCATAACACTCTAACCCTAACTCTGAAACTAACCCTAACCCTAATGCTAACCCATAACGCCAAAGCATAATCCTAACCCTAAACCTAACCGTAACTCTAACCCTAACTCTAACCCCAATCCTAACCCTAACCCAAATCCTAAATCTGTCTAAACATAACCTTAAACCTAAGCTTAACCCTAACCCTAAAACTACCCTCTAAACCTAACCTTTATCCTAAAACTAACCCTAACCCTAAACCTAACCATAACCCTGACACTAACCATAAACACTGAACCTAAACCTAACCCTATAAAAAAACTAACCATACACCTAAATCTAACCCCTACCACTAACCCTAAACCTAACCCTAAAACTAACCCAAACCCTAACCCCAATCCTAACCTAACACTAACCATAACCTTAACACCTAAACCTTACCATAACCCTAAACCTACCCTAACCATAACACTAATCCTAAGCCTAACCCAAACCCTAAACTTAACCCTAAACCTTACCCTAAACCTAACCCTTACCCTAAACCAAATCTGAACAATAACAGTAACCCTCACCCTAAACCTATCCTCTACCCCTAATCCTAACACTTATGCAATCCCTAAACATAACCTTAACCCTAAAACTAACGCTAAACCTACACTAAACATAAACCTAACCAAAACCGTAAACCTAAACTATAAACCTAACCCTAACATTATCCATAAACCTAACATTAAACATAAACCGAACGCTAACACTAAACGTAACACTAATCCTAACACTAAACTCAAATCGTAATCCTAATCCTAACCCTAACCCTAAACCTAACCCTAACCCGAACTTCTAACCATAAACCTATACCTAACCCTAACCCAAACACTAAGCCTAACCTGTAACCCTAACATTAATCCAAACCAAAAGCCAAACCCTAACCTTAACCCTAACCCTAACTTTGAACCCTAACCCAAACCCTAACCCTAACACTCGAATCCTAAACCTAACCCTAACCCTAAATCTAACCCTAACCCTAACACAAACACTAAACTCTAATCTTAACCTTAATTATAACCCTAAACCTAACCCTAACCCTAATCCTAAGCTTACCCCTCACCCTAACCCCAAACCTAACTTCAAACCCTAACCCTAACACTAATGCTAACCGTAACACTAACCCTAACACTAACCCCTAACACTTACCCTAAGCCAGTCCATAACCATAACCCTAACCCCTAACACTAACCCATATGCTAAGCCCTAAAATTAACCCTAAACCTAATGCTAAACCTAAGCCCTAACCCTAACACTAACACTAACCCTAAACCTAACCTCTATGTTAACCCTAGCCCTAAACTTAAGCCTAAGCCTAACCTTACTCCTATAATCCAAAGCCGAACCCAAACCCTAAAACTAATCACAACCCTAACCTAAGCCTGAATCTAACCATAACTTCTAACCCTAACGCTAACTCTAACCCTAAACCTAACACTTAACTTTAACTCAAAACCTAAAATTATCCCTAACACCAACCCTATCACTAAACGCAACCATAACCCTAAACCTAACCCTAACCCTAACCTAACCATAAACCTAACCCTAACACATACCTCTATCGCTAACCCTAACCCTAACTCGAATCCTAACACTAACCCTAAACCTAATAATAAACTCTAAGCCTAACCCTAACACTAACCCTAAAACTCACGCTAGCCCTAACACTAAATGTAAAGCTAACCTCTAAGCAGCACCCTAACACTAGCCCTAACCCTAAGCCTAACCCTAACCCTACCTCTACCCTAACACTAACACTAACCCTAACCCTATACCTAACTTCTAACCCTAACCCTAACCCTAAACCTAACAATAACCCTAACACTAATCCTAAACCTAAAACTAAATCAAACCATAAACTTAACCCTAACCCTAATACTAACCCTAAACCCTAACCCTAACCCTAAATCCTAACCATAAACCTAACACTATCCCTAACCCTAAACCTAACCATAAACCTAAACCTAACCCTATTCCTAACACCTAACACCTAACACCTAATGCTAACGCTAATCCTAACCCCAAAACTAACACTAAACCTAACACTAACATTACTCTAACCCTAAGCCTAACCCTAAAGCTAATCATAACCCTAACCATAACTGTAATTCAAAGCCTAAACTTAACACTCTCCCTAACACCTAACCCCTGGACCTAACTCTAACACTAAACCTAAACCTAATGCTAACCGTAACCATAACCCTAACCCTACCACTAACCCTAACTTCTAATCCTAACCATAACACTAACTATAACCATAACCCTCACCCTAAACCTAACATTAATCCCTTCCCCTAACCCTAACCCTACACCTTAAACTAACCCTAAGCCTGACTGTAATACCTAACCCTAAACTTAACCCTACCCCTAACACTGTCGCTAACACCTAAACCCTAACTCTAACCTAACTCTTAAACTAAAGCTAAACCTAAACCTAACCCTAAAACTAACCGTAACTCTACGCCTAAACCCATTCTTAACCGTAAACCTTACTGTAACCAGAAGCCTAACCCTAACTCTCTCGCTAAAACATAACACCTAAGACTAAGCCTAAACCCAGACCTAACCCTAACCCTAACTGTAACCGTAACCCTAACCCTAACATTAACACTAAATTCTAATCCTAAACCTAACAAAACTCTAACCCTAAACCTAAACCTACCCTAACACTAAACTCTAACCATAATCCTAACCCAAAACCTAAACCTAACACTATCCCTAACCCTAACCCTAACCCTAAAACTAACACTATCCCTAACCCTAAACCTAACCCTAAACGTAACCCTAACCCTAACCCTAACACTAATCCTAATCCTAATTCTAACCCCTAATGCAAAACTTTAATCCTAACCCTAACCCAAATCCTAACACTAACGCTAAACCTAACCCCACACATAACCCTAACCCTAACCTCTAAGCCTAACCATAACTATAAACCTAACACTAACCTCTAAAGATAACCCTAAGCCTAACCCTAACCCTAACCCGACCACTAACACAAAACGCTAATCCTAACACTAACCCTAACCCTAACCCAACCTCTAAACCTAATCATAACCCTAAACTTAATGCTAAACACTAAACATAAACCTAAGCCTAACCATAACTCTAAACCTAAGCCTAACCCTAATCCTAACCCTAACCCTAACCCTGAACCAACCCTATCACTAAAACCTAACCCCTAAACCTAACGCTAAACCTAACCCTAAAACTAACTCTAAACCTAACCGTAACACTAACCCTAACCGTAACCCTAACCCTAACCCTAAACCCTAATTCAAACCCTACCCTAACACTAACCCTAACCCTTTCCCTAAGCCTAACCCTAAACCTAATCATAACACCAACACTAACTGTAACCCAAAGCCTAACCATAACCCTCTCCCTAACACCTAACCCCTAACCCTAAACCTAAAACTTACCCAAACACTAACCTTAACAGTAAACATAACCCTAACCCTTAACCTAACTTTAACCCTAAATTCTACTCCTAACCCTAACCCTACACCTAACACTATACCTAACACTAACCCTAAACTTTGACGGTAAACCTAACCCTAACACTTACACTAACCCTAACCTAACTCTAACCCTAAACTCTAAACCTAACCCTAAAATTAACACTGACCCTAACTCTAACCATAAACCTAACGCTTAAACTAACATTAATCTCTAACCCTAAACCTAACCCTACCCCTTAAACAAACCCTAACACTGACCATAATACCTAAACCTAACAGTAATCCCAAACCTACCATAACCCTACCCCTAACCCTAACCCTACCCCTAAACCTAACCCTAACCCTTACCTCTAACCATAACCCTAACACTAAACCTCACCCTAAACCTAAACTCTAACACTAACCCTAACCCTAAACCTATCCCTAACACCAACCCTAAACATAACACTAAACTTCTAACACTAACCCTAACTCTAACCCAAACCCTAACCCTATACCTAACCCTAACACTAACCCTAAAACTAACAGTAAACTTAACACTAAATCTAAACCTTACACTAAACTCTATCCCTAAACCAGACACTAACCTTAACTGTCAACGTAAACCTAACTCTAACCCTAACCATAACCCTAAGACTAAACCTAATCGAAACCCTAAACCTAACCATAACATGAAGCCTAACACTAACCCACATCCTAACACCTAACCCCTAACGCTAACACTAAAACTAGCCCTAACACTAACCCTAACCATAATCCTAACCTTAACTTTAACCCTAACACTAAATTCTAATCCTAAGCCTAACCTTAAACCTAACCCTAACCCTAAACTTAACCCTAACACTAAACTTAACCGTGAACCTAAATTCTAACACTAACCCTAACACTAACCCTAATTCTAACTCTAACCATAAACCTAAGCCTAAATGTAATATTAATCCCTAACCCTAACCCTAACGCTACCCGTTAAACTAATCAAAACACTAACCGTAATACGGAACACTAACCCTAACACTAAACCTACCATAACACTAAACCTAACACTAACCCTAACTCTAAAACTGACCCTAACACATACCTCTAAACCCAACCCTAGCCCTAACGCTAACCCTAACCCTAAACCTAACCTTAACCTTAACCCTAACCATAACACAAACCTAACACTTAGCCTAACACATACCTCTAACCCTAAACCTAACCATAACACTAACACTAAACCAAACCTCTAAACCTAACCCTAACCCTAAACCTGAACCTAACCCTAAAGCTTAACCTAAACCTAACCCTAATCCTAAACTTAACCCTAACACTAACCCTAACACTAACCATAAACCTAAGGGTAAACCTCAACCTAACCCTAACCCTAATCATAACACTAACTCTAACCCTGAACTTAACCCTATCATTAACACTTAACCCCTAAACCTAACGCTAAAGCTAACCCTAAAACTAACACTGAACCTAATCATAACACTAACCCTAACACTAACACTAACACTAACACTAACACTAACACTAACCCTAAACCCTAATCCTATCCCTAACTCTAACCCTAAATCTAATCATAACCCTAACACTAACTGTAACCCGAAGCCTAACTCTAACCCTCTCCCTAACACCTAACACCAAACCCTAACCCTAAGACTAACTCTAACATTAACCTATTTGTAACCATAATCCTAACCCTAAACCTAACACTAACACTAACCCTAACCCTAACACTATCCATAACCCTAACTTCTAATCGTAAACCTAACCCTAAACCTAACACTCACCCTAAACCTAATCCTAAACCTAAAACTAACCCTAACCCTGACGGTAATACCTAACCCTAACCCTAACCCTAAAACTACCATAAGCCTAAAACTAACACTAACCCTAAACCTAAACCTAACCCTAATGCTAACACTAACACTAACCCTAAACCTAAACCTAACCCTAACCCTATCCATAACCCTAACCAGAACCAGAACCAGAACCAGAACCATAACCATAACCATAACCATAACCATAACCTCTAAGCCTTACCCTGACCCTAAACCTAACCCCAAACTCTAACGCTAAACCTAACACTAATCTCTAACCATAACCGTAACCGTAACCCTAACCCCAACCCTAATACTAACACTAACCCTAACCCTAACATAAACCCTAACCCTAATCCTAAAACTATCCCTAAACCTAACCCTAATCCTAACCACAAACACTAACACTAATCCTAACACTAACCTCTAACCATAACCCTAAACCTAACCATAGCCATAACCATAACCCTAACCCTAATCTCCAACCATAACCAAAACGCTAACACTAACCCTAACCCTAATTCTAAACTCTAACATTATCCCTAAACTTAACACTAAACCTAATTGTAACCTTAAACCAAACTGTAACCCGAAGACTAACAATAACTCTCTCCCTAACACCTAACGACTAACCCTAGCCCTACCATTAACCCTAACCCTAACCCTAAACTCTAACAGTAAGGCTAACCCTAACATGTAACCCTAACCATAACTCTAACCCAAAAATAACACTAACACTAAACCAAATTGTAACCCTAGCACTACCCCTAACCCTAAACCTAAACCTAACCCTAAGCCAAACACAAACTCTAAACCCTAATGCTAACCCTAACACTATCACTAACCCTTACCATAAAACTAGCTCTAACCCTAACCCAATCTCTAACACCTAACACTTAACCCTAATCCTAAACTTAATCCTAAAATTAACACTACACCTAAACTTAACACTAACCCTAATGCTAAGCCTAACACTAAACCTAATCGTAAGGCTAACAATCACTGTAAAGTGAAACCTAACCTTAAAACTCTCCCTAACACATAACCCCTAATCCTAACCCTAAAACTAACCCTAAACCTAAACCTGAACCTAACACTAACCCTAACCATAACACTAACCCAAAAAACCCTAACCTTTAACACTAACACTAAACAAAACCCTAACCCTAACCCTAACCCCAACCCGAACCCTAACCCTAACCCCAACCCTAACCCTAAACCATAATCCTATCACTAACACCTAACACTAACCCTAAGCATAACCCAATTGTAACATTAACCCTAACTGTAAACCGAAGCCTAAGCGTAACCCTATCCCTAACCCTAACCCTTACCCTAAATCTAAACCTAACTCTAAATCTAAACCTAACCCTATAACTAACCTTAACCCTAACCCTAACACTAACTTCTAAATCTAACCATACCCTAACACTAAGCGTAACCCTAACACTAAACCTAATGACTAACCTAATCTTAACACTTACCCTATCCCTAACCCTAGCCCTAACACTAACCCTAAACCTAAACCTAAGCTTTAACCCTAACCCTAAGCCTGAACCTAACCATAACCTCTAAGCCTAACAATAACCCTAATCCTAACCCCAAATTCTAACACTAAACCTAACGCTAACCTCTAACCATTACTCTAACCCTAACCCTAACACTAAACCTAACCCTAAACCTATCATAAACCCTAACAATAACCCTAACACTAACACTATCCCTAGCACCTAACCCCTAATCCTAACCATAAACCTAACCCTAAAACAAACCCTTAACCTAACCCTAACCCTAAACCTAAGCCTAATCGTAATCCTAACACAAACCATAACCTGAAGCCTAACCATAAACCTATCACTAATACCTAACCCCTAAACCTAATCCTCACCCTAACCCTAAACCTAATCCAAACCCTAACCTTAACCTTAACCTTAACACTAATACTAACACTAACCCTACACTTAACCCTAAACTAACCGCTAAACCTAACCATAACCCTAACCCTAACACTACACCTAACACATAACCCCTAACCCTAACCCTAATCCTAACCCTAAAACTAACCCAAAACCTAACACTAACCATAACCCTAAACCTAATAGTAACACTAACACAAATCATAACACTAACCCTAAAACTAACCCTATCCCTAACACCTAACTCCTAACCCTAATCCTAAACTTAACCCTAAAATTAACACTAAACCTAACCCTAACCCTAACCCTAAGCCTAACTCTAAACCTAATAGTAACGCTAACTCTAACCATAACGGGAAGCCTAACCTTAACATTCTCCCTAACAACTAACCCCTAAACTTAACCTTAATACTAACAAAAACCCTAACACTAAACATAGCCCTAACCCTACCCCTAACCCAGCTTCTAATCCTAACCCTAACCTTAAACCCTACACATAACCCTAACCCTAAACTTAACATTAATCCCTAACCCTATACCTAACTCTTAACCTAACTCTACTTGGGTTACTTTAAAAGTAACCCTAAAAATAACTGTAATGCCTTAACATAACTCTAACCTTAACACTAGCATAACCCTAACACTAAACCTAACCCTAATCCTAATCCTAACCCTAACCCTAACCCTAACACTAACACTAGCCCTAACCTCTAACACTAATCCTAAACCTAAATCTAACCCTAACCCTAACCCTAAACATAACACTAAACCTAACTTCTAACCCTAACCCTAAACCTCAACCTAACACTAACCTTAACCATAACACTACCCTAACAAAACCCTAACCCTAAACACTAACACTAAACATAACCCAGACCCTAACCCTAACCCATAACCCTATCACTAACGCCTAACCCTAACACTAACCTAATCGTAACATTAACCCTAACCATAACCTGAAGCCTAAGCGTAACCCTATCCCTAACCCTAACCCTAACCCTTACTCTAAACCTAAATCTAACTCTAAACCTAACCCTAACCCTAGCACTAAACTTAACACAAACCCTAACACTAACTTCTAAATCTAGCAATAACACTAATTCTAAGCATAACCCTAACTCTAAACCTAACAACTAACCCTAACACTAACACTTACCCTATACATAACACTATCCCTAACACTAACCCTAAATCTAAACCAAAGCTTTAACCCTAACCCTAAGCCTAAACCTAACCATAACCTCTAAGCCTAAAAATAACCCTAAACCTAACCCCAAATTCTAATAGGAAACCTAACGCTAACCTCTAAACATAACCCCAAAACTAACACTAAACCTAACACTAACCCTAACCCTACCCTAAACCCTAACCCTAATTATATCCCTAAACCTAAAACTAAACGTAAACCTAACCGTAACAAAAACCCTAACACAAACCCTACCTCTAGCACCTAACCCCTCACCCTAACCATAAACCTAACACTAAAATTCACCCTAAACCTAACCCTAACCCTAAACCTAAACCTAATCGTAATCCTAACACAAACCATAACCCGAAGCCTAACCCTAAACCTATCCCTAATGCCTAACCCATAAACCTAACCCTAACCCTAATACTAATCCAAACCCTAACCCTAACCTTAAACCTAACCCTAATACTAACCCTAACCCTAAGCCTAACACTAACACTAACCCTAACCCTAAACTAACCCCTAAACCTAACCATAACCCTAACCCTAACACTATCCCTAACACCTAACCCCTAAACCTAACCCTAAACCTAACCATAAAACTAACCCGAAAACTAACACTAACCCTAACCCTAAACATAATCGTAACACTAACACAAATTGTAACCCTAACCCTAACCATAACCATAACCCTAAACCTAAACCTAAACATAACCTCTAAGCCTAACCCTAACCCTAACCCTAACCCCATACACTAACAATAAAAATAAACACTAACCTCTAACCATAACTCTAAACCTAAACTTAACCATAACAATAAACCTAAACATAACCCTAACTTAAACCCTAACCCTAACCCTAAACCTAACCCTAACCTTAACACTATCCCTAACACCTAACCTCTAACACTAGCCATAAATCTAACCCTAAAATTAACCTGAAACCTAACACTAACCCTAACCCTAAACCTAATTGTAACCCTAAAACAAACCAGAACCTTAACCAAAACCCTAACACTAACCCTAAACCTAACCTTTAAGCCTAAGTCTAACCCTAACACTAACCCCAAGCTTTAACCTTAAACCTAACACTAACCTCTAACCATAACCCTAACCCTAACACTAACACGAAACCTAACGTAACATGTAACCCTAACCCTAACTCTAACTCTAACCCTAACCCTAGACCTAACACTAAACCAAATTCTAACCCTCACCCAAATCCTAATCCTAAACCTAAAACTAAACCTAACACTAACCCCAAATGCTAACCCTAAACCTAACTCTATTCCTAAACATAATCCTTACCAAAAACCTAGCACTAACGTTAACCCTAACCCTAACACTCTCACTAACACCTAACCCCAATCCTACCATAAACCTAACCCTAAAACTAACACTAAACCTAACACTAACGCTCACCCTAACCCTAAGCCTAACCCTAGACCTAATCATAACCCTAAACCTAACCTAACCCGAAACCTAACCTTAACCATCTCCCTAACACGTAAGCACTTAACCTAACCCTAACACTAATCCTAATCCAGACAGTAACCATAACTCTACCCCTACCCTTAATTGTACCGTCTAATCCTAACCCTAACCTGAAACCTAACCCTAAAAAAACCCTAAATCTAACCCTAACGCTAACGCTCTAACGCTAAACGTAACCATAACCCTAACACTAACCCTAAACCTAACGCTAACATGTAACCCTAACCGTAACTGTAACTCTAACCCTAACCCTAAACATAACACTAAACCAAATTTTAAACCTCACACTAACACTAACCTTAAACCTAAACCTAACCCTAAACCTAAATGCTAACCCATAACCTAAATCTATTCCTAATCATAATCCTTATGGAAAATCTAACCATAACACTAACCCTAAAACTATACCTAACACCTAACCCCAACCCTAACCGTAAACCTAACCATAAAATTAACACTAAAGCTAAAACTAACCCTAACCCTAAGCCTAAGCCTAAACTTAAACGTAATCCTAAACCTAACCGTAACCTAAACCGAAGCCTAACCTTAACCATCTCCCTAACACCTAACTCCTAAACCTAAACCTAACACTAACCCTAACCCTACACCTAACCCTAACCCTAACCCTACCCCTAAATGTAATTTCTAATCCTAACCCTAACCCAAAACCTAACCATAACTCTAACCATAAGCATAACCCTAAACCTAAAATTAATCCCTAACACTAACCCTAACCCTACCCCTAAACCTAACCCTAAAACTGACTGTAATACCTAACCCTAAGCCTAATTCTAGAATAACCCTAACCCTAATCCTAACCCTAACATTAACCCATACCTCTAACCATAACCTTAACCCTAACCCTAACCCTAATACTAACCAGAACATCTAACACTAAATCTAACCCTAAACCTATCCCTAACCCTAACCCTAAAACTAACACTAAACCTAACTTCTAACCCTAACCATAACCCTAACCCTAAAGCTCAACTGAAACCTACCCCTAACCATAACACTAAGCTTAACACTAACCTTAACCTTAAATGCTAACCCTACACATAACATGAAACCTAACCCAAACACTAACCCTAACCTAACGCTAAAACTAACTCTAAACCTAACCCTAACCCTAACCCTAATACTAATCCAAACCATAACCCTAAAGCTAAAACTAACCTCTAAACCTAACCCTAACCCTAACCATAACCCTAACCCTAAACCTAATGACTAACCCTAATACTAACACTTACCCTATCCCTAAAGTTAACCCTAAACCCAACCCTAAATCTAAGCTTTAACCCTCACTCTAACGATAACCTCTAAGACTAACACTAATCATAAATATAACCCTAAACTCTATCACTAAACTTAATCCTAAACCCGAACCCTAACGCTATCCCTAAAACTAACATTATCCCTAAACATAACCCTAACAATAAACGTAACCTTAAGCCTAACCCTAACTATATCACTATCCCTAACACCTAAAGCCCAACCCTAACCATAAATGAAACCCTAAAACTAGCCCTAAACCTAACCCTAAACCTAACCCTAAACGCAAACTTAACACCAACCATAACAGAAGCCTAACCGTAACCCTCTCCCTAACATCTTACCCTTAACCCTATCCCTAACACTAACCCAAACCCTAACCCTACACCTAAGCTTTAACCCTAACCCTAACCCTAACCTCTAAGCCTAACCCTAACCAAAACCCAACCCCAAAATCTAACACTAAACCTAACGCTAACCTCTAACTCTAACCCAAAAACTAAACCTAATACTATCCCTAAACCTAACCGTAAACCTAACCATAACCCTACACTATCCCTATCGCTATCACCTAACCCCTAACTCTAATGCTAAAGCTAACCCTAAAACTAAATCCAAACCGAACCCTAAACAAAACCCTAACACTAATCCTAATCCTAACTTGAAGCCTACCATTAACGCTCTTCCTAATACCTAACCCCTAAACCTAACACTAACCAAAACCCTAACCATAAGAATAACCCTAACCCTACCCTAACCCTAACTTCTAACCCTAACCCTAACCCAAGACCTAACCCTACACATTAAACTAACCCTAACACTGACTGTAAGACCTAACCCTAACCATAACCCTAAAAACAAAACCTAACCATAACCCTAACCCTAACACTAAACCTAAACCAAACCTTAACCATCACGATAACCCTATCCATAAAACCTAACACCTAAACCTAATGCTAACCCTAACCCTAAAACTCAGCCTAAATCTAATGCAATTGCTAACACTAAACATAAACCTAACCCTAATCCTAAACTAATCCTAACCCTAAACCTAAATGTAACCTGAAGCCTAACCCTAACACTATCACTCACACCTAACCCCTAAACCTAACCCTAAGCCTAATCCTAATCCAAACCCTAACCCTAACCGCAACCCTACCCCTAATCCTATCCAAAACCATAACACTAACCCTAACATGATCGTAACACTAACCTTAACTGTAAACCAAAGCCTAACCGTAACCCTTTCCCTAAACCTAACCCTAACTATAACCCTCTCCCTAAACCTAACCCTAACTATAACCCTAAACCTAAACCTAACTCTAAACCTAACCCTACCCTAAAACTAACCCTAAGCCTAACACTAACACTAACACTAACCTCTAAAGCTAACCGTAACCGTAACCCTAATTTTATCCCTAAAGGTAACGACTAACCCTTATTGTAACCATAACCTATCCCTAACCCTAACCCTAACACTAACCCTAACCCTAACCTTAACCCTAACACTAACCCTAACCCTAACTCTAACCGTAAAACTAACCCTAATGCTAACCCAAACCCTAACACTAATACTATCCCTAACACCTAAACCCTAATCATAACCCTCAACCTAACCCTAAAACAAACCCTAAACCTAACACTAAACCTACAACTACACCTAAACCTAACCCTAAATCTAACAGTAAACCTAAACCTAATCCTAAACCTTAACGTAATTTTCATCCTTACCCTAACCCTAACCCGAAACCTAAACCTAAACCTAAACCTAAACTTAACCTAACCCTAACCAGAACCATAACCCTTTCCCTAACACCTAACCCTAACCCTAAACATAACCCTAAAACTAACCGCAATACTAATGCTAACCCTAAATTTAAACCTAAACCTAACCATAACACTAACAGTAAACCTAACCCTAGACCTAAAGCTTACGCTAATTTCTAATTGTAAACTGAATCCTAACCCTAACCCTAACCCTAACCCTAACCCTAACCCTAACCATAACCCTATCCCTAACACCTAACCCCTAAACCTAACCCTAACTCTAACCTAAAACATAATCCGAACCATAGTACTATCCCTAACCCTAACCCTAACCGTAAATTAACCCTAACCCTAACAATAAGACTAACACTAACAACTATAGCGTAAATCTAACAGTAAAACTAACCCTAACCCTAACCCTAAACCTAAACCTAAACCTAATTGTAACCCTAACACAAACCTAAACGTGAAGCTGAGCCATAACCCTTTACCTAACACCTAACCCTAAAACTAACCTTATAACTAACCCTAACTCTAACCCTAACCTTAAAAATATCACTAACCCTAAACCCTAACTCTAACCCTAAATTCTAACCCTAATCCTCACCCTTACACTACCTCTAACCCTCACCATAGCACTAACGCTAACACTAAAAATAAACCTAATGCTGAACCTAAACCTAACCCTAAACCTTACCCTATGCCTGACACTACCCCAAACCTAAACCTAAACCTAAACCTAACCTAAACATAACCCTAACCCTAACCATAACCATAATCATAACCATAACCATAACCATAACCCTATCCCTAACACCTAACCCCTAAATCGAACCCTAACACTAACCATAACCTAAACTCTAACCCTAACACTAATACAATCGCTAACCCTAACCTTAAACATAAACCTAACCCTAACCATAATGCTAAGCTTAACACTACCACTAACACCTAACCCCTAACCCTAACACTAAACCTAACACTAAAACTAGCCCTAAAACTAACCCTAAACCTAACCCTGAACCCAATCGTAACCATAACACAAACCGTAACCCGAAGCTTAACCCTAACCCTTTCCCTAACACCTTAAACCCTAACACTAACCCTAACACTAATCCTAACCCTAACCCTAAACCTAAGTTTTAACCCAACACTAACTCTATCCTTAACCATAAACACTAAGCCTATACCTAACCCTAACCCTAACCCAAACTCTAACATTAAACCTAATGCTAACTTCTAACCATAACCCTTTCCCTAATCCTAAACCTAACCCTAACACTAAACCTAAAGCCTAACCCTAACCCTAACACTATCTGTAACCCTAAACCTAACCAGAAACAGAACAGTAAAACTAAACTCTAAACCTAATCCTAACTCTAACCCTAACCCTAACCATAACACTATCCCTAACCCTAACCCTAACCCTAACCCTAATCCTAACTCTAACCCTAACCCTAACACTAACCCTAACACTATCCCTAACCCTAACCCTAACCCTAAACCTAACACTGCCCCTAACACTAAACTCTAAACATAAATTAAGGCTAACACTAACCATAACACTAAACCTAACCATAACACTAATCCTAAACCTAAACCTAACCTTAACCCTAATACTAAACACTAACCCTAACGCTATCCCTTATCCTAACCTTAAGCCTAATCATAATCCTAACACTTATTGTAAGACTAACCCTAACCGTCTTCCTAACACCTAACCCCTAACACTAACCCTAGCACTAACCCTCACCGTAACCATAATCCTAACCCTAACCCTAACACTAACCCTAACCCTATCCCTTAACACTAACTTCTAATCCTAACCCTAACACTAACCCTAACCCTAACCCTAACCCTAAACCTAACACTACCCCTAACACTAAACTCTAAACATAAATTAAGGCTAACCCTAACCCTAACCCTAACACTAAACCTAACCATAACACTAATCCTAAACCTAAACCTAACCTTAACCCTAATACTAAACACTAACCCTAACTCTAACCCTAACGCTATCCCTAATCCTAACCTTAAGCCTAATCATAATCCTAACACTAATTGTAACACTAACCCTAACACTCTTCCTAACACCTAACCCCTAACCCTAACCCTAACACTAACCCTAACCCTACCCTTAACACTAACTTCTAATCCTAACCCTAACACTAACCCTAACCCTATACCTAACCTTAATCCTAATCATAACCCTAACCCTAACCATACCCATTACCATAACCATAACATCGAAGCCTAACCCTGAGCCTAACCCTAACATCAAACTATAAAACTAAACCTAATGCTAACCTCTAACCATAACTCTAAACCTAACCCTAACCCTAAACCCAACACTAATACTAACCCTAACCCTAACCTAAACCCTAACACTACCCTAACACTATCCCTAAACCTAACCCTAATACTAACTACAAACCCTAACACTAACCTCTAACCATAACCCTAAACCTAAACCTAGCCATAACCATAGACCTAACCCTAAATTCCAACCGTAACCAAAACCTAACACTAACCATAACCCTAATTCTAAACTCTAACCCTAATCCTAATCCTAATACTAAACCTAATCATAACCTTAAACGAAACTGTAACCCGAAGCCTAACCATAACACTCTCCCTAACACCTAACCACTAACCCTAACCCTAATACTAACCCTAAACCTAACCCTAATCCTAAACTCTAACTGTAATACTAACCCTAACCCTAAAATCTAAACCTAACCATAACTCTAGCCAAAAAATTAACACTAACACTAAACCAACTCCTAACCCTAGCACTACCCTTAACCCTAAACCTAAACCTAACCCTAAGCCTAACTCAAACACTAAACCCTAACGCTAACCCTAACACTATCCCTTACACTAAACCTAACCGTAAACCTAACCCTAACCCTATCCCTAACACTTAACTCCTAACACTAATCCTAATCTTAATCTTAAAATTAACACTAAACCTAAACCTAACGCGAAGCATAACACTAAAATTAATCTTAAAGCTAACACTAACCGTAACGCGAAGCCTAACCTTAGCACTCTACCTAACACCAAACCCCTAACCCTAACCCTAACACTAAGCCTAACCCTAACCATAACCATAAACCTAACCCTACCCCTAACCCAGCTTCTAATCCTAACCCTATGCCTAACCCTAACCTTAAACTCTACCCATAACCCTAACCCTAAACCTAATATAAATTCCTAACCCTAAACCTAAGCCTACTAGGGTTATTTTAAAAGTAACCCTAACAATGACTGTAATACCTAACTCTCACTTTAACCTTAACAATAGGGTAACCCTAACACTAACCCTAATCCCAACGCTAAGCCTAACCCATAATCCTATCACTAACACCTAACGCTAATCCTAACACTAACCTAATCATAACACTAACCCTAACCGTAACCTGAAGCCTAAGCATAACCCTATCCCTAACCCTAAACCTAACCCTTACCCTAAACTTAAACGTAACTCTAAACCAAACCCTAACCCTAACAATAAACTTAACAATAACCCTAACACTAACTTCTAAATCTAGCAATAAGCCTAACCCTAAGTGTAACCCTAACCCTAAACCTAATGACTAACCCTAATCCTAAGACTTACTCTATCCCTAACCCTAACCCTAACATTAACCCTAAACCTAAACCTAAGCTTTAACACTAACCCTAAGCCTAAACTTAACCATAACCTCTAAACCTAACAATAACCCTAACCCTAACGCAAAATTCTAACACTAAACCTAATGCTAACCTCTAAACATAACCCTAACACTAACCCTAACCCTAACCCTAAGAGTAATCCTTACCCTTCAACCTACCCTAAACCCTAACAATAACCCTAATGCTAACACTATCCCTAACACTAACACTAACCGTAAACCTAACCCTAACAATATCCCTAACACTAACACTATTCATACTACTTACCACCTAACCCTAACCAAAAACCTAATCCTAAAACTAACCCTAAACCTAACCCTAACTATAAACCTAATCTTAATCGTAATCCTAACAAAAACCATAACCCGAAGCCTAACCCTAACCCTATCCCTAATACTTAAACCCTAAACATAACGTTAATCCTAATCCAAACCCTAACCCTAATCGTAACCCCAACCCTAATACTAACTCTAACCCTAACCCTAAATTAACGACTAAACCTAACTGTAACCCTAACGCTAACACTACCACTAACACCTAACCCCTAACCCTAACACTAAACCTAACCATAAAACTAACCCGAAACTTAACACTAACCCTAACCCTAAACCTAATCGTAACACTAACACAAATCGTAACCCAAACCCTAACCCTAACCCTAACAACAACCTCCAAGCCTAACCCTAACCCGAACCCTAACCCCATACTCTAACACTAAAAATAAACACTAACCTCTAACCATAACTCTAACTCTAACCTTAACCCTAACACTAATCCTAAACCTAAACCTAACTTAAACCCTAACCCTAACCCTAACACTAACACTAACACTATCCCTAAATCTAACCCTAACCATAACCCTAACCCTAACCCTAACCCTAACCCTAACCCTAACACTATCCCTAACACCTAACCCCTAACTCTAACCCTAAACCTAAACCTAAAACTAACCCAAAACCTATCACTAACACTAACATTAACCTAATCGTAACCCTAACACAAACCGGAACCATAACCCAAACCCTAACACTAACCCTAACCCTAACACTAAACTTTAAGCCTAACTCTAACCCTAACTCTAACCCCAAGCTCTAACCCTAAACCTAACACTAACCTCTAACCATAGCCCTAACCCTAACCCTCTAATGCTAACCCTAACCTTAATCCTAACACAATCCCTAACCCTAAAACTAAACCTAACACTAAGCCAAATTCTAACCCTCACACTATCCCTAAACCTAAACCTAAACCTAAACGTAACCAGAACGCTAATCGCTAACTGTAAAACTAACTCTGTTCCTAAACATAATCCTTACCAAAAAACTAACCCTAACCCTAACCTGAACCCTAAACCTATACCTAACTCCTAATCCTAATCCTAACACTAAACCTAACCCTAAAACTAACACTAAACCTAACACTAACCCTAAACCTAACCCTAACCCTAAGCCTAACCCTAAACCTAATCATAACCCTAAACTAAAGCTAACCCGAAGCCTAACCTTAACCATCTCCCTAACACCTAACCGCTAAACCTAAGCCTAACACTAATCCTAATCCTGACCATAACCATAACCATACCCTTACCCCTAACCGTAACTTCTAATCCCAACTCTAACCCTAAACCTAACCCTAACCTAAACCCTAACCCTAACCCTAACACTCTAAAGCTAAAGCTAACCCTAACTCTAACCTTAACACTAACACTAACCCTAAACCTAAAGCTAACATGTAACCCTAACAGTAACTGTAACTCTAACCCTAATCCTAAACCAAATTCTAACACTCACACTAACCCTAACCTTAAACCTAAACATAACACTAACCCTAGACTAAACCTAAATCTATTCCTAAATATAATCCTTATCGAAAATCTAACACTAACCCTAACCCTATCCCTAACACATAACCCCAACCCTAACCCTAAAATTAACACTAAACCTGACACTAACCCTAACCCTAACGCCAAGCCTAAACATAAACCTAATCCAAACCCTAACCCTAACATAACATGAAGCACAATGTTAACAATCTCCCTAACACCTAACCCCTAAACCTAACCCTAACACTAACCCTAACAATAACCATAATCCTAAACCAAAAATTAATTCCTAACCCTAACGCTAATGCTCACCCTTAATCTAACCCTAAACCTGACTGTAATACCTAACCCTAAAATAACCCTAATCCTAACCCTAGCATAACCCTAACCCTAACCCTAACCCTAAACCTTAACACTAACCTTAATAATAATCACCTGTAACACTAACCCTAAACATAAACCTATACCTTACCCAAACACTAACCTTAACCCTAACTCTAACCCTAACCCATACCTCTAACCCTAACTCTAACCCAAACCCTAGCCTTAACCCTAACCCTAATGATAACCATAACTTCTAACACTAAACCTAACCATAAACCTGTCCCTTACCCTAACCCTAAACCTAACACTAAACCTAACTTCTAACCCTAACTATAACCCTAACTTTAAAGCTCAACCAAAACCTACCCCTAACCATAACACTAAACTTAACACTAACCCTAACCCTAACCTATTCATAAACCTAACTCTAAACATAACCCTAACCCTAAAACTAACCTCTAAACCTAAGCATAACCCTAAACATTACCCTAACCCTAAACCCAATGACTAACCGTAATGCTAACACTTAACGTATCCTTAATGCTAACCCTAACCCCAAACCTAAACCTAAGTTTAACCCTAACCATAACTTTTAAGACTAACACTAACCCTAACCCTAACCCCAAACTCTATCACTAAACCTAAAGCTAAACTCTAACCATAACCCCAAACCTAAACCTAACCCTAACCCTAACCCTAACCTTAACAATAACCCTAACCCTAACCCTAACTTAACGCTATCCCTAACCCTAACACTACCCCTAAACATAACCCTATCTGTAAACCTAAACCTAACCCTAACCCTATCACTATCCCTAACACCTAAAATCCAACCCTAACCTTAACCCGAAATTCTAATCCTTTTTTAAAAACTTTATTTAAGAGGAAAAAGAGAAAAACACAAAACAAAACAAAGTGGTATAAAGTTACACATAATACAGAACTACAAAAAAAAAAAAAAGAAAAAGAAAAACAAAAACTTAACAGTAAGAAATCACCTGTTAATAGATTACATATTATCATCTTGGAAATAGTTGCTCAAATCACAGTTTCAAAGAATACAAAGTGGACATTCAAACAGAGAGACTGCAAACAGCTGTGTTCAATGATCCAAAAACATTAATATAGTCAGCTATTCAACACCCCTAAACACACTTGCTGTTATATACGTTAGAGCTCTTTTTTTTTCCTCCCTCTCTTTTTTACAACAAAATTTACACATTTTGGATTTTATTACTCCTTAGTTCTTATTACTTTTTTTGGGGGGGGGAGAGAATAAAGTCAAATATGGCAAAACAAAGCTGTCAGTCAAAACCAAGGATAGACATAGCACATGATGTAGAACAGAGTACAAGGTTATCAACAATGGTTATCAACGTTGTCTCTTGTTTCCTTAAAAAGAATTGTCTATCTCATTAGATATTAGAAAGTTGGACAAAACAGTAGAGAACAGGACAAATAAAACTGAGGCATTGTAAACATTACAAGACTTCCAAAGGAGACAATATTCAAACCAGAATGGGCATGTTAGTGAATCTTATTGCCTTCAAAGTAGTTGCCTAAACCCTCAAACTTGATACTATCGCACAGAATGGAACAGAGTCTAATCACTCAAAACAAGATCGTGGGAGAATTACAGGACTTCAAAACAAGTTAATAGGAAATCAAAAAGAGTTACTATTATATATCCTAATTTTTTAAATTTTTCCCCTTAATTAAAATAAACATAAGAAATAACTAAATAAATTTTTTAAAGAATAAGGGAGAGATTGAGTTAAAACAGGACATAACAATATAACAATAGAGGTCAAGGCATGACTGTTTCAGCAACCTCGTGCTTCATCACCAAATAACCCAATTTAATAGTAGTTACCATAGTGTCTGTCTTTTTCCTTGAAATATTTGGATAAAACTTCATATACTATAGCTTCAAATATTTCCATATCAAGAAGGCCAGAATAAAGCCTTTCTAATTAATAAGTGAAAATTTTATAAGGCTTCAAGGCCACATAATGGGGAATCATGATTACCACATATTTTTATATATTTGAATCATTACTTACATTAGGGAAACTATTCGGTATTCATACATGCGAGATTGATTTATTTCACTTGTGAGTATGGTCTCAAGCTGCGCCCATTTATTGATAAATATCTCAATGTGATCCTTCTCTATAGCTGAATAATACTCCATTGTATAGAAACACCACAACTTTTTTATCCATTCCTCAGTTGATGGACACTTGGGTTGTTTCCAAGATCTGGCAATTACAAATTTTGCTGCTATAAACATAGGTGCACATATATCACTGTGGTATGATGCTTTCAGTTCCTCTTGGAATATGCCTAGAAGTGGAATAGCTGGAATAAATGGGATTTCCAATCCCAACTTTTTGAGAAATCTCCAGACAGACCTCCACAAAGGCTGTACCAGTCTACACTCCCACCAACAGTGCAGGAGAGTTCCTTTTTCCCCACAGCCTCTCCAGCATTTGTTGTTGTTGGTTTTCTTGATCCTGGCCATTCTTTCAGGAGTGAGATGGTATCTCAGTGTGGTTTTAATTTGCATTTCTCTAATGACCAATGATGATGAGCATTTTTTCATGTATTTATTTGCCATTTGCATTTCTTCATCTGAGAATTGCGTATTCATCTCAGATGCCCATTTTTGGATTGGATCTTTGAATTTTGGAGGTCTGAGTTTTTTTTAATTCTTTATATGTTTTAGACAAGAGTCCCTTGTCTGAGAGAGAGTTCACTAAAATCTTTTCCCAGTATGTGGGTTTTCTTTTCACCATGCTGGAAATTTCTTTTGACATGCAGAAACTTTTTAATAAGAAGTGGTCCCAGTTATTGATTCTGGGAAGTATTTCCCATGCGGTTTGAGTCCTGATCATGAATTCTCTACCTACTCCTATATGTCCAAGGTTTCTACCCAATTTGTCTTCCAATAGATTTAGTGTTTCTGTTTTAATATTCAGATCTTTGACCCATTTAAATTTTAATTTAGTACATGGTGATAGACATGGGTCTAGCTTTAGTTTTCGGCAAATGCAGAGCCAGTTTTTCCAGCACCGTTTATTAAAGAGACTGTCGTTCTTCCAGTGAACCTGCTTGGCTCCTTTATCAAAGATAAGGTGGTTGAGTGTGTTTGTAGTTTGTAGTTGTAATCTATTCCATTGATCTTCGGCTCTGTTTTGATTCCAATACCATGTTGATTTTACTACTGTTGCTTTGTAGTATAATTTCAAGTCAGGGATTGTGATGCCTCCTGCTTTGTCTTTGCTGCTTAGAATTGCCTTTGCGATTCTAGGTCTCTTCTGGTTCCAGATGAAATTTAGGAGTGATTTCTCTAGATCTATAAGGTATGTTGATGGTATTTCTATTGGGATTGCATTGAATCTGTATAACAGTTTTGGGAGAATGGCCATCTTCACAATGTTTGTTCTTCCTATCCATGAGCAAGGGATGTCTTTCCATTTTCTGAGATCATCTTCTATTTCCTTTTTCATTGTATTATAGTTTTCACTGTATAAGTCTTTCACTTCTTTCGTAAGAGTAATTTGTAAATATTTCATTTTTTTGTTTGCCAATGTGAATAGTTCAGTTTCTCTTATTTCCCTCTCTGTGATTTTGTTGTTTGTGTATAGTAATGCTATTGATTTCTGAGTATTGATTTTGTATCCAGCCACATTACTGAATTTATTTATTGTATCTAAGAGTCTTTCAATGGAGTTTAGGGGGTCTTCTATGTAGAGTATCATGTCATCTGCAAACAATGATAACTTAACTTCTTTTTTTCCTATCTTTACCCATTTTATTTCTCTTTGTTTCCTAATTGCTCTGGCCTGTACTTTCAGTACTATATTAAATAGGAGTGGTGATAAAGGACATCCTTGTCTTGTGCCTGATTTTAAAGAAAAGGCTTTCAATTTTTGGCCATTTAGTATAATGCTGGCTATTGGTTTGTCATAAATGGCCTTTATTATATTGAGGTAAAGACCATCTATTCCAATTTTCTGTAAAGTTTATATCATGAATAAATGTTGGACCTTATTGAAGGCTTATTCTGCATCTATAGAAATGATCATGTGATTCTTATTTTTGGCTTTATTGATATGGTGGATTACATTTATTGATTTGCGTATGTTGAACCATCCTTGCATTCCTGGGATGAATCCCACTTGGTCATGGTGTATAATCTTCTTGATGATTTGCTGGATCCTATTTGCCAATATTTTATTGAGGATTTTTGCATCTGTGTTCATTAGGGAGATCGGTCTATAGTTCTCTTTTTTAGTTGGGTCTTTCTCAGGTTTTGGTACTAGAGTAATATTTGCTCCCAGGAATGACTTACGAAGGATTGCTTCCCTTTAAATTTCATTGAATAGTTTGAGGAATGTTGGCATTAGGTCTTCTTTGTATTTCTTGTAGAATTCTGCAGTGAATCCATCTGGGCCTGGGCTCTTCTTGTTGGGTAAGGACTTAATTACATTTTCAATTTCAGTAACAGAGATTGGGTTATTCAACAGTTTTACATCCTCTTGATCTAGCTTTGGGACTTCATATGCTTCTAAGAATCTGTCTATTTCTTCTGTGTTATCAAACTTTTGAGAGTAGAGGTTTTCGAAATAGGTGTTGATGATCTTCTGTATTTCTATTGGGTCTGTAGTGATTTCTCCTTTTTTATTTCTTATTGCATGAATTTGAGCTTTTTCTTCCCTTTTTTTAAATAAGGTTGGCTAGGGGATTATCGATTATATTTATTCTTTCAAAGAACCAACTCTTTGATTCGTTGATTCTTTGGATTGTTTTCTTAGTCTCTATTGCATTGATTTCTGCTCTGATTTTTATAATTTCCTTTCTTCTTTTGGCTTTGGGCTTGACTTGCTCTTCTTTTTCTAGCTGTTTGAGGTGTAGCATCAAGTTATTTATTTGTATTCTTTCTGTTTTCCTGATGTGGGAACTCAGTGCAATAAATTTTCCTCTCAGGACGGCTTTCATTGCATCCCACAGATTCTGGTAAGTTGTATCTGAATTTTCATTTTCTTTTAGGTATTGTTTAATTTCTTCTTTAATTTCTTCTGTGACCAACTGATTACTCAAGAGGGTGTTATTCAGTTTCCATGTGTTTGTGGGATTTTTGCAGTATCTTTTATCATTAATTTCTAATTTCAGAGCGCTATGGTCCGATAACATGCAAGGGATGATTTCAGCTCTTTTACACTTGTTTAAATATGTTCTGTGAGCTAATATATGGTCTATTTTAGAAAATGATCCATGTACTGCTGAGAAGAATGTGTATTCTGATGTTGTTGGGTGGAACATTCTGTATATGTCTATCAAACCCATTTTTTCACAGGTATGATTCAGTTCTGTTATTTCTTTGCTCATTTTCTGTCTGGTTGATCTGTCCCTTGGTGTCAATGGTGTATTAAGGTCTCCTGTTACAATTGTGTTACTGATAATTTGAGTTTTCATTTCTGTTAATAGTTGTTTTATATAACTGGGTGCTCTGGAGTTTGGTGCGTATACATTTAAGATAGTTATCTCTTCCTCTTGGAATTTTCCCCTTATGAGTATGTAGTGACCTTCTTTATCCTTTATAGTCATTGTTGGTTTAAAGTTCACGTTGTCTGCAAACAGAATGGCTACTCCTGCCTTTTTTTGGATTCCTGCTACACGAAGAATTGTTTTCCATCATTTGACTTTCAGTCTGTGAGTATCCTTCTGGGTTAGATGGGTTTCCTGTAAACAGCATATGGTTGGATTTTGTTTCTTGATCCATTCTGCTAGTCTGTTTCTTTTGATTGGTGCACTGAGACCATTTACATTAATGGTTATTACTGTTAAATGCTGGTTAATTGTAGGAATCTTAACTCTCTGCTGTTGCATCTTTATCTTTCTGTTCTGTTTAATTATTTGCTTTGCTTAGTGGTTTTTTCTTTGTGTATCTAAACTGTCTTTCAATATTTTTTGCAGGGTTGGTTTGGTGTTCATGAAGTTCTTCAGCTGTTCTTTGTCATGGAAGTATCATATTTCACCATCTATTTTGAATGATAGTTTTGCAGGATATATCAGTCTAGGTTGGAAATCATTTTGCTTTAGGATCTGCAATACTTCACTCCATGTTCTTCTTGACTTTATTGTTTGTGATGAGAAGTCTGCTGTGATTCTGATAGGTTTTCCTTTATAAGTGATCTGTCTTTTCTCTCTGACAACTTTTAATAATCTATTCTTGTGTTGGATTTCTGGGATGGTGATTATTATATGTCTGGGTGTAGTTTTATTTTTGTTATGACTATTTGGAGTTCTATATGCTTCACTGATCCTTATGTCAGTTTCTGATCTCATGCTTGGGAAATTTTCAGCTATTACTTCTCTAAATATCCTCTTGATATCCTTTATGTTGTCTCCTTCTTTTTCATTAATCCCTATCATTCTTATGTTATTCTTCTTTGCATCGTCTTGCAGTTGTTGAATTGTTGTTTCCTGATTCCTTGTTATTTTTAAAAGATCTTTCCTTTCCTGTTCACTAGCTGCAATCCTGTCTTCAAGGTCTGAAATTTTATCTTCACTTTCATTAAGGCGGTTTATACAACTTTCAGTGGAGTTTTTTATTTCCTGTATATCTCTGTGCATCTGCATTATGTATTCTGTTTGTTTCTTATATTGCTTGTCTAGGGAGTCTATCTTTTTGTTTAGTTCCTCCAATTTTTTATCTGTGTTTTCTTTAGATATATTTAGAATCTCTTTCATTTCTTTTATCGTTTCTTCTTTTATCTGGGAGATTATTTCGAGTTTGAATTTCTTTAAAGCTTCCTGGAGTTGCTTGTCAATTTCAGTAGCTATTGTGTCTGATATATGAGGTGGATGGGATATATTTTCTTCTAAATACATTCCTCCTAGGGTTTCCTGAGATGGGCTGGAGGTTTGAGGTTGTAATTTGGTCTTTCGTTTTGTCATTTTCCTATATTTCTGTGTTTCAAGTGTTATTTGAAAGCTTCCTCAGGATCTGTTGAAAATTCCCTTCTATGTTTGCAGCTACTGAGACTCTGGCATCACGCTACCCCAAGCCATTGGGCCTGCAGAACCAATGGCCCTACTCTGCTTGTTCAGAACTCCGCAGTTCCAGACAAGCTGGGGCTCAGGGACACTGTGCGCCCACCTGCCCCTTGAAAGCTCCACCGCTCTTCAATCACAGCTGGGTTAGGGTACTCACCACAGGCCGCGGTGCCTCAGGAGCTTGTGATCCCTCCCTGCTTGCAGAGATATCCACAGTCCTCCAGACAAAGGAAGGAACAGCAGCAAAACAGGCTGGGCTCTGGGGATAGTGTGGGCCCGCCCACCCTTTGGAAGCTCAGCAGACCTCCAAGTGCAGCCGGGATGGGGAGGCGGATGTAGTGGTCTCTAACCCGCTGCTCCACTTCACTGTACCTGGAAGCCTGGGGGGTCCGGAACAGTCTGAAATTTGGGCAGAGTGTGCTGAGCACTCACCACTGGCGAGGTGCCTCAGGAACCTGCGACCTCTCCCTGCTTGCAGAGATATTCAGTCCTCCAGACAAAGGAAGGGGCTTCTGCAGGCCCTCCAGATCCGCCCAGCTCCTCCTCTGCCTGAAATTCTAATCCTAACCCTAAACCTAACACTAACCTAAACCTAACACTAACCCTAACCCTAACCTCTAACACTAACATTAATCCGAACTCGAACACTAATCATAATACTAATCCTAACACCAATCCTAACCCTAACCGTAACCTTAACCCTAACCCTAAACTCTAACACTTACCCTAAGCCAAATCCTAACCCTAACCTGAACCCTAACCCTAACTCTAAACCTAACAGTAACACTAACCCTAACACTAAACTCTAACTGTAAACCTAAACATAACCCTAACCCTTACCTAACCCTAGCCCTAAACCTAACACTAACCCTAACCCCAAACGCTAACCCTAACCTTAACCATAACCCTAACCCTAACCATAAACCCTAAACGTAAACCTAACACTAAATAAAACAATAAACCTACCCCTAAAACTAATCCATACCACTAACCCTAACCCTAACACTAACTCTAACCTAACCCTAAACCCAATCCTAAGCCTAACCCTGACCCTAACACTAACCCCTAACCATTGCACTAACCCTAACCCTAACACTAACATTAAACCTAACCCTTACCTTACCCCTAACCCTAACCCTCAACATAATCCTAAACATAACCCTAAACCTAACCCTAAACTAAAACCCTAACAATACCCTTAACACTATCCCTAACCCTAACACTAAACCTAACCCTAACACTAACACAAAAATAACTTCTAAACCTCATACTAAATCTAACCCTAAAGCTCAACTTAATCCTAAACCTAAGCATAACCCTATAGCTAACTTCTAACCCTCAGCCTAATCCTAAACCTAAGATTCAACTCAAATGCTAACCCTAACCTCTAAGCCTAACACTAACCCTAACCGTAACCATAAAACTAATTCCAAATCTAACACTAATTTCTAACCATAATCCAAACACTAAACCTAACTCTATACCTAGCCCTAATGCTAACCCTGACCATGAAATCGAACCGTTACCGAACCTAACTCTAAACCTAACCCTAAACTCTAACCCTAACACTAACACTAACAACTAGCCCTAACACTTAACTCTAACTCTAAACTTAACACTATCCCTAACCCTAACCTAACGCTATCCCTAACCCGAACCCTAAACCTAAAGGTAACCCTAAACCTAATCCCTAACATTACTCCTAAACCTATCCCTAAGCCTAACCCTAACACTAACACTAATCCTTACCCTAACAGTAACACTAACCCTAAACATTAAAAAATAACCCTAAAAGCAACCCTAACCATAAACCTAAACTCAAGTCTTAAACTTAAACCAAACCCAAACGCTAAGCATAAACCTAACCCTAGCCCTAAACCTAATCTCTAACCCTAACCCTAACCCTAACCCTAACCCTCTAACCATAACCCTAATGCTAACCCTAACCCTAAACCAAAACCTAACCCAAAACCTAACATCTAAAGATAACTGTAACTCTAAACCTAACCCTACACCTAACCCTCACTGTAACACTAAACTCTAACCATTACCCTAACCCTAAACCTAACCCTAACCTCGAAACCAAACCTGAATTATAAACCTAAACCTAACCCTAACACTAAACATACCCTAAAACTAAAACTAACCCTAACATAAACCTAACGTCTAACCCTAACCCTAACCCAAAACCTAACGTCTAACCATAACACTAACACTAAACTCAACTTCTAACCTTAACCCTAACCCAAAACCTAACCCTAACTGTAACACTAACCCCTAACCATTACCCTAATCTAACCATAACCCTAACTGTAAGCACTAACCCTAACCCTAACGCTAAGCCCTAAACATAACACTAAATGTAACCCTAAGCCCTAACACTAACACTAACACTAAACTAACCCTAACTTTTAACCTTAACCCTAACCCTAACCCTAACCCTAATCCTAACCCTAATCCTATAATCCTAAACCTAACCCTAACCCTAAACCTAACCATAACCCTAAAACTAACCCTACCCAAAACCACTGAACCAACCCCTATCTGTAACGCTAACCCTAACCTCTAATCTTAACCCTATCCCTAAATATAACCTCTAACTCTAAACCTAAACCTAAACCTAACCATAACCCTAACACCAATCCTAACCCTAACCATAACCCTAACCTTAACCCTGGCTAAAGCTAACGCTAACCCTATCCCTAACCCTAACCCTACACCTAACTCTAAACATAATCCTAACCCTAACTCTAACCCTAAACCTAAACCTAACAATAACCCCAAAACTTACTTCTAAACCTAACCCTAACATTAAATCTAACACTAACATTAACCCTAAACCTAATCCTAGCCTCTAACCCCAACACTAATCCTAGCACTTAAACCTAACTCTAACTCTAACACTATCCCTAACCCTAACCCTACCCCTAAACCCAACCCTAACACTAAAGCTAACCCTAATCACTAACCCTAATCCTAGCACTAACTCTAACCCTAACACATACCTCTATCGCTAACACTAACCCTAACCCTAACACTAATCCTAACCATTACCCTAACCCTAAACATTAAACCTAACCATAACCTTAACACTAACCATAAGCCTATCCTCTAACCCTAAACTTTACCTAAACCCAAATTCTAACCATAACTATTACGCTAACACTAACCCTAACTTCTATCACTAACCCTAAGCCTAAACCTAACCCTAACCCTAACCCTAATCCTGACCTATCCCTAACCATTAAGCTAACCCTAACTCTAACCCTAAACCTAAACCTAACCCTAACAATAACCATAACCCTCACCCTAAACCTATCCTCTACCCTAATCGTAACACTTATCCTTTACATAAACCTAACCCTAAACCTAAAACTAACCCTAAACCTAACCCTAAACCTAAACCTAAAACTAACCATAACCGTAACCCTAAATCGTAACACTAAACCTAACACTGTCCCTAACCTTAACCCTAACCCAAACTCTAAACCTAACCCTAACATTATACCTAACACTAAACTCCAAACGTAACCCTAACTGTACCCCTAACCTTAACACGAACTTCTAAACCGAAACTTAACCCTAACCCTAACCCTAAGCCTAATCTCTAACCAAAATATTAATACGAACTCGAACACTAACCATAGCACTAAACCTAACCCTTACCCTAATCTCTAACCCTAACCAAAACCCAAACCCAAACACTCTAACCCTAAACCTAACTCTAACTCTAACCATAAACCCTAACGCCAAATCCTAATCTTAATACTAACATTAAACCTAAGAGTAGCACTAACCCTAACCCCAATTCTAACCCTAACCCTAACCTAACCTTGACCCCATCTAACACTAACACTAAACCTAACCCTGACCCTAAGCATAACATTAACCTCTATGCCTAACCTTAATTATAAACCTAAACCTAACACTAACACTAACCCTAACCCTAACCCTAAACTTAAACCTAAACCTAAACCTAAACCTAACCCTAAGGCTAACACTAACAAAGAATGCCAAACCCTAATCCTGAAACTAACCCTAACCCTAACCCTAAGCGCAATCCAAACCCCAATTCTTATCCAAAACTTGTCTAACCCTAAACCAAACCTTAACTCTAACCCTAAAACTAACCTCTAAACATACCCTTAATCCTAAACTTAACACTAACCCTAAAACTAACCCTAACGCTGACCCTAACAGTAACACTAACCCTAAACCTAAACCTAAACCTAACTCTAAACCTAACCCTAACCCTAAAACTAACACTAACCTTAATCCTAAACATTACCCTATCCGTAACCCTAACCGTAAACCTAAACCTAAACATAACGCTAACCGTAACCGTAACACTAAACAATAACCCTAACACTAACACTATCCCTAGCCCTACCCCTAAACATAATCCTAAATCTATAATCCTAAATCTAACCCAAAACCTAATGCTAACCCTAACCTTAACATAACCTCTGACCTTAAGCTTAACCCAACACTAACCCTAACCATAACCTTAACCCTAACAGTAATTCTAACACTAACCCTCTAACCATAACCATAACCCTAACCGTAAACCTAACTCTAAACCTAACCCTAATCCTAACACCTAATGCCAAACCCTAATCCTAAACCTAGCCCTAACCCTAACACTAAACCTAACCGGAACCCCAATCCTAACCCTAACCCTAATCCAAAACTTGTCTAACCCTAACACTAACTTTACACTAACCCTAAAGCTAACCTTTAACCCTACCCTTAAACCTAAACTTAACCCTCACCCTAACCCTAAGTCTAACCCTAACCCTAATGCTAACCATAAGACCCAAACCTAACCCTAACCCTAACCCTAAAAATTACCCTACTCCTAACACTAACTCATACTTCTAACACTAACCCTAATCCTAACACTAAACCTAGCCCTTTACACTAACACTAACACTAAACTCGAACCCTAACCCTAACTATAACCCTAAATTAACCATAAGCCTAACCCCTAACCCTAAGCCTAATCCGTACCCGAACACTAACCATAAACATAACCCTAACCTAACTCTAACCCTAATGCTAACCATAACCCTAACCCTAACCTAACAATAACCCTAATCCTAAAACTAACCCTAACCCTAACCCTTAACCTAACACTGACACTAACACTAAAATCTAACCGAAACCCACCATAACCCTAAACCTAACCATAAGCCTAAACTCTAACCCTAAAACTAATCCGAACCCAAACACTAACCATAAACCTAACCCCAAACTTAACCCTAAACTCTAACTCTACCCCTAACCCTAACACTAACACTCTAACCCTAACCCTAACCTTAAGTCCTAATGCCAAACCTAATCCTAACCCTAACACTAAACCTAACACTAATCCTGAACCTAATCCGAATCCTAACCCTAACCTTAACCCTAACCCTAACTCTAACCCTGTCTAAACCGGACCCTAACCTTAAACCTAACCCTAAACGTAACACTAACATCTAACCCTAAACTTAATATTAAAGCTAAACAGAAACCTAACCCAAACCCTAACTCTAACCATAACGCAAACACTAACACTAACCTCTAACCCAAACCCTAGCCCTAACCCTAACACTAACCTAACCCTAACACCAAACATAACACTAACCCTCACACTAAACGCTAACCCTAACCCTCACACTTACACTATCCCTAACCCTAAAACTAAACCTAACTTGGAACCCTACACTCAACCATTACACTAAAGCTCAACCTAACCCTAAATCTAACCCTAACCCTTACACTGACTTCTAATCCTAACCTAAACCTAACCCTAAACCTCAACGTAACCCTAACCCTAAAGCCAAAACCAAATTCTAAGCCTAACCCTAACTCTAAGCCTAACCTAACTCTAACCCTAACACTGACACTAACCCTAAAACGATCCCTAACACCTAAACACTAACCTAACCCTAAACCTAACGCTAAAGCTAACGCTAACCGTAAACCTTATCCTAAAACTAACCCTAACCCTAACCTTAATTATAACCCTAAACCTAACCCTAACCCGAACCCTAACACGAAACCTAAATTCTAACCCTAACCCTAAACCTAACCCTAATCCTAACACTAACCCCTAACCATTACCCTAACTCTAACCATAACCCTAACCCTAACCTCTAACACTAACCCTAACAATGAGCCCTTAACTTAACCCTAACCCTAAGCCCTAACCCTTACACTAACACTAACACTAAACCTAACCCTAAACTCTAACCCTAACACTAACCCTAACCCTAACACTAACCATAGGTTAACTCTAATCCTATAATCCTAAGCCTAACCCTAACAATAACCCTAACCCTAAACATAACCATAACCTCTAAAAATAACCCTACCCTAACGCTAACCCTAACATCTAACCCTAACCCTAACCATAACCATAACCTCTAACACTAAACCTAACCCTAACCGTAACCCTAAGCCTAACCTTAAGCATAACAATAACCATAGCCCTAACACTAACTCTAACACTAACCATAACTTCTAATGGTAAGCCTAACCTTAAACATAACCCTAATCATAAAACTAACCCTAACAATAATCTCTAAGCCTAAACATAATTCTAACCCTAACTGTAACCCTAAGCTCTAAGCCTAGCACTAACACAAAAAATAACGCAAAGCTCTAACTCTAAACCTAACAGTACCCTAACCCTAACCCTATCCCTAACTTCTAACCCTAACCCTAACCATAACACTAACCCTAAGCCATAAACCTAAGACTAAACCTAAGCAATAAACTTAACCCTAACCCTAACACTATACCTAAGCCCTAACCCTAACACTAACATTGACCCTATCCCTAACATTTAACCCTAACCCTAAACCTAACCCTAATCCTCTAATCGTAAGCCTAAACCTAACACTAACCCTAACAATAACCTTAAACACAAACATAAACATAACCTCTAACCATAACTATAACCCTAACCCTAAACTTAACCCTAGCACTAACCGTCGCCCTAACCTTAAATCTAATGCTAATCTTTAACCATCACCCTAAACCTAACCCTAAGCATAACCCTAACGCTAACCCTACCCTAACACTAACACTATCACAAACATTAACACTAAACCAAACTTCTAAAACTAACCCTAACACAAAACCTAACCATAACCATAACACTAACCCTATCACTAACCGCTAACCAAAACCACAACCATAACCATAATCCTAACCCTAATACCTAATGCGACTGAAACACTAAGCCTTAAACCTAACCCTAACTCTAACCCTAACACTAAAGCCTAACCCTAACCCTAAGCCCTAACACTAAAACTAAAACTAACCCTAACACTAACCCTATCCCTAACCCTAACCCTAAAGATAACCCTAATCCCATAATCCTAAGCCTAACCCTAACTGAACCCTAACTCTAACCCTAACAATAACCTCTAACACTAAGCCTAACCCTAACGCTAACCATAACCATAACTTCTAACCATAAGCTTAACAATAACTCGAACCCTAACACTAACCCTCTAACCCTAACCCTAACACTATCCCTCTAACCCTAAAACTAACCATAAACCTAACACTAACTTTAAATCCTAAACCTAACCCTAATCATAACATCTAACCCTAACCCTAACCCTAAACCTAACACTAATCCTAAACCTAAACCTAAACCTAAACCTAAACCAAACCCTAAAACTAACCCGTCTAACTCTAACACTAATCTAACCCTAAACATAACACTAACCTCTAACTCAAACTCTAACCCTAAACCTAACACTGACTGTAAAATCTAACCATAATCCTAACCCTAACCCTACAACTAAACCTAAGCCTAATCATATGCCTAACCTTAACCCTCAAACCCTAAAACTAACCCTAACCTTCATTACTAAAACTAACCATAACCCTAACCTCTAACCCTAACCCTAACGCAAAACCTAAACCTAAACCTAACCCTAGCCCTAACTCTAACCCTAAATCTAACCTAAGCCTAATCCTATCCCTAACCCTAACCCTCTAACACTAAACTGAACCCTAACCCTAACCCTAACCTTAAATCCTAAACCTAACCCTAACCATAACCTCTAACCCTAACCCTAACCCTAAAGCTAACACTAACACTAACGCTAACCCTAATCCTAACCACAAATGCAAAACCCTAATCCTAACTCTAACCCTAACAGTAACCATAATCCTTACCCAAACACTAAACTTTACCCTAATCTCAACCCTAAACCTAAACTTAACCCTAACTCTAATGCTAACCCTAGTCCTAATTCTAATCCCTAACGCAAAACCCTAACCCTAACACTTACCCTAAACGTAACACCAAACCTAAACTTAATCCTAACCCTAACACTAACCCTAACTCTAACCTTAACTGTAACCCTAACAAAAACCCTAACTCTTACTTTAACCCTATCCCTAATCCTAACCCTAACACTAACGGTAACCCTAAACACTAACCCTAAAACTAACCCTAAACCTTACCCTAAGTCTAATCCTATCCCTAACCCTCGAACTTTAACCCTAACCTTAACCCTAACCATAAACCCTAGCCAAAACCCTAACCCTAACACATACCTCTAACCCTAACCCTACTGCTTACCATATTCTGAACACAAATGCTAAACTGAAACACTAACCCTAACCCTTAACCTAAACCTAACCCTATCCAGAAGTGTAACGTATAAACCTAACGCTAAATCGAATATGAGATCTAACCCTACCCATAACCATAACCTCTAACCATAACCCTAACCCTAACACTAACACTAATCCTAACCCTAACAGTCACCCTATCCCTGTAACCCTAACACTAACCCTAGCCCTAATCCCAGCCCTAACACTAACCCTAAGCCTAATCCTAACCTGTAATGCAAAACCCTAATCATAAACCTAACCCTATTCCTAACACTAACTCTAAACCTAAACCAACACCTAACCCTAACAATAACCATAACCCTAACATAACCCTACCTAAACCTAACTCTAGCCCTAACACTTACCCTAAGCTCTAACTCTAAACTTAACCCTAAACCTAACACTAGCACTGACCCTGGCTAAACCTAATCTTAACCCTAACCATAACCCTAACAATAACACAGTCTAAAACTAACCCTGACCCTAACCCTAATGATAAACCTAACCCTAACCATAAACATAACCCTAACCCTAACACTAACACTAACCCTAACCCTAACACTAAACTTAATCCTAACGCTAACCCTAACCGTAATCCTAACCCCTAATGCAAAACCCTAATCCTAACCCTAACCCAAATCCTAACACTAACGCTAAACCTAACCCCAAACCAGACGCGAACGCTAACCATAATCCGAACATTAACCCTGTCTAAACCTAACCCTAACACTAACCCTTATCCTAAGCTCTAACCCTAAACATACCCCTAACCCTAAAATGAACCCTAACCCTAAAACTAACCCTGTCTAACCCTAAACCTAAACCTAACCCTTTCTAAACCTAACACTAACCCTACCCTTAACCCTAATTCTCACCCTAACACTAACTCTGTCTAACACTAACCCTAACCCGAAACCTAACCGGAAACCTACACCTAACCCTAAAACTAGCCTCTAACTCTAAATCTAACACTAACCCTAACACAAACCTAATTTCGAACCCTAACCCTAACACTAAACCTAAACTTCAATCTAACCATAACCCTAACCATAATGCTAACACTATCGTCTAACCCTAAGCGTAACACAAAACCTAAACTTTAACCCTAACCCTAAACCTAACCTCTAACCATAACCCTAACCCTAACACTAACCTTAACCTCTAACACTAACCATAACCCTAATCCGAACACTAACCCTAAACCTAAATTCTAATCCTAACCCTAACCCAAAACCTAACCTTAAACGTAACCATGACTCTAACCCTAACCCTAACCACTAACCCTCTTACACTAACGCTAACCATAACACTAATCCTACCACTAAACCTAAGACTAACCCTAACCCTTATCCTATCCCCTAAGGCAAAACACAAATACTACTACTAAACCTAAAACTAACACTAAACCTAACCCTAACCCCAATCCTAACCCTATCCCTAAACCTAAGCCAGTCTAACCCTAACCATAACTCTAACTGTAACACTAACCTCTAACAGTAACACTAACCCTAATCCTAACCCTAATCCTAACCCTAATCCTAACCCTAATCCTAACACTAAGCTAAACCCAACCCCAACTTAACCTAACCATAAACATAACATGATTTAACCCAAATCCTAACCTTAACCATAAAAATAACCCTAACCTAAACAGTAACTCTAACAAAAACGCTAACTCTTACTTTAACCCGATCCCAAACGCTAACCCTAACACTAACCCTAACCACTAACCCTAACATTAGCACTAAACCTTACCCTAAGTCTAACCCTATCCTGAACCCTAACCCTCTATCCATAACCATACCCCTAACCTGAAACCTACACCTAACTCTAAACCTAACCCTAAAACTAACCTCTAACTCTAAATCTAACACTAACCCTAACACAAACCTAATTTCGAACCCTATCCCTAACACTAAACCTAAATTCAATCTAACCCTAACCCTAACCCTAACCCTAACCTCTAACCCTCTTATCCTAAACATATCCATAAACCTAATCCTAACCATAACCCTATCCATACCCCTAACCCTCACCATAAACCTTACCCTAACATGAACCGTAACCCTTAGCCTAACCTCTAGCTCTAACCAGAACCCAAACCCTAAGCTTAATCCCAACCCTAACCCTAACCCTGACCTCTAACACTAAACACTAACCCTAACTGCAACCATCTAACCCTAAACCTAACCCTAACACTAATCATAACCCTAACCCTAACCTTAAAACTAACACTAACACAAACCTAACTTCTAAGCCTAAACCTAGCCTAAACCTCAACCTCAACCTAACCCTAACCCTAACCATAACCCTAACCCTAACCCTAACCTAAACCTAACCATATCTTTTACCATAACCCTAAACCAAAATTCTAATCCTAACCTTAAACCTATCCCTAAATCTAACCTTAAACATAACCTTAAAACTCAAACTAATCTCTAACACTCTAAATTTAACCCTAACCCTAAACGTAATACTAACCCTAAACCTAACCTTACCCTAACCCTATTCCTAACCCCTAATGCCAAACCGTAATCCTAACCCTAAACGTAACCAAAACACTAAACCTAAACCTAAACCCAAACCTAAGCCTAACCCAAACCCTCACCCTATCTAACCCTTACCGTAAACATAACCCTAACACTAACCTCTAACTGTAAACCTAAACCTAACACTAACCTAAACGCTAAACCTAACCCTAATCCTAAAGCTAACCATAATTCTAAACCCTAAAGCAAAACCCTAATCACAACCCTAATCCTAACCATAACCCTAACACCAAACCTAAACCTTACCCTAAACTTAACCCTAACACGGTTTAACCCAAAACCTTACTCTAATCCTAAAAATAACCCTGACAATAACCCTAACTCTAAATTTAACCCTATCCCTAACCCTAATCCTAACGCTAACCCTAACCACTAACCTAACACTAGCCCTAAACCTTACCCTAAGTCTATCCCTATCCCGAACCGTAACCCTCTATCCATAACCATACCCCTAACCTGAAACCTACACATAACCCTAAACCTAACCCTAACACTAACCTCTAACCCTAAATCTAACACTAACCCTAACACAAACCTAATTTCGAACCCTAACGCTAACACTAAACCTTAATTTCAGTCTAACTGTAACCTTAACCATAAACCTAACCTTAACCGTAACCCTAACAAAAACCCTAACTCTTACTTTAACCCTATCACTAACCCTAACCCTAACGCTAACCCTAACCACTAACCCTAAAACTAACCCAGACCTTACCCTAAGCCTAACACTATCCTTAACCCTAACCCTCTAACCTTAACCCTAAACTTAACCCTAACCATAAATCCTATCCCAAACCTTAACCCTAACCCTAACCCCAACCTAACACTAACCCTATTCAGAAGTTAACCTATTCATAATCTTAACGGAAAAATGACCCCGTACCATAACCCTACCCATAACCATAACCTCTAACCATAACACTATCTCTGACCATAAACCTAACCCTAGCACTAGCCCTAGCCCTATTCCTAGCCCTAACACTAACCCTAAGCCTAATCCTAACCCCTAACGCAAAACCCTAATCTTAATCCTAACCCTATTACTAACACTAACCCTAAACCTAACCGCAAACCTAACTCTAACACTAACCATAACCCTAGCATAACCCTGTCTAAACCTAACTCTAGCCCTAACCCTTACCCTAAGCTCTAACCCTCAACTTAACCCTAACACTAACACCAAACCTAACACTAGCACTGACCCTGTCTAAACCTAACCCTAACCCTAACACTAACACTAACTCTGTCTAAAACTAAACCTGACACTAACACTAGCCATAACCATAACCCTAACCCTAACCCTAAACCTAACCCTAACCCTAAACCTAACACTAAGCCTATCCCTAACACTAACCCTAACCCTAACCCTAATCCTAACCCTAACACTAACGTTAAACCTAACCCCAAACCAGGCACGAACCCTAACCCTAACCCTAAAATTAACCCTGCCTAACGCTAACCCTAACCCTAACCCTTACCCTAATCTCTAACAAAACATAACCGTAACCCTAAAACAAACCCTAACCCTAACCCTAACCCTAACATTAACATTGTCTAACCCTAACCCCAAACCTAACCCTTTCTAAACCTAACACTAACCCTAACCCTAACCCTAATTCTCACCCTAACACGAAATCTGGTTAACACTAACCCTAACCCTAACATTAACCCTAATACGAAACCTAACCCGAACCCTACACCAAACCCTAAACCTAACCCTAAAACTAACCTCTAACTCTAAATCTAACACTAACCCTAACACAAACATAAATTCGAACCCTAACCATAACACTAAACCTAAACTTCAATCTAACCACAACCCTAACCATAAGGCTAACACTAACTTCTAACCCTAACCCAAACACACAACCTAAACTTTAACCCTAAGCCTAACCCTAACCTCTAACCATAACCCTAACCATAACACTAACACTAACCTCCAACACTAAACCTAACCCTACCTGAACACTAACCTTAAAACTAAATTCTTATCCTAACCCTAACCCAAAACCTAACCCTAAACGTAACCATAACTCTAACACTAACCCTAACCACTAACCCTCTTATACTAACATTAACCTTAAAACTAATCCTAATCCTAAACCTAAACCTAACCCCAATCCTAATCCTATCCCTAACCCTAACCCAGTCTAACCTATTTTTAACTCTAACCGTAACACTAACCTCTAACTGTAACACTAAGCCTAACCCTAACCTTAACCCTAACCCTAACCTGTAACCCACTTATTCTAAACATATCCATAAACTTAATCCTAACCGTAACCCTATCCATACCCCTAACCCTCACCATAAACCTTACCCTAACATGAACCGTAACCCTTAGCCTAACCTCTAGCTCTAACCAGAACCCAAACCCTAAGCTTAATCCTAACCCTAACCCTCACCCTGACCTCTAACACTAAACACTAACCCTAACTGCAACCATCTAACCCTAAACCTAACCCTAACACTAACCATAACCCTAACCCTAACCTTAAAACTAACACTAACACAAACCTAACTTCTAAATCTAAACCTAGCCTAAACCTCAACCTCAACCTAACCCTAACCCTAACCATAACCCTAACCCTAACCCTAACCTAAACCTAACCATATCTTTTACCATAACCCTAAACCAAACTTCTAATCCTAACCCTAAACCTAACCCTAAATCTAACCCTAAACATAACCCTAAAACTCAAACTAATCTCTAACATTCTAAATTTAACCCTAACCCTAACCATAATCCTAACCCTAAACTTAAACTTACCCTAACCATAATCCTAACTCCTAATGCCAAATCGTAATCCTAATATTAAAACTCACCAAAACACTAAACCTAACCCTTAACCCAAACCTAAGCCTAACCCAAACTCTCACCCTGTCTAACCCTTACCGTAAACATAACCCTAACACTAACCTCTAACCCTAAACTTAAACCTAACACTAACCTAAACGCTAAACCTAACCCTAAACATAAAGCTAACCATAATTCTAAACCCTAAAGCAAAACCCTAATCATAACCCTAATCCTAACCATAACCCTAGCCCCAAACCTAAACCTTACCCTAAACCTAACCCTAACACGGTTTAACCCAAATCCTAACTCTAATCCTAAAAATAACCCTAACAATAACCCTAGATCTAAATTTAACCCTATTCCTAACCCTAACACTAATGCTAACCCTAACCACTAACCCTAACACTAGCCCTAAACCTTACCCTAAGTCTTAACCGATCCCGAACCCTAGCCCTCTATCCATAACCATAACCCTAACCTGAAACCTACACCTAACTCTAAACCTAAACCAAAAACTAACCTCTAACTCTAAATCTAACACTAACCCTAACACAAACCTTATTTCGAACCCTATCCATAACACTAAACCTAAATTTCAATCTAACCATAACCCTAACCATAACCCTAACCCTAAACATAACTCTAACCTTAACCGTAACCCTAACAAAAACCCTAACTCTTAGTTTAACCCTATAATTAAACCTAACCCTAAACCTAACCCTAACTACTAACCCTAAAACTAACCCTAAACCTTACCCTAAGTCTAACCCTATCCTTAACCCTAACCCTCTAACCATAACCCTAAACTTAACCCTAACCATAAATCCTAGGCCAAAACCTAAGCCTAACCCTAAACCTAACACTAACCCTATTCAGAAGTGTACCTATAAACCTAACACTAAAATGACCCCGAACTCTAACACTACCCATAACCATAACCTCTAACCATAACACTAACCCTGAACCTGAACCTAACCCTAACAATAACCCTAGCCCTAATCCTAGCCCTAACACTAACCCTAAGCCTAATCCTAACCCCTAACACAAAACCCTAATCTTAATCCTAACCCTATTCCTAACACTAACCCTAAACCTATCCGCAAACGTAACCCTAACACTAACCATAACCCTAGCATAACCCTGTCTAAACCTAACTCTAGCCCTAACACTTACCCTAAGCTCTAAACTTCAGCTTAACCCTTACCCTAACACTAAGACTAAACCTAACACTAGCACTGACCCTGTCTAAACCTAACCCTAACACTCTGTCTAAAACTGAACCTGAAACTAACACTAACCATAACCCTAACCCTAAACCTAAACCTAACCCTAACGCTAACACTAACACTAAGCCTATCCCTAACCCTAACACTAACCCTAATCCTAATCCCTAACGCAAAAACATAATCCTAACCCTAACACTAACGTTAAACCTAACCCCAAACCAGGCGCGATCCCTAACCATAACCCTAACATTAACCCTGCCTAATGCTAACCCTAATGCTAACCCATACCCTAATCTCTAACCAAAACATAACCGTAACCCTAAAACGAACCCTAATCCTAACACTAACCCTAACATTAACCCTGTCTAAACCTAACCCCAAACCTAACCCTTTCTAAACCTAGCACTAACCCTAACACTAACCCTAATTCTCACCCTAACACGAACTCTGTCTAACAATAACCCTAACCCTAACATTAACCCTAACCCGAAACCTAACACGAAACCTACGCCAAACCCTAAGCCTAAACCTAAAACTAACCTCTAACTCTACATCTAACACTAACCCTAACACAAACCTAAATTCGAACCCTAACCCTAACACTAAACCTAAACTTCAATCTAAACACAACCCTAACCATAACGCTAACACTAACATCTAACCCTAACCCAAACACACAACCTAAACTTTAACCCTAAGCCTAACCCTAACCTCTAACCATAACCATAACCCTAACACTAACCCTAACCTCTAACACTAAACCTAACCCTAACCTGAACACTAACCCTAAAACTAAGTTCTTATCCTAACCCTAACCCAAAACCTAACCCTAAACGTAACCATATCTCTCACCCTACCCCTAACCACTAACCATCTTACACTAACATTAACCCTAACACTAATCCTAACCCTAAACCTAAACCTAACTCTAACCCCAATCCTAATCCTATCCCTAACCCTAACCCAGTCTAACCTACTCCTAACTCTAACCGTAACACTAACCTCTAACCGTAACACTAAGCCTAAGCCTAACACTAACCCTAACCCTAACGTCTAAACCTCTTATTCTAACCATATCCATAAACCTAATCCTAACCGTAACCCTATCAGTACCCCTAACCCTAACCATAAACCTTACCCTAACACGAACTGTAACCCTTAGCCTAACATTTAACTCTAAACATAACCCAAACCCAAACCCTAAGCTTAATCCTAACCCTAACCCTAACCCTGTCCTCTAACACTAACACTAACCCTAACTGGAACCATCTAAGCCTAACCCTAACCCAAACCCTAACACTAATCACAACTCTAACCCTAACCTTAAACCTAACACTAACACAAACCTAACTTCTAAGCCTAAACCTAGCCTAAACCTCAACCACAACCTAACCCTAACCCTAACCCTAACCTTAACCCTAACCTAAACCAAACCATATCTTTTACCATAACCCTAAAGCAAACTTCTAATCTTAAACCTAAACCAAACCCTAAATCTAACCCTAAACATAACCCTAAAACTCAAACTAATCTCTAACACTCTAAATTTAACCCTAACCCTAACCATAATCCTAACCCTAAACCTAACCTTACCCTAACCCTAATCCTAACCCCTATGCCAAACTGTAATCTTAACCCTAAACCTAACCAAAACACTAAACCTAACCTTAAACACAAACCTAAGCCTAACCCTAACCATCACCCTGTCTAACCCTTACCATAAACCTAACCTAACACTAAGCTCTAACCCTAAACCTAAACTTAACACTAACCTAAACGCTAAACCTAACCCGAAGCCTAAAGCTAACCATCATTCTAAACCCTATAGCAAAACACTAATCGTAACCCTAATCCTAACCATAACCCTAACCCCAAACATAATCTTTACCCTAAACCTAACCCTAACACGGTTTAACCCAAACCCTAACTCTAATCCTAAAAGTAACGGTAACAATAACCCTAACTCTAAATTGAACCCTATCCCTAACCCTAACCCTAACCCTAACCCTAACCATGAACCCTAACTCTAAACCTAAACCTAACCCTAAGTCTAACCCTATGCCTAACCCTAACACACTAAACTTAAACCTAAAGCAAACGATAACCCTAATACTAATCCCTAACACAAAACCCTAATCCTAACCCAAACCCTAAACCTAACACTTACCCTAACGTTAAAACCAAACCTAACCCTAACCCTAACCCTAACCCTAACCCTAACATTTAACTCTAAACATAACCCAAACCCAAACCCTAAGCTTAATCCTAACCCTAACCCTAACCCTGTCCTCTAACACTAACACTAACCCTAACTGGAACCATCTAAGCCTAACCCTAACCCAAACCCTAACACTAATCACAACTCTAACCCTAACCTTAAACCTAACACTAACACAAACCTAACTTCTAAGCCTAAACCTAGCCTAAACCTCAACCACAACCTAACCCTAACCCTAACCCTAACCTTAACCCTAACCTAAACCAAACCATATCTTTTACCATAACCCTAAAGCAAACTTCTAATCTTAAACCTAAACCAAACCCTAAATCTAACCCTAAACATAACCCTAAAACTCAAACTAATCTCTAACACTCTAAATTTAACCCTAACCCTAACCATAATCCTAACCCTAAACCTAACCTTACCCTAACCCTAATCCTAACCCCTATGCCAAACTGTAATCTTAACCCTAAACCTAACCAAAACACTAAACCTAACCTTAAACACAAACCTAAGCCTAACCCTAACCATCACCCTGTCTAACCCTTACCATAAACCTAACCTAACACTAAGCTCTAACCCTAAACCTAAACTTAACACTAACCTAAACGCTAAACCTAACCCGAAGCCTAAAGCTAACCATAATTCTAAACCCTATAGCAAAACACTAATCGTAACCCTAATCCTAACCATAACCCTAACCCCAAACATAATCTTTACCCTAAACCTAACCCTAACACGGTTTAACCCAAACCCTAACTCTAATCTTAAAAGTAACGGTAACAATAACCCTAACTCTAAATTGAACCCTATCCCTAACCCTAACCCTAACCCTAACCCTAACCATGAACCCTAACTCTAAACCTAAACCTAACCCTAAGTCTAACCCTATGCCTAACCCTAACACACTAAACTTAAACCTAAAGCAAACGATAACCCTAATACTAATCCCTAACACAAAACCCTAATCCTAACCCAAACCCTAAACCTAACACTTACCCTAACGTTAAAACCAAACCTAACCCTAACCCTAACCCTAACCCTAACCCTAAACCTAACACTAACCCTAACCCTAAACCAGTCAAAACCTAATACTAACCATAACCCTAACCCTAACCCTAAAAGTAACCTCTAACTCGAAACCTAACACTAACCCTAATACTAACCCTAAACTCTAACCCTAAACCTAAGCCTAACCCTAACCCTAACCCTAACCCTAAGCCTAACCCTATCCTTCACTCTAACCCTCTAACCATAACCCTTAGCCTACCCCTAACTGTAACCCTAACCACAAACCCTTAACCTAACTATAACACTAACCCTAACCAAAAACCTAACCATACCCCTTACACATACCTCTAACCATAACCCTAACCCTAATGCTAACACATTCCCTAACCATAAAACTAACCCTAAACTCTCACACTAACCCTAACATAAACCCTAACCCTAACACTAACCCCAACCCGAACGTTAACAATAACCATAACCCGAACCCTAAAGATAACCTCTTACCCAAAACTAAACCCTAACACCAATCCTAAGCCTAATCCTAACGTACCCCAACCCTAATCCTATCCACAAACACAAAACCTAATCCTAACCCTAACCCTAATCCTAACACTAACACTAAACCTAACGCCAAACCTAACCCTAACCCTAACCGTAACCCTTACCTCAACCCTGTCTAAACCTAATCCTAGCCGAAACCCTAACTCTAACCCTAACCCTAAGCTCTATCCCTAACCTTAACCATAACCCAAACCCTAAGCCTAATCCTAACCGTAACCCTACGACTAACCCCGTCTAACCCTAAACAGTATCCTAAATGTAACCCTAACCCTAATCCTAACCATAAAACTAACCCTGTCTTACTCTCACCCTAACACTTACCCGAACCCTAACCCTCACCCTCACCTAACCCTAACTCTAACCTAAACCTAACTTCTAACCCTAACACTAACATAAACCTCAAGCACAACCTAACACTAAACTTAACCATAACTCTAACCTAAACTTCTAATCCTAACCCTAACACAAAAACTAAATTTTAACTGTAACCCTAACCCTAACTTCTGAGCGTAACCCTAAACCTAACCCTAAAACTAAACATAACTCTAAGCCTAAATCTAGCGCTAACCTCAAACCAAAATCCTAAACATAACCGTAAACCTAACCAAAACCCTAACCTTAACTCTAAACCTAAACACTAACCATAACCCTAACCCTAATCCTAACCCTAAAACTAAATTTTAACCCTAAACCTAACCCTAAATTTTACCATAACCCTAAACCTAAGTTCTAACCCTAACCCTAACACTAACACTAACTTAACTTCTAAACCTAACCCTCTAACCTGAACTCTAGCCCTAACCCTAATACTAAAACTAACCCTAACCGTAACCCTACACTAACCCTAAAACCAATTCTAAACCCTAATGCAAAACCCTAATCCTAACCCTAACCCTAACACTAACCATAAGCCTAACCACAAACTTAACCCTAACCCTAAACCTAACTTAACCCTAACCCTAACCCTAACATGGTTTAACCCAAACCATAACCTTAATCCTAACCCTAACCTTAACATTAAACCTAACGCTTACTTGAACCCTATCCCTAACACTAACCCTAACCACTAACCCGAACCCTAACCCTAATCCTTACCCTAAGTCTAACACAATCCATAACCCTAACCCTCTAACCTTAATCCTAACCGTAACCATAACCATAAACCCTAACCCAAACCGTATCCCTAACCCTAACACTAACACATACCTCTAAACCTAACCCTAAAACTAACCCTAACCCTAATGCTTACCCTAATCCTAACACTAATGCTAAAGTGTAAACCTAACCCCGAACATAATCCTAACCCTAACCATAACCCTAACCTTAAGTCTGTCTAAAACTAACCCTAACCCTAACCCTAACACTGCCCTAAAACTTACCCTAAGATCTAACCCTAAACTTAACACTAACCCTAACCCTAACATTGCCTAACACTAATCTTAACCCTAACACTAACACTGTCTAACAGTAAACCTGACCCTAACCCTAATTCTAACAATAACCCTAAACCTAATCCTAACCCTAACACTATCAAGCCCTAAAACTAACCCTAACCTTAATTCTAACTCCTTACGGAAAAGCTAATCATAACCCTAACCCAAATACTAAATCTAACGCTAAACCTAACCCGAAAATTAACCCTAAACCTAACCATAACCCTAAAATTAACCCTGTTCAACCTTAACCCTAAACATAACCCTATCCCTAAACCTTACCCTAATCTCTAACACTAAACTTAACCCTAACCTTAAAACTAACCCTAAGCCTAACACTAATCCTAACACTAACACTAACACTGTCTAACACTAACCCTAAACCTAACCCTAACCCTAATTACAACCCTAACACTAACTCTTTCTAAAACTAACCCTAACACTAACCATAACCCTAAACAGAAACCTAACCCGAAAGCAACACCTAACCCTAAACCTAATCCTAGACATAACCTCTAACTCAAACCCTAACACTAACCCTAACACAAACCTAATTTCTAACCCAAAACCTTACCCTAAACCTAAACCTCAATCTAATCATAACCCTAACACTAACTTCTAATCCTAACCCTAATAAAAAATCTAAACTTTAACCATAACCCTAACACTAACACTAACCCTAACCCTAACATTTAACACTAACCCTAAACCAAACACTAATACCAACACTAACACTAAACCTAACTTCTAATCCTAACCCTAAACCTAAGCCTAACCCTAACACAAACCTAAATTCTAACCCTAACCATAACACTAAATCTAAACATCAATCTAACCCTAAACCTAACCATAACCCTAACACTAACTTCCAACCCTACCCTAACACAAACTGTAAACTTTAACCCTCACCCTAACATTAACACTAACCCTAAACTCTAATTGTAAACCTAAACCTAAACCTAACCTCTAACACTAACTATAAACCTAACCCTAAACCTAACCCTAACCCTAACCCTAACCCTAACACTAACACTAACACTAACCCTAATCCTAACACCTAAATCAAAGCCTTAATCCTAACCCTAAACCTAATCCTAACACTAAGATTAAACCTAACCCCAAACCTAACCCTAACACTAACCATACCACTTACATTAACCCACTCTAAACCTAACACTAACCCTAGCCATAAACCTAAGCTCTAACCCTAAATTTAACCCTAACCCTAAAACTAACCCTAACCCTATCCCTAACCCTATCTATCCCTAACCCTAAAACTAACCCTAACCCTATTTCCCACCCTAACACTAACTCTAACACTAACCCTAACATTGACACTAAACCTAACCCAAGACTAATACTATCCAGAACCCTAACCCAGCCTAACCCTAACCGTAACCGTAAAACTAACCCTAACACTAACCCTAACACTAACCGTAGCCCTAACCCTAAACCTGTCTAATGCTGACCCTAACGCTAAGCCAACCATAACCCTAACACTAAACTCTAAACCTAACATTAACCATAACGTTAACCCTAACCATAAACCTAACCTTAACTCTATCGAACCCTACCCCTAATCCTAACAGTAACCCTAAACATAAATTCAAACACAAACCCTAACCCGAAACCAAACACTAATCCTCTAGCCCTAATCGTAACCCTAACCCTAAGCCTAAACCTAACCTCAAGCCTAACACAAACCCTAACCCTAAACCTAACCCACACCCTAACCCTAATCTCAACTCTGTCTAACCCTAACACTAACACTAACACTAACCCTAAAATTAAACTCTAACCCTAAACCTAACCCTAACCCTAATCCGAACCCTAACCCCACTCAAACCCTAACCCTCATCCAAACCCTAACCCTAAGCCTAACCCTAACCTCAAACCTAACTCTAACCCTAACCATAACCATAACCCTAACCCTAACAATAACCCTAACCTCTAACCTTAACCACAAACCGAAACCTAACTCTAATCCTAACCCTAACACTAACCGTAACCCTACCCTAACACAAACCCTAATTCTAAACCCTAATGCAAAACCCTAATCCTAACCCTAACCCTAATACTAACCCTAACTCTAACCCCAAAACTAACACAAACCCTAACCCTAACCCTAGCCCTAATCCTAACCCTAACCTTAACAATTAACCTAACTCTTACTTTAACCTATCCCTAACCCTAATCCTAACTCTAACACTAACCACTAACCCTAACACTAACCCTAAACCTTACCCTAAGTATAACCCTATCCCTAACCCTAACCCTCTTAACTTAACCCTAACACTAACTTTAACCATAAACCCTAACCCTAATTCTAAACCTAACCCTAACCCTAAAACATACCTCTAATTCTAAACCTAACCCTAACCCTAAAACATACCTCTAAACCTAAGCCTAACACTAACCCTAATGCTTCCCCTAATCCTAACAATAACGCTAAACTGTAACACTAACACTAACCCTAACCCTAACTCTAACCCTATCCAGAAGTGTAACCTATAAGCCTAGCGCAAAATTGAACCCAAACCCTAACCATAATACTAACCCTAACCAATACCATAACCTCTAAACCTAACCCTAACCCTGACCCTAGCCCTAACCCTAACCTTAACAATGACCCTAACTCTTACTTTAACCCTACCCCTAACCCTAAACCTAACCCTAATCCTAACCACTAACCCTAACACTAACCCTAAACCTTACCCTAAGTCTAACACTATCCCTAACCCTAACCCTCTAACCTTAACCCTAATCCTAACCATAAACCCTAACCCTAATCCTAACCATAAACCCTAACACAAAACCTAATTATAACCCGAAACCTAACCCTAACCCTAAAACATACCACTAACCCTAACCCTAATGCTTACCCTAATCCTAACACTAACACTAAACTGTAACACTAACCCTAAACGTAACCGTAACTCTAGCCCTATCCAGAAGATTAACCTATAAGCCTAGCGCTAAATTGAACCCGACCCCAAACCATAAGCCTAACCCTAACCATAAACCTAACCTTAACCCTAACCCTAACACTCACCCTATTCCTCTAACCCTAACAATAACCCTAACCCTAATACTAACCGCTAACACAAAACACTAATCCTAAACCTAAACCTATTCCTAACACTAACACTAAACCTAACCACCAACCTAACCCTAAACATAACCATAAACATAACCTTAAACCTGTCTAACCCTAACCCTAACCCTAACTCTGACCTAACCCTTACACTAAGCTCTAACCATAAAATTAACCCTAACCCTAACACTAACCCTAATCCTAACCTTAACACTAACCCTGTCTAACCCTAACCCTAACCCCAAAGCTAACCATAATCCTTACCCTAAGCCTAACACTAACAATAACTCTGTCTAACACTAAACCTGACTCTAACCCTAACCGTAACACTATCCTTAATCCTAACCTTAAAACTAACCCTAACACTAAACCTAACACTAATCCTAACCTTAACCATAGCCCTAAGCATAACCCTAATCCTAAACTCTAATGCAAAACCCTAATCCTAACCCTAACCCAAATACAAACACTAATGCTAAACCTAACCCCAAACCTAACCCTAACCCTAACAATAACTCTAACATTAACCCAGTCTAACCCTAAAACTATCCGAAACACTAACCCTAAAACTTACCCTATTCTCTAACCCTAAAGTTAACCCTAACCCTAAAATTAACCCTAAACCTAACACTAACCCTGTCTAACCCTAACCATAACCCTAACCCTAATTACAACCCTAACACTAACTCGGTCTAACACTAAACTTAATCCTAACCCTAACGAGAACCCTTACCCGAAACCTACACCTAACCCTAAATCTAACCCTAAACCTAACCTCTAACTCAAACCCTAACACAAACCTAAATTCTAACACTAACCCTAAACCTAAACCTCAATCTAACCCTAACCCTAACCATAACCCTAACACTAACTTCTAACCCTAACACAAAATCTAAACTTTAACCCTAACACTAACCCTAAACTCTAACTTTACCGGGTACCCTAACCCTAACCTCTAACACTAACCCTAACCCTAACACTAACCCTAACCCTAATCTAACTTGTAATCCTAACCATAAACGTAAGCCTCAACCCTAATACTAACCCTAACCCGAATCCTAACACCTAAAGCAAAACCCTAATTCTAACCATAAACCTAATCCTAAATCTAACCCTAAACCTAACCTCAAACCTAACCCGAACACTAACCATAACCCTAACATTAACCCAGTCTAAATCTAAACCTAACCCTAATCCTAAGCTCTAACCCTAAACTTAACCCTAACCCTAAAATTAACCCTAAACCTAAACCTAAACATAACCCTAACCCTAAACCTAACCCTAACACAAACCCTAATTCGTACTTTAACACTTACTCTGTCTAACAATAATGCTAAACCTAACACTGAACCTAACGCCAAACATAACCCTATCCCTAACTCTAACCCAGTCTAACCCTAACCCTAACCCTAACCCTAACCCTAACACTAAGCATAACCAAACCCTAACCCTAACCCTAACCCTAAACCTGTCTAACCCTAACCGTAACCCTCAGCTAACCCTAACCCTAAATCTAAACTCTAAACCTAACCTTAACCATAATGAGAACCCTAACCATAAACTTAACCTTAACTCTGTCTAACCACACCCCTAAGTCTAACAGTAACCCTAACCCTAATATCTAACACTAACCCTAAACTGAACCGAACCCTAACCCTCTAGAACTAATTCTAACCCTAACCCTAAGCCTAAACCTAACCTCAAACCTAACCCAAAACCTAACCCTAAACATAAACCTAATTCTAACCCTAACCCTAAAATTAACTGTCTAACCCTATAGCTAACCCTAACCCTAAACCTAACCTCTAACCCTAACCCTAACCCAAACCCTAACTCTCTAGCCCTAATCCTAATCCTAACCCTAAGCCTAACCCTAACCTCAACCCTAACCCAAATCTTAACCCTAACCATAACCATAAACCCAATGCTAACCCAACCCTAACTCTAACCCTAAGCCTAACCCTATCACTAAACCTAACCCTCTAACATTTACCTTTACCCTAAACCTAACCCTAATACTAACAGTCTAGCTCTAACACCAAACCTAACCCTAACTATTTTCCTAAACCTAACACTAAAACTAACCCTAACACTAACCCTAATCCTAACCCCAATGCAAAATTCTATTCCTAACACTAACCCTAACCCTAAAACTAAACCTAACCCCAACATAACCATAATCCTAATCCTGTCTAACCCTAAGACTAACCCTAACCCTAACCCTAACACTAACCCTAACCACTAAACTTAACCGTAATCCTAACCCTAAACCTAATTATAACCCTAATCCTTAAAGTAACCCTACACTAACACTAACCGTAATGCAAAACCCTAATCCTAACCCTAACCCTAACACTAACATAACCCTAACCCTAGACCCAAACCTAAACCTAATTCTAACCCTAACCCTAGCTTAAACCATAACAATAACCCTAACCTTAACAATAACCCTAACTCTTACTTTAACTTTATCCCTAACCATAAACCTAACCCTAACCCTAACCACTAAACCTAACACTAACCCTAAATCTTACCCTAAGTCTAACCGTATCCCTAACCCTAACCCTCTAAACTTACACCTAACCCTAACCATAAACCTTAACCCAAACCATAACCCTAATTCTAAACCTAATCCTAACCCTAAAACATATCTCTAACCTTAAACCTAACACTACCCCTAACCCTAACCCTAATGCTTACCTTAATCCTAACAATAACGCTAAATTGTAAAACAAAGCCTAAACCTTACCCTAACATTAACCCTATCCAGAAGTGTGACCTATAAGCCTAGGGCTAAATCAAACCCGAACCCTAACCCTAACCCTAACACTAACCATAACCATAACCATAACCTCTAACCATAACCCTAACCCTAACACTCACCCTATCCCTCTAACCATAAAACTAAACCCTAAACCTAATTCAGGACCTATTCCTAACCCTAACCCTAATCCTAACTCCTAACGCAAAATCCTATTCCTAACACTAACCCTAAAAATAACACCAAAGCTAACCCTAATCCTAACCATAACCCTAACCTTAACCCTAACACTAAAGCTAACTCTAGCCCTAACTCTTACCCTTAGTTCTAACCCTAAACTTAACCCTAACCATAACCCTAACACTAACCCTAACACTGTCTAACACTAAATCTGACCCCAACCCTAAACCTAAACCTAAGCCTAACCCTAACACTAATGCTAAATCGAGCCTTAACACTAATCCTAACCCTAATCCTAACCCCTAATGCAAAACATTAATCCTAAACCTAACCGAAATCCTAACACTAACGCTAAACCTAACCCCAAACATAACCCTAACCTTAACCATAACCCTAACATTAACCCTGTCTAAACCTAACCCTATCCGTAAACCTAACCCTAAACCTTACCCTAATCTCTAAACCTAAATTTAACCCTAACCCTCAAACTAACCCTAACCCTAACACTAACGCTAACCCTGTCTAACCCTAACTCTAACCCAAATTTCAACCTTAACACTAACTCTAACAGTAACTCAAACCCTAACACTAAAGCTAACCCCAAACCTAACCCTATCCTTAACCCTAACCCAGTCTAACCCGAACACCGACTCTAACACTGAACCTAACACTAACTGTAAACCTAATCCTAACTCTAACTCTAAACCAGTCTAACCCTAACCCTTACCCTAAGCGAACCCAAACACTAACTCTAACCTCTCAACCTAACCTTAAACATAACGCTAACACTAACCATAAACCTAATTTTAACTCTGTCTAATCCTACCCCTAACAGTAACACTAACCCTAAAGCTAACCTCTAACACTTACCCTACCTCGAACCCAAACCCTAACCCTAAGTCTAAATCTAACCTCAACCCTAACCCAAACCCTAACCATAAACATAGCCCTAAACCCTAAACTCTAACACTAAACCTAACCTTAACTCATTCTAACCCTACCCCTAATCATACTCTAGCCCTAATCATAACCCTAACCCTAAGTCTAAACCTAACCTCAACCCTAACCCAAACCCTAACCATAAACATAGCCCTAAACCCTAAACTCTAACACTAAACCTAACCTTAACTCGTTCTAACCCCACCCCTAACCCAAACCCTAACGCTAAAACTAACCTCTAAACCTAAACCTAACCTTAACCTGAAACTAACCCTCTAGCCCTAATCCTAATCCCAACCTAAGCCTAACCCTAACCTCAGCCCTAACCCAAACCCTAACACTAACCATAACCCTAACACTAATGCTAACCCAACCCAAACTCTAACCCTAACCCTAAGCCTAAACCTAAACTCAACCCTAACCTAAAACCTAACCCTAACCATAACCCTAACCCTAAGACTAACCCTAACCTTATCTCTGATTAACCCTACCCCTAACTTAAACTTAACCCTAAAATTAACCTATAACACTAACCCTAACCAGAACCCTAAACCTCTAGCCCTAATCCTAACCCTAATCAAAACATTCACACTATCACTGTAACCCTAACACTAACCCTAACTCTAATCTTAGACCTAACCCTGAACCTAACCCTAATCCTAACCATTAATGCAAAACCCTTATCCTAAACCTAACCCTAAACCTAACACTAACCCTAAAGCTAAACCCAAACCTAACTTGAACCCTAACCATAACCCTAACCTTATCCCTGTCTAACCCTAACTCTAACCATAACTCTGCCTTAACACCCTAACCTCTGACCCAAAACTTAACCCTAACCCTGACACTAACCCAAACCCTAACACCTACACTAACCTTAATCCTAACCCTAACCCTAACCTGAACCCTAACCCTAACTATAACTCTGTCAAACATGAAACCTGACTCTAAACCTAACCCTAACACTAACCTCAATCCTAATCCTAAACCTAGCCCTAACCCTAACACTAATACTAACCCTAACCCTAACCGTAAGCATAACCCTCATCCTAACCTCTAATGCAAAACCCTAATCCTAACCCTAACCCAAAGAGTAACACTAAAGCTAAACATCACCGCAAACCTAATCCTAACCCTAACCATAACCCTACCATTAACCCTGTCTAACCCTAACCCTATCCATAACCCTAACCCTAAATTTTACCATGATGTCTAACCCTAAACTGAACCCTAACCATAAAACTAACCCTAACCCTAACACTAAACCTGTCTAACCCTAACCATAACCCTAACCCTAATTATAAAACCTAATGAAAAACCCTAATCCTAACCCTGACACTAACCCTAAACCCAAACCTAACCCTAACCCTAACCCTAAACCTCAACCTAACCTTAACCCTAACCCTCACACTAACCCTAACTGTAACCCTAACACTAACCGTATCACTAACCTTAACACTAAGCCTAAACCTAACACTAAACCTAACTCTAACAATATCCCTAAGCCTAAACCTGACCCTAACCTTAACACTAACCCTAAACATAACCCTAAATCTAATTCTAACAGTATCCCTAACCCTAACACTAACCCTAAACCTAATCATAACCCTTACCCTATCCCTAACCCTAACTTTAACCCTAAACCTAACACTAAACCTAACCCTAACCCTAACACTATCCTGAACCCTAACACTAACTAAACCCGTAACCTAACCCTTACCCTGACACTAAACCTATAGCTAACTTGTAACCCTAATTCTAAGCTTCAACCCAAACGCTAACACTAACGCTAACCTCTAAGCCTAACCCTAAGCCTTACCCTAACCATAATCCTAACCGCAAATCTAACGCTAACTTCTAACCATAATCCTAACACTTACCCTAAACGTAATGCTAACCCGAACCCTACAGTCGAACTGAACCCCAAAGCCTAACCCTAACACTAAACCTAAAATCTAACCCTAACCCTAACACTTAACACTAACTCTAACCATAACATTATCTCTAACCCTAACCCTATCCCTAAACCCAAGCCTAACCCTAAAACTAAACCCTAACCATAATCCTAACCCTAACCCTAACCCTAACACATCCCTCTATTGCTAACCCTAACCTTAACCATAAAACTAACCCTAACCATTACCCTAACCCTAATACTAACCCTAAACTCTAAACCTAAACCTAACTATATCCCTAACCCTAACCCTAACCCTAACGCTAACCCTGACCCTAACCCTAACCCTCTAAACCTCTAACCCTCTAACCCTAACCTTAAACCTAACAATGCCACTAAACCTAATCCTAACCCCTAACGCAAAACATAATCCTAAACCTAACCCTAACCGTAACATGAACCCTAAACCTAACCCCAATCCTAACCCTAAACCTAATCCTGAACCTGTGTAACCCTAATCCTAAACCTTACCATAACCATAACCATAAAACTACCCTCTAACCCTAAACCCAATGCAAACACTAACCCTAACACTAAACCTTACCATAATCCCTAAATCTAACCCTAACCATAACAGTAAATGTACCCCTAATCCTAATCCATACCTCTAACCCTAACCATAACACTCACCCTAACCCTAACCACTAACGCCAAACCCTAATTCTAAACCTAACCGTAACACTAACACTAACGCTAACCCTAACCCCAATACTAACCCCAAACCTAACCATAAGCCAAACCCTGTCTAAACCCAACCCTAACCCTAACCCTAACATGAACACTAAAATCGAACCCAAACCTTAATCCAACCCTAACCCTAAACCTAACCCTAACACTAACCCTGACACTAACCTCTAACCCTAACCCTAAACCTAACCGTAACCCGAACCTTAACCGTAAAACCAAATTTAACTTCTAACCCTAACCTTAATCCTAAATCTAAACCTCAACCTAACCTTAACCCTAACTGTAATGCCAAATCCTAATTCTAATCCTAACACTAACCCTAATCCTAACTTTAAGCATCAACCCCAAACCTAACCCTAAAGCTAACCTCTAAGCCTAATCTTAACCCTAACTATAACCCTAACCCCAAATCTAACGCTAACTTCTAAACATAATCCTAACCTTAAACCTAACTTTAACCTTAACCCTAATGCTAAAACTAACGCTAACCCATAACTCGAACCATAACCCTACCCTAACACTAACCGTAAATCAAAGCCTAACCTCTAACCCTATCCTTAACACTAACCCTAACCCTAACACAAACACTAACACTTAAACCTAACCCTATACCTAACACTATCCCTAACCCTAACCCTGTCCCTAAACCCAACTCTAACACTAAACCTAACCCTAACACAAATCCCTAACCCTAATCTTAACACCAACCCTAACCCTAACCCTAACACATACCTCTATCCCTAAACCTAACCCTAACATTAACACTAACAATAAACCTTACTCTAAACATAACACTAACCCTAAATTCTAAACCTAACCCTAACCCTAACCCTAACCCTAACCCTAACAATAAGCATAACTTTTAACTTTAACCCAAAACCGAACTCAAAACCTATCCAAAACCCTAAGACTAACCCTAAACCCTAATGCCAAACTCTAATCCTAACCAAAACCCTAACATTAACACTAGCCTCTAACCTTAAACTTAATCCTAAACCTAACCTAATCCTAACCCTAATCCTAACACTAACCGGAACACTAACCCTAACCCTAACACTAAACTTAACTTCTAACCCTAACCGTAACCCTAAACCTCAACCTAACACTAACCCTAATCCTACTGCCAAATCCTAATCATAACCCTAACCCTAAACCTAAACCTAAACCTAAACTTCAACACTAACCCTAACCTTAACGCTAATCTCTAAGCCTAACTCTAACCCTAACGATAACCATAACCCTAATCCCAAATATAATGCTAACTTCTAAGCATAATCCAAACCCTAAATCTAAACCTAACCCTAACCCTAACGCTAACACTAACCCTAACCCTGAACTGGAACGGGAACCTTAAAACTAACAATAACCCTAAATCTAACCCTAACCTCAAAGCCTAAACCTAAACCTAACCCTAAACGTAAACAGTAACCCTAACACTAACCCTACCACTATCCCTAACCCTAACCCTACCCGTACCCCTAAACCCAACCCTAACCCTAAACCTAACCATAACCTTAATCCCTAACCCTAACCCTAACCCTAATCCTAACCCTAATCCTAACCCTAACCCTAACACATAACTCTGTCCCTAACCCTAACCCAAACCCTAACACTAACCCTAACACTTACCCTAAGTCTAACACTAAACCTAAACTCTAAAACTAAACATAACCCTAATAATAAGCCTAACCTTGAACCGTAAAACTAACCTGAACCCAAACTCGAAACATAACCATAAAACTAACACTAACCCTAACACCTAACACCAAACCCTAATCCTAACCCTAACCTTAACCCTAACCGTAACACTAACCCTAACACTTACCCCAATCTTAACTCAAACCCTAACTCTAACCCAAACCCTGTCTAACCCTAACCATAATGCTAACCCTAACCTTAACACTAGCCTCTAACCATAACCTTAATCCTAACCCTAACCCTAAACCTAACACTAACACTAACACTAACACTAACACTAACATCTAACCCTAAGCCTAACACTATTTCTAACACTAACCCTCACACTAAACTGAACTTCTAACCCTAAACCTAACCCTAAACCTAAACCTCAACCTAACCCTAAACCTCACCCTAACACTAACGCCAAAACCTTATCCTAACCCTAAACCTTACCATAAGCCTAACCTAACACTAACCTTAACATTAACCCTAACCCTATCCCTAATACCTAACCACTTATCCTAACCCTAACACTAAACCTAAGCCTAACCTAACCCTAACCTTAACACTAACCCTAACACTAACCCTAATACCTAACCCCTTACCCTAACAGTCACCCTAGCCTTCTATCCCTAAATCTAACAAAAACCCTAACCCTAACACTAACCTGTAACCCTAACATTAACACTAACCCTAACCGTAAACCCTAACCCTTACCTAAACCTAACCTATTCGTTACACTAAACCTAATCGTAATCCATAGTCTACACTTAACACTATCCCTAACACCTAATTCCTAAACCTCATCCTAACCCTAAAGCTAAAAGAATCCTAACTTCTATCCCTCACTCTAACCCTAACCCTAAATGTCACCCTAACCCTAAAACTAAGCATAACCCTAAAGCTAACTTCTAACCCTAACCATAACCCTAAACTTAAACTTCAACCCTAACCCTAACACTAACACTAACCTCTAAGCCTAACCCTAAACCTATTCCTAACCCTAACCTAACCCTAACCCTAAATGTAATGCTAATTTCTAACTATAACACAAACCGTAACCATAACCATAACACTAATGCTAACCCTAACCCTAAACTCGAACCATAAAACTAACCCTAACACTAACCCTAAACCTAACCCTAAACTCTAACCCTAACATTAAACGTAAATCTAACCCTAACCCTAACACGAAACCCTAACCCTAACCCTAAACTTGATCCTAACCCTAACCCTAACCCTAACCCTAACCCTGACACTAAACATAATCCTAACCCCTAAAGCCAAAACATAATCCTAACCCTAAAGCAAACCGTAACACTAACCCTAACCCTAAACCCAATCCTAACCCTAACCCGAATCCAATACCTGTCTAAACCTAACACCAAACATAACCCTAACCTTAAAGCTAAAACTACCCTCTAACCCTAAACTTAATCCTAAACCTAACCCTAGCCTTAACCCTAACCCTAAACATAACCCTAAACCCTAAACCTAACCCTAATCCTAAACCCTAAACCTAAACCTAACCCTAACCATAACATTAACTCTATGCCTAACCCTTACCCACACCTCTAACCCTAATCATTACTCTCAACCTAACCCTAACCCCTAACACCAAAACCTAATCCTAACTCTAACCCTAATACTAACACTAACACTAACCCTAAACACAATCCTAACACTAACCCTAACCATAACCCAAACCCTGTCTAACCCCAACCCTAACCCTAACTCTAACCCTAACCATAACCATAACCTTAACACTAAACTCTAACCCAAACCTTAATCCAACCCTAACCCTAAACCTAACCCTAACCCTAACACAAACTTCTAAACCTAACCCTCACCCTAACTGTAACCCGAACCCTAAGCCTAACACTAAATTTAACTTCTAACCCTAACCTCTAAAACTAACCCTAACCCTAAACATAACACTAAAACTAACACTAACACTAAACACTATCCCTAACCCTAACACTATCCCTAATCCTATTCCTATCCTAAACACAACCCTAACCCTAAACTTAACCCTAAACCTAATCTGAACCCTAATCCTAACAATAACCATAATGCTAACCCTAACCCATAACTCCAAAAATAACCTTAACCGTAACCCTAACCCTAACCCCAACCCTAAAATCTAAATGTAACACTAACCCTAACCCTAACCCTATCTCTAACATCTAACCCTAACCGAAACCCTCACCCTAACCCTAATTCTAATCCTAAACATAACGTAATCGTTACCCTTAGCCTAACCAGAACCGAAGCCTAACCGTATTTATAACTATAACCCTAACCAAAACACTAACCCTAAACCCTAATGCTCAACCTAACACTATCCCTAACCCTAACCCTAACCCTAACCATAACCATAACCATAACCCTAATCCTAAGCCTTACCCTATCCCTAACCCTAACCCTAACCCTAGCCCTAACCCAAAACTTAACCTCAACCTAAGCTTTAACCCTAAGAATAACCCTTACCCTAACCCTAACCCTAACACGTAACACATAACACTAAACCTAACATTAACCCGAACCCTACATGTAACCATAACACTGACACTAACTTCTAATCTTAACCCTAACCCTAACGCTAACCATAACCATAATACTAAACCTAACCCTAAAAGTAACATTAATCCCATACACTAACCCTAACCCTAAACCTTAAACTAAGCTTAACCCTGACTGTAAGAAATGACCCTAACCCTAACCTTAACCCTAGCATTAAACTAACCCTAATCCTAAACATAACCCTCACCCTCACCCTAACCCTAAACCTAAACCATACTTCTAACCCTCACCTCAACCCCAACCCTAAATCTAAACCTAGCACTAACCCAAAGCTCTAACACTAACCCTAACTATAGACCTATCCCTAACCCTAACCCTAAACCTAACACTAAATGTAACATCTAAGCCTAACACTAACTCTAACACTAAACCTCAACCTAACCATAACACTAACCATAACACTAACCTCTAAACCTAACCATAACGGTAACTGTAACGAACCCTAACACTAACACTAAATTTAACTTCTAACCCTAACCCTAATCCTAACCCTAAACCTCAACCTAACCCTAACCCTAACCCTAAGGCCAAATCCTAATTCTAACCCTAACCATAACCCTAAACATAACCCTAACCATAACCCTAACCCTAACCCTAAATCTAAGCTTCAAACCTAACCTGTAACACTATCGCTAAACTCTAAGCCTAACCCTAACCCTAAACATAACCATAACTCTAACCCTAACACAAACACTAACACTTAAACATAATCCTAACCCTAACACTATCCCTAAACCTAACTCTGTCGCTAAACACAACCTGAACCCTAAACCTAACCCTAACTCAAATCCCTAACCCTAATCCTAACACTAACACTAACCCTAATCCTAACACTTACTTCTATCCCTAAACCTAACACTAACCCTATCATTAAAGCTAACCCTTACCCTAACCATAACACTAACCGTAAATTCTAAACCTAACCCTAAACCTAACACAATCAATAAGCCTAACTACTAACCTTAACCCTAACCCAAACTCAAAACCTATCCATAATCCTAAGCCTAACAATAACGCTAACCCCTAACGCAAAACCCTAATCCTAACCCTAACATAACCCTAACCCTAAGCCCAATCCTAACCATAACACTAACCCTAACTGAAACCCTGTCTATCCATAACCCTAAACCTATCACTAACCCTAACCCTAACTCTAACCTTAACACTAGCCTCTAACCCTAAACTTAATCCTAAACCTAACCCTAAACATAACCCTAAACCTAACCTTAACCCTAACACTAAACTTAACTTCTACTCTAATCATAACCCTAACCCTCAACGTAACCCTAACCCTAATCCTAATGCCAAATCCTAATCATAACCCTAACCCTAAACTTAACCCTAAACCTAAACTTCAACCCTAACCCTAACCTTAACACTAATCTCTAAGTCTAACCCTAAATCTAAGGATAGCCATAACCCTAATGCCAAATCTAATGCTAACTTCTAACCATAATCCAAACCCTATACCTAAAACTAACCCTAACCCTAACGCTAACCCTAACCCTAACCCTAAACTGGAATGGTAAAGCTAAAACTAACAATAACCCTAAATCTAAGCCTAACTTCTAAGCCAAACCCTAAACCTAATCTAACCGTAAACAGTAACCCTAACCCTAAACCTAACACTAACCCTATACCTAAACCCAACACTAACCCTAAACCTAACACTAACATAAATCCCTAACCCTAATCCTAATCCTAACTCTAACACTAACCCTAACACAAAAATCTATCCCTAACCGTAACCCAAACCTTAACACTAACCCTAACACTTACCCTAACCCTAAACTCTAAACCTAACCCTAACCATAATATTAAGCCTAACCTCGAATCGTAAAACTAACCTGAACCCAAACTCGAACAATAACCCTAACCTTAACACTAACACTAACCCCTAACACCAAACCCTAACCCTAACCCTAACACTAACCCTAACCGATACCCCCATTCTAACCCTAACCCTAACCCTAGCCCATACCATGTCTAACCTAACCCTAACGCTATCCCTAATCTTAAAACTAGCCTCTAACCATAACCTTAATCCTAACCCTAACCCTTAACCTAACCCTAACAGTAACCCTAACACTAACCTCTAACCCTAAGCCTAACACTAACCTTAACACTAACCCTCACACTAAACTGAACTTATAGCCCTAACCCTATCCCTAAACCTAAACCTAACCCTATCCCTCACCCTAACACTAACGCCAAAACCTTATCCTAACCCTAACCCTAACCCGAAGCCTAACCTAATCCTAACCTTAACACTAACACTAACCCTATCCCTAATACCTAAGGCCTTATCCTAACCCTAAACCTAACCCTAACCTGAACACTAACCATAACACTATCCCTAATACCTAACCCATAACCCTGACCGTAACCCTAGCCTTCTATCCCTAAATCTAACAATAACCCTAACACTAAACTGTAACCCTAACATTAACACTAACCCTAACCCTAAACCCTAACCCTTACCTAAACCTAACCTATACGTTACCCTAAACCTAATCATAATCCGTAGTCTAACCTTAACACTATCCCCAACACCTAACCCCTCAACCTAATACTAACACTAAAGCTAAAAGAATCCTAACTTCTAACCCTCATGCTAACCCTAACCCTAAATGTCAACCCTAAAACCCTAAAGCTAACTACTAACCCTAAAACTAAAACCCTAAAACTAAGCATAACCCTAAAGCCAACTACTAACCCTAACTCTCACCCTAAAACTAAGCATAACCCTAAAGCTAACTACTAACCCTAACTCTAACCCTAAATTTAAACATCAACACTAACCCTAACACTAACACTAACCTCTAAGCCTAACCCTAAACCTATTCCTAACCCTAACCTAACCCTAACCCTAAATTTAACGCTAATTTCTAACTATAACACAAACCGTAACCATAACCATAACACTAACGCTAAACCTAATCCTAAACTCGAACCATAAAACTAACCCTAACACTGACCCTAAACCTAACCCTAACCTCTAACCTTAACCCTAAACCTAAATCTAACCCTAACCCTAACCCTAACACAAAACCCTAACCCTAACCCTAAACTTGATCCTAACCCTAACCCACTAACCCTAACCTTAACCCTAACCGTGACACTAAACCTAATTCTAACCCCTAACGCAAAAACATAATCCTAACCCTAAAACAAATCGTAACACAAACCCTAACCCTAACCCCAATCCTAACCCTAACCCGAATCCAATACCTATCTAACCCTAACACCGAACCTATCCCTAACCCTAAACCTAAAACTACCCTCTAACCCTAAACTTAATCCTAAACCTTACCCTTGACTTAACCCTAACCCTAACCCTTACCCTATCCCTATCCCTAACCATAACCCTAACAATAACCCTAACCCTAGAACTAACCCTAAAATTTAACCTCAACCTAAGCTTAACACTAAGCATAACTCTAACTCTAACAATACCCTCTAAGCCTAAAATTAACCCTAACCCTAACTCTAACCCAAAACCGAATGCTAACCTCTAACGATAACCCTAACCCTAACCCTAACCTTAACACTAAATTTAACCCTAAACTCTAAACATAACACTAACCCTAACCGTAACGGTAACACTAAACTCTAACCCTAGCACTAAACCTAACCCTAACTCTAAACATAAAACTAAATCTAACTTCTAACCCTAACCCTAACCCTAACCCTAACACTAACGCTAAACCTAACCTTAACACTATCCTTAACACCTAAACCCCAATGCTAACACTAATCCTAACTCTAAAACTAACCACAACCCTAACCTTAAACCTAACCCTAAACCTAATCGTAAAACTAACCTTAAACATAAAGATAAGTCTAACACTAAAACTCTCCCTAGGAATTAACCCCTAACTCTAACCCTAAACCTAACACTAACCCTAACCCTAAACCTAACCCTAACCCTAACCACAATACTAACCACTAAACCTAACACCTAACCCTAAGCCATAATGCTAAGCCTCACACTTAACTTTAAGCCCTTACACTAATCCTAACCCTAACCCTAACCCTAAACCTCATAAAAAGCCTAACCCTAACCATAACACTACCCACTACCATAACCCTAACCCTAACCCTAAAATCTAAACGTAACACTAAACCTAACCCTATCCATAACATCTAAACCTAACCCTAACCCTAATACTAACCTTATCATAACCATTAGCCTAACCGTAACCCGAAGACTAACCATAATTCTAACCATAACCCTAACCCTAATGCTAATCCTAAACCCTAACCCTCAATTTAACACCATCCTTAACCCTAACCCTAACCCTAACTGTAAAACTATCATTAACACCAAACACCCAACACTAACGATAAACCTAACACTTAAACTAACACTAAAGCTAACCCTAACCCAAAGCCTAACCATAAACCTAATCATAACACTAACCCTAACCTTAACCCGAAGCCTAACCTTAACCCTCTGCCTAACACGTAACACATAACCCTAAACCTAACATTAACCCGAACCCTAAATGTAACCATAAAACTGACCCTACCGCTAAAAGTATCTTCTAATCCTAACCCTAACCCTAACCCTAACCATAACCCTAAACCTAAACCTAAAAGTAACATTAATCCCTTACCCTAACCTAACCCTAAACATTAAACTAAGCCTATACCTGACTGTAAGACATAGCCCTAACCCTAACCTTAACCCTAGCATTAACTTAATCCTAACCCTAAACATAACCCTCACCCTAAACCATACCTCTAACCCTCACCTCAAACTCAACCTTAACCTAAACGTAGCACTAACCTGAAGCAGTAAAACTAACCCTAATTCTAGACCTATCCCTAAACCTAACCATAAACCTAACACTAAACCTAACGTCTAACGCTAACACTAACTCTAACCCTAAACATCAACCTAACCATAACACCAACCATAACACTAACCTTAAACCTAACCCTAAACCATACCCTAACCATAACCTAAACCTAACACTAACCCTAACCCTATCCCTAACATATAACCCTATCCCAATCATGAAACCCCTACACCTAACCCTAACCCTAACCCAAAATTCTAATCCTAACCCTAACCCTAACCATAAACCTAACCCTAACCCTAACTCAAACCATAATCAAAACCCTATCCCTAAAACTTAACCCCTAACACTAAAACTATACCTAACCCTAACCTTAACTCTAACAATAAACCTAACACTAACCTCTAAACCGAACCCTAACACTAAACATAATCCTAACCCTAAAGCTAACCACTAACCTTAATCATAATGATTACCATATCCCTAAACATAAGCCTAACACTAACCATAAACCTAAACCTGAACCTAAGCTTTAACCCTAACGCTAACTCTAACCTCTAACCCTAGTACTAACCCAAACTCTAACTGTAACACTAAAACTAACTTCTAACCCTAACTCTAACCATAACCCTAACCCTAACCCTTATCTCTAACACAAATCCTAACCCTAAAACAATCCCTAACCCTAACCGTAAACCTAACATTAAACCTAACCCTAAGGCTAACCATAAAACTCAAGCTAATCCCAACCATAAACTTAACCCAAACCCTAATTTTTAAGCCTATCCCTAACCTCTAACCATAACCCTAACCATAACGCTAACGAACACCCTAACTATAAGCCTAACCTTAACACTAACTGTAACTGTAACACTAATATAAAACTATAACCCTAACCCTAACCATAACACTAACAATAAGCCTAACCTCTAATCCTAACCCTAACCTGAACCCAAACCCTAACCATAAGCCTATCCTTAACCCTAACACTAAACCTAACCCTAACATTTAACCTTAACAATAACCCTAACCCTAACCCTCTAAGCCTAACCCTAACGTGTAACACAAATGCTAACCCTAAGCCCTAAAACTAAACCTAACGATAACACTAATGCTAAAATTAAGCCCTAACCCTACACTTAACACAAACACTGATCCTAAAAATAACCTCTTACCCTGACACTGACACTAAACCTAATCTCTAAGCCTAACCATATCCATAACCCTAAACCTAGACCTAAAGCGAAATCTAATGCTAACTTCTAACCATAATCCTAACCTTAAAAGTAATCGTAAACCTAACGCTAACCCTAAACTAGAACCATAACCCTAAATGTAACGCTAACCCTAAAACTAACCCTAACCTCTAACCCTAAACCTAAACCTAACCGTAAGCTAAGCATAAACCTAATCCTAACCTTAGCACTATCCCTAAACCTAACCCTATCCCTAAACGCAAAGCAAACGCTAAACTTAAGCCTAACCCTAATTCGAACCCAAATCCTAATGATAACCATAAGGCTAATCCTAACCCATAACTCTAAACCTAACCCTAACGCTAAAATTAACCCTAACCTTTACCATAACCCTAACACTAACCCTAAACTCTAAGCCTAAGAGTAACCATAACCATAAGACTAACATCTAACCCTAAACCTAACCCGAACCCAAACACTAACCATAACCCTAACCCTAAAACTAATCAAAACCTGTAACATTAACACTAATAATAACCCTCTAACACTAATCCTAACCCAACCCTAACCTAACCCTAAACCTAAACATGACACTAACCCTAAACCTAACCCTAAACGTGAACGCTACACTAACAATAACACTAGCCCAACCATAACACTAACCCTAAACCTAAACCTAAACGTAAACGCTACCCTAATCCTTACACTATCCCTAACCCTAACACTAACCCTAGCCCAAACACTAAAATGTAACCTCAACCTAAGCTTTAATCCTAAGCATAACCCTAACTCTAACAATAACCTCTAAGACTAATCCTAACCCTAAGTCTAACTCTAACCCAAAACCGAATGCTAACCTCTAAAGATAACCCTAACACTAACCCTAACCTTAACACTCAACCTAACCTTAAGCTCTAACCGTAACACTAACCCTAAACCTAACGGTAACACTAAACTCTAAACATGCACTAAACCTAACCATAACTCTAAACGTAAAACTAAATCTAACTTCTAACCCTAACACTAATCCTAACCCTAACACTAAACATAACCTTAACTCTATCCCTAACACCTAAACCCCAACCCTAACCCTAACCCTAACTCTAAAACTAACCCTAACCATAACCTTAAACCTAAGCCTAAAACTAATCGTAACACTAACCCTAACCATAACACAAAGTCTAACCCTAAACTCTCCCTAGCACTTAACCCCTACCCCCAACCCTAAACCTAACACTAACCCTAACCCTAAAGCTAACCCTACCCCTACAACTAATACTAAAAACAATGGTAAACCCTAAACCTAACACCTAAACATAAGCCATAATTCTAAGCCTAACCCCTAACATTAAGCCCTTACACGAATCCTAACCCTAAACCTAACGGTAACAATAAACCTCATAATAAACCTAAGCCTAACCAAAACACTAAACAATAACAACAACCCTAACCCTAACACTAACCTTAACCCTAACCCTAAAATCTAACCGTAACACTAACCCTAAACCTATCCCTAAATACTAAACCTAAACCTAACCTTAAACCTAACCCTAACCCTAATGCTAACCTTATCATAACCATTAGCCTAACCGTAACCCAAAGACTAACCGTAATCCTAAGCATAACCCTAACCCTAAGCCTAACCCTCACCCTAAACCGTAAACCTCAATTTAACACTATCCCTAACAATAACGCTAACTCTAACACTAACTGTTAAACCTATCACCAACAGCTAACCCCTAACACTAACGCTAAACCTAACCCTAAAACTAACACTAAACCTAACCCTAACCCTAACACTAAGCCTAACCCTAATCGTAACACTAACCTTAACTTTCACCCGAAGCCTAACTTTAAGCCTCTACCAAACATGTAACACATAACCCTAAACCTAACATTAACCCAAAAACTAAATGTAACCATAACACTGACACTATCCTTAAAACTAAATTCTAATCCTATCCCTAACCCTAACCCTAACCATAACCATAACCCTAACCCTTACCTCTAACACTAATCCTAACCCTAAACCTATCCCTAACCCTAACCGTAAACCTAACATTAAACCTAACCTCTAACCGTAACACGAAGGCTAACCCTAAAACTCAACCTAAAACTAACTGTAAACTTAACACTAACACTAATCTTTAAGCCCATCCCTAAGCTCTAACCATAACCCTAACCATAACGCTAACCCTCACCCTAACTCTAAGCCTAACCGTAACCCTAACTGTAACTGTAACACTAACCTAAAACTATAACCCTAACCCTAACCATAACCCTAACAATAAGCCTAAAATCTAATCCTAAAGCTAACCCGAACCCAAACCCTAACCATAAGCCTATCCTTAACACTAACACTAACCCCAACTCTAACATTTAACCCTAACAATAACCCTAACCCTAACTCTCTAACTAACGCTAACCCTAACGTGTAACACAAATCCTAACCCTAAGCCCTAAAACTAAACCTAACCTTAACACTAACGCTAAAATTAAGCCCTAACCCTGCACTTAACACTAACACTGATCCTAAACATAACCTCTTACCCTGACACTGACCCTAAGCCTAATCTCTAAGCCTAACCCTATCCCTAACACTAAACCTAGCAAAAAAAATAAATCTAATGCTAACTTCTAACCATAATCCTAACCTTAAAAGTAATCGTAAACCTAACGCTAACCCTAACCCGAAACTAGAACCATAACCCTAACTGTAAAGCTAACCGTAAGAGTAACACTAACCTCTAACCCTAAACCTAAACCTAACCGTAAGAATAACCGTAACACTAAACCCTAACCCTAACCCTAATCCTAACACTATCCCTATACCTAACCCTATCCCTAAACCCAAACCTAACGCTAAACTTAAGCCTAACCCTAATTCGAACCCTAATCCTAATGATAACCATAATGCTAATCCTAACCCATAACTCTAAACCTAATGCTAAAATTAACCCTAACATTTACCATAACCCTAACACTAAACCTAAACTCTAAGCCTAAGAGTAACCATAACCATATGACTAACCTCTAACCCTAAACCTAACCCGAACCCAAACCCTAACCATACCCTAACCCTAAAACTAACCAAAACCTGTAACATTAACACTAATAATAACCTTCTAACACTACTCCTAACCCAACCCTAACCTAACCCTAACCCTAAACATGACACTAACCTTAACCCTAACCCTAAACGTAAACGCTACACTAACAATAACACTAGCCCAACCATAACACTAACCCTAACCCTAACCCTAAACGTAAACGCTATCCTAACCCTTACACTATCCTAACCCTAACCCTAACCCTAGCCCAAACCTTAAAATGTAACCTCAACCTAAGCTTTAATCATAAGCATAACCCTAACTTTAAAAATAACCTCTAAACTAACCCTAACCCTAAGCCTAACTCTAACCCAAAACCGAATGCTAACCTCTAACGATAACCCTAACACTAACCCTAATCTTAACACCCAACCTAACCTTCATCTCTCTCTGTAACACTAACCGTAACACTAACGATAACAATAAACTCTAAACCTAGGACTAAACCTAACCCTAACTCTAAATGTAAAACTAAATCTAACTTTTAACCATAACACTAATCCTAACCCTAACACTAAACCAAACCTTAACACTATCCCTAACACCTAAACCCCAACCCTAACCCTAATCCTAACTCTAAAACTAACCCTAACCCTAAACTTAAACCTAACCCTAAAACTAATCGAAACACTAACCCTAACCATAACACAAAGTCTAACCCTAAACTCTCCCTAGCACTTAACCCCTAACCCCAACCCTAAACCTAACTCTAAAACTAAACCTAAAGCTAACCGTAACCCTACCCCTAATACCAACCACAATGCTAACCCCTAAACCTAACAACTAACCCTAAGCCATAATTCTAAGCCTCACCCCTAACATTAAGTCCTTACACGAATCCTAACCCTAACCCTAATGGTAAAACTAAACCTCGTAATAAACCTAACCCTAACCAAAACACTAAACACTAACCATAACCTAACCCTAACACTAACCTTAACCCTAACCCTAAAATCTAAACGTAACACTAACCCTAACACTATCCCTAACAACTAAACCTAAACCTAACCCTAAACCTAACCCTAACCCTAATGATAACCTTATCATAACCATTAGCCTAACCATAACCCAAAGACTAACCGTAATCCTAAGCATAACCCTAACCCTAAGCCTAACCCTCACCCTAAACCCTAAACCTCAGTTTAACACTATCCCTAACAATAACGCTAACCCTAACACTAACTGTAAACCTATCACCAACAGATAACCCCTAACACTAACGCTAAACCTAACCCTAAAACTAACACTAAACCTAACCCTAACCCTAACACTAAGCCTAACCCTAATCGTAACACTAACCTTAACCTTCACCCGAAGCCTAACCTTAAGCCTGTTCCGAACATGTAACAAATAACCCTAAACCTAATATTAACCCAAAAACTAAATGTAACAATAACACTGACCCTATCCTTAACACAAAATTCTAATCCTAACCCTTACCCAAACCATAACCATAACCATAACCCTAACCCTTACCTCTAACACTAATCCTAACCCTAAACCTATCCCTAACCCAAACCGTAAACCTAACATTAAATTTAACCTCTAACCCTAACCCTAACGCTAACCCTAAAACTCAACCTAACACTAACTGTAAACTTAACCCTAACCCTAATCTTTAAGCCCATCCCTAACCTCTAACCATAACACTAACCATAACGCTAACCCTCACCCTAACTCTAAGCCTAACCCTAACCCTAACTGTAACTGTAACACTAACCTAAAACTATAATCCTAACCTTAACAATAACCCTAACAATAAGCCTAACCTCTAATCCTAACGCTAAACCGAACCCAAACCATAACCATAAGCCTATCCTTAACACTAACACTAACCCCAACCCTAACATTTAACCCTAACAATAACCCTAACCCAACTCTCTAACCCAAACCCTAACGTGTAACACAAATCCTAACTCTAAGCCCTAAAACTAAACCTAACCTTAACACTAACGCTAAAATTAAGCCCTAACCCTACACTTAACACTAACACTGGTCCTAAACATAAACTCTTACCCTGACACTGACCCTAAACCTAATCTCTAAGCCTAACCCTATCCCTAACCCTAAACCTAGCCCTAAAACTAAATCTAATGCTAACTTCTAACCATAATCCTAACCTTAAAAGTAATTGTAAACCTAACGCTAACCCTAACCCTAAACTAGAACCATAACCCTAACTGTAATGCTAACCCTAAAACTAACCCTAACGTCTAACCCTAAACCTAAACCTAACCGTAAGCATAACCCTAACACTAAATCCTAACCCTAACCCTAACACTACCCCAAGCCTAACCCTATCCCTAAACCCAAACCTAACGCTAAACTTAAGCCTAACCCTAATTCGAACCCTAATCCTAATGATAAGCATAATGCTAATCCTAACCCATAACTCTAACCCTAACCCTAACGCTAAAATTAAACCAAACGTTTACCATAACCCTAACACTAACCCTAAACTCTAAGCCTAAGAGGAACCATAACCATAAGACTAACCTCTAACCCTAAACCTACCCCGAACCCAAACCCTAACCATAACCCTAACCCTAAAACTAATCAAAACCTGTAACCTTAACACTAATAATAACCCTCTAACACTAATCCTAACCCAACCCTAATCTAACCCTAACCCTAAACATGACACTAACACTAAACCTAACCCTAAACGTAAACGCTACACTAACAATAACACTAGCCCAACCATAACACTAGCCCTAACCCTAACCCTAAACGTAAAAGCTACCCTAACACTTACATGATCCCTAACCCTAACCCTAACCCTAGGCCAAACCCTAAAACGTAACCTCAACCTAAGCTTTAATCCTAAGCATAACCGTAAATCTAAAAATAAATGCTAAGACTACCCTAACCCTAAGCCTAACTCTAACCCAAAACCGAATGCTATCCTCTAACGATAACCCTAACACTAACACTAACCTAAACACTCAACCTAACCTCAATCTCTATCCGTAACACTAACCCTAACACTAACGATAACACTAAACTCTAACCTTAGGACTAAACCTAACCCTTACTCTAAACGAAAAACTAAATCTAACTTCTAACCCTAATACTTATCCTAACCCTAACACTAAACCAAACCTTAACACTATCCCTAACACCTAAACCCCAACCCTAACCCTAATCCTAACTCTAAAACTAACCCTAACCCTAACCTTAAACCTAACCCTAAAACTAATCGAAACACTAACCCTAACAGTAACACAAAGTCTAACCCTAAACTCTCCCTAGCACTTAACCCCTAACCCCAACCCTAAAAATAACACTAAACCTAAACCTAAAGCTAACCCTAAACCTACCCCTAATACTAACCACAATGCTAACCCCTAAACCTAACACCTAACCCTAAGCCATAATTCTAAGCCTAACCCCTAACATTAAGCCCTTACACGAATCCTAACCCTAACCCTAACGCTAACACTAAACCTCGTAATACACCTAACCCTAACCAAAACACTAAACACTAACCATAACCTAACCCTAACACTACCCTTAACCCTAACCCTAAAATCTAACCGTAACACTAACTCTAACCCTATCCCTAACAACTAAACCTAAACCTAACCCTAAACCTAACCCTAACCCTAATGCTAACCTTATCATAACCATTAGCCTAACCGTAACCCAAAGACTAACCGTAATCCTAAGCATAACCCTAACCCTAAGCCTAACCCTCACCCTAAATACTAAACCTCAATTTAACACTATCCCTAACAATAACGCTAACACTAACACTAACTGTAAACCTATCACTAACAGCTAACCCCTAACACTAACGCTAAACCTAACCCTAAAACTAACACTAAACCTAACCCTAACCCTAACACTATGCCTAACCCTAATCGTAACACTAACCTTAACCTTCACCCAAAGCCTAACATTAAGCCTCTCCCGAACATGTAACACATAACCCTAAACATAACATTAGCCCGAAAACTAAATGTAACCATAACACTGACCCTATCCTTAACACTAAATTCTAATCATAACCCTTACCCTAACCATAACCATAACCATAACCCTAACCCTTACTTCTAACACTAATCCTAACCCAAAACCTATCCCTAACCCAAACCGTAAACCTAACATTAAACTTAACCTCTAAACCTAACCCTAACGCTAACCCTAAAACTCAACCTAACCCTAACCGTAAAATTAACCCTAACCCTAATATTTAAGCCCATCCCTAAGCTCTAACCATAACACTAGCCATAACGCTAACCCTCACCCTAACTATAAGCCTAACCCTAACCCTAACTGTAACTGTAACACTAACCTAAAACTATAAACATAACCCTAACCATAACCCCAACAATAAGCCTAACCTACAATCCTAATGCTAACCCGAACCCAAACCATAACCATAAGCCTATCCTTAACACTAACACTAACCCCAACCCTAACATTTAACCCTAACAATAACCCTAACCCTAACTCTCTAACTAACCCTAACCTTAACCTGTAACACAAGTCCTAATGCTAAGCCCTAAAACTAAACCTAACCTTAACACTAACGCTAAAATTAAGCCCTAATCCTACCCTTAACACTAACACTGATCCTAAACATATCCTCTTACCCTGACACTGACACTAAACCTAATCTCTAAGCCTAACCCTATCCCTAACCCTAAACCTAGCCCTAAAACTAAATCTAATGCTAACTTCTAACCATAATCCTAACCTAAAAAGTAATCGTAAACCTAACGCTAACAGTAACCCTAAAGTAGAACCATAACCCTAACTGTAACACTAACCCTAAAACTAACCCTAACCTCTAACCCTAAATCTAAACCTAACCGTAAGCATAACCCTAACACTAAACCCTAAACCTAACCCTAACACTATCCCTAAAGCTAACCCTATCCCTAAACCCAAACCTAACGCTAAACTTAAGCCTAAGCCTAATTCAAACCCTAATCCTAATGATAGCCATAATGCTAATCCTAACCCATAACTCTAACCCTAACCCTAACGCTAAAATTAACCCAAACGTTTACCATAACCCTAACACTAACCCTAAACTCTAAGCCTAAGAGGAACCATAACCATAAGACTAACCTCTAACCCTAAACCTACCCCGAACCCAAACCCTAACCATACCCTAACCCTAAAACTAACCAAAACCTGTAACCATAACACTAATAATAACCCTCTAACACTAATCCTTACCCAACCCTAACCTAACCCTAACAGTAAACATGACACTAACACTAAACCTAACACTAAACGTAAACGCTACACTAACAATAACACTAGCCCAACCATAACACTAGACCTAACCCTAACCCAAAACGTAAACGCTACCCTAACACTCACACGACCCCTAACCTTAACCCTAACCCTAACCCAAACCCTAAAACGTAAACTCAACCTTAGCTTTAATCCTAAGCATAACCCTCACTCTAACAATAAATTCTAAGACTACCCTAACCCTAAGCCTAACTCTAACCCAAAACTGAATGCTATCCTCTAACGATAACCCTAACACTAACCCTAACCTTAACACTCAACCTCACCTTAATCTCTATCCGTAACACTAACTCTAACACTAACGATAACACTAAACTCTAACCCTAGGACTAAACCTAACCCTAGCTCTAAACGTAAAACTAAATCTAACTTCTAACCCTAACACTAAACCAAAACTTAACACTATCCCTAAAACCTAAACCCCAACCCTAACCCTAATCCTAACTCTAAAACTAACCCTAACCCTAACCTTAAACCTAACCCTAAAACTAATTGAAACACTAACCCTAACCATAACACAAAGACTAACCCTAAACTCTCCCTAGCACTTAACCCCTAACCCCTACCCTAAACCTAACACTAACCCTCAACCTAAAGCTAACACTAACCCTACCCCCAATACTAACCACAATGCTAAACCCTAAACCTAACACCTAACCCTAAGCCATAATTCTAAGCCTAACCCCTAACATTAAGCCCTTACACGAATCCTAACCCTAACCCTAACGCTAACACTAAACCTCGTAATACACCTAACCCTAACCAAAACACTAAACACTAACCATAACCCTAACCCTAACACTAACATTAACCCTAAACCTAAAATCTAACCGTTACACTAACCCTAAAACCTATCCCTAACACTTAACCTATCCCTAACCCTAAACCTAACCCTAACCCTAATGCTAACCTTATCATAACAATTAGCCTAACCATAACACAAAGACTAACCGTAATTCTAAGCATAACCCTAACCCTAAACCTAACCCTCACCCTAAACCTTAAACATCAATTTAACACTATCACTAACAATAAATCTAACCCTAGCACTAACTGTAAACCTATCACCAACAGCTAACCCCTAACACTAACGCTAAACCTAACCCTAAAACTAACACTAAACCTAACCCTAACCCTAACACTAAGCCTTACCCTAATGGTAACACTAACCTAAACCTTCACCCGAAGCCTAACCTTAAGCCTCTCCCGAACATTTAACACATAACACTAAACATAACATTAACCCGAAAACTAAATGTAACCATAACACTGACCCTATCCTTAACACTAAATTCTAATCCTAACCCTTACCCTAACCATAAACATAAACATAACCCTAACCCTTACCTCTAACACTAATCCTACCCCTAAACCTATACCTAACCCTAACCGTAAACCTAACATTAAACTTAACCTCTAACCCTAACCCTAAGGCTAACCATAAAACTCAACCTAACCCTAACCGTAAACTTAACCCTAACCCTAATCTTTAAGACCATCCCTAACCTCTAACCATAACCCTAACCATAACGCTAACCCTCACCCTAACTATAAGCCTAACCCTAACCGACCTATAACTGTAACACAAACCTAAACCTATAACCCTAACCATAACCCTAACAATAAGCCTAACCTCTAATCCTAACGCAAAACCGAACCCAAAGCATAACCATAAGCATATCCTTAACACTAACACTAACCCCAACCCTAACATTTAACCCTAACAATAACCCTTACCCTAACTCTCTAACTAAACCTAACCCTAACGTGTAACACAAATCCTAACCCTAAGCCTTAAAACTAAACCTAACCTTAACACTAACACTAAAATTAAGCCCTAACCGTACACTTAACACTAACACTGATCCTAAACATAACCTCTTACCCTGACCCTGACACTAAACCTAATCTCTAAGCCTAACCCTATCCCTAACCCTAAACCTAGCCCTAAAACTAAATTTAATGCTAACTTCTAACCATAATCCTAACCTTAAAAGTAATCGTAAACCTAACGCTAACACTAACCCTAAACTAGAACAATAACCCTAACTGTAACGCTAACCCTAAAACTAACCCTAACCTCTAACCCTAAACCTAACCTAACCGTAAGCACAACCCTAACACTAAACCCTAACCCTAACCCTAACAATATCCCTAAAGCTAACCATATCCCTAAACCCAAACCTAACGCTAAACTTAAGCCTAACCCTAATTCGATCCCTAATCCTAATGATAACCATAATGCTAATCCTAACCCATAACTCTAACCCTAACCCTAACGCTAAAATTAACCCTAACCTTTACCATAACCCTAACACTAACCTTAAACTCTAAGCCTAAAGAGTAACCATAACCATAAGACTAACATGTAACCCTAAACCTAAACCGAACCCAAACACTAACCATAACACTCACCCTAAAACTGACCAAAACCTGTAACCTTAACACTAACAATAACCCTCTAACACTAATCCTAACCCAACCCTAACCTAACCCTAACCCTAAACATGACACTAACCTTAACCCTAACCCTAAACGTAAACGCTACACTAACAATAACACTAGCCCAACCATAACACTAAAGCTAACCCTAACCCTAAACGTAAATGCTACCCTAACCCTTACACTATCTCTAAACTTAACCCTAACCCCAGTCCAAACTCTAAAACGTAACCTCAACCTAAGCTTTAATCCTAAGCATAACCCTAACTCTAACAATAACCTCTAAGACTAACCCTAACCCTAAGCGTAACTCTAACACAAAACCGAATGCTAACCTCTAACGATAACCCTAACACTAACCCTAACTTTAACACTCAACCTAACCTTAAGCTCTAACTGTAACACTAACCCTAACCCTAATGGTAACACTAAACTCTAACCCTAGCACTAAACCAAACCCTAACTGTAAACGTAAAACTAAATCTAACTTCTAACCCTAACATTAATCCTAACCCTAACACTAAACCAAACCTTAACACTATCCCTAACACCTAAACCCCAACCCTAACCCTAATCCTAACTCTAAAACTAACCCTAATCCTAACCTTAAACCTAACCCTAAAACTAATCGAAACACTAACCCTAACCATAACACAAAGTCTAACCCTAAACTCTCCCTAGGACTTAACCCATACCCCAACCCTAAACCTAACACTAACCCTAATCCTAAAGCTAACCCTAACCCTACCCCTAATACTAACCACAATGCCAACCCCTAAACCTAACACCTAACCCTAAGCCATAATTGAAAGCCTAATCCTCACATTAAGCCCTTACACGAATTCTAACCTTAACACTAACGTTAACACTAAACCTCATAATAAACCTAACCCTAACCAAAACACTAAACAATAACCATAACCCTAACCCTAACACTAACCTTAAACCTAACCCTAAAATCTAACCGTAACACTAACCCTAACCCTATCCCTAACAACTAAACCTAAACCAAACCCTAAACCTAACCCTAACCCTAATGCTAATCTTATCATAACCATTAGCCTAACCGTAACCCAAAGACTAACCGTAATCCTAAGCATAATCCTAACGCTAAGCCTAACCCTCACCCTAAACCCTAAACCTCAATTTAACACTATCCATAACCCTAACCCTAACTGTAATCCTATCACTAACAGCTAACCCTAACACTAATGCTAAACCTAACCCTAAAACTAACACTAAACCTAACGCTAACGCTAACACTAAGCCTAACCCTAATCGTAACACTAACCTTAACCATCACCCGAAGCCTAACCTTAAGCCTCTCCTGAACGTGTAACACATAACACTAAACCTAACATTAACCTGAAAACTAAATATAACCATAACACTGACCCTATCCTTAACACTAAATTCTAATCCTAACCCTTACCCTAACAATAACCATAACCATAACCCTAACCCTTACCTCTAACACTAATCCTAACCCTAAACCTATCCCTAACCCAAACCGTAAACCTAACATTACACTTAACCTCTAACCCTAACCCTAACACTAACCCTAAGACTCAACCTAACCCTAAACGTAAACTTAACCCTAACCCTAATCTTTAAGCCCATCCCTAAATTCTAACCATAACCCTAACCATAACGCTAACCCTCACCCTAACTATAAGCCTAACCCTAACCCTACCTGTAAATGTAACACTAACCTAAGCCTATGACCCTAACCATAACCCTAACAATAAGCCTAACCTCTAATCCTAACGCTAAACCGAACCCAAACCATAACCATAAGCCTATCCTTAACACTAACACTAACCCCAACCCTAACATTTAACCCTAACAATAACCCTAACCCAACACTCTAACTAACCCAAACCCTAACGTGTAACACAAATCCTAACCCTAAGCCCTAAAACTAAACCTAACCTTAACACTAACGCTAAAATTAAGCCCTAACCCTACACTTAACACTAACCCTGATCCTAAACATAACCTCTTACCCTGACACTGACACTAAACCTAATCTCTAAGCCTAACCATATCCCTAACCCTAAACCTAGCCTTAAAACTAAATCTAATGCTAACTTCTAACCATAATCCTAACCTTAAAAGTAATCGTAAACCTAACGCTAACACTAACCCTAAACTAGAACCATAACCCTAACTGTAACGCTAACCCTAAAACTAACCCTAACCTCTAACCCTAAACCTAAATCTAACCGTAAGAATAACCCTAACACTAAACCCTAACCCTAACCCTAACAATATCCCTAAAGCTAACCATATCCCTAAACCCAAACCTAACGCTAAACTTAAGCCTAACCCAAGTTCGAACCCTAATCCTAATGATAACCATAATGCAAATCCTAACCCATAACTCTAACCCTAACCCTAGCACTAAAATTAACCCAAACGTTTACCATAACCCTAACACTAACCCTAAACTCTAAGCCTAAGAGGAACCATAACCATAAGACTAACCTCTAACTCTAAACCTACCCCGAAACCAAACCCTAACCATAACCCTAACCCTAAAACTAACCAAAACCTGTAACCTTAACACTAATAATAACCCTCTAACACTAATCCTTACCCAACCCTAACCTAACCCTAACAGTAAACATGACACTAACACTAAACCTAACCCCAAACGTAAACGCTACACTAACAATAACACTAGCCCAACCATAACACTAGCCCTAACCCTAACCCTAAACGTAAATGCTACCCTAACACTTACACGATCCCTAACCCTAACCCTAACCATAGCACAAACCCTAAAACGTAACCTCAACCTAAGCTTTAATCCTAAGCATAACCCTAATTCTAAAAATAAATTCTAAGACTACCCTAACCCCAAGCCTAACTCTAACACAAAACCGAATACTATCCTCTAACGATAACCCTAACACTAACCCTAACCTTAACACTCAACCTAACCTTAATCTCTATCCGTAACACTAACCCTAACACTAACGATAACACTAAACTCTAACCCTAGGACTAAACCTAACCCTAACTCTAAACGTAAAACTAAATCTAACTTCTAACCCTAACACTAATCCTAACCCTAACACTAAACCAAACCTTAACACTATCCCTAACACCTAAACCCCAACCCTAACCCTAATCCTAACTCTAAAACTAACGCTAACCCTAACCTTAAACCTAACCCTAAAACTAATCGAAACACTAACCCTAACCATAACACAAAGTCTAACTCTAAACTCTCCCTAGCACTTAACCAATAACCCCAACCCTAAACCTAACACTAAACCTAACCCTAAAGCTAACCCTAACCCTACCCCTAATACTAACCACAATGCTAACCCCTTATACCTAATACCTAACCCTAAGCCATAATTCTAAGCCTAACCCCTAACATTAAGCCCTTACACGAATCCTAAACCTAACCCTAACGCTAACACTAAACCTCGTAATAAACCTAACCCTAACCAAAACACTAAACACTAACCATAACCTAACACTAACACTAACCTTAACCCTAACCCTAAAATCTAACCGTAACACTAACCCTAACCCTATCCCTAACAACTAAACCTAAACCTAACCCTAACCCTAATGCTAACCTTATCATAACCATTAGCCTAACCGTAACCCAAAGACTAACCGTAATTCTAAGCATAACCCTAACCCTAAGCCTAACCCTCACCCTAAACCCTAAACATCAATTTAACACTATCCCTAACAATAACCATAACCCTAACACTAACTGTAAACCTACCACCAACAGCTAACCCCTAAAACTAACGCTAAACCTAACCCTAAAACTAACACTAAACCTAACCCTAACCCTAACACTAAGCCTAACCCTAATGGTAACACTAACCTTAACCTTCACCCGAAGCCTAACTTTAAGCCTCTCCCGAACATTTAACACATAACCCTAAACATAACATTAACCCGAAAACTAAATGTAACCATAACACTGACCCTATCCTTAACACTAAATTCTAATCCTAACCCTTACCCTAACCATAAACATAAACATAACCCTAACCCTTACCTCTAACACAAATCCTAACCCTAAACATATCCCTAACCCTAACCGTAAACCTAACATTACACTTAACCTCTAACCCTAACCCTAAGGCTAACCATAAAACTCAACCTAACACTAACCGTAAACTTTACCCTAACCCTAATCTTTAAGCCCATCCCTAAGCTCTAACCATAACCCTAACCATAACGCTAACCCTCACCCTAACTCTAAACCTAACACTAACCCTACCTGTAACTGTAACACTAACCTAAACCTATGACCCTAACCATAACCCTAACAATAAGCCTAACCTCTAATACTAACGCTAAACCGAACCCAAACCATAACCATAAGCCTATCCTTAACACTAACACTAACCCCAACCCTAACATTTAACCCTAACAATAACCCTAACCCAACTCTCTAACTAACCCAAACCCTAACGTGTAACACAAATCCTAACCCTAAGCCCTAAAACTAAACCTAACCTTAACACTAACGCTAAAATTAAGCCCTAACCCTACACTTAACACTAACCCTGATCCTAAACATAACCTCTTACCCTGACACTGACCCTAAACCTAATCTCTAAGCCTAACCATATCCCTAACCCTAAACCTAGCCCTAAAACTAAATCTAATTCTAACTTCTAACCATAATCCTAACCTTAAAAGTAATCGTAAACCTAACGCTAACCCTAACGCTAAACTAGAACCATAACCCTAACTGTAACGCTAACCCTAAAACTAACCCTAACCTCTAACCCTAAACCTAAAACAAACCGTAAACATAACCCTAACTCTAAACCCTAACCCTAACCCTAACACTATCCCTAAACCTAACCATATCCCTAAACCCAAACCTAACGCTAAACTTAAGCCTAACCCTAATTCGAACCCTAATCCTAATGATAACCATAATGCTAATCCTAACCCATAACTCTAACCCTAACCCTAACGCTAAAATTAACCCTAACACTAACCCTAAACTCTCAGCCTAAGAGGAACCATAACCATAAGACTAACCTCTAACCCTAAACCTACCCCGAAACCAAACCCTAACCATAACCCTAACCCTAAAACTAACCAAAACCTGTAACCTTAACACTAATAATAACCCTCTAACACTAATCCTTACCCAACCCTAACCTAACCCTAACAGTAAACATGACACTAACACTAAACCTAACCCCAAACGTAAACGCTACACTAACAATAACACTAGCCCAACCATAACACTAGCCCTAACCCTAACCCTAAACGTAAATGCTACCCTAACACTTACACGATCCCTAACCCTAACCCTAACCATAGCACAAACCCTAAAACGTAACCTCAACCTAAGCTTTAATCCTAAGCATAACCCTAATTCTAAAAATAAATTCTAAGACTACCCTAACCCTAAGCCTAACTCTAACACAAAACCGAATACTATCCTCTAACGATAACCCTAACACTAACCCTAACCTTAACACTCAACCTAACCTTAATCTCTATCCGTAACACTAACCCTAACACTAACGATAACACTAAACTCTAACCCTAGGACTAAACCTAACCCTAACTCTAAACGTAAAAGTAAATCTAACTTCTAACCCTAACACTAAACCAAACCTTAACACTATCCCTAACACCTAAACCCCAACCCTAACCCTAATCCTAACTCTAAAACTAACCCTAACCCTAACCTTAAACCTAACCCTAAAACTAATCAAAACACTAACCCTAACCATAACACAAAGTCTACCTCTAAACTCTCCCTAGCACTTAACCAATAACCCAAACCCTAAACCTAACACTAACCCTAACCCTAAAGCTAACCCTAACCCTACCCCTAATACTAACCACAATGCTAACCCCTTATACCTAATACCTAACCCTAAGCCATAATTCTAAGCCTAACCCCTAACATTAAGCCCTTACACGAATCCTAAACCTAACCCTAACACTAACACTAAACCTCGTAATAAACCTAACCCTAACCAAAACACTAAACACTAACCATAACGTAACCCTAACACTAACCTTAACCCTAACCCTAAAATCTAACCGTAACACTAACCCTAACCCTATCCCTAACAACTAAACCTAAACCTAACCCTAAACCTAACCCTAACCCTAATGCTAACCTTATCATAACCATTAGCCTAACCGTAACGCAAAGACTAACCGTAATTCTAAGCATAACCATAACCCTAAGCCTAACCCTCACCCTAAACCCTAAACATCAATTTAACACTATCCCTAACAATAACCATAACCCTAACAGTAACTGTAAACCTACCACCAACATCTAACCGCTAAAACTAACGCTAAAACTAACCCTAAAACTAACACTTAACCTAACCCTAACCCTAACACTAAGCCTAACCCTAATGGTAACACTAACCTTAACCTTCACCTGAAGCCTAACTTTAAGCCTCTCCCGAACATTTAACACATAACCCTAAACATAACATTAACCCGAAAACTAAATGTAACCATAACACTGACCCTATCCTTAACACTAAATTCTAATCCTAACCCTTACCCTAACCATAAACATAAACATAAGCCTAACCCTTACCTCTAACACTAATCCTAACCCTAAACCTATACCTAACCCGAACCGTAAACCTAACATTAAACTTAACCTCTAACCCTAACCCTAAGGCTAACCATAAAACTCAACCTAACACTAACCGTAAACTTTACCCTAACCCTAATCTTTAAGCCCATCCCTAAGCTCTAACCATAACCCTAACCATAACGCTAACCCTCACCCTAACTCTAAACCTAACACTAACCCTACCTGTAACTGTAACACTAACCTAAACCTATGACCCTAACCATAACCCTAACAATAAGCCTAACCTCTAATACTAACGCTAAACCGAACCCAAACCATAACCATAAGCCTATCCTTAACACTAACACTAACCCCAACCCTAACATTTAACCCTAACAATAACCCTAACCCAACTCTCTAACTAACCCAAACCCTAACGTGTAACACAAATCCTAACCCTAAGCCCTAAAACTAAACCTAACCTTAACACTAACGCTAAAATTAAGCCCTAACCCTACACTTAACACTAACCCTGATCCTAAACATAACCTCTTACCCTGACACTGACCCTAAACCTAATCTCTAAGCCTAACCATATCCCTAACCCTAAACCTAGCCCTAAAACTAAATCTAATTCTAACTTCTAACCATAATCCTAACCTTAAAAGTAATCGTAAACCTAACGCTAACCCTAACGCTAAACTAGAACCATAACCCTAACTGTAACGCTAACCCTAAAACTAACCCTAACCTCTAACCCTAAACCTAAAACAAACCGTAAACATAACCCTAACTCTAAACCCTAACCCTAACCCTAACACTATCCCTAAACCTAACCATATCCCTAAACCCAAACCTAACGCTAAACTTAAGCCTAACCCTAATTCGAACCCTAATCCTAATGATAACCATAATGCTAATCCTAACCCATAACTCTAACCCTAACCCTAACGCTAAAATTAACCCTAACACTAACCCTAAACTCTCAGCCTAAGAGGAACCATAACCATAAGACTAACCTCTAACCCTAAACCTACCCCGAAACCAAACCCTAACCATAACCCTAACCCTAAAACTAACCAAAACCTGTAACCTTAACACTAATAATAACCCTCTAACACTAATCCTTACCCAACCCTAACCTAACCCTAACAGTAAACATGACACTAACACTAAACCTAACCCCAAACGTAAACGCTACACTAACAATAACACTAGCCCAACCATAACACTAGCCCTAACCCTAACCCTAAACGTAAATGCTACCCTAACACTTACACGATCCCTAACCCTAACCCTAACCATAGCACAAACCCTAAAACGTAACCTCAACCTAAGCTTTAATCCTAAGCATAACCCTAATTCTAAAAATAAATTCTAAGACTACCCTAACCCTAAGCCTAACTCTAACACAAAACCGAATACTATCCTCTAACGATAACCCTAACACTAACCCTAACCTTAACACTCAACCTAACCTTAATCTCTATCCGTAACACTAACCCTAACACTAACGATAACACTAAACTCTAACCCTAGGACTAAACCTAACCCTAACTCTAAACGTAAAAGTAAATCTAACTTCTAACCCTAACACTAAACCAAACCTTAACACTATCCCTAACACCTAAACCCCAACCCTAACCCTAATCCTAACTCTAAAACTAACCCTAACCCTAACCTTAAACCTAACCCTAAAACTAATCAAAACACTAACCCTAACCATAACACAAAGTCTACCTCTAAACTCTCCCTAGCACTTAACCAATAACCCAAACCCTAAACCTAACACTAACCCTAACCCTAAAGCTAACCCTAACCCTACCCCTAATACTAACCACAATGCTAACCCCTTATACCTAATACCTAACCCTAAGCCATAATTCTAAGCCTAACCCCTAACATTAAGCCCTTACACGAATCCTAAACCTAACCCTAACGCTAACACTAAACCTCGTAATAAACCTAACCCTAACCAAAACACTAAACACTAACCATAACGTAACCCTAACACTAACCTTAACCCTAACCCTAAAATCTAACCGTAACACTAACCCTAACCCTATCCCTAACAACTAAACCTAAACCTAACCCTAAACCTAACCCTAACCCTAATGCTAACCTTATCATAACCATTAGCCTAACCGTAACGCAAAGACTAACCGTAATTCTAAGCATAACCATAACCCTAAGCCTAACCCTCACCCTAAACCCTAAACATCAATTTAACACTATCCCTAACAATAACCATAACCCTAACAGTAACTGTAAACCTACCACCAACATCTAACCGCTAAAACTAACGCTAAAACTAACCCTAAAACTAACACTTAACCTAACCCTAACCCTAACACTAAGCCTAACCCTAATGGTAACACTAACCTTAACCTTCACCCGAAGCCTAACTTTAAGCCTCTCCCGAACATTTAACACATAACCCTAAACATAACATTAACCCGAAAACTAAATGTAACCATAACACTGACCCTATCCTTAACACTAAATTCTAATCCTAACCCTTACCCTAACCATAAACATAAACATAAGCCTAACCCTTACCTCTAACACTAATCCTAACCCTAAACCTATACCTAACCCAAACCGTAAACCTAACATTAAACTTAACCTCTAACCCTAACCCTAAGGCTAACCATAAAACTCAACCTAACACTAACCGTAAACTTTACCCTAACCCTAATCTTTAAGCCCATCCCTAAGCTCTAACCATAACCCTAACCATAACGCTAACCCTCACCCTAACTCTAAACCTAACACTAACCCTACCTGTAACTGTAACACTAACCTAAACCTATGACCCTAACCATAACCCTAACAATAAGCCTAACCTCTAATACTAACGCTAAACCGAACCCAAACCATAACCATAAGCCTATCCTTAACACTAACACTAACCCCAACCCTAACATTTAACCCTAACAATAACCCTAACCCAACTCTCTAACTAACCCAAACCCTAACGTGTAACACAAATCCTAACCCTAAGCCCTAAAACTAAACCTAACCTTAACACTAACGCTAAAATTAAGCCCTAACCCTACACTTAACACTAACCCTGATCCTAAACATAACCTCTTACCCTGACACTGACCCTAAACCTAATCTCTAAGCCTAACCATATCCCTAACCCTAAACCTAGCCCTAAAACTAAATCTAATTCTAACTTCTAACCATAATCCTAACCTTAAAAGTAATCGTAAACCTAACGCTAACCCTAACGCTAAACTAGAACCATAACCCTAACTGTAACGCTAACCCTAAAACTAACCCTAACCTCTAACCTTAAACCTAAACCTAACCGTAAGCATAACCCTAACACTGAACCCTAACCCTAACCCTAACAATATCCCTAAAGCTAACCATATCCCTAAACCCAAACCTAACGCTAAACTTAAGCCTAACCCTAATTCGAACCCTAATCCTAATGATAACCATAATGCAAATCCTAACCCATAACTCTAACCCTAACCCTAGCACTAAAATTAACCCAAACGTTTACCATAACCCTAACACTAACCTTAAACTCTAAGCCTAAGAGGAACCATAACCATAAGACTAACCTCTAACCCTAAACCTACCCCGAAACCAAACCCTAACCATAACCCTAACCCTAAAACTAACCAAAACCTGTAACCATAACACTAATAATAACCCTCTAACACTAATCCTTACCCAACCCTAACCTAACCCTAACAGTAAACATGACACTAACACTAAACCTAACCACAAACATAAACGCTACACTAACAATAACACTAGCCCAACCATAACACTAGCCCTAACCCTAACCCTAAACGTAAACGCTACCCTAACACTTACACGATCCCTAACCCTAACCCTAACCATAGCGCAAACCTTAAAACGTAACCTCAACCTAAGATTTAATCCTAAGCATAACCCTAATTCTAAAAATAAATTCTAAGACTACCCTAACCCTAAGCCTAACTCTAACACAAAACCGAATACTATGCTCTAACGATAACCCTAACACTAACCCTAACCTTAACACTCAACCTAACCTTAATCTCTATCTGTAACACTAACCCTAACACTAACGATAACACTAAACTCTAACCCTAGGACTAAACCTAACCCTAACTCTAAACGTAAAAGTAAATCTAACTTCTAACCCTAACACTAATCCTAAGCCTAACACTAAACCAAACCTTAACACTATCCCTAACACCTAAACCCCAACCCTAACCCTAATCCTAACTCTAAAACTAACTCTAACCCTAACCTTAAACCTAACCCTAAAACTAATCGAAACACTAACCCTAACCATAACACAAAGTCTACCTCTAAACTCTCCCTAGCACTTAACCAATAACCCAAACCCTAAACCTAACACTAACCCTAACCCTAAAGCTAACCCTAACCCTACCCCTAATACTAACCAAATTGCTAACCCCTTATACCTAATACCTAACCCTAAGCCATAATTCTAAGCCTAACCCCTAACATTAAGCCCTTACACGAATCCTAACCCTAACCCTAACGCTAACACTAAACCTCGTAATAAACCTAACCCTAACCAAAACACTAAACACTAACCATAACGTAACCCTAACACTAACCTTAACCCTAACCCTAAAATCTAACCGTAACACTAACCCTAACCCTATCCCTAACAACTAAACCTAAACCTAACCCTAAACCTAACCCTAACCCTAATGCTAACCTTATCATAACCATTAGCCTAACCGTAACGCAAAGACTAACCGTAATTCTAAGCATAACCCTAACCCTAAGCCTAACCCTCACCCTAAACCCTAAACATCAATTTAACACTATCCCTAACAATAACCATAACCCTAACACTAACTGTAAACCTACCACCAACAGCTAACCCCTAAAACTAACGCTAAACCTAACCCTAAAACTAACACTAAACCTAACCCTAACCCTAACACTAAGCCTAACCCTAATGGTAACACTAACCTTAACCTTCACCCGAAGCCTAACTTTAAGCCTCTCCCGAACATTTAACACATAACCCTAAACATAACATTAACCCGAAAACTAAATGTAACCATAACACTGACCCTATCCTTAACACCAAATTCTAATCCTAACCCTTACCCTAACCATAAACATAAACATAATCCTAACCCTTACCTCTAACACTAATCCTAACCCTAAACCTATCCCTAACCCTAACCGTAAACCTAACATTAAACTTAACCTGTAACCTTAACCCTAAGGCTAACCATAAAACTCAACCTAACACTAACCGTAAACTTAACCCTAACCCTAATCTATAAGCCCATCCCTAAGCTCTAACCATAACCCTAACCATAACGCTAACCCTCACCCTAACTATAAGCCTAACCCTAACCCTACCTGTAACTGTAACACTAACCTAAACCTAACCCTAACCATAACCCTAACAATAAGCCTAACCTCTAATCCTAACGCTAAACCGAACCCAAACCATAACCATAAGCCTATCCTTAACACTAACACTAACACCAACCCTAACATTTAACCCTAACAATAACCCTAACCCAACTCTCTAACTAACCTAAACCCTAACGTGTAACACAAATCCTAACCCTAAGCCCTAAAACTAAACCTAACCTTAACACTAACGCTAAAATTAAGCCCTAACCCTACACTTAACACTAACCCTGATCCTAAACATAACCTCTTACCCTGACACTGACCCTAAACCTAATCCCTAAGCCTAACCATATCCCTAACCCTAAACCTAGCCCTAAAACTAAATCTAATGCTAACTTCTAACCATACTCCTAACCTTAAAAGTAATCGTAAACCTAACGCTAACCCTAACGCTAAACTAGAACCATAACCCTAACTGTAACGCTAACCCTAAAACTAACCCTAACCTCTAACCCTAAACCTAAAACAAACCGTAAACATAACCCTAACTCTAAACCCTAACCCTAACCCTAACACTATCCCTAAACCTAACCATATCCCTAAACCCAAACCTAACGCTAAACTTAAGCCTAACCCTAATTCGAACCCTAATCCTAATGATAACCATAATGCTAATCCTAACCCATAACTCTAACCCTAACCCTAACGCTAAAATTAACCCTAACACTAACCCTAAACTCTCAGCCTAAGAGGAACCATAACCATAAGACTAACCTCTAACCCTAAACCTACCCCGAAACCAAACCCTAACCATAACCCTAACCCTAAAACTAACCAAAACCTGTAACCTTAACACTAATAATAACCCTCTAACACTAATCCTTACCCAACCCTAACCTAACCCTAACAGTAAACATGACACTAACACTAAACCTAACCCCAAACATAAACGCTACACTAACAATAACACGAGCCCAACCATAACACTAGCCCTAACCCTAACCCTAAACGTAAACGCTACCCTAACACTTACACGATCCCTAACCCTAACCCTAACCATAGCACAAACCCTAAAACGTAACCTCAACCTAAGCTTTAATCCTAAGCATAACCCTAATTCTAAAAATAAATTCTAAGACTACCCTAACCCTAAGCCTAACTCTAACACAAAACCGAATACTATGCTCTAACGATAACCCTAACACTAACCCTAACCTTAACACTCAACCTAACCTTAATCTCTATCCGTAACACTAACCCTAACACTAACGATAACACTAAACTCTAACCCTAGGACTAAACTTAACCCTAACTCTAAACGTAAAAGTAAATCTAACTTCTAACCCTAACACTAATCCTAAGCCTAACACTAAACCAAACCTTAACACTATCCCTAACACCTAAACCCCAACCCTAACCCTAATCCTAACTCTAAAACTAACTCTAACCCTAACCTTAAACCTAACCCTAAAACTAATCGAAACACTAACCCTAACCATAACACAAAGTCTACCTCTAAACTCTCCCTAGCACTTAACCAATAACCCAAACCCTAAACCTAACACTAACCCTAACCCTAAAGCTAACCCTAACCCTACCCCTAATACTAACCAAATTGCTAACCCCTTATACCTAATACCTAACCCTAAGCCATAATTCTAAGCCTAACCCCTAACATTAAGCCCTTACACGAATCCTAACCCTTACCCTAACGCTAACACTAAACCTCGTAATAAACCTAACCCTAACCAAAACACTAAACACTAACCATAACGTAACCCTAACACTAACCTTACCCCTAACCCTAAAATCTAACTGTAACACTAACCCTAACCCTATCCCTAACAACTAAACCTAAACCTAACCCTAAACCTAACCCTAACCCTAATGCTAACCTTATCATAACCATTAGCCTAACCGTAACGCAAAGACTAACCGTAATTCTAAGCATAACCCTAACCCTAAGCCTAACCCTCACCCTAAACCCTAAACATCAATTTAACACTATCCCTAACAATAACCATAACCCTAATACTAACTGTAAACCTACCACCAACAGCTAACCCCTAAAACTAACGCTAAACCTAACCCTAAAACTAACACTAAACCTAACCCTAAACCTAACACTAACCCTAACCCTAAAGCTAACCCTAACCCTACCCCTAATACTAACCAAATTGCTAACCCCTTATACCTAATACCTAACACTAAACCATAATTCTAAGCCTAACCCCTAACATTAAGCCCTTACACGAATCCTAACCCTAACCCTAACGCTAACACTAAACCTCGTAATAAACCTAACCCTAACCAAAACAGTAAACACTAACCATAACGTAACCCTAACACTAACCTTAACCCTAACCCTAAAATCTAACCGTAACACTAACCCTAACCCTATCCCTAACAACTAAACCTAAACCTAACCCTAAACCTAACCCTAACCCTAATGCTAACCTTATCATAACCATTAGCCTAACCGTAACGCAAAGACTAACCGTAATTCTAAGCATAACCCTAACCCTAAGCCTAACCCTCACCCTAAACCCTAAACATCAATTTAACACTATCCCTAACAATAACCATAACCCTAACACTAACTGTAAACCTACCACCAACAGCTAACCCCTAAAACTAACGCTAAACCTAACCCTAAAACTAACACTAAACCTAACCCTAACCCTAACACTAAGCCTAACCCTAATGGTAACACTAACCTTAACCTTCACCCGAAGCCTAACTTTAAGCCTCTCCCGAACATTTAACACATAACCCTAAACATAACATTAACCCGAAAACTAAATGTAACCATAACACTGACCCTATCCTTAACACTAAATTCTAATCCTAACCCTTACCCTAACCATAAACATAAACATAATCCTAACCCTTACCTCTAACACTAATCCTAACCCTAAACCTATCCCTAACCCTAACCGTAAACCTAACATTAAACTTAACCTGTAACCCTAACCCTAAGGCTAACCATAAAACTCAACCTAACACTAACCGTAAACTTAACCCTAACCCTAATCTATAAGCCCATCCCTAAGCTCTAACCATAACCCTAACCATAACGCTAACCCTCACCCTAACTATAAGCCTAACCCTAACCCTACCTGTAACTGTAACACTAACCTAAACCTAACCCTAACCATAACCCTAACAATAAGCCTAACCTCTAATCCTAACGCTAAACCGAACCCAAACCATAACCATAAGCCTATCCTTAAAACTAACACTAACACCAACCCTAACATTTAACCCTAACAATAACCCTAACCCAACTCTCTAACTAACCTAAACCCTAACGTGTAACACAAATCCTAACCCTAAGCCCTAAAACTAAACCTAACCTTAACACTAACGCTAAAATTAAGCCCTAACCCTACACTTAACACTAACCCTGATCCTAAACATAACCTCTTACCCTGACACTGACCCTAAACCTAATCCCTAAGCCTAACCATATCCCTAACCCTAAACCTAGCCCTAAAACTAAATCTAATGCTAACTTCTAACCATAATCCTAACCTTAAAAGTAATCGTAAACCTAACGCTAACCCTAACGCTAAACTAGAACCATAACCCTAACTGTAACGCTAACCCTAAAACTAACCCTAACCTCTAACCCTAAACCTAAAACAAACCGTAAACATAACCCTAACTCTAAACCCTAACCCTAACCCTAACACTATCCCTAAACCTAACCATATCCCTAAACCCAAACCTAACGCTAAACTTAAGCCTAACCCTAATTCGAACCCTAATCCTAATGATAACCATAATGCTAATCCTAACCCATAACTCTAACCCTAACCCTAACGCTAAAATTAACCCTAACACTAACCCTAAACTCTCAGCCTAAGAGGAACCATAACCATAAGACTAACCTCTAACCCTAAACCTACCCCGAAACCAAACCCTAACCATAACCCTAACCCTAAAACTAACCAAAACCTGTAACCTTAACACTAATAATAACCCTCTAACACTAATCCTTACCCAACCCTAACCTAACCCTAACAGTAAACATGACACTAACACTAAACCTAACCCCAAACGTAAACGCTACACTAACAATAACACTAGCCCAACCATAACACTAGCCCTAACCCTAACCCTAAACGTAAACGCTACCCTAACACTTACACGATCCCTAACCCTAACCCTAACCATAGCACAAACCCTAAAACGTAACCTCAACCTAAGCTTTAATCCTAAGCATAACCCTAATTCTAAAAATAAATTCTAAGACTACCCTAACCCTAAGCCTAACTCTAACACAAAACCGAATACTATGCTCTAACGATCACCCTAACACTAACGCTAACCTTAACACTCAACCTAACCTTAATCTCTATCCGTAACACTAACCCTAACACTAACAATAACACTAAACTCTAACCCTAGGACTAAACTTAACCCTAACTCTAAACGTAAAAGTAAATCTAACTTCTAACCCTAACACTAATCCTAAGCCTAACACTAAACCAAACCTTAACACTATCCCTAACACCTAAACCCCAACCCTAACCCTAATCCTAACTCTAAAACTAACTCTAACAATAACCTTAAACCTAACCCTAAAACTAATCGAAACACTAACCCTAACCATAACACAAAGTCTACCTCTAAACTCTCCCTAGCACTTAACCAATAACCCAAACCCTAAACCTAACACTAACCCTAACCCTAAAGCTAACCCTAACCCTACCCCTAATACTAACCAAATTGCTAACCCCTTATACCTAATACCTAACCCTAAGCCATAATTCTAAGCCTAACCCCTAACATTAAGCCCTTACACGAATCCTAACCCTAACCCTAACGCTAACACTAAACCTCGTAATAAACCTAACCCTAACCAAAACACTAAACACTAACCATAACGTAACCCTAACACTAACCTTACCCCTAACCCTAAAATCTAACCGTAACACTAACCCTAACCCTGTCCCTAACAACTAAACCTAAACCTAACCCTAAACCTAACCCTAACCCTAATGCTAACCTTATCATAACCATTAGCCTAACCGTAACGCAAAGACTAACCGTAATTCTAAGCATAACCCTAACCCTAAGCCTAACCCTCACCCTAAACCCTAAACATTAATTTAACACTATCCCTAACAATAACCATAACCCTAACACTAACTGTAAACCTACCACCAACAGCTAACCCCTAAAACTAACGCTAAACCTAACCCTAAAACTAACACTAAACCTAACCCTAAACCTAACAGTAACCCTAACCCTAAAGCTAACCCTAACCCTACCCCTAATACTAACCAAATTGCTAACCCCTTATACCTAATACCTAACACTAAACCATAATTCTAAGCCTAACCCCTAACATTAAGCCCTTACACGAATCCTAACCCTAACCCTAACGCTAACACTAAACCTCGTAATAAACCTAACCCTAACCAAAACAGTAAACACTAACCATAACGTAACCCTAACACTAACCTTAACCCTAACCCTAAAATCTAACCGTAACACTAACCCTAACCCTATCCCTAACAACTAAACCTAAACCTAACCCTAAACCTAACCCTAACCCTAATGCTAACCTTATCATAACCATTAGCCTAACCGTAACGCAAAGACTAACCGTAATTCTAAGCATAACCCTAACCCTAAGCCTAACCCTCACCCTAAACCCTAAACATCAATTTAACACTATCCCTAACAATAACCATAACCCTAACACTAACTGTAAACCTACCACCAACAGCTAACCCCTAAAACTAACGCTAAACCTAACCCTAAAACTAACACTAAACCTAACCCTAACCCTAACACTAAGCCTAACCCTAATGGTAACACTAACCTTAACCTTCACCCGAAGCCTAACTTTAAGCCTCTCCCGAACATTTAACACATAACCCTAAACATAACATTAACCCGAAAACTAAATGTAACCATAACACTGACCCTATCCTTAACACTAAATTCTAATCCTAACCCTTACCCTAACCATAAACATAAACATAATCCTAACCCTTACCTCTAACACTAATCCTAACCCTAAACCTATCCCTAACCCTAACCGTAAACCTAACATTAAACTTAACCTGTAACCCTAACCCTAAGGCTAACCATAAAACTCAACCTAACACTAACCGTAAACTTAACCCTAACCCTAATCTATAAGCCCATCCCTAAGCTCTAACCATAACCCTAACCATAACGCTAACCCTCACCCTAACTATAAGCCTAACCCTAACCCTACCTGTAACTGTAACACTAACCTAAACCTAACCCTAACCATAACCCTAACAATAAGCCTAACCTCTAATCCTAACGCTAAACCGAACCCAAACCATAACCATAAGCCTATCCTTAAAACTAACACTAACACCAACCCTAACATTTAACCCTAACAATAACCCTAACCCAACTCTCTAACTAACCTAAACCCTAACGTGTAACACAAATCCTAACCCTAAGCCCTAAAACTAAACCTAACCTTAACACTAACGCTAAAATTAAGCCCTAACCCTACACTTAACACTAACCCTGATCCTAAACATAACCTCTTACCCTGACACTGACCCTAAACCTAATCCCTAAGCCTAACCATATCCCTAACCCTAAACCTAGCCCTAAAACTAAATCTAATGCTAACTTCTAAACATAATCCTAACCTTAAAAGTAATCGTAAACCTAACGCTAACCCTAACGCTAAACTAGAACCATAACCCTAACTGTAACGCTAACCCTAAAACTAACCCTAACCTCTAACCCTAAACCTAAAACAAACCGTAAACATAACCCTAACTCTAAACCCTAACCCTAACCCTAACACTATCCCTAAACCTAACCATATCCCTAAACCCAAACCTAACGCTAAACTTAAGCCTAACCCTAATTCGAACCCTAATCCTAATGATAACCATAATGCTAATCCTAACCCATAACTCTAACCCTAACCCTAACGCTAAAATTAACCCTAACACTAACCCTAAACTCTCAGCCTAAGAGGAACCATAACCATAAGACTAACCTCTAACCCTAAACCTACCCCGAAACCAAACCCTAACCATAACCCTAACCCTAAAACTAACCAAAACCTGTAACCTTAACACTAATAATAACCCTCTAACACTAATCCTTACCCAACCCTAACCTAACCCTAACAGTAAACATGACACTAACACTAAACCTAACCCCAAACGTAAACGCTACACTAACAATAACACTAGCCCAACCATAACACTAGCCCTAACCCTAACCCTAAACGTAAACGCTACCCTAACACTTACACGATCCCTAACCCTAACCCTAACCATAGCACAAACCCTAAAACGTAACCTCAACCTAAGCTTTAATCCTAAGCATAACCCTAATTCTAAAAATAAATTCTAAGACTACCCTAACCCTAAGCCTAACTCTAACACAAAACCGAATACTATGCTCTAACGATCACCCTAACACTAACCCTAACCTTAACACTCAACCTAACCTTAATCTCTATCCGTAACACTAACCCTAACACTAACGATAACACTAAACTCTAACCCTAGGACTAAACTTAACCCTAACTCTAAACGTAAAAGTAAATCTAACTTCTAACCCTAACACCAATCCTAAGCCTAACACTAAACCAAACCTTAACACTATCCCTAACACCTAAACCCCAACCCTAACCCTAATCCTAACTCTAAAACTAACTCTAACAATAACCTTAAAACTAACCCTAAAACTAATCGAAACACTAACCCTAACCATAACACAAAGTCTACCTCTAAACTCTCCCTAGCACTTAACCAATAACCCAAACCCTAAACCTAACACTAACCCTAACCCTAAAGCTAACCCTAACCCTACCCCTAATACTAACCAAATTGCTAACCCCTTATACCTAATACCTAACCCTAAGCCATAATTCTAAGCCTAACCCCTAACATTAAGCCCTTACACGAATCCTAACCCTAACCCTAACGCTAACACTAAATCTCGTAATAAACCTAACCCTAACCAAAACAATAAACACTAACCATAACGTAACCCTAACACTAACCTTACCCCTAACCCTAAAATCTAACCGTAACACTAACCCTAACCCTATCCCTAACAACTAAACCTAAACCTAACCCTAAACCTAACCCTAACCCTAATGCTAACCTTATCATAACCATTAGCCTAACCGTAACGCAAAGACTAACCGTAATTCTAAGCATAACCCTAACCCTAAGCCTAACCCTCAACCTAAACCCTAAACATCAATTTAACACTATCCCTAACAATAACCATAACCCTAACACTAACTGTAAACCTACCACCAACAGCTAACCCCTAAAACTAACGCTAAACCTAACCCTAAAACTAACACTAAACCTAACCCTAAACCTAACACTAACCCTAACCCTAAAGCTAACCCTAACCCTACCCCTAATACTAACCAAATTGCTAACCCCTTATACCTAATACCTAACACTAAACCATAATTCTAAGCCTAACCCCTAACATTAAGCCCTTACACGAATCCTAACCCTAACCCTAACGCTAACACTAAACCTCGTAATAAACCTAACCCTAACCAAAACAGTAAACACTAACCATAACGTAACCCTAACACTAACCTTAACCCTAACCCTAAAATCTAACCGTAACACTAACCCTAACCCTATCCCTAACAACTAAACCTAAACCTAACCCTAAACCTAACCCTAACCCTAATGCTAACCTTATCATAACCATTAGCCTAACCGTAACGCAAAGACTAACCGTAATTCTAAGCATAACCCTAACCCTAAGCCTAACCCTCACCCTAAACCCTAAACATCAATTTAACACTATCCCTAACAATAACCATAACCCTAACACTAACTGTAAACCTACCACCAACAGCTAACCCCTAAAACTAACGCTAAACCTAACCCTAAAACTAACACTAAACCTAACCCTAACCCTAACACTAAGCCTAACCCTAATGGTAACACTAACCTTAACCTTCACCCGAAGCCTAACTTTAAGCCTCTCCCGAACATTTAACACATAACCCTAAACATAACATTAACCCGAAAACTAAATGTAACCATAACACTGACCCTATCCTTAACACTAAATTCTAATCCTAACCCTTACCCTAACCATAAACATAAACATAATCCTAACCCTTACCTCTAACACTAATCCTAACCCTAAACCTATCCCTAACCCTAACCGTAAACCTAACATTAAACTTAACCTGTAACCCTAACCCTAAGGCTAACCATAAAACTCAACCTAACACTAACCGTAAACTTAACCCTAACCCTAATCTATAAGCCCATCCCTAAGCTCTAACCATAACCCTAACCATAACGCTAACCCTCACCCTAACTATAAGCCTAACCCTAACCCTACCTGTAACTGTAACACTAACCTAAACCTAACCCTAACCATAACCCTAACAATAAGCCTAACCTCTAATCCTAACGCTAAACCGAACCCAAACCATAACCATAAGCCTATCCTTAACACTAACACTAACACCAACCCTAACATTTAACCCTAACAATAACCCTAACCCAACTCTCTAACTAACCTAAACCCTAACGTGTAACACAAATCCTAACCCTAAGCCCTAAAACTAAACCTAACCTTAACACTAACGCTAAAATTAAGCCCTAACCCTACACTTAACACTAACCCTGATCCTAAACATAACCTCTTACCCTGACACTGACCCTAAACCTAATCCCTAAGCCTAACCATATCCCTAACCCTAAACCTAGCCCTAAAACTAAATCTAATGCTAACTTCTAACCATAATCCTAACCTTAAAAGTAATCGTAAACCTAACGCTAACCCTAACGCTAAACTAGAACCATAACCCTAACTGTAACGCTAACCCTAAAACTAACCCTAACCTCTAACCCTAAACCTAAAACAAACCGTAAACATAACCCTAACTCTAAACCCTAACCCTAACCCTAACACTATCCCTAAACCTAACCATATCCCTAAACCCAAACCTAACGCTAAACTTAAGCCTAACCCTAATTCGAACCCTAATCCTAATGATAACCATAATGCTAATCCTAACCCATAACTCTAACCCTAACCCTAACGCTAAAATTAACCCTAACACTAACCCTAAACTCTCAGCCTAAGAGGAACCATAACCATAAGACTAACCTCTAACCCTAAACCTACCCCGAAACCAAACCCTAACCATAACCCTAACCCTAAAACTAACCAAAACCTGTAACCTTAACACTAATAATAACCCTCTAACACTAATCCTTACCCAACCCTAACCTAACCCTAACAGTAAACATGACACTAACACTAAACCTAACCCCAAACGTAAACGCTACACTAACAATAACACTAGCCCAACCATAACACTAGCCCTAACCCTAACCCTAAACGTAAACGCTACCCTAACACTTACACGATCCCTAACCCTAACCCTAACCATAGCACAAACCCTAAAACGTAACCTCAACCTAAGCTTTAATCCTAAGCATAACCCTAATTCTAAAAATAAATTCTAAGACTACCCTAACCCTAAGCCTAACCTAACACAAAACCGAATACTATGCTCTAACGATAACCCTAACACTAACCCTAACCTTAACACTCAACCTAACCTTAATCTCTATCCGTAACACTAACCCTAACACTAACGATAACACTAAACTCTAACCCTAGGACTAAACCTAACACTAACTCTAAACGTAAAACTAAATCTAACTTCTAACCCTAACACTAATCCTAACCCTAACACTAAACCAAACCTTAACACTATCCCTAACACCTAAACCCCAACCCTATCCCTAATCCTAACTCTAAAACTAACCCTAACCCTAACCTTAAACCTAACCCTAATACTAATCAAAACACTAACCCTAACCATAACACAAAGTCTACCTCTAAACTCTCCCTAGCACTTAACCAATAACCCAAACCCTAAACCTAACACTAACCCTAACCCTAAAGCTAACCCTAACCCTACCCCTAATACTAACCACAATGCTAACCCCTTATACCTAATACCTAACCCTAAGCCATAATTCTAAGCCTAACCCCTAACATTAAGCCCTTACACGAATCCTAACCCTAACCCTAACGCTAACACTAAACCTCGTAATAAACCTAACCCTAACCAAAACACTAAACACTAACCATAATCTAACCCTAACACTAAACTTAACCCTAACCCTAAAATCTAACCGTAACACTAACCCTAACCCTATCCCTAACAACTAAACCTAAACCTAACCCTAAACCTAACCCTAACCCTAATGCTAACCTTATCATAACCATTAGCCTAACCGTAACCCAAAGACTAACCGTAATTCTAAGCATAACCCTAACCTTGAGCCTAACTCTCACCCTAAACACTAAACATCAATTTAACACTATCCCTAACAATAACACTAACCCTAACACTAACTGTATACCTACCACCAACAGCTAACCCCTAAAACTAACGCTAAACCTAACCCTAAAACTAACACTAAACCTTACCCTAACACTAACACTAAGCCTAACCCTAATCGTAACACTAACCTTAACCTTCACCCGAAGCCTAACCTTAAGCCTCTCCTGAACATGTAACACATAACACTAAAGATAACATTAACCCGAAAACTAAATGTAACCATAACACTGACCCTATCCTTAACACTAAATTCTAATCCTAATCCTTACCCTAACCATAACCATAACCATAACCCTAACCCTTACCTCTAACACTAATCCTAACCCTAAACCTATCCCTAACCCAAACCGTAAACCTAACATTAAACTTAAACTCTAACCCTAAACCTAACGCTAACCCTAAAACTCAACCTAACACTAACCGTAAACTTAACCCTAACCCTAATCTTTAAGCCCATCCCTAACCTCTAACCATAACACTAACCATAACGCTAACCCTCACCCTAACTCTAAGCCTAACCCTAACCCTAAGTGTAACTGTAACACTAACCTAAAATTATAACCCTAACCCTAACCATAACCATAACAATAAGCCTACCCTCTAATCCTAACGCAAAACAGAACCCAAACCATAACCATAAGCCTTTCCTTAACAATAACACTAACCCCAACCCTAACATTTATCCCTAACAATAACCCTAACCCTACCTCTCTAACTAACCCCAACCCTAACGTGCAACACAAATCCTAACCCTAAGCCCTAAAACTAAACCTAACCTCAACACTAACTCTAAAATTAAGCCCTAACCCTAAACTTTACACTAACACTGGTCCTAAACATAACCTCTTACCCTGACACTGACCCTAAACCTAATCTATAAGCCTAACCCTATCCCTAACCCTAAACCTAGCCCTAAAACTAAATCTAATGCTAACTTCTACCATAATCCTAACCTTAAAAGTAATCGTAAACATAACGCTAACCCTAACCCTAAACTAGAGCCATAACCCTAACTGTAACGCTAACCCTAAAACTAACCCAAACGTCTAACCCTAAACCTAAACCTAACCGTAAGCATAACCCTAACACTAAACCCTAACCCTAACCCTAACACTATCCCTAAAGCTAACCCTATCCCTAAACCCAAAGCTAACGCTAAACTTAAGCCTAACCCTGATTCGAACCCTAATCCTAATGATAACCATAATGCTAATCCTAACCCATAACTCTAACCCTAACCCTAATGCTAAAATTAACCCAAACGTTTACCATAACCCTAACACTAACCCTAAACTCTAAGCCTAAGAGGAACCATAACCATAAGACTAACCTCTAACCCTAAACCTACCCCGAACCCAAACCCTAACCATAACCCTAACCCTAAAACTAACCAAAACCTGAAACCTTAACACTAATAATAACCCTCTAACACTAATCCTAACCCAACCCTAACCTAACACTAACCCTAAACATGACACTAACACTAAACCTAACCCTAAACGTAAACGCTACACTAACAATAACACTAGCCAAACCATAACACTAGACCTAACCCTAACCCTAAACGTAAACGCTACCCTAACACTTACACGATCCCTAACCCTAACCCTAACCCTAACCCAAACCCTAAAACGTAACCTCAACCTAAGCTTTCATCCTAAGCATAACCCTCACTCTACAATAAATTCTAAGACTACCCTAAACCTAAGCCTAACTCTAACCCAAAACCGAATGCTATCCTCTAACGATAACCCTATCACTAACCCTAAACTTAACACTCAACCTCACCTTAATCTCTATCCGTAACACTAACCCTAACACTAACGATAACACTAAACTCTAACCCTAGGACTAAACCTAACCCTAACTCTAAACGTAAAACTAAATCTAACTTCTAACCCTAACACTAATCCTAACCCTAACACTAAACCAAAACACAACATTATCCCTAACACCTAAACCCCAACCCTAACCCTATTCCTAACTCTAAAACTAACCCTAACCCTAAACTTAAACCTAACCCTAAAACTAATCGAAACACTAACCCTAACCATAACACAAAGACTAACCCTAAACTCTCCCTAGCACTTAACCACTAACCCCAACCCTAAACCTAACAGTAACCCTAACTCTAAATCTAACCCTAACCCTCCCCCTAATACTAACCACAATGCTAACCCCTAAACCTAATACCTAACCCTAAGCCATAATTCTAATTCTAACCCCTAACATTAAGCCCTTACACGAATCCTAACCCTAACCCTAACGCTAACACTAAACCTCGTAATAAACCTAACCCTAACCAAAACACTAAACACTAACCATAACGTAACCCTAACACTAACCTTAACCCTAACCCTAAAATCTAACCGTAACACTAACCCTAACGCTATCCCTAACAACTAAACCTAAACCTAACCCTAAACCTAACCCTAACCCTAATGCTAACCTTATCATAACCATTAGCCTAACCGTAACCCAAAGACTAACCGTAATTCTAAGCATAACCCTAACCTTGAGCCTAACCCTCACCCTAAACACTAAACATCAATTTAACACTATCCCTAACAATAACCATAACCCTAACACTAAGTGTAAACCTATCACTAACAGGTAACACCTAACAATAACGCTAAACCTAACCCTAAAACTAACACTAAACCTAACCCTAACCCTAACACTAAGCCTAACCCTAATGGTAACACTAACCTTAACCTTCGCCCGAAGCCTAAACTTAAGCCTCTCCTGAACATGTAACACATAACCCTAAACCTAACATTAACCCGAAAACTAAATGTAACCATAACACTGACACTATCCTTAACACTAAATTCTAATCCTAACCCTTACCCTAACCATAAACATAAACTTAAACCTAACCCTTACCTCTAACACTAATCCTAACCCTAAACCTATCCCTAACCCTAACCGTAAACCTAACATTAAACTTAACCTCTAACCCTAACCCTAAGGCTAACCATAAAACTCAAACTAATCCTAACCGTAAACATAACCCTAACCGTAATCTTTAAGCCCATCCCTATACTCTAACCATAACCCTAACCATAACGCTAACCCTCACCCTAACTATAAGCCTAACCCTAACCCTACCTGTAACTGTAACACTAACCTAAAACTATAACCCTAACCATAACCCTAACAATAAGCCTACCCTCTAATCCTAACGCAAACCTGAACCCAATCCATAACCATAAGCCTATCCTTAACACTAACACTAACCCCAACCCTAACATTTAACCCTAACAATAACCCTAACCCTAACTCTCTAGCCCACCCTAACCCTAACGTGTAACACAAATCCTAACCCTAAGCCCTAAAACTAAACCTAACATTAACACTAACACTAAAATTACACCCTAACCCTACACTTAACACTAATACTGATCCTAAACATAACTTCTTACCCTGACCCTGACCCTAAACCTAATCTCTAAGCCTAACCATATCCCTAACCCTAAACCTGGCCCTAAAACTAAATCTAATGCTAACTTCTAACCATAATCCTAACCTTAAAAGTAATCGTAAACATAATGCTAACCCTAACCCTAAACTAGAACCATAACCCTAACTGTAATGCTAACCCTAAAACTAACCCTAACCTCTAACCTTAAACCTAAACCTAACCGTAAGCATAACCCTAACACTAAACCCTAACACTAACCCTAACAATATCCCTAAATCTAACCCTCTCCCTAAACCCAAACCTAACGCTAAACTGAAGCCTAACCCTAATTCGAACCCTAATCCTAATGATAACCATAATGCTAATCCTAACCGATAACTCTAACCCTAACCCTAACGCTAAAATTAACCCAAACGTTTACCATAACCCTAACACTAACCCTAAACTCTAAGCCTAAGAGGAACCATAACCATAAGACTAACCTCTAACCCTAAACCTACACCGAACCCAAACCCTAACCATAACCCTAACCCTAAAACTAACCAAAACCTGTAACCTTAACACTAATAATAACCCTCTAACACTAATCCTAACCCAACCCCAACCTAACCCTAACCCTAAACATGACACTAACACTAAACCTAATCCTAAACGTAAACGCTACACTAACAATAACACTAGCCCAACCATAACACTAGCCCTAACCCTAACCCTAAACGTAAACGCTACCCTAACACTTACACGATCCCTAACCCTAACCCTAACCCTAGCCCAAACCCTAAAACGTAACCTCAACCTAAGCTTTAATCCTAAGCATAACCCTAACTCTAAAAATAAATGCTAAGACTACCCTAACCCTAAGCCTAACTCTAATCCAAAACCGAATGCTATCCTCTAACGATAACCCTAACACTAACCCTAACCTTAACACTCAACCTAACCTCAATCTCTATCCGTAACACTAACCCTAACACTAACGATAACACTAAACTCTAACCTTAGGACTAAACCTAACCCTTACTCTAAACGAAAAACTAAATCTAACTTCTAACCCTAACACTAATCCTAACCCTAACACTAAACCAAACCTTAACACTATCCCTAACACCTAAACCCTAACCCTAACCCTAACCCTAACCCTAACCCTAACCCTAACACTAACCCTATCACTAAACCTAACCCTAAACCATAACCCTATCCCTAACACATAACCCGTAAACCTATCCCTAACCCTTACCCTAGCACTACATCTAATGCAAAACCTAACCCTAACCCTCAACCCAACCCTAACTCTAACATTAACATAAATGTAATCCTAAACCTAAACATAACGCTAAGCCTAACCCTAACCCTAAACCTAACCCTAACTCTAACCCTAACCCTAACCCTCACACTAACCCTAACGCTAATCCTAACACTAAAACTAACACATAAAGCGAACCCTAACACTAACCGTAGCCCTAACCCTAAAACTAATCACTAAACCTAATCCTAAACGTTACCCTATCCCTAACACTTACCTTAACCCTAAAACTAACCCAAACCTAAGATTTCACCGGAACCCTAACCCTAACTCTAACCCTAACTATAACCTCTAAACCTAAGCCTAACCCTAACAATAACCCTAACTCTAACCCTAAAACAAACGCTAACCTCTAACCATGACCTTAACACTAACCCTAACCCTAACCCTCAACACAACCCTAAACTCTAACTGTAACACAAACCCTTACCCTAACAATAAAACTAACCCTAACCCAAACTTAAACCTAAACCTAACACTAACCCTAATGCCAACACTGAACCCTAACCATTACCCTAACACTATCGATAAAACCTAACCCCTAACCCTATGCCTAGCCCTAACTCTAAAACTAACTCTAAAAATAATCCTAACCCGAACACTTAACCTAACGCTAACCCTAAACCTAATCGTAACCTAACGCTAACCATAACCCAAAGCCTAACCCTAACCCTCTCCTTATCACCTAACCCCTAACCCTAATCTTAATCATAACCCTAACACTAAGCCTAACACTGACCCTAACCCTAAACCTAAACTTTGACCTAACACTAACCCTAAACTCTAACCATAACCCTAACCCTAACCCTAACCCTAACGCTAACATTTAACTAAAACCCAAACCCTAACCCTAGCCCTAAACCTAACACTAACCTCCAACCATAACTGTAAACTTAACCTAACCCTAAACCATAAACCTAACCCTAACCCTAAATTCTAAACCTATCCCTGACCCTAGCCCTAACCCGCACTCGAACCTAATTTTAACCCTAGCCCGAACCAAAACCATAAGACTAAACCTAACCATAACCCTAACTCTAACCTTAACCCTAACACTAACCCTAATCCTAAAGCTAACACTACAACTAACCTCTAAACGTAACCCTAGCACTAACCATAATGCTAAACCTAAACCTAACCACTAACGCGAAGTCTAACCCTTACACTATCCCTAACCCTAAACCTAACACTAAACCTAATCCTGAAACTAAGCTTTAACCCTAACCCTAAAGCTAACACTATTGCTAACCATAACCCTAACCCAAAACTGAACCCTAAAACTCACCCTAGCCCTAACCCTATCGCTAACACCTAACCCCTAAACCTAACCCTAACTCTAAAACTAACCCTAACTCTAACCCTCATCCTAATACTAACCCTAACCGTAAACCTAATCGTAACCCTAACTTTAACTGTAAACCAAAGCCTTAACCTAACCCTCTGCATAACACCTAATCCATAACCATAGCCTTAATTATAACTCTAACACTAAGCGTAACTCTAAAGCTAACCCTAACACTAGCCCTAACCCTAAACTGAATCATAACCCTAAACTCTAACCATAAACCTAAAACTAACCCTAAATCTAACACTTACCATAACACTAACCCTAAACTTTAACCGTAACCCTAACACTAACTGTAATCTTTAACTCTAACCGAAACACTAACCTTAACCCTAACCCTAATGTTAACCTCTAACCATAACCGTAAACCTAACCCTAAACGTAACCATAACCATTAACCTATCCATAACACATAACCCCTAACCCTAACCCTAACCCAAACCCAAAATTCTAATCCTAACCCTAAACCTAACCCTAACACTAACCCTAACCTCTAACACTAAACCTAACACTAAACCTATCCCTAACCCTAAACCTGACACCAAACCTAAATTCTAACCCTAACCCTAACCCTAAACCTACCCTAAATGTAATCCTAACCCTAAGACTAGCCCTAACCCTAACACAAACCCTATCCCTAACCCTAACCCTAACACTAACCCTAACCCTAAACCTAAGCTTTAAACCTAACCCTAACCATAACACTAACCATAAATTCTAAGCCTCACCTTAACACTAACCCTAATCCTAACCACAAACTCTATCACTAAACCTAATGCTAACCTCTAAACATAAAACTAAACCTAACCCTAACCAAAACCCTAACACTAACACTAACATTAACCCTAAGCCTAACCTTATGCCTAAGCTTTAAACATAACCCTAAACCAAACCTAACAATAATCACTAACCCTAAACCTAAGGCTAACCCTAACCCTAACCGTAACACTAAACTGTAACCATAATACTAACACAAACACTAAACCTATCCCTAACATCTAACTCTAACCATAACGCTAACCCTAACCGTAACCTAAACGTAACTTTAAACCTAACCGGAACACTAAGCCTAAACCCAACCCTCTCCATAACAACTAACCCTAACACCTAACACCTAAGCCTAACCCTTAACCTAACCCTAACCCTAACACTAACCCTAACCCTAAAAATAACTCTAAACACTAAGCCTAAACCTAACAAAATCCCTAAACCCAACCCTAACCGTAAACCTAACCCGAACCCTAACCCTAACCTTATCCCTACCACCTAACCCCTAATCCTAACGATGAACGTAAGCATAAAAATAATACTAAACCTAACCGTAACCCTAACACTATCTGTAAGGCTAACACGAAACCTCATCATAACACTAAACCTAACCATAATGCGAAGCCTAAACTTAACCATTTCCTCAACAGCTAACCCCTAAGCCTAACCCTAAACCTAACCCAAAGCCTTAACGTAACCCCAACCATAACACTAACACAAACCCTAAACTCTAACACTAACCCTAACTCTAAACTTAACCTCAACCTAACCATAACACTAACCATAACACTAACACTAATCCCACCCCTAATCCTAAACGCTAACACTAACCATAACCTAACCCTAACCCGAAGCCTAACTCTAACACTAGCCCTAATACATAACCCTATCCCTAACACTTAACTAATAAACCTGACCCTAACCCTAATTATAACCCTAACACTAAATCTAACACAAACCCTAAACTTAACCCTAACCGTAAAACTAACGCTAACCTAATTATAACCCTAACCATAACTATAAACCTAAGCCTAACCCTAACCGTAACCCTAACTCTAACACAAACCCTAACCCTCACACTAACCCTAACCCTAAAACTAACAGTAACATTTAAACCTAACCCTAACACTAACTGTAACCCTAAACCTAAAACTAACCACTAACCCTAAACCTAACCCTTACACAATTCCTAACCCTAACCATAACCCTAATACTAAATATAACTCTAACCCTAAACCTAATCGTAACCCTAACCCTAATCATGACTCAAAGCCTAAACCTAACCCTCTCCGTAACACCTAATCCTTAACCCTAACCTTAATCATAACCCTAACACTAAGCATAACCCTAAACCTAACCCTAAACCTAACCCTAACCAGAATGATAACCATAACTTTAACCCTAAACCTAACCTTAACCCTAAGCCTAACTCTTACACTAACTATAACACTAAACTCAAACCGTAAACCTAAACCTAACCCTAACCATTAACTCTATCCCAAACCCTAACTCTAACCCTAAACCTAAATGTAACGCTAACCTCTAACCATAAACGTAACACTAACAATAAGCAAAACCATAACCCTAACCCTAAACCTAACCCTAACACTAACCCTAATCCATAACACTATCCCTAACACTAACCCTAAAATTAACACCTAAAGCTAACCCTAAACCTAACAGTAACCCTAGCCCTAAAACTAATCACTAAACCTAATCCTAACACTTGCCCTATCCCTAACCCTTACCTTAACCCAAAACCTAAACTTGAACCGAATCTTTCACCTTAACCATAACTTCTAAGCCTAACCCTAACCCTAACACTAACCCTATAGATAAAACCTAACCCCTAACTGTAACCCTAACACTAACCCTAAACTTAAATATAAACCTAACCCTAACCCTAAAATCTAACCCTAACCCTAACACTATCCCAACCTTAACCCTAATCCTAAACCAAATCCTAACCCTAATCCTAACCGTAACCCTAACCCTATCAAGAAAACCTAACCCCTAACCCTATGCCTAAACCTAACTCTAAAACTAACCCTAAACCTAACAATAACCCTAACCCTAAAACCTAACCCTAACCCTAACACTATCCCTAAGCTTAACCATAACCCTAAACTGAACCCTAACCCTAATACTAACACTAACCCTATTGATAAAACCTAACCCATAACCCTATGCCTAACCCTAACACTAAAACTAACCCTAAACCTAATCCTAACATTAACCCTTACCCTAACTCTAACCCTAAAATTAATCATAACCCTAACCCTAACTGTAACCCAAAGCCTAACCCTAACCCTCTCCCTAACACCTAATCCCTAACCCTAAGCTTAATCATAACCCTAAAACTAAGCGTAACCCTAACCCTAACACTGACCCTAACCCTAAACCTAACACTTACACTAACACTAACCCTAAACTCTAACTGTAAGCCTAACACTAACCCTAACCTTTAACTCTAACCCAAACCCTAATGCTAACCATAACCCTAAACCTAATGCTAACCTCTACCCATAACCATAACCCTAACCTAAACCTTCAACTGTAAACCTAACCCTAACCCTAAATTCTAATTCTAACCCTGACCCTAGCCCTAACCCAAACCCGAACCTAAATTTAACCCTAACCTTAAACATAACCATAAGCCTAAACCTAACCCTAACCCTAACTCTAAACTTAACCCTAAATCTAACACTAACCCTAAGCCTCATCCTAACACTAACACTAAACTCTAAACCTAACCTTAGCACTAACTGTAATCCTAACCCTAACCCTAACCACTAACCCTAATTTAACCCTTACCATATCCCTAAACCTAACAGTAACCCTAAACCTAACCCTGAACCTAAGCTTTAACCCTAACCACAAACCTAAACCTAACCATAACCTCTAAGCCTAACACTAAACCTAACACTAAGCCTAACTCTAACTTTAAACCAAAAGCTATCCTCTAACCATAAACCTAACCCTAACCCTAAACTTAAACATAAGACTAAACTAATCGTAACCCTAAACCTAAACATAATCCGAAGCCTAATCATAATCCGAACCCTAATTGTAACACTAACCCTAAACCCTAAACCTAAAGCTAACACTATCCCTATGCCTAACCTTAACCATCAACCTAACACTAACCCTAACTTTAACCCTGACCCTAACACCTAACCCCAAACCCTAACACTAAATCTAACCATAAAACTAATACTAACCCTAAGCCTAACACTAAGCCTAAGCCTAAGCCTAACTCTAAATAAATAGTAACCCTAAAACTAACCATAAGCGAGAGCCTAACCTTAACCCTCTCCCTAACAACTAACACCTAACCCTAACCATAACACAACCACTAATCCTAAACATAAGAATAACCCTAACCCTACCACTAACCCTTACTTCTAATTCTAACCCTAAACCTAACCCTAACCATAACCATAACCCTAACCATAAACCTAGCATTAACCCCTTACCCTAACCGTAAACTTACCCCTTAAAATAAAGCTAACCCTGTCAGTAATACCTAACCCTAAAGCTAACCCTAACCCTAGCATAACCCTAACACTAACCCTAACGCTAACACTAACCCTAACACATACCTCTAACACTAACCCTAACACTAACTCTAAACCTAACACTAAACCCAACTTGTAACCCTAATCAGAGCCTAACCTTAAACCTCAACCTAACCCTAACCCGAACCCTAACCCTAAGCCTCACCCTAAGCGTAACCCTAAGCGCTAACCCTAACCATAACACTAACCCTAACCCTAATGCATAACCCTACCCCTAACAAGTAACCCGTAACCTGTAAACCTAACCCTAACCCTTACCCTAGCACTACATCTAACGCAAAACCTAACCCTAAACCTCAACCCAACCCTGACCCAAACATTAACCTAAATGTAATCCTAAGCCTAACCATAATGCTAAGCCTAACCCTAACCCTAAACCTAACCCTAACTCTAACCCTAACCCTAACACTCACACTAACACTATCCCTAAACCTAACCTTAAAAATAACCCCTAAAGTTACCCCTAACACTAACCGTAACCCTATCCCTAAAACTAATCACTAAACCAAATCCTAACTGTTATCCTATCCCTAACAGTTACTTTAACCTTAAACCTAACCCATACCTAAGCTTTCACCCTAACGCTAACCTTAACCATAACCTGTAAGACTAAGCCTAACCATAACACTAACCCTAACTCTAAGCCTAAACCAAACGCTAACCTCTAACCATAACCCTGACACTAAGCCTAACCCTATCCCTAAACTTAAACCTAAACTCTAACTGTAACACTAACCCTAACCCTAACAATAACAATAACACTAAACTTAAACCTAAAACTAACACTAACCCTAACCCTAACACTAAAACCTAAACCTAACCCTAACACTATCGATAAAACCTAACCCCTAAACCTATGCCTAACCCTAACTCTAAAACTAACCCTAAACCTAACCCTAACCCTAACCCTTACCCTGACCCTAACCCTAAACCTAATCGTAACCATAACCCTAACCGTAACCCAAAGCCTAACTCTAACACTCTCCTTAACACCTACCCATAACAACAATGTTAATCATAACCCATAACACTAAGCATAATCCTAAACCTAACCCTAACAGTGACCCTAACCCTAAACCTAAACTTTACCCTAACACTAACCCTAAACTCTAACCCTAACCCTAACCCTAACGTTAAACTTTAACTAAAACCCAAACCCGAACCCTAACCCAAAACCTAACGCTAACCTCTAATCATAACCATAACACTAAACCTAACACTAAACCGTAAATCTAACCCTAACCCTAAATTCTAATCCTATCCCTGACCCTAGCGCTAACCCAAACCCGAAACTAATTGTAACCCTAAACATAACCAAAACAATAAGCCTAAACCTAACCATAACTCTAACTCTAAACTTAACCCTAACCCTAACACTAACCCTAACCCTAAGCCTAATCCTAACACTAACACTAACCTCTAAACATAACCCTAACAATAACCGTAATCCTAACCCTAAACCTAACCACTAACCCTAATTCTAAAACTTACCCTATCCCTAACCCTAACCCTAACCCTAAATCTAACCTTGAACCTAAGCTTTAACCCTAACCCTAACTCTAACACTATTGCTAAAAATAACCCTAACCCTAAATTGAACCCTAACCATATAGATAACACCTAACCCCTAACCCTAAGCCTAAGCCTAACTATAAATCTAACACTAACTCTAACCCTCATCCTAACCCTAACCCTAACACTAAACCTAAACCTAATCGTAACCCTAACCTTAACTGTAACCCCAGGCCTAACCCTAACCCTCTCTATAACACCTAATCCCTAACCCGAACCTTAATCATAACCCTAACGTTAAGCATAAACCTAACACTAACCCGAACACCAGCCCTAACCCTAAACTGAATCATAACCCTAAACCTAACACTTAAACTAACACTAACCCTAAACTCTAACGGTAACACTAACACTAACCATAACCTTTAACTCTAACCGAAACCCTAACAATAACCCTAACCCTAATGTTAAACTGTAGCCATAACCATAAACCTAACCATAACCATTACCTTTCCATAACACATAACCCCTAAACCTAACCCTAACTCAATCCCAAAATTCTAATCCTAACCCTAAACCTAACCCTAAAACTAACCCTAACCTCTAACACTAACACTAATCCTAAACCTATCCCTAACCCTAACACTAAACCTAAATTCTAAACCTAACCCAAACCCTAACCCTAAACCTAACCTAAATGTAATCCTAACCCTAGCCATAACCCTAAGACTAGCCCTAACACTAACACTAACACTATCCCTAACTCTAACCCTTACCCTAACAACAAACTCTATCACTAAACCTAACGCTAACCTCTAAACATAAACCTAACCCTAAACCTAACCAAAGCCCTGAACCTAACACTAAAGCTAACCCTAACCCTAACCCTAACCCTAACCCTAACCCTAATCCTAGGCCTAAGCTTGAAACATAACCCTAACCCAAACCTAATGCTAAGCACTGACCCTAACCCTAACCCTAACCCTAACCGTAACCTTAAATTCTAATCATAACAAACCCAAACTCTAAACCTATCCCTAACATCTAACCCTAACCATAACCCTAACCCTAACATTAACCTAGTTGTAACTTTAACCCTAACCATAACCCTAAGCCTAAACCCAACCCTCTCCGTAACACCTAATACTAACATCTAACCCCTAAGCCTAACCCTAACCCTAACCTAACACTAACCCTAACCCTAACAATAACCCTAAACACTAACCCTAAACCTAACAATATCCCTAAACCCAACCCTAACCGTAAACCTAACCTGAAACCTAACCCTAACCCTAATCCTATCCCTAACACCTAACCCCTAACCCTAACACTGAACATAAACATAAATATAACACTAAACCTATCCATAAACCTAACCCTATCCCTAAGGCTAACCCTAAAACTAATCATTACACTAACCCTAACCGTAATGTGAAGCCTATCCTTAAAAATTTCCCCAACACCTAACCCCTAAGCCTAACAAGAACCCAAACTCTAACCTAACATTAACCCTAACACTAACCCTAACCCCAACCACAATGCTAATTTCTGATCCTAACCATAACCCTAACCATAACAATAACCCTAACCCAGACCTAACATTAATCCCTTAACCTAACCCTAACCGACCCCTTAAACTAACGCTAAGCCTGACTGTAAAACCTAAACCTAACACTAACCCTAAACCTAGCCTAACCCTAACACTAACCCATATATCTAACCCTAAACCTAACCTGAAGACTTAAACTAACCCCAACACTAAAACCAACACAAACACTAAACTCTAACACTAACCCTAACCCTAAACCATCTCTAACCCTAACCCTAAACCTAGCACTAAAGCTAAATTCTAACCCTAACCCTAACCCTAACCCTAACCATTAACCTCAAACTAACCATAACCCTAACAATAGCACTAACCCTAATACTAACCCTAACCCCATGCGCTAACACTAACCATAACCTAACCCGAAGCCAAACCAGAAGCCTAACTCTAACACGAACCCCAATCCATAACCCTATCCCTAACACTTAACCATTAAACCTGACCCTAACACTAATACTATACCTAACACTAAATTTAACGCAAACCGTAAACCTAACCCTAACCCTAAACCAAACGCTAACCTAATTATAACCCTAACCCTAACTATAACCTTAAGCCTAACCCTAAACCTAACCCTAACTCTAACACAAACCCTAACGCTCACACTAACCCTAACCCTGACCCCAAAACTAACAGTAACATCTAAACTTAAACTTAACCCTAACTGTAACCCTAAACCTAAAACTAACAACTAACCCTAATCCTAACCCTGACGCTATTCCTAACATTAACACTAACCCTAACTATAACCCTAACCCTAAACCTAATCATAACTTTAACCCTAACCATAACCCAAAGCCTAAACCTAACCCTCTCCGTAACACCTAATCCCTAACACTAACCTTAATCATAACCCTAACAGTAAGCATAACCCTAAACCTAACTCTAAACCTAACTCTAACCCTAAACCTAACCTTAACCCTAAACCTAACTCTTACACTAACACTAACACTAATCTCTAACCGTAACCCTAAACCTATCCCTAACCTTTAACTATAACCGAAACCCTAACCCTAAACCTAACCCTAACCCTAAACCTAAACGTAATGCTAACCTCTAACCATATCCATAACTCTACCCCTAACCATAACCATAACCCTAATCCTAACACTAACCCTAATCCATAACCCTATGCCTAAAACCTAACCCCTAAACCTAACCTAACATTAATCCTAAACCTAAAACTAAATCTAATGCAAACTCTAAACCTAACCGTAACCCTAACCCTAAACCTAAACCTAAGCATAAAACTAATCACTAAACCTAATCCTAACCCTTACCCTATCCCTAAGCCTTACCTTAACCCTAAAACTAAACCTGAACCTAAGCTTTCACCATAACCATAACCATAACTTCTAAGCCTCACCCTAACCCTAAACCTAACCTAACCCTATTGATAAAACCTAACCCCTAACCCTAACTCTAAACCTAACCATAAACTGAAACCTAAACCTAAACCTAACACTAACCCAAACCCTAAAACCTAAATCTAACCCTAACACTACACATAACCTTAACCCTAACCCTAAACCGAACCCTAACCTTAACCCTAACACTAACCCTATCAAAAAAACCAAACCCCTAAACCTATGGCTAACACTAACTCTAAATCTAACCCTAAACCTAACCCTAACCCTAACCCTTACCCAAACGCTAACCCTAAAAGAAATCATAACCCTAACCCTAACTGTAAACCAAAGCCTAACCATAACTGTAACGCAAAGCCTAACCCTAACCCTCTCCCTAACACCTAACCCCTAATCCTAACCTTAATCATAACCCTAACACTAAGCGAAACCCTAACCCTAACCCTAAAACTGACCCTAACACTAAAACTAACACTTGCCTTAACACTAACCCTAAACTCTAACTTTAACCCTAACCCTAACCTTCAACTCTAACCCAAACCCTAACCCTAACCATAACCCTAAACCTAATGCTAACCTCTACCCATAACCGTAAACCTAACCCTAACCCTAAACAGTAAGCCGAACCCTCACCCTAAATTCTAATCCTAACCCTGACCCTAGCCCTAACCCAAACCCGAACCTAAATTTAACCCTAAACCTAACCCTAACCATAAGGCTAAACCTAACCCTAAACCTAACTCTAACCTTAACCCTAACCCTAATATTAACCCTAAGCCTCATCCTAACACTAACACTAAACTCTAAAACTAACCTTAGCATTAACTGTAATCCTAATCCTAAACTTTACCACTAACACAAATTCTAACCCTTAACCTATCCCTAAACCTAACAGTAACCCTAAACCTAAACCTGAACCAAAGCTTTAACCGTAAACATAACACTATTTCTAACCATAAACCAAACGCTAAACCTAACCCTAACACTAACCCTATTGCTAACATCTAAGCCCTAAACCTAACGCTAACCCTAACTACAAAACAAACCCTAACTCTAACCCTAACCCTAACCATAAACCTAATCATAACCCTAACCCTAACCATTACCCAAAGCTTAAACCTAACCCTCTCAGTAACACCTAATCCCTAACCCTAACCTTAATCATAACCCTAACACTAAGCATAAACCTAATGCTAACCCTAACACTAATCCTAACTCTAAACTGAATCATAACCCTAAACTCTAACCCGAAACCTAACACTTACCCTAATACTAACGCTAAACTCTAACCATAACCTTAACACACTAACAGGAACCTTTAACTGTAACTGAAATCCTAACCCTAAACCTAACTGTAACCCTAAACCTAACGCTAACATCTAACCATAACCATAACCTTAAGACTAAACCTAAGCATAACAATTATCCCATCCATAACACATAACCCCTAAACCTAACCCTAACCCTAACTCAAAATTCTAATCCTAAACCTAACACTAAACCGAACCTGTAACACTAACCAGAACCTGTAACACTAACCCTAAACCTAAACCTATCCTTAACCCTAACCCTAAACCTAACACTAAACCTAAATTCTAACCCTAATCCTATCCCTAACCTAAATGTAATCCTAAACCTAACCAAAACCCTAAGCCTAGCCCTAACCCTAACACTAACCCTATCCCTAACCCTAACGCTAACCCTAAACCTAAGCTTTAAACCTAACCCTAACCATAACACTAAACATAACTTCCAAGCCTCACCCTAACCCTAACCACAAAGTTTATCACTAAACCTAATGCTAACATCTAACCATAAATCTAACCCTAATGCTAACCCAAGCCCTATCCCTAACACTAACACTGATCCTAACCCTAACCCTAAGCCTAAGTGTTAACCATAACCCTAACCCAAACCTAACACTAACCACTAATCCTAATCTTAACACTAACCCCAATTGTAAACCTAAACTCTAACCATAACACTAACCCAAATCCTAAACCTATCCCTAACATCTAACCCTAACCCTAACCTAAACGTAACTCTAACCCTAACCGTAACCCTAAGCCTAAACGCAACCATCTCCAAAACACCTAACCCTAACAGCTACCCCCTATGCTTAACCCTAAACCTAACCCTAACTCTAACCCTAACAATAACCCTAAAGCTAACCCTAAACCTAACACTATCCCTAAACCCAACCCTAATTGTAAACCTAACGCGAACCCTAACCCTAACCCTATCATTAACACCTAACCCCTAAACTTAATGCTGAACATAACCATAAAACTAACACTAAACCTAACTGTAAACCTAACCCAAACCCTATGGTTAACCCTAAACCTAATCATAACACTAACTCTAAACGTAATCCAAAGCCTAACCTTAACTCTCACCCTAACCCCTAACCCCTAAGACTAACCCTAACCCAACACTAACACTAAAACTAACCCTAAACTCTAATACTAACCCTAACCATAAACTATCCCTAACCCTAATCCTAAACCTAACACTACCTAACGTCTAACCCTAACCCTAATTCTAACCCTTAACCTCAACCTAACTCTAACACTAACCATAACACTAACCCTAATCCTAAACCTAACCCTAAATGCTAACCCAAAATATAGCCCTAACTCTAACCCTAACCCAAAGCCTAACTCTAACACTAATCCTGATCCATAACCCAATCCCTAACCTATCCATTAAACCTGACCCTAAGCCTAATCTTAACCCTAACACTAAATCTAACACAAATCCTAAAACTAATCCTAACCCTAAAGATAATGCTAACCTTATTGTAACCCTAACCCTAACTATAACCCTAAGCTTAACCCTAAACCTAACCCTAACTATAACACTAACCCTAACCTTCACACTAACCCTAAACCTAACCCTAAAACTAACAGTAACCTCTAAACCTAACCCTAACTGTAACCCTAACCCTAAAATTAACCACTAACACTAATTCTAACCCTTATGATATTCCTAACATTAACCCTAACAGTAACCCTAACCCTTAACCTAAGTTTTAAACCTAACATAAACCCTAACACTAACCATAACCTCTAAGCCTAACACTAACCCAAAAACTAACCCTAAATCTAAACCTAAACCAAACGCTAACTTCTAAACATAACCCTAACTGTAACCCTAACACTAACCATAAACGTAACATTGAACCTCAGGTTTAACCCTAACCATAACCATAACCACAAACATAACCATAACCATAACTTGTAAGCCTAACCCTACCCCTAACACTAACCCTAACTCTAACCCTAAAACAAACGCTAATATCTAACCATAAACCTAACCCTAACCCTAATCCTAACCCTAACCCTAACACTAAACCTAACTCCTGACCCTAACACTAAGCCTAACCCTAACAAAAACCTAACCCAAACCCTAACCCTAACCGTAACCCTAACCCTAAAATTAATCTAAATCCTACCCTAAACATAACACAAACCGTAACCCTAAACCCCTCTCTAACACCTAAACCCTAACCCTAAACTTAATCATAACCCTAAACACTAATCCTAAACCTTACCCTAACCCTAACCCTATCCCTAAACTAACTCTAACCCTAACCCTAAACCTAACACTAACACTAACCCTAAATGTAACCCTAACCACAAACATAAGAATAACCCTAAACTCTAACCCTAAACCTCAACCATACCCTAAACCTAACCATTACCCTAACACTAACCCTAAACTCTAACTGTAACCTTAACCCTAACAATAACCATTCACTCTTACCCTAAACCTAACCCTAAATCTAAACCTCAACCTAATGCTAACCTCTAAAAATAACCCTAACATTAAACATAACCCATAAAACTAAACCTAACCCTAACCCTAAACTCTAATACAAACCCTAACCATAATCCTAACCCTAAACCTAAACTTAACCCTAACTCTAACCCTAACCAAAATCCTAACCCTAGCCCTAACCCTAAACCAAAACCTAACCCTAACTCTAAACCTAAACAAAATCCTAACGGTAACCTAACCCTAAAACTAACCATAACCAAAACCCTGTCGCTAAAACCTAACCCCTAAATCTAACCCTAACACAAACCCTAACCCCAAATTCTAATCCTCAGCCTAACTGTAACCCTAGCCCTAACCTTAAAACTAACCCTAACCAAAGCCCTAACCCTAACCATAACCATAACCTTAACCCAATTCCTAACACCCAACCCCTAAACCTAACCCTAACCCTAAAGCTAAATCTAATGCAAAACATAAACGTAACCCTAACCCTAACCAGAATCTAATTGTAACCCTAACACTAACCATAACCCGAAGTGTAATCCTAAACCTAAGTCTAACTCTAAACTTAACCCTAACCCTAACACTAAACCTAACCCTAATCCTAACACTAACACTAACCTATAAACCTAACCCTAGCATTAACCGTAATCATAACCCTAAACCTAACCACTAACCGTAATCCTAACCCTTACCGTATCCCTAAACCTAAACCTAACCAAACCCTGAACCTAATATTTAACTCTAAGCCTAAACATAACCCTAACCATCACCTCTAAGCCTAACCCTAACACTATCCATAACTCTAACTCTTACCCTAAATAGAATTCTAACCTCTAACCATAACTCTAACCCTAACAATAACCATAACACTAACTTAACACTAAACGTAACCCTAAACTCTAACTGTACCACTAACACTAAGCCTAACCCTAACATTAACACTAACCTCTAACACTAACCCTAACCCTAACCATAACCATAACCATAACCCTAAACCTAACATTAATACCTTACCCTAACCCTAACCCTAACCCTTAAACGAAACCAAACCCAATTTGTAATAATTAACCCTAACCCTAATCCTAAACGTAGCGTAACCCAGCCCTAACCCTAACCATGACCCTAACCCTAACCCTACCCTAACCCGTACTTTAACCGTAAGCCTAAACTAACTTTAACCCTGTCCCTAACACTAACACTAACCCTAAACTCTAACACTAACCATAACATTAAACCTATCCCTACCCTAACCGTAAACCTAAGACTAAACCTAACTTCTAATCCTAACACTAACCGTAACCCTAAACTTCAACCTAACCCTAACCTGAACCATAACACTAACCCTAACCCTAACCCTAAACGATAACCCTAACCATAACACTAACCATTACCCTAACCCATAACCGTATACCTCACACCTAACACCTAACGCTAACCCTAACCCTAACTATAACCCTAAGCCTAACCCTAACCCGAACCCTAACTCTAACCCTAACTTCTAATCCTAACCCTAACCCTAACTCTAGCCCTAACACTAACTTCTAGACCTAACACTAAACCTAACTGTAAAGCTTACCCTAAAATTAACCAGTAACCCTAATCTTAACCCTTTCCCTATACCTAAGCCTAAGCCTAACCCTAACCTTAAACCTGAACCTAAGCTTTAATCCTAACGCTAACACTAACCATAAACTCTAAGCCTAATCCTAACCCTAACTTCTAACCCTAATCCTAACACTAACCCTAAACCTAACCCTAACATCTAACCATAACCGTAACACTAACCCTAAGCATAACCCTAACCATAACAATAATCTCTAATCCTAATTGTAAGCCTGACCGAAACCCTAAACGTAACCCAACCCCTTAAACCTACCCTAAGCCTGACTGTAATACCTAACCCTGACAGTAACCCTAAACCTAGTATAACACTAACCTTAAACCTAACTCTAACCCTCACGCTAACCCTAACACATATCTCTAACCATAACCCAAACCATACCACTAACCATAACCCAAAGCTTAAACGTAACCCTATCCCTAACCCTAACACTAATCCTAACCGTAATCCTAACACTAACCCTAACACTAACCCTAAACCTAAATCTAACTATAAACCTAACCCTAACCCTAACACTAACACTAACACTAACACTAACACAAAACCTAACCCTAACACCTCTAAATCTAACCCTAACCCTAACCGTAACATTAACCTTCAACCATAAAACAAACCTTAAACATAAGGTTTAGCCCTAATCTTAACACTAACCTAATTATAACCTCTAAGCCTTACCATAACCCTAGCCCTAAACTATAAAACTAAACCTAATGCTAACCACTCACCATAAGCCTAAACCTAATCCTAAACCTAACCTTAACCCTAACCCTTATCCTAACCTTAACCATAACACTAAACCTAACTTCTGACCCTAACACTAAACCTAACCCTAACATAAACCTAACCCTAACACTAAGCCTAGTCCTAACCCTAACCCTAAAACTAATCTAAATCCTACACTAATCGTAACACAAAGCCTAACCCTAAACCTCTCCCTAACACCTAACCACTAACTCTAACCTTAATCATAACCCTAACACTAACCCTAAACCTAAACCTAACCCTAAACTAAACCTAATCCTAACCCTAAACCTAACACTAACCCTATCCTTAACAATAACCCTAAACACTAACCCTAAACCTAACAATATCCCTAAACCCAACCCTAACCATAAACCTAATCCAAAATGTAACCCTAACCCTATCCCTGACACCTAACCCTAAACCTAACGATTAACATAACCATAAAAATAACACTAAACCTAACCATAACCCTAACACTAACCCTAAGGCTAATCCTAATCCTAACCCTAACACTAACCCTCACCCTAACCTCAATGCTAATTTCTGATCCTAAGAATAACCCTAACCATAACAATAAAGCTAACCCAGACCTAACATTAATCCCTTAACCTAACCCTAACACTAACCCTTAAACTAACACTAAGCCTGACTGTAATACCTAAACCTAACCCTAACCCTTACCCTAACCCTAGATCTAAACCTAACGCTAACTCTATCCCTAATACCTAAGCCCTAACCCTAACACTAACCCTAACCTGAAAACTAACCATTACCCACTTCCCAACACTTAACACCTAACCCTAAACCTAAACATAACTCTAACCCTAACCATAACCATAACCCTAATTCTAAACATAACTCTAACCTTAAATTCTAATCCTAACCCTAAAAATAAACCTAACCCTAAACGTAACACTAACGCTAAAATTTAACCCTAAACCTAACCCTAACCCTAATACTACCCCTAAACATAAACCTAATCCTAAACTCTAACCCTAACCCTAACACTAACCCTAACCATAAACCTAACCCTAAACGTAACATTAATCCCTAACCCTAAACTTACCTCTACCCCTTAAACTAACCCTAACACTGACCGTAATAGCTAACCCGAAACCTAATTCTAAACCTACCATAACACTATCCCTAAACCTAACCCTACCCCTAAACCTAACCATAACTCTTATTTCTAACCCTATCCTAACCTTGACCCTAAGCACAACCCTAACCTTAAAACTAACCTCTAACACTAACCCTAACCCTAAAGCTAACATAACCCTAAAACTAACCCTAACCCATACCTATAACACTAACCCTAACCCTAAACCTAACACTAACCCTAAACTTAACCATAACCCTACCCCTACCCCGACCGCTAACACTAACCCTAACACTAACCCAAACCCTAACCCTAACATGAACACTACCCTCTAAACTTAACCCTAACATTAACGGTAATCTTAACCCTAAACTTAACCAAAAATCTTAACCCTAACCCTAACACTATCCCTAACCCTAACCCTAACCCTAAACCTAAACTTAACACTAACCCTAACACTATCCCTAACACCTAAACCCTAATCTTAACCCTAACCCTAACTCTAAAAGTAACCCTAAATCTAACCCTAAAACTAACACTAAACCTATTCGTAATGCTAACCCTACCCCTAACCAAAGACTAACACTAACCCTCGTCCTAACCCCTAACCTCTAATCCTCATCCCAATCATAACCTTAACCCTAGCCCTAACCCTAACCCTAACACTAATGCTAAACCTAACCCTAACCTAACCATAATCCTAAACTGTAACTCTAAACCTAACCCTAACCTAACCTTTACCCTAACACTAACCCTAAATGCTAACTCTAAACCTAACACTATTCCTATCCCTAACCCTAACCGTAAACCTAACCCTAAACCTAACCCTATCCCTAATACCTAACCTCTAACCCTAACGCTAAACCTAACCCTAAAACTAACACAAAATTAAGCCTAACAATAACCATAACCTTAAGCCTTACCCTAAATCTAATTGTAACCCTAGCCCTAACCGTAATCTGAAGCCTAACCTTGAACCTCTCCCTAACCCCTAATTCCTAATGCTAATCCTAACACTAACCCTAACCCTAACCCTAACCATAATCCTAACCCTACCACTAACACTAACTTCTAATTCTAACCCTAAAACTAAACCTAACCATAACCCTAACCCTAAACCTAACATTAATCCCTTACCCTAACCCTATCTCTATGACTTAAACTAACCCAAAGCCTGGCTGTAATACCTAACCCTAACCCTAAGCCTGTTGCTAACAACTAACCCCTAAACCTAACCCTATCCCTAACCATAAACCTAACACTAAACCTAACATTAATCTCTAACCCTAAGCCTAACCCTACCCATAAACTTAAAATAAACATAACACAGACCATAATACCTAACGCGAAACCTAACCATAAACCTACCATAACACTATGCCTAACACTAATCCTACCCCTAAACCAAAACCTAATGCTTACTTCTAACCCAAATATAACACTGACCCTAACCACTAACACTAACCCTAAACCTAAACCTACCATAAACCTAAACCTAACACTAAACCTAACCCTAACCCATACCTCTAACCCTAACCCTAAACCCTAACTCTAAACCTAACACTATCCCTAACCCTAACCCTAAACCTAACCCTATCCCTAACACCTAAGCCCTAACACTAATGCTAAACCTAATCCTAAAACTAACACAAAAACTAACCCTAACACTAAACCTAACCCTAAGCCTTACCCTAAAACTAATCGTAACCCAAACCCTAATCGTAATTTGAAACCTAAACTTAATCCTTGCGCTAACTGCTTACCCCTAAGCCTAACCGTAACCATAACCATAATCCTAACCCTACCACTAACCCTAACTTCTAATCTTAACCCTAAACCAAACCTAACCCTAAATCTAACATTAATCCCTTACCCTAACCCTAACTCTACCCCTTAAACTTACCTGAAACCTGACTGTAATACCTAACCCTAACTCTAACCCTGTTGCTAACAACTAACCCCTAAACCTAACCCTAGCCCTAACCATAAACCTAACACTAAAACTAAGATTAATCTCTAACCCTAAGCCTAACCCTACCCATAAACCTTAAAATAAACATAACACAGACTGTAATACCTAACCCTAAACCTACCATAACACTATCCTTAAACCTTATACTACCCTAAACCAAAACCTAACACTTAATACTAACCCTACTATAACCCTGATCCTAACCACACCCCTAACCTTAACTGTAACCTCTAACACAAACCCTAACCCTAAACCTACCATGAAGCTAAACCTAACACTAAACCTAACCCTAACCGATACCTCTAACACTAACCCTAAACCCTAACTCTAAACCTAACACTATCCCTAACCCTATCCCTAAACCTAAACCTAACCCTCTCCCTAACACCTAAGCCCTAACCCTAACGCTAAACCTAAACCTAAAACTAACGCAAAAACTAACGCTAACACTAAACCTAACCCTAAGAATTGCCCTAAAGCTAATCGTAACCCAAATCCTAACCATAATTTGAAGCCTAAACTTAAGCTTCGCACTAACTCCTAACCCCTAAGCCTAACCCTAACACTAATCCTAACTGTAACCGTAACCATAATCCTAACCCTACCACTAACTCTAACTTCTAACCTTAACCCTAAAACAAACCTAACCCTAAATCTAACATTAATCCCTTAACCTAACCCTAACTCTACCCCTTAAACTAACCTGAAGCATGACTGTAATACCTAAAACTAACCCTAACCCTAACCCTGTCGCTAACTCCTAACCCCTAAACCTAACCCTAACACTACCTCTAAATCTAAAATAAACATAAACCTAACACTAACCATAAGCCCAAACCTAATCGTAACACAAAACTTAACCGTAACCGGAAGCCTAACACTAACACTCTCCCTAACACCTAACCCCTAACTCTAACCCTAAACCTAGCCCTAACCCGAAACTTAAACATAACGCTAAGACTAACCCTACCCCAACCATAAATTATAATTCTAAACCTAACCTTAACCCTAACCTTAACCCTAAACCTAAACCTAAAACCAAACTCTAACCCTAAACCTACCCTAACCCTAACTTTAAACCTAACCCTATAACTAATCCTACCCCAACCATAAATTGTAATCCTAAACCTAACCCTAACAATAACCTTAACCCAAAACCTAACCCTAAAACTAAACTCTAACCCTAAACCTAACCCTAACAAGATCCCTAACCCTAAACCTAAACCGTATACTATCCCTAACCCTAAACCTAACCCTAGCCCTAACCCAAATGCTAACTCTATCCTTAATACCTAAGCCCTAACCCTAACCCTAACCTGAAGCCTAACCATTACCAACTTCCCAACATTTAACACCTAACCCTAAACCTAAACTAAACTCTAACCATAACCATAACCCTAACTCTAATCCTAAACATAACTCTAACCCTAAATTTTAATCCTAACACTAAAAATAAACCCAACACTGAACATAACCCTAACGCTAAAATTTAACCCTAAACCTAACATTAACACTAACACTAACCCTAAACCTAAACCTAATTCTAAACTCTAATCATAACACTAACCCTAACACTAACCCTAACCATAAACCTAAACCTAAACCTAACATTAATCCCTAAACCTAACCCTATCCCTACCCCTTAAACTAACCCTAACACTGACCGTAATAGCTAACCCGAAACCTAACTCTAAACCTACCATAACACTATCTCTAAACCTAACCGTACCCTCTCAAACCTAACCCTAAGTCTTATTTCTAACCCTATCCTAACCTAGAGCCTAACCACAACCCTAACCTTAAACCTAACCTCTAACACTAACCCTAACCCTAAAGCTAACATAACCCTAACCCTAACCCTAACCCATAACTCTAACACTAACCCTAACCCTAAACCTAACCCTAACCCTAAACCTAACACTAACCCTAAACTTAACCATAACCCTACCCCTAAACCTAACCCTAACCCTTATGTCTAACAATAAATCTAACCCTAACCCTAACCTTAACCCTAAACCTAACATAAGCCTAACACTAACCTCTAACCCTAACCTCTAACCCTAACACCAACCCTAACCCTAACACTAACACTAAACCATAATTCTAACCCTAACCTTAATCCTAACCTTTAACTCTAACCCTAATCATAACCCTAACACTAACCCTAAACCTTAAAATAAACCTAACACAGACCGTAATACCTAACCTGAAACCTACCATAACACTATCCCTAAAACTAACATTACCCCTAAACTTAACCTTAACCCTTATTTCTAACCCTACCCTAACACTGACCCTAACGACAAACGTAACCTTAACACTAACCTCTATCACTAACCCTAACACTAAACCTCCCATAACCCTAAGCCTAACCCTTACCCTAAGCCTAATGCATACCTCTAACCGTAACCGTAACCCTAACCCTAAACCTAACCTAACCCTAAACCTAACCATAACCCTAACCATAACCATAACCCTAACCCTAACCCGTACTTCTAAACCTAAACCTAACCCTAACCCTGACCTTAAACCTAAACCTAAATCTAAACCTAACACTAACCTCTAACCCTAACCAAACCCTAACACTAACCCTAACTTTAACACTAAACCAAACTTCTAAACATAACCTTAATCCTAACTTTAACTTTAACCCTGACCATAACGCTAACACTTATCCCTAAACCAAAGCCTAACCCTAACCCTCTTCCTAACCCTTAACCTCTAATCCTCACCCAAATCATAAAGCTAACCCTAGCCCTAACCTTTACCCTAACACTAATGCTAACCCTAACCCTAACTTAACCATGATTCTAAACTCTAACCCTAAATCTAACCCTAACCTAACCTTAACACTAACACTAACCCATCCCTAACCCTAACCATAAACCTAACCCTAAACCTAACCCTATCCCTAATACTAAACCTCTAACCCTAACACTAAACCTAACCATAAAACTAACACTAAAACTATGCCTAACAATAACCGTAACCCTAAGCCTTACCCTAAATCTAATTGTAACACTAACCCTAACCATAATATGAAGCCTAACCTTAAACCTCTCCCTAACCCCTAATGCCTAATGCTAATCCTAACACTAACCCTAACCCTAACCGTAAACACAATCCTAACCCTACAACTAACACTAACTTCTAATCTAACCCTAAAACTAACCCTAACCATAACCCTAACCCAAAACCTAACATTAATCCCTTACCCTAACCCTATCTCTGTGACTTAAACTAACCCGAAACCTGACTGTAATACCTATCCCTACCCCTGACCCTGTCACTAAGACCTAACGCCTAAACCTAACCCTATCCCTAACTATAAATCTAACCCTAAACCTAACATTAATCTCTAACCCTAAGCCTAACCCTACCCATAAGCCTTAAAATAAACATAACACAAACTGTAATACCTAACCCGAAACCTAACCCTAACCCTACCATAACACTATGCCTAACGCTAATCCTACCCCTAAACCAAAACTTAACCCTTACTTCTAATCCTTCTACAACCCTGACCCTAACCACAACCCTAACATTAAACCTAACCTCTAACACTAACCCTAACCCTAAACCTACCATAAACCTAAACCCAACACTAAACCTAACCCGAACCCATACCTCTAACACTAACCCTAAACCTAACCCTAATGCTGTCGCTAACACCTAACACCTAACCCTAACCCTACCACTAAATCTAACCCTAACACTAAATCTAACCCTAACCCTAACCATAACCCTAAGCCTAAACCTAATCGTAACCCAAAACCGAACCGTAACTGGAAGCCTAAATCTAACCCTCTTCCTAACACCTAACCTCTAACACTAACCCTTAACCTAGCCCTAACACTAACCCTACCCCAATCATAAATTTTAATCCTAACCCTAACCCTAACCCTTACCTTAACACTAAACCTAACACTAAAACTAAACTCTAACCATAAACCTAACCTTAACCCTAACACTAACCCGAACCCTAAACCTAACACTATCCCTAACCATAAACCTTACCCTAAAACTAACCATAACCGTAACCCTAATGCAAACTCTAAACCTAATACCTAACCCCTAACACTAACACTGATCCTAACGCGCAGCCTAACCATAACCCTCTCCCTAACACTTAACACCTAAACCTAAACATTAACCTAACCCTCACCCTAAAAGTAACCGTAACAATAACGCTAAGCCTAATTCTAACACTAAATTCTAATTCTAACCCTAAAAATAACCCTAAACCTAAACGTAACCCTAATCCAAAAATTTAACCCTAAACCTAATCCTAAACCTAACACTAACCCTAAAACTAACCCTAATCCTAAACTCTAAACCTAACCCTAACACTAACCCTAACCCTAAACCTAACAATAAATCTAACCCTAATCCTAAACTCTAAACCTAACCTCTATCACTAATCCTAACCCTAAACGTACCATAAGCCTAAACCTAAGCCTAACACTAACTCATACCTCTAACACTAACCCTAAACCTAACCCTAAACCTAAACCTAACCAAAACCTAAGCATAACCCTAACCCTAAACCTAACCCTAACCTGTACCTCTAAACCTAAACCTAAACCTAAACCTAACCCTAACCTTAACCCTAAACGTAACTCTAAAACTAACACTAACCTCTAACCCTAACTCTAACTGTAACCCCAGACCTAACATTAAACCAAACTTCTAACTCTAACCTTAATCCTAACTTTTAATTCTAAGCTTAACCATAGCCCTAACCCCAAGCCTAACACTAACCTCTAACCATAACCCTAACCCTAACCATAACCTTAATGCTAACACCTAACACCTAACCCTAAGCCTAAACCTAATCCTAACCCTAAGCCTAACCCTAAATTCTAATTCTTTTTTTTTGTCTTTTTTGTTTTTATCGGTACTAGGGATCGAACTCATGACTGCCTGCTTACAAGGCAGGCGCTTATGCCGCTGAGCTAAATCCCCAGCCCCCTAAATTCTAATTCTAACACTACCCATAACCATAAACCTAACCCTAAACCTAAACTAAAACTAACCCTAGCCCTAACTCTAAATCTAAACCTAATCCTAACCCTAAACATAACTCTAACCCTAACCCTAACCCTAACCATAATCCTAACCCTAAACTTAACCACTAACCCTAACATTAACCATAACACTATCCCTAACCCTAACAATAACCCTAAACCTAATCCTAACCCTAACACTATCCCTAACACCTAACCCCTAACTCTAACCCTAACTCTAAAACTAACCATAAACCTAAACCTAACCCTAACACTAAACCTAATCGTAATGCTAACCCTAATACTAACCAAAAGCCTAATCCTAACCCTCTTCCTAACACCTAATATCTAATACTAACCCTAATCATAAACCTAACCCTAACCCTAACCCTAAACCCAACCCTAAGCCTAACACTAACAATAACCCTAAACCTAACACTAACCTAACCATAAAACTAAACTGTAACCATAAACCTAACACTACCCCTAACCTTAACGCTAACACTAACCCCAAACCCTAAATGTAAACCTAACACTATATCTAACCCTAACCCTAAACCTAAACCTAACCCTAACACTAACCCTATCCCTAACACGTAACCCCTAGCCCTAATACTAAACCTAACCCTAAAACTAACACTAAAATTAACCCTAACATTAACCCTAACCCTAAGCCTTACCCTAAAGCTAATCGTAACCCTAACCCTAACCGTAATCCAAAACCTAACATTAAACATGTCCCTAACCCAAACCACCTAACCCTAAGCATAACACTAACACTAATTCTAAGCGTAACCATAATGCTAACCCTACCACTAACCCTAACGTCTACTATTAACTCTAACCCTAAACCAAACATTAATCCCTTACCCTAACCCAAACTCTACCGCTTAAACTAACCCGAAGCCTGACTGTAATACCTAACCCTAACCCTAACACTAACCCTGACGCTAACACCTAACCCCTAACCCTAAACCGACCTCTAAATATAATCCTATTCCTGAACCTAACCCTAACCCTTACCATAACCCTAAGCCTAAACCTAATCATAACCAAAAACCTAACCATAACTGGAAGCCTAACCATAACCCTCTCCCTAACACTTAACCCCTAACTCTAATCCTAAGCCTAGCCATAACCCTAACCTTAAATGTAAACCTAACCCTAACCCTACCCGAACCATAAATTGTAATCCTAAGCCTAACCCTAACCCTAAAGTTAACCCTAAACCTAAACCTAAACCTAAACTCTAACCCTAAAACTAATCCTAACCATAACCCAAACACTAACACTATCCCTAAACCTAAACCTTACCCTAAACCTAACCCTAACCCCAACCCTAACCCTAACGCTAAGTCTATCCCTAATACCTAACCCCTAACACTAACTCTAAACCAAACTCGAAGCCTAACCATAACCCTCTTTAACATTTAACCTCTAAACCTAAACCTAACCCTAACCCTAACCATAACTGTAACCTTAACCCTAAACCTAACTCTAACCTTAATTTTAATCCTAACACTAAACGTAACCCTAACTCTAAAATTTAACCCTAACACTAACCCTAAACCTAACCGTATCCTAAACTCTAACCCTAACCCTAACACTAACCCTAACACTAACACTAACCATAAACCTAACCCTATATCTAAAATTAATCCCTAACCCTAGCCCTAACCCTACCCCTTAAAATAACCCTAACACTGACTGTAACAACTCACCCGAACCATAACCCTAAACCTACCATAACACTATCCCTAACCCTGACCCTAGCCCTTAACTTATCGCTAAACCTTACTTCTAACCCTACCCTAACCCTGACCCTAACCACAACCCTAACATTAACCCTAACCTCTAACCCTAACCTTAACCCTAAACCTAATCATAACCCTAACACTAACCATAATCCGAAGCCCTAACCTAAGCCTCTCTCTAACACCTAACCCCTAAAAGTAACCCTAACACTAACCCTAACCCTAATACTTAACCTAAAACTAACTCTAATCTCTAACCTTAAAACTAACACTAAACCTAATGTCTAACCTTAACCCTGGCCATAATCCTAAACCTCAACCTAACCCTAACCATCACCCTAACCCTAACCCTAACCATAACCAAAAGCCTAATCATAACCCTATTCCTAACCCTAACTCTAACCCTAATCCTAACTCTAACACTAACCTTAAACCTAAACCTAACTCTAAAACTAACCCTAACCCTAACACTAACACTAACTCTAAACCTAACACTAACCCTAACCTCTATACATAACCCTAATCCTAACCATAACCATAACCCTAACCCTAAACCTAAGCTTTAACCCTAACCCTAACACTAACCCTAATCATAAACGCTAAGCCTAAGCCTAACCATAACCTTAACCCCAAACTCAAACTCTAAACCTAACACTAAACACTACCCATAAGCCTAACCCTAATCCTAAACCTAAACCTAACCCTAACCCTAACCCTAAACTCTAACTCTAACACTAACGCTATAGGTAAACCTAAACCTAACTGTAAACCTAACCATAACCCTAACCATATCCCTAACACCTAACCCCTAACCCTAAGCCTAAACCTAACCCTAAACCTAATCGTAAACCTAACTCTGACCTTAATATTAACCCTAACCATAACCCAAAACCTTAATCTAATCATAACACTACCACTGACAGTAACCCGAAACCTAACACTAATCCTCCCCATAACATCTAACCCCTAACCCTAATCCTAAACTAACCCTAACCATACACTTAACCCTAACCCTCACCCTCATTTCTAACCCTAACGTAACCCTGACCCTAAACACAACCCTAACCTCAACACTAACCTCTATCACTAACGCTAATCCTAAACCTACCATAACCCTAAACCTAGCCCGAACCCTAACCCTAACCCTAACCCATACCTCTAACACTAACCTTTACCCTAAACCTGAACCTAAACCTAAATCTAACCATAACCATAACCCTACCCAGCACCTCTAAACCTAAACCAAACCCTAACCCTAACCTTAACCCTAAAACTAACTCTAAACTTAACACTAACCTCTAACTCTATCACTAACCCTAACTCCAACCCTAACACTAACACTAACACTAAACCAAACTACTAACCCTGACTTTATTCCTAACCTTTAATTCTAATCCAAACCATAACCCTAACCCAAACCCTAACCCTAAAAATAACACTAACCTCTAACCATAACCCTAAACATAACCCTAACCTTAACGCTAACACCAAACACCTAACCCTAACCCTAAAACTTATCCTAACCCTAAGCCTAACCCTAAATTCTAATCCTAACACTACTCATAACCCTAAACCTAAACATAAACCTGAAACTAACAGTAACCCTAATTCTAACCCTAACCCTAATCCTAACCCTAACCCTACCACGAACCCTAACATGAACACTAACCTCTAAACTTAACCATAACACTAATTGTAATCCTAACCCTAAACTTAACAACTAACCCTAACCCTAACCCGAACACTATCCCTAACCCTAACCCTAACCTTAACATTGACATTAATCCCTTACCCTAACCCTAACTCTAACGCTAACTCTATCCCTAATACCTAATACCTAACCATAAACCTAACACTATCCCGAAGCCTAATCATAACCCTCTTCCTAACACTTAACACCTAACCCTAAACCTAACCCTAACTGTAACCGTAATCCTAACCCTAAACCTAACTCTAACTCTAAATTCTAATCCTAACACAAAAATAACCCTAGCCCTAACCATAACCCTAACCCTAAAATTTAACCCTAACACTAACCCTAAACCTAACCCTAATCCTAAACTCTAACACTAACCCTAACCCTTTTGCTAACACCTAACCCCTAACCGTAACCCTAACCCTACCTCTAAATCTAACCCTAACCCTAACCCTAACCCTTACCATAACCCTAAGCCTGAACCTAATCATGACCCAAAACCTAACCATAACGGGAAGCCTAACCCTAACCCTCTCCCTAACACCTAACCCCTAATTCTAACCCTAAACCTAGCCCTAACCATTACCTTAAATATAACCCAAATCCTAACCATACCAACACTAAATTGTAATCCTAAACCTAATCCTAACCCTAACCTTAACCCTAAAACTAACCCTAACCCTAAACTCTAACCATAAACCTAACCCTAACCTAAACCTAACCCTAACACTAACATTAACACTATCCCTAATCCTAAACCTTACCCTAAACCTAACTCGACCCCTAACCCCAACCCTAACCCTAATGCTAAGTCTATCCCTAATACCTAACCCCTAACCCTAAAACTAACCCTAACATAAAGCATAACAATAAGCATCTTCCTAACACTTAACACCTAAACCTAAACCTAACCCTAATCCTAAACGTAACCGTAACCCTAACCTTAAACCTATCTCTAACCCTAAATTCCAATATTAAGCCTAGAAATACCCCTAACCCTAAAGGTAACCCTAAACCTAACACCACCATAACACTAACCCTAACGCTAACATTATATCTAAACTTAAACCTTACCCCAAACCTAACCCTAACCCTGAACCTAATGCTAACTCTATCCCTGATATATAACCCCTAACCCTAAACCTAACCCTAACCCAAAGCCTAACCATAACCCACTTCCTAACGTTTAACACCTAAACCTAACCCTAACCGTAACCGTAACCTTAACCCTAAACCTAACTCTAACACTAAATTCTAACCCTAACCCTAAAAATAAGCCTAATCCTAAATGTAACCCTAACACTAAAATTTAACAACAAACCTAACCCTAAACCTACACTATCACTAAACCTAATGCTAATCCTAAACTCTAAACCTAGCCCTAACACCCTAATCCTAACACTAACAATAAGCCTAACAGTAAAGTAACTTAATCCCAAACCCTAACACTAAACCTTCCCCTTAAACTAACCCTAACACTGAACGTAATACCTAACTCAAACCCTAAAACTAAACCTACCATTACACTATCCCTAAAACTAACCCTACCCCTAAACCTAACCCTAAAGCTTACTTCTTACCCTACCCTAACCCTGACCCTAACCACAACACTAACGTTAACCCTAAACTCTAACACTAACCCTAATCCTAAAACTATCCCTAACACTAACCTTAAACCTAACACTAAACCAAAATTCTAAACCTAAACCTCAACCTAACACTAACCCTAAATATAACCCAAAGCCTATCCATAACACCATCCCTAACCCTAACCCTAACCCTAACCATAATCCTAAACCTCAACCTAACCCTTACCATAACCATTACCAAAACCCTAACCGTAACCCAAAGGTTAACCGTAACCCTATTCCTAACTCTAACCAAAAATATAACACTAAACCCTATGCTAACATCCACCCATAAGCCTAATCCTAATCCTAAACCTAAACCTAACCCTAAACCTAAAACATAGCCCTAACCCTAACACTATATGTAAACCTAAACCTAACCATAAACCTCAAACCGAACCCTAACCGTAACCATATCCATAACACATAACCCCTAACCTTCAGCCTAAACCTAACCCTAAACAAAACCTAAATCTAACTCTAACCTTAATATTAACCCTAACGCTAACCATAAACCTAAACCTAATCATAACACTAACACTAACAGTAACATGAAGCCTAACCCTAACCAGCTCCCTAACACCTAACCACTAACCCTAACCCTAAACTAACCCTAACCTAACTGTAACCCTAACCCTAACCCTCTGCCAAACACCTAACACTTACACCTAAAAGGAACCCTAGCCCTAACCCTAACACTAACCAATCATGAAATTAACCCTACCCCTAGCCCTAACTTCTAATTCTAAGCCTAATGATAACCCTAACGCTAACCCTAACACTAACCCTAAACCTAAAGCTTATGTCTAAATATAACCCTAAGCCTAAACCTAACCCTAACCCAAACACTACCCATTAAACTAACACTAACCCTGACAGTAATACCTAGCCCTAACCCTAATCCTAAACCTGCCATAACCCTAAACATATCTCTAAACTTACCCCTAAAAGTAATGCTGGCACATACCTCTAACCCTAATCCTAACCCTAACACTAACCCTAATCTTAAACTTTAACCATAACCCTAACCCTAACACTAACCTATCCCTAACGCTAACATTTAACCTTACACTAAACCTAACTTCTAACCCTAACCCTAACCCTAAACCTCAACCTAACCCTAACCCTAACCATAACACTAACCCTAACCATAACCCAAAGCCTAACTGTAACCCTATCCCTAAGCCTAACACTAACACTAATTCTAAACCTAACCCTAAACCTAACCCTAACCCATACCTCTAACACTAAACCTAACCCTAACCCTAATCCTAACTCTAATCCTAACCTTAACTTCTAACCCTAAACCTAAACCTAACCCTAACCCTAACCCTACCCCTAAACTTAACCCTAACCCTAACTTCTAATCCTAACCCTAACCCTAACCATAAACCTCAAACTAAACCTAAACCTAACCATAATGCTAACCCTAAACCTAACCATAACCCTAACCCTAACCCTAAACCTAACCCTAACCCTATCCCTAACACTAACACTAACCCTAATCCTAAACCTAACCTTAAACCTAACCCTAACAAATACCTCTAAACTTAATGCTAACCCTAAGCCTAATCCTAACCCTAATCCTAACCTTAACTTCTAACCCTAAACCTAAACCTAACTCGAACCCTAACCCTATCCCTAAACTTAACCCTAACCCTAACCCTAACCCTAACGATAAACCTCAAACTAACCCTAAACCTAACCATAATGCTAACCCTAAACCTAACCATAACCTAACCCTAACCCTAAACCTAACCCTAACCATATCCCTAACAGTAACAGTAACCCTAATCCTAAACCTAACCTTAAACCTAACCCTAACAAATACCTCTAACCTTAACGCTAACCCTAAGCCTAATCCTAACCCTAATCCTAACCATAACATCTAACTCTAACCCTAATCCTAACACTAACCTGTCCCTAACCCAAACCTTAAAACTAACACTAAACCTAACTTTTAACCCTAAACCTAACCCTAAACCTAAGCCAAAAACGAAACCTAACTCTAAAGCTAACCCTAATCCTAAAACTAACTCTAACCCATACCTCTAACCCTAACCCTAACCCTAAAACTAACACTAACCCTAAATTTAACCTAACACTAAACCTAACCCTAGCGACAACCTTATCCCTAACACCTAATTCCTAAACCTAACCCTAACCCTAATCCTAAAACTAAACATAATATAATGCAAACATTAACCCTCACATTAACCCTAACCTAATTGTAACCCTAACCCTAAACGTAACCCAAAGCCTAACCCTAAGTCTATCCCTAACACCTAACCCTAAATCTAACACTAAACCTAACCCTAAACCTAATTCAAGCCCTAACCCTAACCATAATCCTAACACTAACCTTAACCGTAACACAAACCTAACAATAATCCTAAACATTAACCCTAACCCTAACCTAACCATAAACCTACCCCTAAACCTAGCATTAATCCCTAACCCTAACCATTACCATACACGTTAAACTAACGCTAACACTGACCGTAATACATAACCCTAACCCTAAAGCTACCATAACACTAATCCTAAACTGAACCCTACCCCTAAACCTAACCATAACCAATACCTCTAAGCCTAACAGTAACCCTAAACCTAACCCTAGCCCTAACCCTCACCCTAACCCTAACCCAAACTTAAACTTAACCTTAATCCTAACCCATAACTCTAACCGTAAACCTAACCCTAACCCTAAAATTAAACCTAAACTTAACCCTAACTCGAACCCTAAACCTAACCCTAAACTCCATCCATAACACTAACCCTAACCCGAACCCTAACCCTAATGGTAACCCTAACCCTAATGCTAACATCTAGCCCTAACCCTAACGCTAACTCTAACCCTCACCCTAAACCTAAACCTAACCTTAAACACTAACCCTAAACCTAACACGATTGCTAACCCTAACCCTAACCATAACCATAACCATAACCCATACGTCTAACCCTTACCCTAACACTAACCTTAATGCTAACCCTCACCCTAACCCAATACCTAAGATTTAATTATAACACAAATACTAAGCCTAACCATAAACTCTAAGTCTAACACTAACACTAACCCTAACACAAAACTGTAAAAATAAAGTTAAAGCTAAACTCTAAACATAACCGTAACCCTAATACTAAACCTAACCCTAATTCTAAGCCTAAACTGAAAGCCTAACCTTAACCCTAAAACTAACATAAACCTAACTCTAACCCTAACCCTTAACCTAAACATAACCGTAATTGTATCCCTAACACTAAACCCTTAACCCTAACCCTAAATCTAACCCTAAAACTAACAGTAAACCAAACCCTAATAATAACTCTAACCCTAACACTAACCCTAAATATAATCGCAACCCTAACACTAACCATAATCTGAAGCCTAAACCTAAGTCTCTCCCTAAAACCTAACACCTAAACCTAACCGTAACACTAACCCTAACCCTAAACGTAACTCTAACCCTAACACTAAACCTAAGTTTTGACCCTAACCCTAACCATAACCTTAACCATAACATCTAAGCTTAACCCTAACACTAACCCTAAACCCAACTCTAAACCTAAAACTAACGCCAACCTCTAAACATAAACCTATCCCTAACATTAACCCTAACCTCTAACCATAACACTAACCCTAACCCTAACCCTAACTCTAAAATATAACCCTAACCCTAATTCTAACCCTAAACCTAACCCTAACCTTAACACTAAACCAACTTCTAACCCTATCATTAACCCTAACCCTAACCCTAAACCTAAACCTAACTCTAACACTAAGCTTAATCCTAACCCTAACCCTAACCGTAATCATAACCCTTACCCTACCCCTACCCCTAACTTCTAATCCTAACCCTAACATTAACCCAAACCTAACACTAACCCTAAGGCTAAACTCTAACCCTAACCCTAAAAATAAACCTAAAGCTAACCTCTAAACATAACCCTAAGCCTAACCCTCGACCTAACCCGAACCCTACCCCTTAAACTAACACTAACCCTGACAGTAATATCTAGCCCTAACCCTAAACCTAAACCTACCATAACCCTATTCTTAATTCTAACTGTTCCCGTAAACCTAAACCTATCCCATGCCTCTAAACCTAACCCTAACCCTAACACTAACACTAATCCTAATATAAAATTTTAACCCTAAACATAACCATAATCCAAAGCCTAACCGTAACCCTATCCCTAACACTAACACTATGCCTAGTCCTAACCCTACCACTAAACCTAACCCTAACCCATACCTCTAACCCTAACCCTAACTGTAACACTAATCCTAACCTTAATCCTAACCTTAACCTTTAACCATAACCGTAAACCAAACCTATCCCTAACCTTAAGCCAAAAACTAACAATAAACCTAACTTTGAAACCTAAACCTAACCCTAAGCCTAAAACTAAACCTAAATCTAACCCTAACCCTAATTCTAACCCTAACATATACCTCTAACCCTAGCCCTGACCCTAACCCTAACCCTAACACTAAAACTAACATTAATTCCTAACCCTAAATCTAAACCTAACCCTACCCCTTAAACTAACCCTAAACCTGACTGTAATACTTAATCCTAACCCTAACCCAAGAATAATCCTAAGCCTAACACTAACCCTAAACATAACCCTAACCCATACCTCTAACCCTTACCCTAACACTAAGCCTAACACAAACCCTAATCCAAACACTCAACCTAACCCAAAACCTAAGCTTTAACAAAAACCCTAACACTAAGACTAACCATAAAATGTAAGCCTAACCCTAACCCTAACCCTAACACCAAACTCTAACATTAAACCTAATGCTAACCTCTAACCATAACCCTAACCCTAATCCTAATCCTAACTCTAACCCTAAAGCCTAAACCTAACCCTAAAACTAGCCATAAAACCAAAACTAACCGTAAACCTAACAATAACCCTAACCCTAAAACTAAACATAACACTGATCTTATCACTAACAATAAACCCCTAACCCTAAGCCTAAACCTAACCCTAAAACTAAGAGTAAACCTAACCCTAAGAAAAACCCTATCCCTAAATCTAATCATAACCCTAACACTAACCGTAACACGAAGCCTAACACTAAGCCTCTCCCTAACACCTAACCTCTAAACCTAACCCTAACACTAAACCTAACACTAACCCTAAACCTAACCATAACTCTAACCCTAACCCTAACCCTAAGCCTAAGTTTTAACCCTAACCTTAACCCTAACATTAACCATAACATCTAAGCCTAACCATAACCCTAACCCTAACCCAACTCTAACCCTCAACCTAACGCTAACCTCTAACCATAAAATTAATTCTAACTTTAACCCTAACCTCTAACCATAACACTAACCCTAAACCTAGCCCTAAAACTAACCCTAAAATCTAACCCTAACCCTAAATCTAACTCTAATACTGACCCTAACCCTAAACCTAACACTAAAGTAACTTCTAACCCTAACACTAACCCTAACTCTAACCCAAACGCTAACCCTAACCCTAACCCTAACCGTAATCATAACACTAACCTTACCCATAACCCTAACTTCTAATCCTAATCCTAACGTTAAGCCTAACCCTAACTCTAACCCTAACTCTAACCTTATACTCTAACACTATCCCTAACCCTAAACCTAAAGCTAACCTCTAAACATAACCCTAAGCCTAACCCGAACCCGAACCCTTCCCCTTAAAATAACACTAACCCTGACAGTAACACCTAGCACTAGCGCTAACCCTAAACCTACCATAAACATAAACCTAATACTTACCCTACTGCTAAACCAAACCCTAACCCATAGCTCTCATCATAACCCTAACCCTAACTCTTATCCTAAACTTAACGTCTAACCCTAACCCTAACTCTAACACTAACCTATCCCTAAACCTAAAACTAAACCTAACATTTAACCCTAAACTAACCCTAAAACTTAACCTCAACCTAACCCTAAACCAAACCATAAACTTAACCTTAACCATAACCATAACCCAAAGCCTAACCTTAACCCTATCCCTAACCCTAACACTAACCCTAATCCTTAGCCTACCCCTAAACCTAACCCTAACCCATACCTCTAACATTAACCCTAACCTTAACCCTAATCCTAAACTTAACTTCTAACCCTAACCCTAACCCTAACCCTAACCCTAACACTGACCTATTCCTATCCCTAAACCTAAAACTAAACCTAAACCTAACTTTTAACCCTTAACCTAACCCAAACCTAAGCCTAAAATTAAACCGAACTCTAATCCTAACGCTAACCATAAACCTAACCCTAACCCTAACACTGACCCTAAAGTTAACCCTAACCCTAACCAAAAAACTAAACATAAATCTAATGCAAACGCTAACACTAAACCTAACATGAACCATAACCCTAACTACAACCTCATTTCTAACACCTAACCCCAAACCTAACCCTAACCATAACCATAAAACTAAACAAAAATCTAATGCAAATGCTAACACTAACCCTAAGACTATCCCTAACCTAATCGTAACCCTTAACCTAAACGTAACCCGAAGCCTAACCTTAACCCTATCACTAACACCTAACACCTAATTCTAACACTAAACCTAACCTTAATCCTAATCCAAGGCCTAACCTTAACCCTAGTCATAAACTTATCTTTAACCCTAAAACAAACCTAACCCTAACCCTAAAATCTAACCCAAGCACTAACACTAACCCTAACCCTAACCATAACCATAAACCTAACTCTAAACCTAAAATTCTTAACCCTAACCGTAACACTACATTTTAAACTAACGCTAACACTTACTGTAATATGTAACCCTAACCCTAACCCTAAACCTAACATAATACTAACCCTAACCTGAAGCCTACCCCTAAACCTAACCCTAACCCATACCTCTAACCCTAACCCTAACCCTAATTCTCACCCTAACCCTAACCCTAACCTTAACCATAACCCTAACCCTAACCCATTCCTCTAAAACTAAACCTAACCCTATCCCTAATCTTAACACTAACCCCAACCATATCCCTAACGGTAACACTAACCCTAAGCCTCACATCTAAACATAACCCTAACTCTAACACTAACACTAACCCCAACATTAACACTAAACGAAATTTGAACCCTAAAAGTAAGCCTAACCCTAAACCTAAACCTAACCCTAACCCTAAACCCTAACCCTAAACCTAACAAGATTCCAAACCCTAACCCTAACAGAAAGCCTAACCCTTACCCTAAACCTAACCATAACCCTAACTCTAACCCTCCCCTAACACCAAACCCCAACCTTAACCATAAACCTAACCCTAAAACTAACACTAAACAGAACCCTAACCCTGAGCCTAAGTCTAACCCTAAACCTATTCGTAACTCTCACACTAACCATAACCCATAGCCTAATCTTAAAGCTCTCCCTAACACCTAACCCCTAACTCTAACCCTAACACTAACCCTAACCATAACTGTAACAATAAACCGAGCCCTACCCCTAACCCTATCTTTAACCCTAACCCTAAACCTAAGCCTAAGCCAAACCCTAACTCTAACCATAACCATAACCACAACCCTAAACCTAACATTAATACCTAACCCTAACTGTAACCCTACACCTACCACTTAAACTAAGGTTAAAACTGACTGTAATACCTAGCCCTAACCCTAACACTAGCATAACCCTAAGGCTAACCCTAACCCTAACCCTAACCATAACCCTAACCCATACCTCTAACTCTTACCCTAACACTAAGCCTAAAAATAACCCTAATACAAAACCTGAACCTAACCCAAAACCTAAGCTTTAACAAAAACCCTAACTCTAAGCCTAACCATAAACTGTAAGCCTAACGCTAACCCTAACCCTAACACCAATCTGTAACATTAAACCTAACGCTAAACTCTAACCCTAACCCTAACCCTAATCCTAACCCTAAAGCCTAAACCTGATCCTAAAACTAACCATAACCCTAAAAACAACCATAAACCTAACACTAACCCTAACCATAACCCTAACCCTATACCTAAACATAAACCTGATTCTATCACTAAAAATAAACCCCTAACTCTAAACCTAAACCTAACACTAAAACTAAGAGTAAACCTAACACTAAGAATAACCCAAGCCCTAACCCTAACCCTAAACCTAATCATAACCCTAACACTAACTGTAACACGAAGCCTAACCCTAAGCCTCTCCCTAACACCTAACTCTAAACTTAACCCTAACACTAAACCTAACACTAACCCTAACCCTAACTGTAACCCTAAACCTAACCCTAACCCTAACCCTAACCCTAAGTTTTAATGCTAACCCTAACCTTAACCATAACATCTAAGCCTAACCCTAACACTAACCCTGAACCCAACTCTGACCCTAAACCTAACACTAACCTCTAACCATAACATTAATCCTAACCTTAACCCTAACCTCTAACCGGAACACTAACCCTAACCCTAACGCTAACCCTAACCCTAAAACTAACACTAAAATCTAACCCTAACCCTAACCCTAACCGTATAATAAACCTAACCTTACCTATAACACTAACTTCTAATCCTAACCCTAACGTTAAACCTAACCCTAACCCTAACCCGAAATTTAACACTAAACTCTAACCTTATCCCTAATCCTAAACCTAAAGCTAACCTCTAAACATAAGCCTAAGCCTAACCTTAACCCTAACCCGAACCCTACCCATTAAATTAACACTAACCCTGAGAGTAATACCTAGCCCTAGCTCTAACCCTAAACCTACCATAAACCTAACGCTAATGCTAACCCTACCGCTAAACCAAACCCTAACCCATAGCTCTCACCCTAACACTAATCCTAAATCTAACACTAACGTATCCCTAAACCTAAAACTAAACCTAACTTCTAACCCTAAACCTTACCCTAAACCTAAAACTCAACTTAACCCTAAAGCAAACAATAAACTTAAACCTAACCATAACCATAACCCAAAGCCTAACCTTAACCGATCCCTAACCCTAACACTAACCATAATCCTAAACCTATCCCTAAACCTAACCCTAACCCATACCTCTAACCCTAACCATAACCCTAACCCTAATCGTAACCTTAAAATCTAACCCTAACGCTAACACTGACCTATTCCTATCCCGAAACCTAAAACTAACACTAAACCTAACTTTTAACCCTTAACCTAACCAAACCCTAAGCCTAAGCCTAACCCTAACCCTAACCCTAAGCCTAACACTAACCCTAACCCTAAAACTAAACTGAACTCTAATCCTAACACTAACACTAACCCCTAACGCTAACCGTAACACTAACCCTAAAGTTAACCCTAACGCTAACACGAGCCATAATCCTAACTACAACCTTATTTCTAACACGTAACCCCTAAACCTAACCCTAATCCTAACCATAAAAATAAACATAAAATTAATGCAAATGCTAACACTAACCCTAACACTATCCCTAACCTAATCGTAACCCTAAACCTAAACTTAACACGAAGCCTAACCCTAACCCTATCCCTAACACCTAATCCCTAAATCTAACCCTAAACCTAACCTTAATCCTAATCCAAGCCCTAACCATAACCCTAGTCCTAACCCTTTCCTTAATCCTAACACAAACCTAATGCTAACCCTAAAATCTAACTCAAACCCTAACACTAATGCTAACCATAAACCTAACCCTAAACCTAACATTAATCCTTAACCCTAACCCTAACACTACGCGTTAAACTAACGCTAACACTGACTGTAATATGTAACCCTAACTCTAACCCTAAACCTACCATAACACTAACGCTAACCCGAACCCTACCCCTAAACCTAACCCTTACCCATACCTCTAAACCTAACCCCAGCCCTCACCCTAACCCTAACCCTAAACCTAACCATCACCCTAACACTAACCCTAACCCTAACCCATTCCTCTAATACTAAACCTAACCCTATCCTAACCTTAAAGCTAACCCTAACCCTTTCTCTAACCTCTAACCCCTAACCCTAACACTAACACTAACCATAACCCTAAACCTAAACCTAAGTTTTAACCCTAAATGTAATCCTAAAATTAACCATAATCTCTAAGCCTCAACCTAAACCTAAAGCTAAACCCAAACAATAACCCTAAAGATAATGATAACTTCTAACCATAACCCTAACCCTAATTTTAATGCTAACTCTAACACTAAACTTAACCCTAAACTCTATCCGTAACACTAACCCTAAACCTAGCACTAACGGTAACACTAACCCTAACCCTAACATCTAAACCTAACCCTAACTCTAACTCTAACACTAACACCAACATTAACACTAAACCAAATTTGAACCCTAAAAGTAAGCCTAACCCTAAACCTAAACCTAACCCTAACCCTAACCCGAAACCTAACCCTAAACCCTAACCCTAAACCTAACATGATTCCAAACCCAAAACCTAACAGTAAACCTAACCCTTACCATAAACCTAACCGTAACCCTAACTCTAACCCTCTCCCTAACACAAAATCCCCACCATAACCATAAACCTAACCCTAAAACTAACACTAAACCTAACCCTAACACTGAGCCTAAGCCTAACCCTAAACCTATCCGAAACCCTAATGCTAACCATAATCCGTAGCCTAATCTTAATCCTCTCCCTAACACCTAACCCCTAACTCTAACCCTAACACTAACCCTTAATGTAACCATAACCTAGCCCTACCCTTAACCCTAACTTCTAATCCTAACCCTAAACCTAAGCCTAACCCAAACCCCAGCCCTAACCATAACCATAACCACAACACTAAACCTAACATTAATCCTTAACCCTAACTCTAACCCTACCCCTACCCCTTAAACTAACCCTAAAACAGACTGTAATACCTAACCCTAACACTAGCATAACCCTAACCCACACCCTATAACCCTTACCCTAACACACACCTTAACACTAACCCTAACCCTAACCCTAACCCTAACTCACCCTAACACAAATCTTAAGCTTTAATGATAACCCTAACACGAAGCCTAACCGTAAACTCTAAGCCTAACCCTAACCCTAACACTAACTCCAAAATCTAACACTAATCTAATGCTAACCATTAACTGTAACCCTAACCCGAATCCTAACCCTAACCCTAACACCAAACCTAACCCTAACCCTAAAGTCTAACCCTAACCCTAAAACTAACCATAACCCTAAAACTAACCATAAACCTAACCCTAATCCTAACCCTAAACCTAAACATAACCCTAATACTATCCCTAACAATAAATGCCTAACCCTAAGCCTAAACCTAACCCTGAAACTAACAGTAAGCCTAACCCCTAACACTATCGCTAACCCTAACGCTAACCCTAAACCTAATCATAAACCTAACACTAACCATAACCCGAAGCCTAACCCTAAGCCTCTCCCTTACACCTAATCCCTAAACCAACCATTAACACTAACCCTAAAACTAATCCTAAACCTAAATGTAACTCTAACCCTAACCCTAACCCTAAATGTAAACCTAAGTTTAAACCCTAACCCTAACCATACACTTAACCATAACATCTAAGCCTAACCCTAACTCTAACCCTAAACCCAACTCTAACCCTAAACCTAACGTTAACCTCTAACCATAACCCTAACCCTAACCTTGACCCTAAACTCTAAACCTAACCCTAACCCTAACCCAAACGCTAATCCTAAAATTTAACCCTAATCCTAACTCTAACTCTAACCCTAACCCTAACCCTAACCCTAACACTAAACCAACTTCTAACACTAAAAGTAACCCTAACACTAATCCTAACCCTAACACTAACCCTAACCCTAACCGTAACACTAACTGTAACATCTAACCCTAACCCTAACTCTAACTCTAACCCTAACCGTAAACCGAACAATAAAATAAAACTACTAAACCTTAAAATAACCCTAACCCTAAACCTAAACCTAAACCTAACCATAACCCAAACCCTAAACCTAACCCTAAACGTAACACTATTTCTAACTCTAAACATAACGGTAAACCTAAGCCTTACCTTAAACCTAACCCTAGCCCGAAATGTAACCCTGTCCCTAACATCTAACCCTAACCCTAAACCTAACCCTAAAGCTAACACTAAACCTAACCCTAACCCTCAGCCTAACCCAAACCTAATCCTAACTCTAACGCTAAACGTAACCCGAAGCCTAATCTTAACCCTCTATAAAACAAGTAACCCCTAAGCCTAAACATAACACTAACACTAATCCTAATTGTAAATATAAACCTAACAGTACCCCTAACCCTAATTTCTAATCCTAACCGTAAACCTAAAACTAATCCTAACCCTAACCATAATCATAAACTTAAACCTACCTAACCCTAAACATAATGCTAACCCTACCCCTTAAACTAGCCCATACCCTGACTGTAATACATAACCCTAACCCTCATCCTAGCATAACCCAGCCCTAACGATAGCAATAACCCTAACCGAAACCCTAACCCATAATTTAACCCTAAGCCTAACCGTAAACCTAACCCTAACACTAAGAATTAGCCTAAACTCTAACCCTCACCCTAACCCTAACCCTAAACCTATCCCTACACTAACCCTAAACTGAACACTAAAGCTAACTTCTAAACCTAACACTAACCCTAACCCTAAACTTCAACCTAACCCTAACCTTAACCATAATACTAACCCTAAGCCTAACCCTAACCTAAACATAACCCTAACGCTAACCCTAACCCATTAACCTATACCTCACACCTAACCCCTAACCCTAAGCCTAACGCTAACCCTAACACTAAATCTAATGAAAATCCTAACCCTAATCCTAACCTAATTGTAACTCTAACCTTAACTATAACCCAAGGCTAACCCTAACCCTAACCCTAACCCTAACCCTAACCCTAACCGTAACCCTAACCCTAAAATTAACCAGTAACCCTAATCTTAACCCTTACCCTATCCCTAACCCTATCACTAACCCAAACCCTGAACCTAAGCTTTAAACCTAAACCTAACACTAACCATAACCTCTAAGCCTAAACCTAACACTAACTCTTACCCTAAATCTAACCCTAAACCAAACGCTAACCACCAACCATAACCCTAACCCTTACCATAACCCTAAACGGAAAGCTAACCCTAACACTAAACATAACCATAAAAATAAGCTTTAACCCTAACACTAATCGAAAAAAATGCTAACCTCTAACCATAACCCTAACCCTAACCCTAAACTCTAAACATAACACTAACACTAACCCTAAAAGTATCCCTAACATCAAAGCCTAAACCTAACCATAATCCCAAACCTATGCCTTACCTAATTGTAACCCTAACCCTAACCATAACTCGAAGCCAAATCATAACCCGAACACAAACCGTAACACTAACACTACACTCTAACCCTAAAGCTAACACTTACCCTAAGCCTAAACCTAACCGTCAAGCTAACCCTAACCCTAACCCTATCCCTAACACCTAACCCCTAACCCAAATGCTAAATCTAACCCTAAAACTATCACTAAACCTCACCCTAACCCTATCCCTAAGCCTAACCCTAAACCTAATCGTAACGCAAATACTAACCATAACCCGAAGCCTAACCTGAAAACTCTTCCTAACACCTAACCCCTAACACTAACCCTAACCCTAAACGTAATAGCCCTATCACTACCCCAAACTTAACTTCTAATACTAACCCTAGCCCTAACCCTAACCCTAAACCTAACATTCATCCCTTACCCTAACCCTAATCCTACCCCTTAAACTAAAGCTAACCCTGTCTATAGTACCTACCCCTAAACCTAAACATAACCCTACCATAACCCTAACCCTAACCATAAACTTAACCCTAGCCCTAAGGCTAAACCTAACCCTAACACATACCTCTAACCCTAACCCTATACATAACACTAACTCTAACCTCTAACTCTAAACCTAACCCTAATCATATCGCTAACCCTAAAACTAAACCTAACATTAAACCTACCTTGTAACCCTAATCTTAACCTAACACTAAACCTCAACCTAACCCTAACGCTAACCATAACACTAAACCTTACCCTAAGCCTAACCCTAAACACTAATACTAACCATAATCCTAACTTAAACCTAACATTAACCCTAACCCTAACGCTAACCCTAAACGAAACACATACCTCTATAACCCTAACCCTAACCCTATCCCTAAACATAACACTAACCCTAACCTCTAACACTAACCCTAAACCTAAACCTATCCCTAACTCTAACCCTAAAGCTAACATGTAACCTTAATCCTAACCTAACACTAAACCTCAACCTAACACTAACCCTAACCATAACACTAACATTAACCCTAAACCTAACCCTAAATGCTAACCCTAAGCACAATCCTAACCCTAACCATAACCCTAACCCTAACACTAACCCTAAACCTAACCCATAAGCCTATCCCTTGCACCTAACAATTAAACCTAACCCTAACTATAACCCGAACCCTAACACTGCATCTCACGCAAACCTAACCATAACCCTAAACCTAACCCTCACCCTAAACCTAACCGTAACCCTAAACCTAACCCTAACCCTAACGTTAACCTAAATGTAATCCTAACCCTAACCTTAACGCTAGGCCTAAACCTAAACTTAACCCTAACTCTAACCATAACCCTAATCCTTACACTAATCCTATCCCTAACACTAACCCTAAAACTAACACCTAAAGCTAACCCTAACACTAACCGTAACCATAACCCTGAAACTAATAGCTAATCCTAATCCTAACCTTTGCCCTATTCCTAACCCTAACCATAAAGATAACCTTTAAGCCTAATCCTAAACCTAAACCTAACCCTAACTCTAACCCTAACATTAACCCTAACCCTAACACTAACCCTAACCCCAAACTGAAGATTTAACACTAACCCTGAACCTAAAACTATCCCTAACATCTAGCCCTAACCCTAACACTAACCCTAAACCTAAACCTAAGCTTTTACCCTAACCCTAAACCAAATATAACACTAACCGCTAATGATAACACTAACCCTCATCCTAACTCTAATCCTAAACTCTAACCGTAACACTAACACTAACCCTAAAACTATCCCTAATATCTAACCATAACCCAAAACCTAACCCTAACCCTAATCTAAACATAACTCTAACCCTCACCATAACTCGAAGGCTAAGCGTAAACCTAACCCTTACCCTTACCCTACCCCTAACACTAATTCTAAACCCTAACCTTAAAGCTAACACTATACCTAACTCTAACCATAACTGTAAACCTAACCTTAAAAGTACCCTAACCCTAACCTATCCCTAACACGTAAGCTCTATCCCTATTGCTAAACCTAACCATAACCCTAACCCTAAACCTAAGCCTAAACCTAAACATAAACATAACCCTAAACCTAACCGTAATCTGAAACCTAACCGTAACTCTAACCCTAACCCTAACCCTAACCGTAACTCTAACTCTAACCTTCAAACTAACCCTAACACTAAACAATCTTCTAAACCTAACAGCAACCCTAACACTAAACCTAAAATTAACCCTAAACCTAAAATTAACACTAACACTAACCCTAACCCTAAACGTAATCCAAACCTCAGTTTTAACCCTAACACTAACCCTGACCTTAACCATAACCTCTAAGTCTAACCCGAAACTTAAACCTAAATCCAAACTCTAACCCTAAAACTAATGTTAATCTCTAATCATAATCCTAAAACTAACCTTAACACTAACCCTAACCCTAACCCTAACCCAAACCCTAACATCTAACCATAACCCTAACCCTAAACCAAACCCTAACCCTAACCAACTTCTAACTGTTTCACTAATCCTAAACCTAAATCTAAACCTAACACTATTCTTAACCCTAACACTAACCGTAAACCTAACCCTTAACCTAAACCTAACCCTAACTCTAATCCTAAAACTATGCCTAACACCTAACCCAAACCCTAACCCTAAAACTAACACTAAAACCAACACTAAACCTAACCCAAACCCTAACCCTCAGCCTAACAGTAAACCTAATCATAACAATAACGCTAAGCGCAACCCGAACCTAATCTTAACCCTCTCACTAACAGGTAACCCCTAACCCTAACCCTAACACTAAACCTAACACTAACTGTAACCACAAACTTAACCCTACCCCTAAACCTAACTTCTAATCCCAACCCTAAACCTAACCCTAACCAAACCCTAACCATAAACATAAAACTAAAAGTAACATTAATTCCTAACCTTAACCCTAACCCTAACCTTACCCCTTAAACTAACACTAAAACTGTCTGTAATACCTAAGCATAACCCTAACACTAACCCTAACCTCAGCATAACCTTAACCCTAGCCCAAACCTAACTATAACACTAACCCAACCCTAACCCTAACCATAAACCTAACGCATACCTCTAACCCTAACCCTTACACTAACGTTAACACTAACCGTAATCCTAAACCTAACCCTAACTCTAACCCAAAAAATAAGCTTTAACGCTAACCCTAAAACTACCCCTAACAATAAAATCTAAGCCTAAACCTAACCCTAACCCTAACACCAATAACCTCTAACCATAAAACTAATCCTAATCCTAAACCTAATGGTAACCCTAACCCTAACCTGAAGCCTAAAGCCTAACCCTAACTCTAACACTAACCGTAATCCAAAACCTAACAGTCAACCTAAACTTTACCCTAACCATAACCCTATCCCTAACCATAAACCTGATCCTATCCCTAACACTTAACCCCTAATCCTAACACTAACCCTAAAGCTAAAACTAACCATAAACCTAACTGTAACCCTAACCCTAACACTAACCCTAAGCCTAAGACTAATCCTACTACTAGCACTTAACCCGTACTCCTAATCCCAAACCCAACCCTAAAACTAACCGTAAACCTAACCCTAAACCTAACCCTATCCCTAAACCTAACTCTAAGCCTAAACATAACTCTAAACCTAATCCTAACCCTATAACTAAATGTAACCTGACCTAACTCCAACCCTTTCCCTAACAAACTAACCCCTAACACTAACCCTATAACTAAAAGTAACCTGAAGCCTAACCCTAACCCTCTCCCGAACAACTAACCCCTACCCCAAACCCTAACACTAACCATAACCCTAACCGTAACCATAACCCTAATCCTAACACAAACACTAAATTCTAATCGTAACGCAAACTGTGACCCTAAACCGAACATTAACTCTAAACTCTAACCTCTAAAACTAACCCTAACACTAACCGTAACCCTCACCCTAGCACTCACCCTAAACTATGTAACCCTATACTAACACTAACACTAACATTTAACTCTAATTCTAACAATAACCCAACTCCTAAACTTAAACTCTAACCCTAACCCTAACCCTAAAACTAACCTATCCCTAACTTAAACCCTGACCATAATACCTAACCCTAATCCTAACCTTACCATAAGCCTAACCCTAACCCTAACACTAACGTATCCCTAACCCTAACCCTAAACCTAACACTAAACCTAAATTCTAACCACAACCCTAACCCAAAATCTAACCATAACTCAAAATCTATCCATAACCCAAAGCCTAAACATAAGCCTAACCCTAAGCATAACCCTATCACTATCCGTAATGCTAAACCTAACTATGCACATAAGCCTAACACTAACCCTAACCATAACCCTAAATTTATCCCTAACACCTTACCCCTAAACCTGACCCTAAACCTAAACCTGAAACTAAATGTAAACCTAAACATAACCCTAACCCTAACCGTAACCCTAAACCTAATCGTAACCCTAACACTAACCGCAACACGAAGCCTAACCCTAACCCTCTCCCTAACACCTAACAGCTAACCCTAACCTTAACACTAACCCTAACCCTAACACTAACCCTAACAGTAACCATAACCGTAACCCTACCCCTAAACCTAAATTCTAATCCAAAGCATAACCCTAACACTAAGCCTAAACCAAACCCTAACACTCAACTCTAATCCTAAACTTAACACTAACCCTAACCCTAAACCTAAAACTAACTTTAACCCTGACTGTAATACCTAACCATAATCCTAACCCTAACCCTACCATAAGCCTAACCCTAATGTTAAGTCTAACCCTAAATCTAACCCTAAATTCTAACCCTAACCCTAACCCTACCCCTAACACTACCACTAACCCTAACCTTAACAACTCTAACCCCAAACCTAACCCAAACCCAAAAACTAACCGTAAGACTCACCATAACCCTAACCCAAAACCTAACCTTAACCTCTAACCCTAACCCTAACCCTAAAAGTAACACTAACCCTGACCGTAATACCTCAGCATAACCCTAACCCTAATCCTAACACTAACATAAGAGTAACCCATACCTCTAATGCTAAACCTAACGCTAACTCAAACCCAAACCTAACCCTAATCCTAAACCTAACACTAGCATCTAACCCTAGCCCTAACCCTAACCCTAAACGTAACCCTAACAATAATACTAAACCTAATTTCTAACCCTAACCCTAACCCTAAATCTAAACCTTAACCTAACACTAACCCTTAACCTAACCATAACCTAACCCTAACCCTACACCTAACCTCAACCCTAACCCTAAAACTAACTGTAAACCTAACACTGAACCTAAACCTTACCCAAAACAGTACCCCTAAATCTCACACAAAACATAACCCTAACTCTCAACCTAACTGTAAACTTAAGCCTAAACTTAATCATAACCATAAACTTAAACGTAACCCAAAGCCTAACCCTAACCCTCTCTCTAACACCTAACCCGTAACACTAGGCCTAAACGTAGCCCTAACCATAACCCTAACCGTAACCCTAACCCTAACTCTAAACCTAAACCTAACCCTAAATTCTAATCATAAACCTAACCTTAACCCTAACCCTAAACCTAACCCTAACCTGACCCTAACACTAACCTCTAAATCTAACCCAAACCCAAACCATAAACATAACCATAAAACTAAGCTTTAACCCTAACACTAACACTAACATTAACATAACCTCTAAGCCTAATCGTAACCCTAATGCTAACCCCAAACTCTAACACTAAAATTAACTCTACGTCTAACCATAACCCTAACACTAATCCTAACACTAAACCTAAGCATAACCCTAACACTATCTTTAACACTAAACCTAATCATAAAGCTAAACCTAACACTAAACCTAACCCTATCCCTAATCCCTAACCCTAACCCTAACCCTAAACCTAAACCTAACCCTGAAACTAACCATAAACCTAAGCCTAACCCTAAACTTAACACTAATCCTAACCCTAAACCTAAACCTAATCATAACACTAACACTAACCGTAACCCAAAGCCTAACCGTAACCCTCTCCCTAACACCTAACCTTAACCGTAACACTAACCCTAACCCTACCAGTAATCATAAACCTAACCCTAACCCTAACCCTTACTTCTAATCCTAACACTAACCCGAACCCTAAACCTAATTCTAACCCTAAAATCTAACCCTAAACCTAACACTAACCCTAAACATAACCCTAAAACTAACTTTAACATTGACCGTAAACCCCAACCCTAACCCTAACCCTACCATAAGCCTAAGCCTAATTCTAACTCTTAATGTAAATCTAACCCTAAATTCTAACGCTAAACCTAACCCTAACCCTAACCCAAACCCTCACACTATCACTAACACTAACCTTAACTGTAAACTCTAACCCTAACCCTAACCCTAACCCAAAACCTAACCCTAAGTCTCACCATAACCCTAACGCAAAACTTAACCTTAATCCCTAACCCTAACCCTAAACCTAACCCTAAAACTAACCCTTACCCTGAACGTAATACCTAACCCTAACCTAACCCTTACCCTAAATTCTAATCATTAAACTAAACATGACCCTAACTCTAAACCTAAACATAACCCTAACCCTAATATCTAACCCTTAACCTAACCCTAACCCTATTCCTAACCCTAACCCTATGCCTATATCTAACAATATACCTAACCCTAAAACAAAATATAGCACTAATCCTAACCCTAACCCTAACGCTAAATCAATCCTTAAAAACGAACTCCTAACCTTAGCCCTAACCCTAACCATAAAACAAAACCTATGGATAACCCTAAACCTAATTGTAACCCTAAAACTAACCATAACCCGAAGCCTAACCTAAAGTCTCCCTAACAACAAACCCTTAACCCCAACAATAAACCTAACCCTAACCCTAAAACTAACACAAACCTCTAACCCAAACATTAACCCTAACCCTAAACCTATCCCTAACACTAACCTTAAACCTAACTTTTAACCCTAAACCTAAACCTAAACCTCAACCTAACCCTAACTCTTAACCTAACCCTAACCAAACCCTAACCATAAACCTAAAACTAACTGTAAACCTAACCCTAAACATAACCCTTACCTTAAACAGTACCCCAAACCTAACACTAACCATAACCCTAACCCTAAGCCTAAACCTAACCCTAAACAAAACCATAAACTTAAGCCTAAACCTAATCATAACGCTAAACCAAAACTGTACAACAAAGCCTAAACCTAACCCTCTCGCTAACACCTAACCTGTAATGCTAGCCCTAAACCTAGCCCTAAACCTAACCCTAACTGTAACCCTAACCCTAACCCTACAACTAACCTAACAGTAACACTAAATTCTAATCATAAAGCTAACCTTAACCCTATCCCTAACCCTAACATCTAACCCCAAACCTAACCCTAACCCTAACCCTAATCCTAACACTAATGCTAAACTTAACCCTAAACTCTAATCCTAACCCTCACTCAAACCCAAAATCTAACCCTAACACTAACCCTAACCCAACCCTGACCTAAAACCTAAAACTCAACCTAAGCCTAACATGAACCTATACCTAACCCTAAGCCTAAACCTAAACCTAACAATACCCCTGACCCTTAACCTAACCCTAAAACTAACACTAAACCTAAACCTCAACCTAATGCTAATTCTATCCCTAACACCTAAGCCCTAACCCTAACCCTAACCATAAAACAAAACCTAACCATAACCCTAAACCTTACCCTAAACCTAAACATAACCATAATACTAACCATAACCCAAAGCCTAATCATAATCCTCTCCCTAACACTTAACCCCTAACACTAAACCTAAACCTAACCCAAAATTCAAATCCTAACTCTAACCCTAACCCTAATGCTAAACCTAATCCTAAACCTAAACTCTAATCGTAAAACTAACACTAACCCAAACCCTAAACTCTAACCCTAAACCTAAACCTAACCCTAAACCTATCACTAACACTAACCCTAACCCTAAACTCTAACCCTAATCCTAACACGAAATCTAATCCTAAACCTAACCCTCACCATAACCCTAACCCAACCTAAACTTAATCCCAAGGCCTAACCCTAAACCTAACACTAAAACTAACATTAAGCCTGATCATAGTACCTAACCCTAACCCTAACTGTAATCCTAACCCTATCATAAGCTTAACCCATACATTTAAACCTAAAACTAACGCTAACTCAAATGCTAAACCTAACCCTAAAACTAAATCTAAAACTAACCACTAACCCTAACACTAACCCTAATATTAAAACTAAGCTTAAACTTAATTTCTAACCCTAACCCTAAACCTAAACCTGAACCTCAACCTAACCCAAACCCTTAACCTAAACCTAACCATAACCCTAAATCTAACCCTAACCCTAACCCTAAAACTAAAAGTAAACCTAACACTGAACCTAACCCTTACCCTAAACAGTAGCCCTAATCCTAACACTAACCATAATCCTAACCCTAAACCTAAACCTAATCCTAAACCCAACCGTAACCATAAGCCTAAACCTAATCGTAACCCTAAACCTAACTGTAAACCAAAGCCTAACCCTAACCCTTTGCCTAACATATAACCTGGAAGGCTAGCCCTAAACCTAGCCCTAAACCTAACCCTAACCCTAACCCTAACCCTAAATTCTAATCATAAACCTAACCCTAACCATAACCATAACCCTCAACCTAACCCTACCTCTAATATCTAAACCTAAACCTAACCCTAACTCTAACGCTAACCCTAAACTCTAACCCTAACCCTAACACTTATGTGAAACCTAATGCTAACACTAACCTTAACCCTAACCCAAACTTTAAACCTCAACCGAACCTGAACCCTAAGCCTAACAATAACACTATCCTAACCCTAAACCCTAATGCCAATGCTAACCTGAACCCTATCCCTAACACTAACCCTAACCCTAAAGCTAACATTATCACTAATCCTAAACCTAACCCTAACCCTAACCCTAAATTCTAATCCTAAACCTAAACCTAACCCTAAAGCTAAAACTAACCCTAAACGTAATATCTAACGCTAAACCTAACCCTAACCCTAACACTAACCTATTCGTAAAACTAACCCTAATCCTAACACTATACCTAACTTCTAAACATAACCCTAACCATAACCCTAACCCTAACACTAAACCTCAACCTAACCCTAATCCCTAACCATAACCCTAACCCTAACTCTTAACCATAACCCAAAGCCTAACTGTAACCCTATCCCTAACCCTAACCCTAAACCTAAAACTAACCCTAACCCTAACCCTAACCTTAAAGCTAAACCTAACTCTAACCCTAACACTAACCCTAAACAAACCCTAACACTAATCTCTAAACATAACCCTACCCCTAAACCTAAAGCTAAACCTAAAACTAACCCTAAAACTAAACCTAACTCTAACCGTAACACTAACCCTAACCTAACCCTAACACTAACCTCTTAATCTAATCTAACCCTAACCATAACCCTAACCCTAAACCTAAGCTTGAACCCTAACACTAACACTAACCCTAAACATAACCTCTAAGACTAACCATCATTATCCGTAACCCTAAACCTAACCGTAAACCTAAACCTAACACTAACCTAATCCTAACCCTAACCTAACCCTAAACCTAACCCTGACTAACCGTAAACCTCACCCTAACACTAAGCCTAACCCTAACCCTAAACCTAATTGTAACCTAACACTAACCGTCACCCGAAGCCTAACCATAACCCTCTCCCTAACACCTAATACCTAACCCTAACACTAACCCTAACCCTATCCCTAACACTAAACCTAACCCTAAACCTATCCCTAACCCTAACCCTAAATCTAACATTAAACCTAACTTCTAACCCTAACACTATCCCTAACCTTAAACATAAAACTAACTGTAAACCTAACACTAACCCTAACCCTAACCCTAACCCTAAACCTAAACCTAACACTAAACCTAATCATAACCCTAACACAAACCATAATCCACAGCCTAACCCTAACCCTCTCGCTAACACCTAAACCCTAACCCTAATCCTAAAACTAACCCTAACCCTAACCGTAACCATAACCCTAACACTACCACTAATAGTAACTTCTTATCCTAACACTAATCCTAACCCTAAACCTACCCCTAACACTAAACTCTAACCCTAACCCTAACCCTAACCCTAACAATAACACTAACCTTTAACTCTAAGCCTAACCCTAACCCTAAATCTAACCCTAACCCTAAACCTAACCTTAAACTCTAACCCTAACCCTATCACTGACACTAACCTATCCATAACCCTAACCATAAACCTAAAACTAATGCTAAGCCTAAACCTAACCCTAAAGCTAAACTTAACTCTAACCCTAAAGCTAACCCTAATCTCACCCTAACACTAACTTCTAAACCTAACACTAACCCTAACCATAACCCTAACCCTAAACCTAAGCTTAAACCCTAACCCTAACACTAACCCTAACCATAACCTCTAAGCCTAACTGTAACCCTAATGGTAATCCCAAACTCTAACACTAAAATTAATGCTAACCTCTAACCTTAACCCTAACACTAATCCTAACCCTAACTCTAAACCTTACCCTAACCCTAACCGTAAGCATAACCCTAACACTATCCATAACCTTAAACCTAACTGTAAACCTTAACCTAACACTAACCCTGACACTAACCCTAAACCTATCCCTAACACCTAACCACTAACGCTAACCCTAAACCTAAGCCTGAAACTAACCGCAAACCTAACCCTAACCCTAACTCGAAACCTAATCGTAACACTAACACTAACCATAACCCAAAGCCTCACCATAACCCTCAGCCTAACAACTAAAACCTAACCCTAAACCTAACCTTACCAGTAATCATAACTCTAACACTCCTCCTAACCCTAACTTGTAATCCTAATCATAACACTAACCCTAACCCTAACCCTCAACCTAATGCTAACCCTAAACTCTAACCCTAAACCTAACTCTAAAACTAACCATAAGCCTAAAACTAACTTTAACCCTGACCTTAATACCTAACCATAATCCTAACTCTACCATAAGCTGAAGCCTAATCCTAATCCTAAATGTAATTCTAACTTTAAATTCTAACACTAAACCTAACCCTAACCCTAAAAGTAACACTAACCCTAATCCTAATCCTAAACTCTAACCCTAACCCTAAACCTAACCCAAAACCTAACCCTAACCCTCACTATAACCCTAACCCAAAACCTAACCTTAATCCCTAACCCTAACCCTAACACTAAAACTAACCCTAACCCTAACTCTAACCCTAAAGCTGACCCTAACACTAACCCTAACCCTAATATATAAATCCCACAATAACCCTAACACTAAACCTAATGCTAACCCTAAACTCTAAACCTAAACATAACTCTAAAACTAACCATAACACTAAAACTAACTTTAAACCTGACCATAATACCTAACCCTAACCCTACCATAAGGTGAAGCCTAATCCTAACCCTAAATGTAATTCTAACCCTAAATTCTAACTCTAAACCTAACCCTAACCCTAACACTAACACTAACCCTATTCCTAATGCTAAACTCTAACCCTAACCCTAAACCTAACTCAAAACCTAAAACTAACCCTTACCATAACCCTAACCCAAAACCTAAACTTAATCCCTAACCCTAACAGTAACCCTAAAACTAACCCTAACACTGACCATAATACCTAACCCAAACCCTAACTCTAACCCTAAAACTAACCCTAACCCTAATATCTAAACCTAAACCTAACCCTAAACCTAACACTAACCCTAACCCTAAACCTAACCAGAAACACTGACTATAACACTAACCCTGACTCGAAACCTAACCCTAACACTAACCCTAACCCTAACCTTAACCCTGAACCTCAACATAACCCTAACCCTAACAATAACCTTAATGCTAACCCTAACCATAAACCCGAACTCTAAGCCTAACCCGAAACCTAACCCTAAACCTAAAACCCTAACACTAAGCCTAACCATAACCTCTAAGGCTAACCGTGACCCTAATGCTAACCCCAAATTCTAACACTAAAATTAATGCTAACACTCTAACCATAACCCTAACCCTAACACTAACCCTAACCGTAAACGTAACCCTAACCCTAACACGAACCGTAACCCTAACACTAACCCTAAACCTAATCATAACGCTAACAATAACCGTAACCCGAAGCCTAACCATAACCCTCTCCCTAACACCTAACACCTAACCCTAACACTAACACTAAGCCTAACCCTACCAGTAATCATAACCCTAAACCTACCCCAAACCCTAACTTCTAATCCTAATCCTAACACTAACCCTAACCCTAAACATAAACCTAATTCTAACCCTAAACTCTAACCCTAAACATAACTCTAACCCTAACCTTAACCCTAACACTAACTTTAACACTGACCATAATACCTAACCCTAACCCTACCATAAGCCTAAGCCTAAGCCTAAACCTAAATGTAATTCTAACCTTAAATTCTAACGCTAAACCTAACCCTAATCCTAACACTAATAGTAACCCTAACATTAACCCTAACCCTAAACTCTAAACCTAACCCTAAACCTAACCCAAAACTTAACCCCAACACTCATGATAACCCTAACCCAAAACCTAACATAATCCCTAACCCAGCCCTAACCCTAACCATAACACTAACACTAAACCTAAACCTGACCCTAACCATAACCCTAAACCTAACAGAATTCCTAACCATAAACCTAACCTAAAACCTAACCGTAACCCTATCCCTAACCCTATTCCTAACACCAAACCACAACCCTAACCCTAAACCTAACCCTAAAAGGAACACTAACCATAACTCTAACACTAACACTAACCATAATTTCTAATTCTAACCTTAACCCGAATCCTAACCCTAACCCTAACCATAACCATAACCCTAAACCTAACATTACTCCCTAACCCTAACCCTAACCCTACCTCTTAAACTAACCCTAACACTGAATGTAATACCTACACTACCACTAACACTAACCCTAGCATAACCCTAACCCTAACACTAATCCTAACACTAACACTAACCCATGTCTCTAAAAATAATACTAACACTAACCCTAACACTAACCATAAAATCTAACACTAAACCTAACACTAAACCTATTCCTAACCCTAACCCAAACCTAAAACTAAACCTAACTTCTAACCCTAACCCACCTAAACCTCACCCACTAAACCCTAACCCACTAAACCTCAACCTAAACCTACCCCTAACCATAACACCAACCCTAACACTAAATGCTAACCCTAAATATAACACTAACCCTAACACTAACCATAACCCGACCTAACACTAAACATAATTCTAAACCTAACCCTAATACTAAGCCTAACCCTAACACTAACACTAACCTCTAAACCTAACACTAACCCTAACCTTAAACCTAATGACTAACCCGAATCCTAACCCTTTACCTATCTCTAACGCTAACCCTAATCCTAAACCTAAACCTAAGCTTTAAACCTAACCCTAGCCTTAACTCTAACCATAACCTCTAAGCCTAACACTAAAGCTAACCCTAATCCCAAAATCTATCACTAAATCTAATGCTAAACTCTAACCATAACCCTAACCCTAACCCTAACACTAGCACTATCATAACCCTAAATTAACCCTAAACCTAATCCTAACACTATCGCTAACCCTAATGGTAAACCTAACACTAACCCTAACACTAACCCAAAACTCTAACCCTAACTATAACCATAACCCTGACATTAAACCTCTAACCCAGCCCTAACCCCAACCCTAACACTGACTCTAACTCTAACCCTAATCCTAAACTTAACCATAAACCTAACCCCAACTCTGACACCTAACCTTAAGCACTAACCCTAAAACTAACCCTAGCCTCTAAGCCTAACCGAAAATCTATCCCTACCCCTAAACCTAACCCTACCATCTAACCCAAACGCTATCTCTAAACTTAACTCTAACACTTACCCTAACCCTAACCCTAACCCTAACTCTAACCCTAACCCTAACTCTAACCTCTAACACTAACAGTAATGGTAGCCCTAACCCTAACCCACACCTCTAACCAAAAACCTATCCCTAACTCTACCACTATCCCTTAACCTAAGCATAACCTTAACACTAACCATAACACTAATCCTAACTCTAACACTAACCCTAAAACTAACCCCTAATCATAATGCTAAACATAAGCCCAAGCCTAACCCTACCTCAAACCTAAACCTCTAACTGTAACCATTCCATAACCGTAACACTAACCCAAAGCCAAAACTTAACCCTAACCCTAAACCTAACCCCCTAACCCTGATCCAAACACTAACCCTAAACTTAACCCTAATGATCATGCTAATCCTAACCGTTACCCTAACACGAACCCTAACTCTAACCATAACCATAACCCTAACCTCTAACCATAAACCTAAACCTAAACCTAAACCTAAACCTAAACCTATCCTTAACCCTAATGGTAATGCTAACCCTAACCCTAATACAAACCCGAAATCTAACCCTCACCCTAACCCCTAACCCTAACTCTAACCCTAAACCTAAACCTAAAACTAAATTTAACGCTAAACTTAACCCTAACCCTAAGACTAACCATAACCCTAACAATAACCCTAAGCTCTAACCATAAACCTAACCCTAACCCTAACCCTAACCCTAACCCTAACCCTAACTGTAACCTAACACTAACCCTCACCCTAATCCACTAACCCTAACCCTAACTCTATCTCTATGCTAAGCCTAACACTTACACTAACCCCTATCCCTAAAATTAAACCTAGCACTAAATCTAACCCTAACCCAAAACCCTAACCGTAACCCTAACCCAGACCCTAAACCTAAACCCAAACCTAAGAGTATCCCTAATGCTAAACCTAAGCCTAATCCTAACCTGAACCCTAAAAATAACACTAACCCTAATCCCTAACCCTAAACCTAACACTAAATCTATCCCTAACTATAAACCTAACCCTAACCATAATCCCTAACCCTAACCCAACCCATAAAACTAACCCTAACACTATCCCTAACTACAACCCCTAACACTATCCCTAACTACAACCCCTAACACTATCCCTAACCCTAACCTTAACCCTAAACCAAATCTGTAACCCTAACTCTAACCCTAAACCTAACCCTAACACTAACTCTAACCCTAACCCGAAACATAAGCTTTAAACCTAACCCTAACCTTAACTCTAACCATAACCTCTAAGCCTAAAACTAACCCTAAACTCAAACTCTATCATTAAACCTAACGCTAAACTCTAACCATAACACTAACCCTAACCCTAACACAAACCCTAACACTAACCCTAAATTAACCCTAACCATAGCCCTAACACTGTCCCTAACCCTAACCGTAACCTAACCCTAACCCTAACCGTAAGCCTAACACTATCCCTAACACCTAAACCCTAACCCTAACCATAAACCTAACCCTAAAACTTACCATAAAACTAGCCCTAACAATAAACCCACTTCTAACCCTAACACTAACCCTAAGCCTAACCCTAAACCTAAGCTTAACCCTAACACTAACACTAATCCAAAACCTAACCCTAACTTCTAAGCCTAAGCCTAACCCTAACCAAACCCCAATCTCTAACCCTAAACCTAACGCTAAGCTCTAACCATAGTCCTAAGACTAACACTAACCCTAAACCTAAACCTAGCCTTAACCTTAACCTTAAAATTAACAACCTTAACCCATAACCCTAAACATAACCCAAACCCTAACTCTAACTTCTAAACCAAACCCTAACACTAACCAAAACCCTAATCCGAACAATAACCCAGCTTTAACCCAAAACTCTTAACACTAAATATAACCTCTAACCCTAACCATAACATTAACCCTAACCTCTAACATGAACCCGAAACCTAACCCTAACCAAAACCCTAAATCTAACCATAACCCAAAACCTAAATATAAACCAAACCCTAACCCTAACCTAACCTTACCCTAAACTCTAACCCAAACCCTAACACTAACCCTAACCCTAACCTAACCCTAACCCAACGATAACCCTAACACTAACCCAAACCATAAACCTAAACCTAACCCTAGCCCTCTAAGCCTAACTCTAACCCTAACCGTAACCCTAAACATAAACCTAACCCTAACATTAACCCTAACCCTATCCCAACACAAACCTGAACACTAACCCTAACCTTAACCCCTAACCATAACCCTAACCCTAACACGATCCCTAACGCTAACACTAAACCTAAGCTTAATGCTAACACTAACCCCCTAACACGATCCCTAACGCTAACACTAAACCTAAGCTTAATGCTAACACTAACCCCCTAACACGATCCCTAACGCTAACACTAAACCTAAGCTTAATGCTAACACTAACCCTCTAACACTAACCCTAACCCTAATCCTAACCCTAACACTATTCCTAACCCCAAACCCTAACCCCAACACTAACACTAACATTAACCCAAACCAAAATCTCTAAGCCCAACTCTAACACTAACACTAAACATAACCCTAATGCTAACATTAACCCTAACCCTAACCCTAAATATAAATCTAACCCTAACATTAAACCTAACACTAACCCTAACACCCTAAACCCTAACTCTAACGATAACCCTACCACTAAACCTAACCCTAATCTCTAACCCTAAACCTAAACCTAACATTAACCCTAACCCTGACCCTAGTGCTAACCATCTAACCCTAACCCTAACACTAACACTAAAGTAATCCTAACCCTAACCCTAATAGCTAACTGTAACCTTAACTCTAAACCTAACCTTAACCCTAATACCAAACCTATCCTCTAAGACTAATCGTAACCCTAACCCTAACACTAATGTCAAATCCGAACCCTAACCCTAACCCTAAACCTAACCATAACCCTAACCCTAACCTTAATACAAACCCTAACCCTAACCCTAACCCCTAAATCTAAACCTAACCATAACACTAATTTTAACCTGAAACTCTAACACAAACCCTAAACATAACCCTGACATTAAACTCTAACCTAGCCCTAAACATAACCCTAACACTAACCCTAACTCTAACCCTAAAAATAACCTTAACCATAAACCTAACCCCAACTCTGACACCTAACCTTAAGCCCTACCCCTAACACTACCCCTAACACTAACCCTATCCTCTAACCCTAACCGTAAAACTAAACCTACCACTAATCCTAACCCTACAGTCTAACCCAAACGCTATCCCTAAACTTAGCCCGAACACTTACCCTAACCCTAATGCCTATGCCTAAACCTAATTCTAACCCTAACCCTAATCCTTACCCTAATCGTGATCCCTATCGATACCCCTAACACTAACCCTAACCCTAACTCTAACCCTAACACTAACTCTAAACCTAAGCCTAAGCCTAAACCTAAACCTAACCCTAACACTCACACTAAACCTAACCTTAACCCTAACCTGAAACCCTAATTTTAACCCAAAAACCTAACCATAAGATCTAACCCCAATCCTAACCCTAATTCAAACTCTAACCTCTAACCCTAACCGTAATGCTAACCCTAGCCCTAACCCTCACCTCTAACACGAAACCTATCCCTAACTCTACCACTAACCCTAAACCTAAGCATAACCTTAACACTAACCATAACACTAATCCTAACACTCACACTATCCCTAAAACTAACAACTAATCATAATGCTAACCATAACCTCAAGCCAAAAACTAACTCTAACACGAACCTCTAACCCTAAGCCTACCATAACCGTTACATTAAACCAAAGCCTAAACTTAACCCTAACCCTAAACCTAACCCTAACCCTCTAACCCTAACCCAAACCCTAACCGTAACCCTAACCCTAACGGTCATGCTAACCCTAACTGTAACCCTAACACGAACCCTCACCCTAACCAAAACCATAACCCTAACCTCTAACCATAAACCTAACACTAAACCTAACCCTAACCCTAAGCCTAACCCTCACCCTAATACACTAACCCTAACTGTAACTCTATCGTTAACGCTAACCCTACCCCTAACACCAAACCTCATCCCTAACCCGAACTCTAACCCTAATCCTAACCCTAACACTAAAACCTAACCATAACCCTAACACAAACCTTAAACCTAAACTTAAACCTAACCATATTCCTAACGCTAATCCTAAGCCCAACACTAACCCTAACCCTAATAATAACCTTAACCCTAAAACTAATCTCTAAACCTAAACTTAACACTAACTCTATCCCTAACTCTAACCCTAAATCTAACCCTAATCTGGAACCCTAACCCAACCCATAAACCTAAAAATAACAATATCACCAACACATACCCCTAACCATATCCCTAACCCTAAACTTAACACTAAACCAAATCCTTAACCCTAACTCTAACCCTCACCCTAACTTTAACCCTAACCTTAACCCTAACCCTAATGGTAACCCTAACCCTAATGATAAACCTAACCCTAACCATTGCCCTAACCCTAGAACACTAACCGTAACCCTAACACTAACCCCAAACCTAACCTTACCCTAACACTTACCCCTAACACTAACAGTAACCCTAATCCTAACCCGAACCCTAACCGCTATCTGTAACCATAAACCTAACCATAACCCTAAAGCTAACCCTAATCCAAACCAAAATTCCGAACACTAACTCTAATGCTAACTCTAACCGTAAAACTCACCATAACCATAAACCTAAACATAACACTAACCCTAAGGCTAACCATAACCATAACCCTAACCCTTAAAAATGAACCCTATTCCTAACACTAACCCTAACCCTAAACTTAACCATAATTTAATTCTAACCGAAACACTAACAGTTACCTTGAACCTAACACTAAACCTAACAATAACAATAACCCTAACCGCTAACCCTAACACCTAACCATAAGCTCCTACCCTAATCATAAACATAACCCTAACCCTAAACTCTAAACTAAACCGTAAATTAACCCTAACCCTAACGCCAACCTCTAAACTGAACACTATCCCTAACCCTAACCCTAACCCTAACCCTAAACCTAATCACAACCCTAACACTAACTGTAACATTAATCCTAACCCTAACACTAACCCTAAACCTGACCCCCAACCCCAAACCTAACCAAAACCCTAAGGCTAACCCTAACTCTAAACCGAACCTCTAAGCCTAACCTTAACACTAAACCTACCATAACCCAAAAGCTAACCATAACACTAAACCTAACAATAATCGCTCACACTAAACCTAACCCTACCCCTTAAACTAACCCTAAACCTGACTGTAATAACAAACTCTAACCCTAAACGTAACCCTAAACGCTAATCCTAACCATAACCCTAACCCTAACCCTAACCCTAACTCTAAACCTAAACCTAACCATAACCATAACCATAACCCTATCTATAACACCTAACCCCTAAACCTAACGCTAACCGTAACCCAAAAACTAACCCTAAATCTAACGCAATCGCTATCACTAACACTAACCCTATTCTTAACTCTAAACCTAACATAATCATAACCCTAACCCTAACCGTAACTGGAAACCTAACCCTAACCCTATCCCTCACACCTAACCCCTAAACCTAACCATAACCCTAACCTTAATCCTAATCCAATCCCTAACTCTAACCACAAACCAAACCCTAATCCTAACCCTAACCCTAACCATAACCAAATCATAACCCTAACCATAACCATAAACCAAACACTAACCGTAACCCTATCCCTAAACGTAAACTTAACTCTAAACCTAACCCTACCCTAACACTAACTCTATCCCTAACCCTAACCCTAACACTAACCTCCTAACCGTAACTCTAATCATAACCCTAACCATAAACTTAAGGATTAACCTTAATCCTAACCCCGACCCTATCCCTAACCTTAAGCCTAACATTAACTTTAACCCTAACGCTAACCCTATACCTAAGCTTTAACACTAACACTAACCCTAACCCTAAAATCTAACACTAAAGCTAAAACCAACCTCTAACCATGACCCTATCACTAATCCTGAAACTAACACTAATACTAACCTTAACACTAACCCTAACCATAAACCAAACCCTAAAGCTAATGCTAACGCTAACCCTAACACCTAGCCCCTAACACTAAACATAAAACTAAACCTAACTCTAACCCTAATCCTAAAACTAAATCTAACCCTAACCATAACAGTAAACCTAACCCTAATTTCTAATCCTAACCCTAACCCTAACAGTAACCCTAACCCTAAACCTAACCCTAAACCTAACCCTAACCCTAACCATAACCATAACACTATCCCTAACACCTAACCACTAAACCTAACCCTGAACCTAAACCCAACCCTAAACCTAAATCTAAAGCAAATCCTAAACGTAACCCTAACACTAACCTTAACCCTAACCTAATTGTAACCCCAACCCTAACCATAACCCTAAGGCTAACCCTAAACCTAACCCTAACTCTAAGCCTAACCCTAACCCTAAAACTAACGCTAACCCTAACACTAACGCTAACCCTAACACTCACACTAACCTCTAAACCGAACCCTAACACTAACCGTAATCCTAACCCAAAACCTAACCGCTAACACTAATCCTAAAACTTTTCCTATCCCTAACCCTTACCATAACCCTAAACCTAAACCTGAACCTAAGATTTAACCCTAAGTCTAGCCCTAACCCGAACCATCAACTTTAAGCCTAACCCTAACCCTAAGTCTAACCCTAAACTGAATGCTAACCTGTAAGGATAACCTTAACCCTAAACCCAAACATAAACTCTAACTGTAACACTAAACCTAACCCTAACACTAACCCTAACCTCTACCCCTAGCACTAACCCTAACCACAACGCTAACCTGTAAGGATAACCTTAATCCTAAACCCAAACATAAACTTTAACTGTAACACTAAACCTAACCCTAAAACTAACACTAACCTCTACCCCTAGCACTAACCCTAATGACAACTCTAACCCTAACACTAATCCTAACTTCTAAGCCTAACCCTAACCCTAACCCTAAACTCATTGTAACGCTAACCCTAACCGTGACATGACGGCTAAAACTACAAAATCTCTAACACCTAAATCCTAAACCTACCCCTAACCGAATCCTAATCCAAATCCTAAAACTAACCGTAACCCTAATGCTAACCCTAAAGCTAAACCTAACCCTAACCTAATCATAACCCTAACCCTAACCGTAACCCGAAGCCAATGCATAACCCTATTGCTAACCCTAACCATAATCCTAACCCTAGCCCGAAACCTTAACCTAACTCTAAACCTAACCCTAACACTAAAAATAACCATAACTCTAACCCTAAAACTAACATCTAAATCTAACCCTAACCATAACCGAAACCTAACGCTAAACGTAATGACTAACCCTAATCATGACCCTTACCCTATCCCTAACCGTAAACCTAACACTAACCATAACCATGAACTCTAAGCCTAACCCTAACCCTAAACCGAACCCCAAACTCTGTCACTGAACCTAACACTAACCTCTAACAATAACCCTAACCTAACCCTTAACACTAACCCTAATGATATCCCTAACCCTAACCCGAACCCTAAGCCTAAACCTAAGCTTTAACCGTAACCCCAAAACAAACCTATGGCTAACCACTAACCCTAACCATAACCCTAAACCTAACCCTAAAATCTAACCGTAACACGAACCCTAACCCTAACCCTATCCCTAATATCTAACCCTAACCGTAACATAACTCTAACCCTAACCCTAAACCTAACCCTAACCTAATCGTAACCCTAAACCAAACCGTAACCCAAAGCCTAACGGTAATCCTAACCATAACCCAAACCATAACACTAACCCTAAACCCTAACACTCAACCTAACACTATCCCTAACACTAACCCTAACCATAAACCTATAACACCTAAACCCTAACACTAATGCTAAACCTAACCCTAAAAGGAACACTAAACCTAACCCTAAACCTAATACTAAGCCTATTCCTAAACCTAATCGTAACACTAAACCTAACCGTAAACTGAATCCTAACCTTAACACTCTCCCTAACGTCTAACCTCTAATACTAACCCGAACCCTAAAAATAACAATAACCCTAACCTGAACCCTAACAATAACTTCTAATCCAAAACATAACCATAATAATAACCATAACCCTAACTCTAAAACTAACATTACTCCCTTAGCCTAGCCCTAAACCTACCCCTTAAACTAACCCTAACCCTGAATGTAATAGCTAACCCTAAACCTAGCATAACCCTAACCTTAACCCTAACCATAACCATCACCCTAAACCTAACCCTAAACCTAAACCATACCTCTAACTCTAACCGTAAACCTAAGCCTAACCCTAAAACTAACATTAAACCTATCCCTAACTCTAACCATAAACCTAACATTAAACCTAACTTCTAACCCTAACACTAACCCAAAACCTAAATCTCAACCTAAACTTAACCCTAACCATAACACTAAAACTAACCCTAACCCTAACCCTGACCCTGATACTAACCCTAAACCTAACACTGACCCTAACCTGTAACACTATCCCTAACCCCTAACCCCTAAACCTAACCCTAAACCTAACCCTAACTCTGAAATCTAAACCTAAATCTAACCTTAAACCAAACCCTAACCCTAAACCTAACCCTAACCCTAAACCTAGCCCTAACGATAACAAAACACTATCCCTAACACCTAATCCCTAACCCTAACCCTAACCCTAAATCTAATGCAAACACTAAATGTAACCCTAACCCTAAACCTAACCCTAACCTAATTGTAACCCTAACCAAAATCATAAACCTAAGCCTTACCCTAAACCTAACCCTAACTCTAACCCTAACCCAAACATTAACCCTAATGCCTAACACTAACACTAACAGTAACACTAACTTCTAAACCTAACCCTAACACTACTTGTAATCCTAACCCTAATCATAACCACTAACCCTAATCCTAAAGCTTACCCTATCCTTAACCACAACCCTAACCCTAAATCTTAACTTGAAACTAAGCTTTAACCCTAAGCCTAACACGAACCCTAACCCGAACTCTAACACTAATCCGAACGCTAACCTCTAATGATAATCCTAACCCTAACACTAACCCTAAACCTAACCCTAAACTCTAATCATAACACTATCCCTAACCCTAAACCTAACCTAACACTAACCTCTAACTCTATCACTAAACCTAACCAGAACCCAAACCATAACACTAAAGCTAACATCTAACCCTAACACTAAACCTAAACCTAAACCTAAATCTAAACCTAACCCTAACCCTAACACTAACCCTAATCCTAAACCCTAACACTAACCCTGACACTATCCCTAAACCTAAACCTAAACGCACACCTAACCCTAACCCTAGCACTAATCCTAAAGATAATGCTAATCCCTAAACCTAACACGTAACCCTAAGCCATAAACCTAAGCCTAGCCCCTAACCTTAAGCCCTAACACTAATATTAAACTTAACACTAACCATAAACCTCAAACTAAACTTAATCCTAACCATAACACTAAACCTAAACCTAAGTCAAACCCTAAAGGCTAACTCTAACCATAACCTTAACCCTAAACCTAACCCTAACCCTAACCCTAACCCTAACCCTAATTATAACTCTATCTCTGACACCTAACCCATAAACCTAACCCTAATGCTAAAACTAACCCTAAATCTAACGCAAATGCTACCCTTAACCCCAACCATAACCTCATCATAACCCTAACCCTAACTGTAACATTAAGCCTAACACTAACACTGTCACCAACACCTAACATATAAACCTAACCATAACCCGAATCCTAATCCAAATCCTAAACCTAAACCTAACCCTAAAGCTAAACCTAACCGTAACAATAACTATGACCCTATCCCTGATACCTAAACCCTAAACCTAACCCAACCCTAACCCTAAAACTAGTCCTAAATCTAACGCAAACGCTACCCCTATCCCTAACCCTAACCCTAACCCTAACCCTAACCTCATCGTAACCCTAACCCTAACCCCAACTCTAACCCAAAAACTAATCCAAATCCTAACCCTAACCGTAACCCTAACCCTAACTCTAACCTAATCATAACCCTAACCCTAAAAGTAAACCGAAGCCTAAAAGTAACCCTATCCCTAAACCTAACCCTAACCCTAACTCTAAACCTAAACCATCCCTAACCTCTAAGCCTAACTCTAACCCTAACCCTAACCTTAGTCCAAACCTACTTGTAACTCTAAACCTCACCCTAACCCGAAGCCCAACGATAACCCTAACCCTAACCTTAACACCAACACTAACCCTAAACCCTAATCCTAAACCTAACATTATCACTAAACCTAACCCTAACTTTAAACCTAACCCTAACCCTAACCATAAAAATAACATCTAAGTCTCACCCTAATGCTAACCCTAACCACAAATCTATCAATAACACTAACCTCTCACATTGAGCCCTAACATAATCCTAACCCGAACCCTAGCTGTAAACCTAACCCTAACCCTACCCTAATCCTAACCCTATCACTAACACCTAACCCATAACCCTAACGTTAAACCTAACTCGAATACTAACACTAAAGCTACCACTAACCCTACCCTAAGCCTAACCCTACACCTAACTGTAACCCTAAGCCTTACACTAACCCGAAGCCTAGCCATTACCCTATACCTAACCCTAACCCTAAACCTAACCATTTCCCTAACCCTACAACTAACCCTAAATTCTAATCCTAACCCTATCCCTGATCTAATATTAATCCCTCACTCTAACCCTAACCCTAACACATAAACCAACCGTAAGCCTAACTGTAATATCTAACCCTAAACATAACCTCACCCCTAGCATAAACCTAACCCTAACTCTAACCTTAACCCTAACTCTAAACCTAACCAATACATCTAATCCTAACCATAACACTAACACTAACCCTAACACCTAACACTAACCCAAACCCTAAACCTGTTACTAACACTAACCCTAAATGTAACACTAAATCTAACTTCTAACACTAACCCTAACCCTAAACCTCAACCTAACCCTAACCCTAACTATAACACTAACACAAACCCTAACCCTAACCCTAAACTCTAACCCTAACACAAAGCCTAACCATAACCCTAACCCTAACCTGAACATTAACACTAACCCTAAACCATAACACTATCCCTAACACCTAACCCCGAAACCTTATGGTAACCCTAACCCTCAACCTAACACTAAATATAATGCAAACCGTAACCCTAATCCTAACGCTAACCTAATTGTAACCCTAACACAAACCTTAAACCTAAGGCTAAACCAAATCCTAGCCCTAAATCTAAACCTAACCCTAACCATCACACTAACCCTAACCCTATCACTAACACTAATATCTAAACCTTATCCTAACCCTAATCATAACCCTAAACCTAAAACTAATGACTAACCCTAATCCTAACCCTTACCATATCCCTAATCCTAACCCTAATTCTAACACTAACCCTGAACCTAAGCTTTAACCCTAACCCTAACCCTAAACCTAACCCTAATCATAAATTCTAAGCCTAACACAAACCCTAACACTAACCCTAACTCTAACCCTAAACCAAAAGCTAACCTCTAACCATAGCCCTAACCCTAACCATAACTTTAAACATAATTGTAAACTCTAACCGTAACCCTAACTGTAAACCTAAATGTAAACCTGAACCTAAGCTTTAATATACAACCTAACACTATCACTAACCATAACTTCTAAGCCTAACCTAATCCTAGACCTAACTCTAACTTGAACCCTAAACCAAACGCTAAGCTCCAACCATAACCCTAAACCTAAACCTACGCCTAAAACTAAACCCATCTTCTAAACCTAACTCTAACCCTAACCCTAAACCTAAACCTAACCCTAAAACTGCACTAAATGTAACCCTAACCCTACACCTAACTATAAGCCTAAAACTAAACCTAATCATAAAATTAACTCTAACTGTGACCGAAGCCTAACCTTTACAATCTCCCTAACATCTATCGCCTAGCCCTAACCCTAACCCTAAACCTAACCATTTCCCTAACCCTACAACTAACACTAAATTCTAATCCTAACCCTATCCCTGATCTAATATTAATCCCTCACTCTAACCCTAACCCTTAAACTAACCATAAGCCTGACTGTAAAATCTAACCTTAAACATAACCTTACCCCTAGCATAAACCTAACCCTAACTCTTACCCTAACCTTAACCCTAAACCTAACCCATACATCTAATCCTAACCCTAACCCTAACAATAACACTAACCCTAACACCTAACACTAACCCAAACCCTAAAACTATCCCTAACACTAACCCTAAACGTAACGCTAAATATAACTTCTAACCCTAACCCTAACCCTAAACCTCAACCTAACCCTAACCCAAACCATAACACTAACACAAACCCTTACCCTAACCCTAAACTCTAACCCTAACACAAAGCCTAACCATAACCCTAACCCTAACCTGAACATTAACACTAACCATAAAACATAACACTATCCCTAACACCTAACCCCGAAACCTTACGGTAACCCTAACCATAAACCTAACACTAAATATAACCCAAACCATAACCCTAATCCTAACGCTAACCTAATTGTAACACTAACACAAACCTTAAACCTAAGCCTAAACCAAATCCTAACGCTAAATCTAAACCTAACCCTAACCATCACACTAACCCTAACCCTAACACTAACACTAACATCTAAACCTTACCCTAACCCTAATCATAACCCTAACCCTAAAACTAATGACTAACCCTAATCCTAACCCTTACCATATCCCTAATCCTAACCCTAATTCTAACACTAACCCTGAACCTAAGCTTTAACCCTAACCCTAACCCTAACCCTAAACCTAACCCTAATCATAAATTCTAAGCCTAACACAAACCCTAACACTAACCCTAACTCTAACCCTAAACCAAAAGCTAACCTCTAACCATAACCCTAACCCTAACCATAACTTTAAACATAATTCTAAACTCTAACCATAACCCTAACCATAAACCTAAATGTAAACCTGAACCTAAGCTTTAAAATACACCCTAACACTATCACTAACCATAAGCTTTAAGCCTAACCTAATCCTAGATCTAACCCTAACTTGAACCCTAAACCAAATGCTAAGCTCCACCATAACCCTAAATCTAACCCTAAGCCTAACACTAAACACATCTTCTAAATGTAACACTCACCCTAAGGCTAAACCTAAACCTAACCCTAACCTAACCCTAAACCCTAACCCTAACCTTAACACTATCCCTAAACCTAATTCTAAACCGAACCCTAAACCTAACACTAACACTAAGACTATCGCTAACAAATAACCCCTAACCCTAACTCTAAAACTAACCCTAAACCTAACCCTAATCCTAACCCTAACTCTAAACCTAAACCTAATTGTAACCCTAACTCTAACCGAAACCCAAAGCCTAACCCTAACCCTGCCCCTAACACCTAACTCCTAACTCTAACATTAATCATAACCCTAACACAAAGTGTAACCCTAACCCTAACACTAACACTAACCCTAACACTAAACCGAACAATAATGCTAACATTTAAGCATAAACCTAACACAAACCCTAAACCTAAACTTTACCCTAACACTATCGCTAAACTCTAACCATAACACTAAACTTAACCATAACTTTTAACTCTAACCCAAACCCTAAACCTAACCCTAATCTAACGCTAACCTCTAACCAGAACTGTAACCCTAACTCTAACCGTAACCCTAACCCTAGCCCTAACAATAACACTAACCCTAACCCATAACCCTATCCCTAACACCTAACAACTAAACATAACGCTAACCCTAACCCTAAACGTAAAACTAAATCAAACGCAAACAATAACCGTAACCCTAACCCTAACACTAACATAATTTTAATCCTAACCCTAACCATAACCCTAACCATAACCATAAGCTCTAAGCCTAACACTAACCCTAACCTTAATTCTAAACCTAAGCCTAACCCTAACACTAAACCTAAGCTCTAACCCTAACCCTTACCCTAAAACTATTCCTAAACCTAACCCTAAATCTAACACTAAACCTAACTTCTAACACTAACCTTCACCCTAAACCACAACCTAACCCAAATCCTAAGCATAACACTAACCCTAAACCTAACCCTAATCCTAGCAATAACACTAACCCTAAAACATAACACTATCCCTAACACCCAACCCCTAAACCTAACCCTAACCCTAACCTAAATCTAACCCTAACCCTAACACTAACTCTAAATCTAACCGTAACCCTCAAAATAGCCCTAACAATAGCCATAACATTAACCCTAATATCTAAACCTAACCCTAAGCTTAACTGTAACGCTAACCCTAAAACTAACCACTAACCCTAATGCTAGCCCTTACCATATCCCTAACTCTAACCCTAATCCTAACACTAACCCTGATCTGAAGCTTTAACCCTTACCCTAACCCTAAACCTAACCCTAACCATAACCTCTAAGCATAACACTAACCCTAACACTAACCATAACTCTAACCCTAAACCAAAAGCTAACCTCTAACCCTAACCCTAACCATAACCATAACCTTAAACCTAATCCTAAACTCCAACCGTAACCCTAACCATAACCCTAAACATAAACCTGAGCCAAAGATTTAACCCTAACTCTAACCCTAACCCTTACCATAACCATAACATCTAAGCCTAACCCTAACCGTAAATCAAACACTAACTCTAACCCTAAACCAAACGCTAACATCTAACCCTAACCCTAACCCTGAACCAAACCCTAACACTAAACATATCTTCTAAAACTAACACTAAATCTAATCCTGAACCTAAACCTAAACCTAACTCTAACCCTAACCCAAAACCCTACCCCTAACCCTAACACTATCCATAACCCTAACCCTAACCGTAAACGGAACCATAAACCTAACACTAACCCTAACCCAATTGCTAACACCTAACCCCTAACGCTAACCCTAACCCTAACTCTAAAATTAACCCTGAACCTAACCCTAAGCCTAACTCTAACCCTAACCTTAATACTAACCCTAAATCTAATCATAACCCTAAACTTAAGAGAAACCCAAAGCATAAACCAAACCCTCTCCCTAAACACCTAACTGCTAACCCTAACATTAATCATAGCCGTAACACTAAACATAAACCTAACCCTACCCCTAACACTAACCCTAACCGGAAATCGAACTATAACCCTAAACTTTAACCCTAAACCTAACCCTAACACTAAACCAAACATTTACCCAAACACTAACCCAAAACTCTAAACGTAACACTAAACCTAACCATAACATTTAATTCTAACCCAAAGCCTAACCCTAACCTTAAAACTAACGCTAACCTCTAACCATAACCGTAACCCTAACTCTAACCACAACCCTAACCCTAACCTAACCCTAACGCTAACCTAATTGTAACCCTAACACTAACCATAAACCTAAGCCTAACCTTAACCATAACCCTAACTCTAACCCTAACCCTAACATTCACATTAAACTCTAACCCTAACCCTAACACTAACCTCTAAACCTAACCCTAACCCTTACCCTAACTGTAAACCATAACCCTAAAACTAAGCACTAACCCTAATCCTAACCATTAGCATATCCATAACCGAACACTAACCCAAAACTTAACCCTCAACCTAAGCTTTAAACATAACTGTAACAATTACCATAACCATAACCTCTAAGCCTAACACTAACCCTAACACTAACCCTAACTCTAACACTAAACCAAAAGCTAGCCTCTAACCCTAATCCTAACTTTAATCCTAACCCTAAACTCTAAGCCTAACCCTAACCTTAACTCTAACCCTAAACTAAACGCTAACCTTTAACCCTAACCCTAACCCTAACCCTAACACTAACACTAACCCTAACTCTAACCCTAAACCAAAAGCTATCCTCTAACACTAACCCTAACCCTAACCTTAATCCTAACCCTAAACTCTAAGCCTAACTCTAACCCTCACTCTAACATAAATCAAACGCTAACCTCTAACCATTACCATAACCCTAACCCTAACCCTAACACTAACACTACAACTGAATTCTAACCCTAATACTAACCCTAACACTAAAACTAAACCTAATCCTAACCCTAACCCTAATGCAAAACCCTCACCCTAACCCTACCCCTAACACTATCCCTAACCCTAACCCTAACCCTAAACCGAACCGTAAATCTAGCCCTAAGCTTATCGCTAACACCTAATATCTAACCCTAATCCTAAACCAAACTCTAAACCTAACCCTAAACATAACTTTAACCCTAACACTAAGCCTAACCCAAAACCTAATTGGAACACTAACCCTAACCGTAAACCGAAGCCTAACTTTTACACTCACCCTAACACCTAATCCCTAACCTTTATCCTAACACTAACCCAAACCCTAAACAGAACCATATCACTAATCCTACACCTAAACCTAACTTCTGAAACTAACCCTAACACTAACCATAAATATAACGCTAATCCAGACCTAAGATTGATCCCTCACCCTAACCTAACCCTAACCCTTAAACTAACCCTAAGCCTGACTGTAATTCCTAACCCAAACCGTAACCCTAACCCTAGCATAACCCTAACCCTAACTCTAACCCTAACCCAAACCCTAACCCATACATCTAACACTAAACCTAACCATAAAGCTATCCTTAACCCTAATACTAACCCTAAACTTAACACTAACACTAACCCTAACACTAACCCTAACCCTAAACCTAACACTAACCCTAACTTCTAACACTAACCTTCACCCTAAACCTAAACCTAACCCTAAAGCTAACCTTAACACTAACCCAAACCATAACCCTAAACCTTAACTCTAACCCTAACCCTAACCCTAACCCTAACCCTAACCCTAACAATAACACTAACCCTAACCCATAACATTATCCCTAACACCTAACACCTAAACCTAAACCTAAACCTAACCCTAACCCTAATCCTAACGCAAACCTAATTGTAACCATAACACTAACCACAACCCTAAGCCTAACACGAACCCTAACCCTAACTCTAAACCTAACCCTAACCCTCACACTAACCCTAACCATAACACTAACACTAACACTAACATCTAAACCTAACCCTAACCCTAACCCTAACCATAACTCTAACCTAAAACTAATCACTAACCCTAATCCTAACCCTTAACATGTCCCTAACCCTAACCCTAATCCTAACACTAACTCTGAACCTAAATTTTAACCCTAATCCTAGCCTTAAACCTAACCCCAACCATAAACTCTAAGCCTCACCCAACCCTAATACTAACCCTAACTCTAACCCTAAACCAAAAGCTAACCCCTAAACATAACCCTAACCCTAACCATAACCTTAAACCTAATACTGAACTCTAACTGTAACCATAACTGTAACCCTAAACACAAATCTGAACCTAAATTTTAACCCTAACCCTAACGTTAACTCTAACCATAACCTCTAAGCCTAACCCTAACCTAAAACCTAACTCTAATTCTAACCCTAAATCAAATGCTAAACTCTAATCATAACCCTAACCCTAACCCCAACACTAACCCTAACCCTAAACCTAAACCTAAACCTAAACATAATCCTAAAACTAAAACTTAACCCTAACCCCAACATATCCCTAACTCTAAAGCTAACACTAAACCGAACGCTAAAACTAACCCTAACCCTATCGCTAACAACTAACCCCTAACCCTAACCCTAACCCTCACTCTAAAACTAATCCCTAACCCTAACCGTAACCAAAACCATAACCCTAACCCAAACTGTAACCTTAATCCAAACGCTAAACTCTAACAGTAACCCTAACATTAACCCTAACTGTAAAGCTGAACTTAAGCTTTAACCCTAACCCTAAACCTAACCATAACCATAACCATAACCATAACTTGTAAGCCTAAGCCTAACCCTAACCCTAACCCTAACTCTAACCCTAAACTAAACGCTAGCCTCTAACCATAACCTTAACCCTAACCCTAACACTAACACTAAAACTAATTTCTTTCCCTAACACTACAAAAACCCTAAAACTAACCCTAACCCTAACACTAACTCTAACCCTAAACCCTAACTCTAACCCTAACACTATCTGTAACCCGAACCCTAACCCTAAACCGAAACATAAACCTAACCCTAACCCTAATCCTATCGCTAAAGCCTAACCCCTAACCCTTACCCTAATGCTAACTCTAAACCTATCCCTAACCCTAACCCTAAGCCTAACCCTAAACCGAGTCATAACACTATCACTAACACTAACAGTAAAGCGGAGCCTAACTTTTACACTCTCCCTAACACCTAACCCCTAACCCTAACCCTAGCACTAAACCTAACCCTAAACGTAACCATATCCCTAATGCTATGTCTTACCCTAAATTCTAATCCTAACCCTAACCATAACCATAACCATAACCGTAAACCAGCCTTACATTAATCCCTTACCCTAATCCTAAGTCTAACCCTAGCATAATCCTAACCCAAACTCTAACCTTAAACTTAACCCTAACCCATACATGTAACCCTAACCCTAACTCTAATCCTTACCCTAAACCTATCCCTAAACCTAGCCTCTAGCACTAACCCTAACCCTAAACCCATCCCTAAACCTAACATGAAACCTAACACTAAACCTAAATTCTAACCCTAACCCTCACCCTACACCTCAACATAACCTTAAACCTAACCATAACACTAACCCAAACCCTAACTCTAACCCTAAACACTAACCCTATCCCTAACACTAACCCTAACACTAACAGTAACACTAACACTAAAACTAACACTAACCCAAACCCATAACACTATCCCTAACACCTAAGCCATAAACCTAAGCCTAACCCTTCCATAAATGAAACACTAAATCTAACGCAAACCCTAAGCCGAACCCTAACCCTAACCCTAACGCTAACCTAATTGTAACCCTAACACTAACCATAACTGTAAGCCTACACTAACACTAAACCTAACTCTAAACCCTAACCCTCACACTAACCGTAACCCTAACCCTAACACTAACACTAACATCTAAACTTAACCCAAACCCTAACTGTAACCCTAACCCTAAAAGTAACAAGTAATCCTAATCCTAACACTTACCATATCTCTAACACTAACCCTAACCCTAATCTTAAACCTAACCCTAAACCTAAGCTTTAACCCTAACCCTAACATTAAAACTAACCCTAACCATAACCTTTAAGCCTAACACTAACCCTAAAACTAAACCTAGCTCTAACCCTAAACCACAAGCTAACCCTAACCATAAACCTAACCCTAACCATAACCTTAAACCTAATGCTAAACTCTAACCATAACACTAACAGTAACACTAAAGGTAAGCCTCAACCTAAGCTTTAGCCCTAACCCTAACCCTAATCGTAACCATAAATTCTAAACCTAACCTTAACCGTAAACCTAACCATAATTCAAACCCTAAACGAAAGGTTACCCTCAAACCATAACCCTAACACAAACCCTAATCCTAACACTAAACCAATCTTTAAACCTAACACTAACCCTAACCCTAAAATTAAACCTAACCCTAACCTAACCCTAACACTAAACCTATCTTCTAACCCTAAAACTAATCCTAAATCTAAACCTAAACCTAACGATAACCCTAACCCTAAACCCAACACTACCCCTAACCCTAACCCTAACCCTAAAAAGAACCCTAACTCTAACACTAACCCTAACCCTATCGCTAGCACCTTAGCTAACCCCTAAACCTAAACCTAACCTTAACTCTACAACTAACCGTAAAACTAACCCTACCCTGACCATAACCCTAAAGTTAACCCTAAACCTAATCGTAACCCTAACCCTAACCAAAACCCAAAGCCTAACACTAACCCTCTCCTTAACACCTAACTCCTAACCCTAACCTTAATCATAAGCCTAACACTAAGCGTAACCCTAACCCTAACCCTAACACTAAACTGAACTATAACCCTAAACTTTAACCCTAAAACTAACCCAAACCCTAAGCCTAACCCTTAACCTAAAACTAACTCTAAACTCTAACCATGAACCTAAACCTAACAATAACATTTAACTCTAACCCAATCCCTAATCCTAACCCTAAACCTAACGCTAACCTCTAACAATAACTGTAACCCTAACTCTAACCGTAACCCTAATGCTAACGCTAACCCTAACACTAACCATAAACGTAAGCCTACCCTAACCATAAACCTAACTCTAAACCTAACCCAAACCCTCACACTAACCATAACCCTAACCCTAACACTAACATCTAAACCTAACCCAAACCCTAACTGTAACCCTAACCCTAAAACTAACCAGTAACTCTAATCCTAACATTACCATATCCCTAACACTAACCCTAAACCTAATCTTAACCCTAACCCTGAACCTAAGCTTTAACCCTAAACCTAACCCTCAAACTTACCCTAAACATAACCATTAAGCCTAACACTAACACTAACACTAACACTAGCTCTAACTGTAAACCAAAGCTAACCTCTAACCATAACCCTAAACCTAACCAAAACCTTAAACGTAATCCTAAACTCTAACCATAATGCTAACAGTAACACGAAACATAAACTTCAACCTAAGCTTTAGCAATAACACTAACCCAAATCGTAACCATAAATTCAAAGCCTAACCCTAACCCTAAACCTAACCCTAATTCGAACCCTAAACCAAAGGTTACCCTCAAACCATATCCCTAAACCAAACCCTAACCCTAACACTAAACCAATCATTTAACCCTAACACTAATCCTAACCCTAAACCTAAATCTAACGCTAACCCTAACCATAACACTAAAACTACCTTCTAACCCTAACACTAATCCTAACCCTAAACCTAAACCTAACCCTAACCCTAAACCCAACACTGCCCCTTACCCTAACCCTAATCCTATAAAGAACCCTAACCCTAACCCTAACCTAACCCTAAGCCTAACTCTAAAAGTAACACTAAACCTAACCTTAACACTAACCCTAACCCTAAAACTAATCGTACATCTAACCCTAACAGTAACCCAAAGCATAACCCTAACCCTCTCCCTAACACCTAACTCCTAACCCTAACCTTAATCATAATCCTAAAAATAAGCATAATCCTAACCCTAACCCTAGCCATAAACCGAACCATAAGCGTACATTCTAATCCTAAACCTAACCCTAACCCTAAACCTAACGCTTACTCTAACACTAACCCTAAACTCTAACCTTAAAACTAAACCTAACCCTAACCTTTAACTTTAACCCAAACCCTAACCCTAACCCTAAAAATAATCCTGAACATAACGCTAACCTCTAACCATAAACATAACCCTAACTCTATCCATAACACTAACCCAAATCCTAACAATAGCCCTAACCCATAACACTATTGCTAACACCTAACCCCTAAAACGAACACTAACACTAAATCTAATGCAAACCCTAACCCTAAAAATAACGCTAACCTAATTGTAACCCTAAACCTAACCATAAGCCTAACCCTAAACATAACCCTAACTCTAACCGTAACCCTAACCCTCACACTAACCCTAACCCTAACACTAACACTAACCTCTAAACCTACCCCTAAACCTATCCATAACCCTAAACCTAAAACTAACCACTAACCCTAATCCTGACACTTAGCATATCCCAAACCAAACCCTACACCTAAACCTAACCCTCAACCTAAGCTTAAACTCTAACTGTAACCCTTAACCATAACCATAACCTCTAAGTCTAACACTAAACCTAACCCAACCCTGAAAACTAAACTTACTTCTAAACTGAACACTAACAATAACCCTAAACCTAAACATAACCCTAACACAAACCCGAAAACTAACACTAAACTAACTTCTAACCCGAACACTAACAATAACCCTAAACCTAAACATAACCCTAACTCTAACCCTAAACACTAACCCTAACCCTAACACTATCCTTAACCCTAACCTTAACCTAAACCAAACAATAACCTAAAACAAACCCTAACCCTATCGCTAACAGCTAACCCCTAAACCTAACCCTAACCCTAACCCTAAGTCTAAAACTAACACTAAACCTAACCCTAACACTAACCCTAACCCTAACCCTAAAACTACTCGTAAATCTAACCCTAACCGTAACCCAAAGCCTAACCCTAAACCACTCGCTAACAACTAGATCATAACCCTAACCTTAATCATAACCCTAACGCTAAGTGTAATCCTAACCCTAACCCTAACACTAACCCTAACCCTAACCATAAACCGAACCATAAGTGTACATTCTAATCCTAAATCTAACCCTAACCCTAAACCTAACGCTTACACTAACACTAAACCTAAACTCTAACCGTAAAACTAAACCAAACCCTAACCTTTAACTTTAACCAAAACCAAACCCTAACCATAATCCTGAATGTAACCCTAACCTCTAACCATAACCATAACCCTAACTCTATCCATAACCCTAACCCAAATCCAAACAATAACCCTAACCCATAAAACTATTGCTAACACCTAACCCCAAAAACCTAACACTAACCCTAAATCTAATGCAAACCCTAACCCTAAAAATAACGCTAACCTAATTGTAACCCTAAACCTAACCATAAGCCTAAGCCTAACCCTAAACATAACCCTAACTCTGACCGTAACCCTAACCCTCACAATAACCCTAACCCTAACACTAAAACTAAACTCTAAACCTACCCCTAAACCTAACCGTAAACTGAAACCTAAAACTCACCACTAACCCTAATACTAACCCTTAGCATATCCCTAACTGAACCCTACCCCTAACCCTAACCCTCAACCTAAGCTTTAACTTTAACCGTAACCCTAACCATAACCATAACTTCTAAGCCTAACACTAACCCTAACACTAACCTTAACTCTAACCCTAAACCAAAAGCTAACCTCTAACTATAACCCTAACCCTAAACCTAACATTAATCCGAACACTAAACACTAACCGTAACCCTAACCTTAACACTAAACGTGAACCTGAACTTAAGCTTTAACCCTAACCCTAACCCTAACTCTAACCCTAAACATAACTCTAATCCTAAAACAAAAGCTAAACTCTAACCATAACCTAACCCTAACCATAAATTTTAACCTAATCCTAGACTCTAACCGTAACACTATCTGTAATTCGAAACTTAAACCTGAACCTAAACTTTAACCATAACCCCAACGCTAAGCCTAACCATAACCCCTAAGCCTAGCCCTAACCCAAACTTAACCCTAACTCGAAGCCTAAACTGAATGCTAACCTCTAACCCTAACCCTAACCCTAACCCAAACACTAAACCTATCTTCTAATCCTAAAACTAACCGTGACCCTAACCCTAAACATAAACCTAAACCTAACCCTAACCCTAACCCTAAACACAACACTATCCCTAACCCTAACCCTCATCCTAAACCAAACCCTAAACCTAACCCTAAACCTAACCCTATCGCTAAAACCTAACCCCTAACCCTAACGCAAAACCTAACTGTAAAACCTACTCTACACCTAACACTTACCCTAACCCTAACCCTAACTCTAACAATAAACCTAATCCTAACCCTAACCCTAACCAAAACCCATAGAATAACCCTAACTCTTTCCCTAACACCTAACTCCTAATCCTAATGGTAAACATAACCCTAACACTAAGCGTAACCCTAAACCTAACCCTAACACTAACCCTAAACCTAAACCGAACTATAACCCTAAAATTTAACCCTAAACTTAACCAAAAACCTAAACCTAACCCTTACCCTAAAACTAACCCTAAACTCTAACCATACCCCTAAAATAACCATAACCTTTAATTCTAACACAAACACTAAACCTAACCCAAAAACTAACGTGAACCTCTAACCATAACCATAACCTCTAAGACTAACACTAACCCTAACACTAACCCTAAACCTAAAACTAGCCCTAACCCATAGCAATAGGTGTTAGGGATAATGTTATGGGTTAGGTCACCTAACCCCTAACCCTAACCCTAACACTAAATCTAACTCAAATCCTAACCCTAACCCTAACTGTAACCTAATTGTAACCCTAAACCTAACCATAACCCTAAGTCTAAAGCTAACCATAACCCTATCTCTAACCCTAACCCTTACCCTAACCCTCACACTAACCCTAACCATAAACCTAACACTGAAAGTAACATCTAAACCTAAGCCTAACATTAACCGTAACCCTAACCCTAAAACTAACCACTAACCCTAATCCTAACACTTAGCATATCCCTAACTGAACCCTACCACTAACCGTATCCTTCAACCTAAGCTTTAACCATAATCGTAATACTAACCATAACCATAACATCTAAACCTAACACTAACCCTAACTATAACCCTAAAATAAAAGCTAACCCCTAACCATAACCCTAACGCTAACCCTAACATTAATCCTGAACATAAAATCTAACCATAACCCTAACCTTAAACTTAACCGTAAACCTGTACTTAAACTTTAACCCTAAACCTAACCATAAGCTCTAAACCTAACCCTAACCTAACCCTAACTCTAACCCTAAACCAAACACTAACCTCTAAATGTAACCCTAACACTAACACTAAAACTAAATTCTAAACCTAAGACTAACCCTAACCCTAAACATAAACCTAAACCTAATCCTAACCCTTACCCTAAACCCTCACACTAACCCTAACCATAACAATAAGAGTAACCCAGACGTAACATTAAGCCCTTACCCTAAAGCTAACCATAACCCTAACACTAACACTAAAACTAAATTCTAAACCTAAGACTAACCCTAACCCAAAACATAAACCTAACCCTAATCCTAACCCTTACCCTAAACCCTCACACTAACCCTAACCATAACAATAAGAGTAACCAAGACGTAACATTAAGCCCTTACCCTAAAGCTAACCCTAACCCTAACAATAAAACTAAAACTAACTTCTAAACCTAAGACTAACCCTAACCCTAAACATAAACCTAAACCTAATCCTACCCCTAAACCTAATCCCTCAACCTAAACCTAACCATAAGAATAAGACTAACCCAGACCTAACATTAATCCCTTACCCTAAACCTAACCCTCTTAATCTAACCCTAAGGCTGACTGTAATACCTAACCTTAACCCTAGCATAACCCTAACCCTAACTCGAACCCTAACCCTAACTCTAATCCTAACACATACAAGTAACACTAACCCTAAGCATAACTCTAACCCTAACCCTAATCCTAAAAATTAACCCTAACCTCTAACACTAACGCTAATCCTAAACCTATCCCTAACCCTGACCCTAAACCTTACACTAAACCAAACTTCTAACCCTAACCCTCACCATAAACCTCAACCTAACCCTAACCATAACACTCACCCAAACCCTAACCCTAACCCTAAACTCTAACCCTAACACTACCCTAACCCTAACCATAACATTAACAATAACACTAACCCTAACCCATAACACTATCCTTAACACCTAGGCCCTAAACCTAACCCTAAACCTAACCCTAACCCTAACCTTAACCCTAAGGCTAACCTAATTGTAACTCTAACACTAACTATAACCCTAAGCTTAACCCTAACCCTACTCCGAACTCTAAACTTAACCCTAACCTTCACACTTACCCTAAACCTAACCCTAGCATTAACACTAACATCTAAACCTAACGTTAACGCTAACTGTAACCCTAACTACTATCCATAATCCTTACCATTACCATGTCCCTAACCCTAACACTAATCCTAACCCTAACCCTGAACCTAAGCTTTAACAATAAACTTAACCCTAACCATAACCTCTAAGGCTAACACTGACCATAACACTAACCCTAACTCTAACCCTAAACCAAAAGGTAACCTCTAATCAAAACCCTAACCCTTAACATAACCTTAAACCTAATCCTAAACTCTAACCATAACCGTAACCCTAAATGTAAACCTCAACCTAAGCTTTAACCCTAACCCTAACACTAAACATAAACCTAAACATAACGTCTAAGCCTAACCCTAAACCTAAACCTAACCTTAACTCTAACCCTAAAACAAAAGATAACCTCTAATCATAACCCTGACCTAACACTAAACCTATATTTTAACCCTAACACTAACTCTAACCCTAAACATAAATATAAACCTAACCCTAACCCTAAACCTAAACCCTAACCATACCCCTAGCACTATCCTTAACTCTAAGCCTAACCCTAAACTCAACCCTAATCCTAACCCTAACCATAAACCTATCACTAACACCTAACCCCTAACCCAACCCTAACTCTAAAACTAACCCTAAACCTAACCTTAATCTTAATCGTAACCCTAAAACTAACCCTTACCCTAACTCTAACCCTAAAACTAATCGTAACCCTAACCCTAACCAAAACCCAAAGCCTAAACATAACCCTCTCCCTAACACCTAACTCCTAACCCTAACCTTAATAATAACCGTAACACTAAGCGTAACAATAATCCTAACCCTAACATCAACCCTAACACGAAACCAAACTATAACCCTAAAATTTAGCATTAAAACTAACCCTAACCGTAAACCTAACCCTTACCGTAACACTAAACCTAAACTCTAACCATAACACTAACCCTAACCCTAACTTTTAACTCTAACCCAAACCATAACCATTACCCTAAACCTAACGCTAAACTCTAATCATAACTGTAACCCTAACTCTAACCATAAACCTAACCCTAACCCTAAACCTAACACTAACACTAACCCATAACTCTATCCCTAACACCTAACCCCTAAACCTAGCACTAACCCTAATATAACACTAAATATAACGCAAACACTAACCCTAACCCTAACGCTAACCTATTTGTAACCTAACCTTAACCATAACCCTATGCCTAAACCTAAAAATAACCCTAACCCTTAACCATAAAACAAACCATCACACTAACCCTAACACTAACACTAACACTAACCTCTAAACATAACACTAACCCTAACCATAACCCTAACACTAAAACTATCCACTTACCCTAATCCTAACCCCTAGCATATGCCTAACCGAAACGTACCCCTAATACTAACCCTCAAACTAAACTTTAAACCTAACCGTAACCCTAACCATAAAAATAAAATCTAAGCCTAACACTAACCCTAACACTAATACTTACTCTAACCCTCAGCCAAAGCTAACCTCTAACCATAACACTAACCCTAATGCTAACCTTAACCCTAACCCTAAACTCTAACATTAACATTAACTTTAACCCTAACCGTAAACCTGAACTTAAGCTTTAACCCTAACCCTAACCATAACCTCTAAGCCTAACCCTAACACTAACACTAATTCTAAAGCTAAACTAAACGCTAGCCTCTTAGCATAACCCTAAGCATAATCCTAAGACTAACACTAAAACTAACTTCTAATCCTAACACTAACCCTAAACCAAAACCTAAACCGAAACCGAAACCTAACCCTAACCCTAATGCTAACCTAATTGTAACCCTAACACTAACCATAACCATAAGCCTAAACCTAAACATAGCCCTAACTCTAAACTTAACCTTAACCCTCACACTAACCCTAAAACTAACACTAACATCTAAACCTAACTCAAACAATAACTGTAACCCTAACCCTAAAACTAAACACTAACCCTAATCCTAACTGTTACCATATCCCTAACCCTAACCCTAAACCTAACCCTAACACTGAACCTAAGCTTTAACCCTAACCCTAACACTAAACCTAACCCTAACCATTATTTCTAAGCCTAACACCAACCCTAACACTAACCGTAACTCTAACCCTAAAGCAAAAGCTAACCTCTAACCATAACCCTAACCCTAACCATAAACCTAAACCTAATCTTAAACTCTAACCATAACCCTAACGGTAACCCTAAACATAAACCTGAATCTAAGATCTAACCCTAACCCTAACCATAAACATAAGCATGACCATAACCTCTAAACCTAACCCTAACACTAAACCTAACACTAACTCGAACGCTAAACCAAATGCTAACCTCTACTCACAAAACTAACCCTAACCCAAACACTAACACTAAAACTATATTCTAACCCTAACACTAACCCTAGCCCTAACCCTAACCCTAAATCTAAACCTAAACATAACCCTAACCCAAAATCATAACCCTAACCCTAATACTACCCCTAACCCTAACCCTGGCTTTAACTGAACCCTAAACCTAACCCTAATCCGAACACTATTGCTAACACCGAACCCCTAACCCTAACCCTAAGCCTAACTCCCAAACTCTAACCCTAATCCTAACCCTAACACTAACACTAACTGATCACCCTATCCCTAAAACCTAACACCAATACCTAACCCTAACCCTAACCTGAACCCTAACACTAGCTCTAACCCAAACTCTAAAGCTAACCCTAACCCTAACCCTAATGCTAACCTAAGTGTAACACTAAACCTAATCATAACCCAAAGCCTCAACCTAACTATAACCCTAACTCTAACCCTAACCCTAACCCTCACGCTAACCCTAACACTTAACTCTAAACCTAACCCTAATCCTAACCCTAACTCTAACACTAACACTAATCCTACCACTTAATCTAACGCAAACCCTAACCATTACACTAACCCTAAACCAAACGCTAACCTCTAACCATAAACCTAACCCTAACCCTAACCCTAAACCCTAACCCTAACCATAACACTATCCCTAACCTAACCCTAACACTGACCCTAAATTGAACCATAATCCTAACCCTAAGCGTATCGCTAACACCTAACCCCTAACACTAAACTTAACCCTAACACTAAAACTAACCCTAAACCTAACACTAACCCTAAGCCTAAACCTAATCATAACCCTAACCCTAACCCTAATCCACAGCTTAAACCTAACACAATCGCTAAAACATAACTCCTAACCTTAACATTAATCATAACCCTAACACAAAGCGTAACCCTAACCCTAAACCTAATCCTTACCCTAACACTAACCCTTACTCTAACTATAACGCTAAAGCTAACCCTAAGCTTTAATTCTAACCCAAACCCAAATCCTAACCCTAACCCTAACCCTAACCCTAAAGCTAACGCTAACGTCTAACCATAAGCATAACCCTAACTCTATCCGTAACCCTAATCCTAACCCTAGCATAACCCTAACCCATAACCCTATCCCTAACACCTAACCCCTAAACCTAACCCTAACACTAACCCTAACCCTAACACTAAATCTAACGCAAACGCTAACCTTAACCCTAATGCTAATGTAATTGTAACCCTAAACCTAACCAAAACCCTAAGTCAAAACCTAACCATAAGCATAACTCTAACCCTAACTCTAACCCTCACAATAACCCTAACACTAGTGCTAACACTAACCTCTAAACCTAACCGTAACATTAAGGGTAACCCTAACCTTAAAACTAATCACTAACCCTAATCCTAACCCATGTCATATCTCTAACCAATCACTACTCCTACCCCTAACCCTGAAGCTAAGTTTTAACCATAAACCAAACCATAACCATAACCACTAAGCCTAACACTAACCCTAACACTAACTCTAACCCTAAACCAAAATCTAACCTGTAACAGTAACCCTAACCCTAACCCTAACCCTAACCTTAAACCAACCCTAAACTCTAACCGTAATCCTAACCTTAAACCTAACCCAAAACCTGAACCTAAGTTTGAACCCTAAACCTAACAATAACCATAAGCTCTAAGCCTAACCCTAACCCTAACCCTAACCCTAATCCTAATCATAACACAAACCCTAACCATAACACAAAGCCTAACCTATACCCTCACGCTAACACCTAACCCCTAAACCTAAATTAATCATAACCCTAATACTAAGCGTAAACCTAAACCTAACCCTAACAGTTTTCCTAACCCTAAACCGAACCATAACACTAAACTCTAACCCTGAACCTAATCCTATCACTAAACCTAACATTTACCTAACACTAACCCTAAACTCTAAGCATAACCCTATCCCTAACCCTAAACTTTAACTCTAACCCAAATCCTAACCCTAACTCTAACCCTAACCCTAAGCCTAAACTTAATGCTCATCTCAGACCATAACCATAACCCTAACGCTAGCCTGTAAACCTAACCCTAAATTCTAATTCTAACCATAACCATAACCCTAACCACAACCCTAAACATAACCCTAACCCTAACCCTAAACCTAACCTAACATTAACCCTAACCATAACCCTTACCCTATCCCTAACACCTAACACCTAAACCTAATGCTAACTTTAACCCTAAGCCAAAATTCTAATCCTAACCATAAACCTAATCCTAAACCTACCCCTAACCCTAACCCTAAACCTAACACTAACCGTAAATCCTAACCCTAACCCTAACCTAAATGTAATCCTAACCCTAACCATAACGCTATGCCTAGCCCTATTCCAAACACTAAACCTATCTCTAACCCTAACGCTAACCCTAAACCTAAACCTAAGTTTTAACCCTAACCCTAGCCTTAACCAGAAAAATAACATCTAAGTCTCACCCTAATGCTAACCCTAACCATTAACTCTATCAATCACACTAACCCCTAAGATTAAGCCCTAACACTAATCCTAACCCTAACCCTAACCCTAACCCTACCCTAATCCTAACCCTATCACTAACACCTAACCCATAACCCTAAAGCTAAACCTAACCCTAACACCAACACTAAAGCTACCACTAACCCTAACCCTACCCTAAGCCTAAGCCTAAACCTAACTGTAACCCTAAGCCTTACACTAACCCGAAGCCTAGCCGTTACCTTATACCTAACGCTAACCCTAAACCTAAACCTAAATCAAAACCTAAACCTAAACTTAAACCTAAACCTAACCCTGACACTAACCCAAACCCTAAACCTAACACTAACAATAACACTAACAATAACCTCTAAACCTAATCATAACCCTAACCGTAAAGCTAACCCTAAACCTAATGACTAAGCCTAATCGTAACCCTTACCCTATCCCTTACCTAAACGCTAATCCTAACTCAAAACCTAACCTTTAAACCTAAGCCTAACCCTAACCCTAACAATAACCCTAATACTAACCCTAAACCTAAGCTTTAAACCTAACACTAACACAAACCTAACGCTAACTGCTAAACCTAACCCTAACATTAAACTCTAATGCTAACACTAACCCTAAACCTAAAACTATTACTAACATGTAACCCAAGACCTAAACCTAACCCTAACCCTAACCCTAACCCTAACCCTAACCCTAAGCTAAAAGTAACTCTAAACCTAACCGTATCCTAAAGCCTAACCATAATCCTAACACTAACCCTAAGCCTAACCGTAACATCAACACTAACTTTAAATCTAAACCTCGACCTAACACTGTCCCTAACCCTAACGCTAACCATAACCTAACCCTAAAGCTAACCCTAAACCTAGACATAATACCTAACCCCTAACCCTAACTCTAAACCTAAAGCTAAAACTAACATTAATGTAACCCTAACCCTACACGTAATCCTAAGATTAAATCTAAACCTAATCATAAAATGAACCCTAACCGTAAACCGAAGCCTAACCTTTACACTCCCCCTAACACCTATTGCGTAACCCTAACCATAACACTAACCCTAACCCTAAACCTAACCATTACCCTAACCCTACAACAAACCCTAACTTCTAATCCTAACCCTAAACCTGACCTAATATTAATCTCTTACCCTAACCCTAACCCTAACCCTTAAACTAACCCTAAGACTGACTGTAATACCTACACCTAAACATAACCTTAACCCAAGCATAACCCTAGGCCTAACTCTAACTCTTACCCTAACCCTAAACCTAACCCATACATCTAACCCTAACCCTAACACTAACACTAACACTAACCCTAACCCCTAACACTAACCCAAACCCTAAACCTATCCCTAACCCTAACCCTAAACCTAACTTCTAACTCTTACCCTCACCCTTAACCTCAACCTAAGCCTAACCCTAACCATACCACTAACACAAACCCTAACCCTAACCCTAAACCGAACCCTAAACCTAACACTAACACGAACCCTATCGCTAACAAATAACCCCTAACCATAACTCTAAAACTAACCCTAAACATAACCCTAACCCTAACTCTAACCCTAAATCTAATCATAACCCTAACCATAACTGAAACACAAAGCCTAACCCTAACCCACTCGCTAACACCTAACTCCTAACCCTAACCTTAATCATACCCCTAACACTAAGTGTAACCCTAACCCTAACTCTAACACACACCCTAAGCCTAAACAGAACTATAACCCTAACATTTAAGCCTAAACCTAAGCCAAATCCTAAACCTAACCTTTACACTAACATTATCGCTAAACTCTAACCGTATCACTAAACCTAACTATAACCTTTAACTCTAATCCAAACCCTAACCCTAACCCTAAACCTAACGCTAACCTTTAACCATAAACGTAACCCTAGCTCTAACCGTAAACCTAACTCTAGCCCTAACACTAACACTAACCCTAAGCCATATCCCTATCCCTAACACCTAACCCCTAAACCTAATGCTAACCTTAACCCTAACCGTAACCCTAAAACTAAATCAAATGCAAACCCTAACCGTAATCCTAACCCTAACACTAACATAACTTTAACCCTAACCCTAAACCTAACCCTAAAACTAAATCAAATGCAAACCCTAACCATAACCCTAACCATAACACTAACATAACTTTAACCCTAACCTTAACCATAACCCTAAGCCTAACCCTAAACATAACCCTAACTCTAGCCCTAAACCTAACCTATACACTAACCCTAACTCTAACCCTAACACTAACACTAACCACTAAACCTAACCCTTACCCTAACCATAACCCTAAACCTAAAACTAACTACTGACCTAATCCTAATCCTTAGCATATCCCTAACCGAACCATAAACCTAACCCTAAGCCTCAACCGAAGTTTTAACCCTAACCGTAACCCTAACCATAACCATAACCTCTAAGCCTAACACTAACACTAACACTATCACTAACTCTAACACTATACTTTAAGCTAACCTCTAGCCATAACCATAACCCTAATCCTAACCTAAAAACTAACCCTAAATTTTAACCATAACCCTAACCTTAACCCTAACTGTAAACGTGAACTTAAGCTTTAAACCAAACTCTAACCCTAACCGTAACCATAACCATAACCTCTAAGCCTAACCCTAACCTTAACCCTAACCCTAACTCTAACCCTAATACAAACGCTAACCTCAAACTGTAACCCAAACCCTAACAGTAAAACTAACTTCTAAACATAACACTAACCCTAACCCTAAACCTAAACCTAACCGTAACCCTAAACCATAACCCTAACCCTAAAACTATCCCTAACCAAAACCCTAACACTAAACCGAACCATAAACCTAACACTAACCCTAACCCTATCGCTAACACTTAACCCTAACCCTAGCCCAAACCCTAACTTTAAAACTAACTCTAACCCTAATCCTAACACTAACCATAACCCAAACCTTAACCCTAAAATTAATCGTAACGCTAACCCTAACCATAAACCAAAGCCTTACCCTAACCCACTCCCTACCACCTAACTCCTAACACTAACTTTAACCAAAGCCCTTACATTAAGCATAATCTTAACACTAACCCTACCCCTAAAACAAACCAAAACCCTATACTCTAACCCAAAACCTAACCCTAACAGTAAACTTAACCATTACCCTAAAACTAACCCTAAACACTAACCGTAACGCTAATATTAACCAAAACCTTTAACTCTAACCCAAACAATAACTCTAACCCTAACCCTAACCCTAAACCTAACTCTAACCTCTAACCATAACTATAACCTTAACTCTAACTATAACGTGAACCGTAAACCTGAATTTAAGCTTTAACCCTAACCCTAAAATTAACCCTAACCATAACCATAACCTCTAAGCCTAACCCTCACACTAACCCTAAATCTAAACCTAAACCAAATGCTAACCTCTAAACATAACCCTAACCCTCACCCTACCCTTAACACTAACACTAAACTAACTTATAAAGCGAACACTAACAATAACCCTACACCTAAAAAAACCCTAAATCTAACCCTAAACACTAACCCTAACCCTAACACTATCCTTAACCCTAACCCTAACCCTAAACCGAAGCATAAACCTAACACAAACCCTAACCCTATCACTAACACCTAACCCCCTAACAAAGGAAACCCTAAACGTAACCTTAATCATAACCTCTAAGCCTAACACTAATCATAACACTAACCCTAACTGTAACCCTAAACCAAAAGGTAACCTATAAACAAAACCCTAACACTTACCATAACATTAAACCTAATCCTAAACTCTAACCGTAACCATAACCGTAGCCCTAAGCGTAAACCTCAAACTAAGTTTAACCCTAACCCTAACACTAACCCTAAACCTAAACATAACCTCTAAGCCATAAACCTAAACCTAAACCTAACATTAACTCTAACCCTACAACAAAAGATAACATCTAACCATAACCCTAACCCTAACCCTAATAATAAACCTATCTTCTAACCCTAACACTAACACTGACCCTAAACATAAACATAAACCTAACGCTAATCCTAAACCTAAACCCTAACCATAACTCTAGCACTATCACTAACTCTAAGCCTAACCCTAAATTGAACACTAATCCTAACATTAACCCTAAACATATCGCTAACACCTAACCCCTAACCCTAAACCTAACCCTAACTCTAAAACTAACCCTAAAACTAACCCTAATCCTAACCCTAACAATAACCCTTACCATAACACTAACCCTAAAACTAATCGTAACCATAACCCTAAGCGAAACCAAAAGCCTAAACCTAACCCTTTCCCTACCAACTAACTCCTAACCCTAACCTTAATAATAACTCTAACCCTAAGTGTAACCCTAATCCTAACCCTAACACTAACCCTAACACGAAACTGAACTATAACCCTAAAATTTAACCGGAAAAATAACCCTAACTCTAACACTAACCATAACCTCTAAGCCTAATCCTACCACTAACACTAATTCTAAACCTAAACCAAACGCTAACCTCTAAACATAACCCTTTCCCTAACTCTAACACTAACAATAAACATAACATTTAACAATAACAGTAACCTTAAAACTAAACCTAAACCTAAAACTAACCCTAACCCTAACCCTAACCCTAACACTAAACCCTAACTCTAACCCTAACACTAACACTATCCCTAACCCTAACCCTAACCCTAAACTGAAACATAACCCTAACCCTAAGCCTATCGCTAACACCTAACACCTAACACTAACCCTAATCCTAACTCTAAAACTAACCCTAAACCTAACCCTAACCCTAAACCTAATCGTAACCCTAACCATAACCCTAACCCACAGCCTAAACCTAAGCCAATCCCTAAAACATAACTCCTAACTCTAACATTAATCATAACCCTAACACAAAGCGTAACCATAACCCTAAACCTAATCCTTACCCTAACAGTAACCCTTACTCTAACTGTAATGCTAAAGCTAACAGTAACCTTTAATTGTAACCCAAACCCTAACCCTAACCCTAATACTAAATCTAATGATAACCTCTGACCATAACCGTAACCCTAACTCTAAGGGTAACCCTAACCCTAAACCTAACCCATAACCCTATTCCTAACACCTAACCCCTAAACTGAACCCTAATCCTAACCCTAACCCTAACACTAAATTTAATGCAAATCCTAACCCTAACCCTAACCCTAACGCTAACCTAATTGTAACCCTAACCCTAACCATAACCATAACCATAAGACTAAACATAACCATAAACCTAACTCTAACACTAAGGCTAAACCTAACCTCACACTAACCCTAACCCTAACCCTAACCCTAAACCTAACCCTAAACCTAAATCTAATGTAATCCCTAAACCTAACCCAAACCATAACCTAATGGTAAACCTAACCCTAAACATAATCCTATGCCTATCTAACCATAATCCTATCTAACCATAACCCTAACTCTAACCCTAACACTAACCCTCACACTAATCCTTAACCTAAACCTAACCCTAACCCTAAACCTAACCCTAACCCCAAAGGCAACCCTAACCCTAAAGCTAACCACTAAACCTAATCCTAACCTTTAGTATATCCCTAACCGAACTCTACTCCTAACCCTAATCCTGAACCTAAGCTTTAACCCTAACCCTAAGCTTTAACTCTAACCATAACGATAAATTCTAAGCCTAAAAAACTAACATTAACACTAACCCTAACTCTAACACTAAACCAAAACCTAACTTCTAACCCTAAACCTAACCTTAAACCTGAACCTAAACTCTAACCGTAACCCTCACTTTAACCCTAACCATAAACTTGAACATAAGCTTTAACCCTAACCATAACCATAACCTCTTAGAAAAACTCTAACTCCAACCCTTACTCTAACCCTAAAGCATACGTTAACCTCTAAACATTATCCTAACCCTAACCCTAACACTAAACCTAAATTCTAACCCTAACACTAACACTAATTCTAAACCTAAACCTAAAACTAAAACTAACACTATCCCTAACACTAACCCTAACCCTAAATGGAACCATAAACCTAACCCTAAACATAACCCTATTGCTAACACCTAACACCTAACCCTAACCATAAGCCTAACTCTAAAACTAACCCTAAACCTAAACCTAACCCTAACCCTAAGCCTAACACTAACTCTAAACCTAATCATAACCCAACACTAACCATGACCCACTTCCTAACACCTAACTCCTAACCCTAAACTTAACCATAACCCTAAAACTAAGCGTAACCCTACCCTAACCGTAACACTAACCCTAACTCTAAACCAAACCATAACCCTATACTCTAACCCTAGCCCTAACCCTAACCCTAAAGCTAACGCTAAACTCTATCAATAACCGTAAACCTAAGCCTAACCTGTAAACCTAACCCTAACACTAACTCTAAATTTTAATCCTAAACCTAACCATAACCCTAACCATAACACTAAAACTAACCCTAACCATAACCTAACCCTAAACCTAACCATAACCTTAACCCTCTCCCTAACACATAAGCCCTAACCCTAACCTTAATCATAACCCTAAAACTAAGCGTAAACATAACCCTAATCCTAACAATAACGCTAACCCTAAACCGAACCATAACCCTAAAATCTAACCCTAAACCTAACCGTAACTCTAAATCTAACACTTACCCTAATACCAATGCAAAACTCTATCCATAACCCTAATCCTAACCCTAACCTTAAACTCTAACCCAAACCCTAACGCTAACACTAACCATAAACCTAAACCTAAACACTAACCTCTAACCATAGCCGTATCCCTAACCCTAACCCGTAAAACTAACCCTAACACTAACCCTAACCCTAAACCTAACCCTAAACCGTACCCTAAACTCTAACTGTAACACTAACCCTAACCCTAACTCTAACCCTAACACTAACCCTAACCCTAAACTTAAACCTAAACTTTACCCTAACCCTAAACCCTAATGCTAACCCTAACACTATCGCTAACCTTAACCCTAACCTAAACCAAACCTAAACCCTAACCCTAACACTAACCCTAACCCTATCAATAAAACCTAAGCCCTAACCCTATGCCTAACCCTGTCTAAAACTAACCCTAAACCTAACCCTAACTCTAACACTTACCCTAACCCTAATCTTAAACCTAATCATAACACTAACCCTAAAAGGAAACCCAAAGCCTAACCCACTCCCTAACACCTAACCACTAACTCTAAACTTAATCATAACCCTAACACAAAGCGAAACCATAACTCTAACCCTAACACTGACCCTAACCCTAACCCTAACCCTAAACTCTAACCATAACACTAACTCTAACCTTTAACTCTAACTCAAACCCTAACCCTAACCCGAACCTAACGCTAACATCTAACCATAAACGTAACCGTAACCCTAACCCTAAACCGTAAACCTAACCCTAACCCTAAATTCTTATCCTAATGTGACCCTAGCCCTAACACGAAACCGAACCTAATTGTAACCCTAACCATAACCATAACCATAAGCATAAACCTAAACCTAACCCTAACTCTAACCTTAACCCTAACACTAACACTAACCCTAAGACTACTCCTAACAGTAACACTAAACTCTAAACCTAACCCTAGCACTGACTGTAATCCTAAGACTAAACCTAACCACTAACCCTAATTCTAACTCTTACCCTATCCCTAACCCTAACCCTAAACCAAACCTAACCTTGAACCTAAGCTTTAACCCTAACCCTAACACTAACCATAACCCTAAACCGAAACCTAAACCTAACACGAAACCTATCGCTAACACCTAACCCCTAACCCTAACCCTAAAACTAACTCTAACACTAACCCTAAATCTAACCATAACCCTAACCCTAAAACCAATCGTAAACCTAACCCTAACCGTAACCCAAAACCTAAAGCTAAACCTTTCCTTAACACCTAATTCCTAACCCTAACCTTAATCATAACCCTAACATTAAGCGTAACCCTAACTCTAACCCTAACACTAACCCTAACCCTAAACTGAATCATAACCCTAAACTTTATCCCTAAAACTAATACTAACCCTAAACCTAACACTTACCCTAACACTAACGCTAAACTCTAACCGTAACCCTAACACTAACCATAAACTTTAACTCTACCTGAATCCCTAATCCTAAACCTAACACTAAACCGAACCCTACCCCTAACCCTAACCCTAATCCATACCTCTAACCCTAACCCTAACACAAACCCTACGCTAACACCAACCCTAACCACTAACACTAACCCTAACACTAAACCTATCCCTAAACCTAACCCTAAACCTAATATTAAAACTAACTTCTAACCCTAACCCTAACCATAAACCTCGACCTAACCCTAACACTAAACATAACCCTAACACTAACCATAACCATAATCCAAAGCCTAACCGTGACCCTAAACCTAAGTCTAACCCGAATTCTATTCTTAACCCTAACACTAACCCTAAACCTAAACATTACTCTAAACCTAACCCAAACCCTACACTAACATTAATCCTAAACATAAGCCTAACAATAACTTCTAAACCTAACCCTAACCCTAACCGTGATGTTAAACCTAAACTTAAGCTTTAACACTAACCCTAACACTAACCCTAACCATAACCTCTAAGCCTAAATATAACACTAAAACAAACCCTAAACTTTACACCTAAACCTAACCGTAACACTAACAATAACCCTAAACCTAACCCTAACCCTAAACTCTAACCCTAACACTAAGACTAACCCTAATGCTAGCCATAACCTAACACTAAACCTAACATTAATCCCTACCCTAACCCTACCCATTAAACTAACACTAAAACTGAACATAATATGTAACCCCAACACTAACCCAAAAACTACCAAAAGACTAAACCTAACCCTAACCCTAACCCTAAATCATACCTGTAACACTAACCCTAAACCTAACCCGAAACCTAAACCTAACCCTAAACCTAACCCTAACCCTAAACCATACCTCTAACACTTACCGTAAACCTAACCCAAATCCTAACCCTAACCTTAAACCTAACCCTAACACTAACCCTAACCCTAACCCTAACCCATACCTCTAACCCTAAACCTAACACTAACACTAACATTAATTCTAAACCTAACTCTAAAACTAACACTAACCTCTAACACTAGCCCTAAACCTAACACTAACACTAAAACAAACTTCTAACCCTAACCTTAATCCTAACTTTTAACTCTAACAATTACACTATCCCTAAACCTAAACTTAAACCGAAACCTAACCCTAAACCTAACCATAACACTAACCCTAACCCATACCTCTAACACTAACCCTAAACATAATCCTAAATCTAATGCTAACACTAAACCTAACCCTAAACCTAACCCTAACCCTAACTATAACCCTAACCCTACCCAAACTGCTAAGCCTAAAACTAACCCTAACCTTAATCCTAAACCTAACTCTAAACCTAACACTAAGCTCTAACCTAACACTAAACCAAAGACTATCACTAAACCAATCTTCTAACCCTAACCATAATCCTAACTTTTAACTCTAACCCAGCACTATCCCTAAACCTAATACTAACACTAACATTATCCTTAACACCTAAACCCTAACCCTAACTCTAAAACTACCCCTCAAACTAACTCTAACCCTAAACCTAAAACTAATCGTAACCCTAACCCTAACCATAACACAAAGCCTAACCCTCAGACTCTTCCTAAAACCTATCCTCTAAACCTCACCCAAATCATAACCCTAACCCTAATCCTATCCCTAACCCTAACCCTAAACCTAACATAACCATAACCCTAAACTCTAAAAATAAACCTAACCTAACCCTAAACCTAACACTAACCCTAAACACTAACACCATTCCTAACCATAACCCTAATCATAAACCTAACCCTAACACTAACCCTATCACTAACACCTAACCCCTAACACTAATGCTAAACCTAACCCTAAAATTAAGCCTAAAACCAACCCTAACACTAACACTAACCCTAAACCTTACCCTAAAGCTAATCGTAACCCTAACACTAAGTGTAATCTGAAGCCCAACTTTAAGCCTCTCCCTAACTTCTAACCCCTAACCTTAACCCTAAAACTAACCCTGACCCTAACTGTAATCATAAGCATAATCCTACAATTAACACTAACTTCTAATTCCAACACTAACCCTAAATCTAACCATAACCCTAACCCTAAACCTAACATTAATCCCTTACCCTAACTCTAACTCTACCCCTTAAACTAACCCAAAGCCTGACTGGAATACTTAACCCTAACCCTAACCCTAACCCTAACCATGTCGCTAAAACCTAACCACCAACTCTCACCCTAACTCTAGCTCTAAATCTAACCCTAACACTAAATCTAACCTTAACCCTAACCATAAGCCTAAGCCTAAAACTAATCGTAACCCTAAAGCTAACTGTAACCGGAATCCTAACCCTAAGCATTTCCCTAACAACTAACCCCTAGTGCTAATCCTAAACCTAGACCTAACCCTAACCCTAACACTAACCCTAAACTTAACAGTATCCCTAACCCTAAACCTCAACCTAACCCTAAACCTAACAATAACCCTAAACCTATCCCTAACCCTAAACACTAACCCTAACCATAACCATAACCCTATCCCTAACCCTAACCATAAACCTAACACTATCCTTAACCCTAAACCTAACACTAACACTAAACCTAACCTTAACCCTAACACTAACTCTATTCATAAAACCTAACACCTAACCCTAACACTAACTCTATTCATAAAACCTAACCCCTAACCCTAAAGCTAATCGTAGCACAAAACCTATCCATAATCCGAAGCCTAACGAAAACCCTCTCCCTAACACTTAAAGCTTAACCCTAGCCCTAAACTTAACCCTAACCCTAACCGTAACCATAACGTTAACCCTAAACTTAAATTCTAATCATAACCTAACCATAACACTAACCCAAGTCCTAACCTAAAGCTAAACTCTAACACAACCTTAACCCTAACACTAAATGCAACCTTATCCCTAACACCTAACCCTTAAACCTAACAGTAACCCTAACCCTATAACTAACCATAAATCTAACGCAAACACTAACCCTAACATAATTGTAACTCTAAACTTAACAGTAACCTGAAGCCTAACACGTAAACCTATCCCTAACAACTAACCCCTAAACCTAACCCCAAACCTAATCCACACCCTAACCCTAACCCTAACCGTAACCCTAACACTAACCAAATTGTAACCGTAACCCAAACCATAACCAGAAGCATAAGAGTAACCATATCTCTAACCCTAACCCTAACTCTAAACCTGACCCTAAACCTAACCCTAAACCTAAGCTTTAACACTAACCCTAACCCTGATAATAACCTCTAAGCCTAACCCCAACCCTAACTCTAAACCTAGCCCAAAGCCTAACACTAACCCTCTTCCAAAAACCTAACCTCTAATCCTCACGATAATCATAACACTAACCCTAAACCTAATCCTTACCCTAACACTAACGCTAACCCTAACATAATCATAAGCCTAAACTCTAATCCTAAACCTAACCCTAACCCTAACCTTAACCCTAACACTAACCCTAAACCCTAACTCTAAACCTAACACTATCCCTAACCCTAACCCTAACCGTAAAGTTAACCCTAACCCTAACCCTATCACTAACACGAAACCCCTAACCCTAATACTAAAACTAACCCTAAAACTAACACTAAAACAAACCCTAACACTAACTCTAACCCTAAACCTTAGCCTAAAGCTAAGTGTAACCCAAACCTTAACCATAATCTGAACCTAACCTTAAAACTCTCCATAACACCTAACCCCTAACCCTAACCCTAACACTAACCCTAACCCTAACCATAATCCTAACCCTACCACTAACACTAATTTCAAATCCTAACCCTAACCCTAAACCTAACCATAACCCTAACCCTAAACCTAACATTAATCCCTTACCCTAACCCTTAAACTAACAAGAAGATTGACTGTAATACCTAACCCTAACGCTAACATTAACCCTGTTGCTAACACCTAACCCCTAACCCTAAACCTAACCCTAACCCTAACTCTAAATCTAACCCTAAACCTTAACCTAACCCTACCCCTTACCATAGCCCTAAGCATAAACCTAATCGTAACACAAAACCTAACCGTAACCGGAAGCCTAAACCTAACCCTCTCTCTAACACCTAACAACTAAATCTAACCATAAACCTAGCCCTAGCCCTAATCTTAAATGTAACACTAACACTAACCCTAACCCTAAACCAAACATAAATTGTAATCCTAACCCTAACCATAACCCTAAACTTAACCCTAAACCTAATCATAAACCTTAACACTAACCCTAAACCTAACCCTAACACTAACACTATCCCTAACCCTAAACCTTACCTAAACCTAAACCTAACCCTAACCCCAACCCTAATGCTAACACTAAGTCTATCCCTAATACCTAACCCCTAACCCTAACCCTAACCCTAATCCGAAGCGTAACCATAACCCTCTTCCTAACACTTAACACCTAAACCTAAACTTAAACCTAACCCTAACCCCAACAGTAACCGTAACACTAACCCAACAGCTAATTCTAACCTAAATTCTAATCCTAACCCTAAAAATAACCCTAACTCTAATCATAATCCTAACCCTAAATTTTAAACCTAAACCTAACCCTAATCCTAATACTAACCCTAAACCTAATCCTAATCCTAAACTCTAAACACAACACTAACACTAACCCTAACCCTAACCCTAGCCATAAACCTAACATTAAACCTAACATTAATACTTAACCCTAACCCTATCACTTAAAAAACCCTAACGCAGACCGTAATACCTAACCCAGACCCTAACCCTTAACCTACCATAACAATATCCCTAACCCTAACCCTACCTCTAAACCTAACCCTAACCCTTACTTCTAACCCTACCCTAACACTGACCCTAACCACAACCCTAACTTTAACAATAACCTCTAACACGAACCCTAATGCTAAACCTACCATAACCCTAAACCAACACTAATTCTAACCCTAACCCATACCTCTAACACTAACCCTAACCCTAACCTTAATGCTAACCCTGTCGCTAACACCTAACCCCTAACCCTAACCCTATCCCTACATCTAAATCTAACCCTAACCCTAAACCTAACCCTAACCATAACCATAACTCTAAGCCTAAACCTAATCACAACCCAAAACCTAACTGTAACCAGAGCCTAACTCTAACCCTCTCCCTAACACCTAACCCCTAACTCTAACCCTAAAACTAGCCCTAAACCTAACCTTTAAAGTAACCCTAAAACAAACCCTACACCTACCAAAAATTGTAATCCTAAACCAAGCCATAACCATAACTTTAAAACTAAACCTAACCCTAAAATTAAACTCTAACCCTAAACCTAAACCTAACCCTAACCCTAAATCTAAACCTAACCCTAACACTATACCTAACCCTAAAACTAAACTCTAACTCTAAACCAAAACCTAACCCTAACCCTAACCCTAACTCTAACCCTAAACCTAACACTATACCTAACCCTAAAACTAAGCCTAAACCTAACACTATTCCTAACCCTAAACCTTACCTTAAACCTAACCCTAACCCTAACCCTAACCCTATCTGTAACCCTAACGCTAACTCCATCCCTAATACCTAAACCCTAACCCTAACACTAACCCTAACCCGAAGCCTAACCATAATCCACTTCATAACAATTAACACCTAAACCTAACACTAAACCTAAACCTAACCGTAACCGTAACGCTAACTATAAACCTAACTCTAACCATAACACTAACCCTAAAACTAACCCTAATCCTAAACTCTAACCCTAACCCTAACACTAAACCTAACCCTAACCATAAACGAAACCCTAAACCAAATATTAACCCCTAACCCTAACGCTAACCCTAAACTTACTAACCCTAAAACTGTCCGTAATAGCTAACCCAAACTCTAACCCTAAACCTACCATAACACTATCCCTAAACCTAACTCTACACCTAAACCTAACCCTAACCCTTACTTCTAACCCTATCCTAACCTTGACCCTAACCACAAACCTAACCTGAAACCTAACCTCTAACACTAATCCTAACCCTAAAGCTACCATAACCTAAACCTAACCCTAACTCTAACCCATACCTCTAATGCTAACCCTAACCCTATACCTAACTCTAAACCTAACCATAACCCTAACCCTAACCCAAACCTTAACTCTAAACTTAAGTCTAAACCTAACACTAACATCTAACCTTCACAATAACCCTAACACTAACCCTAACACTAACACTAAGCCAAACTTCTAACCCTAACCTTAATCCTAACCTTTATCTCTAACCCTAAACATAACCCTCAACCTAACCATAAACCTAACCCTAACCCTAAACTTAATCCTAACCCTAACCTAACCCTAAATTCTAATCCTAACACTAAACCCTAACCCTAAAACTAGCCCTAACACAAACCCTAACCCTAAACCTAAACCTAACCCTAAACCTAATTCTAACCCTAACCCTAACACTAACCCTAACCCTAACCCTAACTTGAACACTCACCTCTAAACCCTAACTGTAATCCTAACCTAAACTTAACCACAAACCCTAATCCTAATCCTAACACTATCCCTAACTCTAAGCCTAAACGTAAACCTAACACTAAGACTAACACTATCCCTAACACCTAATCACTAACACTAACTCTAAGACAAAGCCTTAATCTAACCTTAACCCTAACTATAAACCTAATAGTAGCCCTAACACTAACCCTAAACCAAAGCCTAACCCTAACCATCTTCCTAACACCTAACCTCTAATCCTCACCCTAATCATAACCCTAAACCTAACACTAACACTAACCCTAACCCTAACTCTAACCTAACCATAACCCTAACCTCTAATCCTAAACCTAACACTAAACCTAACATTAAACCTAACACTAACCTTAAACCCTAACTCTAAACCTCTCTATCCCTAACCCTAACCCTAACTGTAAAGCTAACCCTAACCCTAACCCTATCCCTAACACCTAACCACTAAACCTAACACTAAACCTAACCCTAAAATTAACCCTAAAACTAACCCTAACACTATCCCTAACCTTAAGCCTTACCCTAAAGCTAATCATGACTCTAAACCTAACCGTAATCTGAAGACTAACCTTAAACCTCTCCCTAAGCCATAACCCGAGCCCTAAAACCAACCCTAACCCTAACCATAACCATAATCCTAACTCTACCACTAACCCTAACTTTTAATCCTAACCCTAACACTAAACCTAAACATAACCCTAAACCTAAACCTAACATTAATCCCTTACCATAATCCTAACTCTACCCCTTAAACTACCCCGAAGCCTGACTGTAATACCTAACCCTAACCCTAACTCTGTCACTAACACCTAACCACTAACCCTAACCCTAACCCTACCTCTCAATCTAACCTTAACCCTAAACCTAATCATAAACCTAACCCTAACCATAAGCCTAAACCTAATCGTAACACAAAACCTAACCATAACCAGGAGCCTAACCCTAGCCCTCTCCCTAACACCTAACCTCTAACTCTAACCCAAATCCTAGCCCTAACCTTAAAAGTAACCTTAACCCTACACCAACCATAAACTGTAATCCTAAATCTAACCCTAACCTTAACCCTAAACCTAACACTAAACTTAAACCTTAAACCTAAACCTAACCCTAACCCTAACACTAACACTAACCTTAACCCTAACACTAACACTATCCCTAACCCTAAAATTTACCCTAAACCTAACCCTAGCTCTAACCTTAACCGTAACTTTAACTCTAGCCCTAATACCTAACCCCTAACCCTATCCATAACACTAAACCGAAGCCTAACAATAACCCTCTTCCTAACACTTAACACCTAAACCTAACCCTAAACCTAACCCTAACCCTAAACAGAGATCTAACCCTAAAAGCTAATCCTAAGCCTAAAAATAACCCTAACCCTAAACGTAACCTAATCCTAAAATTTAACCCTAAATTTAACCCTAACCCTAACACTAACCCTAAACCTAATGCTAATCTTAAACTTTAACCCTAACCTTAACACTAACCCTAACCCTAACCCTAACAATAAACCTAACACTAAACCAAACATTAATCCCTAACCCTGACCCGAACCCTACCCCTTAAACCAACCCTAACACTGAACGTAATACCTAACCTGAAACCTAACACTAAACGTACCATAACAATATCCGTAGACCTAACCCTACCCCTAAACCTAACCCTAAAGCTTGATTCTCACCCTACCCTAACCCTGACCCTAACCACAACCGTAACCTTAAACCCAACTTCTAACACTAACCCTTACCCTAAAACTATCCCTAACACTAAAACTAAACCTAAATTCTAACCCTAAAACTAACCCTAACCCTAAACCTCAATCTAACACTAACGTTAACCATAACCCTAACAGTAACCTAAAGCCTATCTGTAACACTATCCCTAAACATAAACATAACCCTAATCCTAACCCTAACCCTAACCCCAACGCTAACAATAACCCTGACCCTAAACACTAACCCTAACCCTAACCGAAATGCTAAGCCTAAACCTAGGCCTAACCTAAACCCGAACTGTAACCCTAAATCTAACATTAACCCTAACCCTAAATTCTAATCCTAAATCTAAACTTAACCCTAACCCTAAACCTAAACCTAACCCTAAACTCTAACCCTAAACCAAACACTAACCCTAACACTAACCCTACACCTAACCCTAATCCTAAAATCTAACCTTAACCCTAACAAGAACTCTAACTTAACCCTAACAATAAACCTAATGCTAACGCTAACAATCATCCCTAACCCTAACAATAACCCTACCCATTAATCTAACACTAACACTGACCGTAATACGTAACCCTAACCCTAACCCTAAACCTACCATAATACTAATCCTAAACCTAACCCTTCCCCTAAACCTAACCCTAACACATACCTCTAACCCTAATGCTAAACCTAAACCTAACCCTAAACCTGACCCTAAACATAACCCTAATACTAAATATTACCCTAACCCTAACCCTAACCCTAAACCTAAACCTAGCACTAACCTCTAACCCTATCCCTAAACTTAACCCTAACCCTAAACTTCAACCTAACCCTAAACCTGATGATAAAGGTAAACGTAACCCTAATGCTAACTCTAAACATGACACTAACCCTAACACTAACCCTAAACCTAACCCTAAACCTCAACTTAACCCTAACCCTAATCATAACATTAACCCTAACAATAACACTAACCCTAAACCATAAACATAACCCTAAAGCTAAGCATAAGCCTAACACTAAACCTAACCCTTACCCTAAACTCTACCCCTAAACTTAACCCTAAACCTAACCGTAACTGTAACCTTAACCCTAAACCTAACTCTAACCCTAAATTCTAATCCTAACCTAAAATTAACCCTAATCATAAATGTAACTCTCACATTAAAATTTAACCCTAACCCTAACGCTAACCTCTAACTCTAACCCCTTACCCTAAACCAAACTCTAACCGTAACCATACTCTAACCCTAACACTAACCCTAACCCTAACACTAAGCCTAACCCTAACTGTAACCATAACCCTAACCCTACCCCTAACACTAACTTCTTTCCTAACACTAACCCTAATCCTAAATCTAACACTAAACCTAAACTCTAACCTAAACATAACCCAAACAGTAACACTAACCCTAAACCTAAGCATAACCCTAAGCCTAAACCTAACCCTAACCCTAAACCTAATCATAACCCTAACACAAACCGTAACCTAAGCCGAACCCTAACACTCTCACTAACACCTAACCCATAACACTAATCCTAACCCTAAACCTAATGCTAACCATAACCATAGCCCTAACCCTAACCCGAAATTCTAATACTAACACTAACCCTAAAGCTAAACTTGACACTAACCCTAACACTCACCCTAACTATAACCCTAACACTAACTTTAGGTCTAGCCCTAACCCAAACTCTAACACTAACCTTATTCCTAACCTTAACCTTAACGTCTAACCCTAACACTATCAATAACACTAACCTAAATCTAACACTAAACCTAACTTCTAAACATAACACTAACCCTAACCCTAAACCACAAAATAACCCTAACCCTAAGCATAAACCTAACACTATATGTAACCCTAAACCTAACCATAAACCTAACACTAACACTAACCCTAAAAGTAACCCTAACCCTAAACCTATCTCTAACACCTAACCCCTAACCCTAACCCTAAACCTAAAACTAACCATAAACTTAACACTAACACTAACCCTAACCATAACCATAACCCTAATTGTAACCCTAACACTAACCATAACCTGAAGCCTAACCCTAACCCTCGTCCTAACACCTAACACCTAACCCTAACAGTACACATAACCCTAACCCTACCCTAACCCTCACTTCTAATCCAGACCATAACCCTAAGCCTAACCCTAAACCAAAACCTAACACTCAACTCTAATCCTAAACCTAACTCTAACCCTAACACTAACCCTAAAACTAACTTTAACCCTGACCGTAATACCTAACCCTAACCTTAACCCTAACACTACCATAAGCCTAAGCCTAATGCTAAGTCTAACCCTAAATCTAACCCTAAATTCTCACCCTAAACCTAACCCTAACAATAACACTAACACTAACCCTAACCTTAACAACTCTAACACTAACCCTAACCCTAACCCGAAACCTAACCCTAACACTAAGCCTCACCATAACTCTAACACAAAACCTAACATTAATCTGTAACCCTAACCCTAACACTAAAACTAACACTAACACTGACCGTAATATCTAACCCTAACCCTAACCCTATTCCTAATACTAACATAAGAGTAACCTATACCTCTAACACTAAACCTAACACTAACTCAAACTCTAAACCTAACCCTAACACTAAACCTAACACTAACCCTTAACCCTAACCCTAACCTTAACCCTAACACTAAAACTAAACCTAACTTCTAACCCTAACCCTAAACCTAAACCTAAACCTCAACCTAACACTAACCCTTAACCTAACACTAACCCAACACTAACCTAAAACCTAAACTTAACCTTAACCCTAAAAGTAACTGTAAACCTAACACTGGCCCTAAAACTTATGATAAACAGTACCCCCAAACTTCACACTAACCATAACCCTAACCCTAAACCTATCCGTAAACATAAGCCTAAACCTAATCATAACCCTAAACCTAACCGTAACTCAAAACCTAACCCCAACACTTTCTCTAACAACTAACCTGTAACACTAGCCCTAACCTAGCCCTAACCCTAACCCTAACCCTAACCATAACCCTAACACTAAACCTAACCGTCATCCTAAATTCTCTTCATAAACCTAACAATAACCCTAACCCTAACCCTAACCCTAACCCTAACCCTAACCCTAACCCGAACCCTATCCCTAACCCTAACCCTAAACCTAAACCTAACACTGTCCCTACCTCTAAAACTAACCATAACAATAAACCTAACCCTAAACCTTGTGCTAACTCTATCCCTAACACCTAACCCCTAACTCTAAACATAAACGTAAAACAAACACTAACCATAACCCTAAACCTTACCCTAAATCTAACCTTAAACCTATACCTAACCCTAACCCAAAATTCAAATCCAAACCTTACCCTAATCCTAATGTTAAACCTAACCCTAAACCTAAACTCTAACCCTTAAACTAACCCTAAATATAACCCTAAACCTAAACCTAACCCTAAGCCTAACCCTAACACTAACACTAACACTAACCCTTACCCTAAACTCTAACTCTAACCCGAAACATAACCCTAAACGTAAACCTAACACTCACCATAACCCTAACCCAAAACGTAACCTTAATCCATGACCCTAACCTTACCCTAACCCTAAAACTGACCTTAACACTGACCGTAATACCAAACCCTACCAAACCCTAACTCTAACCCTAATCCTAACACTAACCTAAACTAACCCTAATCCTAATACTAACATAAGAGTAACCCATACCTCTAACTCTAAACGTAATGCTAACTCAAACACTAAACATAACCCTAACCCTAAGCATAACAATAACCCGAAGCCTAACACTACCCGTATTCCTACCACCTGACCCCTAAACCTAACCCTAAACCAAACACGAATCCTAATCCAAACCCTAACCCTAACCCAAACCGTAAACCTAACCCTAACCCTAACACTAACCTAATCTTAACAGTAAACATAATAGTAATACAAAGCCTAAGCTTAACCCTATCCCTAACAATAATCCTAAACCTAACACTCAACCTAACCTGAAACCTAAGCTTTAACCCTAACGTTAACCCTAATGCTAACCATTACCTCAAAGCCTAACCCTAAACCTAACCCTAAAACTAAACCTAACCCTAACACTAAACCTAACCCTAACCCTAACCTTAATACTATCCCTAACACTAACCCTAACTGTAAACCTAACCCTAACCTTAACCCTAACACTATCACTAACACATAAACCCTAACCCTAACTGTAAACCTAACCCTAAAACTAACCTTAAACCTAACCCTAACCATAAACCTAATCGTAACCTAACACAAACCATAACCCGAAGCCTAACCCTAACCCTTTCCTTAACACCTAACCCCTAACCCTAACCCTAACTCTAACACTAACGCTAACCCTAACCCTAACCCTAGCACTAACACTAACACTAACACTAACACTAACACTAACACTAACACTAACACAAACACCACACCTTATTTTTAACCCTCACCATAACCCTAAACTTAAAAATAACATCTAAGCCTAACCCTAATCCTAACCCTAATGCCAAACTCTAACCCTAAACCTAACGCCAACCTCTAAACATAACCCTAATAATAAACTTAACCCTAACGTCTAACTGTAAGACGAATCACAACCCTAACACTAACGCTAACCCTAACATCTAACCCTAACCCAAACCCTAACTCTAAGTGCAACCTAACCCTAACCCTAACACTAAAACAACTTCTAACTCTAACAGTAATCCTAACCCTAAACTTAAACCTACCCCTAACACTAACCCTAACCCTAAACCTAAGTTTTAATCCTAACTCTAGCCATAACCTTAAGCATATCGTCTAACCCAAATCCCTAACCCTAACCATAAACCCAAACTCTAGCCATAAACCTAATGCTACTCTCTAACCATAACCCTAACCCTACCCCTAACACTAACTTCTTTTCCTAACACTAACCCTAATACTAAACCTAACAATAAATCTAAACTATAACCCTAAACCTAATCCTAACCCTAACCCTAAACCTAAACCTAACCATAATCCTAAGCCTAAACCAAACCTAAACCTAATCATAACCCTATAACAAACCGTAACTGGAAGCCTAACCCTAACAGGCTCCCTAATACCTAACCCCTAACCCTAAGCCTAACACTAACCCTAACCCTAACCCTAACTCTAGCCCTAACTCTAACCCTAAACCTAAGTTTTTAACCTAACCCTAGCCCAAACATTAAGCATAACCTCTAACCCAAATCCCTAACCCTAACTGTAAACCCAAACTCTAACCATAAACCTAGCGCTATCCTCTAACCATAACCTAACCCTATCTCTAACACTAACCCTAACTCTAAATTCTAACTGTAACACTAATCCTAACCCTAACCTTAAGCCTAACCATAACCCGAACCCTAACATCAAACAATAACCTTAACCCTGAACAAAACCGTAACACTAAAACTAAGCCTAACTCTAAACCTAATAGTAACCCTAACGCTAACCATAACCTGGAGTCTAATTTTTACCGTCTGCCTAACACCTAACCCCTCACCCTAACACTAACACTAACCCTATCCCTACAAGTAACCATAAACCTAACCCTACCCCTAACCCTGACTTATAATCTTAAACCTAACCCTAACCATAACCATAGCCATAGCCATAATGATAACCATTTCTGTAAACCTAACATTAACCCCAAACCCTAAACCTAACCCCAACTCTAACCCTTAAACTAACCCTAAACCTGACTGTATTACCTAACCCTATCCCTAACCCTAACCATAGCATAACCCTAACCCTAACCATAACCATAACCATAACGCTAACCCATACCTCTAACCCTAACACTAACACTAACGCTAAAACTAACCCTAATCCTAACCCTAACCCTAAGCCAAAACCTAAGTTTAACACTAACACTAACACTAACCCTAACCATTAACTCTAAGCCTAACACTAATCTTAACCCTAACATTAAACTCTAACACTAAACCTATCGCTAACCTCTAAACATAACCCTAACACTGTTCCTAACTCTAACCCTAACCTTAATACTAAAGCCTAGCCCTAATGCTAAAACTAACCATAACCCTAAACCTAACGGTAAACCTAATGCTAACCCTAACCATAACCCTAACCATAACCCTAACCATAACACTAATCCTATCCCTAACACCTAACCCCTAACCGTAACACTAATCCTAACCAGAAAACTAACCATAAACCTAACCCTAACCATAACTGTTACCCTACCCATAACCCTAACACTAACCCTAAACATAATCATAACAATAACACTAACTGTAAACCGATGCCTAACCATAACCCTCTCCCTAACACCTAACACCTAACCATAACCCTAACACTAAGCCTAACCCTACCAGTAATCATAACCCTAACCCCACCGCTAACCCTAACATCTAATCCTAACACTAACCCTAACACTAAACCTAATTCTAACACTAAAATCTAACCCTAGCCCTAACTCTAACCCTAACCATAACCCTAAAATTAACTTTAACTCTGACCGTTATAACTAACCATAACCCTAACCCTACCATAACCCTAAGTCTAATCCTAACCCGAAAAAGAATTCTAACCCTAAATTCTAACGCTAAACCTAACCCTAAACCTAACACTAACACGAACAATAACCCTAACCCTAAACTGTAACCCTAATCTTAACCCTAACTGAAAACCTAACCAAAACCCTCACCATAACCTTAACCCAAAATTAACCTTAATCCCTAACACTAACCCTAAAACTAACGCTAACCCTGACCGTAATACCTAACCCTAACTCTAACCCTAAATTATAATGATAAAACTAACCCTTACCCTAAACCTAACCCTAAACTCTAACCCTAACCCTAACCCTGACCCGAAACCTAACACAAACACAAACCCTCAACATAAACCTAACCCTAAACCTAAACCTCAACATAAACCTAACCATAACAAGATGACTAACCCTAACCCTAACCCTAAACACTAACCCTAAGCCTAACCCGAAACCTATCCCAAACCCTAACCCTAGGCCTAAACCTAACACTATCCCTAACCCTAAACCTAACCTTAACAATAATCCTAACCCTAACCCTAATGCTAAATCAATCCCTAACCCCTACCCATAGCCCTAACCCTAAACCTAACCATAAAACAGCCTTAACTATAACCCTATACCAAACCCTAAACATAATTGTAACCTTAAAACTAACCGTAACCTGAAGCCTAACCATAAAATGCTCCCTAACAACTAACCCGTAACCCCAACACTAAACCTAACCCTAACCCTATCTCTAACACCGAACCCCAACCCTAACCCTAAAACTAACACTAAACCCAACCCTAACCATAACCATAACTTCTAATCCTAACCCTAACCCGAATCCAAACCGTAACCCTAACCATAACCATAACCTTAAACTTAACATTACTCCCTAACCCTAACCCTACCCGTTAAATAACACTAACACTGACTATAATACCTAACCCTAAAACTAACCCTAACCCTAGCATAACCCTAACCCTAACCCTAATCCTAACCCTAACGCCAACGCATAGCTCTAACCGTAAAACTAACACAAACCCTAACACTTACCATAAAATCTAACACTAACCCTAAAACTAAACCTGTCCCTAACCATAACCCAAACATAATAATAAACCTAACTTCTAAACCTAACCCTACCCCTAACCCTAAACCTCAACCTAAACCTATACCTAACAATAACACTAAAGCTAACACTAAATGCTAACCCTAATTTGTAACTTATCAACCAGCAATTTCTTACCTTTTGTTTGTCTGTAATTTAGTATTATTTCTACCCTTTTTTATCTCCATGTATTTTTTTTGTTTCCTTTTCTTTAAATAAAAAAAAAACACTACCCTAACTCTAACACTAAACTTAACCTAACACTAAACCTAATTTAAACCTAACCCTAACCCTAATACTAACCCTAACCCTAACAAAATCCCTAACCCTAAACATAAACCTAACCCTAACCCTAATACCAACCCTAACCCTAACACTATTCCTAACCTTAACTGTAAACCTAACCCTAACCCTAAGCTTAACACTATCCCTAACACCTAAACACTAACCCTAACCATAAAAATAACCCTAAAACTTACCCTAAAACTAAGCCTAACATTAAACCAACTTCTAACCCTAAACCTAAACCTAAGCCTTAACCCTAACTCTAACACTAACCCTAACCTCTAAGCTTAAACCTAACCCTAATCCAACCCCAAACTCTAATTCTAAACCTAATGCTAACCTCTAACGATAACCCGAATAATAACACTAACCCTAAACCTAAACCTAAGCATTCCCCTAAAACTAACCCTAACCCTAGCCCTATCCCTAACATGAACACTAACCTGTAACACTAACCCTAACCCTAAAACTTTCCCTAACCCTAACCCTAAAACTAACATTAAACCTAACTTTTAACCCTATCCCTAAACCTAACCATAAAACTAACCGTAAACCTAACCATAAACATAACCCTAACACTAAGCCTAAGCCTAACCCGAATCCTATCGCTAACACTTATTCCCTAACCCTACCCTAAACCTACCCCTACAACGAACTGTAACCCTAACCCTAAACCTAAACCTAAACCTAACTCTAAATCTAAATGTAACCCTAACCCTAAGCCTAATCCTAAACCTAATCATAACACTAACACTAACCGTGACCTGCAGCCTAATCCTAACCCTATCCTTAACACCTAACCCCTAACTGTAACCCGAACACTAAAACTAACCCTAACCATAACCATAACCCTAACCATACCACTAACAATAACTTCTTATCCTAACATTAACCCTAACCCTAAACCTAACCCTAATCCTAAACTCTAACCATAAACCTAAGCCTGAAACGAACCTAACTTCACCCTAGCACTAACCCTAAACTCTAACCCTAACACTAATCCTAACACTAACACTAACTTTAACTCTAAACTTAACCATAACCATAACGCTAACCCTAACCCTAAATCTAATGTTAACCTTGAACCCTAAGCCTAACACTAACCTATCCGTAACCCTAACCCTATACCTAACACTAAAACTAACTTCAAATGCTAACCCTAACCCTAACCCTAAACCTCAAACTAAGCCTAAACCAAACCCTAAACCTAACCCTAACTCTAGACATAACCCAAACCCTAATCGTAACCCTATCCCAAATCATAACCCTAAACCTAAAACTAAACCTAACCCTAACCCTAAAGCTAAACCTAACTCTAACCCTAACCCTAACCCTAAACTAACCCTAACACTAACCTCTAAAACTTACCCTAACCCTAATCGTAACCCTTACCCTAAACCTAAGCTTTAACCCTAACCCTAAAACTAACCATGATAATAACCTCTAAGCCTAACCATAACTCTAAACCTAACCCGAAACTCTAACACTAAAATTAACGCTAACCTCTAACCATAAACCTAACACTAATCTTAAAACTAACCTAAACCTAACCCTAACCCGAATCCTAAGCATAACCCTAAAACTATCAGTAACCCTAAACCTAAACCTAAACCTAACACTAACCCTAACCCTAACCCTATCCTTAACACCTAGCCACAAACCCTAACCCTAAATGTTACCCTGAAACTAACCGTAAACCTCACCCTAAACCTGACCCTAACAGTAACCCCAACCCTAAACCTAATCATAAAGTTAACACTAACCGTAAACAGAAGCCTAACCATAACCCTTTCCCTAGCACCTAGAACCTAACGCTAACACTTACATTAACCCTAACATTACCAGTAATCATAAAGCGAACCCTACCACTAACGCTAACTTCTAATCCTAATCCTAACAATAACCCTAACCATAAACCTAAATCTAATTCTAACACTAAACTATAAACCTAAACCTAACTCTAACCCTAACCCTAACCCTATCCCTAAAACTAATTTTAACCCTGACCGTAATACCTAATGCTAACCCTAACCCTACCATAAGCCTAAACCTAATCCTAACCCTAAACGTAATTCTAACCCTAAATGCTAATGTTAAACCTAACCCAAACCATAACACTAACACTAACTTTAACCCTAATCATAAACTCTAACTCTAACCCTAACCCTAACCCAAAACCAAACACTAACCCTCACCATAACCCTTACCAAAAACCTAACCTTAATCCCTAACCCTAACCCTAACCCTTACCCTAAAACTAACCCTTAACCTGACCGTAATACCTAACCCTAACCTTAACCCTAAATTCTAATCATAAATTAACCCTAAACCTAGTTCTAACAATAAACCTAACCCTGACCCTAATATCTAACCATAAACCTAACCCTAACCCGAACACTAACACTTAACCTAACTCTCAACTCTAACCCTAACCCTAAACCTGACCTGAAACCTAACCCTAACATTAAACCTAACCCTAAACCTAACCCTAAACCTCAACCTAACCCTAAAACTAACAATAACCCTAACCCTAAACCTAAACCTAACCCTAACCCTAAACCCTAATACTAAGCCTAACCCGAACCCTATCCCTAACCCTAACCCTCAGCCTAAACCTAAAACTATCCCTAACCCTAAACCTAATCCTAACACTAACCCTTACCCTAACCATAATGCTAAATCTATCCCTAACACCTAACACCTAACCCTAGCCCTTACACTAACCCTAAGCCTAACTGTAAAACAAACCTTAACCATAACCCTAAACCTAATTGTAACCCTAAAACTAACTGTAACCTGAAGCCTAACCTTAACCATCTCCCTAACAACTAACTCCAAACCCCAACAATAAACTAACCCTAACCCTCAAACTAACACAAACATCTAACCCTAACCCTAACCCTAACCCTAACCCTAATCCTAACCATAACCATAACACTTAACCTAACATTAATCCCTAACCCTAACCCTAACACTTAAACTAACCCTTAACCTGACTGTAATACCTAACACTAAACCTGACCGTACCACTAGCATAAGCCTAACATAACCCTACCACTAACCCAAACCATAACCCTAACCCATAGCTCTAACCGGAACCCTAACACTAACCATAATCCTGCTCCTAAACCTAACACTAACCCAAAACCTGAGCTTTAACGCTAACCCTAACACTAAAATTAACTGTAAACTCTAAGCCTAACCCTAACACTAACACTAACAGCAAACTCTAAGACTAAACCTAACGCAAACCTCTAACCATAACCATAACCATAACCATAACCCTAATCCTAATCGTAACCCTAGCCCTAACCATAACCATAACCTTAACCCTAAAGCCTAACCCTAATGCTAAAACTAACCGTGACCCTAAACCTAACTGTAAACCTAACCATAACCCTAACAGTAACTCTAACCCTAAACCTAACCATAACACTAATCCTATCCCTAACAGTTAACCAATAACGCTGACCATAAAACTAACCATAAACCTAACACTAACTGTAACCCTAGCCCAAACACTAAGCCAACCCTAATCCTATCCCTAACACTTAAACCCTAACCCTAACCCTAAACGTAACCCTAAAACTAACCATAAACCTAAACCTAAACCTAACACAAAACTAAGCCTAACCATAACCCTAAACCTAATCCTAATCCTAAACCTAATCATAATCCTAACCATAACCGTAACCCAAAGCCTAAACCTAACCCTCTCCCTAATATCTAACCCCTAACCCTAAACCTAAAACTAACCCTAATCCTAAACATAACCATAACCCTAATGCTACCCCTAACAAAAACGTCTTATCCTAACACTAACCCTAACCCTAAACCTAAACCTAACCCTAAACTCTAACCCTAAACCTAACACTAACCCTAACAAAAACCCTAAGCCTAAACCTAACATTAAACCTAATCGTAACCCTAAAACAAATCATAACCTGAAGACTAACCCTAACCCTCTCCCTAACACCTAAGCCCTAACACTAACCCTAACAAAAATTCTAATCCTAACACTAAACCTAATGCTTAACCTAACACTAAGCCTAAACTCTAACCCTAAACATAACCCTAACACTCACCCTAAACTCTAATCCTAACACTAACACTAACCTTTAACTCTATCCCTAACTCTAAGTCTAACACTAACCCTAACTCTAACTCTAATCTTAACCTCTAACCCTAACGCTAACCCTAACCTAATTTCTAACCCTAACCCTTACCTTAACTCTAAACCTCAACCTAACCCTAACCAAAACCCTAACCCGAACTCTAACCATAAACAAAGCCTAACCGTAACTCTATCCCTAAACCTAACACTAAACCTAATCATAACCCTAACCCTAACCCTAAAACTAAACCTAAACCTAACTCTAAGCTAAACCCTAACACTAACACAAACACTAAACCTAAACCTAACCCTAACACTAACCTCTAAACCTAACCCTTAACCTAAACGTAACCCTAAACCTAAATCTAAGCTTTAACCCTAAACCTAACACTAACTCTAACCATAAACACTAAGTCTATCCCTAATGCTAACGCTAACCCCAAAATTTAACACTAAACCTAATGCTAAACTCGAACCATAACCCTAACCCTAATTATAAGCCTAATACTAACCCTAACCCTAACCCTAACACTATCTGTAACCCTTAATCTAACCATAAACCTAACCCTAACACTAACCCTAAACCTAACCCTAATCATAAACATATCCATAACAACTATCCACTAACACTAAACCTAACATTGAAACTAACTGTAAACTTAACCATAACTCTAACCCTAAAAGTAACCCTAAACCTAATCATAACCCTAACACTAACAGTAACCCGAAGCCTAACCTGAACCCTCTCCCTAACACCTAACCCCTAACCCTAAACCTAACACTAACCCTAACCCTAACAGTAACCATAACCCTAACCCTAGCCCTAACCCTAACTTCTAATCCAAACCATAACCCTAACCCTAAACCTAAACCTAACTGTATCACTCAACTCTAATCCTAAACCTAACTCCAACCCTAACCCTAAACCTAAAACTAACTTTAACCCTGACCATAATACCATAACCATAACCCTAACCCTACCATAAGCCTAACCCTAATGCTATGTGTAACCCTAAATCTAACCCTAAATTCTAAACCTAACCTAACCCAAACACTAACACTAATCTTAACAACTCTAACTCTAAACTTAAGCCTAACCAGAAACCTAAACTTAACACTAACCATAACCATAACCCTAACCCAAAACCTAAACATATCTCTAACCATAACCCTAACCCTAAAACTAACACTAAACCTGACCATAATACGTAACTTTAACCCTAACCCTAATACTAACCCTAACATAAGCCTATCACATACGTCTAACCATAAACCTAATGCTAACTCACACCCTAAACCTAACCCCAACGCTAAACCTAACACTAACCTCTAACCCTAACCCTAACCATAAACATATCCTCAACCTAACCCTAACTCTTAACCTAACCCTAAGCCAACACTAAACCTAAACCTAACCATATCCCTAACCATAAAACTGACCATAAACCTAACTCTGAAACTAAACCTTACCCAAAATCCTAACCCTAAACCTCACACTAACCATAACCTTAACCCTAAACCTAAACCTAACCCTAATCCTAACCGTAAATTTCAGGCTAAACCTAATCATAACCCTAAACCTAACCATATCACAAAGCCTAACCCTAACCATCTCGCTAACACCTAACCTATAACGCTAGCCTTAAACCTACTCCTAAACCTAACCCTAAACATAACCCTAACCCTAACCATAATTCTAATCATAAAATTATCCTTAACCCTAAAACTTAACCCTAACATTTAACCCTAATCCTAACCCTAAAACTAACACTAACCCTAACCCTAACCTTAACTCTAAACTCTAATCCTAACCCTAACTAAAAACCAAAATGTAAACATAACACTAACCCTAATCCTTACCCTAACCCAAACCCTAAACCTCAACCTAAACCTAACCCTAACTCTAATATCTAACCCTAAACTTAACCCTAAACCTAACACTAAATGTAACCCTAACATTTACCCCTAAACCTAACCCTAACGTGAAACCTAACCCTAACACTAACACTAAGCCTAACACTAATTCAAACCCTAAACCTCAACCTAACCCTAACCCTAATAATAAGCCTAAACGTAACACTAAACCCTAACCCTAATGCTAACCCGAACCCTATCCATAACCCTAACCCTAACCCTAAACCTAACATTATCCCTAACCCTAAACCTAACCATACACCTAACCCTCACACTAAACCTAACCCTAACCCTAACGCTAAGTCTATTCCTAGCACCTAAACCCTAGGTCTAACCCTAATCCTAACCCTAACCATAAAACAAACCCTAACCATAACCCTAAACTTAACCCTAAAAATAATCGTAACCCTAAACCTAACCGTAACCCGAAGCCTAACAATAACCCTCTTCCTAACACGTAACACCTAACCCTAAACCTAAACCGAAGCACAACCCTAAATTCTAATCCTCAACCTAACCCTAACCCTAACACTAAACCTAAGCCTAAACTTAAACTCTAACCCTAAACCTTACCCTAACCCGAACTCTAACCCTAAATTTAAACCTAACCCTAAACTTTAAACCTAACCCTAACCATAACCATAACCCTAAATACAAACTTATCCCTAACACCTAATTCTTAAACTTAACCCTAACCCTAACCATAAATCTAACCATAAATCTAAAGCACACGCTAACCCTAACCCTAAACCTAACCCAAGCTAATAGTAACCCTAAACCTTACCATAACCCCAAGCCTAACGCTCCCCATATCCCTAACACCTGACCCCTAAACCTAACCCTAAACCTAACCCTAACACGAAGGCTAATCCAAACCCTAACCCTAACCCTAACCGTAACACTAACCCTAACCCTAAACCTAACCCTAACCCTAACACTAAAATAATCGTAACTGTAACCCTAACCCTAACCCAAAGCCTAAGCGTAACCCTATCCCTAACACTAACCCTAACCCTAACCCTAAACCTAACCCTAAACCTAAGCTTTAACCCTAAAGTTAACCCTAACACTAAACATAACCTCTAAGCCTAACCCTAAACTTAACCTAACCCTAAACCTAACCCTAACACTAAGCCTAATAATATCCCTAACACTAACACTAACTGTAAACCTAATGCTAACCCTAACCCTAACACTATCACTAACATCTAAACTCTAACCATAACCATAAACCTAAACCTAAACCTAATTGTAACCTAACACAAACCATAACCCGAAGCCTAACCCTAAACCTTTCCCTAAAACCTAACCCCTAACCCTACCCCTAATACTAACCCTAACACAAACCCTAACACAAAACCTAAGTTTTATCCCTAACCATTACCCTAAACTTAACCATAACATATAAGCCTAACCCTAATCCAAACACTAAACGCAAACTCTAACCCTAAAACTAACGCTAACCTCTAAGCATAACCCTAACCTTAACACTAAGGTCTAACTGTAACACTAACCCTAATGCTAACACTAAACCTAACCCTAACATCTAACCCTAACCCTAACTCTAACTCTAACACTGACCCTAACCCTGACGCTAAAAGAACTTCTAACACTAACAATAACCCTAACCCAAACCTAAACTTAATCCTCACCCTAACCCTAACTCTAAACATAAGTTTTAACCCTAACACTAGCCTTAACCTTAAGCATAACCTCTAACCCTAATCCCTAAACCTAACCCTAAACGCAAACTCTAACCATAAACCTAACGCTATCCTCTAACCATAACCCTAACCCAAACTTTAACCCTAAACCTAACTGTAACCATAAACCTAACCCTACCCCTAAACCTAACTTCTAATCCTAAACCTAACCATAACCATAACCATAACCAAAACCATAACCGTAAACCTAAAATTAATCCCTAACCCTAACCCAAACCCTAACCATAACCCTAACCATTAAACTAAACCTAAACCTGAAGGTAATACACAAACATAACCCTAACCCTAACCTTAGCATAACCCTAACCCTAACCCTAACCATAACCCATACCTCTAACCCTAACCCTAACACTAACCCTAATCCAAACCCTAAGCCTACCCTAAAACCTAAGCTTTAATGCTAACACTAACATTAACTCTAACCATAAACTCTAAGCCGAACCCTAACCATAACCTTAACATCAAACTCTAACACTAAACCTAACACTAACCTCTAAAACATAACCCTAACACTAATTTTAACCCTAACCCTAAACCTAAACCTAAAGCCTAACCCTAACACTAAAACTAATGATAACTCTAAACCTAACTGTAAACCTAAACCTAACCCTAGCCGTAACCTTAACTCTAACCCTAACAATAACACTAATCCTATCCCTAACACTTATTCTCTAACCCTAACCATAACTCTAAAAATAAAATTTACCGTAAACCTAACCCTAACCATAACACTTACCCTAACCCTAAGCCTAACCAGAATCCTATCCCTAACACTTAACCCCTAACCCTATCCCTAACTCTAACCCTACAACTAACTGTAAACCTAAAACTAACCCTAAACCTAACCCTAATCGTAACCCTAACCCTAAACCTAAGCCTAAACCTAATTGCAACCCTAACACTAACCGTAACCCACAGCCTAACCATAACCCTCTCACTAACAAATAACTCCTATCCCTAACCCTAACAATAATCCTAACCCTAACTGTAACCATAACCATAACTCTACCCCTAACAGCAACTTCTTATCCTAACACTAACGCTAACACTAAACCTAATCCTAACTGTAAACTCTAACCCTAAACCTAACCTTAACACTAACCCTAACCTCACTCTAGCACTAAACCTAAACCCTAACTCTAACACTAACCCTAACACTAACCCTAACACTATCATTTAACCTTAACCCTAACCATAATGCTAATGCTAAACCTAACACTAAACATAACCTTAACCTCTAACCCTAACATTAAACCTAACACTAACCTATCCAGAACCCTAACCCTAAACCTAACACTAAACCTAACTTCTAAACATAACCCTAACCCTAAACCTAAACCTAAACCTAACCCTAACCCTAAGCATAACCCTAACACTATCTGTAACCATAACCTAACCGTAAACCTAAACCTAACACTAACCCTAACCCTAACCCTATCCCTAGCACCTAACCCCTAAATCTAACCCTAAACCTAACCCTAACCTGAACCCTAACCCTAAACCTAATCGTAACACTAACACAAAACGTAACCTGAAGCCTAACCATAACCCTCTCCCTAACACCTAACACCTAACCTTAACCCTCACCCTACCAGTAATCATAAACCTAACCCTACCCCTAACCCTAACTTCTAATCCTAATCCTAACACTAACAATAACCCTAACCTTAAAACTAATTCTAACCCTAAACTCTAACCCTAACTCTAACATTAAAACTAAATTTAACACTGACCGTAATACCTTACCCTAACCCTAACCCTACCATAAGCCTAAGACTAATCCTAACACTAAATGTAATTCTAACACTAAATTCTTACGCTAAACCTTACCCTAACCCTAACCCTAACACTAAGACTAACCCTAACCCTAACCCTAAAATCTAACCCTAACCCTAACCCTAACCCAAAACCTAACCCTAAACCTAACAATAACCCTAACCCAAAATCTAACATTAATCCCTAAATCTAACCCTTACCCTAGCCCTAAAACTAACCCTAACCCTGACCGTAACACCTAACCCTAACCCTAATCCTAACCATAAATTCTAATCATAAAACTAACACTAACCCTAACCCTACACCTAACCCTAACTATAATATCTAAACCTAAGCATAACCCTAACTCTAACACTAACCCTAACCTTAACCCTAAACTCTAACCCGAAACCTTACCCTGACCTGAAACCTAACACTAACACTAACCCTAATCCTAACCCTAAACCTAAATCACAACCTAACCCTAACCTTAACAATAACCCTAACCCTAAACCTGACCCTAACCCTAAACCCTAACCCTAAGCCTAACCCAAAACCTATCCCTAAACCTAACACTAAGACTAAACCTAACACTATCCCTAACCCTTATAAATAACCCTAACCCTTAAATCTAACCCTAACCCTAACACTAACACTAACCCTAACCATAACTCTAACACTAACTCTATCCCTAACACCTAACACCTAACCCTAGCCCTAACCCTAACCTAACACTAATGGTAAAACAAACACAAACCATAACCCTAAACCTAATCCTAACCCTAAAACTAACCGTAACCCGAAGCCTAATCATAACCATCACCCTAACAAGTAACTCCTAAACAAAACATTAAACCTAAACCTAACTCTTAAACTAACACTAACCTCTAACCCTAACCCTAAACCTAACCCTAAACCTAACCTTAACAATACCCCTAAAACTAACTCCTAACCCTAACCCTAACTATAAACCTCAACCTAACACTAAAACTAACGGTAACCAATAGCCTAAAGATAATCATAAATCTAAACCTAAACATAACACAAAGGCTAACCCTAACCCTCTCCCTAACACCTAACACCTAACACCTAACTCTAACCCGAAAAACAACAATAAAACTAACCTTAATGCTAATCCTAACCATAAACCTAAGTTTTAAGCCTAACCCTAAACCTAACCATAACCCTAACTTTAACCCTAACTCTAACATTAACCCTAACTCTAAACTCTAACCATAACACTAACCCTAACACTGAAACTAACCCTGATATCTAACCCTAAGCCTAACTATACCTCTAACTCTAATCCTAACCTTAACCCTAAGATTAAACCAACTTCAAACCCTAACACTAACCCTAACCCTAAACCTAAACATAACCGTAACCCTAACCCTAACCTAACCCTAACACTAACCTCTAAACCTAACACTAACCCTAACCATAACACTAACCCTAACCTTAAGCTTTAACCCTAACCCTAACACTAACCCAAAGCATAACCTCTTAGCCTAACTGTAACCCTAAAGCTAACCCCAAAATCTAACACTAAAATTAACGCTAACCTCTAAACATAACCCTAACAATAATCCTAACCTTAACCCTAAACCTAACCATAACCATAACCGTAAACCTAACATTAATCCCTAACCCTAAACCTAACCCTAACCCTAACCCTAACCCCTAACCCTAACACTAAACCTAAGCCTGAAACTAACCATAAACCTAACCCTAACCTTAACCCTAACAATAAGCCTAAATGCAACCTTATTCCTAACACCTAATTCCTAAACCTAACCCTAATCCTAACCATAAAACGAACCATAAATCAAAGCAAACGCTAATGCTAACCCTAACCCTAACCCTAACCTAATCATAAGCCTAACCATAACTGCAAACTGAAGCCTGATGCTACCCGTATCCCTAACACGTGACCCCTAAACATAATCCTAACACGATGCCTACTCCAAACCCTAACCCTAACCCTAACCGTAACCCTAACCCTAACTCTAACTCTAACCCTAACTCTAACACTAAACTAATCGTAACCGTAACCCTAGCCATAACCTGAAGCCTAAATGTAAACCTTTCCCTAACACTAACACTAAATCTAAAACTAAGTTTAACCCTAAATTTAAACCTAATGCTAACTATAACCTCTAAGCCTAACCCTAAACCTAACCCTAACACTAAACCTAACCCTAACACTAATCCTAATACCATCCCTAACACTAACACTAACTGTAAACCTAACCCTAACCCTAACCCTAATCCTAACATTAACACTATCACTAACACCTAATCCCTAACCCTTACCCTAAACCTAATGCTGAAACTAACCCTAAACCTAACCGTAACACCTAACCCCTAACCTAACACTAACACTAACCCTAACACTAACCCTAACCCTAACCATAACCCTAACACTAAATCTAAGTTTATTTCCCTAACCTTAACCATAAACTTAACCATAACATATAAGCCTAACACTAATCCTAACCCTAAACCCAAACTGTAACCATAAACCTAACGCTAACCTCTAAACAACACTAACCTTAACCCTACGGTCTAAATGTAACACTAACCCTAACGCTAACAAAGTACCTAACACTAACATCTAACCCTAAACCTAACTCTAACACTAACACTAACACTAACACTAAAACAACTTCTAACCCTAACAGTAACCCTAACCTTAAACCTAAACTTAACCATAACCCTAACGCTAACCCTAACCCTAAACCTACGTTTTAACGCTAACCCTAGTCCTAACTTTAAGCATAAACTCTAACCATAAACACTAAACCTAACCCTAAACCTAACCCTAACACCAAACTCTAACCATAAACCTAACGCTATCTTCTATCCATAACCCTAACACTAACCTTAAGCCTAAATCCAACGCTAACCCTAACCCTAACCTCTAACCATAACACTGACCCTAACCCTAAAACTAACCCTAATATCTAACCCTAATCCTAACAGTAAAACAAACCCTAACACTAAACCTGAGACTAACCCTAAACCTAAGAGTAACCCTAACGCTAAGCATAACCCGAAGTCTAATCTTAACCCTCTGCCTAACACCTAACGCCTAACCCTAACACTAACACCAACCCTAACTTTAACCATAAACCTGACCCTACACCTAACCCTAACTTCTAAACCTAACCCTAACCCTAACAATAACCCTAACCCTAAATTTAATCATAACACTAACCCTAACCCTAAGCTTAACCCTAACACTAACCCTAACCGTAACATTAACCATAACCCTAACTGTAAACCAAACTGTAACACTAAACCTAAGCCTAACCCTAAACCTAAGCATAACCGTAAAGCTAACCATAACCCCGTCTAATCTTCACTCTGCCTAACACCTAACACATAACCCTAAAACTAACACTAACCCTAACCCTAACTGTAACCATAAACTTTACCCTACCACTTACCCTAACTTCTAACCCTAACCCTAAACCTAACCCTAAACCTAACCCAACCATAACCATAACCATAACCATAACCATAACCATAACCATAACAATAACCATAACCATAAATATAACATTAAACATAACATTAATCCCTAACCCTAACCCTAACCCTTAAAATAACCCTAAACATGACTGTAATAACTAACCATCACCATAACTCTAATCCTAGCATAACCCTAACCCAAACCCTAACCCTAATCCTAACCGTAACCCTATGCCATACCTCTAACCCTAACCCTAACACTAACTCTAACACTAAAACTAATCCTAACCCTAACACTAACCCAAAACCTAAGATTTAACACTAACCCTAACACTAACCCTAACCATAAACTCTAAGCCTAACCCTCACCATAAACCTAACATCAAACTCTAACACTAAACCTAAGGCTAACCTCTAAACATAACCCTAACACTAATCCTAACCCTAACCATAACCCTAAACCTAAAGCCTAACCCTAGAACTAAAACTAACCTTAATCATAAACCTAACCATAAACCTAACCGTAACCCTAACCATAACCCTAACCATAACACTAATCCTATCCCTAACACTTAATCTCTAAACCTAACCCTAACACTAACCATAAATCTAAATGTAAACTTAACCCTAAACCTGACCCTAACACTAAGCCTAAACAGAATCCTATCCCTAACATTTAACCCCTAACCCTAACCCTAAACCTAACCCTACAACTAATTGTAACCCTAACCGTAACCCTAACCGTAACCCTAACCCTAAACCTAACCCTAACCTAATTGTAAAACTAACACTAACCATAACCCGGAGCCTAACCCTAACCTCTCCGTAACACATAATCCCTATTCCTAACTCTAACAATAACCCTAACCCTAACCGTAATGATAACCCTAACCCTACCCCTAACAGTAACTTCTTATCCTAACACTAACATAACCCTAAACCTAACCCTAACCCTAAACTCTAACCCTAACACTAACCATAACACTAACACTAACATTTAACGTTAACCCCAACCATAACCCTAATGCTAACCCTAACCCTAAATCTAACCTTAACCTCTAACCCTAACCCTAAAACTAACACTAACCTTTTCGGAACCATAACCCTAAACCTAACACTAAACCTAACTTGTAACCATAACCCTAAACCTAACACTAAACCTCAACCTAACCCTAACACTAAAATTAACACTAACCTCTAACCATAAACCTAACACTAATCCTAACCCTAAGCATAAACCTAACCATAACCCTAAACCTAACCCTAACCTTAAGCATAACCCTAACACTATCTGTAACCCTAAACATAACCGTAAACCTAAACCTAACACTAACCCTAACCCTATCACTAACACCTTACCCCAACCCTAAACCTAAACCTAAGCTTGAAACTAACCGTAATACTAACCCAAACACTAAACCTAACCCTAACCCTTAACCTAATCGTATCACTAACAATTACCGTAACCCAAAGCCTAACCATAACCCTCTCCCTAACACCTAACACCTAACCTTAACTTCTAATCCTAATCCTAACACTAACCCTAAACCTAATTCTAACGTTAACCTCTAAACCTAACCCTAACCCTAAAACTAAATTTAACCCTGACCATAAAACCTCACCCTAAATCTAACTGTAACATAAGCCTAAGTCTAATTCTAATCCTAAACACAATTCTAACCCTGAATTCTAAGGCTAATCATAACCCAAAACCTAACTAACCCTAAACCTAACCCTAAACTCTAACCCTAACGCTAACCCTAAACCAAAACCTAACCCTAAACCTAACAATAACCCTAACCCAAAATCTAACATTAATCCTTAACCCTAACCATAAAACTAACCCTAACCCTAACGCTAACACTAAGCCTAATCATAACACTAAATTCTAATCATAAAACTAACCCTAACCCTAAATCTAACACTAAATCGAACCCTAACCCTAATATATAACCCTAACCTAACCCTAACTCTACAACTAACCCTAAACCTAACCCTAAACTCTAACCCTAACCTTACCCTGACCCAAATCTAACCTTAACCCTAACCACAACCATAAGCCTAACCCATACCCCTAAACCTAACCCTAGCACTAACCCTAATCCTAACCTTAACCCAAAACCTACGCTTTAAACTAACCCTAACCCTAAACACAGATCCTAACCATAACTATAACCCTAACTTCAAACTCTAACACTAAACCTAACGCTAATCTCTAAACATAACCCTAACACTAATCCTAACCCTAAACCTAACACTAACCCTAAATCGTAACCCTAACACTAAAACTATACTTAACCATAAACCTAACCATAAACCTATCTCTAACCATAACCCTTAGCCTAACCCTAAGCCTAACCAGAATCCTATCACTAACACTTAACACCTAACCCTAACCCTAAACCTAACCCTACAAAAAACTGTAAACCTAACCCTAACCCTAACCCTAACCTTAAACCTAACCCTAACCTTAACCCTAACCCTAACACTAACCATAACTGGCAGCCTAACCTTAACACTCTCTCTAACAACTAACACCAATTCCTAACCCTAACAATAACCCTAACCCTAACTGTAACAATAACCCAACCCAACCCCTAACAGTTACTTCTCATCCTAACACTAACCCTAACCCTAAACCTAAACCTAACCCCAAACTCTAACCATAAAACTAACCCTAACACTAAACCTAAACTCACCCTAGCACTAACCCTAAACTCTAACCTTAACACTAACCCTAACACTAAAACTAACATTTAACATTAACCCTAACCATAACCCTAATGCTAACCCTAAACCTAACCTTAAATTCTAACCCTAACCCTAACCCTAATACTAACTTATCCAGAACCCTAACCCTAAGGCTAACACTAAACCTAAATTCTAACCCTAACTCTAACTCTAACACTAAACCTCAACCTAACCCTAACACTAAAATTAATGCTAACCTCTAACCATCACCCTAACACTAATCCTAACCCTAACCCTAAACCTAACCCTAACCCTAAGCATAACCTTAACACTATCGGTAACCCTAAACATAACTGTAACCGTAAACCTAACACTAACCCTAACCGTAACCATAAACCCATCCCTAACACCTAACCCCTAAACCTAACCCTAAGCCTAAGCCTGAAACTAACCGCAAACCTAACCCTAACCCTAACCCTAACTCTTAACCTAATCATAACACTAACACTAACCATAACCCGAAGCCTAACCATAACCCTCTCCCTAACACCTAACACCTAACCCTAACTTCTAATCCTAATCCTAACCCTAACCCTAACCCTAACCCTAAACCTAATTCTAACACTAATACTCTAACTGTAACCCTAACCTTAAAACTAACTTTAACCCTGACCGTAATACCTAACCCTAATCCTAACCCTACCATAACCCTAAGCCTGATCCTAACCCTAAACATAATTCAAACCCTAAATTCTAACACTAAACCTAACCCTAACCCTACCACTAACCCTCACCCTAAACTCTCACCCTAACCCTTACTCTAACCCAAAACCTAACCATAACCATCACCATAACCCTAACACAAAATCTAAACTTAAGCCCTAAACCTAACATTAACGCTAACCCTAAAACTAACCCTAACCCTTACCATAATACTTAACCCTAACCCTAACCCTAAATTCTAATCATAAAACTAACACTAACCCTAACCTTAAACCTAACCCTAACCTTAACCCTAACCCTAACACTAACCATAACTGGCAGCCTAACCTTAACGCTCTCTCTAACAACTAACACCAATTCCTAACCCTAACAATAACCCTAACCCTAACTGTAACAATAACCCAACCCAACCCCTAACAGTTACTTCTCATCCTAACACTAACCCTAACCCTAAACCTAAACCTAACCCCAAACTCTAACCATAAAACTAACCCTAACACTAAACCTAAACTCACCCTAGCACTAACCCTAAACTCTAACCTTAACACTAACCCTAACACTAAAACTAACATTTAACATTAACCCTAACCATAACCCTAATGCTAACCCTAAACCTAACCTTAAATTCTAACCCTAACCCTAACCCTAATACTAACTTATCCAGAACCCTAACCCTAAGGCTAACACTAAACCTAAATTCTAACCCTAACTCTAACTCTAACACTAAACCTCAACCTAACCCTAACACTAAAATTAATGCTAACCTCTAACCATCACCCTAACACTAATCCTAACCCTAACCCTAAACCTAACCCTAACCCTAAGCATAACCTTAACACTATCGGTAACCCTAAACATAACTGTAACCGTAAACCTAACACTAACCCTAACCGTAACCATAAACCCATCCCTAACACCTAACCCCTAAACCTAACCCTAAGCCTAAGCCTGAAACTAACCGCAAACCTAACCCTAACCCTAACCCTAACTCTTAACCTAATCATAACACTAACACTAACCATAACCCGAAGCCTAACCATAACCCTCTCCCTAACACCTAACACCTAACCCTAACTTCTAATCCTAATCCTAACCCTAACCCTAACCCTAACCCTAAACCTAATTCTAACACTAATACTCTAACTGTAACCCTAACCTTAAAACTAACTTTAACCCTGACCGTAATACCTAACCCTAATCCTAACCCTACCATAACCCTAAGCCTGATCCTAACCCTAAACATAATTCAAACCCTAAATTCTAACACTAAACCTAACCCTAACCCTACCACTAACCCTCACCTTAAACTCTCACCCTAACCCTTACTCTAACCCAAAACCTAACCATAACCATCACCATAACCCTAACACAAAATCTAAACTTAAGCCCTAAACCTAACATTAACGCTAACCCTAAAACTAACCCTAACCCTTACCATAATACTTAACCCTAACCCTAACCCTAAATTCTAATCATAAAACTAACACTAACCCTAACCCTAAACCTAACCCTAACCCTAATATCTAACCCTAAACCTAACCCTATCACTAACAATATCCCTAAACCTAAATCACAACCTAACCCTAACCCTAATCCTAACAATAACCCTAAGCCTAACCCTAAACCCTAACCCTAAGCCTAACTCGAACGCTATCCCTAACACTAGCCCTAAGCCTAAACCTAACAGTATCCTTAACCCTAACCCTAAACCTAACCCTAACACTAATCCTAATCCTAAACCGAACTCTAACTCTATCCCTAACACCTGCCACCTAAACCTGGCCCAAACCTAAACCTAAACCTAACGGAAAAACAAACCCAAACCATAACCCTAAACCTAACCCTAACCCTAACCCTAACCCTAACGGTAAAACAAACCCAAACCATAACCCTAAACCTAACCCTAACCCTAACCCTAACCCTAACCCTAACCCTAACCCTAACGGTAAAACAAACCCAAACCATAACCCTAAACCTAATCGTAACCCTAAAAGTAACTGTAAACCGAAGCCTAACCATAACCGTCTCCCTAACAAGTAACCCCTCACCCCATCACTAAAACCAAACCTAACCCTGAAACTAACACTAACGTCTAACCCTAACCCTAACACTAACACTAAACCTAAATCTAACTTCTAACCCTAAAGCTAACCCTAAACCTCAACCTAACCCTAACTCTTAACCTAACCCTAACCCAAACCTAACCCTAACTCTAAAACTGACCATAAACCTAATACTAAACATAACACTTACCGTAAACAGTATCCCTAAGCTAACACTAACCGTAACCCTAACCTTAAACCTCAACCTAACCCTAAATCTAACCATAACCTTAAGCCTAAAACTAATGGTAACCCTAAATCAAAACGTAACACAAAGCCTAACCCTAACCCTCTCCCTAACACATAACACCTAACCCTAACCCGAACCCTAACACTAACATTAACACTAACCCTAAGCCTAAACCTAACCCTAACCTGAACCTAAGTTTTAAACCTAGCTCTAACCCTAACCCTAACCTAAACCCTAATTCTAACCTTAAACCTAACCCTAAACTCTAACCATAACACTAACTCTAACGCTAATGCTAAACCTAATATTTAACCCTAAACCTAACTCTAACTCTAACTCTAACCATAACCCTAATCCTAAACTTAACCCTAAACCTAAACTCTAACCCTAACCCTAACCCTAGACCTAACATTAACCGTAAACCTAACCCTAAATACAACCTTATCCCTAACACCTAATTCCTAAACATAAACCTAATCCTAACGGTAAAGCTAACCATGAATCTAAAGCAAACACTAACGCCAACCCTAATCCTAAACTAACCTAATCGTAACCCTAAACCTAACCGTAACCCGAAGCCTAATGCTACCCCTATCCCTAACACCTTACCGCTAAACCTAAACCTAAAACGAAGCCTAATCCAAGCCCTAACCCTAACCCTAACACTAACCTAATCATAACCATAACCCTAACCTAATCATAACCCCGTAACCCTAACCGTACCCTGAAACTAAAACATAACCCTATCCCTAACCATAACCCTAACCCTAAACATAACACTAAACCTAAGTTTTAACCCTAACCTCTACCCTAACGCTAACCATAACCTCTAAGCCTAACCCTAAATTTAACCCTAACACTAAACCTAACCCTAACCCTAATACTATCCCTAACACTAACACTAACCATAAACCTAACTCTAACCCTAACCCTAACACTATCACTAACACCTAAACCATAATCCTAACCCTAAAGCTAGAACTAAAACTAACCCTAAACCTAACCCTAACACTAAATCTAAACCAAATCGTAACCTAACACAAATCATAACACAAAGCCTAACCCTAACCCTTTCCCTAACACCTAACCCCTAACCCTAACCCTAATACTAACACTAACACTAACGCTAACCCTAATCCTAACACTAAACCTAAGTTTTTTCCCTAACCATAACCCTAAACTTAACCATAAAATATAAGCCTAACCCTAATCCTAACCATAAACCCAAACTGAAACCCTAAAACTAACATTAATCTCAAGATGTAACTGTAACCTTAACCCTAAGGTCTAACTGTAATACTAACCCTAAGGCTAACACTAAAACTAACCCTAACATCTAACCCTAACCCTAACTCTAATTCTAACACTAACCTTAACCCTAACACTAAAAGCACTTCTAAACCTAACAGTAACCCTAATCTTAAATCTGAACATAACCATAACCCTAACCCTAACCATAACCCTAAACCTAAGTTTTAACCATATCACTAGCCCTTACCTTAAGCATAAACTCTAACGCTAATCCCTAACCCAAAACCTAAACCAAAACTCTAACTACAACCCTAACGCTATCCTCTAAACATAACATTAATCCAAACCTCAACCCTAACCATAACGCTAAACTCTAACCATAACACTAACCCTAAATGTAACCTTAACCCTAAAACTAACCCTAACCCTAACATCTATCCCTAATCCTAACTGTAAAGCAAACCCTAACACTAAACCTAAGCCTAACCTTAAACCTAAGTGTAACCCTAATGCTAACCATAACCCGAAGTCTAATCTTAACCCTCTGCCTAACACCTAAGCCTTAACCCTAACACTAACACCAACCCTAACCCTAACTGTAACCATAAACCTAACCTACCCCTAACCCTAACTTCTAACCATTACCTAACCCTAACCCTAACCCTAACCCTAAACCTAACCCTAACCCTAACCACAACCACAACCATAATCATAACCATAACCATAATCATAACCATAACCATAACCATAAACCTAACATTAATCCCTAACCCTAAACCTAACCCTAACACGAACACTAACCCTATCCCTAAACCTGACTGTAATACCTAACCCTAACCCTAACCCTAATCCTAGCATAACCCTAACGCTAACCCTAACCCATACCTCTAAACCCAACCCTGACAGTAACCCTAACACTAACCGTAATCCTAACCCTAACCATAACCCAAAACCTAAGCTTTAATGCTAACCCTAACACTAACTCTAAACATAAACTCTAAGCCTAACCCTAACCATAACCCTAACATCAAACTCTAACACTAAACCTAATGCTAATTTCTAAACATAAACTTAACAATAATCCTAAACCTAACAATAACCCTAACCCTAACCCTAAAGCATAACGCTAACACTAAAACCAAACTTAACCATAAACCTAACCATAAACTTAACCCTAACCATAACTGTAACCATAACATAACCCTAAACATAACAATAATCCTATCCCTAAAATTTAATCCCTAACCATAACACAAACAATAACCATAAAACTAAATGTAAACCTATCCCTAACTATAACCCTTACCCTAACCCTAAGATTAACCAGTATCCTATCCCTAACACATAACCCTTAACCCTAACACTAAACCTAACCCTAAACCTAATTGTAACCCTAACACTAACCATAATTCGCAGCCTAACCCTAACCCTCTCCCTAACGAGTAACCGCTATCCCAAACCATAACAATAACCCTAACCCTAACCATAACCATAACCCTAAACCTACCCCTAACAGTAACTTCTTATCCTAAAACTAACCCTAACCCTAAACCTAACCCTAACCCTAAACTCTAACCCTAAACCTAACCCTAACACTAACGCTAACCTCACCCTAGCACTAACCCTAAACTCTAACCCTAACACTAACCCTAACCCTAACACTAACATTTAAAGTTAACCAAAACTATAACCCTAATGCTAACCCTAAACCTAATCCTAACCTTAACCTCTAAACCTTACCCTAACCCTAACACTAATCTATCTAGAACCCTAACCCTAAACCTAACACTAAACCTAACTTCCAACCATCACCCTAACCCTAACCCTAAACCTAAACCTAACTCTAACACTAAAATTAACGCTAACCTCTAACCATAACCCAAACACTAATCCTAACCCTAACCCTAACACTAACCCTAACCCTAACCCTAACCCGAACTCTAATTCTAACCCTAAACATATGTTTTCACCCTAACCCTAGGCGTAACCTTAAGAATAATCTCCAAGCCTAATACCTAACCCTAACCCTAAACACAAACTCTAACCATAAACCTAATACTATCCTCTAAACGTAACCCTAACCCTAATTTTAACCCTAACTCTAACCCTAACCTAACCCTAAACTCTAACCGTAACACTAACCCTAACCCTAACCCTAATCCTAACCTAACCCATACATCTAACCATAACCCTAACACCTAACACTAACCCAAACCCTAAACCTATCCCTAACCCTAACACTAACACTAACACTAAATCTAACTTCTAACCCTAACCATCACCCGAAACCTCAACCTAACCCTAACCATAATACTAACACAAACCCTAAACCTAACTCTAATCTCTAACCCTAACCCAAAGCCTAACCAGAACAATAACCCTAACCCGAACACTAACACTAACTGTAACCCATAACACTATCCCTAACACCTAACCCCTAAACCTTACACTAAACCTAACCCTAAACCTAACACTAAATCTAATGCAAACCCTAACCTTAACCCTAACCCTACCGTTAAACTAATTGTAACCCTAACACAAACCATAACGCTAAGCCTAACTCTAACCCTAACACCTAAGCCCTAAACCTAATGCTTACTCTAACCCTAAACCTAACACTAAATTTAACGCAAACCCTGACCCTAACCCTAACGCTAACCGAATTGTAACCCTAACACAAACCATAACGCTAAGCCTAAACCTAACCCTAACCCTAACTCTAAAACTATCCCTAACCCTCACACTAACCCTAACCCTAACACTAACATCTAAACCTTACCCTAACAATAATCTCAACACTAACTCTAAAACTAACGAGTAACCCTAATCCTAACCCTTATCATATCCCTAATCCTAAACCTAATCCTAACCCTAACCCTGAATCTAAGCTTTAACCCTAACCCTAACCCTACACCTAACACTAACCATAACCTGTAAGCCTAACACTAACCCTAACACTAACCCTAACTCTAATCCTAAACCAAAAGCTAACCTCTAACCATAACCCTAACCCTAACCATAACCTTAAACATAATTCTAAACTCTAACCGTAACTCTAACAGTAAACCTAAAGGTAAACCTGAACCTAAGCTTTAACACAAAACCTAACACTATCACTAACCATAACCTGTAAGCGTAACGTAACCCTTACTTGAACCCTAAATCAAACGCTAACCTCCAACCATAACCCTAAACCTAACCCTAAGCCTAACACTAAACCTAACTTCTAAACCTAACACTCACTCTAACCCTAAACCTAAACCTAACCTTAATCCTAATCCTAAATCCTAACCATAACCCTAACACTATCCCTAACCCTAAACCTAAACCAAAACCTAAACCTAACACTAACACTAACCCTATCCCTAACAAATAACCCCTAACCCTAACTCTAAAACTAACCCTAAACCAACACTAACCCTAACCCTAACTCTAACCCTAAACCTAATCGTAACCCTAACCATAACCGAAACACAAAGCCTAACCCTAACCCTCTCCCTAACACCTAAATCCTAACCCTAACCTTAATCATAATGCTAACGCTAAGCGTAACCCTAACCTTAACACTAGCATTAACGCTAACCCTAAACAAAACTATAACCCTAATCTTTAAGCCTAAACCTAACCCAAACCCTAAATCTAACATTTACCCTAACACTGTCGCTAAACTCTAACCATAACACTAAACCTAACCATAACCTCTAACTCTAACCTAACCCTACCCCTAAACCTAATGCTAACCTCTAACCATAACCGTAAGCCTAACTCTAACCGTAAACCTAACCTTAGCTCTAACACTAACACTAACCCTAAGCCATAACCCTATCCCTAACACCTAACCCCTAAACCTAATGAAAAACCTAACCCTAACCCTAACCCTAAAACTAAATCAAATGCAAACCCTAACCGTAACCCTAACCCTAACACTAACATAATTTCAACCCTAACCCTAACCATAACCCTAAACCTAACTCTAAACATAACCCTAACTCTAGCCCTAAACCTAACCCTCACAATAACCCTAACCTTAACACTAACACTAACCTCTAAAACTAACACTAACCCTAACCGTAACCCTTAACCTAAAACTAACCACTGACCTAATCCTAACCCTTAGCATATCCCTAACTGAACCATAACCCTAACCCTAAGCCTCAACCTAAGCTTTAACCCTAACTGTAAGCATAACCATAACCATAATCTCTAAGCCTAACACTAAACCTAACACTATCCCTAATTCTAAAACTAAACCTAAAGCTAACCTCAAACCATAACCATAACCCTAACCTTAAAACTAACCCTAAACTCTGTCCATAACCATAATCTTATCCTAACCGTGAACTTAAGCTTTAACCCTAACCCTAACCCTAACCGTAACCATAACCATAATCTCTAAGACTAAACCTGACTGTAACCCTAACTCTAACCCTAACCCTAAACCAAACCAACACCCTATACTCTAACCCTAAACCTAATCCTAAACGGAAACCTATCCCTTATCCTAAAACTAACCCTAAGCTCTAACCGTAATGCTAAATCTTACCGAAACCTTTAACTCTAACCCACAACATAACCCTAACCCTAACCCTAACCCTAACCCTAACCCTAATCCTAAACTTAAGGCTAACCTCTATCCATAACCGTAACCCTAACTCTAACAGTAACCCTAAGCCTAACACTAACCCTAAACCATAACCCTATCCGTAACACCTAACCCCTAAATATAACCCTAACCCTAAGCCTAACACTAAATCTAACGTAAACCTAACCCTAACCCTAAGGCTAACCTAATGGTAAACCTAACCCTAACCATAATCCTATGCCTAACTCTAAACATAACCCTAACTCTAAACCTAACCCTAACCCACACACTAACCCTAAACCTAACCCTAACCCTAACAGTAACCCTAACCCTAAAGCTAACCACTAAACCTAATCCTAACCTTTAGCATATCCCTAACCAAACTCTACCCCTAACGCTAACCCTGAACCTAAGCTTTAACCCTACCCCAACCCTAACCATAATGATAACCTCTAAGCCTAACAGTAACACTAACACTAACCTTAACTCTAACACTAATCCAAAACCTAACCTCTAACCCTAACCCTAGCCCTGAACTTAAACTTGAACCTAAACTCTAACCGTAAACATAACCTTAACCGTAACCATAAAACTGAAGCTAAGCTTTAACCCTAACCCTAACCCAAACCCAAACTCTAAAACTAACCCTAAACCTAAACCTAACACTAACCCTAACCCTAACCCTAAACTTAATCATAACACTTACCCTAACCGTAACCCAAAGCCTAACCCTAACCCACTTCCTAACACCTTACTCCTAACACTAACCTTAAACATAACCCTTACAATAAGCGTAACCCTAACCCTAACCCTAACTCTAATACTAATCCTAAACTGAACTAAAACACTATACTCAACCCTAACCTTAAACTTAACCCTTACATTAAAACTAACCCTAAACTCTAACCATAAGGCTAAACCTAACCCAAACCTTTAACTCTAACCCAAACCATAACACTAACCCTAAACCTAAACCTAATGCTAATCTCTAACCATAACCATAACCCTAAATCTAACCGTAACCCTAACCCTAACACTAAACCATAACCCTATCCCTAACACCTAACACCTAAACCTAACTCTAACACTAAATCTAAAATAAACCCTAACCCTAACCCAAACTCTAACCTAATGATAAACCTAACCCTAACCATAATCCTATGCCTAACTCTAACCACAATCCTAACTCTAAACCTAACCCTAACCTCACACTATTCCTTATCCTAACACTAACCCTAATGGTAACCTTAACCCTAAAGATAACCACTAAACCTAATCCTAACCTTTAGCATATCCCTAACTGAACTCTACCCCTAACCCTAAAACTGAACCTAAGCTTTAACCCTAACCCTAAGCTTTAACCCTAACCCTTAGCTTTAACCCTAACCATAATGATAACTTCTAAGCCTAAAATCCTAATACTAACACTAACCCTAATTCTAACACTAAACCAAAACTTAACATCTAACCCTAACCCTAACCCTATCCCTAACCTTAAACCTGAACCTTAACTCTAACCATAACACTAACCTTAACCCTAAACATAAACCTAAACCTAAGCTTTAACCCTAACCCTAACCATAAACATAACCTCTAAGCCTAACCCAAACCCTAACCCTAACTCTAACCCTAAAGCAAACGTTAACCTCTAAACATAACCCTAACACTAACAATAAACCTAACTCTAAACCTAAACCTAACCCTAACCGTAACACTATCCCTAAACCTAACCCTAAACTTAAATCAAACCATAAACCTAACCCTAAACATAACCCTATCGCTAACACCTAACACCTAACACTAACCCAAGCCTATCTCTAAAACTAAACCTAAACCTAAACCTAACACTAACACTAACACTAACTCTAAACCTAATCATAACCCTAACTCTAACCGTAACCCAAAGCCTAACCATAACCCACTGCCTATCACCTAACCTAACCCTAACCTAACTCCAAACCTTAAACTTAACCATAACCCTAACACTAAGCGTAAACCTAAGCCTAACCGTAACACTAACCCTAACCCTAAACCGAACCGTAACCCTATACTCTAAACCTAAACCTAACCCTAACCCTAAACCTAATTCTTATCCTAAACCTAACCCTAAAAGATAACTGTAAGGCTAAACCTAAACCTAAGCTTTAACTCTAACCCAAACCATAACAGTAACCTTAAGCCTAACACAAAACCTAATGCTAACCTCTAACCATAAACATAACCCTAACTCTAATTGTAACCCTAACACTAACCCTAACCCATAACCCTATCCCTAACACCTAACCCATAAACCTAATCCTAATCCTAACTCTAACACCAAATCTAACACAAATCCTAACCCTAACCCTAATGCTAACCTAATGGTAACCGTAACCCTAACCATAACCCTAAGCCTAACTCTAACCATAACCCTATCTCTAATTCTAACCCTAAACCTCACACTAAACCTAACCCTAACCCTAACCCTAATGGTAACCCTAAACCTAAAACTAACCACTAAACGTAATCCTAACCCTTAGCATATCCCTAACCGAACCCTACCCCTAACCCTAACCCTGAACCTAAGCTTTAACCATAACCCTAACCTAATCCTAACACTAACCATAACAATAAACTCTAAGCCTAACATTAACTCTAACACTAACCCAAACTCTAACCCTAAACCACAACTTAACCTCCAAGCGTAACCCTAACCCTATCCTTAAACCTAAACCAAAACTCTAACCGTAACCCTAACCTTAACCCTAACCGTAAACCTGAACCTAAGCTTTAAACCTAACTCTAACCCTAACGATAAACTCTAAAGCTAACCCTAATCCTAACCCTAACTCTAACCCTAAAGCAAACGCTAACTTCTAACCATAACTGTAACCCTAACACTAACCCTAACACTGACACTAAACCTAAAATCTAACCCTAACAATAAACCTAACCCTAAACCTATACCTAACTATAACCCTAACACTATCCCTAACCCTAACCCTAACCCTAACCCTAACCCTAACCCTAAACCTAACCCTAAATATAATCCTATCACTAAAACCTAACCATAAACATAACCCTATCGCTAAAACCTAACACAGATCCCTAACCCTTAGCCTAACTCTTAAACTAACCCTAAAACTAAACCTAACGCTAACACTAACCCTAAACCTGATCGTAACCCAAACCCTAACCATAACCCAAAGCCTAACCATAACCCTCTCCCTAACACCAATACACTTACATTAACCTAAATCATAACCCAAAACACTAAGTGTAAACCTAACCCTACTCTTAACAATAAACTGAACCCTAAAACAAACCATAAACCAAAACTCTAACCCCTAACCTAACCCTAATCCTAAACCAAACAGTTACCCTAACACTAACCCTAAACTCTAACCATAACCCTAACCATAACTTTTAACTCTAACCCAAACTCTAACCCTAGCCCTAACCCTAACCCTAAAACTAATGCTAAACTCTATCAATAACCGTAACCCTAACCCTAACCCTAAATTTTAATCCTAACCGTAACCATAAACCTAAGCATAACTTTGACCCTCTCCCTAACACCTAACCCCTAACCCTCACCTTAATCATAACCCTAAAACTAAGCGTAACCTTACCCTAACCCTAACAATAAACCTAACCCTAAACCAAACCATAACCAAAACTCTAACACTAAACCTAACCGTAACCGTAAACCTAACACTTACCCTAACACCAACCCAAAACTCTAACCCATACCCTAACCCTAACCCTAACCCTAAACCTAACGCTAACCTCTAACCATAACCGTAACCCTAAAAGTAACCCATAAAACGAACCCTAACACTAAATTCTAATTCTAACCCTTACCATAACCCTAACCATAACCCTAAACATAATCCTAATCCTAACCTAACTATAATCTAACCATAACCATTACCCTATCCCTAACAACTATCCCCTAAAATTAACCTTAACCCTAACCCAAAATTGTAATCCTAACCCTAAACCTAACACTAACCCTAATACCAACCCTAACCTCTAACACTAACCCTAACACTAAACCTTTCCCTAACCCTAACCCTAAACCTAACACTAACCCTAAATTCTAACGCTAACCCGAACCCTAACCCAACCCCTAACCTAAATGTAATTGTAACCCTAACCATAACCCTAAGCCTAGCCCTAACCCAAACACTAACCCTATCCCTAACCCTAATGCTAACCCTAACCCTAAAACTAAGCTTTAACCTGAACCCTAACCATGACCCTAAAAATAGCATCTAAACCTCATCCTAACAGTAACCCTAACCCTAACCACAAACTCTATCACTAAACCTAACACTAACCTCTAACCATAATCCTAACCATAACCCTAAACCTAACCCTAGCACTAACGCTAACCCTAAGCTTAACCCCTCACATTACGCCCTAAAACAAATCCTAACCCTAACCCTAACAGTAAACCTAACCCTAATCCTACCCTAAACCAAACCCTATCCCTAACAGCTAACCCCTAACCCTAACGCTAAACCAAACCATAAAACTAACAATAAAACTAACGCTATACCTAACCCTACCATAAGCCTAACCTTAAACCTAATTGTAATGCTAAACCTAACCGTAACCCGAAGACTAACCGTAACCCTAACCATAACACAAACACTAAATCCTAAACCTAAACTTAACACTAACGCTAACACTAACCCTAACCCTAAACCTAAACCTAACCCTAAACCTAACTCTAAACCTAAACCTAACCCTAACACTACTCCTAAACCTAACCCTAACCCTAACACTAACCTCTAAACCTAAACATACCCCTAACTGTAAACTTAACCCTAAACCTAAACACTAACCCTAACCTATCCCTAACCCTCACGCTAACCCTAACACTAACCTAAGCTTTAAACTTAACCCTAATCCTCACCCTAATGATAACTTCTAAGCCTCACGCTTACCCTCACCCTAACGCCAAAATCTATCACCAAACCTGACGCCAACCTCTAATCCTAACCCTAATCCTAACCATAACCCTAACCCTAACCGTAACCTTAACACTAACCCTAACCCTAAACCTAACATTAATCCTTACCCTAAACCTAAGTTTTATCCCTAACCCTAACCCTAACCCTAAAGTCTTACTATAACACTAACCCTAACCCTAAACCTATCAATAACATATAACCCTAACCCTAAACCTAAACCTAAACCTAACCCTAACCCTAAACTAAACATAACTCTAAAGCTAACCATAAACCGAAGACTAACCGTAATCCTAACCCTCACCTAACACTATCCCTAATACTAAACCTAACCCTAAAACTAACCCTAACCCTGACACTAACCCTAACCCATAGCCCTATCCCTAACACCTAACCCCTAACCCTAACTCTAACACTAAACCTAACACTAGACCAAATGCAAACCCTAAACCTAACCCTAACCCTAAATATAACGCTAACCGAATTGTAACTCTAACCCTAAAAATAACCCTAGGGCTAACCCAAAACATAAGCCTAACTCTAATCCTAACACCTACACTCACCCTAACACTAATCCTAACACTAAACTCCAAACTTAACCCTAACCCTAAACATAACTCTAACCCTAAAACTAACCACTAACCCTAATCCTAAACTTTAGCATATACCTAAACGAACCCTACCACCAATCCTAACACTCAACCTAAGCTTTAACCTTAACCATAACCCAAACCATAACCATAACCTCTAAGCCTAACACTAGCCCTAACAGTAACCGTAACTCTAACAATAAGCCAAAAGCAAACTTCTAACCATAACGCTAACACTAACCATAACCTTAATCCTATCCCTAAAATAAAATTGTAACCCTAACTTAACACTAACTGTAAACCTGAACTTAAGGTTTAACCCTAACCCTAACCCTAACCATAACCTCTAAGCATAACACTAATCCTAACTCGAACCCTAAACCAAACGCTAACCTCTAACCATAACCCTAACCCTAAACCTAACCCTAACACTAACACTAAAACTAACTTCTAACCCTAAACCTAACCCTAAACCTAAGCCTAACCCTAAACCTAATCATAACACTAACCCTAACCATAAACCGAAGCCTAACCTTTACACTCTCCCTAAAACTTAACCCCTAACCCTAACCGTAACCCTAACCCTAAACCTAAATGTAACAATATCCCTAAACCTTCCCCTAACTTCTAATCCTAACCCTAACCCTAACCATAACCATAACCCTAACCCAGACATAACATTAATCCCTTACCCTAAACCTAACCCTAACACTTAAACTAACCCTAAGCCTGACTGTAATACCTAACCCTAACCCTAACCTGGCATAGCCCTAACTGTAAATATAACCCTAACACTAACACTAATCCTAACCCATAAATCTAACCCTAACCCTAACCCTAACCCTAACCCTAAACCTAAACCTAACCCTAACCCTAACCCTAACCCTAACCCTAACACTAAACCTAACCTCTAACACTAACCCTAACCCTAACCCTATTCCTAAACCTAACACAAAACCTAACTTCTAATGCTAACCTTCACCCTAAACCTCAACCTAACCCTAACCCTAACCATAACACTAACCCAAATCATAGCCCTAACCGTAACTCTAACCCTAACCCTACACTAGCAATAACACTAACCCTAACCCATAACACTATCCCAAACACCTAACCCATACATCTAACCATAACCCTAACCTAAATCTAACCCTAACCGTAACACTAACCTAATTGTAACCCTAACACGAACCATAACCCTAAGCCTAAGAAAAACCCTAACACTAACTCTAAACCTAAACATAACCCTCAAACTAACCCTAACACTAACCATAGCACTAACCCTAACATCGAAACCTAACCATAAGCTTAACTGTAACCCTAACCCTAAAACTAACCACTAGCCCTAACGCTAACCCTTACCATATCACTAACCCTAACATTAATCCTAACCCTAACCCTGACCCTAAGCTTTAACCCTGCCCGTAACCCTAAACTTAACCCTAACCATAGTCTTTAAGGATAACACTAACACTATATCTAACCCTAAAACAAAAGCTAACCTCTAACCCTAACCATAACCATAACCATAACTTTAAACCTAAACTCCAACTGTAACCCTAAAGGTAAACCTGAGCCTAAGCTTTAACCCTAACCCTAACCCTTACCCTAACCATAACCTCTAAGCCTAACCCTAACCATAAACCTAATGCTAACTCTAACCCTAAACCAAATGCTAACCTCTAACCATAACCCTAATCCTAAACCTAACCCTAACCCTATACCTATCTTCTAAACCTAACACTAACCCTAACCCTAAACCTAAACCTAAAACTAACTCTAACCCTAACCCTAAACCTTACACTAACAATATCCCTAACACTAACTCTAACCGTAAACCAAACCCTAAACCTAACACTAACACTAACCCAGTTGCTACCAACTAACCCCTAATGCTAATCCTAAATCTAACACTAACCCTAAACCTAACCACAACCCTAACACTAACCCTAACCCTAATACTAACCCTAACACTCACCCTAAATCTAATCATAACCCTAAATTTAAGCGAAACCCAAAGCCTAACCCTAACCCTCTCCCTAACACCTAACTGCTAACCCAAATCATAATTATAGCCCTAACACTAAGCATAACCCTAACCCTAACACTAACACTAACCATAACCCTAACCCTTCCAGTAACCCTAACGCTAAACCAAACTATAACCCTAAACTTTAACAATAAACCTAACCCTAATACTAAACCTAACCTTTATCCAAACACTAACCCAAAACTCTAACCATAACACTAAACCTAACAATAACATTTAACTCTAAGCCGAACCCTAACCCTAACCTTAAAACTAACGCTAACCTCTTACCATAACTGAAACCCTAAATCTAACCGTAACCCTAACCCTAACCTAACCCTAACCCTAACCCTAAGGCTAACCTAATTGTAACCCTAACACTAATCATAAACCTAAGCCTAACCTTAACCTTCACACTAAACCCCAATCTTAACCCTAACACTAACACTAATCTCTAAACCTAACCCTAACGCTTACCCTAACCGTAACTCTAACCCTAAAACTAAGCACTAACCCTAATCCTAACCCTTAGGATATCACAAACCGAACCCTACCACTAACCCTAACCCTCAACCTAAGCTTCAAAAATAACTGAAACCATAACAATAACCAAAACGTCTTAACCTAACACTAACCCTAACACTAAACATAACTGTAACCCTAACCCTAAACCTAACCCTCAACCTAAGCTTTAACCATACTGTAAACCTAACCATAACCATAAACTCTAAGCCTAACACTAACCCTAACACTAACCCTAACTCTAACCCTAAAACAAAAACCAACCTCTAACCCGAACCCTAACCCTAAACTCTAAGCCTAACACTAACCCTAACTCTAACCTTAACCTAAGCTTTAACCCTAACCTTAAACCTAAGCTTTAACCCTAACCCTATCCGAAACTTAATGCTAACTGCTAACCCTAACCCTAACCCTAAACCTAAGCTTTAATCCTAACCCTATCCAAAACTTAATGCTAACTGCTAACCCTAACCCTAACCCTAAACTCTTACCATAACACTAACACTAACCCTAAACCTATCACTAATATGTAACCCTAACCCTAAACCTAACCCTAACCCTAACCTAAATGTAACTCTAAACCTAACCGTAAACCGAAGCCTAACTATAACCTTAATCCTCACCCTAACCCTATCCCTAACACTAACCCTAACCCTAAACCTAACGCTAACCTCTAACCATAACCATAAACCTAACTCTAACTGTAACCCTAACCCTAACCCTGACACTAACCATAACCCATAACCCTATCCCCAACACCTTACCCCTAACCCTAACCTTAATCCTAACCCTAACACTGAACCTAATGCAAACCCTAACCCTAAACCTAACCCTAACCCTAACTATAACGCTAACCTAATTGTAACTCTAACCCTAAAAACAACCATAGGGTTAACCCTAACCATAACCCTAACTCTAACCCTAACCCTCAAACTAATCCTAATACTAATCTTAAACTAAACTCCAAACCTAACCCTAACCCTAACCTTAACCCTAACCGTAAAACTAACCACTAACCCTAATCCTAAACCTTAGCATATATTTAACCAAACTCTACCACCAACCATAACCCTCAACCTAAGCTTTAACCTTAACCATAACCCTAACCATAACCATAACCTCTAAGCCTAACACTAGCCCTAACAGTAACAGTAACTCTAACACTAAACCAAAAGCTAACTTCAAACCATAACTCTAACACTAACACTAAACTTAATCCTATCACAAAACTCAAACCATAATCCTAACCTTAACCCTAACTGTAAACCTGAACTTAAGCTTTAACCCTAACCTTAACCCTAACTCTAACCCTAACCATAACCTCTAAGCCTAACCCTAACCCTAAATCTAAACCTAAACCAAATGCTAACCTCTAACCATAACCCTAACCCTAACCCTAAACCTAACCCTAACACTAACCCTAACCCTAAACCTAAACATAACACTAACCCTAACCCTAACCTAAACCGAACCATAAAACTAACCCTAACCTTAACACTATCCAACACCTAAACCCTAACACTAACCCTAACCCTAAATCTAAAAGTAACCCTAAACCTATCCCTAACCCTAACCCTAAGCCTAACCCTAAACCTAATCGTAACACTAACCTTAACCGTAAACCAAAGCCTAAACTTTACACTCTCCCTAAAACCTAAACCCTAACCTAACCGTAACACTCACCCTAAAACTAAATGTAACCATATTCCTAACCCTTGCCCTAAACCTAACTTCTAATCCTAACCCTAAACCTAACCATAACCATAACCCTAACCCAGATCTAACATTAATCCCTTACCCTAAACCTACCCCTAACACTTAAACTAACCATAAGCCTGACTGTAATACCTAACCCTATCTCTAACCCTAACCTGCCATAACCCTAACCCTAACTATAATCCTAACCCTAACACTAAACCTAACCAAACATCTAACCCTAACAATAACCCTAACACTAACCCTAACCCTAAACCGAACTATAACCCTAAAATTTAATCCTAAACCTAACACTAAACCTAAACCTAGCCCTTACCGTAACACTAACCCTAAACTCTAACCGTACCCCTAAACATAACCATAAACTTTAACTCTAACCCAAACCCTAAACCTAACCATAACCCTAAACCTAAACTCTAACCCTAACCCTAACAACCCTAACACTAACAGTAACACTAACACTAACACTAACGCTAACCCATAACACTATCCCTAACACCTAACCCCTAAACCTAAGCCTAAACCTTACCATAAACCTAAGACTAAATCTAATGCAAATCCTAAGCCAAACCCTAACCCTAACCCTAATGCTAACCTAATTGTAACCCTAACATTAACCATAACTGTAAGCCTAACCCTAACCCTAAACCTAACTCTGAACCTAACCCTAACACTCACACTAACCGTAAACCTAACCCTAACCATAACACTAACATCTAAACCTAACCCAAACCTTAACTGTAACCCTAACCCTAAAACTAGCAAGTAACCCTAAACCTAACACTTACCATATCCCAAATACTAACCCTAACACTAATCCTAACCATAACCCTGAACCTAAGCTTTAACAGTAACCCTAACCCTAAAATTAACCCTAACCATAAAATTTAAGCCTAACACTAACCCTAACCCTAACCCTAGCTCGAACCCTAAATCAAAAGCTAACCTCTAACCATAACCCTAACCCTAAACTTAACCTTAAACCTAATCCTAAACTCTAACAGTAACCCTAACCGTAACCCTAAACATAAACCTGAACCTAAGGTTTAACCCTAACCGTAACCCTAACACTAACCATAACCTTTAAGCCTAACCCTAACCCTAAAACTAACACTAACTCTAACCATAAATCTAATTGTAACCCTAACCGTACCCGAAACCCAAAGCCAAACACTATCCCTCTCCTTAACACCTAACAACTAACCCTAGCCTTAATCATAACCCTAACACTAACCCTAACCCTAACCTTAACCCTAAAAATAACCCTAACACTAAACCGAACTATAATTCTAAATTTTAACCCTAAACGTAACCCTAACCCTAAGCCTAACCCTCACCCTAAAACTAACACTAAACTCTAACCGTAACACTAAACCTAACCATAAAATTTAACTCTAACCCAAACCCTAACCCTAACCCTAACCCTAAACGTAATGCTAACTTCTAACCATACCATAACCCTAATTCGAACCGTAAACCTAATGCTAACCCTAACCCTAACACCAACTCTAACACATAACATTGCCCTACCACCTAAACCCTAAACCTAACCCTAACCCTAACCCTAACACTAATGTAGCGCAAATCCTAACACTAACCCTAACCTAATGCTAACCTAGTTGTAACCCTAACCCTAACCATAGCGATAAGACTAACCCTAACCATAACCTTAACTCTAACCCTAACCCTAACCCTAACCCTAACCCTCACACTAACCCTAACCCTAACCGTAACACTAACACTAACCTCTAAACCTAACCCTAACCTTAACTGTAACCCTAAACATAAAACTAACCACTAACCCTAATCCTAACCCTTATCATATCCCTAAGCGAACCCTACCCCTAACACTAACACTCAACCTAAGCTTTAACCCTAACCATAACCCTAACCATACCATAACCTCTAAGCTTAACACTAACCCTAACACTAACTCTAACTGTAACCTGAAAACAAAAGCTAACCCCTAACCATAATCCTGACCCTAACCTTAATCATAACCATAAACTCTAACCATAACCCTAACCGTAAGCCTAACCGTAAACCTGAACTTAAGCTTTAACCCTAACCCTAAAACTAACCCTAACCCTAACCATAACCTCTAAGCCTAACACTAAATCTAAACCTAAACCAAACGCTAACCTCTCCACCTAACCCTAAACCTAACACTAACACTAAAACTAACTTCTAACACTAACCCTAAACCTAAATCTAAACCAAACTCTAAAACTAAGCCTAACCCTAAACACTAACCCTAACACTAACACTATCTGTAACCCTAAGCCTAACCCTAAACCGAACCATAAACCTAACCCTAACACTAACCATATTGCTAACACCTAAGCCCTAACCCTAACCCTATATCTAACTCTAAAACTAACCCTAAACCTAAAACTAACCCTAACCCTAACCCACTACCTAAAACCTAACTCCTAACCCTAGCATTAATCATAAACCTAACACTAAGCCTTATCCTAACCCTAACCTTAACACTAACCCTAGCCCTAAACCGAACCATAAGCCTAAACTCTAACCCTAACTTAGCCCTAACCCTAAATCTAACCCTTACCAGAACACTAACCCTAAACTCTAACTGTAAAGCTAAACCTAACCCTAACCTTTAACTCTAACCCAAACCCTAACCCTAACCCTAAACCTAAATTTAAAGCTAACCTCTAAGCATAACCATAACCCTAACTCAATCCATAACTGTAACCCAAACACTAACACTAACCCTAAGCCATAAACCTACCGTTAACAACTAACCCCTAAACATATTCCTAACCCTAACACTAACACTAAATATAAGGCAAACCCTAACCCTAACCCTAATGCTAACCTAATTGTAACCCTAACACTAACCATAGCCCTAAGCCTAACCCTAACCATAACCCTAACTCTAAACCTAACCCTAACCTTCACACTAACTTTAAACCTAACACTAACCCTAATACTAAGCTCTAAATATAACCCTAACCCTAACTCTAATCCTAACCTCAACCCTAACTGTAACCCTAAAGCAAATGCTAGCCTCTAACTATAACCCTAACACTAACACTAACCCTAACACTAACCCTAAAACTAACTTCTAACCCTAACACTAACTCTCACACTAAACCTAAATCTAACGTTAAACCAAAAGCTAGCCTCTAACCATAACCCTAACACTAAACCTGACATTAATCCGAACACTAAACTCTAACGGTAACACTAACCTTAACCCTAACAGTAAACCTGAACTTAAGCTTTAACCCTAACCCTAACCCTAACCATAACCATAACAATAACCTCTAAGCCTAACCCTAACCGTAACCCTGACCCTAACTCTAACCCTAAAGCAAATGCTAGCCTCTAACCATGACCCTAAAAATAACCCTAACACTAACACTAACACTAACACTAACACTAACACTAACACTAACACTAAAACTAACTTCTTACGATAACACTAACACTAACCCTACCCTAACACTAACCCAAACTCATAACCCTATCCCTAACACCTAAACCTAAACTTAACACTAACTCTAAATCTAAACCTAACACTAAATGTAATGCAAACCCTAAACCAAACCCTCAACCTAACCCTAACACTAACCCAATTGTAAACCTAACCCTAACTGTAACTCTAAGCCTAACTGTAATGATAACCTTAACTATAACCATAAACATATCCCTCACATTAACCCTGACACTAACCTCTACATTAACCCTAACCCTAAATGTAACCCTAAACATAAAAGTAACCGCTAACCCTAATAATAACCCTTAGCATATCCATAACCGAACCCTACCCCTAACCTTAACACTCAACCTAACCTTTAACCCTAACTGTAAGCCTAACTATAACCACAACCTCTAAGCCTAACACTAACCCTAACCCTAAACCTAACCCTAAAACTAACCATAACGTCTTATCCTAACGATAACCTCTAACCATAACAGTAACACTAACTCTAACAGTAAACTTAATGCTAACCGTAACCTCTAAGCCTAACCCCACCACTAACACTTATTCTAAACCTAAACCAAATTCTAGCCTCTTACAATAACCCTAACCCTAACACTAACACTAACACTAACACTAACACTAACACTAACACTAAAACTAACTTCTAATCCTAACTCTAAGCCTAAACCTAAACCTAAACATAAACCGAACCCTAAATCTAACCCTAACCCTAACCATAACCATAACGCTAACCTAATTGTAACCCTAACACTTACCATAACCCTAAGCCTAAACCTAAACCTAAACCTAACTCTAAAGCTAACCCCAACCCTCACACTAAACCTAACCCTAACATTAACACTAACAGTAACATCTAAAACTAAACCAAACCCTAACCATAAACCTAACCCTAACCCTAAAACTAACCACTAACCCTAATCCTAACCCTTACCATATCCATAACCCTAACCCTAAGCCTAACCCTAACCCTAAACCTAACCCTAACCATAACTTCTAAGCCTAACACTGACCCAAACACTAACCCTAACTCTAACCCTAAACCAAAAGCTAAACTCTAACATTAACCCTAACCCAAACAATAACCATAACCCTAAACCTAATCCTAAACTCTAACTGTAACTCTAATGGTAACTCTAAACATAAACATGAACCTAAGTTTAACCCTAACCCTAACCCTAACCCTAACCATAACTATAACCTCTTACCTTACCCTAACACTAAATGAACCCTAACTCGAACCCTAAACCAAATGCTAAGCTCTAACCATAACCATAACCCAAACCCTAACGCTAACACTAAACCTATCTTCTAACCCTAACAATAACCCGAACACTAAAACTAAACCTAAACCTAAAAATAACCCTAACCTTAAACCCTAACCCTAACCCTAATTCAACCCCTATTCCTAACCCTAGCCTTAAACTGAACCCTAAACCTAACCCTAACCCTAACACTATCGCTAACACCGAAACGCGAATTATAACCCTCAGCAAACTCGCTAGCACTAACCCTAACCCTAACACTAACCGATCACCCTAATCCTATGAGCTAAACTCAAAACCTAACCCTAACCCTAACCTGAACCCTAACACTAAATATAACCCAAACCCTAAAACTATCGCTAACCCTAACCCTAACGCTAAACTAATTGTAACACTAAACCTAACCATAACACTAAAGCTAAACCTAAACATAACACTAATTCTAACCCTAACCTTAACCCTCACACTATCCCTAAAACTAACCTCTAAACCTAACCCTAACCCTAACACTAAATCTAATGCAAACCCTAACCATAACTCTAACCCGAAACCAAACGCTAACCTCTAACCATAACCCTAACCATAACCCTAACACTAACACTAAACATAACTTTCAACCCTAACACTAACCCTAACCATAAACCTAAACCTAAACCTAAACCTAAACCTAACCCTAACCCTAACACTGACCCTAATCCCTAACAATAACCCTAATACTATCCCTAACCCTAACACTAACCCTAACCCTAAACTGAACCATAACCCTAACCCTAAACCTAATCCTTACCCTAACACTAACCCTTACTCTAAATGTAATGCTAAAGCTAACCCTAACCTTTAACTCTAACCCAAACCCTAACACTAACCCTAAACCTAAAGTTAACCTCTAACCATAACCGTAACCATAACTCTAACTGTAACCCTAACCCTAACCCTATACCCATTCCCTAACACCCAACCCCTAACCCTAACCCTAACCCTAACCCTAAACTTAACCCAAACACTAAATCTAAAGCAAACCCTAACCCTCACCCTAAACCTAATGCTAACCTAGTTTTAACCCTAACCATAACCATAAGCATAACCATAAGACTAATCCTAACCAGAAACCTAAATCTAACCCTAACCCTAACCATAACCCTCACACTAACACTAAACCTAACCCTAACGCTAACCCTAACACTAACCTCTAAACGTAACCCTAACCTTAACTGTAAGCCTAACCATAAAACTAACCACTAACCTTATTCCGTAACCTAATCCTACACCTAACCCTAACCTTCAACTAAGCTTTAACCATAACCGCAACCCTAACCCTAACCATAACCATAACCTCTAAGCCTAACACTAACCCAAACACTTACCCTAACTCTAACCTTAAAACAAAAGCTAAACTCTAACCACAACCCTAAACCTACCCCAAGCTTAATCATAACCCTAAACTCTAACCATAACCCTAACCTTAACCCTAACCATAAACCTGAACTTAAGCTTTAACCCTAAACCTAAAACTAACCCTAACCCTAAACATAACCTCTAAGCCTAACCCTAACCCTAACCCTAAATCTAAACCTAAACCAAATGCTAACTTCTAAACATAATCCTAACCCTAACACTAACACTAACACTAACACTAACACTAACACTAACACTAAACTATTTTCTAACACTAACAATAACCCTAAACCTAAACATAACCCTAACCCTAAACAGTAACCCAGACCCTAACACTATCCCTAACCCTAACCTTAACCCTAACCATAACTCTAAGCCTAACCGTAACGATAACCTTAACTCTAACCCTAAAACTAACCCTCAAATTAACCCTGACACTACCCTCTACACCTAACCCTAAACCTAACTGTAACCCTAAACCTAAAACTAACCACTAACCCTAATACTAACCCTTGGCATATCCCTAACCGAACCCTACCCTTAACCCTAACCCTCAACCTAAGCTTTAACTGTTACCATAACCCTAACTATAACCATAACTTCTAAGCCTAAAACTAACCCTAACTCTAACTCTATACCAAAAGCTAACCTCTATCCATAACATTAACCTTACCCATAAGCTTAATCATAAACCTAAACTCTAACTTTAATCCTAACATCAACCCTAACTGTAAACCTGAACTTAAGCTTTAACCTTAACCCTAAAAGTAACCCTAACCCTAACCATAACCACTAAGCCTAATGCTAACCTCTAACCATAGCAGTAACCCTAACTCTAACAGTAAACTTAACCCTAACAATAACCTCTAAGACTAACCCTACCACTAACACTAATTCTAAACGTAAACCAAATGCTAGCCTCTTACCATAACCCTAAACCCAAACCTAACACTAACACTAAAACTAACTTGTAATCCTAACACTAAGCCTAAACCTAAACCTAAACCGAACCCTAAACCTAACCCTAACCCTAACCCTAACGCTAACCTAATTGTAACCCTAACACTAACCATAACCCTAAGCCTAACCTTAAACGTAACCGTAACTCTAAACCAAACCCAAACCCTCACACTAACGCTAACCCTAACACTAACCCTAACTCTAACACTAAACCAAAAGCTAATCTCTAACCTTAACCCTAACCATAACCATAACCCTAAAGCTAATCCTAAAATCTAACCAAAGCCCTAATGGTAACTCTAAATATAAACCTGAACCTAAGCTCTAACCCTAACCATAACAATAACCATAAACTCTTAGCCTAACCCTAACACTAAACCGAACCCAACTCAAACTATAAACCAAACACTAACCTCTAACCATAACCCTAACCCGAACCCTAACGCTAACATTAAGTCTATCTTCTAACCCTAACCCTAACCCTAACCCTAAACCGAAATCTAAACATAACTCTAACCCTAAAACAAAACCTAAACCTAATTCAACCCCTATCCCTAACCCTAGCCTTAAACTGAACCCTAAACCTAACCCTAACCCTAAACCTACAGCTAACACCAAATCCTGAACCATAACCCTCAGCCTAACTCCCTAATCCTAACCCTAACCCTAAAACTAACTGATCACCCTAGCCCTAAAACCTAACCTCAAAACCTAACCTAACCCTAATCTGAACCCTAACACAAAATCTAACCAAAACCCTAAACCTAACCCTAACCCTAACCCTAATGCTAACCTAATTGTAACACTAAACTGAAGCATAACACTAAGCCTAACATTAACCATAGCCGTAACTCTAACCCTGACTTTAACCCTCACACTAACCCAAACACTAACTTCTAAACCTAACCCTAACCCTAACACTAAACCTAATACTATCCCTAACCCTAACCCTAACTCTAAACCTAAACTGAACCATAATCCTAACACTAACCCTAAGACTATTGCTAACACCTATCCCCTAACACTAACCCTAACCCTAACTCTAAAACTAACCATAAACCTAACACTAACCCTAACCCTACATCTAACCGTAATGCTAACCCTAACTCTAACCCTAACCCTAACCCATTACCCTATCCCTAACACCTAATCCCTAAACCGAACCCTAAACCTAACCCTAACCCTAATCCTAACATAACCCAAACCCTAAACCTAACACTAAATCTAATGCAAACCCTAACCCTAATCCTAATCCTAATGCTAACCTAATTTTAACCCTAACCCTAACCATAACCATAAGCATAAGAGTAATCCTAACCATAAACCTAACTCTAACCCTAACTCTAACCCCTAACACTAACCATAACCCTAACTCTAAAACTAACCCTAAACCTAAACCTAACCCTAAACCTAATCGTAACGCTAACCCTAACCAACAGCCTAAGCCTAACCCAATCCTTAAAAAATAACTCCTAACCCTAACCTTATTCATAACCCTAACACAAAGCATAACCCTAACCCTAAACCTAATCCTTACCCTAACACTAACCCTTACTCTAACTGTAACGCTAAAGCTAACCCTAAACTTTAACTCTAACCCAAACCCTAACACTGACCCTCAACCTAACGTTAACCTCTAACCATAACCGTAACACTAACTCTAACCGTCACCATAACCCTAACCCTATCCCTAACCCATAACCCTATCCCTAACACCTAACCCCTAAACCTAACCCTAACCCTAACCATAAACATAACCCTAACTCTAACACTAGCACTAAATCTAACACAGACCCTAACCCTAACCCTAAACCTAACGCTAACCTAATTTTAACCCTAACCCTAACCATAACCATAAGCAAAAGAGTAATCCTAACCCTAAACCTAACTCTAACCCTAACCCTAACCCTAACACTAAACCTAAACCTAATTCTAATCCTAACCCTAATACTAAACTCTAAACCTAACCCTCCTTAACAGTAATCCTAACCCTAAAACTAACCACTAAACTTAATTCTAACTCTTAGCATATCACTAACCTAATCCTACCCCAACCCTAACCCTCAACTAAGCTTTAATCATAACCATATACATAGCCATAACCATAACCTCTAAGCCTAACACTAACCCTAACACTTACCCTAACTCTAACCCTAAAACAAAAGCTAACCTCTAACCATAACCCTAACCCTACCGCTAAGCTTAATCATGACCCTAAACTCTAACTGTAACCCTAACCTTAATCCTAACCATAAACCTGAAATTAAGCTTTAACCCTAACCCTAAAACTAACCCTAAACCTAAACATAACCTCTAAGCCTAACCCTAACTCTAAACCTAAACCAAATGTTAACCTCTAAACATAACCCTAACCCTAACACTAACACTAACACTAAACTAACTTCTAACCCGAACACTAACAATAACCCTAAACCTAAACATAACACTAACCCTAACCCTTACCCTAAATACTAAACACAGACCCTAGCACTATCCCTAACCCTAAACCTAACCGTAAATGGAACAATAAACCTAACGCAAATCCTAACCTTATCGCTAACACCTAACCCCAAAACCTAATCCTAAACCTAACTCTAAAACTAACAATAAACCTAACCCTAACCCTAACCCTAACCCTAACCCTAGCCATAAGCCTAAGCATAACCCAAAACATAACACTAACTATAACTGTAACACTAACCCTCACACTAAACCTAACCCTAACGCTAACACTAACACTGACCTCTAAACCTACCCCTAAAACTAAAAATAACCCTAAACCTAAAAATAACCACTAACCATAAACCTAACCCTTAGAATATACCTAAGCGAACCCTACCACTAACCCTAACCCTCAACCTAAGCTTTATCTCTAACCCTAACCCTAACCATAACCATAACCACTAAGCCTAACACTAACCCTAACATTTACCCTAACTCTAACCCTAAACCAAAAGCTAACCTGTAACCATAACCCTAACCCTAACCCTAACATTAGTCCTAACCCTAAACTCTAACCATAACCCTAACCTTAACCCTAACTGTGAACCTGAACTTAAGCTTTAAACCTAACCCTAACCCTAAACATAACTCTAATCCTAAAACAAAGCTAAACTCTAACAATAACACTAACCCTAACCATAAATTTTAACCTACCTAATCCTAAACTCCAACCGTAACAATATCTGTAACTCAAAACATAAACCTGAACCTAAACTTTAACCGTAACCCTAACCCTAACCCTAACCCTAACCATAAACCCTAAGCATAACCCTAACCCTAAACCTAACCCTAACTCGCAGCCTAAACAAAATACTAACCTCTAAACCTAACCCTATACCTAACCCTAAACCTAACACTAAACCTATCTTCTAATCCTAAAACTAACCCTAACACTAACCCTAAACCTAAACCTAAGCCTAACCCTAAACCCAACATTATCCCTAACCCTAAACCGAACCCTAAACCTAACCCTAAACCTAACACTAACACTAAATCTAATGCAAACCTAACCCTAAAAATAATGTTAACCTAATTGTAACACTAACCCTAACCATATGCCTAAACCTAACCCGAAACATAACCCTAACTATAACCGTAACCCTAACCCTCACACTAACCATAACCCCAACACTAACACTAACTTCTAAACCTACCCCTAAACCTAACCGTAACCTTAAACCTAAAACTAACCACTAAACCTAAACCTAACCCTTAGCATATACCTAACTAAACCCTACACCTAAACCTAACCCTCAATCTAAGCTTTAACTCTAACCGTAACCCTAACCAAAACCATAAAATCTAAGCCTAACACTAACCCTAACACTAACACTTACTGTAACCCTAAACCAAAATCTAACCTCCAACCATAATCCTAACCCTAATCCTAACACTAAACATAACTCTAATCCTAAAACAAAGCTAAACTCTAACCATAACCCTAACTCTAACCATAAATTTTAACCTAATCCTTAACTCTAACTGTGACAATATCTGTAACTCGAAATGTAAATGTGAACATAACTTTAACCGTAAACCTAACCCTAACCATAAACCCTAAGCCTAACCCTAACCCCAAACCTAACCCTAACTAGAACGCTAAACCAAATGCTAACCTCTAACCGTAACCCTAAACCTAACCCTAAACCTAACACTAAACCTATCTTCTAATCCTAAAACTAACCCGAACGCTAACCATCAACCTAAACCTAACCTGAACCCTAACCCTAAACCCAACACTATCCCTAACCCTAAACCTAACCCTAACCCTAACATAATCGCTAAAACCTAACCCCTAACCCTAACACTAACCCTAACTGTAAAACCTACTCTAAACCTAAACCTTACCCTAGCCCTAACCCTAACCCTAAATCTAACCCTAAACCTAATCCTAATCCTAACCCTAACTGAAACACAAAGCCTAACCCTAACCCTCTCCCTAACACCTAACTCCTAACCCTAACCGTAAACATAACACTAACACTAAGCGTAACCCTAAACCTAACCCTAACACTAATTCTAACCCTAAACTGATCTATAACCCTAAATTTTAACTCTAAACCTAAACCTAACCCTTACACTAACACTAACCCTAAACTCTAACCTTACCCCTAAACATAACCATAACCTTTATCTCTAACCCAAACCCTAAACCTAACACAAACCTCTAACCATAACCATAACCTCTAATCCATACACTAATCCTAACACTAACCCTAACCCTAAAACTAGCCCTAAATCATAACATTATCCCTAACACCTAACCCCTAAACCTAACCCTAACCCTAACACTAAATCTAACGCAAACCCTAACCCTAACCCTAATGCAAAACTAATTGTAATCCGAAACCTAACCATAACCCTAAGGCTAAACCTAACTCTAACCCTATCCCTTACCCTAACACTCACACTAACCCTAACCCTAAACCTAACCCTAACAGTAACTTCTAAACCTAACCCTAACCTTAACCGTAACCCTAACCCTAAAACTAACCACTAACCCTAATCCTAACCCTTAGCATATCCGTAACCAAACACTACCACTAACCCTAACCCCACCTAATCTTTAACAATACCAAAAACATAACCATAACCATAACTTCTAAACCTAATACTAACCCTAACCCTAACACTAACCCTAAAACAAAAGCTAACCTCTAACCATAACCCTAACTCTAACCCTAAACTTAATCCTAAACCTAAAATCTACCCGTAACTGTAACTTTAACCCTAACCATAAACATGTACTTAAGCTTTAACCCTAACCCTAACCATAACCTCTAAACCTAACCCTAACCTAACCATAATTCTAACACTAAACCAAACACTAACCTCTAAACATAACACTCACCCTATCACTAACACTAAAACTAACTTCTAAGCCTAAGACTAACCCTAAACATAAACGTAAACCTAACCCTAATCCTAACCCTAACCCTAAACACTCACCCTAACCCTAACCATAACAATAAGACTAACCCAGATCTAACATTAATCCCTGACCATAACCTTAACTCTAACCCTAACATTAACACTAAAACTAAGTTCTAATCCTAAGACTATCCCTAACCCTAAACAAAAAACTAACCCTAATCCTAACCCTAACACTAAACCCTCAACCTAATCCTAACCATAACAATAAGACTAACCCAGACCTAACATTAATCCCTTACCCTAAACCTAACCCTCACACTTAAACTAACCCTAAGGCTGACTGTAATACCTAACCCAGCACTAGCATAACCCTAACCCTAACTCTAACCCTAACCCTAACCCTACCCTAACCGTAACACATACAAGTAACCCTATCCCTAAAACTAACACTATCACTAACACCTAACGCTAACCCTAACCCTAAACCTATCTCTAACCCTGACCCTAAACCTAACACTAAACCTAACTTCTAACCCTAACCCTCACCGTAAACCTCAACCTAAGCCTAACCCTAACCCTAAACTCTAACCCTAAGCGTAACCTTAACCTTAACCCTAACCCTAACAATAACACAAACCGTAACCCATAATACTATCCTTTTAGGAATCTAACCCTAAACCTAAACCTACACCTAAACCTAACCCTAACCGTAACCCTAACCATAAGGCCAACCTAATTGTAACCCTAACACTAACCATAACCATAACCCTAAGCCTAATGCTAACCCTAACCCTAACTATACACTTAACCCTAACCCTCACATGTACCGTAATCCTAACCCTAACATTAACATTAACATCTAAACCTAACTCCAATGCTAACCATAACCCTAACTGTAAAACTAACCACTATCACTAATCCTAACAATTACCATGTCCCGAACCCTAACACTAATCCTAACCCTAACACTGAACCTAAGCTTTAATAATAAAATTAACCCTAAATGTAACCCTAATCATAACCTCTAAGCCTAACCATAACAATAACACTAACAATAACCTAACAATAACAATAACACTACCCCTAACTCTAACCCTAAAAACAAAAGCTAACCTCTAACCATAACCGTAACCCTTACCATAGCCTTAAACCTAATCCTAAACTCTAACAGATAACTCTGTCCCTAACACCTAACCCCTAAACTTAACCCTAACCCTAACCCTAACACTAAGCTCTAAATCTAACCCTAACCCTAATACTAACCCTAACCGTAAAACTAACCACTAACCCTAATCCTAACCCCTAGCATATCCCTAACCAAACCCTACCCATAATACTAACCCTAAACCTAACCTTTAAACCTAACCGTAACCTTAACCATAACCATAAATTCTAAGACAAACACTAACCATAACAATAACCCTTACTCTAACCCTAAACCAAAAGCTAACCTTTAACCATAACCATAACCCTAACCCTAACCTTAATCCTAACCCTAAACTCTAACCGTAACCTTAACCTTAACCCTAATTGTAAACCTGAACTTAAGGTTTAACCCTAATACTAACCCTAACCATAACCTCTAAGCCTAACCCTAACACTAACACTAATTATAAAACTAAACCAAACGCTAGCCTTACCATAACCCTAAACCTAACACTAACACTAACACTAAAAGTAACTTCTAATCCTAACCCTAACCCTAAACCTAAACCTAAACCTAAACCGAACCCTAACTCTAACCCTAACCCTAACCCTAACGCTAACTAATTGTAACTCTAACACTAATCATAACCCTAAGCTTAACCCTAAACCTAACCCTAACTCTAAACCTAACCATAACCCTCACACTAAACCTAACCCTAACTCTAGCACTAACACTACTATCTAAACCTAATCCAAACCATAACCATAACCCAAACCCTAAAACTAACCACTAACCCTAATCCTAACCCTTACCATATCCCTAACACTAACCCTAAGCCTAAGCCTAACACTGAACCTAAGCTTTAACCCTAACCCTAACCGTAAACCTAACCCTAAACATAACTTCTAAGCCTAACACTAACCCTAACTCTAACCCTAAACCAAAAGCTAACTTCTAACGATAACCCTAACCCTAACATAACCCTAAACCTAATCCCAAACTCTAACCATAAACCTAACGGTAACCCTAAACATAAACCTGAACGTAAGCTTTAACCTTAACCCTAACCATAACCATAACCTCTAAGCCTAACCCTACAACTAAACCTAAACCTAACTCAAACACTAAACCAAACGCTAACCTCTAACCATAACCCTAACCCTAACTCTAATGCTAACACAAAATCTATCTTCTAACACTAACCCTAACCGTAACCCTAAACCTAAACCTAAACCTAAATATAACCCTAACACAAACCATAACCATAACCCTAATTCGACCCCTAATCGTAACCCTAGCCTTAAACTAAACCTTAAACCTAACCCTAAACCTTACCCTTTCATTAACCCTGAACCCCTAACCCTAACCCTAAATCCCTAGCCCTAACCCTACCCCTAACACTAACCCTAACCCATCACCCAATCTCTAAAACCTAACCCCAAAACCTAACACTAACCCTAACCTGAACCCTAACACTAAATCTAACCCAAACCCTAAACCTAACGCTAACCTAATTGTAACACTAAACCTAACTATAACCCCAAGCCTAACCCTAAACATAACCCTAATTCTAACACTAACCTTAACCCTCACACTAACCCTAACACTAACCATAATACTAACCTCTAAACCTAACCCTAAGCCTAACCCTAACCCTAACACAAACCCTAACATTAAATCTAACTCAAAGCCTAACCCTAATTCTAACACTAAAGCAAACGCTAACCTCTAACAATAACCCTAAACCTAAACCTAAATTTTAACCTAACACTAACCCTAACAATAACCTTAACTCTAACCCTAAACCAAAAGCTAACCTCTAACCATAAACCTAACCAAACCTAACATTAATCCTAACCCTAAACTCTAACTGTAACCCTAACCTTAACCCTAACCATGAATCTGAACTTAAGCTTTAACACTAACCCTAACCCGAACCCTAAACATAACTCTAATTCTAAAACAAAAGATAAACTCTAACCATAGCCCTAAATCTAACCATACATTTTAACCTAATCCTAAACTCTAACCGTAACCCTATCTGTAACTCGAAATATAAACCTGAACCTAAACTTTAACCGTAAACCTAACCCTAACCCTAACCATAAATCCTAAGCCTAACCCTAACCCTAAACCTAACCTTAACTCACAGCCTAAACCAAATGCTAACCTCTAAACCTAACCCTAACACTAACCCTAAACCTAACACTAAAACTATCTTCTAATCCTAAAACTAAACCTAACCCTAACCCTAAACCTAAACCTAAACCTAACCCTAACCCTAAAACCAACTTTATCCCTAACTCTAACCCTAACCCTAAACCGAACCCTAAACCTAACCCTTACCCTAACCCTATCGCTAAAACCTAACCAATAACCCTAAACCTAACCCTAACTGTAAAACCTACTCTACACCTAACACTTACCCTAACCCTAAACCTAACCCTAACTCTAACCCTAAACCTAAACAGAACTATAACCCTAAAATTTAAACTTAAACCTAACCCTAAACCTAAACCTAACCCTTCCCCAACACTAACCCTAATCTCTAACCGTACCCCTAAACATAACTATAACCGTTAACTCTAACCCAAACCCTAAACCTAACCCTTAACCTAACGCAAACCTCTAACCATAACCATAACCTCTAAGCCTAACACTAACCCTAACACTAACCCTAACCCTAAAACTAGCCCTAACCCATAACATTATCCCTAACACCTAACCCCTAACCCTAACTCTAAATATAACGCAAACAAAAACCCTAACCATAACAGTAAGCTAATTATAACCCTAACCCAAACCCTAACCCTAAACTTAATCCTAAACCTAAAATCTAACATTAACCCTAATCTTAACCCTAACTGTAAAGCTGTACTTAAGCTTTAACCCTAACCCTAACCATACCGTCTAAGCCTAACCCTAACCTAACACTAACTCTAACCCTAAACCAAACACTAACCTCTAAACATAATCCTAACCCTAACACTAAAACTAACTTCTAAACCTAAGACTAACCCTAACAATAAACATAAAACTAACCCTAATCCTAACCCTAACCCTAAACCCTAACCCTAACCCTAACCATAACAATAAGACTAACCCAGACCTAATATTAATCCATTACCCTAAACCTAACACTAACACTAAAACTAACTTCTAACCCTAAGACTAACCCTAACCCTAAACATAAACCTAACCCTAATCCTAACCATAACCCTAAACCCTCAACATAACCCTAACTATAACAATAAGACTAACCCAGACCTAATGTTATTCCCTTACCCTAAAGCTAACCCTAACCCTTAAACTAATCCTAAAGCTGACTGTAGTACCTAACCCTAAGCCTAGCATAATCCTAACCCTAACTCTAACCCTAATCCTAGCCTAACCCTAACCCTAAAACTAACCCTAACCTCTAACACTAACCCTAACCCTAAACCTATCCCTAAACCTGACCCTAACCCTAACACTAAACTTAACTTCTAAAACTAACCCTCTCCGTAAACATCAACCTTATCCTAACCCTAACCTTAACACTCATCCAAAACATAACCTTAACCCTAAACACTAACCCCAAGCCTAACCCTACCCTAACTCTAATAATAACACTAACTCTAACCCATAACACCATCCTTAATACCTAACCCCTAAACGTAACCCTAAACTTAACCCTAACCCTAACCCTAAGGCTAACCTAATTGTAAGCCTAACAGTAACCATAACACTAAGCCTAATCCTAAAACTAATTATAACTCTAAACTTAACCCTAACCCTCACACTTACCCTAAACCTAACCCTAACATTAACACTAACATCTAAACCTAACCCTAACGCTAACCGTAACCCTAACAGTAAAACTAACCACCAACCCTAATCCTAAACCTTGCCATGTCTCTAACCCTAACACTAATCCTAACCCTAACTCTGAACCTAAGCTTTAACAATAAACTTAACCCTAAACATAACCCTAACCATAACCTCTAAGCCTAATACTAACCATAACACTACCCCTAACTGTAACCCTAAAACAAAAGCTAACCTCTAACCATAACCCTAACACTTATCATAACCTTAAACCTAATCCTAAACTCTAACTGTTACCATAACTGTAACCCTAAAAGTAAACCTCAAACTAAGCTTTAACCCTAACACTAACACTATTCCTAAACCTAAACATAACCTCTAAGCCTAACGCTAAACCTAAACCTAAACTAAAATCTAACCCTAAACCAAAAGATAACCTGTAACCATAACCCTAACCCTAACCTAAACCTATCTTCGAACCCTAATACTAACCCTAACCCTAAACATAAACATAAACCTAACCCTAACCCTAAACCTAAACCCTAACCATAACCCTAGCATTATCCCTAACTCTAAGCCTAACCCTAAACCGAACCCTAATCCTAACCCTAACCCTAAACCTATTGCTAACACGTAACCCCTAACCCTAACCATAACCCTAACTCTAAAATTAACCCTAAACCTAAGCCTAAAACTAATCCTAACGCTAACACTAACCCTTACCCTAACTCTAACCCTAAACCTAATCGTAACCCTAAACCTAACCGAAACCCAAAGGCTAATCCTAACCCTCTCCATAACACCTGACTCCTAACCCTAACCTCAATAATAACCCTAACACTAAGTGTAACCCTAATCCTAACCCTAACATTAACCCTAACATGAAACCGAACTATAACCCTAAAATTTAACATTAAAACTAACCCTAACTGTAAACCTAACCATTACCCTAACACTAACCCTAAATTCTTACCATAAAACTAAACCTAACCATAACCTTTAACTCTAACCAAAACTGTAACCATTACCCTAAACCTAATGCTAACCTCTAACCATAACTGTAACCCTAGCTCTAACCATAACCCTAAACCTAACACTAACCCTAACCCATAACTCTATCCCTAACACCTAACCCCTAAACCTAACCCTAAGCTTAACACTAACACTAAATTTAACGCAAACATTAACCCTAAACCTAACGCTAACCTAATTGTAACCCTGGCCCTAACCATAACCCTATGCCCAACATTAAAAAAAAAAAGAACATTAAATTTAACCATAAAACTAACCCTCACTCTAACTCTAACCCTAACACTAACAATAACCTCTAAACCTAATCCTAACCCTAACCATAACCCTAACACTAAAACTAACCACTAACCCTAATGCTAACCCCTAGCATATCCCTAACCGAACCCTACCCCTAATCCTAATGGTCAAACAAAGCTTTAAACCTCACCGTAACCCTAACCATAACCATAACCTCTAAGCCTAACACTAACCATAACACTAACCCTTACTCTGTCCCTAAAACAAAAGCTAACCTCTAACCATAACCCTACCCCGTAATCCTAAACTTATCCTAACCCTAAACTCTAACCATAACCTTAATCTTATCCCTAACCATAAACCTGAAATTAATCTTTAACACTAACCATAACCCTAACCCTAACCATAACCTATAAGCCTAACCCTACCACTAACAATTATTCTAAACCTAAACCAAACGCTAGCCTCTTACCATAACCCTAACACTAACACTAAAACTAACTTCTAATCCTAAAACTAACCTTAAACCTACACGTAAACCTAAACCTCAACAGAACCCTAACCCTAACTCTAACGCTAACCCTAACCCTAACCCTAACGCTAACCTAATTGTAACCCTAACACTAACCATAACCCTAAGCCTAACCTTACCCTAATCCTAACTCTAAACCTAACCCTAACCCTCACACTAACCCTAAACCTAATGCTAACACTAAAATCTAAACCTAACCCAAGCCATAACTGTAACCATAAACCTAAAACTAACCGCTAACCCTAATCTTAACAGTTACCATATCCCTAACCCTAACCCTAACCCTAACCCTAAGCCTAACCCTAAACCTAACCCTAAACAAAACCCTAACCCTAACAATAAACATAACCCTAACCCTAACACTAACCCTAACACTAAATCTAATGCAAACCCTAACCATAACCCTAACCCTAGCTCTAACACTAACACTAAACCTAACTTTTAACCCTAACACTAACCATAACCCTAAACCTAACACTAACCCTAACCCTAAAACGTAACAGTAACCATAACAGTATCCGTAACCCAAACTCTAACCCTAACACTAACCTGAACCAAAATCCTAACCCTAACCCTAAGCTTATCGCTAACACCTAACCCCTAACACTAACCCTAACCCTAACTTTAAAACTAACTCTAACCCTAACCCTAAACCTATCCCTAATCCTAAACCTAATCATAACCCTAACCCACAGCCTAACCTAACACAATCCCTAAAACATAACTCCTAACCCTAACCTTAATCATAACCCTAACACAAAGTGTAACCCTAACCCTAAAACTAATCCTTACCTTAACAATAACTCTTACCCCAACTGTAATGCTAAAGCTAACCCTAACCTTTAACTCTAACAACAATCCTAAGCCTAACCCTAAACCTAAATCTAACGCTAACCTCTAACCATAACCGTAACCCTAATTCTAACCGTAACCCTAACCCTAACAATAACCCTAACCCATAACCATATCCCTAACACCTAACGCCTCACCCTAACCCTAAACCTAACCCTAACCCTAACACTAAATCTAATGCAAACCCTAACCATAACACTAACTCTAACCTAATTGTAACCCTAACCCTAACCATATCCCTAAGCCTAACCCTAACCATAACCCTAACTCTAACCCTAACCCTAACCCTCACACTAACCCTAATCCTAACCCTAACCCTAACCCTATCACTAACCTCTAAACCTAACCCAAACACTAACCGTAACCCTAACACTAAAATTAACCACTAATCCTAATCCTAACTCTTAGGATATCAGGAACCTAACCCTTCCCCTAACCCTAACCCTGAAACTAAGCTTTAACACTAACCCAAACCATAACCATAACCATAACCTCTAAGCCTAACCTAACCCTAACATTAAGCCTAATTCTAACCCTAAACCAAAAGCTAACTTCTAACCATAACACTAACCCTAACCATAACCTTAAACCAAACCCTAAACTCTAACCATAACCCTAACCATAACCCTAACTGTAAACCTGAACCTTAGCTTGAACCTTAACACTAACATTAACCATAACCTCTAAGCCTAACCCTAATCCTAAATCTAACCCTACAGCAAACTCTAACTTCTAAATATAAACCTAACCCTAACTAAAACCCTAAACCTAACACTAACACTAAACCTATATTCTAACCCTAACACTAACCCTAAACATAACCCTAACCCTAAACTTAAATGCTAACCCCAACCCTAGCACCATCCCTTACAAAAACTCTAACCCTAAACCTAACCCTAACCATAACCATATCGCTAATACCTAACTCCTAACCCTAACATTGACCCTAACTCTAAAACTAACATTAAAACTAACCCTAACCCTAACTCTATAACTAACCCTAAACCTAATCGTAACTCAACCCTAACCGTAACACAAAGACTAACCTTAACCCTCTCGCTAACACCTAACCCCGAAACCTAACCTTAATCATAACCCTAACACTAAGCGCAAACCTAAACCTAACCCTAACAATAACCCTAACCCTAGGCCGAATCATAACCCTAAACTCTAACCCTAAACGTAAGCCTAACCCTAAACCTAACCCTAACACTAAAACTAACACTTACCCTAAAACTAACCCTAAACTCTAACCGTGACCTTAACCGTAACCCTAAACTTTAACTCTAATCCAAACCCTAATCCTAACACTAACCCTAACCTAAACCTAACACTAACTTCTAAACATAACCGGAACCCTAACACTAACCCGTAAAACACTACCCCTAAACCTAACCCTAATTTCTACTACTAACCCTAACCATAAAGCTATCCATAACCCTAAACCTAACCCTAACCCTAACCTAACACTAAACCTAACCATAACCCTTACACTATCCCTAACACCTAACTCCTAAACCTATCCCTAAACCTAACCCTAGCCCAAAATTCTAATCCTAACCCTAACCCTAAGGATAATGCTGACCCTAAAACTAATCCTAACCTCTCACACTAAACCTAACCCTAAACCTACCCCTAAACTTAACCCTAAACCTAACAGTAACCCTATCCCTAAACCTAACGCTAACCCTAACACTAAACCTAAGCTTTAACACTAAACCTAAACATAATCATAAAAATAAAATATCAGCCCCACTGTAATCCAAACCCTAACCACAAACTCTATCACTAAACCTAATGCTTACCTCTAAACATTACCCTAACCCTAACACTAACCCTAAACCTAACACTAACCCTAACACTAAATTAACCCTAACCCTAAACCGAAGGTTTAACCCTAAACCTAACCCAAACCTAAAGCTAACCACTAACCTAACCCTAACCCTAACCCAAACCCTAGCCCTAAACTAAAAAATAACACTAACCCTAACCCTAAACATATCCCTAACATCTAACCCTAACCCTAAGACTAACCTTAAACCTAACCCTAACTCTAAACCTAACCTAAACGTAACTCTAACCCTAACCATAGCCAGAAGCGTAACCGTAACCCTAACCCTAACCCTAAACCTAACACTAACACTATACCCTAACCATAATGCTAACAAGATCCCTAAACCCAACCCTAATGGTAAACTTAACCCTAGCTGTACCTCAACTCTATCCCTAACACCTAACCCCTAACCCTAATACTGAACCTTATGTAAATATTAACACTAAACCTAAGCATAACCCTAAGCCTAAGCCTAACCTGAAAACTAACCCTAACCCTAACCCAAACCTTAACCCTCTCCCTAACACCTAACACCAAAATCTAACCCTGACCCTAACACTCATCCTAACCCTAAAGTTACCATATCGCAAAACCTACCACTAACCCTCACATCTAAACACTAATACTAACAATAACCATAACCTTAACCCAGAACTAACATTAATCCCTTAATCTAACCCTAAACCTACCACTTAAACTATCACTAAGCGTGACCTTAATACCTAAACCTAACCCTAACCCTAAACCTAGCATAACCCTAATCCTAAACCTAAACCTAAACCTAACCCTAACCCTAAACCTAACATTTACCCTAAAACTAACCCTAAACTCTAATCGTGACCTTAACTGTAACCCTAAACTTTAACTCTAATCCAAACCCTAAAACTAACACTAACCATAACCTAAACCTAACACAAACCTCTAAACATAACTGGAACCCTAACACTAACCCATAAACCTACCCCTAAACCTAACCCTAATTTTTACTACATACCCTAACCATAAACTTATCCATAGCCCTAACCCTAACCCTAACCCTAACCCTAAACCCTAACCCTAACCCTAAACCTAACCTAAATGTAATCCTAACCCTAACCATAACCCAAAGCCTAAACCTAAACTTAACACTAACCCTATCCATAAACCTAACGCTAACCCTAACCAAAAACCTAAGCTTTAAACCTAACCCTAACCATAACCCTAAAAATAACATCTAAGACTCACCCTAACACTAACTCTAACAACAAACTCTATCACTAAACCTAATGCTAACATCTAACCATAAACCTAACCCTAACCCTAACACTAACAATAGACCTAACCCTAACACTAACACTAACCCTAACCCTAACATTAAACCAAACCTCTAACACTAACCCTAACCCGAAACCTATCCTTAACCCTAAGCCTAAACCTAACACTAAAACTAACTTCTAACCCTAACACTCACCTTAAACCTCAACCTAACCCTAAACTTAATCGTAACACTAACCCAATCCCTACTCCTAACCATAAACTCTAACCTTAACCCCAACCCTAACCCTAAATATAACCCTAACACTAACAGTCACCCTAACCCTTAACACTATCCCTATCACCTAACACCTAAACCTAACCATAACCCTAACCCTAAACCTAACACTAAATCTAACGCAAACCCTAACCCTAACCCTAACCAAGCCTAATTCTAACCTAATTGTAACCCTAACACTAACCATAACACTAAGCCTAAACCTAAACCTAACTCTAAACCTAACCCTAACCCTCACACTAACACTAAAGCTAACACTAACACTAACATCTAAACCTAACACTAAATTAACTGTAATTGTAACCCTAAAACTAACCACTAACCCTAATGCTAACCTTTACCGTATCCCTAACCCTAACCCTAATCTGAACACTAACCCTGAACCTATGTTTTAATCCTAAACCTAACCATAAACCTAACCCTAACCATAACTTCTAAGCCTAAAACCCTAACAATAACCATATCTCTAACACTAAACCAAAAGCTAACCTCTAACCATAACTCTAACCCTAACCATAACTTTAACCTAATCCTAAACTCTAACCATAACCCTAACCGTAACCCTAAATGTAAACCTGAACCTAAACTTTAACACAAACCGTAACCCTAACCCTAACCCTAACAATAACCTCTAAGCCTAACCCTAACCCTAAAACTAACCCTAAACCAAAAGCTAAACTCTAATCATAACACTTACCCTAACCCTAACCCTAACACTAAACCTATCTTCTAACCCTAACACTAACCCTAACCCTTAATCTAAACATAAACCTAAACCTAACCCTAACCCAAATCCCTAACCGTAACCCTAACACTATCCCTAACTCTAACCTTAACCCTAAACCGAACCCTAATCCTAACCCTAACCCTAACCCTATCGCTAAAACCTAACACCTAACCCTAACCCTAACCCTAACTCTAAAACTAACCCTAAACTTAACCCTAACCCTAACACTAACACTAACTCTACCCTAATGCTAAACTAATTGTAACCCTAATCCTAACCATAACCCTAAGCCTAATCCTAACCTTAACCCAAACTTTAACCATAAACCTAACCCTCACACTAAACCTAACCCTAACTCTAACACTAACCTCTAACCCTAACCCTAACTCTAACCGTAATCATAAACCTAAAACTAACCACAAACCCTAATCCTAACCCCTAGCATATCCCTAACCGAACCCTACCCCTAATCCTAACGCTCAAACTAATCTTTAAACCTCACCGTAACCTTAACCGTAACCATAACCTCTAAGCCTAACACTAACCCTAACACTAACACTTACTCTAACCCTAAACCAAAAGCTAACCTCCAACCATAACCCTAACACTAACCCTAACCTTAATCCGAACACTAAACTCTAACCGTAACCCTAAACTTAACCCTAACCGTAAAACTGAACTTAAGCTTTAACCCTAACCTTAACCCTAACCCTAACCATAACCTCTAAGCTTAACCCTAACCCTAACCCTAACTCTAACCCTAAACCAAACGCTACCCTCTTATCATAACACTAACACTAACACTAACACTAACACTAACACTAACACTAAAACTAACTTCTAACTCTAACACTAACCCTAAACCTAAACCTAAAACTAACCCTAACCCTAACACTAACCTAATTGCAAGCCTAACACTAACCATAGCCCTAAGCCTAACCCTACACCTAACATTAACTCAAAACCTTACCCTAAACCTCACACTAACGCTAAACCTAACCTTAACACTAATACTAACATCTACACCTAACCCAAACCCTAACCATAACCCTAACTATAAAACTAACCACTAACCCTAATCCTAACCCTTACCGTATCCCTAACCCTAACACTAATCCTAAATCCAACACTGAACCAAAGCTTTAACCCTAATCCTAACCGTAAGCCTAAGCCTAATCATAACCTCAAGCCTAACACTAACCCTAACTCTAACCCCAAAACAAAAGCTAACCTCTAACCATTACCCTAACCCTAACCATAACCTTAAACCTAATACTAAACTCTAACCGTAACCCTAACCGTAACCCTAAATGTAAACCTGAACCTAAGCTTTAACCCTAACACTAACTCAATCCCTAACCATACCCTCTAAGCCTAACCCTAACCCTAAACCTAACACTGACTTGAACCTTAAACCAAATGCTAACCTCTAAACATAACCCTAACCCTAACCCTAACACTAAACTTTTCTTCTAACCCTAACACTAACCCTAACCCTAAACTTAACCGTAACCCTAACCCTAACCCCAAAACTATTGCTAACCCTAACCCTAAACCGAACCCTAAAACTATCCACAACACTAACCCTATTGCTAACACCTAAACCCTAAACCTAACCCTAACTATAAAACTAACCCTAACCCTAAGCCTAACCCTAATTCTAACCCTAAAACCAATCGTAACCCTAACCCTAACCAAAACCGAAAGCCTAACCCTAACCTTCTCGCTAACACCTAACTCCTAACCCTAACCTTAATCATAACCCTAACACTAAGTGTAACCTGAACCCTAACAGAAACACTAACCCTAAGCATAAACGGAACTATAACCCTAAACTTTAACCCTAACCCTAACTCTAAATCTAAACCTAACCCTAGACTCTAACCGTAACACTAAACCTAACCATAACCTTTAACTCTAATACAAACCCTAACCCTAAACCAAAAACTAATGCTAACCTCTAACCATAACCATAAACCTAACTCTAACCGTAATCATAACCCTCACACTAACCCTAACCATAACTCTAACTTCTAAACCTAACTCTAACCCTAAACACTAACCCTAAACCTAAACCCTAACCCTAAAACTAACACTATCCCTAAACTTAAACCTAACCCTAATCCAAACCCTAGCCTTAACCCTAACCCTAACCCTAATGCTATCGATAAAACCTGATCCTAACCGTAGCCCTAACCCTAATGCAAATCCTAACCTTAAACCTAACACTATCCTCTAACAGTAACCGTAACACTGAGCCTAAACCTAAACTCTAAACCTAACACTAACCCTAAATTCTAATCCTAACGCTGACCCTAGCCCTAACCCGAACCCGAACCTAATTGTAACCCTAATCTAACCATAACCATAAGCCTAAAACTAACCCTAACCCTAACTCTAACCTTTACCCTAACCAAACACTAACCTTAAGCCTAATCCTAACACTAACCCTAGCACTAAGCATTATCTTGACCCTAAACCTAACCACTAACCCTAATTCTAAACCTTACCATATCACTAATACTAACCCTAACACTATACCTAACCCTGAACCTAAGTTATAACCCTAACCCTAACCCTAACCCTAGACCTAACACTATTGCTAACCCTAACCCTAACCCTAAGCTGAACCCTAACCCTAACACTATCGCTAACACCTAGCCCCTAAACCTAACCCTAACCCTAACTCTAAAACTAACCCTAAATCTAACGCTAAACATATCACTAAACCTAATCATAACCCTAACCCTAATGGTAACCCAAAGCCTAAACCTAACACTCTCAATAACACCTAAAAACTAACACTAACCTTAATCATAACCCTAACGCTAAGCATAACTCTAATGCTAACCCTAACACTAATCATAATCCTAAACTGAATCAGAACCCTAAACTCTAACCCTAAACGTAAAACTAACCCTAACCCTAACACTTACTCTAACACTAACCATAAACTCTAACTGTAACCCTAACACTAACCGAAACCTAAACTCTAAACGAAAGCCTAGACCTAACCCTAACCCTAACACTAACCCTAACCTAAATGTAATCCTAACCCTAACCATAACCCTAAGCCTAGCCCTAACACTAACACTAACCCTATCCCTAACACTAACGCTAACCCAAGCCCTAAACCTAACCTTTAAACCTAACCCTAACCATAACACTAACCATAACTTCTAAGCCTCACCCTAACCCTAACTACAAACCGTATCACTTAACTTAATGCTAACCACTAACCATAACCCTAACCATAACCCTAACCCAAACCCTAACCCTAACACTAAACCTAACCCTAAACCTAACTCTTACACTAACACTAACACTAAACTCTAACCACAACCCTAAACCTAACACTAACCTTTAACTCCAAGCCAAACCCTAACCCTAACCCTAACCCTAACACTAAACCTAATGCTAACCTCTAACCATAACCGTAACCCTCACCCTAACCATAACCAAAAGCCTAACCCTAACTGTAAACCTAACACTAACACTAACCCTAATCCATAACCCTATGCCTAACACCTAAACCCTAACCCTAATCCTAACCCTAACACTAAATCTAACGCTAACCCTAAACCTAACCCTAACCCTAAAACTAACCTAATTGTAACCCTATCCCTAACCATAACCCTAAGCCTAACCCTAAACCTAACCCTAACTCTAAGCCTAACCCTAACCCTCACACCTACCCTAAACCTAATACTTACCCTAAAACTAACCTCTAAACCTAACCCTAACACTAACCATAACCCTAACCCTAAAGCTAACCACTAATACTAATTCTAATCTTTAGCATATCCCTTACATAACACTAACCCTAACCCTAACACTGAACCTAAGCTTTAACCCTAATCCCAACCCTAAACCTAACCATAACCTGTAAGCCTAAAACTAAACCTTACACTAAGCCTAACTTTAACCCTAAACCAAAAGCTAACCTCTAACCATAAGCCTAACCCTAAACCTAAACTTAAACAAAACCCTAAACTAATTGTAAACCTAACCCTAACCATACTCCAAAGCTTAACCATAACCCAAACCCTAATTGTAACACTAACCCTAAGCCCTAAACATAAAGCTAACACTATCCCTAAGCCTAACCCTAACCATCGACCTAACCCTAACACTAACCCTAACCTTAACCCTGACCCTAACAACTAACCCCAAACCCTAACGCTAAATCTAACCCCAAAATCAACACTAACCCTAACCCTAAGCCTAAGCCTAAGCCTAACTCTAAACATAATAGTAACCCTAACACTAACCATAAGCCGAAGCCTAACCTTAACCCTCTCCCTAACACCTAACCCGAAAACCTAACCCTAATCCTTACCCTAGCACTACATCTAACGCAAACCCTACCCTAAACCTCAACCTAACCCTAACGTGAACCTAAAGGGAATCCTAACTCTAACCATAACTCCAAGCCTAAGCCTAACCCTAAACCTAAATCTAACACTAACCCTAACCCTCACACTAACTCTAACATTAACCCTAAACCTAAAACTAACACCTAAAGCTAACCCTAACCCTAACCGTAACCCTAATCCTAAAACTAATCACTATACCTAATCCTAAACCTTACCCTATCCGTGACCTTTACCTTAACCCTAAACATAATCTGGAACCGAAGTTTCACCCTAACCATAACCCTAACCATAACCTCTAAGCCTAACGTTAACACTAACACTACTCCTAACTGTAACCCTAAACCAAACCCTAACCTCTAACCATAACCGTAACACTAAATCTAACCCTAACCCAAACCCAAAATCTAACCCTAAACTCTAACTGTAACACTAAAACTAACCCTAACCCTAACCCTAACCCTAAACCTCTACCTAACCTTAACCCTAACCATTATCCTAACCCTAATACTAAGCCTAAACCTAAATGTTAACCCTAACCATAGCACTAACCCAAACAGTAACCCTAACCCTAACCTTTAACCCTATCCCTAACACCTAACCCGAAAACCTAACCCTAATCCTAACCCTAGCACTACATCTAACGCAAACCCTAACCCTAAACCTCAACCTAACCCTAACCCTAAAGTGAACCTAAAGGAAATCCTAACCCTAACCATAACTCCAAGCCTAAGCCTAACCCTAAACCTAAATCTAACACTAACCCTAACAATCACACTAACTCTAACCTTAACCCTAAACCTAAAACTAACACCTAAAGCTAACCCTAACCCTAACAATAACCCTAACCCTAAAACTAATCACTAAACCTAATCCTAAACCTTACCCTATCCCTGACCCTTACCTTAACCCTAAACCTAACCATGAACCTAAGCTTTCACTCTAACCCTAACCCTAACCATAACCTCTAAGCCTAACCTTAACACTAACGCTAATCCTAACTGTAACCCTAAATAAAACGCTAACCTCTAACCATAATCGTAACACTAACTCTAACCCTAACCCTAACCCTAACCCAAAATCTAACCCTATACTCTAATTGTAACACTAAACCGAACCCTAACCCTAAACCTAAACTTAAACCTAAACTTAACCCTAACCCTAACCCTAAAGCGAAACCCTAACCCTAACCCTAGCACTATCCCTAAAATTAACCCTAACACTAAACCAAATCCTAGCCCTAACGCTATCAATAAACCTGACCCTAACACTAAACCTTACCCTAACGCAAACAATAACCCTAAACCTAATGCTAACCTCTAACCATAACCGTAACACTAACTCGAACCCTTAACCTTAAACCTAACCCTAACCCTAAATTCTAATCCTAACCCTGACCCAAGCCCTAACCTGAACCTGAACCTAATTATAACCCTAACCCTAACCATAACCTTAAGCCAAAACCTAACCATAATGCTAACTCTAACCTTAACCCTAACACTAAGACTAATCCTAACACTAACACTAACACTAACCTCTAAACCTAACCCTAGCACTAACTGTAATCCTAACCCTAAACCTAACCACTAACCCTTATTCTAACCCTTACCCTCTCCCTAAACCTAACCCTAACCTTAAACCTAAACCTGAATCTAAGCTTTAACCTTAACCCTAACCCTAACCCTAACACTATCACTAACCCTAATCCTAACCCTAAGCCGAACCCTAAACCTAACCCTAACCCTATCACTAACTCCTAACCCCTAACACTAATGCTAACACTAATCTGAAGATTAACCATAACCTGAACCCTAATCGTAACACTAACCCTAAACCCTAACCCTAACCCTAACAATCAACCTAACCCTAACCTTAAAATTAACCCTGACCCTAATACATAACCCCAAACCCTAATGCTAAATCTAACCCCCAAAACTAACACTAACACTAACCCTAACACTAACCCTAAGCCTAAGCCAAACTCTAAACATAATAGAAACCCTAACCCTAACCATAAACCGAAGCCTAACCCTCTCCCTAACACCTAACCCCTAACCCTAAACCATAAAACTACCCCAACCCTAAATGTAACCATAACCCTAACCCTACCACTAACCGTAACTTCTAATCCTAACCCTATCCCTAACCATAACCATAACCATAACCCTAACCCTAAACCTAACATTAATCCCTTACACTAACCCTAACCTTACCCCTTAAGCTAAAGCTAACTCTGTCTGTAAAACCTAACCCTAAACCTAACCCTAACCCTAGCATAAACCTAACCCTAACCCTAACACTTACCCTAACCCTAATGCTAAAACTAACCATAACACATACCTCTAACCCTAACCTTATACCTAACACTAACCCTAAACTCTAACACTAACCCTAAACCTATCCCTAACACTAACTCTAAACCTAACACTAAACTTAATTTTAACCCTAATTCTAAACCTCAACCGAAACCTAACCCTAACCATAAAATTAACCCTAACCATAAGCCTAACCCTAAATGCTAACCCTAACCATAACATTAACCTTACTAACACTAACCCTAACTCTAACCCATAACCCTATCCCTAACATCTAAGCTGTACACCTAACCCTAACCCGTACCTAACACTACATCTAATGAAAACACTAATCCTAAACCTCAATCTAACCCTAACCCTAACATTAACCTAAATGTAATCCTAACACTAACCATAATGCTAAGCCTAACCCTAACCCTAACCTAACTCTAACCCTAACCCTAGCCCTCACAGTAACACTAACCCTAACCCTAAAACTAACCCCTAAATCTAACCCTAACAGTAATCATAACTATAGAACTAATCACTAAACCTAATCCTAACAATTACCCTATCCCTAACCCATACCTTAACCCTAAACCTAATCCGGAACCTAAGATTCACCCTAACCATAACCATAACCCTATCGTTAAAACCTAACCCTAACCCTATGCCTAATCCTAACTCTAAAACTAACCCTAAACCTAAACCTAAAATTAACCCTTACCCTAACCCTAATCTTAAACCTAATCGTAATGCTAACGCTAAACTTAAACCAAAGCCTAACACTTTTCCTAACACCTGACCCCTAAACCTAACCTTAATCATAATACTAACACTAAGCATAAACCAAACCCTAACCCTAACACTGATCATAACCCAACCCTAACCCTTACCCTAACACTAACCCTAAACTCTAAACATAACCCTATCCCTAACCCTAACCTTTAACTCTAACCCAAATCCTAACCCTAACCCAAAACCTAATGCTTACCTCTAATCATAAAAGTAACCCTAACCCTAACCTTAAACCGTAAACCCAACCCTAACCATAAATTCTAATCCTAACCCTGACCCTAGCCCTAACCCGAACCCGAACCTAATTGTAACCATAACCCTAATCATAACCATAAGCCTAAACCTAACCCTAACCCTAACGGTAAACTTAACCTAACACTAACACTAACCCTAAGCCTAATCTTAACATTAACACTAACATCAAAACCTAACCCTAGCACTAACCATAATCCTAACCCTAAACCTAAACACTAACTCTAATTCTAACCCTTACACTATCGCTAACCCTAAAAATAAACCTAAACCTAATCTTGAACCTAAACTTTATCCCTAACCCTAACCCTAATGCTAACATTATCGCTAAACCTAACCCTAACCCTAAACCAAACACTAAAGCTAACCCGTAACCATATCGCTAACACCTAACCCCTAACCCTAACCCTAACACTAACTCTAAAACGAACCCTAAATCTAACCCTAACTCTAACACTAACCCTAACCCTCACGCTAACCCTAACACTAACCGTAAAAATAACGGTAACCTCTAACCCTAACCCTAACCCTAGCTGTAACCCTAACCCTAGAACTAACCACTGACCCTAATCCTCACCTTTAAGCTTTTCCTAACCCTAACCCTAACTCTAACCCTAACCCTAAACCTAATCGTGAACCTAACCCTAACCGTAACCCAAAGCCTAAAACTAACCCCCTCTGTAACACCTAATCCCTAACCCTAACCTTAATCATAACTCTAACACTAAGCGTAAGCCTAACCCTAACCCTAACCCTAAACCTAACCCTTAACTTAACTCTTACACAAACACTAACACTAAACTCTAACCGTAACCGTAAACTAACCTCAAACCCTAACACTAAACCTAACACTAACCCTAACCATAACCATAACCATAATAATTACACTCTAAAACTAACATTGGCCCTAGTGTAACACTAACCCTAACCCTAAACTCTAACCCTAACTGTAAACTTAACTCAAAACCTAACATTAACCCTAACACCAACTCTATCCTCTAACCCTAATCGTAACCGTAACCCTAACCCTAACCTCTAATCCGAACACTAACCCTAACACTAACCCTATCCCTAAACCTAACCATAAGCCTAACACTAACCGTAAACCAAACCCTAACACTAACTCTAACACTAACACTAACCCGAAACCATAACACTAAACCTAACAATAACACTAACCCTAACACTAACTCTAACATGAAACTCTAACCCTAACCCTAACCCTAACCTTAACCATAAACGTCTAAACCTAACCATAAACCTAACCCTATCCTAAATCCTAACCCTAACCATAAACCTAACACAGGCCCGAACACTAACCCTCACCCTAACCCCTAACCCTAACTCTAATCCTAAACTAAATGTAACCCTAGCATTAAATTTAACGCTAAATTAACCCTAACCCTAACAATAACCCTAACCCTAACGATAACCCTAACCTCTAACCATAAACCTAACCCTAACCGTAAACTTAACCGTAACCTTCACCCTCACCCTAATCCACTTATCCTAACAATAACTCTATCTCTAACCCTAAACTTAACCCTAACCCTAACCCTAAACCAACCTCTAACTGTAACACTAACCCTAAATCTAAACCTATCACTAACATGTAACCCTAACCCTAACACTAAACCTAAGCTAAACGTAACTCTAACCCTAACAGTAAAGCAAAGCCTAGCCATAACCATAACCATAACCCTAACACTAACACTAAACCCTAACCCTAAAACTAACACTATCCCTAATCCTAACCCTAACTGTAAACGTAACCCTAACACTAATCCTAAACTTTAACCGTAACACTAACCCTAAACCTAAACCTATCACTAAAATGTAACCCTAACCCTAAATCTAACCCTATCCCTAACCCTAAACCTAAGCTAAATGTAAACTATAAACCTAACTGTAAACCGAAGCCTAGCTATAACCCTAAGCCTAACACTAACACTAACCCTAAACCCTAAACCTAAACCTAACACTATCCCTAACCCTAAACCTAACCCTAAACCTAAACCTAAGCCTAAACCTAACACTAACACTAAACTGTAACCCTAAACTTAAATCTATCCCTACACATAACCCTAATGGTAAACCTAACCCTAACCCTAAACTCTAACCTTAACCCTAACCCTAACACTAAGCATAAATCTAACCCTAACACTAACAAAAACCATAACCCATAACACTATCCCTAACACCTAAACCCTAAACCTAACCCTATCTCTAACCCTAAACCTAACACTAAATGTAAAGCAAACCCTAACCCTAACCCTAATGTGAACCTAACTGTAACCCTAACACTAACCATAACCCTAAACCTAACCATAACTCTAAACCTAACCCTAACCCTCACACTAAACCTAACCCTAACACTAACAATAACATCTAAAACTAACCCTAAATCTAAAGGTAACCCTAACCCTAAAACTCACCACTAACCCTAATCCCAACCCTTACCATATACCTAAGCCTAACCCTAAGCCTAATCCTAACGCTGACCCTAGCTTTAACCCTAACCTAACCCTAAAACTAACCCTGCCCATAACCTCTAAACCTAACACTAACCCTAACACTAACCCTAACTCTAAACCTAAACCAAAAGCTAAATTTAACCATACCCTAACCATAACCTTAAGCCTAACCCAAAGCTCTAACCATAAGCCTAACCGTAACCCTAAACATAAACCTGAACCTAAGCTTTAACCCTAACCTTAACCATAACCCTAACTGTAATCTCTAAGCCTAACCCTAACCCTATACCTAACCCTAACTCTAACCCTAAACCAAACGCTAACCTCGAGCCATAACCCTAAACCTAATGCTAACCCTAACACTAAACCTATCTTCTAACCATAAATTAAACCTAACCGTAAACAAAAACCTAAACGTATTCCTAACCATAACCCTAATTCCTAACCCTAACCCTAACACTATCCCTAACCCTAAACCGAACCGCAACACTATCCCTAACCCTAAACCGAACCCTAAATTTAACCCTAACCCTATTGCTAACACTTAACACCGAACCCTAAACCTAACCCTAACTCTTAAGCTAACCCTAAACCTAACCCTAACCCTAACCCTAACACTAACTGTAAATCTAATCATAACCTTAACCCTTACCGAAACCCAAAGCCTAACCCTAACCATCTCCCCAACACCTAATTCATAACTCGAACCTTAATCATAACCCTAACACTAAGCGTAACACTAAACCTAATCCTAACACTAACCCTAACCCTAAAAGGAACTATACTGCTAAACTTTAACCCTAAACCAAACCCTATCCCTAAACCTAACCCTTACCCTAAAAATAACTCGAAACTCTAACAGTAACACTAAACTTAACCATAACCTTTAACACTAAACCAAACCCTAACCCTAACACCAAACCTAATACTAACCTCTAACCATAACCGTAACACTAACTTTAAATGTAACCCTAACCCTAACCCTAACACTAACCCTAACCCATAACCCTATCCCTAACACCTAACCCCTAAACCTAACCCAAACCCTAACCATAACACTAACACAAACCCCAACCCTAACCCTAATCCTAACACTAACCTAATTGTAGCCCTAACCCTAACCATAACCCTAAGCCTAACCCTAACCATAACCCTAACTCTAACCCTAACCCTCACACTAACCCTAACCCTAAACCTAAACCTAACACTAAATTCTAAACCTAATGCTAAATCTAACCATAACCCTAACCCTAAAACTAAACATTAAACCTAACCCAACACTTAGAATATCCCTAACCATACCCGACCCCTAAGACTAACCCTCAACCTAAGCTTTAAGCCTAACCGTAACCCTAACCATAACCATAACCATAACCTCTAAGCCTTACATTAACCCTAACACTAACCCTAACTATAACCCAAAATCAAAAGCTAATCTCTAAACAAAAATCTAACCCTAATCCTAAACTTAAACCTAAAGCTAAACTCTAAGCATAACCTTAACTGTAAAACTGAACGTAAGCTTTAACGCTCACCCTAACCATAACACTAATCCAAACCATCAAGTCTAAGCCTAACCCTAACTCTAAACCTAACTCTAACCCTAAACCGAACGCTAACCACTAACCATAACCCTAACCCTAACCCCAACCCTAACCCTAACACTAACACTAACACTAACACTAAAACTAACTTCTATACACTATCACTGACCTTAAGACTAAAACTAAACCTAACCCTAACACTAACTCTAAACCTTAACACTAATCCTAACCATAAGCCCTAACCCTAACCCTAACACTATCACTAACCCTAACCCTAACTCTAAACTGAATCATAAACCTAAGCCTAACTATATCGCTAACACCTAACCCCTAACCCTAACCCTAACTCTAACTCTAAAACTAACCCTAAACCTAAACATAACCCTAATCCTAAACCTACCCCTAAACCTAATCATAACCCTAACCCTAACCGTAACCCAAAGCCTAACCCTAAGCCACTCACTAACACCTAACTCCTAACACTAACTTTAATCACAACCCTAACACTAAGTGTAACCCTAAGCCTAAGCCTAAACCTAACACTAACCCTAACCCTAAACTGAGCCATAACCCTAAACCATAACACTAAACCTAAACCTAACCCTAAACCTAAACCTTACCCTAACACTAACCCTAAACTCTAACCATACCGGTATACCTAACCCTAACCTTTAACTCTAACCCAAACCCTAACCCTAACGCTAACCCTAAACCTAACGCTAACCTCTAACGATAACCGTAACCCTAACTCTAACTGTAAACCTAACCCTAACCCTAACACTAACCCTAACCCATAACCCTATCGTTAACACGTAACACCTAAACCTAACCCTAACCCTAACACTAACACTAAATATAACGCAAACCCTAACCCTAACCCTAACGCTAATCTAATTGTAACCCTACCCCTAACCATAATCCTAAGCCTAACTCTAACCCTAACCCTCACAATAACCCTAACCCTAACCATAAACCTAACGCTAACACTAACCTCTAAAATTAACCATAAACCTAAGGGTAACCCTAACCCTAAAACTAACCACTAACCCTAATCCTAACCCTTGCCATATCCCTAAGCAAACACTACCCCAACCCTAACCCTGAACCTAAGCTTAACCCTAACCCTAACCCTAACCATAACCATAACCATAACCATAACCTCTAAGACTAACACTAACCCTAACACTAAACTTAACTCTAAACTTAAACCAAAACCTAACCTCTAAACATAACCCTTGCCCTAAAACTAACCTTAAACCTAACCGTAAACTCTGACTGTAACCCTAACATTAACCATTAGCATAAACCTGAACCTAAGCTCTAACCCTAACACCTAACCCTAACAATAACCTCTAAGGTTAACCCTAACACAAACTCTAAACCAAACGCTAACCTCTAACCCTAAACTTAACCCTAACTCTAAACCTAACCCTAAGCCTAACTCTAACCCTAACCTAAACCTAACTCTAAACCTAATGACCAAACCTAATCCTAACCCTTACCCTATCCCTTACATAAACGCTAACCTAACCCTAAACCTATCCATAACCTTAACCCTAAATATTAACCCTAACTCTAACCCTAAACTAAATGTAATCCTAACCCTAAACCTAACCCTAAGACTAGCCCTAAACCTAACACTAAACCTATCCCTGACCCTAACACTAACCCTAACCCAAAATCTAAGCTTTAACCCTAACCATAATCATAACAATAAAAATGACATCTAAACCTCACCTTAACGCTAACTTTACCACAAACTCTATCAATAGCACTAAAGCTAATCTCTGAACATAACCCTAACACTAACCCTAACATTAACCCTAAGCCTAACACTAAACCTAACCCTAACCCTAACTCTAATGCTAACCCAATCCTAACCCCTCACATTAAGCCCTAACACTAATCCTAACCCTAACTGTAAACCTAACCCTACACTAATCCTAACCCTATCCAAACACCTAACCCCTAAACCTAAAGCTAAACCTAACCCTAAAACTCCTACCCAAAACCTAACCCTAAACCTAATTGTAACCCTAAGCCTTACAATAACCCGATGCCTAGCCATAACCCTATACCTAACGCTAATCCTAACAATAACCCTAATCCTAAGCCTAACCCTAACCCTAAACTAAACCTAATCCTAAACCAAACGACTAAACCTTATCCTAACCCTTACCCTATCCCTTAACTAAACGCTAACCCTAACCCTAAACCTAAGCTTTATCCCTAAGCCTAACCCTAACACTAAAGATAACTTCTAAGCCTTACCCTAACCCTCACCCTAACCCCAAACTCTAACACTAAACCGAATGCTAACATCGAAACATAAGGCTAACCCTTACCCTAATCCTAACCCTAACCCTAACCCTAACCCTAACACTAACACTAACACTAACCCTAACACTAACCCTAACCCTAACCCTAAACCTAAACTCTAAACGTAACACTAACCCTAACCCTAAACTCTAAACGTAACACTAACCCTAAACCTAAACCTAAACCTATCACTAACATGTAACCCTAACCCTAACCCTAAACCTAACCCTAATGCAAACCCTAAGCTAAACGTAACTATAACCATAACTGTAACTTGAAGCCTAGACATAACCCTAACCCTAACGCTAACCTTAACCCTAATCTTAACCCTAAAATTAAGCTTTAACTCTAGCCCTAACCCAACACTAACCGTAACTTCTAACCCTAAACCTAACCCTAACCCTAACCCTAAACTCTAACCATAACACTAACCCTAAACCTAAACCTATCACTAACATGTAACCCTAACCCTAAACCTAACCCTAACACTAAGCTAAATGTAACTCTAACCCTAACTGTAACCCGAAGCCTAGACATAACCATAACCCTAACCCTAACCCTAACACTAAGCCTAAACCCTAACCCTAAACCTAACACTATCCCTAACCCTAACCATAAACCTAACCGTAACCCTAACCCTAAACTCTAACTGTAGCACTAACCCTAAACCTAAATCTATCACTAACATGTAACCCTAAACCTAAACCTAACACTAACCCTAACACTAACCCTAAGCAAAACGTAACTCTAACCCTATCTGTAACCCGAAGCCTAGCCGAAAACCTAACCCTAAACCTAACACTAACCCTAAACCCTAACCCTAAACCTAACACTATCCCTAACCATAACCCTAAACCTAAACCTAAACCTAACACTAACCCTAATACTAACCCTAAACCCTAACCCTAAACCTAAAACTATCCCTACACATAACCCTAATGGCAAAGCTAACTCTAACCCTAACCCTAAACTTATGCCTAACACCTAACCCCTAACCCTAACGCTAAATCTAACAATAAACCTAACCCTAACAATAACCCTAAACTTAACCCTAAATCTAATTGTAACACTAACACTAACCGTAAACCGAAGCCTAACTTTTACACTCTACCTAACAGCTAACCCCTAACCCTAACCCTAAATCTAACTTCTAATTCTAACACTAACTGTAACAATAACCATAACCCTAACCCAGAACTAGCATTAATCCCTTAACCTATCCCTAACCCTAACACTTAAACTAACTCTAAGCCTGACTGTAATACCTAACCCTAACTGTAACCCTAACCCTAGCATAAACCTAACCCTAACTCTAACCCGAACCCTAACCCTAACCCTAACACATACATCTAACCTTAATGCTAAAACTAACCCCAAACCTATCCCTAACCCTAACCCTAACACTAACACTAACCCTAACCTCTAACAATAACCCTAACCCTAAACCTAACCCTAAAACTAACACTAAGTCTAACTTTTAACCCTAACCCTCACCCTAAACCGCAACCTAACCCTAACCTTAACCATAACATTAACCAAAACCTAAGCCTGACACTAATCTCTAACCCTAACCCTAACCCTAACCCTAACCCTAAATCTAACCCTAACCCTAAAGTTAACACTAAACATAACCCATAACATTATACCTAAAACCTAACCCCTAAACCTAACCCAATCTCTTACCCTAAACCTAACCCTAAATCTAAAGCAAACCCTAACCCTAACCCTAAGCCCTAATGCGACCCTAATTGTAACCCTAGCACAAACCATAACCCTAAGCCTAACACTGAACCTAACCATAACTCTAAACCTAACCCTAACCCTCACACTAACCCTAAACCTAACAGTAACACTAACATCTACACCTAACCCTAAAACTAACCATAACCCTAACCCTAAAACTCACCACTAACCCTGATCCTAACCCTTACCATATCCCTAAGCCTAACCCTAAGCCTAATCCTAACACTGACCCTAAGCTTTAACAAAAAACCTAACCCTAAACCTAAACCTGCACATAACCTCTAAGCCTAACACTAACCCTAACTCTAAACCTAAACCAAAAGCTAACTTTAACCATAAACCTAACCCTAACCATAACATTAAGCCTAATCCTAAATTCTAACCATAAGACTAATTGTAACCCTAAACATAAACCTGAACCTAAGCTTTAACCCTAACCCAACCATAACCCTAACCGTAATCTCTAAGCCTAACCCTAACCCTATACCTAACCCTAACTCTAACGCTAAAATACATGCTAACCTCTAGCCATAACCCTAAACCTAACGCTAACCTTAACACAAAACCTATCTTCTAAACCTAACTCTAAACCTAACCCTAAACATAAACATAAACCTAACCCTCACCATAACCCTAAACCCTAACTCTAACCGTAACACTATCCCTAACCCTAAACCAAACCCTAAACCTAACACTAACCCTAACCATATCGCTAACACCTAACACTAACCCTAAACCTAACCCTAAATCTTAAACTAACCCTAAACCTAACCCTAACCCTAACCCTAACTCTAACTGTAAAACTAATCGTAACCCTAACCCTTACCAATACCCAAAGCCTAACCCTATTCTTCTCCCCAACACCTAATTCCTAAATCTAACCTTAATCATAACCCTAACATTAAGCGTAACCCTAAACCTAACCCTAATCCTAAACCTAACCCTAAAAGGAACTATAATACTAAACTTTAACCCCAAACCTAACCCTAACCCAAACCCTAACCCTTACCCTAACACTACCAAAAACCTAACGGTAACACTAAACCTAAGCATAACCTTTAACTCTAAACCAAACCCTAACCCTAACCACAAACCTAACGCTAAACTCTAACCATAACCGTAAACCTAACTCTAACCCTAACCATAACCCTAACCCTAACACTAACCCTAACACATAACCCTATCCCTAACATCTAACCTCTAAACCTAACCCTAACTCTAACCCTAACACTAACCCTAACCCATAACCCTATCCCTAACAACTAACCTCTAAACCTAACCCTAACCCTAACCCTAACCATAACAATAACCCAAACCCTAACACTAACCCTAACCCTAACGCTAACCTAATTGTAACCCTAACCCTAATCATAACCCTAAGCCTAACCCTAACCAAAACCCTAACTCTAACCCTAAACCTTACACTAACCCTAAACCTAACACTAACTTCTAAACCTAACCCTAACTCTAACCGTAACCCTAACCCTAAAACTAAACATTAACTTTAATCCGAATCCTTAGAATATCCCTAACCGTACCTGACCCCTAAAAATAACGCTTAACCTAATCTTTAACCCTACCCATAAACCTAACCATAACCATAACCTCTAAGCCTGACACGAACTCTAACACTAACCCTAACTCTAACCTTAAACTAAAAGCTAATCCCTAACCAAAAATCTAACCCTAATCCTAACCTTAAACCTAAACCTAAACTCTAACCATAACCCTAACCGCAAACCTGAACTTAAGCTTTAACGCTAACCCTAACACTAACACTAATCCTAAAGATCACATCTAAGCCTAACCCTAACTCTAAACCTAACTCTAACCCTAAACAAAACGCTAACCTCTAACCATAACCCTAACAGTAACGCTAAAACTGAAACTAACTTCTAACCTTGTCACTAACCCTAAGCCTAAAACTAAACATAACCCTAACCCAAATATTAACCCTAACCCTAACCCTAAACCCTAACCCTAACCCTAACACTAACACTATCACTAACCCTAACCCTAACCCTAAACAGAACCATACACCTAACTCTAACACTATCCCTATCACTAACACCTAACCCCTAAACCTAACCCTAACTCTAAAACTAACCCTAAACCTAAAACGAACCCTAATCCTAAACCTAACCCTAAACCTAATCGTAACCCTAAATCTAACTGTAACCTAAAGCCTAACCCTAACCCACTCCCTGACACCTAACTCCTAACCCTAACATTAACCATAACCCTAAAACTAAGTGTAAACCTAAGCCTAAATCTAACACTAACCCTAACCCTAAACCCAGCCATAACCCTGAAATATTACACTAAACCAAACCCTAACCCTAACCCCAAACCTAACGCTAACCTCTAACCATAACCGTAAACCTAACTCTAACCGTAACCCTAACCCTAACCCTGACACTAACCCTAACACATAACCCTATGCTTAACACGTAACACCTAAACCTAAACCTAGCCCTAACCCTAACCCTAAACATTAAATTTAATGCAAACCCTAAACCTAGCCCTAACACTAACCTAATTGTAACCATACCCCTAACCATAACCCTAAGCCTAACCCTAACCATAACCCTACCTCTAACCCTAACCCTAACCCTCACAATAACCCTAACCATAAGCCTAACGCTAACACTAAACTCTAAACCTAACCCTAAACTAAGGGTAACCCTAACCCTAACCCTTGTCATATGCCTAACCGAACACTACCCCAACTCTAACCTTGAACTTAAGCTTTAACCCTAACCCTAACCATAACAATAACCATAACCTCTAAGCCTAACACTAACCCTAACACTAACTCTAACCCTAAACCAAAACCTAACCTCTAACAGTAAACCTAACCCTAACCCAAATATTAAACCTAACCCTAAACTCTAAACATAACCCTAAACTTAACCATAAGCGTAAATCTGAACCTCAGTTTTAACCCTAACCCTAACCCTAACCAAAACCTCTAAGGTTAACCCTAACCCAAAACCTAAACTAAATGCTAAACTCTAAACATAACCTTAAACCTTACCCTTACCTTATCCCTAACCCTAACCGTTACACTAAAACTAACTTCTAACCCTAACACTAACCCTAACCCTAAACCTAAACTTAACCCTAACACTAACCCTAACCATAACCGTAAACATTAACCCTAACCCTAACAGTATAAAAACCCTAACCCTAAATGTAACCATAACCATAACCCTATCACTAACTCCTAACACCTAAACCTAACCCTAACACTAACTCTAAAACTAACCACAAACCTAAACCTAAACCTAACCCTAAACCTAATTGTAACACAAACCCTAACAGTAACACAAAGCCTAACCTTTGCCTCTCCCTAACACCTAACCACTAAAACTAACCTTAATCATAACCCTAACACTAAGCATAAACCTAACCCTAACCCTAACAATAACCGTAACCCTAAACCGAACCAAAACCCTAAACTGTAACCCTAAAGCTAACCCTATCCCTAAACCTAACACTTAACCTAACACTAACCCTAAACTCTAACCATAAAACTAACCCTAAACTTTAACTCTAACCCAAAACATAACCCTAACCCTAAAACTAACACTAAACTTAACGCTAATCTCAAACCATAAGCTTAACTCTAACCCTAACCCTAAACATAACCCTAACACTAACCCTAACCCTTACCCTAAACCCTAAATATAATGATAAATATATCACTAACCCTAAACAAAACCCTAACCTCTAACCTAACTGTAACCTTAACTCTAAACCTAACATTAACAGTAACACTAACTCTATTCTCTAACCCTAATTGTAACCCTAACCCTAACCCTAACCTCTAAGCCAAACCCTAAAACTAACACTAACCCTATCCCTAAATCTAACAATAACATTAACACTAACCGAAATCCAAACCCTAACACTAACCCTATCCCTGAACCCTTACCCTAATTCTAACCATAACACTAAACATAACCCTAACTCTAACATGAAACTCTAACCCTAACCCTAACACTAACCCTATAACCCTAACCCTGACCCTAACCCTAACCCTAAACCTATCATTAAGCCTAATGTTAATGCTAACCCTAACCATAACCCTAACACGAACCTGAACACCAACCCTTACCCTAACCCCAAACCCTAACTCTAACCCTAAACCTAACACTAAATTCAATGTTAAACTTAACCCTAACACTAACGATAACCCTAAACCTAACCATAACCCTAACCTCTAACCATAAACCTAAACCATAACCCTAACCATAACCCTAACACATACCCTAATCCACTAAACCTAACCCTAACTCTATCTCTAACACTAACCCTAACCCTATCACTAACCCCCATCCCTAACCCTAACTCTAACACTAATTCTAACCAATACCCTAAACCCTAACTGTAACCCTAACCCAGACCCTAACCATAATCCTAAACCTAACACTATCCCTAACGCTAACCCTAAGCCAAACCCTAACCCTAACCCTAACAATAACCCAAACCCTAACCCTAACCCTAACAATAACCCAAACCCTAACCTAAGATAACTCTATCCTTAACTATAAACCTAACACTAACCCTAACCATAAAAATAACCGTAAGGCTAACTCTAACCATAACCCTAACCCTAAACCTAAGCCTAACCCTATCCTATCCCTAACACTTAACACCTAACCCTAAACCTAAACCTAACCCTATAACTAGCTGTAAACCTAACCCTAACACTAACCCGAACTGCAACCCTAACCCTAAACCTAAGCTTTAACCCTAACCCAACACTAACCCTAACCATAACCTCTAAGCCTAACCGTAACCCTAATGCTAACCCCAAACTCAATCACTTAAATTAATGCTAACATCTAACGATAACCCTAACACTAATCCTAACCCTAACCCTAAACCTAACCCTAAAGGTAACACTAACCCTAAGCATAACCCTAACACTATCTGTAACCCTAAACCTAACTGTAAACCTAACCCTAACACTAACACTAAACCTAAATCTAACCCTATCCCAAACACCTAACCCTTAAACCTAACTCTGAAACAAACCGTAAATGTAACCCTAACCATAACCCTAACCCTAACCCTAAACAAAATCGTAACGCTAACACTAACCATAACCCAAAGCCTAATCGTAACCCTCTCCCTAAAACCTAACACCTAACCCTAACAGTAACCCTAAACCTACCAGTAATCATAATCCTAACGCTCCCCCAAACCTTAACTTCTAATCTTAATCCTAACACTAATCCTAACACTAACCCTAACCTAATTCTAATCCTAAACTCTAACTCTAAACCTAAATCTAACCCTAACCTTAACCCTAAAATTAACTTTAACCCTGACCATAATACCTAACACTAACCCTAATCCTAATCCTAAACCAAAATTCTAATTCTAACCCTAACCCTAAACCTAACCCTAACTCTAACTGTAAACATACTCGTAACCCTAACCTTTACCATAACCAAAAGCCTAACCCTAACCCTCTCCCTAACACTTAATTCCTAACTCTAATCTTAATCATAACCCTAACACTAAGTGTAACCTTAAACCTAACCCTAACACTAAACCTAACCCTAAAAGAAACTATACTCCTAAACTTTAACCCTAACCCTATCCCTAACCCTAAACTTACCCCTAAACAAAATCCCTAACCCTAACTCTAACCCTTACCGAAACTTAACCCTAACCCTATCGGTAACACTAACCCTAACGGTAACCCTAACACTAACGATAACTCTAACACTCTAACACTACCCTGACCCTAACTCTAACCCTAAACCTAACCTTAACCCTAACTATAACCCATAACCCTAACCCTAACACTAACCCTAATACTAAACCGAACGCTAAACCCTATCTCTAACCATAATCCTAACTGTAACCATAAACCTAACCCTAACGCTTACCAAAATTCCTAACGCTAACTCTAATGCTAACCCTAACCGTAATCCTCACCATAACCCTAAACCTAACCGTAACACTAACCATAACCCTAACACCAACACAAACTATAAACGTAACCCTAGCCCAATGCTAATGATAACCCAAACCCTAACCTCAAACCCAAACGCTAAACTTAACACTAACCCTAATCATAACTCTAACCCTAACAATAACCCTAACCACTAAGCATAACCCTAGCCCTAACCCTAATCTTAAGCGTAAGCCTAACCCTATCCCTCAGGCTAACCCTCTAACACTAACCCTTAACGCTAATGTGAAACTAAACCTAACCAAAACAATAACCCCTGACCCTTACCCTAAAACTAACCCTAATCCTAAACCTAAGCCTAACACCTAACCATAATCCTAACCCTAACACTAAACCTAAACCTATCCTTAAACCTAACCCTAAGCCTAACCCTAACCCTATTCCGAACACTAACTGTTACCTTAAACCTAACACTAAACCTAAACGTATCCCTAACCTAAACCTAACACTATTCCTAATCCCAACCCGTAACCCAAACCCTAACCTTTACCTTAACCCAAAACAAAATCTCTAAGCTTAACTCTAACCCATACCCTAAACATAACCCTAACACTAACCCTAACCCTTACCCTAAACCCTAACTATAACGATAACCATATCACTATCCCTAACCAAAATCCTAACCTCTAACCCTAAACAAAACCTTAACTCTAAACGTAACATTAACCCTAACACTAACTCTGTTCTCTAACCCTAATCGTAACCCTAACCCTAACCCTAACCCTAAACACTAATCGAAACCCCAAACCTAACACTAACCCTATCCCTAAAACTAATCATAACACTAACACTAATCGTAATCCAAACCATAACACTAACACTAACCCTATCGCTGAACGCTAACCCTTATTCTAAACATAACACTAAACCCAATCCTAACTCTAACATGAAACTCTAACCCTTACCCTAAAACTAAAACCCTAACCCTAACCCTAACCCTATCCTTAACCCTATTGGTAATTCTTACCCTAACCATAACTTTAACACGAATCCGAACAATAAACCTCACCCCAACCCCTAACCCTAACTCTATCCCTAAACCTAAACCTAACACTAAATTTAACGCTAAACTTAACCCTAACACTAACGATAAACCTAATCCTAACCATAAGCCTAATGTCTAACCATAAACCTAAAACCTAACCCTAACCGTAACCCTAACCCTCACCCTAATCCACTAACCCAAACCCTAACTCTATCTCTAACGCTAACCCTAACGCTATCACTAACTCCCATTCCTAACCCTAAACCTAACACTAATTCTAACCCTAACCCTAAACCCTAACCGTAACCCTAAACCAGACTGGAACCCTAAGCCTAAACCAAACCCTATCCCTAACGCTAACCCTAAGCCTAACCCTAACCCCAACCCTAACAATAACCCTAAACCTAACGCTAACCCTAGCCCTAACCCTAACCCTAACCCTAACCTAACAAAACTCTATCCCTAACTATAAACCTAACGCTAACCCTAACCATAAAACTAACCATAAAACTAACCCTAACCATAACCCTAACCCTAACATTAAGCCTAGCCCTAATCCTATCCCTAACACATAACACCTAACCCTAAACCTAATCCTACAACTAACAGTAAACCTAACCCTAACCCTAACCCTAACCCTAACCCTAACCCTAACCCTAAAATTAACGCTAACATCTAAGCATAACCCTAACACTAATCCTAACCCTATCCCTAAACCTAACCCTAAACCTAACCCTAAGCATAACCTTAACACTATCCGTAACCCTAAAACTAACTGTAAACCTAACCATAACACTAACCCTAAACCTAAACCTAAACCTATCCCTGACACCTAACCCTTAAACCTAACTCTGAAACTAACCGTAAATATAACCCTAACCATAACCCTAACCCTAACCCTAAACAAAATCATAACGCTAACACTAACCATAACCCAAAGCCTAATCATAACCCTCTCCCTAACACCTAACACCTAAGCCTAACCCTAACAATAACCCTAAACCTCCCAGTAATCATAACTCTAACCCCACCCAAAACTTAACTTCTAATCATAATCCTAACACTAACCATAACCCTAACCTAATTCTAACTCTAAACTCTAACCCTAAACCTAACTCTAACCCTAACACTAACCCTAAAACTAACTTTAACCCTGACCGTAATACCTTACCCTAACCGTACCATAAGCCTGACTAGTGATAAACCTAAACGTAATTCTAACCCTAAATTAGAACGCTAAACCTAACCCTAACCCTAACAAGAACACTAATCCTAACCCTAGCCCTAAACTCTAACCCTAACCCTAGCCTTAACCCCAACACTAAACCTAACCCTAACCCTAAAACTAACAATAACCTCTAATCCTAACCCTAACACTAACACTAACCCTAAACCTAACGTCTAACCCTAACCCTAAACCTAAAACTAAAACTCGACCTACCCCTAACTCTTAACCTAACCCTAACCCAACCCTAACCCTAAACCTAAAAATAACCCTAACCCTAAACCTAAACCTAACCCTTACCCTAAACAGTACCCCTAAACCTAACACTAACCATACCCTAAGTCTAAACCTAAACCTAACACTAAACCTAACCATAACCTTAAGCCTAAACATAATTGTCACCCTAAACAAAACTGTAACCCAAAGCCTAAACATAACCCTCTCCCTAAGAGCTAACACCTAACACCTAAGCCTAGCCCTAACACTAACACTAAACCTAACCCTAACCTAACCCTAAACCAACTATAACCCTATCACTAAACCAAACCCTAAACCTAAACCTAACCATAGCCCTCTAAGCCTAAACCTAACACTAACCCTAAACATAAACCTAACCCTAACATTAACCCTAACATTAACCCTATCCCAACAAGAACCCGAACACTAACCCTAACACTAACACGATCCCAAACCCTAACCCTAACACTAAACCTAACCCTAACGCTAACCCTAACCCTCTAACCGTAGCACTAGCCCTAACCCTAACTCTAACCCTAACCCTAAAAAGAACCCGAACACTAACCTTAAAGCTAACCCCTAGCCCTAACCCTAACTGAACCCTAAAACTATTCCTAACCCCAAACACTAACACCAACCATAACCCTAACATTAACCCAAATGAAAATCTCTAAGCCCAACTCTAATACTAACACTAACCCTAACCCTAACCCTAACATTTACCCTAACCCTAACCCTATCCCTAAACATAGCCCTAACCCTAACATTAAACCTAACATTAACCCTAAAACTTACCCTATACCCTAACTCTAACGATAACCCTATCACTAACACTAACCTCTAACCCTAAACCTAAACCTAATGCTAACCCTAACCCTAACCCTGACCCTAACCCTCTAACCCTAACCCTAACCCTAAAGTAACCCTAACCCTAATATCTAACCTTAACCTTAACTCTAAACCTAACCTTAACCCTAAGACAAACCCTATTCTCTAAGACTAATCATAACCCTAAAACTAACCCTAACGTCTAATCCGAACACTAACCCTAAACCAAAACGTATACATAAACCTAACCCTAACCTTAACACAAACACTAACCCTAAATCCTAAACCTAAACCTAACCATAACACTAACCATAACACTCACTCTAACCCGAAACTCTAACCCTAACACTAACCATAACCCTGACATTAAACCTCTAACCCAGCCCTAAGTGTAACCCTAACACTAACCCTAACTATAACCCTAAGCTTAACCTTCGCCATAAACCTAACCCCAACTCTGACACCTAACCTTAAGCCCTAACTCTAACACTAACACTAAGCTCTAACCTAAACTGTAACCTAACCCTACCCCAAATCCTAACCCTACCATCTAACTCAAATGCTATCCCTAAACTTAACACTAACACTTACCCTAACCCTAATTCCTATCCCTAACCCTAACTCTAACCTAACCCTAACCCTAAACCTTACCCTAACCCTGATCCCTATCCCTAACACTAACACTAACCCTAACCCTAACTCTAACCCTAACACCTAACCGTAAGATCTAACACTAATCCTAACCCTAACTCTAAATCTAACCTCTAACCCTAACTGTAACGCTAACCCTAACCCACACCTCTAACCCAAAAACTATCCTTAAGTCTACCACTAATCCTAAACCTAAGCATAACCTTAACACAAACCGTAACACTAATCCTATCACTCATGCTAACCCTAAAACTAACCCCTAATCATAACGCTAACCATAAGCCCAAGCCTAAACCAACTCTAACCCGAACCTCTAACCCTAACCCTACCATAACCGTAACACTAAGCCAAAGCCTAAACCTAACCCTTATCCTAACCCTAACCCTCTAAACCTAACCAAAATCCTAACCCTAACCTTAACCCTAATGGTCATGCTATCCCTAATTGTAACCCTAACACGAACCCTAACCCTAACCATAACCATAACCCAAACCACTAAACATAAACCTAACCCTAAATCTAACCCTGACTGTAACTCTAAACCTCACCCTAATCCATTAATCCTAACCTTAACTCTATCTCTTACACTAACCCTAACTCTAACACTAAGCCCCACCCCTAACCCGAACCCTAACCCTAATCCTAACCCTAACCCTAAACCCTAACTGTAACACTAACACAAACAGTAACACTAAACCTAAACTAACCCTATCCCTTACGCTAACCCTAAACCTAATCCTAACCCTAATAATAACCTTCACCCTAAACATAATCCTTAAAACTAAACATAACACTAACTCTATCCCTAACTCTAACCCTAACCCTAACCCTAATCCAGAACCCTAACCCTACCCATAATCCTAACACTAACAATATCACTAACTCAAACCCCTAACCCTATCCTTAACCCTAAATTAACCTTAAACCAAATACCTAACCCTAACTCGAACCCTCACCCTAACCTTACCGTAACCCTAACCCTAACCCTAATGGTAACCCTAACACTAATACTAACCTTAACCCTAACCATAACTCTAAACCTCTAACACTAACCCTAAACCTAACTCTAACCCTAAACCTAACCTGAACCCTAACACTAACCCCTAACCCTAACACTAACCCTAATCCTAACCCCTAACTGTAACCGTAAACTTAACCATAACCCTAAACCTAACCCTAACCCTAAACAAAATTCCTAACCCTAACTCTAACGCTAACCCTAACAATAACCCTCACCATAACCCTAAGCCTAACCATAACACTAACCCTAATCCTAACACTAACCCTAACCCTAAACCTAACCCTAAACTTAATCCTAACCCAAACAATAACTGTTACCTTGAACCTAACAGGAAACCTAAGCCTAACAATAACCCTAACACCTAACGCTAACACCTAGCCTAACTCTAACAACTAACCATAAGCTCCTACTCTAATCCTAACCCTAACCCTAACCTCTAACCCTAACCATAAAGCTAAACCTAACCCTAACACTAACCTCTAAACTGAACACTATCCCTAACATTAACCCTAAATCTAAACAAAACCCTAACATGAACCGTAACCTTAATCCTAAACCTAACACTAACCCTAACCCGAACCCCCAACCCTAACCCTAACCAAAATCCTAAGACTAACCCTAACTCTAAACGGAACCTCTAACCCTAACCTTAACCCTAAACCTACCATAACGCTAAAACTAATCATAACCCTAAACCTAACAATAATCCCTAACACTAACCCTAACCCTAATGCTTAAACTTACCCTAACCCGGACAGTAATACCAAACACTGACCGTAACCATAACCCTAAATGCTAATCCTAACCATAACCCTAACCCTAACCCTAACACTAACCCTAACCATAACCATAACCGTAACCCCATCCCTAACACCTAACCCCTAAACCTAACGCTAACACTAACCCTAAAACTAACCCTAAATCTAATGCAATCGTTATCCCTAACAATAACCCTAACCGTAACTCTAACCCTAACCTAATTGTAACCCAAAACCTAACTGTAACTCATAGCCTAACCCTAAAACTATCCCTCAAACCTAACACCTAAACCAAACCATAACCCTAACCCTAAGCACAAACCAAACCCTAATGCTAACCCTAACGCCAACCATACCCTAATCGTAACCCTAACTCTAGCCATAACCCAACGCCTAACTGTAACGCTATCCCTAAAGCTAAACTTAACTCTAAACCTAAACCTATCCTATCACTAACCATAACCCTAACCCTCACCCTAACACTAACCTCTAAACCTAAACATAACTCTAACCATAACACTAACCATAAACCTAATGACTAACCTTAATCCTAACTCCTACCCTCTCCATAACCTTAAGCCTAACACTAACCTTAACCCTAACACTAACCCTATACCTAAGCTTCAACATTAATAGTAACCCTAATCCCAAACACTAACAAAAAAGCTAAAACTAACCTCTAACCATGACCCTAACACTAACACTAAAACTGACCCTAATACTAAGCTTAACGCTAACCCTAACCGTCAACCAAATCCTAAAGCTATCCCTAACCCTAACACTAAAATTATCCCTAACACCTAACCCCTAACCCCAAACCTAAAATTAACCCTAACCCTAAGCCTAACACTAACCCTAACCTTAAACCTAAACCTAACCCTAACACTAACTGTAAACCTAACCGTAAACCTAACCCTAAGTTCTAATCCTAACCCTAACCCTAACACTAACCCTAACCCTAAACCTAACCCTAAGAATAACTCTATCTCTAACACCTAACCCCTAAACCTAAAGCTAACCCTAAAGCTAACACTAAATCTTATGCAAACCCTAAACGTAACCCTAACACTAACCCTAACCATAACCTAATTGTAACGCTAACCCTAATCATAACCCTAAGCCTAACCCTAAACCTAACCCTAACTCTAAGCCTAACCCTAACCCTAACACTAACCCTAACCCTAACACTAACACTAAACTCTAAACCGAACCCTAACACTAACCGTAATCCTAACCAGAAACCTAAACACTAACACTAATCCTAAACCTTTTCCTATCCCTAAGCCTTACCGTAACCCTAAACCTAAACCTGAACCTATGATTTAACACTAAGCCTACCCCTAACTCGAACCAACAACTGTAAGCCTAACCCTAACACTAACTCTAACCCTAAACCAAATGTTAACTTCTAATGATAAACCTAACCCTAACCCTAACGTTAACCCTAAACCTAAACCTAAAATCTAACTGTAACACTAACCCTAATCCTAATCCTAACGCTAAACCTAACACTAAGCTCTAAACCTAACACTAACCTAACACTAACTCTAACACTAACCCTAATCCTAACTTCTAACCATAACCCTAACCCTAATTCTAACCCTAACCTCATCGTAACCCTAACCCTAACTGTAACACTAAGGGTAAACATAACCCTATCACTAACACCAAACCCCTAAACCTAACACTAACCGAATCCTAATCCAAATTCTAAACCTAACCGTTACCCTAACACTAACCCTAAACGTAAACCTATCCTTAACCCAAACAATAATCCTAACCCTAACCCTAAAGTTAAACCTAACTCTAAACCTAACCCTAACCCTACCACTAAATATAACCCTAACAATAACCCTAACACTAACATCTAAACCTAACCCTAACCATAACCGAAACCTAACGACTAACCCTAATCATAACCCTTACCAGTTCCCTAACCCTAAACCTAATTGTAACACTAACCCTAACCTTAACCCGAATCCTAATCTTAACGCTCTCCCTAACGTCTAACCACTAACCCTAACCCAAACACAAACCCGAGCCCTAAACGTATCCATTACCCTGACCCAACCCCTAACTAACTTCTAACCTAAACCTAAGCCTAACCCTAACCATAACGATAACCCTAACACTAACCCTAAAACTAACATTAATCCCTTACCCTAACCCTAAACCTACCCCTTAAACTAAGCCTAACCCTGACTGTAATAGCTAACCCTAACCCTAACCCTAACAATAACCCTCACCCTAACCCTAACCCTAAAGTTAAAACATACCTTTAACGCTAACCCTAACCCTAAGGCTAACCCTAGCACTAACACTAAACCTAAGCTCTAACACTAAACCCAAGAGTAAACCTATCCCTAACTCTAACCATAAACCTAACACTAAACCTAACTTCTAAACCTAACACTAACCCTAACCCTAAACCTCAACCTAACCCTAACCATAATCATAACACTAAACCTAACACTAACCCTAACCCTAAACGCTACCCTAGTCATAACCCTAACCCTAACCCTGAACTTGACCCTAACCCTAACCCTAACCTTGTCCCTAACCTGTATCTCTATCCCTAAAATCTAACACCTACACCTAACCATAACCCTAACCCTAACTCTAAAATATAATCCTAAACTTAACCTTAAACCTAACCATAACCCTAAACCTAACCCTAACAATAACAAAACACTATCCCTAACACCTAATCCCTATACCTAACCGTAACCCTAATCCGAACCCTAAATCTAACGCAAATGCTAAACATAACCCTAACCCTAAACCTAACCATAACCTATTTTTACCCCTAACCTAACACTAACTCTATCCCTAACCCTAAACCTAACACTAACTCTAACCCTAACCCTAACCCTAGCCCTAACACTAACCCTAACGCCTAACCCTAACCCTAATCCTAACCCTAACCCTCTAAACCTAACCCTAACACTACCTGTAATCCTAACCCTAAACCTAACCACTAACGCTAATCCTAACGCTTACTCTATCCCTAAACAAAACGCTAACACTAAACCTAACCTTGAAACAAAGCTTTAACCCTAAGACTAACCCTAACCATCACCTCTAAGTCTGACACTAACCCTAACCCTAACCCGAACTCTAACCCTAAACTCTAACTGCAAAATCCCTAACCCTAACCCTAACACTAACACTAACCTCTAACTCTAGCACTAAACCTAACCAGAACCCTAATCGTAACATTAAACCTAACTTCTAACCCTAACACTAACCCTAATCCTAAACACCAACACTAACCCTAACCCTAATCCCTAAACCTAACCCTAACGCTAACCCTAACACTAACAGTAACAGTAAACCTAATCACTAACCCTGATGATAAGCCTAAACCTAACCCTAACCTTTACACCTAACCCTAAACCTCACCCTAAACTTAACCCTAAACCTAACCCTAAACTCTACTCTACCCCTAGCCCTTACCCTAACCCGAACACTAACCGTAACACTAACCATAAACTTATCTGTAACCCTAACCCTAACGGTAACCCTAACACTAACCCTAACCATAACCATAACACTTAGCCTCTAACCCTAAGACTAACGCTAATGCTAACCCTAACCTCTAACATTAACCCTATCTCTAACCCTAAATCTAATCCTAACACTAACCCTCACCCCTAACACTAAAAATAACCCTTAGCCCCAATCCTAACCATAACACTAACCCTAACCCTAAGCCCTAACACTAACCCTAACACTATCCCTAATGCTAACCTCTATCACTAACCCTAACCCTAACCCTAACCCTAACTGTAACACTAAACTGCACACTGTAACACTAACCTTATCACTAAAACTAAAACTAACCCTAACCCTTACCTCTAACACTCACCGTAAACCTAATCGTAAACCTAAACCTAACCGTAACCCTAACCCTAACCCTAAACTCTTACCCTAACCATAACCCTAACCCTGAAACTAACCCTAACACTAACCTTAACCCTAGCCCTAACACTAACCCTATGCCTAACATCTAACCCCTAACCCTAACCCTAAAGCTAAACCTAACACTAACACTAACCATAAAACTGAACCTAACGCTAACCCTAACACTAACCTAAACCTAATCATAACCTTAAACCTAACCATAATGCAAAGCCTAACCTTAAACCTATCTATATCACCTAACCCATAACAATAACCCTATCCCAGACTCTATCCCTAAGACTAACCCTAAACATAATCAAAAACTATAACCCTAACCCTAACCCTAACCATAAAACCGTAATCATAACCCAAACATTAACACTAACCCTAAACCTAACCCATAACCTCAAATTATCACCCCAACCCTAACCCTTACAATAATACTAACACTAACCCTAAAACCTAACACTAGCACTCAACCTAACCCTAACCCGAAACCTAACCCTAATCGCTATCCTAATGCTAACCCTAACCCTAAACCGAACATTAACCATAACCTTAAACGTAAACATAAACGTAACCCTAACCCTAACCGTAACCCTAAGAATAACACCAACCTTAACCCTAACACTTAACCGCTAACCCTAACCCTAAGACTAACCCTAACGTCTAACACTAACCCTATCCCTAATCCTAAACCTAATCCTAACCCTAACCCTAAAGTGCAAAATCTAACCATACCCAAATGCTAACCCTAACCCTAAACCTAAACCTTACCCTAAACCTAAGAATAACCCTAAACCTATCCATAATCCGATGCCTAACCCTAACCCTATTCCTCACACCTAACCCCTAAACCTAACCCTAACCCTACCCTAACCCTAATCCTATCCCTAAAACCTAACCCTTAACCCTAAAGCTAAACCTAACCCTAAAACTAACACTAAACCTAAAACTAACCCTAACCCTACCCTAAGCCTAACATTAAACCTAATTGTAACACTAAGCCTTAGAGTAACCCAAAGCCGAGCCATAACCCTATAGTTAACCCTAACCCTAACTCTAACCCTAACCATAACCCTAACCTACAACTAACCCTAATAATATCATTAACACCTAAACACTAACCATAACACAAACCCTAACGCTAACTCTAACCCTAACCCTTGTATTAAGCCAAACCATAACCCTATCCCTAATCCTAAAACTAAGCATAACTCTAACCCTAAACCTAACTCTAACCCTAACCATAACCTAAACTCTAGCCCTAACCCTAACTCTAAACCTAAACCTAACCCTAACCCTATCCCTAATCCTTAACACTAACCCTAAACCTAACCCTAACATTATCCCTAATCCCTAACACTAACCCTAACCCTAACCCTAACCCTACTCCTATCCCTAATCCCTAACACTAACACTAATCCTAACCCAAACCCTAACCCCGAAACCCTAACCCTAAACCTAACCCAAACACTAACCCTAACCCTAACCCTAACCCTAACCCTAACCCTAACCCTAACCCAAAGACCCCAAGCCTAACCTTGTCTAACCCTAAACCTAAACCTAACCCATTACCGAACCCTAACCCTAACATTAACCCTAATCCCTAAACCTAACCCTAACTCTATCCCTAACCCTAACCCTAACCCTAAGGCTAACCTTAACCCTAAACAACAAGCATAACCCTAACCATAACCCTAACACTAACCATAAACCTGAACTCAAACCCTAACCCTAACACTAACACTAACCCTAACATCTACCGCAAACACCTAGCCCTAACCGTGACCCTAACCCAAACTTAACTTGAACCCTAAACCGAACCCTTGCTGAACCCTAACCCAAACTCTAACCCTAAAGATAAACCTAACCCTAACCTGAATCCTAACCATAACACTCACCCTAACACTAACCCTAACCCTAAACATAACCCTATCCATATCCTTAACACCTAACCCCTAACCCTAAGCCAAACCCTAACCCTAAACCTAAATGTAACCTGAAGCCTAACTGTAATCTTAAGCCTAACCCTGTCCCTATCATTAACACCTAACCCATGAATATAACCCTAACCTAACCCTAACACTAACCGTAACCTTAACCCTAACACTAACTCTAACGCAAATTTCTAACCCTAACCCTAACTATAACCCTAACACTAACCCTAAGCCTAAATTCTAACCCTAAACCTAACCCTAAATCTAACCCTAAACATAACACTAACCCTAACCCTAACCCTAACCATAACCATAAAGCTAAACTCTAACCCTAAACCTAACCCTAAACCTAACCCTAACCCTAACCCTAACCTAACCCTAACCTTAACCCTAACCCTATCCCTAAACTTAACCTTAACCCTAACCCTAACCCTAGCCTCTAAGCCTAACCCTAAACCTAAAACTAACTCTAACTCTAACCCTAACCCTAAACACAATCCTAACCCTAAACCTAACCCTAAACCGAACACTAATTGTAACCCTAAACGTAACCTTAACCGTAACCCTAACCCTAACAGTAACCCTCAGCCTAACCCTTAGTCTAACCCTAACCCAAACTCTAACACTAATCTGTAACCCAAACTTTTACCCTTACAATAACCCTAACCATAACCATAACTCTAACCCCGAACTCGAAACCTAACCCTAACCATAACCCTAGCACTAACCTTATCCCTAATCCATAACCCAAACCCTGACCCTAACACTAACCCTAACCCAAACACTAACCTTAACCCTAACACTAAACCTTACCCCAAACATAAAAGTAAACCTAAACCAATCTGTAATCCGAAGCCTAAAACTGGCCCTATCGCTAACACCTAACCCCTAAACCTAATCCTATTCTACTGCTAACCCTAAACATAACCCTATCCCTAACCCTAACCCTTACATTAAGCTAAACCCTAACTATATTCCTAACCCTAAAATTAAGCCTAACCCTAACCCTAAAGCTAAACCTAACCCTAACACTAACGCTAACCGCTAGCCCTAACCATAATCCTAACCCTAAGCCTAAACCTAACATTAACCCTAACCCTAATCCTAATCCTAAACGCTAACTCAAACCAGCACCCTTACCCTAAACCTTACCATAATCATAACCCTAACCATGACCCCAAGCCTAACCTTGTTTAACACTAACCCTAAACATAACCGGTTACTGAACCTAACCCTAACACTAACCATAATCCCTAAACCAAAACCTAACCCTATCCCTAACCCTAGCCCTAACCCTAACCCTAACCTTAACCCTAAAGTCTAATCCTAAACCTAACCCTAACACTAAATATAAACCTAACACTAACCCTAACCCTAAACTTTAGCGCTAACTCTAACCATAACCCTAACACAAACACTAACCCGAATATTTACCTCTGAACCCAAACCTTAACCCTAACCCTAACAAAACCTTAACTCGAACCCTAACCCTAACACTAACCAAACACTAACTCAAACTCTAAATCTAAACCTAACACTAATACTAACCCCAATCCTAACCCTAACACTCACCTTAACCCTAACCCTAACTGTAACCCTAATCATAACCCTGACCATATTATTAACAACTAACCCGTAATCCTAACCCTACCCCTAACCCTAAACCTAACCCTGTCCCTATCCCTAACACTTAACCCATAAACATAATCATAACTTAACCCTAACAGTAACCATAACCTTAACCCTAACATTAACACTAACAATAAAATCTAACCCTAACCATAACACTAACACTAAACCTAACCCTAAACTCTAACCCTAACCCTAAACCTAACACTAACTGTAAAACTAAACTCTAACTCTAACCAATAACCTAACTCTAAACATAAACCTAACCCAAACCCTAACCCTAAACCTAACCCTAACACTCAACCTAACACTAAACCTAACCCTAACCCTAAACCTAAACCTTACCCTAACCCTAACCGTAGACCTAACATAAGCCTTAATCTAACCCTAGTATGAGGCCTAACCCTAACCCTATCCCTAAATTGATAACTAAGCCTAACCCTAACCCTAACCATAACCCTAACCCTAAACATAAAACTAACGCTAACCCTAATATCTAAAACTAACACTAACCCTAACACTAACCCTTACCCTAATCCTTAACCCTAACAACAAGCCTAACCTTAACCTTAAACCTTACACCTAGCCCTAAACCTCACCATAACCCTAACCCTAAATCCTATCACTAATCCCTACACTAACCCTAAGCCTAACCCTAAGCTGAACGTTAACCGTAACCCTAAACATAACCTTAATCATGAGCCTAAACATAACAGTAGCGCTAACAGTAACCATAACCCTAATCCTAACAATTAACCCCTATACCTAACACTGAGCCCCTAACCCTAACACTAACACTAACGCTAACCCTAACCTCTAACACTAACCCAATCTCTAACCCTAAGCCTAACCCTAACACTAAACCTAACACCTAAGCCTAACCCTAACACTATCCCAAACCCTAAACCTAGTGCTAACCCTATCCCTAAACCTAACACTAACAATAAACTTAACCCTAACTTTGAACTATACCTAACCCTAATCCTAATAATGAGGCTAACAATAACACAAACACTAACTCTAACCCTAATCCCTAATTCTAACCCTAAGTCTAATCCTAACCAGAACACTAACCCTAATCCATAACTCTAATCTTAACCCTTACAATAACCTTAACCCTAAGGTAATGCTAACGCGTAATGCTAACCCTAACACTAACCACTAGCTCAAACCTTAATCCTAAACTAAACATACCCTAACCCTAACCCTAACCCTAACCCTAACCCTAATCCTAATCTTAAACCCTAAACCTAACCCTAACCCTAATCCAAAAACAAACCTTAACACTAACCCAAGCTAAGCCTAACCCTAACCCTAACACTAAGCCTAAACCTAACCCTAACCCTAAACCTAACACTGACCAGAAGCCTACCCTTGTCTAACCCTAACCCTAAACCTACCCCGATCCCAAACCCTTACCCTAACACTAACCCTATTCCCTAAACCAAACCCTAACCCTAAACTTAACCCTAACACTAACCCTAAACCTAACACTAAACCTAACCCTAACCATAACCCTAACCCTAAACATAAACCTAACCATAAACCTAAACCTAAACTTTAACAATAACACTAAGCATAACCCTAACACTAAGCGTAACCCTAAATTCTAACCCTAACCCTAACCCTAACACTAACCCTAACATCAACCTCTAATCCCTAACCCAAACCCTAACCCTAACGCAACCTTAACTCGATCCCTAAACCTAAAGCTAATCCAACGCTAACCCAAATTCTAACCCTAATCCTAACCTAACACTCACCCTAATCCTAACCCTAACCCTAACCGTAACACTAAACATAACCTTAATCGTATCATTAACACGTAATGCCTAAACCTAAACCTAACACTAACCGTAACCCTAACATTAACTCTAAAACTAACGTTTAACATTAACCCTAACAATAACCCTAACCGTAACCCTAACCCTAACCCTGTCCCTATCCCTAACATCTAATCCATAAACATAATCCTAACCTAAACCTAACAGTAACCGTATCCTTAACCCTTACACTGATTCTAACATTAACTTCTAACAATAACTCTAACCCTAACCATAAACTTAAAACTAACCCTAATCCTAAACTCTAACGTTAACCCTAACCCCGACCCTAAACTCTAACTCTAACCCCTAACACTAACCCTAACAATAAACCTAACGCAAACAATAACCCTAAAATCATAACCCTAACACTAAACTTAATGCTAAACATAACACTAAAACTAACCCTAACCCCAAACCTAAACATAACCCTAACCCTAACCATAGACCCAACACTCACCCTTATCCTAACCCTAATATTAGGCCTAACCCTAAATCTATCCCTAAACCTAAATCTAACCCTAACCCTAACCCTAACCCTAACACTAACCCTAACCCTAACCATAACTTTAACCCTAAACCTAACACTAACACTAACCCTAATCCCTATAACTAACCCTAACACTAAACCTAACCCTAATCCCTAACCCTAATGACAAGCCTAACTTTAACCCTAAACCTTACCCCTAACCCTAAACCTCACCCTAAAACTAACCCTAATCATAGCACTAATCCCTACCCTAACCCTAAGCCTAACCGTAACCCTAACCCTAACCGTAACACTAACCCTAAACCTAACACTAACTCTAACCCTAATCCCTAACCCTAAAGACAAGCATACCCTTAAACCTAAACCTTACCCCTAACCCTAAACCTCACCCTAACACTAACCCTAATCCTAGCACTAATCCCTACCCTAACCCTAAGCCTAACCCTAAACTTTACCATAAACCTAACCCTAAACCTAACACTAACCCTAACACTAATCCCTAAAACTAACCCTAAACAGAACCCTAAAGCTAACCCTAACGCTAACACTAACACTAATCCTAATCCCTAACCCTAATGATAATTCTAACCCCTAACCCTAAAACTTACCCCTAACCCTAAACCTCACCCTAACCCTAACCTAAACCAAACCCTAATCTCTACCCTAAACCTAAGTCTAACCCTAACCAGAACACTAACGTTAACTCTAACTATAAACTTAACCATGACCCTAACCCTAACCCTAACCCTAACCCTAACCCTAACCCTAATACCTAACCCTAATGATAAGCCTAACCTTAACCCTAACCCTTAACCCTAACCCTGAACCTCACCCTAACCCTAAACCTAAACCTAACCCTAATCCCTACCCTAAACCTAGGCCTAACCCTAACCAGAACACTAACGGTAACCCTAACCATAACCTTAACCGTGACCTAACCCTAACGGTAACCCTAACACTAACCCTAATCCTAGCCCTAACACTTAGCCCCTAACCCTAACATTAACGCTACTGCTAACCCAAACCTCTAACACTAATGCTATACCTAACACTAAGCCTAATCCTAACCCTGTAAAACTAACCCATAACTTTGCACTAACCCTAACCCTAACACTAACCCTTACCGTAACCCTAACACTAACCCTTGCCCTATCCCTAACCCTAACCCTAGATCTAAATCTAACCTCAAACCCTAATCCTAACACTAAGCCTAACACTAACACTAAACTTAAGCCAAACCCTAACCCTAACCATAACCCTAACCCTAACCATAACCCCTATCCCTAATCCTAAACCTAACCTACCCCTAAAACTAACCATAACCTTATGCATAACACCTAACCCCTAACATAACCATAACCCGAACACTAAGCCTAACCCTAATCCCTAACCCAGTTATAACCCTAACAGTAACATTATCCTTATACCTATTCCTACCCGAAACCCTAACCCTAACCCTAAACCCAACCCTAACCCTAACAATAAACATAAACATAATCCCTAAACCTAACCCTAACCCTAACATTTACTGTAACTCTATTCTTAATCCCTAACCCTAAGCCAAACCCAAACACTAACCAAAACTCTAGCCTCTAACCCTAAAACTAAACCTAGCCAAAACACTAACCCTCACGGTCACCCTAACCCTATCTCTAAACCTAAACTTCTCACCATGATCCTAAACCTAACACTAACCCTAAACCTAAACCCTAACCCTAACCCTTACACTAAGCCTAACCCCTAACCCTAACCCTAACCCTATCCCTAACCCTAAAACTAATGCGAACCCTATCCATAACGCTAAACCTAACAATAAACCTAACCCTAACCGTAAAACTATCCATAAGCCTAATGCTAATACTGAGCCTAACAGTAAACCTAATGCAAAAACTAATCCTAATCACTAAACCTAACCCTAACCTAGCTCTAACATTAACCCTAATTCCTAACCCTAACCCTAACACTAATACTAACCCTAACCATAACACTAAACTTAACCCTAATGCTAACCATAAATGTTAATATAACCCTAACCATATCCTTAAGACCTAACACCTAATCCTAACCCAAACACGAACCTAACCCTAAACATAACACTAACCCTAACACTAACAGTAAACCAAATTGTGACTGGAACCCTAACCATAATCTGAAGCCTAACCCTGAGGCTAGCCCTAACACCTAACCCCTAAACCTAACCCTAACCTAACCATAACCTTAACCATAACCCAAACCCTAACACTAACCCTAACCCTAATTTCTAAGACTAACCCTAACCATAAAGCTAAACTCTAGCACTAAACCTAACCCAAAACTTAACCCTAACCATAACCGTAACACTAACCCTAACCCTAAACATAACCTTAAACCTAATCGTAACTGGAAACCTAACCATAATACAAAGCCTAAGCCTGAGCCTATCCCTAACACCTAACCCTTAAACCTAACCCTAACTTAACCATAACCCTAACTGTAGCCCAAAGCCTAACACTAACCCTAACCCTAACTTCTAACAATAATTCTAAACATAACCCTACCAATAACATTAACCCTAAAGTCTAACCCTAACACTAACCCTAACATCTAAATCTAACAACTAACCCTAACTATAATCCTAACCCTAACCCGAACCCTAACCCTAAACCTAAACCTAACCCAGCACTAACCCTAACCCTAATACTAACCCTAATCATAACACAAATCCTAAACCCAACCCTAAACCTAACTCTAACCCTAACCCCAAACCTAACCTTAAGCCTAAACCTAACCCTACCCCTAATCCTAAAACTAAGCCTAACCCTAAACCTAACCTAACCCTAAACCAACCCTAAACCTAACCCTAACTCTAACCCTAACCTTAACCCTAACCTAACATCTAAGTCCAACCACTCACCATAACCCTAACCCTGAAAGTAACCCTAATCATAATCCCTAACCCTAATGATACGCCTAACCCAAACCCTAAACCTAACCCTAACCTTAACCCTCACTCTAATCCTAACCCTAAACTTAACCCTAACCCTACCCTAACCCTAAAACGAACCCTAAAGCTAACACTAACCATAACGCTAACTGTAACCTTAACCGTGTAAGCCTAACCCTAACGTAACCCTAACACTAACTGTAGCCCTAACATCTAACCCTAATCCTAAACCTTCCCTTATGCCTAACCATAACGTTAAACGTAATCCTAGCCCCAAGCCTAACCCTAAATCTAACCTCTAACCCTAACCCTAACCCTAACCCTACACCTAACACTATAACTAACCGTATTCCTAGACCTAACCCTAACCCTAACAGTAAGCTTAACCATAACTCTAAGCCTAACCCTAATCCTAACACTAAACATAACCCTAACCATAACCCTAAACCTAACTCCTAACTCTAACGCTAACCCTAACCCTAACCCTAACACCTAAACCTTACCTTAACACTATTTTTAACCCTAAACCTAACCCTAAAACTATCCGTAACCCTAACCCTAACAATAAACCTAATGCTAACCTAAACCTATCCCTAAACCTAATCCTAATACTGAGGTGACACTAACACAATCCGTAAGCCTAAAGATAATCCCTACCTAACACTAAACTTATCCCTAACCCTAACCAAACAATAACCCTAATCCATAAACATAACATTAAGGCTTACCATAACCCTAAAGCTAACCGTAAAACTAGCCCCTAATGCTAACCCTAAAACTAACATTAACCCTATGCCTAATCCCTAACCCTAACCCTAACACTAAGACTAACCCTAAATGTAACCATAAATATAACCCTAAAACTAACCATAACCCTAACAATAACCCTAAATATATCCTTAACACCTAACCCCTAACCCTAATCCAAATGCTAACACTAACCCTAACTGTTATCCTAACCCTAATGATAAACCGAAAACTAACCCTAATCATAGTGCTAACCGTAAACATAATCCCTAATCTTAAGCCTAACTCTAATACTAACATTAACCCTAACCCTAGCCCTAACCTTAACCATAAAACAACTGTAACCTATCCCTAATCCCAACCATAACCCAAACACTAACCCAAACCATAACCCCTAACCCCAACCCTAAACCTAACCCTAACACTAAAGCACACACTAACCCTAACTCTAACCCTAAACTTCTAACCCTAACCCTAACACTAATCCTCACCCTAACACTAACCCAAACCCTAACACCTAACCCTAAACATAACCCTAACCCTATCCCTAACCCTAACCCTATCCCTAAACCTCAACCTACCCTTAACCCTAACGCTATCCGTAACGCTAACCCTAAAAATAATCGTAACCCTAACCCTAAACTTAATCCCTAACCCTAATCCTAACCCTAACCCTAACCCGAACACTAACCCTAATCTGGGACCCTAACCTTAAACCTTAAAATAACTTTAACACTAATCGTAAAACTAGGCCGCAACCTTAACCCTAACCATAACACTAACCTTATCCCTAATTCCTAACCCTAAACCTAACCTTATCACTACCCCTAACCGTAACCCTGAATGTTACACTAACCCTAACAATAACCCTAACTATATCCTTAACACCTAACACCTAACCCTAACCCAAACCCTAACCCTAACCCTAACTGTAACCATAATACTAACACTAACCATAACCCTAACCGTAACCCTAAACCTAATTGTAACTGGAACCCTAACAGTAATCCAAAGCCTAACACTGAGCCGATGCCTAACACCTAACCCCTAAACCTAAACATAACCCTAACCGTAACCCAAAACTTAACACTAACCCTAACCCTAACTTCTAACCCTAACTCTAACCATAACCCTAACAATTACCTTAACCCTAAACTCTAAATCTAACCCTAACTCTAACATGTAACTCTAACCCCTAACCCTAACGCTAACACTAAGCCTAACACTAATCCTAAACCTGATGCAAATCCTAAACCTAACCCTAAACCTACCCTAACCCTAAACCTAACCTTAAGTCTAAACCTATCCCAATCACTAATCCTAAAACTAAGCCTAAAACTAACCCAAACCCTAACCCTTACCCTAACTCTAACCCTAAGGCTAACCCTAACATAACCTAAACATAACCTAAAACAACCCCTAAACATAACCTAAAACTAAACCTAACACTAACACTAATCCTAATCTCTAAACCTAATGATAAGCCTAACCCGAACCCTAACTCTAACCACTAACCCTAACCCTCAACCTAGCCTTAAATTTAACCCTAACCCTAATCCTAATCCCTACCCTAACCCTAACAATAACCCTAAACCTAACACTAACTGTAACCCTAACTGTAACCATAACCATAACCCTAACCCTAATGGTAACCCTAACCCTAACTATGACCCTAACCTCTAACCCTAAATGAAACCCTTCCCCTATCCCTAACGCTAAACTAAACGTAAACCTTACCCCAACCCTAACCCTAAAACTAACCTCTAACCCTAACACTACCCCAAACACGATCCCTAACCTTATTCCTAGGCTTAACCCTAACCCTAAACCTAACCATAACCCTAACTCTAACCCTAAAACTAATCCTAACCCTAAAACTAACCCTAGGGATAACTCTAAACCTAACTTCTAGCCCTAACCCTAATCCTAAACATAACCCTAACAATAACCCCTAACCCTAAGCCTAACCCTATCCTTAACCCTAAACCTATCTGTAACAATATCCGTCCCCATAACCCTAACAATAAACGTAAACCTATCCGTAAACCTATCCCTAAACCTAATCCTAATAGTGAGCATAAAACTAATGCTATCCATAACCCCAACCAAAATCCCCAGCACTACACTTACGTTAACCCTAACCGGAGCAATAACCCTTATACGTACCCCTAACCTAAAGCCTTACATTAAGCCTAACCCTAACTGTAAAACTAGCACGTAACACCGACCCTAACACTAACCCTATTTCTAAACCCTAACCCTAACCCTTACACTAACACTAAAACTAACTGTGACCCTTAATTTAACCCTAAACCTAAGCATAAACAAAACAATAACCCTAAACTTATCCTTAACACCTAACCCCAAACCTTAATCCAAATACTAACACTAACCCTAACCGTAATCCTAACCCTAAGCCTAACCCTAATTCTAAACCTAATCGTAAACCGAACCCTAACTGTAATCCGAAGCCTAACCCTGATGCTATCCCTAACACCTAACCCCTAAATCTAACCCTAACCTAACCCTAACCCTAACCGTAACCCTAATGCTAACACTAACACTAACCCTGACCCTAACTTTTTAACTCTAAATCCTAACCCTAACCATAACCCTAACCCTAACGCTAACACGAACCTTAAACCTAACTCTAATCCTAAACATAACGCTAGCCCTAACACTAACCCTAAATCTCAACCTAACCCAAATCCTAAACCTAACCCTTAGCCTAACCCTAAGCCTAAACCTAACCCTAACCATAAACATAACTGTAACAGTGACACTCACCCTAACCCTAACTGTAACCCTAACCCAAACACTAACCCTAACCCTACACTAAGCTCTAACTCTAACACCTAACCCTAACCCTAAGCCTAACCCTAAACTTAAGCCTAACCATAATCCTATTCCTATCCCTAAACATAAGAATAACCTTAATCCTAAATATAAACCTAAACCTACAACTGAGCCTAATCCCTATCCCTAACAATAACTCTAAACCTAACCCTAACAGTAATCCTAATTCTTAACCCTAATGATAAGCCTAACCCTGAACCTATCCCTAAACCCTAATCCTAACCATCACCCTCAACTTAAACCTAATTTGAACCCTAATCCCTAACCTCACCATAACCCTAAACCTAACCCTAACCCTCACATTAACCATAATGCTGACCGTAACCATAACACTAACCCTAACCTTAAACCTAACCTGTAACCTTACCCTAACCCTAACCATAACCCTAATCCTAACCCTAACCCTATCCCTAAACCTAACCCTTGCCCTAGCCCTAACCCTAACCCTAACCATAACCCTAACCCTAAACCTAAACCTAAAGGTATCCTCTAACCCTAATCATAACCCTAAATCTAAGCCTAACCCTAACCCTAACACTAAGCATAACTGCGAACCCGTAACCCTAATCCTAAACCTACCCTAACATAAACACTAACCATAACCTTATCCCTAAAACCTAACCCCTAAAGCTAACCATAACCCGAACACTAAGCCTAGCCCTAATCCCAAAGGCAGCGATAACCCTAACACTAACACTATCCCTAAACCTATTCCTATCCCTAACCCTAACCCTAAATCTAACTCTAACCCAAACACTTACCCTAAACATAATCCCTAAACCTAACACTAACACTAACCATAACCTTAAACTTAACACTAACCGTAAACTTATCCCTAATACCTAACCCTATCCCAAACCCTAACCCCTAACCCTAACCCTAAAACTAACCCAAACCCTAACCCTAAACTTCACCCTAAACCTATCTCTAACCCTAACCTTCTAAACCTAACCCTAACATAATCCTAACACTAACACTAACCCTAACAATAACCCCTAACCCTAAACCTAAGCCTAAACCCTAACCCTATCCCTAACCCTCTCCCTAAACCTAAACCTAAACCTAACCCTATCCATAAAACTAACCCTAACAATAAACCAAACCCTAACCCTAAAACTATCCCTAACCCTAAACTTAATATTGAGCCTAACACTAACCCTAACCCTAAACCTATCCCTAATCACTAACATTAACCCTAATGCTAATCCTCACCCTAACCCTAACCCTAACCCTAAAACTAACCCTAACCCTAACCCTAAACCTAACCATATCCTTAACATCTAATACCTAATGCTAACCAAAACCCTAACACTAACCGAACTGTAACCCTAACCTTAACCCTAACACTAACTCTAAACCTAAACGTAACCGGAACCCTAACTGTAATCTGAAGACTAACCCTGAGGTTATCCCTAACACCTAACCACTAATCCTAACCCAAGCCTAACCATAATTCTAATCGTAACATCAAACCCTAACACAACCCCAACCCTAACTTCTAATCTTAACCCTAACAATACCTTAACCCTACACTCTAACACTAACCCTAACACGAACCCAAAACCTAACCCTAAAATTAACCCTAAACATAATCGTAACGCTATCCCTAACACTAACACTATCCCTACCGCTAACCCAAATCCTAAACCTAACACTAACCCTAACCCTAAACCTAGCATTAAGCTTAAACCTAACACTATCCCTAATCTTAAACTAAGACTAACACTAACACTAACACTAACCCTAACCAAACCTAAACCTAACCCTAACTCTATACCTAACCCTAACAATAAATCTAACATCTAACTCTAACCTCTAGCCCTAACCCAAACCCTAACCCTACCACTAACACTAACCCTAATCCATAACCATAACGATAAGCCTAACCCGAACCCTAACCCTAACCCTTAATCCCTAACCCTAACCCTCACCCTAACACTAACCCTAAACCTAACCCTAATCCCTACCCTAACCCTAACCTTAAACCTAACACTAACCGTAACGTCAACCGTAACCTTAACCCTAACCCTAACCGCACCCCCAACCATAAAGGTAAGCCTAATGTCTAACCCTAATCCTAAACCTTCCCCTATTCCTAAACCTAACCATAAACGAAACATTAACCCCAATCCTAACCCTAAAGCCACCCTCTAACCCTAAGCCTAAGCCTAAGCCTAACCCTAATCCTAACACTATCCCTAAACGTTTTCCTAGCCCTAACCCTAACAATAACCCTAAACCTAACCATACCCCTAACCCTAACCCTAACCCTAACCCTAATACTAAACCTTAACCTAACACTAACCATAACCCTAATCCTAACAGCTAACCCTAACCCTAACACTAAACCTAGCAATAAACACTAAACCTAACCCTAACCCTACTCTTAACCGTAAACCTAACACTAACCCTATCCGTAACCCTAACCCTAACATTAAACCTACACCTAACCCTAAACTTATCGCTAATCCTAATCCTATAACTTAGCCTAACACACTATCTGTAAAGCTAACCCAAATCCCTAAAACTAAACCTAACTCTAACCCTAAACCGAACACTAACCCTAACCTATACCCCTAACCTTAAGCCTTAACATAACCCTAACCCTAACTGTAAAACTGCCCCTAACCCTAACCCTAACACTAACCCTATCCCTAATCCCTAACCCTAGCCATAACACTAACAAGAACCATAACTGTAACCCTTAACGTAACCCTAAGATTAACCATAACCCTAAACATAGCCCTAACATCTAACTCTAACCCCTAACCCTAACTCTATCCCTAACCCTAACCAGACCATAATACTAAACTTAACCCTACCCCTAATGCTAACCCTAAGGCTAACACTAAATCTAACCATAATCCAAATCCTAAACCTAACCCTAAACCTAAGCCTAACCCTAACCGTAAACCTAAACTTAATCCTAAACCTAACCCTATCCCTAATCCTAAAACTAAGCCTAACCCTAACCGTAACCCTAACTGAAAAACAACCCTAACACTAACACTAACCATAACCCTAACCCTAACCCTAACCCTAACCCTAACCCTAACCCGAACCCAAACACTAAACATAACCCTAATCCCTAACCCAAAAGATAAGCCTAACGTAAACCCAGACCTAACACCTAACACTAACCCTCACGCTAACCCTAACCCTAAACCCAATCCTAATCCCTAACCTAACCCTAAACCTAAACTAACTCTAATCGTAACCATAACAGAAATCTTAAACGTAACCCTAACCCTAATGGTAATGCTAACCATATTGGTAACCCTAACTACTAACGCTAATTCTAACCATTCCCCTATCCCTAACCCTAAACCTAAACGTAACCCTAACCCCAACCCTAACCATAAAGCTAACCTCTAAACTTAACCCTGACCCTAACCCTAACCCTAACACTATCCCTAACTGTATTCCTAGCCCTAACCCTTATCCTAAGCCTAAACCTAACCATAACACTAAACCTAACCCTAATCCTAATCCTAACTCTAAACCTAACCCTAAACATAACCCTAAACCTAACCCCTAACCATAACCCTAACCCTAACCATAACCCTAACCCCTAACCATAACCCTAACTCTATACTTAACCCTAAACCTAAGCCTAACCCTATCCGTAAACCGAATGTTAACAATAAACCTAATTCTAACCCTAAACCTATCCCTAACCCTTATCCTAATACTGAGCCTAACACAAACGCTATCCGTAACCCTAACCAAAATCCCTAACACTGAACTTAACCCTAACCCTAACCTGAACACTAACCTAATCCGTACCCCTAGACTTAAGCCTTACCATAACCCTAACCATAACCCTAACCGTACCCATAACCCTTACCATAACACTAACCGTAAAACTAGCCCCTAACCCTAACCCTAACCCTAAAACTAACCCTGTCCCTAATCACTAACCCTAGCCCTAGCACTAAAACTAACCCTAACTGTAACCACTAATGTAACCCTAACACTAACCTTAACCCTAACAATAACCCTAAACATATCCTAAACACCTAACCCCTAAACCTAATCCAAATGCTAACACTAACCCTAACCATAATCCTAACACTAAGACTAACCATAACCCTGACCCTAAACACTAACTCTAAATCCTAACCCTAACCCCAAACCATACCCGAACCCTAACCGTAATGCTAACACTAACCCTACACCTAACCCTAATCCTAAACCTAAGGGTAGCCCAAACACTAACCCTAAATCTAACCCTAAGCCAAATCCTAAACATAACCCTAAACTTATCTCTAACCCTAACCCTAAACTTAAGGCGAACCCTAACCTTAAGCCTCATCCTAAAACTACCGTATCCCTAAAAAAACCCTAACCCTAAACTATCCCTAAAACTAATCCTAAACCTAACCCTACCCTAACCCTAACAGTAACACAAACCCAAACACTAACCCTAAAGCTAACCCTAACCTCTAACTCTAACACCTAACGCTAACCATAACCATAACCCTAAACTTAACCCTAAATTTAAGCCTAAACCTAACACTATACCTATCCCTAAAACTAAGCCTAAACATAACCCTAACCCTAAACCTAACCCTAACCATAAGCCTAATTCATAACCCTAACACTAAAACTAAACCTAAACCTAACCCTAACCCTAATCCCTAAACCTAATGATAAGCTGAACCCTAAAACTATCTGTAACCCCTAACCCTAACCCTAACCCAAAACCTAACTCCAATCCTAAACCTAACCCTAATCCTGTGTAAAACTAACCCTAACAGTCAACCTATCCCTAACCCCTAACCCTAACCCGCACCCTAAACCTAACCCTAAGCCTAACCCTAACCCTAATCCTAATCTAACCATAACCCTAAACCTAAACCTAACACTAACCATAACCCTAACCGTAACCGTAACTGTAACACTAACTCTAACCCTAAAGTTAACCCTAACCTTAACCCTCTAAAACTAACCCATAACCTAACACTAACACTAAACCTAACCCTAACCCTAACCCTATCCCTAAACCTAAACCTAACATTTGCCATATCCCTTACCCTGACCCTAACCCTAGCACTAAACCTAAAGCTAACCTTGGACCCTAATCCTAAACCTAAGGCTAACCCTAACCCTAAACCTAAGCCTAACCCTAAACCTAACCATAACACCTAATCCCTAAGCATAATCCTAAATCTAACCTAACCCTAACACTAACCATAACCTTATCCCTAACACCTAACCCCTAACCCTAACCATAACCCTAACACTAACCCTAAACATAATCCTTAACCCAGGCCTAACTGTACAACTAACACTATCCGTAACCCTATTCATAGCCCTAAACCTAACGCTAACATTAATCCTAACCCTAAAACTAACACTAACCATAACGCTAATCCTATCCCCTAACCCTAAACCCTAACGCTAACCCTAACCCTATTTTTAACCATAAACCTAACCCTAACCCTATCCATAAACCTATCCCTAACAACAAACCTCACACTAAACCTATCCCTAACCCCAATCCTAATACTGAGCCTAACACTAAAGCTATCTGTAACTCTAACCAAAATCCCTAACACTAAACTTAACCCTAAGCCTAACACAAACACTAACCCTAATCCGTATCCCTAAACTTAAGCCTTACCATAACACTAACATTAACGGTAAAACAAGCCCCTAACCCTAACCCTAACCCTAACACTAACCATATCCCTAATCCTTAATGCTAACATTAACACTATCACTAACCCTAACTGTAACCCTTAATGTAACCGTAACCCTAACCATAACCCTAACCAAAACCCTAAACATATTCTTAACACCTAACCCCTAACCCAAACGCAAATGCTAACACTAACAGTAACCATAATCCTAACCTTAAGCCTAACCCTAAACCTAATCATAACCCAAACCCTAACAGTAATCTGAAGACTAACCCTAACCCTATCCCTAACACCTAACCCTAAGCCCAAACCTATCCCAAACCCTAACCCTAATCCTCACCCAAAACCTAACTCTAACGCTAACCCTAACCCTAACCGTAACACTAAACCTAACCCTAAACATATCCTTATCCCTAAATCTAAGCCTAACCCTAACTCTGACCCTAAACCTAACCCTAAGACTTACCTTACACTAATCCTAATCTGTAACCATAACCATAACCTAACCCTAAACCAAACCCTAAACCTAACCCTAACCCTAACACTTAACCATAACCCTAACCCTAACTCTAACCCTAATTGTTAACCTAGCACTAACCCTAACACTAACACTATCCCTAAACATATTCCTACCCGTAAGCCTAACCCTAAGCCTAAACCTAACCCAAACACTAACACTAACCATAAACATAATGCCTAATCCTAACCCTAACCGTATACCTAATCCTTAACCCTAAACCCAAACATAACCCAAACCCTAACCCTAACCATCACACTAAACCTAATCCTAACACTAACCCTAACCCTAACCGTAACACTAAACCTAACCCTAAAACTATCCTTGTCCTTAAATCTAACCCTAACGCTAACCCTAACCCTAAACCTAACCCTAAACCGTACCCTGACACTAAGCCTAATCCATAACGCTAACCGAAACCCTAACCCCAAACCCTAACCCTGAACCTAACCCAAACCCAAACCCAAACCCTAACCCTCACTCTAACCCTAATGCCTAACTCTAACCCCTAACTCTAACCCTAACACCTAACACTAACACCTAACTCTAACTTAACCCTAACACTAACCTGAACCCGAAACTTAACCCTAAACCTAACCCTAAACCTAACCCTATCGCTATCCCTAACACTAACACTAACCCTAACCCTAACCCAAATCCTAACCCTAAACCTACACCTAACCCTAACCCTAACCCTAAACCTAACCTTAAGCCCAAACTTAACCCTAACCCTAATCTAAAACTAAGTCTAACACTAACTGTAACCCTAACCCTAAAGCATCCCTAACCTTAAACCTAACTCTAACCCTAACCCTAAACCGAAACCTAACATCTAACTCTAAGAGGTAACCCTAACCCTAAAACTAACCCTACCACTGACACTAACCCTAATCTGTAACCCTAACAATAACCCTAACACGAACACTAACCCTAACACTCACCATAACCCTAACCCTAACCCTAACACTATCCGTAACCATATTCCTAGCCCTAACCTTAAACCTAACCCTAAACCTAACCATAACCCTAACCCTAACCCTAACCCTAATCCTAAATCTTTACCTAACCCTAATCATAACCGTAACACTAACCCCTAAACCTAAGCCTAATCCTAACCCTAACTCCTAGTCCTAACCCCAACCCTATACTTAACACTAAACCTAACCCTAAACCTATCCATAATCCCAAACTTAAAAATAAACCTAACCCTAACCCTAAACTTATCCCTAACCATAATCCTAATACTGAGACTAAAACGCTATACTAAACCCTAAAACAAATCCCTGAACCTAGACCTAACCCTAACATTAACCCAAACACTAACCCTATTCCGAACCCCTAGCCTTAAGCCTTACTATAACCCTAACCTTAACCGTAAAATTAGCCCCTAAACCTAACCTTAACCCTAACACTAACCCTATCCCTAATCCTTAACCCCAACTCTAAAACTAACACTAACACTAACTGTAACCCTAACACTAACCCGAACTCTAACCATAACCCTAAACCCTAGGCCCTAACCCTAACCCAAATGGTAAAATAACACTAACCCTAAACCTAACCCTAACCCTAAACGTGCCCATAATCCTAACCCTAAACCTAAACCTAAGAGTAACCTGAATCCTAACTGTAATCTGAAGCCTAACCATGACCCTATCCCTAAAATTTAACCCCTAAATCTAACCCTAACCCTAACCCTAACCCTATCCTCTAAATCTAACCTCTAACCCTAACCGTAACCCTAACCCTAAACCTAACACTAAACCTAACGTTAGCCCTAACCCTAACCCTAAATATAACCCTAAACAAAATCCTAAAACAAGCCTAAACCTAACCATAAACCTAACCCTAATGTTAAGCAGAACCCTAACACGATACTTATCCCTAAAACTGAGCCTAACCCTAAACCAAACCCTGACTCTAACCATATCCTTAACCCTAACCTCTAACTCTAACCCCTAAACCTAAACCTAACCCTAACCCTAACCCTAACCATTAACTTAAGCCTAACTATAACCATATCCCTATACCTAAAACTAAGCCTAACCCTAACCCTAAGCCTAACCCTAAACCAATCACTAAGCCTAATCTTTAATCCTAACACTAACCCTAAAGCTAAACCTAATCTTAACACTAATTCTTAACCATAATGATAAGCCTAACACTAAACCTATCACTAAACCCTAACTCTAACCCTCCCCCTAACCCTATGCATAATGCTAACCCTAACCCTAAACCTAATCCCTAACCTAACCATTAACCTAAACCTAACCCTAACCCTAACCCTAACCCTAAACCTAACCCGAAACCTAACCCTAACCCTAACCCTAACCCTAAACCTAACCCGAAACCTAACCCTAACCCTAACCCTAACAATAAGCCTAACCCTAAACCTATCCCTAACCCCTAACCCTAACCCTAACCCTAACACTAAACCTAATGCCTAAACTAACCATAACGCTAAAGCTAGCCCTAACCCATAACCATAACAATCTCCCTAACCCTAAGCCTAACACTCTAAAACTAACCCATAAAGTAACACTAACCCTAACCCTAACACTAACACTAACCCTAAACATAACCCTTACCCTATCCCTAAACCTAACACTAAGGATAACGCTAACCATAACAGTAAACCTAAAGCTAACCTCTAACAGTAATCCTAACTCTAAGCTTAACACGAAACCTACACTGAAGCCGAACATTAACCCTAACACTAACCATAATCCTTAAACCCTAAACCCAATCCTAAACCTAACCTAACCCTAAAACTAACCATAAAATTATCCCTAACACCTAACACCTAAACTTAACTATAACCCAAACACTAACCCCAAACCTAATCCCTAACCAAGCTTTAACACTAACATTAACACTACTTCTAAACCTATACCTAGCCCTAACCATAACCCTAACCCTAAAATTAACCCGAACCCTAACCATAAACATAATCCCTAACCTAATCCTAACCCTAACCCTAACCCTCATCCTAACCCTAACCCTAAACCTAACCCTAACTGTAACCCTAACCTTAACCCTAACCCTAACATTAACCCTAAATTTAAGCCTAATCATAACCCTATCCCTATCCCTAAAATAAAGGCTAACCCTTACCCTAAACCTAACCCTAATCCTTACCTTAATGCTAAGGCTAATCAGTTACCCTAACCCTAACCCTAACCCTAACCCTAACCCTAACCCTAACCCCTATCCCTAACCCTAAACCTCATTCAAACCCTAACCCTAACTGTAACACTAACCTAATAACCCTAACCCTAACCCTAATCCTAACTCTACCACTAACCCTTACCCCTAATCCTAACCCTAATCCTAACACTAACCCATAAATCTAACCCTAACACTATCCCTAAACCTAAACCAAACCCTAACCCTAACCTTATCCTTAAAGCTAGCCCTAAAAATAAACCTAACCCTAACCCAAAACATATCCCTAACACTAATCATAATACTGAGCCAAACACTAATGCTATCTGTAAACCTAAACCAAATCCCTCACACTAACCCTAACCCTAACCCTAAACCTAACCCTAAACCAAAATCTAATCATAATGGGAGCCCTAACCGTAATCCAAAGTGTAACCCTGAGCCTATCCCTAACACCTAACCCCTAAACCTAACACTAACCTAACCATAACCCTAACCATAACCCAAACCCTAACACTAACCTTAACCCTAACTTCTAACCCTAATCCTAAAAATAACCCTAAAAATAACCTTAACCCTAAACTCTAACAATAAACCTAACCCTAAAATCTAATTTCAACCCCTACCTCTAACCCTCACCCTAACCTGAACCTGAACCCTAACCATAAACCTAACCCTAACCGTATCGCAATCCCTAACACTAACACTATCCCTAACCCTAACCCTAAACAAAATCTTAAACCTAACCCTAAGCCTAACCCTAACCCTACACCTCAACCTAAACTTAAGCCTAAACCTAACCCTATCCCTAATTCTAAAATTAAGCCTAACCCTAAACCTTACCCTAACTCTAACCATAACACTAACCCTAAAAATAACATCTAAATCTAACCCGTAACACTAACCCTAAACCTAACCATACCACTAACACTAATCCTAATATGTAACCCTAATAACAAGCCTAACCCGAACCTTAACCCTAATCCCTAGCCCTAAACTTCACCCTAACCCTAACACTAACCATAACACTATCCCTAACCGTATCCCTAGCCCTAACACTAACCCTAACCCTAAACCCAACCATAACCCTAACACTAACCCTAATCCAAACCCTTAACCTAACCCTAACCATAACACTAACCCTAATACCTAAACCTAACTGTAACCCTAACCCTAACCCCTAAACCTAACCCTAACCCTACCCTTAACTCTAAACCTATCCATAACCCTAAACCTCTCAATAAACCTAATCCTAACCCTAAACCTATCCCTAACCCTAATCCTAATACTGAGCTTAACACGCTATAAGTAACCCTAACCCAAATCCCTAATACTAAACATAACGTTAACCCTAACCCAAATACTAACCCTAATCAGAAACCCTAAACTTAAGCCTTACCATAACCCTAACCCTAAACGTAAAACTAGCCCCAACCCTAACACTAACACTAAAACTATCCCTAATCCCTAACTCTAACCCTAACACTAACACCAACCCTAACTTTACCACTCAATGTAAACCTAACCCTAAGGGTAACACTAACCATAACCCTAAATATATCCCTAACACCTAACCACTAACCCTAACCCAAATGCTAACACTACCCCTTACAGTAATTCTAACCCTAACCCTAAACCTAACCCTAACCCTCACCCTAACCCAAAATCTAATGGTAACACAAAAACTAAACCATGATCCGAAGCCTAACCCAGACCCCATCCCTAACACCTAACCCCTAATCTAAAACTAACCTAACCCTAACGCTAAACTGAAACATAACACTAAACTAAACACTAACCCTAACCCTAACCTAACCTCTAACTCTAACCCCTAACACTAACCCTAACCCTAAACCTAACGCTAACTCAAACCCTAAACATAACCATAACCCTAAACCTAATGCTAGCCCTAACCCTAACCCTAAATCTAACCCTAACAAAATCCTAAACCTAAACATAAACCTAACCCTAAACCTAAACCTAACACTGAACCTAACCTTAAGCCAAAACCTAACACTATCTCTATCACTAAAACTAAGCCTAACCATAAAAATAACCCTAACCCTAACCCTAATCCTAAGCATAACCATAAACCTAACACTAACCCTAATCCTAACCCTAACCTCTAACTCTAACACCTAAGCCTTACCCTGGCCCTTACACAAACCCTAAACTTATCCTTAAGCCTAAAAATAAACCTATACCTGTTCCTAAAACTAAGCCTAACCCTAACCCTAAACATAACCCTAACACTAAGCCTAATCCCTAATTCTAACCCTAATAACCCTAACACTAAACCTAGCCCTAAGCCTAACCCTTGCCGTATCACTAACCCTAACCCTAACAGTGAGCCAAAACACTAAACCTAAAGTTTACCTCTAACCCTAATCCTAAACCTAGGCCTAAACTTAAGCTTAACACTAACCCTAACCCTAACCCTAACCCTAACCCTAACACTAACACTAACCATAACCCTATCACTAATCCCTAACCCTAACACAAACCCTAACCCAAACCCTAACCCCTAACCCTAACCATAAACCTAACCCTAACCCTAACTCTAACCCTAACATTCTAACACGAACCCTAACCCTAATCCTAACTCTAACACTAAGCCTAACCCTAACCCAGAACCGTAACACCTAACCCTAACCCTAACCCTAACCCTAACTCCTAACCCTAAACCTAACCCTATACCTACACCCTACACCTAAACCTAAACCCAACCCTAACGATATCTGTAATGCTAACCCTAACCATAAACCTAACCCTAATCCTAAACCTATCGCTATACCTAATACTAATACTGAGCCTAACACTAACCCTAACACTAACCCTAATCCCCAACCCTAATCCTAACTCTGACCCTAACACGAACACTAACACTAATCCATAACTCTAAACTTAACCATTACAATAACCCAAACACTAACCATAAAACTAGGGCCTAACCATAATCCTAACCCTAACACTAACCATATACCTAATTGGGAACCCTAAACGTAACCTTAACACTAACCCTAATCATAACCCTAAACATAACCCTAACCCTAACCGTAACCCTAATCAAAACCCTAACCATATCCTTAACAACTAATACCTAACCCTCACCCAAACCCTAACCCTAACGTTAACTGTAACCCTAACCCTAACCCTAATCCTTACCCAAAACCTAATCATAACTGGAACCCTAAACTTAATCCAAAGCCTAATCCTGAGCCTATCCCTAACACCTAACCCCTGAACCTAACCCTAAACTAACAATATGCCTAACTGTAACCTAAACACTTACACGAACACTAACCCCAATTTCTAACCATAATCCTAAACATAACACTATAAATAACATTAATCCTAAACACTAACCCTAACACTAAAATCTAATGCTAACACCTAACCCTAACTCTAACCCTAACCCTAAACCAACCCTAACCCTAAACCAAACCATAACCCTAAACCTAACCTTAACCTTAACCTGCATCCTAAGTGTAACCCTAAACCAAACCCTAACCGTAAACCTAAACCTAAGATTAAGCCTAAACCTAACCCTAAACCTAATCCTAAAACAAAGCCTAACCATAAACCTAACGCTAACCCTAAACCAAACCTAACCCTAATACTAACCCTAACCCTAACCCTAACCAAAACACTAACCCCTAACCCTAACCCTAGACATAATCCAAACCCTAACCCTAACCCTGACCATGACACTGACACTAACTCTAACCCTAAACCTAAATCTATACCTAATCCTAACCCAAAAAATAACCCTAACCCTAACCCTATCTTTAACACTAACAGTAACACTATCCCTAATTCCTAACCCTAACCCAAACACTAACCCAAACACTAACCCCTAACCCTAACCCTAAACATAACCCAAAACCTAACCCTAACACTAACCTTAACCGTAACACTAACCATATCCCTAACCATAACCTTAACACTAAACTCTAATCCTAACCTTAACCCTAACCTTGACATATAACTTTAACCCCTAACTCTAACCCTAACCCTAACCCTAACCAGAACCCTAACCCTAAACCTAAACCTAACACAAACCCTAACTCTAACCCTACCCATAAAACTAACTCTAACCCTAACCCTAACCCTAACCCTATCCTAAACCCTAACCATAAACCTAACCCTAACCCTAACCCTATATCTAATCCTAACCCTAACCCTAACCCTAACCCTAACCAAAACACTAACCCCTAACCCTATCCCTAAACATAATCCAAACCCTAACCCTGACCATGACACTAACTCTAACCCTAAACGTAAACCAAAACCTAACCCTAACAGTAACGTTAACCCTAACCCTAACCATAACCCTAACCATAACCTTAACCCTAAACTCTATTCCTAACCCTAACCCTAACCTTGATATATAACTCTAACCCATAACCCTAATGCTAACCCTAACCCGAACCCTAAACCTAAACCTAAGTCTAGCGCAAACCCTAACTCTAACCCTACACCTAAAACTAACTCTAACCATAACCCTAACCCTATCCAAAACAATAACCCTAAACCTAACCCTAACTCTAACCCTAACCCTATATCTAACCCTAACCCTAACCCTAACCAAAACACTGACCCCTAACCCTAACCCTAAACATAATGCAAACCCTAACCCTAACCCTGAGCCTGACACTAACTCTAACCCTAAACCTAACCCTATACCTAATCCTAACCCTAAACCTAACAACAACCATAACCCTATCTTTAACACTAACAGTAACACTATCCCTAATTCCTAACCATAACCCAAACCCTAACCCAAACCATAACCCTAACACTAACCGTAAAACTAGCCTCTAATACTAACCCTAACCCTAACAATAACCCTATCCCTAATCCCTAACCCTAACCCTAACACTAACCATAGCTGTAACCCTTAATTTAACTCCAACCCTAAGAGTAACCCTAACCATAAGCCTAAACATATCCTTAACACCTAAACCCTAACCCTAATTCAAATGATAACATTAACACTAATAGTAATCCTAACACTCAGCCTAACCTTAACCCTAACACTAAACCTAATTGTAACCCGAACCCCAACCCTAACACTAACACTAACCGTAGCTCTAAACATAACCCTAACCATAACCATAACTGTAACCATAACCCTAACTATATCCTTAACACCTAACCCTTAACCCTAACCCAAACCATAACCCTATACTTAACCCTAAACCAAATTAACACTAACCCTAACCATAATCTGAAGCCTAACCCTAACAATATCCCTAACACCTAATACCTAAACCCCACACTAAAACCTAATGCTAACCCTAACTATAAACCTAACCCTAACACTAACCCTAAGAATAACTTCTAACACTAACCCTAAACATAACCATAACACTAACACTAATGCTAACCCTAACCCTAACCATAACCTTATTCCTAACACCTAACACCTAAACATAAACCTAAACATAACCCTAAACCTAACCCTAATCCCTAACCCTAACACTAACCCTAACCATATTCCTAGCCCTAAACCTAACATTAACCTTAAACCTTACCATAACCATAACCCTAACCCTAACCTAATCCTAACCCTAAACCTAACCCTAAGCATAACACTAACCCTAACACCTAACCGTAACCCTAACCCTAACACTAAACCTAACCCTTAACCGTAACTCTAACCCTATCCTTAACCATAAAAAATCCTAACACTATCCGTAACACTAACCCTAAAAATAAACCTAAGCCTAATAATAAACCTATCCCTAACACTAATCATAATACTGAGCTTAACACTAACGCTATCTGTAACACTAACCCTATCTGTAACACTAACCCAAATCACTAACAATAACCATAAAACTAACCCTAACCAGAACACTAACCCTAATCCATACACCTAACCTTAAGCCTTTCCAGAACCCTAACCTAAACGTAAAATTAGCCCTTTACCTAACCCTAACCCTAACACTAACCCTATCCCTAATCCCTAACCCTAACACTAATACTAACCATTACTTTAACACTAAGCCTAACTGTAACCATAACAATAACCCTACACATATCCTTAACACCTAACCCCTAACCCTAACTCAAACCCTAACACTAACTGCTACCATAATCCTAACCCTAACCCTAACCCTAAAACTCATTGTAGCCTGAACCCTAAACATCGTCCGCAGCCTAATCCTGAATCTATCCCTAACACCTAACTGCTAAATCTAACCCTAAGCCTAACCCTAACCCTAAACCTAATGCTAGCCTTAACTCTAACCCTAAATCTAACCCTAACAAAACCCTAAACCTAATCCTAAACCTAACCCTAATCCTAAACTTAAGCCTAAACATAAAACTATGCCTATTCCTAAACCTAAGCCTAAGCCTAACCCTAACCCTAACCCTAACCATAACCATAACCATAACCATAACCCTAAATCTAACCCTAACTGTAACCCTAAACCTAACACTAAACTTAAACCTAACTCTAAACTCTTACTCTAAACCCTAACCCTAACCCTAACCCTAACACTAAAGCTAACCCTAAAATTAAGCATAAGCCTAAACATGAACCTAACCCTAAACTAACCATAAGATTAACATTAACAGTAATCCTGACTATAATACCTAACCGTAACCCTAACACTAACCCCAAACCTAACCATAAAACTAAGCCTAACACTAACCCTAATCCTAACCCTAACCGTAACACTAACCCTAAAACAGCAATTAGTCTTACACTAGACCTATCCCTAATCCCTAAAACTAAGACTAACCCTAAGACTAAACCTGAACCTAACGCTAACTCCAAACCTAAACCTAACACTAAACCACATCATAACCATAAAACTAACCTAAACACAAAGCCTAACATTAACTCTATCCCTAACACCTAACCCATAAGCATAACCCTAACCCTGACTTTATCCCTAAGCCAAACCCTAAACCTAACCCTTCCAATAACCCTAACCCTAACCCTAACCCGAAGCCTAACCTTGTCTAACCCTAACCCTAACAATAACACGAATCCGAATCCTAACCCTAACACTAAACATAAACATAACACTAATACTAACCCTAACACTAACACTAACCTCTAACCCTAACCGTAAACCTAACACTAAACCTACATCTAACCGTAACACTAACACTAACACAAACCCTAAAAGCTAACACTAACCGTAACAATAGCCTAACCCGAAAACTAAACAAAAGCCTAACCTTAAACCTAACCCTAACCCTAACCCTATCCCAAACACCTGTCCCCTAAACCTAACCCTGAACCTAACCCTAATGAATTCCAAACCCTAGCCGTAAACCTAGCCCTAACATTAACCCTAATACTAACTTCTAACACTAAACCTAATCCTAACCCTAACCCTAAACCTAACTTCTAACTCTAAACCCTAACCCTAACCCTAACCATAACCATAACCCTAACCCTAAATCTAAACCTAACTATAACCCTAACCCTAAAACTAAAATTAAACCTCACTCTAACCTCTAACTCTAACCCCTAACCCTAACCCTAACATTAAATCTAACCCTAAAATTAAGCATAAGTCTAACCAGAAACCTAACCCTAAACCTAACCATAAGATTAACATTAACAGTAACCCTGACGGTAATACCTAACCATAGCCCTAACAGTAACCCTAAACCTAACCCTTAAACTAAGCCTAACACTACCCTAATCCTAACCCTAACCCTAACCCTAACACAGCAATTAGCCTTACCCTAGACCTATCCCTAAACCTAAAACTAAGCCTAATCCTAATCCTAACCCTAACATCTAGCCCTAAACATAACCCTAACCCTAAAACTAAACAAAACACTAACCCTAAACCTAAACTCTAACGCTAACCCTAACCTTAACCCTAACACTAACACTAACACTAACACTAACACTAACCCTATTACTAACACCTAACACCTAACCCTAACCCTAAACCAAGACTAACCCTAAGACTAAAACTGAACCTAGCACTAACTCTAAACCTAAACCTAACACTAAACCACATCATAACCATAAAACTAACCTAAACCCGAAGCCTAACATTAAACCCATCCATAACACCTAACCCATAACCATAACCCTAGCCCTGACTCTATCCCTAAGCATAACCCTAAATATAACCCTTACAATAACCCTAACCCTAACCATAACCACAAACATAACCTTGTCTAACCCTAACCCTAACAAGAATCTGAACCCTAACCCTAACACTAACCCTAATCCCTAACACTAAGCCTAACACTAGGACTAACCCTAACCCTAACACAAACACTAACACTTAACCTAACCCTAACACTAACCCTAAACCTAAACCTAAACCTAAACCTAACCATAACCCTAACACTAACACAAACCCTAAAATCTAACACTAACCCTAACAATAACCTAACCTGAAAACTAAACAAAAGCCTAACCTTAACCCTAACTATAATTCTAACCCTATACCTAACACCTGTCACCTAAACCTAACCCTGAGCCTAACACTAACAAAATCCTAACCCTAATCGTAAACCTAACCCTAACACTAACTTCTAACCCTAAAATTAATCCTAACCCTAACCCTAACCCTAAACCTAAACCTAACCCAAACCCTAAACCTAACGATAATCCTAACTGTAACCCTAAACATAAACCTAACAATATCCTTAAAACCTAACCCGAACCCAAACCCTAAGCCTAACCCTAACTCTAACCATAATACTAAACCTAACCCAAAACCTAATTGTAACCTGAACCCTAAATATAATTCGAAGCCTAAGCCTGTCCCTATCCCTAACAACTAAGCCATAAACCTAACCCTAACCAAACCTGAAAATTACGGTTAACCTAACACTAAGACTAACCCTAACCCTAACTTCTAACCCTAACCATAACCAAAACCCTAACACTAACCATAACCCTAAAATCTAACGCTAACCCTAACCCAACACTAATCCTAAATTGAAACTCTAAATCCTAGCCCTAACAGCAACCCTAACCCGAACCCTAACCCTAAACCTAACCCTAACACTAACCCTAACGCTAAACCTAACCCTAAACCTAACACTAACCCTAAACCAAAACCTAAACTGAAACCGAAACCTAACCCTAACCCTAACATGAACTGTAAACGTAACCCTAACTTTAAGCATACTCTTAATCCTACCCTAAACATAAAATTAAGCCTAACTCTAACCCTAAACCTAACTCTAACCCTAAACCTAATCCCTAAACCTAACACTAACTCTAACCCTAACAGTAAACCTAACCCTAAACATAACCCTAATCCTAACACTAAACCTAACCCTAACCCTAATATCTAACTCTAACACCTACCCCTAACACTAACCCTAAAGCTAAACCTAAAACTAAACCTAAACCTAACCCTAACCCTAACTCTAACCATAAACCGAAACCTAACACTAACCCTAACCCTAGCCCTAAAGCTAACCATAACCATAACCTGAACCCTAAACTCTAAATCCAACCCCTAACCCTACCCCTAACCATAACCCTAACCCAAACCCGAACCCTAAACCTAAAATTAACACTAACCCTTACCTAATCCTAACCGTAATACTAAGCATAACACTAACCATATCCTTAAAACCTAACCCCTAACCCAAACCTTAAGCCTAACCCTAACTGTAGCCCTAACCCTAACCCTAACCCAAACCCTAGCACTAAACTTAATCCTAACCCTAACGATAATCCTAACCATAACCCTAAACATAACCCTAACCATATCCTTAAAACCTAACCCCAACCCAAACCCTAAGCCTAACCCTAAATCTAACCATAACACTAACCCTAATGCAAAACCTAATTGTAACCTGCACGCTAACTGTAATCTGAAGCCTAAGCCTGTCCCTATCCCTAACAACTAAGCCATAAACCTATCCCTAACCAAATCTGAAACTTACCGTAAACCTAACCCTAACACTAACCCTAACCCTAACTTCTAACCCTAACCATAAACATAACCCTAACACTAACCATAACCCTAAACTCTAACACTAACCCTAAACCAACCCTAACCCTAAATGGTAACTCTAAATCCTAGCCCTAATAGTAATCCTAAACTTAAACTGAACCCTAACCCTAAACCTAACCCTGACACTAACCCTAATGCTAACCCTAACCCTAAACCTAACACTAACCCTAAACCAAAACCGAAACCGAAACCTAACCCTAACCCTAACAGGAACCCTAAACGTAACCATACCTTTAAGCATAACCTTAATCCTATCCCTAAACCTAAAATTAAGACTAACCCTAACCCTAACTCTAACCCTAAACCTAACTCTAAACCAAAACCTAATCCCTAAATTTAATACTAACTCTAACCCTAACAATAACCTAACCCTAAACGTAACCATAACCCTAACACTAAACCTAACCCTAACTCTATCATCTAAGTCTAACACCTACCCCTAAACCTAACCCTAAAGATAACCCTAAAGCTAAACCTAACCCTATCCCCTAACCCTAACCGTAACTCTAACCATAAACCTAAACCTAATACTAACCCTAACCCTAGCCTTAAACCTAACCCTAACCATAACCTGAACCTTAACCTCTGATTCCAACCCCTAACCTTAACCTAACCCTAACCCGAACCCTACCACGAACCCTAAACCTAAACTTAACCCTAACCCTTACCCTAATCCTAACTGTAATCCTAAACATAACCCTAACCATATCCTTAACACCTAACCCCTAACCCAAACCTTAAGCCTAACCCTAACTGTAACCCTAACTCTAACCATAACGCTAACCCTAACCCTAAACCTAATTGTAACCCGAACACTAAATGTAATCCAAAGCCTAACACTGTCCCTATCTCTAACAACTAAGGCATAAACCTATACCTAACCAAACGAGAACCTTACTGTAAACCTAACCCTAACACTAAACCTACCCCTAACTTCTAACCCTAATCATAACCATAACCCTAACACTAACCATAAACTTAAACTCTAACTCAAACCCTAACCCAACCCTAGCCCTAAACTGTAACTCTAAAGCCTAGACCAAACTGTAACCCTAACCCTAACTGGAACCCTAACCCTAAACCTAACCCTAACTCTAACCCTAATGCTAAATCTAACCCTAAACCTAACACTAACACTAACCCAAAACCTAAATGTAAACTGTAACCTAACCCTAACCCAAACATGAAGCCTAAATGTAACCCTAACTTTAAGCCTATGCGTAATCTTATCCCTAAACCTAAAACTAAGCCTAACCCTAACCCTACCCTAATCCCTAAACCTAACACTAACACTAACACTAATGCTAACATTAACATTAACACTAACCCTAGTCTCTACACTAAGGATAAGCCTAACACTAAATCTAACCCTAAACCCTAACCGTAACCCGCACGCTAACCCTAACCTGAAACCTAACACTAATCGCTATCCTAAACTTAGCACTAAACCTAACCCTAACCTGAACACTAATCGTAACCCTAACTGTAACCCTAACCATAACCCCAACCCTAACTGTAACCCTAACAAAAACACCAACCCTAACCCTAACACTTAACACGTAACCCTAACACTAACACTAAACATAACCCTAAGCTCTAAAACTAACCCTATCCCTAATCCTAAACCTAATCCTAACCCTAACACTAAAGTGCAAAATCTAACCATACCCTAACACTAACCCTATCCCAAACCCTAACACTAACAATAACACTAACACTATCCCTAACCTCTAACCTTAATCCTAAACCATACAATAACCCTAACCCTAAACCTAACCCTACCGTAACCCTAAGACAAACCCTAAAGCTAAACTCTAACCCTAACCCAAACCCTAACCCTAAACCTAACCCTAACCCTAAACCTAATCCCTAAGCCTAACCCTAACCCTAACATTCACCCTAACCTTATCCCTAATCCATAACTCTAACACCTAACCGTAACCATAACCATATCCCTAAGCCTAAACCTAATGCTAACCTATCCCTAAAACAAACAGTAACAATAAACTTAAACCTAACCATAAAACTATCCCTAAACCTCATGCTAATACTGAGCCTATCACTAACCTTAAACTTAACCCTAACCCTAATCCTTAACTCTAACCCTAACCCGAACACTAACCCTAATCCGTAACCCTAACATTAACACTTACAATAACCCTAACCCTAAACGTAACATAAACCCCTAACCCTAACCCTATCCCTAACTGTATCGCTAATCCCTAACCAAAAACCTGACCTCAACAATAACCATAATTGTAACCCTAAACAACTCTAACCCTAACCATAACTCTAAACATAACCTGAACCATATCCTTAAAAACTAACACCTAACCGTAACCCAAACGATAACCCGAAACCTAAACCTTACCCTAAACCTAATAGTAACCCTAAACCAATTCATAATCCGAAGCCTAACCCTGACCCTATCCCTAACACCTAACCCCTAAACTTAACCCTAACCCTACCCTAACCCTAACCCTATCCCTAACACCTAACCCCTAACCCTAATGCTAAACCTAACCCTAAAACTAACACTAAACCTAAAGCTAACACTAAACCTAAAACTAACCCTAAACCTAGCCTAAGCCTAACCCTAAACCTGACTGTAACCCAAAGCCTTACAGTAACCCGAAGCCGAAACGTAACCCTCTAGCTAACCCTAACCCAATCCCTAACCATAAATCTAACCCTAACTTAAATCTAACCCTAAACCTAATGATTAAACCTAATGCTAAACCTAAATGCTAAACCTAACCCTAAACCTTAGCTTTAACCGTAAGCCTAACATTAACCCTAATGATAACTTCTAAGCCTCATCCTAACCCTCACCCTAACCCCAAACTATATCACTAAGCCGAATGCTAAATTCTAACCATAAGCCTAACACATACCCTAACTCTAACCCTAACCATAACACTAACCCTAACGCTAAACCTAAACCTAAGCTTTAACCCTAACACTAATGCGACCCTAATGCTAACTGATAACGCTAACCCTAACACTAAACTCTAACCATAACACTAACCCTAAACCTAAAACTATCACTAACATGTAACCATAACCCTAAACCTAACCCTAACCCTAACCCTAACCCTAACCGTAAGCAAAACGTAACTCTAGCTCTAACTGTAACCTGAAGCCGAGCCATAATCCTAACCCTAACCCTAACCCTAACCCTAACCCTAACCCTAACCCTAACACTAACCCTAAACTCTAACCCTAAACCTAACACTATCCCTAACCCTAACCCGAACCATAAACCTAACCCTAACCCTAACCGTAAACCTATCCCTAACACCTAACCCCTAACCCTAACGCTAAACCTAAACCTAAAACTAACACTAATCCTAAGCCTAGCCCTACACCTAACCCTAAGACTAAACCTAAACCTAATCGTAAAACTAACCCTAACCGTAAAACGAAGCCTAACCTTTACACTCTCCCTAACACCTAACGACTAACCCTTACCCTAATACTAAACCAACCCTAAACCTAACCCTAAACCTAACCCTAACACTAACACTAACACTAACACTAACACTAACCCTAATACCTAACTCCAATGATAAGCCTAACCCTAACCCTAACCCTTACAACTAACCCAGAACCTCACCGTAAAACTAACCTTAAGCCAAACGCTAACCCAAACACTAACCGTAACCCTAAACATAACATTAACCGTAACCCTAACCCTAATGGTAATGCTAACACTAACCCTAACCCTAAACCTAACACTTAGCCTCAAACCCTAACACTAACGCTAACGCTAACACTAACCTCTAACACTAACCCTATCCTTAACTCTAAGCCTAATCCTAACCCTAACCCTAACCTCTAAAACAAACTGATAACCTAAAATTAAACCTAACCCTTACTGTAACCCTAGCAAAAACCCTAACCCTAAACCTAAACTCAAACACTAATCCTAAACTTACCCCATCCCTAAACCTAACCCTAATCCTAACCTAAACCCTAACACTAACCCAGCTGTAAAGCTACCCTCTAAACCTAACACTAACCATAACCCTAACCCTTACCGTAAAACTTAACCCAACCATAACCCTAACCCTAACCTTGTCCCTCACACCTAAACCATAACACTAAATCTAATCCTAAACCTAACCTAACCCTAGTCCCTAACGCTAAACCTAACCCTAAAACTCACCTAACACTATCCCTAATATCTAACCAAAACCCAAAGCCTAGCCCCGAAACCCTAACCCTAAACCTAACCCAAACACTAACCCTAACACTTACCCTAAGCCTAACTCTAACACTAACCTTCTAACCCTAACACCTAACCCTAACCCTAAGCATAACCCTATCACTATTCCATAACCCTAACCCTAATACTAACCCTAGCTGTAACCCTAAACATGACCCTAACCCTAACCATAACTGTATCCTTAAAACCTAACCCCTAACCCTAAGCCTAACACTAAACCTAACCATACACCTAATAGTAAACTGAACACTATCCATAATGTGAAGCCTAACTCTGACCCTATCCCTAACACCTAATTCCTAAACAAAGACCTAACCTAACCCTAACCCTAACCATAACACTAACCCTAACACTAAACCTAACACTAACTTCTAACCCTAACACTAACAATAACCATAACACTAACACCAACACTAACACTAAACTCTAACTCTAACCCTTACCATAACCATAACCCTAAACTCCATAACCCTAAACCATAACCCTAAACCCATAAACTCCAACTCTAACCGTAACACTAACCCAAACCCTAACCATAATCCAAATCCAAACCCTAAGCCTAACCCTAACCATAACCCTAACGAAAACCCTAAAACTAAGCCTAACCCTAACACTTAACCTAATCCTAACCCTAACCCTGACCGTAATATCTAAGCCTAAAACTAAACCTAAACCTAAATAAACACTAAAACTAAGCCTAACCCTAACCCTAAACCTAACCCTAACCCTAATCTTAACCTAAAAATTAGCCTAAACCAAACCCTATCCCTAACCCTAAAAGTAAGCCTAACCCTAACCCTAAAACTAACCTTAACCCAACCCTAACCCTAACCTCTACCGCTAACCCTAACCCTAAACCTAAACCTAAGCCTAACCCTAATCCTCAAACATAACCCTAACCCTAACCCAAACAGAAAACTAACCGTAACAGTAACCTATCCCTAGCAGCTAACCCCTAACCCTAAACCTAAACATAACACTAACCCTAACACTAAAACAGAACCTAACGCTAACCCTAACTCTAAACCTAAACCTAATCATAACCGTAAACCTAACCATAATGCGAAGCTGAACCTTAACCCTATCCCTAATACCTAACCCATAACAATAACCCTATTCCCAACTCTATCCCTAAGCCTAACCCTAAACCTAATCAAAACTCTAACCCTAACCCTAACCATAATACCCTAACCCTAACCCAAACATTAACTTTAACCCAAAACCTAACCCCTAACCTCAAATGATCACCCTAAACCTAACCCTTACAATAATACTAACCCTAACCCTAACCCAAAGCCTAACCTTGTCTAAGGATAACCCTAACCCTAACCCAAATATGAACACTGACCCTAACACTAACCCTAATCTCTAACACTAAACCTAATCCTAACCCTAACACTAACACTAACCCTAAACCTAACCCTAACCCTAACCCTAAACCTAAACCTAACCCTAACCCTAACCCTAAACCTAAACCTAAACCTAAACCTAAACCTAACCCTAACCCTAAACCTAAACCTAACCCTAACCCTAACCCTAAACCTAAACCTAAACCTAAACCTAAACCTAACCCTAACCCTAACCCTAACCCTAACACTAACACTTTCACTAACCCTAATACTAAGCCTAACCCTAACCCTATCTCTAAACCTAAAATGAAGTGTAACCCTACCCATAACCATAACCCTAACCCTAAAACTAACACTAATCCTAACCCTAATCCCTAAACCTAACCCTAACGCTAACCCTAACCCTAAAACTAACACTAAACCTAATCACTAACCCTAACGATAAGCCTAAACCTAACCCTAAACCTTAAACGTAACCCTAAACCTAACCCTATTCTCTACTCTAACCCTAGCCCTTAACCTAACCCAAACATTAACCGTAACCCTAACCATAAACTTAACCGTAACCCTAACCCTGACGGTAAACCTAACACTAACCCTAACCCAATCCATAACAGCCGTTAACCCTAAGACTAACGCTAACGCTAACCGTAACCTCTAACACTAACCCTATTCCTAACCATAAGCCTAATCCTAACCCTAACCCAAACACTAACCCTAACACTAACCCCTAACACTAACTGTAACCCTTAGCTCCAATGCTCATCATAACACTAACGCTAAACCTAAGACCTAACACTAACCCTAACACTATCCCTAATGCTTACCTCTATCACTAAACCTAACCCTAACTCTAACGCTAACCTCTAATCATTACCCCAACCCTAACCCTAACCCTAACTGTAACACTAAACTGTAACAGTAACACTAACCCTATCACTAAAACTAACTCTAACCCTAAACTCTGACACTCTCCCTAATCCTAATCCTAAAACTAAACCTAAACATAACCCTAAACGTAAACCAAAACTCTAACCCTAACCATAACCCTAATCCTGAAACTAACCCTAACACTAAACTTAACATTAGCCCTTGCCCTAACCCTATGCCTAACACCTAACCCCTAACCCTAACCCTAACGCTAAACCTAACACTAACACTAACACTAACACTAACACTAACACTAACACTAACACTAAGCCTAAACCTAATGCTAATCCTAATCCAAAACCTATACCCAATCATAACACAAATCCTATCCATAACCTGAAGCTTTACCCTAACTCTATCCCTAACACCTAACCCTAAGCCTAACCCTAAGCCAAAACCTAACTCTAAACCTAACCCTAACACTAACCATAATTCTAAACTTAACCTCTAACCTAAACCTAAAACTAACCTTAAACCTAACACTAACCTTAACCATAACCTTAACCCTAACACTAACCCTAACCCTAAACCCTAACCCTAACTGTATCCCTAACCCTAAGCATAACCCTAACCTCTAACCCTAGTCCTAATCCTGATCCTAAACCTAAAGCTAACCATAACCCTAACCCTAAACTCTAACCGTAACCATAACACTAACCCTACAACTAACACTAACCTAACACAAACCCTAATCGCTAAACCTAACCCTAACCTCTAACTTTAACCCCTAACCCTAACCCTAACACTAACACTTACTCTAACCCTAAATATAAACCTAACCTTAATCTTAAAGCTAACACTAACCCTAAACCTAAACCTAACACTAAACCTAATCCTAAACCTAAACCTAAACCTAAACCTAAACCTTAACCTAACCTTAAGCCTAACACTAAGTTTAAGCCTAACACTAACCCTATCCCTAACCCTAAATCTCAGCCTAAATCTAACATTAACACTAACCCTAAACCTAACCCTAACCCTAAGCCTAATCCCTAACCCTAACACTAACACTAAAACTAACCCTAACAATAATTCCTAACCTTAATGATAAGCCTAACCCTAACCCTATGCCTAACACCTAACCTTAACCCTAACCCTAAACCTAACCCTATCCCTAATCCATAACCTTAACTGTAACCCTAACACTAACCATAACCCTAAACATAACCCTAACCATATCCTTAACACCTAAACATTAACCCTAATGCAAAACCTAACCATAACCCTAAAAATAACCCTAAACCTAACCCAAACCTTATTATAACCCGAACCCAAACTGTAATACGAACGTGAAATCTTTCCCTAGCACCTAACCCCTAAACCTAACCCTAACCTAACCCTAAGCCAAACTGTAACACTAACACTAATGCTAAATTCTAACCCTAACCCTAACAATAAATCTAACACTAACCCTAATTCTAAACTCTAACACTAACCCTAACCCTAACCCTAATCTCTAACTCTGAACTCTAAACCTAACCCTAAACCAAACCCTAAAATTAAACCTAACCCTAGCCCTAACTCTAACGCAAACCCTAACCCTATCACTAACCCTAACCCTAACCCAAAACATAAACATAACACTAAACCTAACCTAAGCCTAACCCTAACCCTAACCATATCTCTAACACTAACCCGAGGTTTAAGCCTAACCCTATCCCTATCCCTAACTCTAAAACTAAGCCTAAGCCTAAACCTAAAACTAACCCTAAACCTATCACTACTTTACGCCTAATCCCTAAACCTAACCCTAACACTAACATTAACCCTAGTCCCTAACCCGAAAGATAATCATAACACTAAAATTAACCCTAAAACCTAACACTAACACTCACCCTAACCCTAACCTGAAACCTAAGCCTAATCGCTATCCTAACACTAACCCTAACCCTAACCCAAACACTAATCGTAACCACAAACGTAACCATGAATGTAACCCTAAGCCTAACCGTAACCCTAGAAATAACACTAACCCTAAACCTAACAATTATCCCCTAACCCTAACACTAGCAGTAACCCTAAACTCTAACACTAACCCTATCCCTAATACTAAACCTAATCCTAACCCTAACCCTAAAGTGTAAAATCTAACCATACCCTAACATTAACAGTAACCCATTCCCTAACACTAACAATAAACCTAACACTATCCCTAACATCTAACCTTAATCCTAACCCTTACAATAACCCTTAGCCTAACCCTAACCATAACCCTAAGCCAAACCCTAAAGCTAAACTCTAACCCTAACCCAAACCCTAACCCTAAACCTAACACTAACCCTAATCCCTAACCCTAAACCTAACCCTAACATTCACCCTAACCTTATGCCTAATCCATAACTATAACACCTAACCCTAACCATAACCATATCCCTAACCCTAAACCTAATGCTAACCTATCCCTAAAACTAACAGTAACAAAAAACCTAAACCTAACCATAAAACTATCCCTAAACCTTACCCTAATACTGAGCCTATCACTAACCTTAAACCTAACCCTAACCCTAATCCCTAACTCTAACCCTAACCCAAACACTGAACCTACTCCGTAACCCTAACATTAACCCTTACAATAACACTAAACCTAAACGTAACACAAACCCCTATCCCTAACCCTTACCCTAACCCTAACACTAACTCTTAGTCTAACCCCTAAACCTAACCTTAACCCTTAGCTCTATCCTTAAGATTAACCCTAACCCAAACCCTAACCTTGGCCTAATCCTAACCCTAACCCTAACCCTAACCCTAACGCTAACACTTAGCACTATCCCTAACCCTAAACCTAACTCTAACACTAAATTCTAATCCTAACCCTAAAATTTAAGCCTACTCCTAACGCTAACGCTAACACTAATGCTAAAACTAAATCTAAACCTAACCCTAATCCTAAAATGTAACCCTAACACTAACACTAACACAACCCTGACCTGAACCATAAACCTAACCCTAAACTTAACCTTAATCCCTAACCCTAACCCTAACTCTACCTCTTAAACTAACTCTAACACTGACCGTAAGACCTAAACCAAACCCTAACCCTAAACGTACCATAACACTATCTCTAAACCTAACCCTACCCCTAAACCTAACCCTAACCCTTACTTCTAACCCTATCTTAACACTGACCCTAACCTTAACACTAACCTCTATCACTAACCCTAAACCTAAATGTACCATAAGCCTACCTAACCCTAACCCTAACCCATAACTCTAACACTAACCCTAACCCTAAACATAAACCTACACCTAACCCTAAACCTAACCATAATCCTAACCCTAACCCTAATCCGAATCCTGATCCTAACACGTACTTCTAAACCTTAACCTAACCCTAACTTAACTCTAAACCTAACTTTAAACCTCAAACTAACCTCTAACCCTAACGCTAACCTTAACACTAACACTAACACTAACACTAAACCAAACTTCTAACGCTAACCTTAATCCTAACCGTTAACTCTAACTCTGACCGTAACCGTAACCCTTCCACTAAACCTAATGCTAACCTCTAACCATAAGCCTAGCCCTAACCCTAACCTTAACACTAACAACTAACACCTAACCCTAAACCTAATCCTAACCCTAAGCATAACCCTAAATTCTAATCTTAACACTACCCCTATCCCTAGCCCTAACCTTAAACCTAAACCTAAAACTAACCCTAAACCTACCTCTAACCCTAACCTTAACCCTAAACCTAACACTAACCCTAACCCAAACCCTAAACCTAACACGAACACTAACCTCTAAACTTAACCGTAACATTAACCGTAATACTAAACCTAAACTTAACCACAAATCCTAACCCTAACCCTAACAGTTTCCCTAACCATAACCCCAACCCTAAACCTAACACTAACCCTAATACTATCCCTAACACCTTTCCCCTAACCCTAATCATAACCCTAACCCTAACTCTAAAACTAACCCTAAATCTTACCCTAAAATTAACACTAAACCTAATCATAACACTAAACCTAACCCTAACCCAAAGCCTAACCCTAACGCTCTTCCTAACACCTAACCTCTAATCCTCACCTAATCATAATCCTAACCCTAACCCTTACCCTAAACCTAACCCTAACCCTAACCTTAAGCCTAACACTAACCGTAAACCCTAACTCTAAATCTAATACTATCCCTAACTCTAACCTTAACCGTAAACCTAACCCTAACGCTAACCCTATCCCTAATACCTAAACCCTAACCCTAACTCTAAACCTAACCCTAAATCTAACACTAAAACTAACCCTAACCCTAAGCCTTACCCTAAAGGTAATCGTAACCCTAACAGTAACCATAATCCGAAGCCTAACCTTAAACCTCTCCCTAATCCCTAACCCCTAACCCTAACCATAACACTAACCCTAACCCTAACCGTACCCATAATCCTAACCCTACCACTAACACTAACTTCTAATCCTAACCCTAATCCTAAAACTAACCATAACCCTAAACCTAAACCTAACATTAATCCCTTACAGTAACCCTATCTCTACCCCTTAAACTAACCCGAAGCCTGAAAGTAATACCTAAACCTAACCCTAACCCTAACCCTGTCGCTAACACCTAACCCCTAACCCTAACCCTAACCCTACCTCTAAATCTAACTCTAAATCTGAACCTAACCCTAACCCTAAACATAACCCTAAGCCAAACCTAATTGTAATCCAAAACCTAACCGTAACCAGATGACTAACTCTAACACTAATCCTAACAGCTAACCCCTAAAACTAACCCTAACCCTAATAATAAAACTAAACATAAATCTAAGGCAAACCTTAACACTAACCCTAACACTAATGCTAAACTAATTGTAACCCAAAAACCTAAATGTAACCCGAAGCCTAACCCTAAAACTATCCCTAACACCTAACCCCTAAGTCTACCCCTAAACTTAACCCTAATCCTAATCCAAGCCCTAACCCTAACCCTAATCATAACCCAAACCCTAACCTTAACACAAACCTAACAATAACTCTAAACTCTAACCCTAACCCTAACCCTAACCATAAACCTAACCCTAAAACTAATATTAATCCCTAACCCTAACCATAACCCTACACGTTAAACTAATGCTAACACAGATCGTAATATGTAACCCAACCCTAACCCCGACCGACCATAACACTAACCCTAACCTGAATCCTACCTTAACCGAACCCAAACACATACCTCTAAACCTAACCCTAATCCTAAACTTAATCCTAACCCTAACAATAAGCCTAAACCTAACCTTAACCTTAACCCTAACCCTAACCTTAACCCATACCTCTAAACCTAAACCTAATGCTAACCCGAAATGTAAAACTAACCCTAACACTTTCCTTAACATCTAAACCCCAACCCTAACCCTAACACTTATCCTAACACTAACCCTAACCCTAAACCTAACCCTAAAACTAAACATAAGTTTTAACCCTAACCTTAACACTAACTTTAGCCATAACATCTAAGCCTAAAACTAACCCTAAACCTAAACCAAAACTCTAACCCTAAACCTAACGTTAACCTCTAACCATAACCATAACCCTAATATTAACTCTAACTCTAACCCTAAACTTAATCATAAACTCAATCCGTAACACTAACCCTAACTCTAACCCTAATCGTAACCCTAACGGTAACCCTAAACCTAACCCTAACATCTAACCCTAACACTAACTCTAACTCTAACCCTAACCCTAACCCTAAACCTAGCCCTAAACCCTAACCTAAATCTAACATGATTTCTAACCCTAACCCTAATCGTAAACCTAAACCTTACCTTAAACCTAACCCTAAACCTAACCCTAACCCTATCTCTAATACCAAACCCCAACACTAACCATAAACCTAACCCTAAAACTAACATTAAATATAATCCTAAGCTTAACAGTAAGCCTAACCCTAAACTTAATGGTAACCCTAACGCTAATTGTAATCAAAGCCTAAATTTAATGCTCTCCCTAAAACCTAACCTCTAACCCTAAGCCTAACACTTCCCCTAAACCTCACAGTAACCATAAACTGAACCATACCATAACTCTAACTTCTAATCCTAACCCTAACCCTAACCCAAACCATAACCCTAAATGTAACCATAACCATAACCATAACCCTAAACATAACATTAATCCCTAACCCTAACATTTCCCGTTAAACTAACCCTAAACCCGACTTTAATACCTAACACTAACCCTAACCCTAACCCTAGCATAACCCTAACCCTAACCCTCACACTAACCCAAAACCTAAGATTTAACGATTCTGCTAATACTAAGCCTAAACATAAACTCTAAGCCTAAACCTAACTCTAAACCTAACACCAAACTCTAACACTAAACCTAAAGCTAAACTCTAACCATAATCATAACCCTAATCCTAACCCTAACACTAACACTAAACATAACCCTAATCCTAACCATAACCTTAACCCTAAATGTAACCCTAACCCATACATCTAACCCTAAACCTAACCCTAACCCTAACCTTAACCCTAAGCCTAACCCTAAAACTAACCCTAACACTAAACTCGAAACCTAAACCTAACCCTATCCGTAACGCTAACACTAACACTAACCGTAACCCTAAATTCTAACCCTGAGCCTAACCCTAACCCTAACCCTAAAACTAACCATGAACCTAACCCTATTCCTAACCCTTACTCTAAACTCTACCCCTAAACCTAACACTAACCCTACCCCTAACCCCAAAACCTAAACCTAACACTGAACCTCACCTTAACCGTAAGCCTATACCTAACCGTAAACCTAAAAATAACTGTACCTGAAGCCTAACACTAAACCTCTCTAACACCTAACCACTAAGGCTAACACTAAAGCTAGCCATAACCCTAACCATAACCCTAACTCTAACCCTAACCATAACCCGACACCTAACCCTAACCCTAAAGTTTAATCCTAAACCTAACTCTAACCCTAAGCCTAACCCTAAAACTTAACCTAATGCTAAACTCGAACCCTAAACCTAACCCAATCCCTAACAATAACACTAACCCTAACCCTAACCTAAAATCTAACCCTAAGCCTAACACTAACCATAACCCTAAAACTAACCATGAACCTAACCCTAAACCTAACCCTTACCCTAAATTCCACCCCTAAACCTAACACTAACCCTAAACCTACCCCTAAAACTAAATCTAACAATAGCACTAACCTTAACCCTAAGCCTATACATAACTGTAACCCTAAACCTAACTGTAACCCGAAGCCTAACCCTAACCCTCTCCCTAACACCTAATCACTAAGGCTAAAACTAAACATAGCCCTAACCCTAACTGTAACCCTAACTCTAAACCTAACTGTAACCCTAAACCTAACCCTAACCCTAAACCTAACCCTAACCCTAAAGTTTAATCCTAAACATAACTCTAACCCTAAGACTAACCCTAAACCTAAACCTAATCATAACACTATCACTAACAGTAACCCGAAGTCTAACACTAACCCACTCCCTAACACCTAACCATAAACCCTAACCCTAAACTAACCCTAACAGTAACCCTAACCCTAACCCTAACCTTCTCCCGAACACCTAACCCCTAACCCTAACCGTAACACTAACCCTAATCCTAATGCTAACCGTAATCATAACACGAACCCTAAATTCTAAGACTAACCCTAATGTTAACCCTAACCCTAACCCTAAACTCTAACCCTATCCCTACCCCTAAACCTAAATCTTACCTTTAAACATAACCCTAAGCCTAACCCTAACCCAAACCCTACCGCTTAAACTAACCCTAACACTGACAGTAATACCTAGCCCTAACCCTAACCCTAAACCTACCAATACCCTAACACTATCTCTAACCTACCCCTAAAAGTAACCCTGACACATATCTCTAACCATAACCCTAACCTTAACCCTAACACTAAACTTAACCTTTAACGCTAACTTTAACCCTAACCCTAACCCTAAACTCTAACCCTATCCCTACCCCTGAACCTAAATCTTACCTCTAAACATAACCCTAAGCCTAACCCTAACCCAAACCCTACCGCTTAAACTAACCCTAACACTGACAGTAATACCTAGCCCTAACCCTAACCCTAAACCTACCAATACACTAACACTATCTCTAACCTACCCCTAAAAGTAACCCTGACACATATCTCTAACCATAACCCTAACCTTAACCCTAACACTAAACTTAACCTTTAACGCTAACTTTAACCATAACACTAAACTATCCCTAACAATAACCCTAAACCTAACACTAAACCTAACTTCTAAACATAACCCTAACCCTAACACAAACCCTAAACCTAAACCTCAACCTAACCCTAAACCTAACCATAACCCTAACCCTAAAACTAAACATAACCCAAAGACTAACCATAACCTTATCCCTAACCCTAACACTAACCCTAATCCTAAACGTAACCCTAAACCTAACCCTAAACCATACCTCTAACCCTAACCCTAACCCTAATTCTAACCGTTATCCTAACCTTAACCTCTAACCCTAACACTCACCCTAACACCGATCCCTAACCATAACACTAAAACTAACACTAAACCTAAATTTTAACCCGAAACATAACCCTAAAGCTAAGCCTGAAACTAAACCTTACTCTAAACCTAAACCTAACCCTAACACTAACCTTAACCCATACCTCTAACCCTAACCCTAACGCTAACACTAACACTAAACTTAGCCCTAACCCTAACACTAAAACTAACCCTAAACATAAATACAACCTTATTCTTAACACCTAACCCCTAAACCTAACCCTAACACTAATCCTAAAACTAAACATAAATCTAATGCAAACGCTAACACTACCCCTAACCTAATTGTAACCCTGACCCTAAACGTAACCCGAAGCCTAACCCTAAACCTATCGCTAACACCTAACCCCTAAATCTAACCCTAAACCTAACCCTAATCGTAAGCCAAGCCCTAAAACTAACCGTAAACCTAACACTAACCCAACCCCTACCCTAACACAAACCCAACAATAACCCTAAACTCTAACCCTAAACCTAACACTAACCCTAACCTTAACCCTAACCCTACCCTTAAACTAACCCTAACACTGACCATAATACCTACCCCAAACCCTAACACTAAAAATGCAGTAACACTATCCCTAACCTTATCCCTAAACCTAACCTTAAAGCTTACTTCTAACCCTACCCTAATCCTGACACTACCACAACACTTAAACATTAACCCTAACCTGTAACACTAAACCTAACCCTAGAACTATCCCTAACACTAACCCTAAACCTAACTTTAAACCTAAATTCTAATCCTAACACTAATCGTAACACTAAACCTCAATCTAAAACTAACCCTAAACATAACCCTAACCCTAACCATACCATAACCCAAAGCCTATCCGTAACACTATCGCTAACCCTAACCCTAAACCTAATCCTAACCGTAACGCTAAATCTAACCCTAACCCGAACACTAACACTAACCCTGACCCTAAACCCTAACCCTAAACATAATCCAAAAACTAACCCTAAACCTAGCCCAAACCATAACCCGAAACATAACCACAACCCTAACATTAACAGTAACTCTAAATTCTAATCCTAAAAATAACCTTAACCCTAACTCTAACCCTAAACCTAACCCTAACCCTAAACTCTAACCCTAAACGTAACCCTAACCCTAAATTCTAACCCTAAACCAATCCCTAAAACTAAAACTAACGATAAACCTAATCGTAACACTAAAATCTAACCCTAACCCTAACAAGAACACTAACATACCCCTAAACATAAACCTAACTCTAAATCTAACATTAATCCCTAACCCTAACCATAACTCTACCCCTTAAACTAACACTAACACTCACCATAATACATAACCCTTTCCCTAACCCTAAACCTACCATAACACTAATACTAACCCTAACCCTACTACTAAACCTAATCCTAACACATAACTCTAACACTAACCCTAGCCCTAACCCTAACCTAGCCCTAACTCTAAACATAACACTAATCCTAACCATAAGCCTAACCTTAACCCTAACCCTAACCCTAGGCCTAACCCTAACCCTAACCCTAACCCTAAACCTAACCCTATCCTTAACCCTAACACTAAACCTAAACCTAACACTAACCTCTAACCTTAACCCTAACACTAAATCTCAATCTAAAGCTAACCCTTATGCAAAAGGTAAACCTAAACCTAACGCTAACTCTAACCCTAACCCAACCCTAACACTAACCCTAAACCTAACCCTAAACCTCAACCTAACCCTAACCCTAAGCCTAAACCTAAGCCTAACCCTAAAACTAATCATAAAGCTAACCCTAAACCTAAAACTTACCCTAAACTCTACCCTGAAACCTAACACTAACCCTAACCCTTACCCTAAACCTGAACTTAACATTAACACTAACCTTAACACTAAGCCTATACTTAACTGTAACCCTAAACCTAACCGTGACCCGAAGCCTAACACTAACCATCTCCTAACACTTAACCACTAACACTAACCCTAAACCTAGCCCTAACCCTAAACCTAAACCTAACCCTAACTCTAACCCTAACCATAACCCTAAACCTAACACTAAAACTAACTCTAACCCTAAACTTGAGCCCTAAACCTAACCTGATCCCTAACACTAACACTAACCCTAAACCTAAAATCTAACCTTAAGCCTAACCCTAATTCAAAACCTAACCCTAAGACTAACACTAACCGTAACCCTAACCTTAAACCTAAACCTCAACCTAACGCTAACCATAACAATAATCCTAACCTGAAACCCTAACCCTAAACCTCACCCTTACTCTAACGCTACCCCCAACCCTAACATTAAACCTAACACTATCCTTAACCCTAAACCTAACCCTTAACCTAACCCTAAATCTAACCCTAGCACTAACTCTAACGCTAACTCTATCCCTAACACGTAATACGTAACGCTAACCCTACCCCTAAAACAAACACTAACCATAATCTTAAACCTAACCCTAAACCTAATAGTAATCCTAAACCTAACCGTAACACTAAGCCTAACCATAACCATCCCCCTAACACCTATTCCATAACCCAAACACTAAACCTAACCCTAACCCTAACCATCACCGTAATCCAAACGCTAAACTTCCCCAACCCTAAAGTTTAATCCTAACCCTAAACATAACCCTAAAACTTAACCTGATCATAACCCTAATCTCTATCCCTAAAACTAACAATAAACCTAACTTCTAACCCTAACCCTAACCTTATTCCTAAACCTCAACCTAACCCTAAACATAACCCTAACAATAACCCTAACCATAACCCACAGCCTAACCGTAACAATATTTCTAACCCTAACCCTAACCCTAATCCTAATCCTAACCCTCACCCTAATCCTAAACTTAAACCTAACTCTAAACTTAACCCTATCCCAAAAACTAACACTAACTCTAAACCTAACCATACCACTAACCTCTAAACATAACCCTAACCCTAAATGTAAGCTTTAACCCTAACCCTAACAGTAACCCTAACCATAAAATCTAAGCCTAAACCTAACCATAACCCTAACCCCAAACTCTAACACTAAACCTAACGCTAACCTCTACCCATAAGACTAACCCTAATCCTAAACCTAAACCTAACCCTAACCCTAAACCTTAACCCTAACCCTAACACTATACGTAAATCTAAACCTAACCGTAAACCTAAACCTAACACTAAACCTAACCCTAACCCTAATCCTAACCCTAACCATATCCCTAACACCTCACCCCTAACCCTAAGCCTAAACCTAACCCTAAACCTAACGGAAAACCTAACTCTGACCTTAATATTAACTCTAAACCTAACCCTGAACCTAAACCTAATTGTAACACTAACATTAACCGTAACCCGAAGCATAACCCTAACCCTTTCCCTAACACCTAAACCCTAGGCATAACCTAAACTAACCCTAACCATAACCGTAACCGTAACCCTAACCCTAACCCTAACACTCTACCTAACACCTAACCCCTAAACTTAACCATAACACTAACCCTAACCCTAAACCTAATCGTAATAATAAGCCTTACCCTACCCCTAAGCCTAACTTATAATCCTAACCCTAAAGTTAATCCTAACCCTAACTCTAAACTCTAACCCTAACCCTAAACCTAATGCTTACCTCTAATCATAAACCTAAGCCTAACCATAACCCGAACCCTACCCCTTAAACTAACACTAACGCTGACAGTAATATCTAGCCCTAACCCTAACCCTAAACCTACAATAGCCCTAACCCTAACTCTATCCCTACCCCTAAAAGTAACTGTAACCCATAGCTCTAACCCTAACACTAACCCTAACAATAAACCTAACCCTAACTTTAAACTCTAACCCTAACCCCAACCCTAGCACTAACCTATACCTAACCCTAAACCTGAACTCAACACTAAACCTAACTTAGGGATATGGTTACAGTTAGGTTTAGGGGAAGGTTTAGGTTATGACTTAGGGATAGGGTTAGTGTTAGGGTTAGTGTTATTGTTAGGGTTAGGGTTAGGGTTTAGAGTTAGGCTTAGGGTTAGAGTTAGTGTTATGGTTAAGGTTAGGGTTAGGTTGAGGTTTAGGGTTAGGTTAGGATTAGGGTTAGAAGTTAGGTTTAGTGTTAGGTTTAGAGTTAGTGTTAGGGATAGGTTTAGGGTTAGTGTTAGTGTTAGAGGTTAGGGTTAGTGTTAGGGTTAGAGGTATGTGTTAGGTTTAGAGTTAGCGCTAAGGTTAGGGTAAAGTTTAGGTTTAGGATTAGGGTTAGGGTTATGCTAGGGTTAGGGTTAGCGTTAGGATTTGGTATTACAGACAGCTTTAGCTTTAGTTTAAGGGGTAAGGTTAGGGTTAGGGTTAGGGTTAGGGTTAGGGTTAGAAGTTAGGGTTAGTGGTAGGGTTAGGGTTAGGGTTAGAGTTTAGCATTAGGTTTAGGGTTAGACTTGGGTTTAGGGTTAGGGTTAGGGTTAGGCTTAGATGTTATGGTTAAGGTAGGGTTATTGTTAGGGTTAAAACTTAGGTATAGGGTTACGGTTAGGGTTATGGTTAGAGTTACGGTTAGTGTTAGGGTTAGTGTTAGGGTTAGGTTTAGGGGTTAGGTGTTAGCAAGAGGCTTAGCGTTAGGCTTCGGATTATGGTTAGTGTTAGGGTTATGATTAGGTTTATGGTTAGGGTTAGGGTTAAGGGTAGGGTTAGGGTTAGTGTTAGGGTTAGGTTTACTGTTAGTTTTAGGGTTAAGTTTAGGGTTATGTTTAGGGGTTTAGTGTTAGGTATAGGATTAGGATTATGTTTAGTTTTAGGGTTAGGGTTAGGTTATGGTTAGGTTTAGGTTTATGGTTAGTTTTAGAGTTATGGGTAGTTTTAGGGTTAGGGTGAGGCTTTAGGTTTAAGGTTAGGTTTAGGGTTAAGTTTAGGATTGGTTTTAGGGTTATGGTTACAGTTTAGCTTTATGTTTAATGTTAGACTTTGGTTTGAGGGTTAGGGTTCGGGTTAGGCTTAGTGTTTATGGTTAGGCTTAGTATTAGAGGTCATTAAAGATTAGGTTTGGGGTTATTGTGAGGTTTAGGATTAGGGTTAGTGTTAGGGTTAGTATTAGAGTAAGGGTTAGAGGTATGTGTTAGGGTTATGGTTAGGGTTATGCTAGGGTTAGGTTTAGGGTTAGGTATTACAGTCAGGTTTAGGGATAGTTTAAGAGGTATGTTTAGGGTTAGGGATTAATGTTTGGTTTAGTGTTATGTTTATGGTTATGTTTAGGGTTAGGGTTGGGCTTAGGGTTAGGGTTAGGATTAGAAGATAGGGTTAGTGGTATGGTTAGGTTTATGGTTACAGTTAGGTTTAGGGGAAGTATTAGGCTTAGGGTTAGGGGTTAGGTGTTAGCGAGAGGATTAAGATTAGGCTTCGGGTTATGGATGGTGTTAGGGTTACGATTAGGTTTATTGTTAGACTTAGGGTTAGGGTTAGGTTTAGTGTTAGTTTTAGGGTTAGGTTTATGGTTTAGGCTGGTGTTTGATGTTAGGGATAGGGTTAGGGTTAGGTTTAGGGTAAGGGTTAGCTTTACAGTTAGGGTTCGGGTTAGGAATCATGTTAGGTTTACTGTTAGGGTTTAGGTTTAGGTTTAGGGTTAGGGTTAGAGTTAGAGTTAGGGATAGGGTTAGATGTTATGGTTAGCGTTAGGGTTACCATTAGGGTCAGGGTTAGGGTTAAGCTATCCCTAACCTTAAACCTAAAACTAAAACTAAACCTAACTTTTAACCCTAAACCTAACCCTAACCCTAAGCCTAAAATTAACCCTAACTCTAAACCTAACCCTAACCCTAAATCTAATACCTGTAACACTAAATGTAACCCTAACACTAACCCTAAAATTAACCTAACCTTAACACTAACTCTATCCCAAACCCTAACTACAACCTTATCCCTAACACCTAACCCTTAAACGTAAGCCTAAACCTAATCTTAAAATTAAACATAAATCTAATGCAAACGTTAACACTAACCCTAACACTAACCCTACACTAACCATAACCCTAACCCTAAACGTAACCCAAAGCCTAACCTTAAACCTAATCCCGAAATCTAACTCTAAACCTAACCCTAATCCTAATCCAAGCCCTAACCTTAACCCTAATTCTAACCCTAACATGAACCCTAGACAAAAATAACAATAACCTTAAACTCTAACCCTAACCCTAACACTAACCCTAACACAAAACTAAAAACAACCCTAAACTCTAACCCCAACCCTAACCATAAACCTAAACCTAACATTAATCCCTAACCCTAACCATAACACTAACATTAACACTGACCATAATACATAACCCTAATCCTAACCCTAAACCTACCATAACACTAACTCTAATCCAAAAGCTACCCCTAAACCTAAAACTAACCCATACCTCTAACTCTAACCCTAACCCTAACCCTATGGCTAACCCTAATCTTAACCTTAACTGTAACCATAACCCATACCTCTAACCCTAAAGCTAACGCTAACCCTAAACTTAAACCTAACCCTAACCCTTTCCCTAACACCTAACCACTAACCCTAACACTAACACTAATCCTAAGACTAACGCTAACCCTAACCTTAACCCTAACCCTAAACCTAAACTTAAGTTTTAACCCTAACTCTAAAACTAACCTTAACCATAACCTCTAAGCCTAAAACTAATCCTAAACCCAAACTCTAACCCTAAATCTAACTCTAACTTCTAACCATAACCTAACACTAACCTTAACCCTAACTCTAACCCTAAACCTAACCCAAAACTCTATCCGTAACACTAACCCTAACCCTAACTCTAAACCTAACACTAAACCTAACTTTTAATCCTAATCCTAACCTAACCCTAAACCTCATCCTAACCCTAAACCTTAACCATAACACTAACCCTAACCCTAAGCCTAACTCTAAACCCTAACCTTAACCATAACACTAACCCTAACACTAACCCTAACCCTAACCCATAACACTATCCCTAACACCTAACCCGTAAACCTAACCCTAACCCTTACACTATCACTATATCTAACGCAAACCCTAAACCTAACTCTCAACCGAACCCTAACCCTAACGTTAACCTAAATATAATCCTAACCATAAACATAATGCTAACCCTAAGCCTAAAGATAACCCTAACTCTAACCATAACCCTAGCCCTCACACTAACCCTAACCTTAATCCTAACCCTAAAACTAACCCCTAAATCTAACCCTAAACCTAACTGTAACCCTAACCCTAAAATTAATCACTAAACCTAATCCTAACCCTTACCCTATCCATAACACTTACCTTAACCTTAACCTAACCCTGAACCTAAGCTTTCACCTTAACCATAACCTATAAGCCTAACACTAACCCTAACCCTAACTCTAACCCTAAACCAAAAGCTAACCTCTAAACATAACCCTAACACTAACCCTTATCCTACCCCTAACCCTTACATTAGCACTACATCTAACGCAAACCCTAACCCTAACCGTCAAACTAACCCTAACGTTAACCTAAATATAATCCTAACCATAACCGTAATGCTAAGCCTAAGCCGAACACTAACCCTAACTCTAACCCTAACCGTAACCCTCACACTAACCCTAACCTTAACCCTAACCCTAAAACTAACCCCTAAATCTAACCCTAAACCTAACCGCAACCCTAACCCTAAAATTAATCACTAAACCAAATCCTAACCCTTACCCTATCCATAACACTTACCTTAACCTTAACCTAACCTTGAACCTAAGCTTTCACCTTAACCATAACCTCTAAGCCTAACACTAACCCTAACGCTAACTCTAACCCTAAACCAAAAGCTAACCTCTAAACATAACCCTAACACTAACACTAACCCTAACCCTAACACTAAACCTTATGCTAACTGTAACATTAACCCTAACACTAACCCTAACACTAACACTAACACTAACCCTAAACTTAAACCTAAACCTGCCCTAACCCTAAACCCTAACCCTAACCCTAACACTATCCCTAACCTTAACTCTAACACTGAACCTCACGCTAACCCTAACCGTATCAATAAAACCTAACTCCTAACCCTATGCCTAACCCTAACTCTAAAACTAACCCTAATGCTAACCCTAAACTTAACCCTTACCCTAACCCTAACTCTAAAACTAATCATAACCGTAACCCTAAATATAACCCAAAGGATAACCCTAACCCTCTCTCTAACTCCTAACCCATAACACTAACCTAAATCATAACACTAACACTAAGTGTAACTCTAAACCTAACCCTAACACTGACCCTAACCCTAAACCTAACATGCTAACACTAACCCTAAACTCTAACAGTAAACCTAGCCCTAACCCTAACCATAACCAAACCCTAACCCTAACCTTTAACTATAACCCAAACCATAACCATAACCATAACCCTAAAACTAACGCTAACATCTAACCACAACCATAACTCTAACCCTAACCCTATATCGTAAACCTAACGCTAACCCTAAATTATAATCCTAACCCTGACTCTAGCCCTAACCCGAACCCGAACCTAATTGTAACCCTAACCCTAACCAAAAACATAAGCCTAAACCTAACCCTAACCCTAACTCTAAACATAACCCTAACCCTAACACTAACCCTAAGCCTCATCCTAACCCTAACACTAACCTCTAAACCTAACCTTAGCACTAACTGTAATCCTAACCCTAAACCTAACTACTAACCCTAATTCTAACACTAACCCTATCCCTAACCCTAACCCTAACCCTAAAACTAACCCCTAAAGCTAACCCTAAACCTAACTGTAACCCAAACCCTAAAATTAATCACTAAGCCTAATCCTAACCTTTAACCTATCCATAAAACTTACCTTGACCTTAACCTAATCCTGAACGTAAGCTTTCACCTTAACCATAACTTCTAAGCCTAACCCAAATGCTAACCCTAACTATAACCCTAAACCAAAAGCTAACCTCTAAACAGAACCCTAACACTAACCCTAACCCTAAACCTAAACCTTACACTAAACTCTAACTGTAACACTAACCCAAACCCTAAACCTAAACCTTACACTAAACTCTAACTGTAAAACTAACCCTAGCCCTAAACCTAACACTAAACCTAACCCTAAACTTAAAAGTAAACCTGCCCTAAACCTAAACCCTAGCCCTAAACCTAACACTATCCCTAACCTTAACCCTAACCCTGAACCTCACCCTAACCCTAACCCTAACCCTATCAATAAAACCTGATCCCTAACCCTATGCCTAACCCTAACTCTAAAACTAACCCTAAAGCTAACCCTAACTCTAACACTTACCCTAACCCTAACCCTCAAACTAATCGTAATCCTAACACTAAATGTAAATCAAAGGCTAACACTAACCCTCTCCGTAACACCTAAACCCTAACCATAACCTTAATCATAACACTAACACTAAGTGTAACTCTAAGCCTAAACCTAACACTGACCCTAACCCTAAACCTAACCCTTACCCTAACACTAACTCTAAACTCTAACCATAACCCTAGCCCTAACGCTAACCCTAACCAAACCCTAACCCTAACCTTTAACTCTAACCCAAACCCTAACCATAACCATAACCCTAAAACTAACACTAACATCTAGCCATAAACATAACTCTAAACCTAACCCTAAACTGTAAACCTAACCTTAACCCTAAATTATAATCCTAACCGACCCTAGCCCTAACCCGAACCCGAACCTAATTGTAACCCTAACCATAACCATAACCATAAGCCTAAACCGAAGCCTAACCCTAACTCTAACCTTAAACCTAACCCTAACACTAACCCTAAGCCTCATCTTAACACTAACACTAACCTCTAAACCTAACCTTAGCTCTAACTGTAATCCTAACCTGAAACCTAACCGCTAACCCTAATTCTAACCCTTACTCTATACCTAACACTAACACTATGCTAAACCTAGCCCTGAACCAAAGCTTTAACCCTAACACTAACACTAACCCTAACACTATCGCTAATCCTAACCCTAACCCTAACCCTAAACCAAACCCTAAACCTAAACCTAACCCTAACACTATCGCTAACACCTATTCCCTAACCCTAAACCAAACCATAACCCTAACTGTAACCATAACACTAACCCTATACCTAAACGTAACCCTAACTCTAACCCTAACCCAAATCCTAAACCTAACCCAAAACCTAACCCTAACCTTAAACTTGTCCCTAATACCTAGCCCCTAGGACTAACCCTAAATCTAACACTAACACCAACCCTAACCATAAACCTAACACTGACCCTAACCATAAGCCTAAACCTATTCATAACCCTAACCATAATCATAAGCTGAAGCCTACACTAAACATATCCCTAACAGCTAAACCCTGACCCCAATCATTAACCTAACAGTAACCCTAACCCTAACTCAAACCCTAAAACTTAACCCTAATAACAACACTAAATCTAAACCTAACCCTAAACCAAACCCTAACCCTAACCCTAAGCCAACCCTAAACCTTAATCCTAATAACAACCCTAACCCTAACCATAAACCTAAACCAAATCTTAACACTAAACCAAACTATAAACCCTAACACCAAACCCGAAATCTAACCCTTACCGAAAACTTAACCCTAACCCTAAACCCCACCCTAACCTTGTCTAGCCCTAACCCTAACCTTTAATTGATCTCAAACCCTAAACCTAACCCAACCCTAATCCATAACCCTAAACCTAACACTAACCCTAACCCTATCAGTAAACCTAAATGTAACCCTAAACCTAACCCTAACTCTAAACCTAACCGTATCCCAAACAGCTAAACTCTAACCCTAACTCTAACCCTAACTCTAACCCTAACCCTAACCCTAACCCAAACCCTAACCCAAATCCTAACCCCTAACCCTAACCCTAAACCTAACCCAAACCATAACCCTAAACCTAACCCTAACCCTAACTCTAACCCTAACCTTCTAACCCAAACCCTAACCCTAATCCTAACTCTAACACTAAACCTAACATTAACCCATAACCCTAACCCTAACCCTAAACCTAAACCTAACTCCTAACACTAAACCTAACCCTATCCCTAAACCTAAACCTAAACCTAAACCTAACACTAACCGTAACCCTATCTGTAATGCTAACCCTAACAATAAACCTAACCCTAATCCTAAACCTATCACTAACCTAATACTAATACTGAGCCTAACACTAACCTTAACACTAACCCTAACCCTAAGCCTAATCCCTAATCCTAATCCTAACTCTGACCCTAACACGAACACTAACCCTGATTCATAACTCTAAACTTAACCATTATAATAACACAAACACTAACCATAAAACTAGGCCTTAACTCTAATTCTAACCCTAAAACTAACCTTATACCTAATTGGAAACACTAAACGTAACCTTAACACTAACCCTAATCATAACCCTAAAAGTAACCCTAAACCTAACCGTAACCCTCATCAAAACCGTAACCATATCCTTAACACCTACCACCTAACCCTCACCCAAACTCTAACCCTAACCCTAACTGTAACCCTAACCCTAACCCTACACTTACCCTAAACCTAATCGTAACTGGAACCCTAAACTTAATCGAAAGCCTAATCCTGAGCCTATCCCTAACATCTAACGCCTGAACCTAACCCTAAACCAAGCATATGCCTAACCATAACCCAAACACTTACACGAACCCTAACCCTAATTTCTAACATAACACTAAAAATAACATTAACCCTAAACTCCAACCCTAGCACAAAAATCTAACTCTAACACCTAACCCTAACTCTAACCCTAACCCTAAACCAACCCTAACCCTAAACCAAACCATAAACCTAAATCTAACCCTAACCTTAACCTGAATCCTAAATGTAACCCTAAACCTAACCCTACCCCTAATCCTAAACCTAAGATTAAGCCTAAGCCTAACTCTATCCCTAATCCTAAAACAAAGCCTAACCATAACCCTAACGCTAACCCTAAACCAACCCTAAACCTAAACCTAACCCTAAACCTAACCCTATATCTAATCCTAACCCTACCCTAACCCTAACCAAAACACTAACCCCTAACACTAACCATAAACATAATTCAAACCCTAACCCTAACCCTGACCCTAACACTAACTCTAACCCTAAACCTAACCCTGTACCTAATCCTAACCCTAAACCTAACCCTAACCCTATCCTTATCCTTAACACTAACAGTAACACTATCCCTAATTCCTAACCCTAAGCCAAACCCTAACCCAAACACTAACACCTAACCCTAAACCTAACCCGAAACCTAACCCTAACACTAAACTTAACCCTAACCTTAACCATAACCCTAACAATAACCCTAACCCTAAACTCTAATCCTAACCCTAACCCTAACCTTGACATATAACTCTAAGCCCTAACCCTAACTCTAACCCTAACCCTAACCCTATCCTAAACCCCAAACCTAACCCTAACCCTATCCGTAACCCTAACTCTAACGATAAACATTATCCTAAACCTAAACCTATCCCTAACCCTAATCCTAATGCTGAGCCTAACATTAAAACTATCTGAAATCCTAACCCAAATCCCTAACACTAAACCTAACCCTAACCCTAACACGAACACTAACGCTAATCCGTACCCCTATCCTTAGGCCTTACCATAACCCTAACACTAACCATAAAACTAGCCTCTAATACTAACGTAACCTGAACAATAACCCTATCCCTAATCCCTAACCCTAACCCTAACACTAACACTAACCATAGCTGTAACCCTTAATTTAACCCTAACCCTAACAGTAACCCTACCCATAACCCTAAACATATCCTTAACACCTAAACCCTAACCCTAATACAAATGATAACATTAACCCTAATAGTAATCCTAACACTCAGCCTAACCCTAACCCTAACTGTAAACCTAATTTTAATACGAACCCTAACGCTAATACTAACACCAACCGTAGCTCTAAACATAACCCTGACTTAACCGTAACTGTAACCATAACCCTAACTATATCCTTAAAACCTAACCCTTAACCCTAACCCAAAACATAACCCTAAACTTAACCATAAATCATAGTAACACTAACCCTATCCGTAATCCGAAGCCTAACCCTAACAATATCCCTAACACCTAATACCTAAACCTCACACCAAACCCTAACTATAAACTTAACACTAACACTAACCCTAAGAATAACTTCTAACACTAACCATAAACATAACCATAACACTAACACTAATGCTAACCCTAACCTTAACCATAACCTTATCCCTAACACCTAACACCTAACCATAAACCTAAACATAACCCTAAACCTAACCCTAATCCCTAACCCTAAAACTAACCCTAACCTTATTCCTAGCCCTGAACCTAACCCTAACCCTAAACCTTACCATAACCTTAACCCTAACCCTAACCTAATCATAATCCTAATTCTAACCCTAAGCATAAGACTAACCCTAACACCTAACTGTAACCCTAACCCTAACACTAACCCTTATCCCTAACTCTAATTCTAACCCTATCCTTAACCGTAAAAATCCCTAACACTATCTGTAACACTAACCCTAACAATAAACCTAAGCCTAATAATAAACCTATCCCTAACACTAATCATAATACTGAGCCTAACACTAACACTATCTGTAACACTAACCCAAATCACTAACAATAACCCTAAAACTAACACTAACAAGAACACTAACCCTAATCCGTACCCCTAACCTTAAGCCTTTCCACAACCCTAAACCAACCAGAAAATTAGCCCTTAAACCTAAGCCTAACCCTAACACTAAGCCTATCCCTAACCCTAACACTAATACTAACAATTACCTTAACACTAAGCCTAACCGTAACGCTAACGATAACCCTACACATATCCTTAACACCTAACCACTAACCCTAACCCAAACCCTAACACTAACCACTACCGTAATCCTAACCCTAAACCTAACCCTAAAACTCATCGTAACCCGAACCCTAACCATCGTCCGCAGCCTAATACTGAACCTATCCCTAACACCTAACCGCTAAATCTAACCCTAAGCCTAACCCTAACCCTAAACCTAACGCTAGCCTTAACCCTAACCCTAAATCTAACCATAACCCAAATCCTAAACCTAATCCTAAGCCTAACCCTAACCCTAAACTTAAGCCTAAACATAAAACTATGCTTATCCCTAAACATAAGCCTAACCCTAACCCTAACCATAAACATAAACCTAACCCTTAATCTAAACCTAATTGTAACCCTAACCCTAACACTAAACTTAAACCTAACTCTAACCTCTTACTCTAACCCCTGACCCTAACCCTAACACTAAAGCTAACCATAAAATTAAGCATAAGCCTAACCATAAACCTAACCCTAAACCTAACCATAAGCTTAACATTAACAGTAATCCTGACTGTAATAGCTAACCGTAACCCTAACACTAACCACAACCTAACCCTAAAACTAAGCCTAAGACTAACCCTAATCCTAACCCTAACCCTAACCCTAACACAGCAATTAGCCTTACCCTAGACATATCCCTAACCCTAAAACTAAGCCTAACCCTAATCCTAACCCTAACATCTAGCCCTAACCATAATCCTAACCCTAAACCTAAACAAGACACTAACCCTAAAACTAAACCCTAACACTAACCCTAACCCTAAGCCCAACACTAACACTAACACTAACACTAACACTAACACTAACACTAATCCTATCACTACACCTAACTCCTAACACTAACCCTAAACCTAAGGCTAACTCTAAGACTAAACGTGAACCTAACGCTAACCCAAAACCTAAACCTAACACTAAACCACATCATAACTATAAAACTAACCTAAACCCGAAGCCTAACATTAACCCTATCCCTAACACCTAACCCATAACCATAACCCTAACCCTGACTCTATCCTTAAGCCTAACCCTAAACCTAACACTTACAATAACCCTAAACCTAACCCTAACCCCAAGCCTAACTCATCTAACCCTAACCCTAACCCTAAGCCTAACATGAATCCGAACCCTAACCCTAACACTGACCCAAATCCCTCAAACTAAGCCTAACACTAAGACTAACAGTAACCCTAACCCTAACACTAACACTTAACCTAACCCTAAACCTAAACCTAAACATAACCCTAACAATAACCCTAACACTAACCTCTAACCCTAACCCTAAACCTAACCCTAAACCTAAACCTAACAATAACACTAACACTAACACAAACCCTAAAACCTAACACTAACCCTAACAATAATCTAATCCAAAAACTAAACAAAAGCCTAACCTTAACCCTAACCCTAACCCTAACCCTTACCCTAACCCTATCCCTAACACCTGTCCCCTAAACCTAACCCTGAACCTAACCGTAACAAAATCCTAACCCTAACTGTAACCCTAACTCTAACATTAACCCTAACACTAACTTCTAACCCTAAACCTAATCCTAACCCTAACCCTAAACCTAACCCTAACTTCTAACTCTAACCCCTAACCCTAACCCTAACCCTAACCATAACCATAACCCTAACCCTAAATCTAACCCTAACTGTAACCCTAACCCTAACACTAAAGTTAAACCTATCTGTAACCTCCAAATCTAACCCCTAACCCTAACTCTAAAACTAAAGCTAAACCTAAAATTAAGCATAAGCCTAAACCTAAACCTAACCCTAAACCTAACTATAAGCATAACATTAACAGTAACCCTGACTGTGATACCTAACCATAACCCTAACACTAACTCTAAACCTAACCCTAACAATAACCCTAACACTAACCCTAAACCTAACCCTAACCTCTAACTATAACACCTAGCCCTAACCTTAAGGCTAAACCTAACTCAAACCCTAACCCAAACCCTAAACTCGAACTCTAACCGCTAACCCAAAATCTAACCCTAACCGAAGACCTAAAACTAAACTTAACCCTAACCACAAAGATAATCCTAACCGTAACCCTAAACATAACCCTAACCATATTCTTAAAACCTAACCCCAAACCAAACCCTAAGCCTAACCCTAACTCTAACCATAACACTAACCCTAACCCAAAACCTAAATGTAACCTGAACGCTAACTGTAATCTGAGGCCTAAGCCTGTCCCTATCCCTAACAAATAAGCCATAAACCTAACCCTAACCAAACCTGAAACTTACGGTTAACCTAACACTAAGACTAACCCTAACCCTAACTTCTAACCCTAACCATAACCATAACCTTAACACTAACCATAACCCTAAACTATAACGCTAATCCTATCCCAACACTAATCCTAAATTGTAACTCTAAATCCTAGCCCTAACAGTAACCCTAACTCTAAACCAAACCCTAACCCTAAACCTAACCCTAACATTAACCCTATAGCTAACCCTAAAACTAAACCTAACAATAACATTAAACCAACACATAAACCTAAACCGAAACCTAACCCTAACCCTAACACGTACCCTCAACGTAACCCTAACTTTAAGCATACCCTTCATCCTATCCCTAAACCTAAAATTAAGCCTAACCCTAACGCTAACTCTAACCCTAAACGTAACTCTAACCATAAACCTAATCCCTAAACCTAACACTAAACCTAACCCTAAACGTAACCCTAACCCTAACACTAAACCTAACCCTAACACTAAACCTAACCCTAACCCTAACATCTAATTCTAACACCTACCCCTAACACTAACCCTAAAGCTAACCCTAAAACTAAACCTAACCCTAAACCTAACCCTAAACCTAACCCTAACTCTAACCGTAAACCTAAACCTAACACAAACCCTAAACCTAGCCCTAACCCTAATCCTAACCCTAAGCCTAACCCTAAACCTAAAATTAACCCTAACTCTTACCCTAATCCTAACCATAATCCTAAACATAACCCTAACCATATCCTTAACACCTAACACCTAACCCAAAACTTAAGCCTAACACCAACTGTAACCCTAACCCAAACCCAAACACTAAACTTAACCCTAACCCTAATGATAATCCTAACCGTAACCCTAAACATAACCCTAACCATATCCTTAAAACCTAACCACAACCCAAACCCTAATCCTAACCATAACTCTAACCATAACACTAACCCTAACACAAAACCTAATTGTAACCCGAACACTAAATGTAATCCAAAGCCTAACCCTGTCCCTATCCCTAACAAATAAGCCATAAACCTATACCTAACCAAACCTGAACCTTACCGTAAACCTAACCCTAACACTAAACCTAACCCTAACTTCTAACCCTAACCATAACCATAACCCTAACACTGACCATAACCCTAAACTCTAAACCAAACCCTAACCCAACCCTAGCCCTAAACTGTAACACTAAAGCCTAGACCGAAGCATAACCCTACCCTAACTCAAACCCTAACCCTAACCCTAAAATTAACACTAACCCTAACCCAAAACCTAAATGTAAACTGTAACCGAACCCTAACCCAAACACGAAACCTAAATGTAACCCTAACTTTAAGCCTACGCATAATCCTATCCCTAAACCTAAAACTAAGCCTAACCCTAACCCTAACTCTAATCATAAACCTAACGCTAACCCTAACCCTAATCCCTAAACCTAACCCTAATCCTAAACATAACCATAATCCTAAACCTAACCCTAACCATAACCATAACCCTAAACATAAACGTGACCATTACCCTAGCAGCTAAACCGTAACCCTAACCCAAAAATTAACCCTAAACCTAACGTAACCGTAAGCATAACCCTAACCCTAACCCTAACCTTATTGTAAACAGAACCCGCACTGTAATCTGAAGCCTAAACCTTTCCCTAACACCTAAACCCTAAACCTAACCATAATGTAACCCTAACCATAACTGTATCCCTAAACCTAACCCTAACTTCAAACCATAACCTTAACCTTAAATATAACACTAACCCTAACCATAAACTCTAACCCTAACACTAACCCTAACCTCTGACTCTAAACCCTAAACCTAACACTAAACCTAACCCTAACACAAAACCTAACCCTAAACCCAACCTAACCCTAACTCTAACGCTATCCCTAACCCTAAAACTAACCCTAACCCTAATCCAGATTCTAAACATAACACTAAACCTAACCTAAGCCTAATGCTAATTTTAACTGTATCCCTAACACTAAATCGAACCTTAAGTGTAACCATAACCCTATCCCTAACTCTAAAACTAAGGCTAACACAAACCCTAACACTAACCCTAAACCTATCACAGTCACTAAACCTAATCCCTAAACCTAACACTAACACAAACGCTAACATTAACACTAACACTACCACTAATCTCTAACCCTAAGGATAAGCCTAACACTAAATCTAACCCTAAACCCTAACCGTAACCCTCATGCTAACCCTAACCCGAAACCTAACACTAATCGCTATCCTAACCCTAGCCCTAAACCTAACCCTAACCCGAACATTAATCGTAACCCTAACTGTAACTTTAACCATAACCCTAACCCTAATCGTACCCTAACAAAAACACCAACCCTAACCCTAACATTTAACACCGAACCCTAAAAATAACGATAACCATAACCCTAACTTCTAACACTAAACCTATCCCTAATCCTAAATATAAACCTAACCCTAACCCTCAATTTCTAAATCTAACCCAAACCCTAACCCTAAACCTAAACCTAAAGCTAAACACTAACCCTAACCCTAACCCTAAACCTAAACCTAACCCTAATCACTATCCTAAACCCTAACATAACACTCACCCTAACCTTATCGATAATCACTAATCCCTAACCCTAACCCCTAATCCTAACCCTAATCCCTGACTCTAACCCTAAGTCTAACCCTAACCCGAACACTTACCTTAATCTGTAACCTTAACTGTATCTCTTACAATAACCCTAACCCTAAATGTAACACTAAAGCCTAACTGTAACCCTAACTCTAACCCTAACCGTACCCTTAATGCCTAACCCTAAACCTTACCCTAACACTAACCCTAACCGTAAACATAAACATAATCCTAATACTGAGCCTAACACAAACCCTAATCGTAACTGTAACCATAATCCCTAACTTTAACCCTAAGTCTAACACTAACCCGAACACTAACCATAATTCGTAACCCAAAATTTAACCCTTACAATAACCCTCACCCAAATGTAATACTAACTCCTAAACCTAACCCTAACCCTATCCCTAATCCCTAACCCTAACAATGACCCTAACACTAACCCTAACAATATCCCTAAAAATAAGCCTAACCCTAACCGTAACTCTAACCTTAACCCAAACTTAACCCTAACCCTAATTCTAACCATAACCCTAACCATATCCTTAACACCGAACACCAAACCCTAACCCAAATGCTAACGCTAAACCTAACCCTAAACCTTACCCTAAATCTAATAGTAACCTAGGCTATCAATAATCCAAAGCCTAACACTGACCCTATACTTAAAACCTAAATCCAAAGCCTGACCCTAACCTACCTCTAACCCTAACCATAACCCTAACCTTAAAACTAAAACTAACAATAACTTCTAACACTAACACTAACACTAAACCTTCACATGACCATAGCACTAACCCTAACACTAAACTCTAACCCTAAACCTAACCCTAACCCTAACCCTAACCCAACCCTGACCGTTACATTAAGCCAAACCCTAATCCTAACCCTGACCCTGAAACTAAGCCTAAACCTAAACCTAACCCTAACCCTAACTCTAACCCTGCCCCAAACCCTAAACCTAAACTTAACCCTAACCCTAAGCCTAATTCTGAATCCTGACACTAACACTAAACCTAACCCTAACTCTAACCCTAATACCGGACCCTAATGATAAGCCTAACACTAACCCTATCCCTAACACCTAACACTAACCCTAACCCTAACCCTATCCCTAATCCACAAACCTAACAGTAACCCTAACACTAACCCTAACCATAAACCTAAACATAACCCTAAGACTAACCATAAACATAAACATAACCCTAACCATATCCTTAATACCTAAACATTAACCCTAACCCTAAACCTAACTGTAACCCTAAACATAACCATAAACCTAACTCAAACTTTATGATAACCCACTTGAACCGTAATATGAAGCCTAAACCTATCCTTAGCACCTAACCCCGAAACCTAACCCTAACCTAACCCGAACCCTAACTGTAACACTAACCCTAACACTAACCCTAAACCTAACTTCTAACCCTAACCATAAATTTAACATTAACCCTAATTCTAAACTCTAACACTAACCCTAACCCTAAATTCTAACTCTAAACACTAAACCTAACCCTAAACTTAAACCTAAACCAAACCCTAACCTTAAACCTAACACTAACCCTAACTCGAACGCTAACGCTATCACTGACCCTAACCCTAAGCTAAATCCTAAACATAACAATAAACCTAACCTAAGCCTAACTCTAACTCTAACCATATCCCTAACACTAACCCGAACCTTAAGCCTAAGCCTATCCCTATCCCTATCCCTAACTCTAAAACTAAGCTAACCCTAACCCTAACACTAACCCTAAACCTATCAGTAACTGTACCCCTAATCCATAAACCTAACCCTAACACTAACCCTAACCCTAGTCCCTAACCCTAAAGATAAGCGAAACCCTAAACCTAACCCTAAAACCTAACACTAACACTCACCCTAACCCTATCCCGAAACCTAATCCTAATCGCTATACTAACACTAACCCTAACCCGAACACTAATCGTAAACCTAAATATAAACATAAACGTAACCCTAACCATAACCATAACCCTAATAATAACACAAACCCTAACCCTAACACTTAACTCGTAACCCTAACACTAACACTAACCCTAACCCTAACCTCTAACACTAACCCTAACCCTAATCCTAACCAACCCTAAACCTAACCCTAAACCTAACCCTAACCCTAACACTAACACTAACACTAACCCTAATCCCTAACCCCAACTATAAGCCTAACCCTAACCCTTACAACTAACCCAGAACCTCACCCTAAAACTAACCTTAAACCAAACGCTAACCCAAACACTAACCGTAACCCTAAACGTAACATTAACCGTAACCCTAACCCAAACAGTAACCATAACACTAACCCTAACCCTAAACCTAACAGTTAGCCCCTAACCCTAACACTAAGGCTAACGCTAACACTAACCTCTAAAACTAACCATATCCTTAACTCTAAGCCTAATACTAACCCTAACCCTAACCTCTAAAACAAACTGATAACCTAAAATTAAACCTAACCCTGACTGTAACCCTAGCAATAACCCTAAACCTAAACCTAAACTCAAACACTAATCCTAAATTTACCCTATCCCTAAACCTAACTCTAATCCTAACCTAAACCCTAACATTAACCCAGCTATAAAGCTACCCTCTAAACCTAACACTAACCCTAACCCTAACCCTAACCCTAAGCATTAACCTAAACCCAACCGTAACCCTAACCATAACCTTGTCCCTAACATCTAAACCCTAACACTAACCCTACTCCTAACCCTAACCCTAACCCTAATCCCTAACTCTAACCCTAATCCTAACCCTAACCCTAACACTCACCTAATCGTATTCCTAATGTCTAACCAAAATCCAAAGCCTAACCCCGAAACCCTAAACCTAAACCTAACCCAAACACTAACCCTAACACTTAACCAAAGCCTAACTGTAACAATGACCTTCTAACTCTAACCCCTAACACTAACACTAAGCATAACCCTATCCCTATTCCATAACCCTAACCCTAATACTAACCCTAACCATAACCCTAAACATGACCCTAACCCTAACCATAACTCTAACCATAACCCTAAACGTATCCTTAAAACCTAACCCCTAACCCTAAGCCTAACACTAAACCTAACCATACACCTAATAGTAAACTGAACACTATCCATAATGCGAAGCCTAATGCTGACCCTATCCCTAACACCTAATTCCTAAACAAAGCCCTAACCTAACCCTAAACCTAACCATAACACTAACCCTAACAATAAACCTAACACTAACTTCTAACCCTAACCCTAACCATAACCATAATGCTAACAATAACACTAACCCTAAACTCTAACTCTAACCCTTACTGTAACCATAACCCTAAACTCGAACTAACTCGTAACCAGAGCCCAAACCCTAACCCTAACCCAAACCCTAACCCTAACCCTAACCCTAACCCTAACCCTAACTCTAACCATAACCCTAATGAAAACCCTAAAACTAAGCTTAACGCTAACCCTAAACCTAACCCTAACCCTAACCCTAACCCTGACCGTAATACCTAAGCCTAAAACTAAACCTAACCCTAAATAAACCCTAAAACTAAGCCTAACCCTAACCCTAAACCTAACCCTAACTCTAACCTTAAAATAACAATTAGCCTAAACCTAACCCTATCCCTAACCCTAAAAGTAAGCCTAATCCTAACCCTAAAACTAACCTTAACCACAACCCTAACCCTAAAATCTAGCGCTAACCCTAAACCTAAACCTAAACCTAACCCTAAGCCTAATCCTCAAACCTAACCCTAACCCTAACCCAAACAGTAAATTAACCCTAAGAGTAACCCTATCCCTAACACCTAACCCCTAACCCTAAACCTAAACATAACACTAACCCTAACACTAAAACGGAACCTAACGCTAACCCTAACCCTAAACCTAAACCTAATCATAACCGTAAACCTAACCATAATGGGAAGCCAAACGTTAACCCTATCTCTAACACCTAACCCGTAACAATAGCCCTATCCCCGACTCTATCTCTAAGCCTAACCCTAAACCTAATCAAAAACTCTAACCCTAACCCTAACCATAAAACCCAAACCCTAAAGCAAATATTAACCCTAAACCTAAACCTAACCCCTAACCTCAAATTATCACCCTAACCCTAACCCTTACAATAATACTAACCCTAACCCTAATCCCAAGCCTAACCTTGTCTAAGCATAACCCTAACCCTAACATAAATATGAACCCTGACCCTAACACTAACCCTAATCCCTAACACTAAACCTAATCCTAACCCTAACACTAACCCTAAACCTAACCCTAACCCTAACCCTAAACCTAAACCTAAACCTAAACCTAACACTAACACTAACACTAACACTAACACTAACACTAACACTTTCACTAAGCCTAATACTAAGCCTAACCCTAACCCTATCCCTAAATTAAAACTAAGCGTAACCCTAACCATAACCATAACCATAACCCTAAAACCAACACTAAACCTAACCCTAATCCCTAAACCTAACCCTAACACTAACCCTAACCCTAACCCTAACACTAAAACTAATCACTAACCTTAACGGTAAGCCTAAACCTAACCCTAACACTTAAACGTAACCCTAAACTCACCCTAAACATAACCCTAAACGTAACCCTAATCTCTACTCTAACCCTAGCCCTTAACCTAACCCGAACACTAACCGTAACATTAACCATAACCTTAACCGTAATCCTAACCCTAAATGTAACCCTAACACTAACACTAACCCTAACCATAACAGCCGCTAATCCTAAGACTAACACTAACGCTATCCCTAACCTCTAACACTAACTTTATCCCTAACCCTAACCCTAAGCCTAATCCTAACCCGAACCCAAACCCTAACCCTAACACTAACCCCTAACACTAACCGTAACCCTTAGCTCCAATCCTAACCATAACACTAACTCTAACCCTAAGACCTAACATTAACCCTAACACTATACCTAATGCTAATCTCTATCACTAATCCTCACCCTAAACTTAATGCTAACCTCTAACCATTACACTAACCCTAACCCTAACCCTAACCCTAACTGTAACACTAAACTATAACCGTAACACTAACCCTATCCCTAAAACTAACTCTAACCCTAACCCTAACCTCTAAAACTCTCCCTAAACCTAATCCTTAACCTAGACCTAACAGTAACCCTAACCCTAAACCAAACTCTAACCCCAACCTTAACCCTAACCCTGAAACTAACCCTAACACTAACCTTAACCCTAGCCCTTACCCTAACCCTATGCCTAACACCTAACCCCTAACCCTAACCCTAACTCTAAACCTAACACTAACACTAACACTAGCACTACGACTAAACCAAACACTAACCCTAACCCAAAACCTATACCCAATCATAACACAAATCCTAACCATAAGCCGAAGCCTTACCCTAACTCTATCCCTAACACCTAATCCCTAAACCTAACCCTAAGTCAAAACCTAACTCTAACCCTAACACTAACACTAACACTAATTCTAAACTTAAGCTCTAACCTAAACCTAAAACTAACCTTAAACCTAACATTAACCTTAACACTAACCTTAAAACTAACCCTAACCCTAACCCTAAAACCTAATCCTAACCGTATCCCTAATCCTAAGAATAACCCTAACCTCTAACCCTAGTCCTAATCCTAATCCTAAAACTAAAGCTAACCGTAACCCTAACCCTAAACTCTAACCGTAACCATAACACTAACCCTGAAACTAACCCTAACCAAACACTAACCCTAAAGCCTAATCCTAAACCTAACATCTAACTTTAACCCCTAACCCTAACACTAACACTTACTCTAACCCTAAATCTAAACCTAACCCTAATTTCAAAGCTAACGCTGACCCTAACACTAAACCTAACCTAAACCTAATCCTAAACCTAATCCTAAACCTGACCCTTAACCTAACCCTAAGCCTAACCCTAAACTTAACCCTAACTCTAACCCTATCCCTCACCCTAAATCTCAGCCTAACTCTAACAATAACCCTAATCATAAACCTAACACTAACCCGAAGCCTAATCCCTAACCCTAACACTAACCCTAAACCTAACGCTAACACTAATTCCTAACCTTAATGATAAGCCTAAACCTAACCCTATCCCTAACACTTAACCATAACCCTAACCCTAAACCTAACACTATCCCTAATCCATAACCCTAGCCGTAACCCTAACACTAACCCTAACCATAACCCTAACACTAACCATAACCCTAAACATAACCCTAACAACATCCGTAAAACCTAAACATTAACCCTAACCCAAAACCTAATGCTAAACATAACCATAACCCTAAACATAACCCTAAACCATACCCAAACCATATTATAATCCGAACACGAACTGTAATACGAACCCTAAACCTATCCCTAGCACCTAACCCCTAAACCTAACCCTAACCTAACCCTAAGCCAAACCATAACATTAACCCTAACACTAACACTAATCCTAAATTCTAACCCTAACACTAACAATAAATCTAACACTAACCCTAATTCTAAACTCTAACACTAACCCTAACACTAAACTCTAACTCTAAACACTAAACCTAACCCTAAACCAAACCCTAAACTTAAACCTAACCCTAACCCTAACTCTACTGCTAACCCTATCCCTAACACTAACCCTAACCCTAACCCAAATCTTAAACATAACACTAAACCTAACCTAAGCCTAACCTAACCCTAACCATAACCCTATCCCTAAGCCTAAACCTAATGCTAACCTATCCCTAAAACTAACAGTAACAATATATTTAAACCTAACCCTAAAACTACCACTAAACCTAATCCTAATACTGAGCCTATCATTAACCTTAAACCTAACCCTAACCCTAATCCCCAACTCTAACCCTAACCCAAACACTGACCCTACTCTGTAACCCTAACATTAACCCTTACAATAACACTAACCCTAAACGTAACACAAACCCCTAAACCTAACCCTTACCCTAACCATAACCCTAAACCTAATCCTAACCCTTAAACCTAACCTTAACCCTTAGCTCTATCCTTAAAATTAACCCTAACCCTAACCCTAACACTAACCCTAACCTTAACCCTAAACCTAACTCTAACACTAAATTCTAATCCAAACCCTAAAAATAACCCTAACCCTAAAATTTAACCCTAAAACCTAACCCTAACCCTAACACTAACGCTATCACTAAACCTAAAACTAACCCTAATCCTAAAATCTAACCCTAACACTAACACTAAGACAACCCTTACCTGAACCATAAACCTAACCCTAAACTTAACGTTAATCCCTAACCCTAACCCTAACTCTACCCCTTAAACTGACTCTAAGACTGACTGTAAGATCTAACCCGAACCCTAACCCTAAATGTACCATAACACTAACTCTAAACCTAACCCTACCCCTAAACGTGACCCTTACCCTTACTTCTAACCCTACAGTAACCCTGACCCTAAAATTAACACTAAACTCTATCACTAATCCTAAACCTAAATGTACCATAAGCCTAAACCTAAACCTAATCCTAACCCAGAACTCTAACACTAACCCTAGCCCTAACCATAAACCTACACCTAACCCTAAACCTAACCATAACCCTCACCCTAACACTAATCCTAACCCTGACCCTAACCTGTACCTCTAACCCTAAACCTAACCCTAATCCTAACTTAACTCTAAACATAACTATAAAGCTAAAACTAACCTCTAACCCTAACGCTAACCGTAACACTAAGCCTAACACTAACAATAAACCAAACTTCTAACCCTAACATTAATCCCAACTGTTAACTCTAACCCTGACCCTAACCCTAACCCTAACCCTAACCATAACCCTAAACCTAATGCTAACCTCTAACCATAAGCCTAACCCTAACCCTAACCTTAACGCTAACACCTAACACCTAATCCTAACCCTAAACTTAATCCGAACCCTAAGCCTAACCCTAAATTTTATTCTTAACACTAACCCTAGCCCTAGCCCTAGCCCTAAACCTAAAATTAAAACTAACCCTAACCTTATCTCTAACGCTAACCTTAACCCTAACCCTAACACTAACCCTAGCCCTAACCCTGAAACTAACACGAACACTAACCTCTAAACTTAACCATAACCTTAACCGTAATCTGAAACCTAAACTTAACCACAAACCCTAACCCTAACACTATCCCTAACCATAACCCTAACCCTAAACCTAACACTAACCCTAATACTATCCCTAACACCTTACCCCTAACCCTAACCCTAACTATAACCCTAACTGTAAAACTAACCCTAAATCTTACCCTAACATTAATACTAACCCTAATCGTAACATTAAACCTAACCCTAACACAAAGCCTAACCGTAACGCACTTCCTAACACCTAACTTCTAATCCTCACCCTAACCCTAAACCTAACCCTAACCCTAACACTAAAACAGTCAAACAAACGTCTAACCCTAACCTTAATCCTAACCTTTAACTCTATCCCTAAACCTAACTCGAACACTCAACCTAACACTAATCCTAACACTATCCCTAAAACCTAATTCCTAACCCAAACCCTAACAATAACTCTAAATTAACCCTAAATCTAACACTAACCTTAAACTTAAACCTAATCGTAACTCTAAACCTAACCCTAACCCTAACCCAAAAGCCTAACCCTAACCCTCTTCCTAACACCTAACCTCTAATCCTCACCCTAATCATAACCCTAACCCTAACCCTAAAACTCACCCTAACCCAAAACTAAACATAACTCTAAACTCTAACCCTAAACCTAATCCTAACCCTAACCTTAACCCTAACACTAACCGTAAACCCTAACTCTAAATCTAATACTATCCCTAACTCTAACCCTAACTGTAAACCTAACCCTAACCCTAACCCTAACCCTAATACCTAACCCCTAACGCTAAAAATAACCCTAAATCTAACACTAAAACTAACCCTAACACTAACCCTAAACCTAAGCCTTACCCTAAAGCTAATCGTAACCCTAACCCTAACCATAATCCGAAGCCTAACCCTAAACCTCTCCCTAATCCCTAACCCCTAACCCTAACCATAACACTAACCCTAACCCTAACCTTAACGGTAACCATAATCCTAACCCTACCACTAACACTAACTTCTAATCCTAACCCTAACCCTAAACCTAACCATAAACCTAACCCTAAACCTAACATTAATCCCTTACACTAACCCTATCTCTACCCCTTAAACTAACCCGAAGCCTGAAAGTAATACCTAACCCTCACCCTAACCCTAAACCTGTCTCTAACACCTAACCTCTAACACCTAACCCCTAACACTAACCCTAACCCTACCTCTAAATCTAACTCTAAACCTTAACCTAAACCTAACCCTAAACATAACCCTAAGCCAAACCTAATTGTAACCCAAAACCTAACCGTAACCAGAAGCCTAACTCTAACACTAACACTAAGAGCTAACCCCTAAAACTAACCCTAACCCTAATACTAAAACTAAACATAAATCTAAGGCAAACGTTAAGACTAACCCTAACACTAACACTAAACTAATCGTAACCCTAACCCTAAAAGTAACCCAAATCCTAACCCTAAAACTATCCCTAACACCTAACCCCTAAGTCTACCCCTAAACCTAACCCTAATCCTAATCCAAGCCCTAACGCTAACCATAATCATAACCCTAACCCTAAAATTAACACAAACCTAATAATAACTCTAAACTCTAACCCTAACCCTAACCCTAACCATAAACCTAAACCTAAACCTAATATTAATCCCTAACCCTAACCATAACCCTACATGTTAAACTAACGCTACAACAGACTGTAATATGTAACCATAACCCTAACCATGAACTACCATAACACTAACCCTAACCCGAATCCTACCCCTTAACCGAACCCTAACAAATACTCTAAACCTAACCCTAATCCTAACCTTAATCCTAAACCTAACAATCACCATAACCCTAACCCTAACCTTAATGCTAACCCTAACCTTAACCCATACCTGTAAAACTAAACCTAACGCTAACCCTAAACGTAAACCTAACCCTAACCCTTTCCCTAACACCTAACCCCTAACCCTAACCCTAACAATAATCCTAACACTAACACTAACCCTAACACTAAAACTAAACCTAAGTTTTAACACCAACCTGAACACGAAACTTAAACATAACCTCTAAGCCTAAAACTAACCCTAAACCTAAACCAAAAGTCTAACCCTAAACCGAATGCTAACCTCTAACCATAACCATAACCCTAACTTTAACCCTTACTCTAACCCTAAATCTAACAATAAACTCAATCCGTAACACTAACCCTAACCCTAACGGTAACTCTAACCCAAACCCTAACATCTAACCCTAACCCTAACTCTAACCCTAACCCTAACCCTAAACCTAACCCTAAACCCTAACCCTAACCCTAACACGATTTCTAACCCTAACCCTAATCATAAACCTAAACCTTACCTTAAACCTAACCCTAAACCTAACCCTAACTCTGTCTCTAACACCAAACCTCAACACTAACCATAAACCTAACCCTAAAACTAACATTAAACCTAATCCTAAGCCTAAGAGTAAGCCTAACCCTAAACCTAATGGTAACGCTAACACTAACTGTAACCCAAAGCCTAATCTTAATCCTCTCCCTAAAACCTAACCCCTAACCCTAAGCCTAACACTTCCCCTAAACATAACTGTAACCATTAACCAAACCCTACCCCTAACCCTAACTTCTAATCCTAACCCTAATCCTAACCCTAATCCAAACCCTAACCATAAACGTAACCATAAGCATAACCATAACCCTAAACCTAACATTAATCCCTAACTCTAACACTTCCCCTTAAACTAATCCTAAACCTGTCTGTAATACCTAAAACTAACCCTAACCCTAATCCTAAACCTAACCATAAGGCTATCCGATGCCTCTAACACTTACACTAACACTAACCCTAACCCTAACCCTAATCCTAACCCTCACCCAAACACAAAATCTAAGATTTAACGATTACGCTAATACTAAGCCTAAACATAAACTCTAAGCCTAAACCTAACCCTAACCTTAACACCAAACTCTAACACTAAACCTTAAGGTAAACTCTAACCATAACCCTAACCCTAATCCAAACCCTAACACTAACCCTAAACATAACCCTAATCCTAATCATAACCTTAACCCTAAACCTAACCCTAACCCATACATCTAACCCTAAATCTAACCCTAACCCGAACCCTAACCCCAACCTTAAACCTAAACCTAAAACTAACCTCTAACCCTAACCCTAACCTTAACACTAAAATTAAACCTCAACCTAACCCTTATGCTAAACGTAAACATAACCATAACCCTAATACTAACTGTAACCCTAACACTAACACTAACCCTAAACATAACCCTAAACCTCAACCTAACCCTAACCCTAATAATAACATTAACCCTAACTCCAACCTTAAAACTAACCATAAACCTAACCCTAAACCTAACCCTTACCCTAAACCTACCCCTAAATCTAACACTAACCCTAAACCTACACCTAAAACTCAACCTAACACAAACCCTAACCTTAAATTTAACCCTATACCTAACCATAACCCTAAACGTAACTGTAACCCAAAGCCTAACACTAACCCTCTCTCTAACACCTAACCACTAATGCTAACACTAAACCTAGCCCTAACCCTAACCAAAAACTTAACTCTAACTCTAACTGTAACCTGAAACATAAACCTAACCCTAAACCTAACCCTAACCGTAAAGTTTAACCCTAAACCTAACTGTAACCCTAAGCCTAACCCTAAAACTAACCCTAACACTAAACTCGAACCCTAAACCTAACCCTATCCCTAACACTAACAATAACCCTAATCCTAACCCTAATCTCTAACCCTGAGCCTAACCCTAACCCTAACCCTAAAACTAACCATAAACCTAACACTAAACCTTACCCTTACTCTAAACTCTACCCCTAAACCTAACACTAACCCTACCCCTACCCCCAAAACCTAAACCTAAAACTGACCCTAACCTTAACCATAAGCCTATACGTAACCATAACCCTAAAACTAACTGTAACCGGAAGCCTAACACTAACCCTTTCTAACACCTAACCACTAAGGCTAATACTAAAGCTAGCCCTATCCCTAATTTTAACCCTAACTCTAACCCTAACCATAACCCGAAACCTAACACTAACCCTAAACCTAACCCTAACCCTAAAGTTTAATAATAAACCTAACTCTAACCCTAAGACTAACCCTAAAACTTAACCTAATGCTAAACTCCAACCCTAAATATAACCCATATCCCTAACACTAACACTAAACCTAACCCTAACTAAACTCTAACCTTAAGCCGAACCCTAACTCTAACCCTAAAACTAACGATAAGCCTAACCCTAAACCTAACTCTTACCCTAAATTGCACCCCTAAACCTAACACTAACCCTAACCCTACCCCTAAACCGAAACCTAACATTAACCTTAACCTTAACCCTAAACCTATACATAACTGTAATCCTAAACCTAACTGTAACCCGAAGCCTAACACTAACCCTCTCACTAACACCTAACCACTAAGGCTAACACTAAACCTAGACCTAACCCTAACTGTAACCCTAACTCTATCCCTAACTGTAAACCTAAAACTAACCCTAACCCTAAACCTAAACCTAAACCTAAAGGTTAATCCTAAACCTAACTCTAACCCTAAACCTAACCCTAAACCTAAGCCTAAACCTAAACTTGAACCCTAAACCTAACCCTATCCCTAACTCTAACACTAACCTAACCCTAACCCTAAACTCTAACCCTAAGCCTAAACCTAACCTGAAACCTAACCCTAACACTAACACTAACCGTAACACTAACTTTAATCCTAAACCTCAAGCTAACCCTAACAATAACAATAACCCTAACACTAAACCCTAACCCTAACCCTAACCTAACTCGAACACTATCCCTACCCCCAACCCTAACAATAAACCTAACACTATCCCTAACCCTAAACATAAACCTAAACCTAAGCCTAACCCTAAACCTAATACTAACCATAACGCTGACTCTAGCCCTAACACCTAAGCCGTAACCCTAACCCTAACCCTAAAACAAACCCTAACCATAACCCTAAACCTAATCATAACCCTAAACCTCACCGTAACACTATGCCTAACTATAACCATCTCCCTAACAAGTATCACGTAACCCTAACACTTAACCTAACCCTAACCCTAACCATAACTGTAACCCTAATCTTAAACTTAGCCCTAACCCTAAATTCTTATCCTAACCTTGACCCTAACCCTAACCCTAATCTCTAACCCTAAACCTAGCACTAAATATAACTTCTAACCCTAACACTAACCATAATCGTAAACCTCAACCTAACATTTACCATAACCCTAACCATAACCCAAAGCCTAAATGTAACCCTATTCCTAACCCTAAACCTAACCCTAATCCGAAAACTAACCCTAACCCTAAACCTAAACCTAACTCTAAACATAACCCTAATCCTAACACTAACACTAACTCTAAACCTAACCTTAACACTAACCTCTAAACATAACCCTAACCCTAACCTTAACCCTAACACTAAACCTAAGCTTTAACCCTAACCCTAACACTAACCTTAACCATAAACACTAAGCTTAACACTAATGATAACCCTAACCCCAAACTCTAACACCAAACCTAATGCTAACATCAACCCATAAGCCTAACCCTAAACCTAAACCTAAACCTAACCCTAAACCTAAACCCTAACCCTAACCCTAACACTATGCATAAACCCAAACCTAACCGTAAACCTAACCCTAACCCTAACCCTAACTATATCCCTAACACCTAACCCCTAACCCTAAGCCTAAACCTAACCCTAAACCTACCGTAAACCTAACTCTGACCTTAATATATACCCTAACCCTAACCCTAAACCTAAACCTAATCGTAACACTATCACTATCAGTAACCTGAAGCCTAACCCTAACCCACTCCCTAACACCTACCCATTAACCATAACCCTGAACTAACCCTAACAGTAACCCTAACCCTAACCCTAACCCTAACTCTCTCCCTAACACCTAACCCCTAACCCTAACCATAACAGTAACCCTAATCCTAATGCTAAACTTAATCAAACAAGAACCCTAAATTCTAATCCTAACCCTAATGATAACCCTAACCCTAACCCTAAACTCTAACCCTATTCCTACCCCTAAACCTAAATCTTACCTCTAAACATAACCCTAAGCCTAACCCTAACCCAAACCATACTGCTTAAACTAACACTAAAACTGACAGTAATACCTAGCCCTAACCCTAACCCTAAACCTACCATTACCCTAACACTATCTCTAACCTACGCCTAAAAGTAGCCCTGACACATACATCTAACCCTAACCCTAACCTTAACCCGAACCCTAAACTTAACCTTTAACCCTAACCTTAACCCTAACACTAACCTTTCCCTAACAATAACCCTAAACCTAACACTAAACCTAACTTCTAAACATAACCCTAACCCAAATCCGAAACCTAAACCTCAACCTAACCCTAAACGTAACCATAGCCCTAACCCTAAACATAACCATAACCCAAAGACTAACCATAACCTTATCCCTAACCCTAACACTTACCCTAATACTAAACCTAACCCTAAACCTAACCCTAACCCATAACTCTAAACCTAACCCTAAACCTAACCCTAACCCTAATTCTAACCCTAAACCTAACCTTAACCTCTAACCCTAACTCTAACCCTAACACCGATCCCTAACCCTAACACTAAAACTAACACTAAACCTAAATTTTAACCCTAAACATAACCCAAACCCTAAGCCTAAAACTAAACCTTACTCTAAACCTAACCCTAACCCTAACACTAACCTTACCCATACCTCTAACCCTAACCCTAACACTAACACAAACAATAAAATTAATCCTAACCCTAACACAAACCCTAAACATAAAAACAACCTTATGCCTAACACCTAACCCCTAAACCTAACCCTAACCCTAATCCTAAAACTAAACATAAATCTAATGCAAACGCTAACATTAACCCTAACCTAATTGTAACCTTAACCCTAAACGTACCCCGAAGCCTAACCCAAAACCTATGGCTAACACCTAACCCCTAAATCTAATCCTAAACCTAACCCTAATCGTAATCCAAGCCCTAAAACTAACCGTAAACCTAACACTAACCACAACCCCAACCCTAACACAAACCTAACAATAACCCTAAAATCTAACCCTAAAACTAACACTAACCCTAACCTTAACCCTAACCCTACCCCTTAAACTAACCGTAACGCTGACCGTAATACCTACCACAAAGCCTAACACTAAACCTGCGATAGTACTATCCCTAACCCTACCCCTAAACCTAACCTTAAAGCTTACTTCTAACCCTACACAAAGCCTGACACTACCACAACACTTAAACATTAACCCTAACCTGTAACACTAAACCTAACCCTGGAACTATCCCTATCACTAAACCTAAACCTAACATTAAACCTAAATTCTAACCCTAGCCCTAATCGTAACACTAAACCTCAATCTAAAACTAACCCTAAACCTAACCACAACCCTAACCATACCATAACCCAAAGCCTATCTGTAACCCTATCGCTAAACCTAATCCTAAACCTAATCCTAACCGTAACCCTAAATTTAACCCTAACAATAACACCAATAATAACCCAGACCCTAAACCCTAACCCTAAACATAATCCAAACACTAACCCTAAACCAGTCCTAACCCTAACCGAACCATAACCGTAACACTAACATTAACAGTAACTCTAAATTCTAATCCTAAAAATAACCTTAACCCTAAATCTAACCCTAAACCTAACCCTAACCCTAAACTCTAACCCTAAACGTAACCCTAACACTAAACTCTAACCCTAAACCAATCCCTAAAACTAACACTATCCCTAAACCTAACCCTAACCCTAAAATCTAACCCTAACTCTAACAAGAACACTAACATACCCCTAAACATAAACCTAACTCTAAAGCTAACATTAATCCCTAACCCTAACCATAACCCTACCCCTTAAAATAATACTAACACTCACTGTAATACGTAACACTTAAAATAACCCTAAACCTACCATAACACTAATACTAACCCTAACTCTACTACTAAACCTAATCCTAACACATACCTCTAACCCTAACCCTAGCTTTAACACTAACCTAGCCCTAACCCTGAACATAAAACTAATCCTAACCATAAGCCTAACCTTAACCCTAACCCTAACCCTAAGCATAACCCTAACCCTAAGCCCAACCCTAACCCTAACCCTAAACCTAACCCTATCCTTAACCCTAACACTAACCCTAAACCTAACACTAACCTCTAACCTTAACCCTAACCTTAACCCTAACCCTAAATCTCAATCTAAACCTAACCCTTATGCAAAAGGTAAACCTAACCCTACCACTAACTCTAACCCTAACCCAACCCTAACACTAACCCTAAACCTATCCCTAAACCTCAACCTAACCCTAACCTGAAGCCTAAACCTAACCCTAACACTAAAACTAATCGTAAAGCTAACCCTAAACCTAACACTTACCCTAAACTCTACCCCAAAACCTAACACTAACCCTAACCCTTACCCTAAACCTGAACTTAACATTAACCATAACCTTAACCCTAAGCCTATACCTAACCGTAACCCTAAACGTAACAGTTACCCGAAGCCTAACACTAACACTCTCCTAACACTTAACCACTAACGCTAACCCTAAACCTAGCCCTAACCCTAAACCTAAACTTAACCCTAACCGTAACCCTAAACCTAAACCTAACCCTAACCCTAAAGTTTAATCCTAAACCTAACTCTAACCGTAAACCTAACACTAAACCTAACCCTAACCCTAAACTTGAACCTTAAACCTAACCTGATCCCTAAAACTAACACTAACCCTAACCCTAAAATCTAATCGTAAGCCTAACCCTAACTCGAAACCTAACCCTAACACTATCACTAACCCTAACCCTAACCTTAAACCTAAACCTCAACCTAACCCTAACCCTAACCATAACAATAACCCTAACCCTAAAACCTAACCCTAAACCATAACCCTAAACCTAACCCTAACTCTAAAACTATCCCTACCCCCAACCCTAACACTAAACCTAACACTATCCTTAACCCTAAACCTAACCCTTAACCTAATCCTAACCCTAGCACTAACTCTAAGGCTAACACTATCCCTAACACGTAAAACGTAACCCTAAACGTACCCCTAAAACAAACACTAACCATAACCTTAAACCTAACCCTAAACCTAATCGTAATCCTAAACCTAACTGTAAAACTAAGCCTAACCATAACCATCTCCCTAACACATATCCCATAACCCAAAGACTAAACCTAACCCTAACCCTAACCATCACCGTAATCCAAACCCTAAACTTACGCTAACCCTAAAGTCTAATCCTAACCCTAAACATAACCCTAAAACTTAACCTGATCTTAACCCTAATCTCTAAACCTAAAACTAACACTAAACCTAACTTCTAACCCTAACCCTAACCATACTTCTAATCCTCAACCTAACCCTAAACATAACCCTAACAATAACCCTAACCATAACCCAAAACCTAACCGTAACCCTATTTCTAACCCTAACCCTAACCCTAATCCTAATCCTAACCCTAACCCTAATCTTAAACTTAAACCTAACTCTAAACTTAACCCTATCCCAAAAACTAATGCTAACTCTAAACCTAACCATACCACTAACCTCTAAACATAACACTACCCCTAAACATAAGCTTTAACCCTAACCCTATCAGTAACACTAACCATAAACTCTAAGCTTAAACCTAACCATAACCCTAACCCCAAACTCTAACACTAAACCTAACGCTAACCTCTACCCATAAGACTAACCCTAATCCTAAACCTAAACCTAACCCTAACCCTAAATCTTAACCCTAATCCTAACACTATACGTAAACCTAAACCAAACCGTAAACCTAAACCTAACACTAACCCTAACCCTAACCATATCCCTAACACCTAACCCCTAACCCTAAGCCTAAACCTAAACCTAACCGAAAACCTAACACTGACCTTAATATTAACCCTAAACTTAACCCTGAACCTAAACCTAATTGTAACACTAACATTAACCATAACCTGAAGCATAACCCTAACCCTCTCCCTAACACCTAACCCCTAGGCATAACCCTAAACTAACCCTAACCCTAACCGTAACCATAACCGTAACACTAACCCTAACCCTAACACTCTACCTAACACCAAACCCCTAAACTTAACCATAACACTAACCCTAACCCTAACCCTAAACTTAACCGTAATCATAACCCTTACCCTACCCCTAAGCCTAACTTCTAATCCTAAGCCTAACATTAATCCTAACCCTAACACTAAACTCTAACCCTAACCCTAAACCTAATGATTACCTCTAAGCATAACCCTAAGCCTAACCCTCACCCGAACCCTACCCCTTAAACTAACACTAACGCTGACAGTAATATCTAGCTCTAACCCTAACCCTTAAACTACGATAGCTCTAACCCTAACTCTATCACTTCCCCTAAAAGTAACCATAACCCATAGATCTTACCCTAACCCTAACAATAAACCTAACCCTAACTTTAACCTCTAACCCTAACCCCAATCCTAGCACTAACCTATACTTAAACCTAAACGTAAACTCAACATTAAAGCTAACTTCTGACTCGAAACCTAACCCTAACCCTAAACGTCAAACTAAACTTAAACCTAACCACATGCTAACACTAACCCTAACCATAAACAAAGGCCTAACAGTAACTCTATCCCTAACCCTAACCCTAATCCTAAACCTACCCCTAAACCTAACACTAACACATACCTCTAAACCTAACCCTAACCCTAACGCTAATCCTAACCTTAATCTCTAACCCTAACCCTAACACTAACATTAACCTATCCCTAAACTTAACCCTAAAACTAAAACTAAACCTAACTTTTAAACCTAAACCTAACCCTAACTCTAAGCCTAAAAGTAACCCTAACTCTAAACCTAACCCTAACACTAAATCTAAACAATACCTGAAACACTAAATGTAACCCTAACACTAACCCTAAACTTAACCCAACCCTAACACTAACACTAACCCTAACCCTAACTACAACCTTATCCCTAACACCTAACCCCTAAACCTAACCCTAAACCTAATCCTAAAACTAAACATAAATATAATGCAAACATTAACACTAACCCTAACACTAACCCTAAACTAATCATAACCCTAACCCTAAATGTAACCCGAAGCCTAACCTTAACCCTATCCCTATCACCTAACCCCTAAATCTAACTCTAAACCTAACCCTAATCCTAATCCAAGCACTAATCTTAACCCTAATTCTAACCCTAACCCTAACCCTACACAAAAGTAACAATAACTCTAAACTCTAATCCTAACCCTAAACCTAAACCTAAAATTAATCCCTAACTCTAACAATAACACTACACATTTAACTAATGTTAAGACTGACCGTAATACGTAACCCTAGTCCTAACCCTAAACATACCATAACACTAACTCTAACCCAAAAGCTACCCCTAAACCTAACCCTAACCCATACCTCTAAATCTAACCCTAACCCTAACCCTCAACCAAACACTAACCCTAATCTTAACGCTAACTGTAACCCTAAGCCATACCTCTAACCCTAAAACTAACGCTAACCCTAAACTTAAACATGACCCTAACCCTTTCCCTAACACCTAACCCCTAACCCTAACCCTAACACTAATCCTAAGACTAACCCTAACACTAACCTTAACCCTAACCCTAAATCTAAACTTAAGTTTTAACCCTAACCCTAAAACTAACTTTAACCATTACCTCTAAGCCTAAAACTAACCCTAAACCCAAACTCTAACCCTAAATCTAACTCTAACCCTAAATCTAACTCTAACCTCTAACCATAATCTAACACTAACCTCAGCCCTAACTCTAACCCTAAACCTAACTCGAAATTCTATCCGTAACACTAACCCTAACCCTAACCCTGACCCTAACGGTAACCCTAACGCTAACCCTAACATCTAACCTTAACCCTAACTCTAACTCTAACCCTAAACCTAACCCTAACCCTAAACCAAAACCTAAACCCTAACACTAAACCTAACACGATTCCTAACCCAAACCCTAACCATAAAGCTAACCCTTACCCTAAACCTAACCCTAAACCTAACCCTAACTCTATCCCTAACACCAAACACCAACCCTAACCATAAACCTAACCCTAAAACTAACACTAAACCTAACTCTAACCCTAAGCCTAACCCTAAACTAATCATAACCCTAACGCTATCTGTAACCTGAAGCCTAATCTTAATCCTCTCGCTATCACATAACCACTAACCCTAAGCCTAACACTTCCCCTAAACCTAACTGTAACCATAAACCTAACCCTACCACTAATCCTATCTTCTAATGCTAACCCTAACCCTAAGACCAACCCTAACCCTAAACATAGCCATACACATAACACTAAACCAAACATTAATCCCTAACCCTAAATGTACCCCTTAAACTTTCCCTAAAACTGACTGTAATACATAACCCTAAACCTAACCCTAGCATAACCCTAACCATAACCCTAACACATACCTCTAACACTTACTCTAATACTAACCCTAACACTAACCCTAATCCTAAACCTCACCCTAACCCAAAACCTAATCTTTAACAATAACACTAATACAAAGCCTAACCATAAACACTAAGCCTAACCCGAACCCTAACCCTCCCACCAAACTCTAATATTAAACCTAAAGCTAAACTGTAACCATAACCCTAAACCTAATCCTAACCTTAAGCCTAACCCTAACCTTAAACCTAAAGCCTCACCCTAACCCTAAAACTACCCATAACCCTAAAACTAACCGTAAACCTAACCCTAACCCTAACCTAAACATAACCCTAATCCTATACCTAACACTAAACCCCTAACCATAACCTTAAACCTAACGCTAAAACTAACAATAAAACTAACCCTAACACTAAACCTAACCCTAACCCTAACCCTAAACCTAATTGTAACCCTAAAACTAACCATAATCTGAAGCCTAACGCTGTCTCTCGCTAACACTTAACCCCTAAACCTAACCCTAAAACTAACCCTAACAATAACCATAACTCTAACCATAACACTAACCCTAACCCTATACCTATGTTTTAACCCTAACAATAACCCTACCTTAACCATAACATCTAAGACTAACCCTAACCATAAACCTAAACCCAACTCTAACCCTAAACCTAAAGCTAAACTCTAACCCTAACCCTAACCCTACCACTAACCCTATCTTCTAATCCTAACCCTAACCCTAACCCTAACCTTACCCCTTAAACTAAAGCTAACCCTGTCTGTAATACCGAATCCTAAACCTAACCCTAACCCTAACCCTAGCATAACCCTAACCCTAAACCTAAACCTTACACGAACCTTAACACTAACCCTAACCCTAACACATACCTCTAACCCTATCCCTAACCCTAACACTAGACCTAACCTCTAACACTAACCCTAACCCTAAACCTATCCCTAACACTAACTCTACACCTAACACTAAACCTAACTTTTAACCCTAATCCTAACCAAACCCTAAACCTCATCCTAACCCTAAACCTTAACCATAACACTAAACCTAACCCTAACTCTAAACCCTAACCTTAACCATAACATTAACCCTAACCATAACCCTAACCCTAACCCTAACCCTAACCCTAACCCATAACACTATCCCTAACACCTAACCCGTCAACCTAACCCTAACCATTACACTATCACTATATCTAACGCAAACCCTAAACCTAACCCTCAACCGAACCCTAACCCTAACGTTAACCTAAATATAATCCTAACCATAAACATAAAGCTAACCCTAAGCCTAACGCTATCCCTAACTCTAACCATAACCCTAGCCCTCACACTAACCCTAACCTTAAACCTAACCCTAAAACTAACCCCTAAAGCTAACCCTAAACCTAACCGTAACCCTAACCCTAAAATTAATCACTAAACCTAATCCTAACCCTTACCCTATCCATAACCCTTACCTAAACCTTAACCTAACACTGAATCTAAGCTTTCACCTTAACCATAACCTCTAAGCCTAACACTAACCCTAACCCTAACCCTAACTCTAACCCTAAACCAAAAGCTAACCTCTAAACATAACCCTAACACTAACCCTTATCCTAGCCCTAACCCTAAACATTACGATAAACTCTAACTGTAACATTAACACTAACACTAACACTAACACTAACCTTAACCCTAAACTTAAACCTAAACCTGCGCTAACCCTAAACCATAACACTAACACTAACACTATCCCTAACCTTAACTCTAACATTGAACCTCACCTTAACCCTAACCCTAACCCTATCAATAAAACCTAACCCCTAACCCTATGTCTAACCCTAACTCTAAAACTAACCCTAAAGCTAACCCTAACCTTAACACTTACCCTATGCCTAACCCTAAAAGTAATCGTAATCCTTACCCTAAATGTAACCTAAAGGCTAACCCTAAACTCTCCCTAACACCTAACCATTAACACTAACATTAATCATAACACTAACACTAAGCGTAACTCTAACCCTAACCATAACACTAACCCTAACCCTAAACCTAACACTTATGCTAACAGTAACCCTAAACTCTATCCATAACCGTAGGACTAACCCTAACCCTAAACAAACCCTAACCCTAACCTTTAACGCTAACCCAAACCCTAACCATAACCATAACCCTAAAACTAACGCTAACATTTATCCATAACCATAACTCTAACACTAACCCTATACCATAAACCTAAACCTAACCCTAAATTATCATCCTAACCCTGAACTTAGCCCTAACCCGAACCCGAACCTAATTGTAACCCTAAACCTAACCATAAACATAAGCCTAAACCTAACCCTAACCCTAACTCTAAACTTAACCCTACCCTAACACTAACCATAAGCCTCATCCTAACCTTAACACTAACCTCTAAACCTAACCTTAGCACTAACTGTAATCCTAACCCTAAACCTAACCACTAACCCTAATTCTAACCCTTACCCTACCCCTAACCCTAAAACTAACCCCTAAAGCTAACTCTAAACTTAACTGTAACCCAAACCCTAAAATTAATCACTAAACCTAATCCTAACCCTTATCCTGTCCATAACCCTTACCTTAAGCTAAACCTAACCCTCAACCTAAGCTTTCACCTTAACCATAACTTCTAAGCCTAACCCAAACCCTAACCCTAACTATAACACTAAACCAAAAGCTAACCTCTAAACATAACCTTAACACTAACCCTAACCCTAAACCTTACGCTAAACTCTAACTGTAGCACTAAACCTAACACTAAACCTAACCCTATATTTAAACCTAAACCTGCCCTAACCCTAAACCGTAGCCATAACACTAACACTATCCCTAACCCTGAACCTCACCCAAACCCTAACCCTAATCCTATCAATAATACCTGACCCCTAACCCTATGCCTAACCCTAACTCTAAAACTAACCCAAAAGCTAACCCTAACCCTAACCCTTACCCTAACCCTAACCCTAAAATTAATCATAACCCTAACCCTAAATGTAACCCAAAGGCTAACACGAACCCTCTCCCTAACACCTAACACCTAACCCTAACCTTAATCATAACACTAACACTAAGCATAACTCTAACCCTAACCCTAACACTGACCCTAACCCTAAACTTAACTCTTAACCTAACACTAACCCTAAACTCTAACCATAACTCTAGCCCTAACGCTAACCCTAACCAAACCCTACCCTAACCTTTACCTCTAACCCTAACTGTAACCATAACCCTAAAACTAACGCTAACATCTAACCATAAACATAACTCTAACCCGAACCCTAAGCCGTAAACCTAGCCCTAACCCTAAATTATAATCCTAAACCTGACCCTAGCCCTAACCCGAACACGAACCTAATTGTAACCCTAACCATAACCATAACCATAAGCCTAAACCTAAGCCTAACCCTAACTCTAACCTTAAACCCAACCGTAACACTAACCCTAAGCCTCATCTTAACACTAAAACTAACTCTAAACCTAACCTTAGATCTAACTGTAATCCTAACCCTAAACCTAACCACTAACCCTAATTCTAACTCTTACTATATAACCCTATACCTAACCCTAACACTACACTAAACCTAACCCTGAACCAAAGCTTTAACACTAACATTAACAATAACCCTAACACTATCACTAACCCTAACCCTAACCCTAACCCTAAACCAAACCCTAAACCTAAAACTAACCCTAACGCTATCGCTAACACCTAACCCCTAACCCTAACCCAAACCATAACCCTAAACTGTAACCCTAACACTAATCCTATCCCTAAAAGTAACCTTAACTCTAACCCTAACACAAATCCTAAACCTAACCCTAACCCTAAACCTAAACTTATCCCTAATACCTAGCCCCTAGGCCTAACTCTAAATCTAACACTAACCCCAACACTAACCATAAACCTAACACTGACCCTAAACCTAACCTTAAACCTAACCCTAACCATAAACTTATCCCTAATACCTAGCCCCTAGGCCTAACCCTAAATCTAACACTAACCCCAAACCTAACCATAAACCTAACACTGATCCTAACACTAACCCTAAACCTATTCATAAACCTAACCATAACCATAAGTTGAAGCCTACACTAAGCCTATCCCTAACACCTAAACCCTGACCATAATCCTTAACCTAACAGTAACCCTAAACCTAACCCAAACCCTAACCCTTAATCCTAATAACAACCCTAAACCTAACCCTAACCTTAAACCAAACTCTAACCCTAACCCTAACACTAACCCTAACCCTTAATCCTAATAACAACCCTAACCCTAACCCTAACCCTAAATCTAAACAAAACCATAACATTAAACCTAACTATAAACCCTAACACCAAACCCTAAATGTAACCCTAATCGCAAACCTAACCCTAACCCTAACCCCAACCCTAACCTTGTCTAGCCCTAACCCTAACATTTAACTGATCTCGAACCCTAAGCCTAACACAATCCTAATCCATAACCCTAAACCTAACACTAACCCTAACCCTATCCGTAAACCTAAATGTAACCCTAATCCTAACATTAACCCTAACCGTATCCAAAACACCTAACCCCTAACACTAACACTAACCCTAACCCTAACACTAATCCCCAATTCTAACCCTAACCCTAACCCTAACAGTATCCCAAAGCCTATTCCTAGTATTCACCTTAATACTAACCCTAAACCTAACCATAACCATAACCCTAACCCTACCCATAATCCCTAACCCAAACACTAACCATAACCCTAATACTAATCCTAACCCTGTCCCTAATTCTTAACCCTAATCCTAACCCTAAATCCTAACCTCTAACCCTAACCCTTAATCTAACCTAAACCCTAACCCTAACACTAACCTTAACGCTAACTGTAACCCTAAACTTCTAAACCTCACACTAACCCTAATCCTAAACCTAAATCTAACACTAACCGTAAGCCTCACCCTAACCCCTAACCATAACCCTAACCCTAATCCTAATCCTATATGAAACCCTAACCCTAACCGTAAATCTATCCCTAACAATAACTCTAATAATAAAGCTAAAACTAACCGTAAACCTGTGCATAGACCTCATCCCAATATTGAGCCTAACACTAACACTAGCCCTAACCCTAACAATAACCCTAATCCCTAGCACTAACCCTAACCCTAACCCTAATGTAACACTAAATCCTAACACTAACCCTAACCCTTAGCCCTAACCTTAACCATAACGCTAACCCTAACCCTAAGCCCAAACACTAACCCTAACACTAACACTAATGCTAACATCTCACCCTAACCCTAACCTTAAACTTAACACTAAAACTAACCCTAATGCTAAACTCTAACAATAACCCTAACCCTAAACCTAACCCTAACCTTAACCCTAAATATAAGCCTAAACTGTAACCATAACACTAACTGTATCCCTAAACCTAACCATAATCCTAACACTAACATCTCACGCTAACCCTGATCCTAAACCTAAACCTAAACCTAACACTAAACCTAAGCCTAACCCTAACACCTAACCATAACCCTAATCCTAATCCTAACCCTATCTGTAACCCTAACCCTACCCTAAGCCTAACCCTATCATCTAACCATAACCCTAACCCTAATTCTAACCCTATCTGTAACCCTAACCCTACCCTAAATCTATCCCTAACACTAACCCTAACAATAAAGCTAAAACTAACTGTAAACCTGTGCATAAACCTCATCCCAATACTGAGCCTAACACTAACACTAGCCCTAACCCTAAAACTAACCCTAATGCCTAGCACTAACCCTAACTCTAACCCTAACCAAAACACTAACCCTAATCCGTCACCCTAACCATAACCTTTATCATAACGCTAACGCTAACCATAACACTAACCTCTAAACCGAACCCTAAGCTAACCCTAACTTTAAATGAGACCCTAACACTAACACTAATGCTAACCCTAAATTCTAACGCCAACCCTATTCATTACCATAACCCTAACACTAACCCTAAACCAAACTCTAATCCTAACCCTAACACTAACCCTAAACCAAATACATAACCCTAACCCTAACCCTAACCCTAACCCTAAGCCTAACCCTAACCCTAATGTAACACTAACTCCTAACAGTAACCCTAACACTTAGCTCTAACCTTAACCATAACGCTAACCCTAACCCTAAGCCTGAACACTAACCCTAACACTAACACTAATGCTAACCTCTAACCCTAACCCTAACCCTAACCTTAACCCTAAAACTAACCCTAACGCTAAACTCTAACAATAACCCTAACCCTAATCCTAAACCTAACCCTAAATATAAGCCTAAACTGTAACCATAACACTAACCCTATCCCTAAACATAACCCTAATTCTAACACTAACATCTAACCCTAACCCTGATCCTAATCCTAATCCTAAACCTAACAATAATCTTAGCCCTAATCCTAAACACGAACCCTAACCATAAACCTAACCCTGAAACTAACCCTAACACTAACCTTAAACCTAAACCTAATCCTAACCCTAACCCTATCCCTAACACCTAACCCCTAGCCCTAACCCTAACCCTAACCGAAACCCCAAACCTAACACTAACCCTAACACTAAGCTTAAACTTAACGCTAACCCTATCCCTAAACTTAAACCTAATCATAAACCAAATCTTAACCATAACCCGAAGCCTAACACTAACCCTATCCCTAACAGCGAACCCCTAACCCTAATGCTAAGCCTAACACTAACCCTAAGCCTACCCCTAACACTAACACTAAAACTAACCCTAACTCTAACCCTATCCCTAACACCTAACCGCTAGTCCTAACCCTAACCAAAACCCTAAACTTAACACTAACCATAACACTAAGCCTAAAATTAACACTAACCCTAACCCTAAACTTAAACCTAATCATAACCCAAATCCTAACCATAACCCAAAGCCGAACCCTAACCCTATCCCTAACACCTAACGCCTAAGCCTAACCCTAACCCTAAGCCTACTCCTAACACTAACACTAAAACTAACCCTAACACTAACCATATCCCTAAAACCTAACCCCTAACCCTAACCCTAAACCTAATACCAGCCCTAAACATAAACCTGAACTTAACACTATCACTAACCCTAACCCTGAATCCAATCATAACCCTAACCCTAACTGTAACCCGAAGCCTAACTTTAAACTTATCCCTAATATTTAAGCCCTAACAATAATGCAAATCCTAACTCTAACCCTAACCCTAACCCTAACCCTAACCCTAACCCTAACCCTAACCCTAATCCTATCCCTAAGTCTGAACACTAACACTAACCATAATCATTAAACCCTAACCCTAAATCTAACCCTAACCCTAAACCTAACACTAACCCTAAACCTAATAGTTACCCTAAACCTAAGCATAACCCGAAGCCTAACCCTTACCCTATCACTAACACCTAACTCCTAAAACTAACACTAACCTAGACTTAACACTAAACATATCCCTAACCCTAAAACTAACCCTAACTCTAACACTAACGCTAAACTCTAACAATAACCCTAACCCTAACCATAACCCTAAACTGTAACCATAACGCTAACCCTATCCCTAACCCAAATCCTAAACCAAACCCTAAACGTAACCCTAATGTACCCCTAATACCTAGCCCCTAACCCTAACCCTAAACCTAACACTAACCCCAACACTAACCCTAAAACTAACGCTCACCCTACCCCTAAACCTAAACCTATTCATCACCCAAACTGTAACCATAAGCTGAAGCCTGCATTAAACCTATACCTAACACCTACCCCTAACACTAATCCTAAACCTAACAGTAACCCTAACCCTAAGCAAAAACCCTAACGCTAACCCTAACCCTGATCATAAACCTAACGCTAACCCTAACCATAATTCTAACCCTAAGAATAACCCTAAGAACCTAACCCTAACCTTAATACTAATAACAATCCTAACCCTAACCCTAACACTAAACCAAAACCTAACCCTAACACTAACTCTAAACACTAACACCCAACCCTAAATCAAACCCTAACCGTAACCCTAACCTAACCCTAACAGCAACCCTAACCTTGTCTAACCCTAAACCTTACCCTTACCCGATCTCGAGCCCTGAGTCTAACCCAACACTAATCCGTAACCCTAACACTAACACTAACCCAAATCCTAACCCTATCCGTAAACCTAAATATAACCTTAACATTAACCTTAACCTTAAACCTAACTGTATCCCAAACACCTAACCCCTACCACTAACCATAACCCTAACCCTAATACCCAACTCTAACCCTAACACTATCCCGAACCCTATACCTAGCATTCACCCTAACACTAACCCTAAAACTTACCCTAACCCTAAACCTAACCCGAACAATAATCCCTAAATCTAACACTAACCCTAACATTAATCCTAACCCTATCCCGAATCCCTAATGCTAACCCTAAACATAAACCATAGCCCCTTACCCTAATCCTTAATCTAACCCAAACCCTAACCCTAATACTAACTCGAACCCTAACCTTCTAAACCTCATGCTAACCATAATACAAAACCTAAACCTAACACTAAACCTAACCCTAACCCTAAACCCTAACCCTAACCCTAACCATAATCCTAACCCTATCCCTAACCAGAAATCTAACCCTAACCCTATCCCTAACACTAACCCTAACAATAAACCTAACCCTAATCGTAAACCTATGCCTAAACCTCATCCTAATACTGAGCCTAACACTAACCCTAACCCTAACCCTAACCCTAACACTAGCCCTAATCCCTAACACTAACCCTAAACCTAACCCTAACCCAAACACTAACCCTAATCCGTCACCCTAACTATAACCTTTATCACTAAACCTAACGGTAACACTAACGCCTAAAATGAACCGTAACCTAACCCTAACCTTAAGCGGAACTAAAACCCTAACACTAATGGTAACCCTAAATTCTAATCCTAACCCTAACCATAACCATAACCCTAACACTAACCCTAACCCTAAACTCTAAACCTAATCCTAACTCTAAATCTAACACTAACACTAACAATAACCCAAACCCAAATGCTAACCCTAACCCTAATTTAACACTAAACCCTAACACTAATCCTAACCCTTAGCCCTAACCTTAACCATAATGCTAACCCTAACCCCGAACACTAATCCTAACACTAACACTAACGCTAACCTCTAAACCTAACCCTAACCTTAACCCTAACTCTAACAATAACGCTAAACTCTAACCCTAACCCGAACACTAAACCTAAAGGTAAGCTCTAACCCTAATCCTAACCCTAAGAATAAACCTAAACCTAAAACTATGTCTATCCCTAAACCTAACGCTAATCCTAACCCTAATCCTAACCATAATCCTAACCCTAACCTAACCCTAAAACTAACCATAACCTTATCCCTAACACCTAATTCCTAAACTAAACCTAACCCTAACCACAACCCTAACCCTAACACTAACCCTAACACTGACCCTAACCTCTAACTCTAACCAATAACCCTAAACCTAACCTTAACCCTAATCCTAACCCTAAGGCTAACACTAACCCTAAACGTAACACTAACCTTAAACCTAACACTAGCCCTAGCCCAAACCCTAAATCTAACCCTAAACCAAATCCTAAACCTAACCCTTAATCTAACCCTAACACTAACCCAATCCCTAAACCTGACCTTAAGTCTAACCCTAACACTATCCTTATCCCTAAAACTAAGCTAACCCTAACCCTAACCCTAACACTAACGTCAAACTCTAACCCTAACCCTAACCCTAACCTTAAGTCTTACCATAACACTATCGATGTCCCTAAAACTAAGAATAGCCCTAACCCTAACCTAACCCTAAACATAAGCCTAATCCCTAACCCTAACACTAACCCTAAACCTAACACTGAACCTAACCCTAAACCTAACCCTAATCCCTAAACCTTACAATAAGGCTTACCCTAAACCTATCCCTAACCACTAACCCTAAACCTAACCCTAACCCTAACACTACCACTAACCCTAATCCCTAACCTAAACATAACCCTAAACCTAACCCCAACCTAACACTAACAATAACCCTAACCATAACTGTAACCATAACACTAACCCTAACCCTATCGCGAACACTAACCCTAACCTTAACCCTCTAAAACTAACCCATAACCTAACACTAACCTGAATACTAAACCTAACCCTAACTGTAATGCTAAACCTAACCCTTGCCATATCCCTAATCCTAACCATAACCGTTACTCTAACAATAACACTATACCTAAAACTAAATTGTGACCCTAATACTAACACTAAGCCTACCCTAAACCTAAACCTAAGCCTAACCCTAACCCTAAACCTAACCCTAACCATAACACCTAACACTTAACGATAATCCTAACCCTAACCTAACCCTAAAACTAACCATACCCTTATCCCTAACACCTAACCCCTAACCCAAATCAATATCCTAACACTAACCCTAACCCTAATTCCTAACCCAGCCCTAACCTTTACACTAACACTATCCCTAACACTATTCATAGCCTTAACCCTAACCCTAACTCTAATCCTAACCCTAAAGCTGACTCTAACCATAACCCTAACCCTAAACTCTAATCCTAAACCCTAACCTTAACCCTAAACCTATCCTTAATCATAAACCTAACCCTAAAACTAGCCGTAACCCTAACCCTAACAATAAACCTAACCCTAAACCTAAACCTATTCCTAACCCTAATCCTAATACTGAGCCTAAAACTAACGCTATCCGTAACCCTAACCCAAATCCCTAACACTAAAACTAACCCTAACCCTAAGTGTAACACTTAATGTAACCTTATCCCTAACCGTAACACTCACCATAACCCTAAAAATATCCTTAACACCTAACCCCTAACCCTAACCCAAATGCTAACAGTAACCTTAACCATAATCCTAACTCTAACCCGAACCGTAAACCAAAAGCTAATAGTAACCTGAACCCTAACCGTAATCCCAAGCTTAACATTGACCCTATCCCTAACACCTAAAACCTAGATCTAAACCTAACCTAACCCTAAACATAACCCTAACCCTAACACTAAACCTAACCCTATCCCTAACATCTAACTCTAAATCCTAACCCTAACCCTAACTGTAACGCAAACCCTAACAGTAATCCGAAGACTGACACTGACCCTATCCATAAAACCTAACACCTAAATCTAACATTAACCTAACCCTAACCCTAACACGAACCCTAACACCAACTCTTACCCTAACCCAACTCCTAAACCAAACCCTACACCTAACCCTAACCCTAACCCTAAACCTAACATTAAGCCTAAACCTAACCATATTCCTAATTCTAAAACTAAGCCTAACACTAACCGTAACCCTAACCCTAAATGAAACTAACCCCAACCTTAACCCTAATTCTAACCCTCACCCAAAACCTAAACCTAACATATAAACCTAACCCATAACCCTAACCCTAAAACTAACACTACCACTAACACTAACCCTAATCCACAACCCTAACGATAATCCTAACCTGAACCCTAACCCTAATCCCTAACACCTAACCCTCACCCTAACACTAACCCTAACCCTATCTGTATTCCTAGCCCTATATTTAAACCTAACTCTAAAGCTAAACATAGCCCAAAAATTAACCCCAACCCTAACCCTAAACCTTAACCTAACCTTAAACATAACACTATCCCTAACCGTATTCCTAGCCCTAACCCTAACCCTAAACATAACCATAAGGCGAACTGTAACCCTAACCCTAATCCAAACCCTTAACCTAACCCTAACCATAACCCTAACCCTAACACCTAAACCTAACCCTAACACTAACCCCTAATCCTAACCCTAAATGTACCCTTAACAATAAATTTAACCCTAAACCTATCCGTAACCCTAACCCTTCACAATAAACCTAACCATAACCCTAAACTTATCCCTAACCCTAATCCCAATACTGAGCCTAACACACTATAAGTAACCATAACCCAAAATCACTAACCCTAAATGTAACCCTAACATAACCCAAATACTAACCCTAATCTATAACCCCAAACTTAAGCCTTACAATAACCCTAACACTAACCGTAAAACTAGCCCCAAAGCCTAACAATAACCCTAACACGAACCCTATCTATTATCCCTAATCCTAAACCTAACACTAACACTAACCCTAACTGTAACGCTTAATGTAACCCTAATATTAATGTAACCCTAACCATAACCCTAAAAATATATATAACAACTAACCACTAACCCTAACCCAAATCGTAACACTAACCCTAACCGTAATCCTAACCCTAACACTAACCCTTTCGCTATCCCTAACACTAACCCTAACCCGAACTCTAAATCAAATCTTAACCTAACCCTAAACCTAATATTAACCCTAACCCTAAAAATAACCTTAAGCCTAGACTTAATTCTATCCCTAATTCTAAAATTAAGCCTAACCCTAGCCCTAACTCTAACCCCAACGATAACCCTAAAACTATCATCTAAATCTAACCCGTAACCCTAACCCTAAAACTTAGCATACCACTAACACTAACCCTAATCTGTAACCCTAACGATAAGCCTAAACCAAAACCTAACCATACCCCTATTCTTAACCCTCAACCTAAACCTAACCGCAACCATAACACTATCCCTAAACGTATTCTTGGCCTTAACACTAACCCTAAACATAAACCTAATCATAACCCTAACTCTAAACCTAACCCTTATCCAAACCCTTAACCTAACCCTAACCCTAACCCTAACCCTATCACCTAAACCTAAACCTAACACTAACCCTAACCCTAAATCTAACCCTAAAACAAATCCTAAACTTAAACCTAAACCTATCCCTAAACCTAACCCTAACCCTAAACCTAAACATAAGCCTAAACCTAACACTATCCCTATCCCTAAAACTAAGCCTAACCCTAAACCTTACCCTAACACTAACCCTAACCAAACTGCAACCATAACCCTAACCCTAACCCCAATCCTAACCCTAACCCTAACCTCTAATTCTAACCCCTAATTCTAACCCTGGCCCTAACCCTAACCCTTACCCTAACCTGAAGCCTAACCATAACCCTATCCTGATTCCTAAAACGAAGCATAACCCTAACCCTAAACCTAAACCTGACTCTAAGCCTCATCCCTAACACTAACACTAACCATAAACCTAACCCTAAACCTAAAACTAATGCTAACCGATGCGTAACCATAACAATAAGCCAAATCCTAAACATATTCCTAAACCCTAACCCTCACCCTAAATAATCCTAGCCCTACCACTAACCATAATCCCTAACCTAACCCTAACCTTAACCCTAACACTAACCCTAATGCTAACCCTAACACTAACCCTAAACCTAACCCTAACCCTTGCCCTATCCCTAACCCTAACCCTAAAAGTAACCCTAACACTAACACTAAACCTAAAGCTTACCTCTAACACTAATCCTAACTCTAAGCCTAATCCTAACCCTAAACGTAACCCTAAACCTAAACCTAACGCTAACCCTAACCCTAAACATAATCCCTAATCCTAACCCTAACCCTAAACCTAACCCTAAGCCTAACCCTAACACTAACCATAACCCTATCCCTAATCCCTAACCCTAACCCAAACCCTAACCCCTAAGCCTAACACTAAACTAACCCAAACCATAACCCTAACCCTACCCCTAACCCTAACTCTAAACCTAACCTTCAAAACCATAACCCTAACACTAATCCTAACCCTAACACTAATCCTAACCCTAACCCTAACCCCTAACCCTAAAGCTAACACTATTCCTAACCCTAAACCTAACCCTAACCCTATCCCTATCCGTAATGCTAACCCTAACAATAAACCTAACCCTAACCCTAAATCTATCCTTAAAACTAATCCTAATACTGAGCCTAACACTAACCCTAACCCTAACCCTAATGCCTAATCCCTAACACTCATCCTAACCCTAACACTAACTCTAACCCTAAACCAAACACTAAACCTAATCTGTAACTTTAAACTTAACCCTTACAATAACACTAACACTAACTATAAAACTAGCCCCTAACTGTAATCCTAACCCAAACACTAAACTTATACCTAATTGGGAACACTAAACCTAATCCTAACACTAACCCTAACCGTAGCCCTAAACATAACCCTATCCCTAACTGTAACCATAAGAAAACCCTAACCATATACTTAACGCCTAACACCTAACCGTCACCCAAACCCTTACCCTACCCCTAACACTAACCATGACCCTAAACCTAACCCTAACACTAACCCTAACCCTAATACTAACTGGAACACTAAACTTAATCCAAAGCCTAACCCTGAGCCTATACCTAACACCAAATCCCTAAACCTAAAACTAACCTAAGAATAAGCCAAACCATAACTAAAACCCTATCACAACCCTTAGCCTAATATCTAACCCTAACCCTAACCATAACCCTAACAATAACATTAAGCCTAAACTCTAACCCTAACCCTAGCATCTATCTCTAACACCAAACCCTAACTCTAACCCTAACCTTAAACCAACCATAACCATAACCCTAACCCTAACCCTAAGCTAACCCTAACCCAACACTAAACATAACCCTAACCCGAATCCTAAACATAACCCTAAACCTAAACCTAACTCTAACCCTAAACCTAATATTAAGCAAAACCCAACCCTATAACTAATCCTAAAAGTAAGCCTAACGATAACACTAACCGTAACCCTAAACCAAACCTAACCCTAACCCTAACCTTAACCCTGACCCTAACCCTATCCCTATTCCTAACCCTAACCCTAAGGATAACTCTAACCTTAACACTAACCGTAACCCTATCCCTAATTCCTAACACTAACCCAAACCCTAAACCAAACCCTAACACAAACCCTAACCCTAAACCTAACCCAAACCCTATCCCTAACCCTCACCCTAACCCTAACTCTAATCCTAACCTTCTAACCCTAACCGTATCCCTAATCCTAACCCTAACACTAACCCTAACCCTAACCACTAAACTTAACCCTAACCATAACCATAACCCTATCCCAAACCCTAAACCTCACCCTAAACCTAACCCTATCCATAATGCTAAATCTAACAATAAACCTAAAGCTAACCCTAAATCTATCCTTAACTCTAATCCTAATACTGAACCTAACACTAAACCTAAGTGTAATTCTAAACCTATTCCATAACCCTAATCCTAATTCTAACCCTAACCCGAACATTAACCGTAATCTGTAAAAAATAACCCTAACACTAACGTTGAAACTAGCCCCTAAACCTAACCCTAACCCTAACACTAACCTTATACCTAATTCCTAACCCTAATCGTAACCATAACACTAACCCTAACCGTAACACTAAACGTAACCCTAACTCTAAGCTTGACACTAACCAAAACCCTAACCATATACTTAACACATAACACCTAACCCTCACCCAAACCGTAACCATAACCCTAACTGTAACCCTAACCCTAAACCTAACCCTAACTGTAACTGGAACCCTAAACTTAATCTGAAGCACAATGCTGAGCCTATCCCTAACACCTAACCCCTAAACCTAACCAAAACCTAAATATAAGCCTAAATGTAACCCAAACCCTAACACTAACCCTAACCCTAACGTCTAACCCTAACCCTAACAATAACCTTAACCCTAAATTCTAATCCTAACCCTAACCCTGATCTTGACATATAACCCTAACCGCTAACCTTAACTCTAACTCTAACCCTAAGCAGAACCATAACCCTAAAACAAAACCTAGACCTAACCCTAATTCTAACCCAAACACTAACACTAAACCTAACCCTATCCTTAACCCTAAACCTAACCCAAACCCTATCCGTAACACTAACTTTAACAATAAACCTAAGCCTAACCCTAACCCTAGCCCTAATCCTAATTCTGAGCCTAACACTAACACAATCCGTAAACCTAATCCAAATCCCTAACACTAAACCTAACCCTAGACCTAACCCGAACACTAACCCTAATCCGTACCCCTAACCTTAAGCCTTACCATAACCCTAACACTAACCGTAAAACTAGCCCCTAACCATAACCCTAACCCTAACACTAAGCCTATCCCTAATTCCTAACCCTAACCTTAACACTAACACTAACCCAAACTGTAACCCTTAATTTAACCCTAAAACTAACCGTAACTCTAATCAGAACCCTAAACATATCCTTAACACCGAACCCCTAAACCTAATCCAAATGCCAACACTAACCCTAACAGTAATCCTAACTCTCAGCCTAAACGTAACCCTAACCCTAAACCTAATCATAACTCGAACCCTACCGTAATCCGAAGCCAAACCCTGATGCTATCCCTAACACATAACCCCTAAAGCTAACCCTAACCTAACGCTAACCCTAACCGTAACCCTAACCCTAACACTAAACCTAACCATGAACCTAACCTCTAACTCTAACACATAACCCTAACCATGAATATAACCTCTAACTCTAACACATAACCCTAATCCTAACCCTAATGCTAACCCTAACCCTAACGAGAACATTAAACCAAATCCTAAACCTAATCCTAAACCTAATCCGAAGCGTAAGCCTAACCATAACCTTAACCTTAATTCTAACCATAACACTATCACTATCCCTAAAACTAAGCGTAATCCTAACCGTAACACTAACCCTAAACATAACCTCTAACTCTAACACCTAACCCTAACCCTAACCTAATTGTTACCCTAACCATAACACTAACACTAACCCTAACCATAACCCTAACCTCTAACTCTAACCCCTAACTCTAACCCTAACCCGAACCCGTGCCCGAACACGAACCCTAACATTAAGCCTAACCAAAACCTTATACCTATCCCTAAAACTAAGTGTAACCCTAACCCTAACATTAAAGTAAATCTGTCACTAACTCTAAGCCTAATACCTAACCATAACCCTAACCCTAACAATAACCTTAACCCTCGAAAATAAACCCATAACTTAACACTACCCAAACCCTAACCCTAACCCTAACGCTTGCCATATTCCTAAAACTAACCCTAAACATAACCCAAATGCCAACACTAAACCTAAAGCTAAACCCAAACCATAACCCTAACCGTAAGGCTAACACAAAACCTAACCCTAAACCTAACAAAAACCCTAAACCTAACCCTAACTCTAACCCTAGACCTAACCCTAACCATATCCCTAACTGTAACCCTAACCTTAAGCCTAACCCTAGCACTATTTCTATCCCTAAAAATAAGCCTAACACTAACCCTAAACATAACCCTTACCCTAACCCTAACCATAATCCTAAACCTAACCCTAACACTAAACTTAATCCCTAGTCCTAACCCTAACCCGTACCCCTAAACTTAAGCCTTACCATAAACTTAACCCTAACCATAAAAAAAGCCCGGAAAATTAAATGTAACACTAACACTAAACCTATCCCTATTCCCTAACCCTAACACCAACACTAACCATAACTGTAACACTTAATGTAACCCTAAATGTAACCGCAACACTAACCATAACCTAAACATATCCTTAACAACTAACACCTAACCCTAAACCAAATGCAAACACTAACCCTAACCTTAAACCTATCACTAACTCTAAACCTAACCCTAAACCTAATCGTGACCGGAAACCTAACTGTAATTCGAAGCCTAACGCTGAGCCTAGCCCTAACACTTAACCACTAAATGTAACACAAACCTAACCCTAACCCTAACCATACACTAACCCTAACACTAACACTAAACCTAACCTCTAACTCTATCCCCTAACCCCAAATCTAACCCTAACCCTAACTTTAACCCTAAGGCTAACACTAATACTAACCCTAACCCTAACCCTAACGCTAACACTGAAACTAAAACTAATCATAACCCTAAACCTAATCCTAACACTATCCCTAAATCTAACCCTAACCATAAGCCTAATGCTAACACTATCGCTATCCTTAAAACTACACCTAATCCTAACCCTAAACCTAACCCTAACAATAACAAAAACCATAACACTAACCCTAAGCCTAACCCTAAAAATAACCCTAACCCTAACCCTAAACCTGACCCTAATACTAAAACTAACACTGACACGAACCACATACCTAACACCTAACCCTAAAATTAATACTAATCCTAACCATAAACCTGAAACTTACACTAAAACTAAACCTAACCCTAAACTTAATCATAACCCGAACCCTAACCAAAAACAGTAGCCTAACATTAACAATATCCCTAACATCTAATACCTAACCATAACCCTAAACCTAACTCTAACCCTAAACTTAATCCTAACCGTAATTCTAAATTCTAACCTAAACCCTAACCATACAACCCTAAACGTAACCCAAACCCTAACCCTAACTCTAACCCTAACCCTAAACCTAACCTAACACTAAACCTAACCCTACACCTAACTCAAATCCTAAACCTAAACCTAAACCTAAACCTAACCCTAACCCTAACCCTAACCCTCACCCTAACCCTAACCCTAACCCTAAATCTAACTTTAACCATATCCCTAACCCAAAACCTAAACCTAAACCTAATCCTAAACCTAAACCTAAACCTAAACCTAAACCTAACCCTAAACATAACACTAATTCTAACCCTAAACCTAACACTAACCATAACCCTAAATCTAATAGTAATGCTAACCTTAACCCTAACCTTAACCCTAACATATCCCTAATACCTAGCCCCTAGCCCTAACTCTAAACCTAACACTAACTCCAACACTAAACCTAAACATAATGCTCACCCTAACTGTAACCCTAAACCTATTCATCACCCTAACCATAACCATAAACTGAAGCCTACATTAAAACTATCCCTAACACCTACACCTAACCCTAATCCTAAACCTAACAGTAACCCTAAGCCTAACTCAAACCCTAATGCTAACCTTAAACCTGATCATAAACTTAACGCTAAGCGTAACCATAATCCTAACCCTAAGAATAACCTAACCCTAACCTTAACTCTAATAACAACCCTAACCCTAACACTAAACCAAAAGCTAACCCTAACCCTAACTCTAACCCCTAACACCAAACCCTAAATCTAACCCTAACAGTAACCCTAACCCTAACCCTAACCCTAACCGCAACTCTAACCTTGTCTAAACCTAAGCCTAACCCTTACCCGATCTCGAACACTTAGTCTAAACCAACCCTAATCCATAACGCTAACCCTAACACTAACCCAAACCCTAACCCTATCCGTAAACCTAAGTATAACTGTAACCCTAACCTTAACCCTAACCCTAACCGTATCCCAAACACATAACCCCTAAAACTAATCCTAACCCTCACCCTAATACCCAAATCTAACCCTAACCCTAACCCAAACACCTAACCCCTAACACTAACCCTAACCTTAACCCTAATACCCAAATCTAAACCTAACCCTAACCCTAACACTGTCCCGAACCCTATACCTACTATTCACACTGACACTAACCCTAACCCTAACCCTAACCCTAACAATAATCCCTAACCCTAACACTAACCCTAACATTAATCCTAAACTTATCCCTAAACTCTAACCCTAACCCTAACCTTAAACCCTAACCCCTAACCCTAAACCTTTATCTAACCCAAACCCTAACCCTAACCCTAACCTTAACCCTAACTCTAACCCTAACCTTCTAAACCTCACACTAATCTTAACCCTAAAACTAAACCTAACACTAAAGCTAACCCTAAACCTAACCCATAACCATAATCCTAACCCTAACCCTAATCCTAACCCTATCCCTAAACCTAAATCTAACCCTAACCCTATCCCTAACACTAACCCTAACAATTAACCTAACCCTAACCGTAAACGTATGCCTAAACCTCATCCTAATACTGAGCCTAACACTAAACCTAACACTAATAATAACAGTAGCCCTAATTCCTAACACTAACCCTAATCCTAATCCTAACACAAACACTAACCCTCATCCGTCACCCTAACCGTAACTTTATACCTAATCCTAAATGTAACAATAACCCCTAAACTGAACCCTAACCTAACCCTATTCTTAAACAGAACCCTAAAGCTAACCCTAACCCTAAATTCTAGCCATAACCCTAACCCTAATCATAACCCTAACACTAAACCAAACCATAAACTGTAACCTTAATCCTAACTCTAACACTAAAACTAAACTTAACAATAACCCAAACCCGAATCCAAACCCTAACCATAACCCTTACCCTAACGTAACACTAACGCCTAACACTAATACTAACCTTTAGCCCTATCCTTAACCATAACGCTAACCCTAACCCTAAGCCGAACACTAACCCTAACACTAACCCTAACACTAACCTCTAACCCTAACCCTAAATCAGCAACTAACCCCAACCCTAACCCTAACACTAACCCTAACCCTAACCCAAAACCTAACATCTAACCCTAATCCATAACCCTAACCCTAAAACTAACCCTAACACTAACATTAACCCTAATCCGTAATTCTAACGATAAGCCTAACCCGAACCCTAACCTTAACCCTCACCCTAACACTAACCCTAACACTATACCTAACCATATTCCTAGCCCTAAATTTAAAACTAACCATAAAACTAATCATAACCGTAACCTTAACCCTAACCCTAATCCTAAACCCTAAACCTAACCCTAAACCCTAACGCCTAACCCTAACCCTTAATCTAGCCCAATCCATAACCCTAACACTAACCCTAAACCCTAACCCTAACTCTAACCCTAACCTTCTAAACTTCACGCTAACCCTAATCATAATCCTAAACCTAACACTAACCCTAAGCCTAACCCTAACCCCTAACCATAACCTTAACCCTAATTCTAACCCTATCCCTAACCAGAAACCTAACCCTAACACTATCCCTAACACTAACTCTAACAATTAACCTAACCCTAACCGTAAACCTATGCCTAAACCTCATCCTAATACTGAGCCAAACACTAAACCTAACCCTAACCCTAACACTAGCCCTAATCCCTAACACTAACCCTAATCCTAAGCTAACCCAAACACTAACCCTAATCCGTCACCCTAACCATAACCTTTATCCCTAAAAGCTAACTGTAACACTAACCCCTAAACTGAACCCTAACCTAACCCTAACCTTAAATGGAACCCTAACCCTAACACTAATGCTAACCCTAAATTCTTAATTCTAAAACCATAACCCTAACCCTAATCATAATCCTAACACTAAATTCTAACCCTAATCCTAACTCTAACCCTAACACTAACCTTAACAATAACCTAAACCCAATCCTAACCCAAACCATATCCCTAACCCTAACATAACACTAACCCCTAACACTAACCCTAACCCTTAGCCCTAACCTTAACCATAACACTAACCCTAACCCTAAGCCTGAACACTAACCCTAACATTAACCCTAACACTAACCTCTAACCCTAAACCTAAATCAACACTAACCCCAATCCTAACCCTAACTCTAACCATAACCCTAACCCTAAACCTGACATCTAACCCTAATCCGTAACCCTAACCCTAAAACTAACCCTAACACTAACATTAACACTAATCCGTAACTCTAATGATAAACCTAACCCGAACCCTAACCCTAACCAGTAACTCTAACCCTAACACTAAAACTAAACCTAACACTATACCTAACTGTATTCCTAGCCCTAAATTTAAAACTAACCGTAAACCTAATCATAACCGTAACCTTAACCCTAACCCTAATCCTAAACCTTTACATAACCCTAAGTATAATGCTAACCCTAACCGCTAATACCTAAGCCTAACACTAACCCGAACCCCTAGTCCTAACCCTAACCCTATCCTTAACACTAAACCTAACCCTGAACCTATCACTAACCCTAACCCTAAACCTATCACTAAACCTAACCCTAACAATAAACCTAACCCTAGCCCTAAACTTATCCCTAACCCTAATCATAATACTGAGCCTAACACACTATCTGGAACCATAACACAAATCCCTAACCATAAACCTAATCCAAACACTAACACTAACACTAATTTGTATCCCTAAACTTAAGCCCTACCATAACCCTAACCCTAACCATAAAACTAGCCCCTAACTCTAACCCTAATCCTAAAACTAACCCGATCCCTAAAACCTAACCCTAACGCTAACACTAACACTAACCTGAAATGCAACCCTTAATATAACCCTAAACCTAACCGTAACCCTAATCATAACCCTAAACATATCCTTCACAACTAACGCCTAGCCCAAACCCAAATGGTAACATTAACGCTAACCGTAATCCTAAACCTAACCCTACTCCAACCCTAACCCTAAACCTAATCATAACCTGAACCCTAACAGTAATCTGAAGCCTAACTCTGACCCTTTCCTTAGCACCTAACACCTAAATCTAAAACTAACCTAACCCTAACACTAACCATAACCATAACCATAACCCTAACACTAATACTAATGCTAACCCTAACCCTAACCTCTAAACTATACCCTAACCCTCACCGTAACCTTAACGCTAACACTAACCCTAAACCTAACCCTAACACTAAACATAATGCTAGCCCTAACCCTAACCCTAAATATAACCTTACCGAAAACCTAAACCTAACCGTAAACCAAAAATCACCCTAACCATAACCCTAACCCTAACGTTAAGCCTAACACTAACATGCTCCTTATCCCTAAAACTAAGACTAACCCTAACCCTAATCCTGACCCTAACCCTAGCCATAACAGTAACGCTAACACTAACACTAACACAAACCTAACCCTAACCTCTAACTCTAACCCCTAACCCTAACCCAAACCCTAAACGTAACCCTAACTTTAAGACTAACCATAACCCTATCCCTATCCCTAAAAATAAGCCTAACCCTAACCCTAAACCCAACACTAAACCTAACCCTAAGTGTAATCCCTAACCCTAACTCTAACCATAAACCTAACCCTAAACCTAAACCTAATCCTAACCCTAATCCCTAACCTAACCAAAACCCTAAACCTCACCCTAACACTAACATTCACCATAATCTAACCCTAACCCTAACCCTAACTCTAAACCTAACCCTAACCCTAATCCTTAACGTAAACATACACCTAAAACTAAACCTAACCCTAACCCTAACCCTAAGCTAACCCTAACCTCTAACTCTAACCCCTAACCCTAACCCAAACCGTAAACGTAACCCTAACTTTAAGCCTAACCATAACCCTATCCCTATCCCTAAAAATAAGCCTAACCCTAACCCTAAACCCAACCCTAAACCTAACCCTAAGTGTAATCCGTAAGCCTAACACTAACCATAAACCTAACCCTAAACCTAAACCTAATCCTAACCCTAATCCCTAACCTAACCAAAACCCTAAACCTCACCCTAACACTAACATTAACCATAATCTAACCCTAACCCTAACCCTAACTCTAACCCTAACCCTAATCCTTAACGTAAACATACACCTAAAACTAAACCTAACCCTAACCCTAACCCTAAGCTAACCCAAACCCTTACCCTAACCCTAAACCTAACCCAACCCTAACTTAACCCTAACCATAATTCTTACCCTAAAACTAGCCCTAACCCTAACTCCAACCCTAACCTTCTAACCCTAACCCCTTACCCTAACATTTAACCTATCCATAAACCCTAACCCTAACCCAAACCCTAAAACTAACTCTAAGCCTAACACTAAACTTCACCCTAAGCCTAAGCCTAACCCTAACACTAATACTAACAATAACCCTATCCCTCATCCCTAACCCTAATCCAAAGCCTAACCCAAACCCTAACCCCTAACCCTAAAACCAAACATAACCCAAACCCTAACCCTATCCGTCACCCTAACCTTAACCCTAACCTTCTAACCATAAACTATCCCTAATCTAACTCTAACACTAAACTTAAGGCTAGCCCCTAACCCTAAATCTAACAGTAAGCCTAAACCCTAACACTAACCGTAAAAATACCCCTAACCCTAAACCTAACCCTAACCCTATCCATAATGCTAACCCTAACAATAAACCTAACCCTAACCCTAAACTTATCCGTAACCCTAATCTTAATTGTGGGACTAACACTAACCCTAACCATAAACCTAAACCTAAACCTAACCCTAAACCTAAACCTAATTCCAAACCCTAAACCCAACCCTAACACTAACCCTAACCGTAACCCTAAAAGTAACCCTAACCCTAAAAGTAAACCCGAACCATAACCCTAACCATATTTTTAACACTAACACCTAACCCTAACCCAAAACCTAACCCTAACACTAACCGTATCCCTAACCCTAAACATAACACTAACCCTAAGCCTAACCCCAAACACTAACTGTAACCCTATCCCTAACCCTAAACCTAACCCTAAACCTATCCATATCGCTAAACCTAACAATAAACCTAACCCTAAATCTAAACCTATCCCTAACTCTAATCCTAATTCTGAGCCTAACACTAACCCTAACCCAAAACGTAACCCGAAACTTAAATCTAAACCTAACCCTAACCCTAAACCTAATTCCTAACCCTAACCCTAACACTAACACTAACCCTAGCCGTAAACCTAAATGTAAACCTAACCCTAAAGTAAACCCTAACCATAACCCTAACTATATCATTAACACTAACACCTAACCCTAACCCAAAACCTAACCATAACCCTAACTGTAACCATAACCCTAACTGTAACCATAAACCTAACCTTAACCCTAACCCGAACCCTAAATATAATCGTAACTGGAAGCCTAACCATAATCCGAAGCCTAACACTGAGCCTATCCCTAACAACGAATGGCTAAACCTAACTCTAACCTAAACATAACCCTAACAGTAACACAAACCTTAACACTAAAGCTAACCCTAACTTCTAACCCTAACAATAACGATAACCCTAACAATAACCTTAACCCTAAACTCTAATACTAAACCTAACCCTAACCCAAACACCTAACTCTAAACCTAACTCTAACCCTAATTCTAACCTGAACCTGAACCCTAACCCTAAACCTAACCATAACCCTAACCCTATCGCTATCCCTAACACTAACACTAACCTAACCTTAAACAAAATCCTAAACCAAACCCTACACCTAACCTTAAACCTAACCTTAAGCCTAAACCTAACCTTATACCTAATTCTAAAACTAAGCCTAACACTAACCCTAACCCTAAATCAACACTAACCGCAACCCTAACCCTAACTCTAACCCTCACCCAAACACTAAACCTAACATCTAAACCTAACCCTTAACCTTAACGCTAAAACTAACCCTACCACTAACACTAACCCTAATCCGTAACCCTAACGATAAGCTTAACCCAAACCCTGACCCTAATCCCTAACACCTAACCCTCACCCTAACCCTAACCCTAACCCTAACCCTAACCCTAACTGTATTAGTAGGCCTACGTTTAAACCTAACCCTAAACTTAACCATAGATCTAACCTTAAGCCTAACCCTAATCCTAAAACTTAACCTAACTCTAAATGTAACACAATCTCTAACTGTATTCCTAGTCCTAACCCTAACCCTAAACATAACCATAACCCTAAATGTAACCCTAAACCTAATCCAAACCCTTAACCTAACCCTAACCATAACCCTAACCCTAACACCTAAACCTAACCCTAACACTAATCCCTAACCCTAAAATTAAATGTACCCTTAACTGAAAATTTAACCCTAAACCTATCAATAACTCTAATCCTTTACAATAAACCTAACCATAACCCTAAACCTATCACTAACCATAATCTTAATACTGAGCCTAACACGCTATAAGTAACCCTAACCCCAATCACTAACCCTAAATGTAACCCTAACACAATACAAACCTAACCCTAATCTATACCCCTAACCTTAAGCCTTACAATAACCCTAACACCAACTGTAAAACTAGCCCCAAAGCCTAACCCTAACCCTAACCCTAACCCTATCCTTAATCCCTAATCCTAACACTAACACTAACACTAACTGTAACACTTAATGTAACCCTAACACTAAACGTAACCCTAACAATAACCCTAAACATATCTTTAACAACTAACCACTAACCCTAACCCAAATGCTAACACTAACTCTAACCGTAATCCTAATCCTAACCCTAACCCTTTTCCTATCCCTAACACTAACCCTAACCCGAACTCTAAACCAAATCTTAACCTAACCCTAAAACTAAATTAAACCTAACTCTAAAAATAACCTTAAGCCTAAACCTAATTCTATCCCTAATTCTAAAACTGAGCCTAAACCTAACCATAACTCTAACCCTAACATTAACCCTAAAAGTAAAATCTAAATCTAACCCGTAAGCCTAACCCTGAAACTAACCATATAACTAACACTAACCCTAATCCATAACCCTAATGATAAGCCTAATCCGAACCCTAAACCTACCCCTATTCCTAACCCTCAACCTAACCCTAACAGTAATCATAACACTATCCCTAAACGTATTCCTAGCCCTAACACTAACCCTAAACCTAAACATAACACTAACCCTAACCCTAATCCAAACCCTTAACCTATCCCTAACAATAACACTAACCCTATCATCTAAACCTAAACCTAACCCTAACCCTAACATTAATCCTGAATCTAACCCTAACACAAATCCTAAACTTTAACCTAAACTTATCCCTAAACCTAATCCTAACCCTAAACTTAAACTTAAGCCTAAAGCTAACACTATCCCTATCCCTAAAACTAAGCCTAACCCTAAATCTTACACTAACCCTAACCCTAACGAAACCGCAAACATAACCCTAACACTAACCCTAACCCTAACCATAACCATAGCCTCTAACTGTAAACCCTAACACTAAACCTGGCCCTAACCCTAACCCTAACCCTAACCCTAACATTAAACATAACCATAACCCTATCCCGATCCCTAAAACTAAGCCTAACCTAACCGTAATCCTAAACCTAACTCTAAGCTTCATCCCTAACCCTAAAACTAACCATAAACCTAACCCTAAACCTAAACCTAATCCTAACGGATCCCTAACCATAAAAATAAGCCTAACCCTAAACCTATCCCTAACCCCTAACCCTCACCCTAAACTAACCCTAACCCTAACTAGCCCTAACCCTAACCCTAACCCTAAACATAATCCCTAATCCTAACCCTAACCCTAAACCTAACCCTAAGCCTAACTCTAACACTATCCATAACCCTATCCCTAATCACTAACACTAACCCAAACTCTAACCCAAAACTAACCCCTAAACCTAAAACTAAACTAACCCAAACCATAACCCTAACTCTCCCCCTAACCATAACTCTAACCCTAACCTTCTAAACCATAACCCTAACACTAATCCTAACCTTAACACTAACCCTAACCCTAAATCTAACCCCTAACCCTAAAGCTAACACTATTCCTAACCCTAACCCTAACCCTAAACCTAAACCTATCTGTAAAGCTAACCCTAACAATAAACCTAACCCCAACCCCAAATCTATCCCTAAATCTAATCCTAATACTGAGCCTAACACTAACCCTAACCCTAACACTAACCCTAATCCCTAACCCTAATCATAACCCTAATCCTAACTCTAACGCTAACCCAAACACTAACCCTAATCCGTAACTTTAAACTTAACCCTTACAATAACACTAACACTAACAGTAAAACTAGCCCCAAACTGTAATCCTAACCCTAACACTAAACTTATACCTAATTATGAACCCTAAATATAATCCTAACACTAACCTAACCGTAGCCCTAAATATAACACTATCCATAACCGTAACCATAGCCAAAACCCTAACCATATCCTTAGCGCTTACCACCTAACACTCACCCAAACCCTAACCCTAACCCTAACTCTAATCGTGACCCTCAACCTAACCCTAACACTAATCCTAACCCTAATCCTAACTGGAATCCTAACCTTAATCCAAAGCCTAACCCTGAGCCTATCCATAACACCTAACCCCGAAACCTAAAACTAACCTAAGCATAAGCATAACTGTAACCCAAACCCTAACACTAACCCTAACCCTAACTTCTAAACCTAAGCCTAACAATAACATTAAGCCTAAACTCTAACCTAAGCCTAGCATCTATCTCTAAAGCATAACCCTAACTCTATCCCAAACCTTAAACCAAACATAACCCTAACCCTAACCATAAGCTAACCCTAACCCAACACTAACCCTAACCCTAACCCGAATCCTAAACGTAACCTTAAACCTAACCCTAACTCTAACCCTAAACCTAATATTAAGCATAACCTAACCCTATACCTAATCCTAAAACTAAGCATAACCATAACCCTAACTGTAACCCTAAATGAAACCTAACCCTAACCCTAACACTATCCCTAATCCTAAACCTAACCCTAAGCCTACCTCTAACCTTAAGATTAACTGTAATTCTATCCTTAATTCCTAACACTAACCCAAACCCTAAACCAAACCCTAACCCTAAACCTAACCCAAACCCAATCCCCAACCCTCACCCTAACCCTAACTCTAACCCTAACCTTTTAACCCTAACCCTAATCCTAACACTAACACTAACCCTAACCACTAAACATAACCCTAACCCTAACCATAAACCTTAACCCTAACCGTAACCCTTCATAAACCCTAAATCTAACCTAAACCCTAATCCTATCCGTAATGCAAAGTCTAACAATAAACCTAAAGCTAACCCTAAATCTATCCTGAACTCTAACCCTAATACTGAACCTAACAATAAACCTAAGCATAATTCTAACCCTAACCCCTAACCCTAATCCTAATTCTAACCCTGACCAGAACATTAACTCTAATCCATAAACCTATATTTAACCCTTAAAATAACCCTAACACTAACCGTGAAACTAGCCCCTAAACCTAATCCTAACCCTAACACTAAACTTATCTCTAATTCCTAACCTTAATTGTAACCCTAACCCTAACCCTAAACCTAACCCTAACCCTAAACCTAATCATAACTGGAACCCTAACCTTAATCCGAAGCCTAACGCTGAGCCTATCCCTAAAACTTAACCCCTAAACCTAACCCTAACCTAAACATAAGCCTTAATGTAATGCAAACCCTAACACTAACCTAACCCTAACTTCTAACCCTAACCCTAACCATAACCCTAACAATAACCTTAACACTAAACTCTAATCCTAACCCTAAACCTAACCTAGACATACAACCTTAACCCCTAACCTTAACTCTAACCCGAACCCTAACTCTAAAACTAAACCTAGCCCTAACCTTAATTTTAACCCAAACCCTAACACTAAACCTAACCTTAACCCTATCTTTAAGCCTAAACCTAACCCAAACCCTATCCGTATCTCTAACCCTAACAATAAACCTAAGCCTAACCCTAAACCTATCCCTAACCCTAATCCTAATACTGAGCCTAACACAAACACTATCCATAAACCTAACCCAAATCCATAACACTAAACCTAACCCTAGACCTAACCTGAACACTAACCCTAATCTGTACCCCTAACCTTAAGCCTTAATATAACCCTAACACTAACTGTAAAATTAGCCCCTAACCATAACCCTAACCCTAACACTAAGCCTATCCCTAATTCCTAACCCTAACCCTAACACTAACACTAAACCGAAATGTAACACTTAATTTAACCCTAAACCTAACCATAACTCTAAACATAACCCTAAATATATCCTTAACACCGAACCCCTAACCCTAATCCAAATGCCAACACTAACCCTAACAGTAATCCTAACACTCAGGATAAACGTAACCCTAACCCTAAACATAATCATAACCCAAACCCATACCGTAATCTGAAGCCAAACCCTGATGTTATCCCTAACACCTAATCCCTAAATCTAACACTAACCTAACCCTAACACTAACACTAACCCTAACCCTAACCCTAACACTAACCCTAACCCTTACCCTAACCTCTAACTATAACACATAAACCTAACCCTAAGCCTAACCCTAACGTTAACCCTAACCCTAATGCTAACACTAAACCAAATCCTAACCCTAACCCTAACCCAAACCCTAACACTAACCTTAAGTCTAACCATAACACTATCACTATCCCTAAAACTGACCGTAACCCTAACCGAAACAATAACCCCAACCCTAACCCCTAACTCTAACACCTAAACCTAACCCTAACCCTAACCATAACCATAACCATAACCCTAACCTAATTGTAACCCTATCCCTAACCCTAACCCTAACCCTAATGCTAACACTAACACTAACACTAACCCTAAACCAAACCCTAAACCTAACCATAACCCTAACCCTAACATTAAACATAATCCTAACCCTAACCCTAACCTCTAACTCTAACCCTTAACCCTAACCCTAACCTGAACCCAAACCCAAACCCTAAACTTAAGCCTAACCATAAACCTATACCTATCCCAAAAACTAAGCCTAATCCTAACCCTAACATTAAACATAAACCTAACCCTAACTCTAAGCCTAATCGCTAACCCTATCCCTAACCCTAAAAATAACCTTAACCATTGAAAACTAACCTATAACTTAACACTACCCAAACCCTAATCCTAACCCTAACCCTCAACCTAACACTTGCCACATTCCTAACACTAACCTAAACGTAACCCTAACTGCAACACTAAACTTAAAGCTAAACCCAAAACCTCACCCTAACCCTAAGCCTAACAAAAACCCTAAACCTAACCCTAACAAAAACCCTAAACCTAACCCTAACTCTAAACCTAAACCTAACCCTAACCCTAACCCTATCCCTAACCGTAACCCTAACCTTAAGCCTAACCCTAAAACTATACCTATCCCTAAAACTAAGCCTAACACTAACCCTAAAACTAACCTAACCCTAATGTTAAACATAGCCCTAAACCTAACCCTAACACTAAGCTTAATCCCAATCCCTAACCCTAACCCGTACCTCTAACCTTAAGCCTTAACGTAACACTAACCCTAACCTTAAAACTAGCCCCTAACACTAAACCTAACACTAAAACTAACTCTATCCTTAATCCCTAATCCTAATGCTAACACTAACACTAACCATGACTGTAACCCTTAATGTAACCTTAAATGTAACCGCAACACTAAACATAACCCTAAACATATCCTTAACACCTAACCCCTAACACTAACCCAAATGCAAACATTAACCTTAACCTTCAACCTAACACTAACACTAACCCTAACCCTAAATCTAATCGTAATCGGAACCCTAACCATACTTCGAAGCCTAACCCTGACCCTATTGCTAACATCGAACCCCTAAATGTACCAAAAACCTAACCCTAATGCTAACCATAACACTAATCCTAACACTAACCCTAAACCTACCCTCTAACTCTAACCCCTAACCTCAAATCTAACACTAACCCTAACTCTAACCCTAACGCTAAAAGTAACCCTAACCCTAACCCTAACCCTAACGCTAACACTAAACCTAAAACTAACCATATCCCTAAACCTAATAGTAACACTATCCCTAAACCTAACCCTAACATTAAGCCTAACGCTAACACTATAGGTATCCCTAAAACTACGCCTAACCCTAACTCTAAACCTAACCTTAACACTAACAAAAACCATAACTCTAACCCTAAACCTAACCCTGACCCTAAACATAACCCTAAACCTAACCCTAAACCTAAACCTAACCTTCACCCTAACCCTAAAACTAACACTGAAACTAAGCACATCCCTAACATCTAATCCTAATCCTAACATTAACCCTAACCATAAACCTGAACCTAACTATAAACCTAATCCTAAGCCTAAACTTAATCATAACCCTAACCCTAACCATAACACGTAGCCTAACGTTGACCCTATCCCTAACATCTAAGCGCTAACCATAACCCTAAACATAACTCTAACCCTATGACTAATCCTAACACTAAATCTAAATTCTAACCCGAACCGTAACCATACAACCCTAACCGTAACCCAAACCCTAACCCTAACTCTAACCCTAACCCTAACCTAACACTAATCATAACCCTAACCTAACTCAAATCCTAAACCTAACCCTAACCCTAAAACTAACCCTAGCCCTAACCCTAACCCTAACTCTAACACTATCCCTAACCCTAAACCTAAACATGAACTTAAATATAACCCTAACCCTAAACATAACACTAACCCTAACTCTAAACCCTAACACTAACCCTAACACTAATCATAACCCTAAATCTACCGTAACCCTAACCTTAACCCTAGCCCTAACCCTAACATATCCATAATACCTAGCCCCGAGCCCTAACCCTAAACATAACACTAACCCCAACACTAACCCTAAAACTAACACTCACCCTAACCCGAACCCTAAATCTTTCATCACCCTAACCATAACCGTAAACTGATACCTACATTCAAACTATCCCTAAAACCTACCCCTAACCCTAATCCTAAACCTAACAGTATCCATAACCCTAACCGAAACACTAACGCTAACCCTAACCCTGATCATAAACCTCACGCTAACCCTAACCCTAAGAATAATCTAACCCAAACCTTAATCCTAATAACAACCCTAACACTAACCCTAACACTAAACCAAAACCTAACCCTAACACTAACTCTAACTCCTATCACCAAACCCTAAATCTAACCCTAACCATAACCCTAACCCTAACCCAAACCCTAACCCCAACACTAACTTTTTCTAACCCTAAGCCTAACCCTTACCCTTTTTCGAACACTTAGTCTAAACAAAACCTAATCCGTAACCCTAACGCTAACACTAACCCAAACCCTAACCCTATCCGTAAATCTAAATATAACCCTAAACCCTAAACTTAACCCTAACCCTAACCGTATCCCAAACACCTAACCCCTAAAACTAACACTAACCCTATCCCTAATACTCATATCTAACCCTAACCCAAACCCTAACACTATCCCGAACCCTATACCTAGCATTCACCCTAACACTAACCCTAAACTTAACCCTAACCCTAAACCTCACCCTAACAATAATCCATAACCCTAACACTAACCCTAACCCTAACATTAATCCTAACCCTATCCCTAATCCCTAACCCTAACCCTAACCCTAAACAGTAACCCCTAACCCTAACGCTTAATCTAACCCAAACCCTGACCCTAACACTAGCCTTAATCCTAACCATAATCATCTAAACCTCATGCTAACCCTAATCCTAAACCTAAGCTTAACACTTAAACTAACACTAAACCTAACCTCTAACCATGACCCTAACCCTAATCCTAACCCTATCCCTAACCCTAAACCTAACCCTAACCCTATCCCTAACCCTAACCCTAACAATAAACATAACCCTAACTGTAAACATATGCCTAAACCTCATCCTAATACTGAGCGTAACACTAAACCTAATGCCAACACTAACACTAGACCTAATCCTTAACACTAATCCTAATCCTAACCCTAACCCAAATACTAATCCTAATCCGTCACCCTAACCATAACATTTATCACTACCACTAACCGTAACAGTAACCCGTAAAGTGAGCCCTTATGTAACCCTAACCTTAAACGGAACCCTAACCCTAACACTAATGATAACCCTAAATTCTAACCCTAACCCTAACCCTAACCCTAACCATAAACCTAACACTAGCTGGAACCATAAACTCTAACACTAATCCTAACTCTAACCCTAACACTAACCCTAACAATAACCCAAACCCAAATCCTAACACTAACCCTGACCCTAACATAACACTAACCCCTAACACTAACCCTAAACCTTAGCCCTAACCTTAACCATAATGCTAACCCTAACCATAAGCACGAAGACTAACCCTAACACTAACCCTAACGCTAACATCTAACCCTAACCCTAGCCCTAATCTTAACCATAACTCTAACCCTAACACTAAATTCTAACCCTAACCCTAACCCTAACCCTAAACATAAGCATAAACTGTAACCATAACACTAACCCTTCTACTAAACCTAACCCTATCCCTAAGCCTAACATCTAACCCTAGCCCTGATCCTAATCCTAATCCTAAACCTAACCGTAATCTTAACCCTAACACTAAACCTGAACCCTAACCATAACCCTAACCCTGAAACTAACCCTAACACTAACCTTAACACTAAACCTAACCTTAACTCTATCCCTAACACCTAACCCCTAGACCTAAGCCTAACCCTAACCCAAAACCAAAAACTAACTCTAACACTAAGCCTAAATTTAACGCTAACCCTAACCCTAAAATTTAACCTAATCATAACCCAAATCCTAACTGTAACCCAAAGCCTAACCCTAACACAATCCCTAACAACTAACCCCTCAACCTAACGCAAAGCCTAACACTAACCCAAAGCCTAACCCTAACCCAATCCCTAACAACTAACCCCTCAACCTAACGCTAAGCCTAACACTAACCCTAAGCCTAACCCTAACCCTAACACAAAAACTAACCCTAACACTAACCATATCCCTAATACCTAACACCTAATCCTAACCCTAAACCTAATACCAACCATAAACATAAACCTGAACCTAACACTAACCCTAACCCTAACCCTGAATCCAATCATAACCCTAACCCTAACAGTAACCCGAGGCCTAACCTTTGCCTTATCCCTAACATCTAAGGCCTAACAATAAAGCAAATCGTAACTCTAACCCTAATCCTATCCCTAAGTCTAAACACTAACCCTAACCATAACCATTAAACCCTAACCCTAAACCTAACCCTAACCCTAAACCTAATAGTAACCCTAAACCTAAGCGTAATCCGAAGCCTAACCCTGACCCTGTCCCTAAAACCTAAACCCTAAACCGAACCCTATCCTAGACTTAACACTAAACATAACCATAACCCTAACCCTAACTCTACAATAATGCTATACTCTAACCATAACCCTAACCCCAACCCTAACCATAACCATAATCCTAAACTGTAATCATAACAATGAACCGATTCCTAAACCGAATCCTAACACTAACCCTAACCCAAATCCTAAATCAAACCCTAAACCTTACCCAAACCCTAACGTATCCCTAACACCTAGCGCCTAGCCCCAGCCCTAAACCTAACACTAATCCCAACACTAACCCTAAACCTAACGCTCACCCTAACCCGAACCCTAAACCTATTCATTACCCTAACCATAACAGTAAGCTGAAGCCTGCATTAAACCTATCCCTAACACCTATCCCTAACCCTAACCCTAAACCTAACAGTAACTGTATACCTAACCCAAACCCTAATGCTAACCCAAAACCTGATCATAAACCTAACTCTAACCCTAACCCTAATCCTAACCCTAAGAATAACCTAACCCTAACCTTTATCCTAATAACAACCCTAACCCTAACCCTAACACTAAACCAAAACCTAACCCTAACACTAACCACTAACACCAAACCCTAAATGTAACCCTAACCGTAACCCAAACCCTAAGCCTAACCCTAACTGCAAACCTAGCCTTGTCTAACCCTAAACCTAACCCTTACCCAATCTCGAACCCTTAGTCTAACATAACCCTGATCCATAACCCTAACCCTAAAACTAACTCAAACCCTAACCCTATATGTAAACCTAAATATAACGCTAACCCTAAACCTAACCAAACCCTAACCATATCCCAAACACCTAACCCCTACACTAAACCTAACCCTAACCCTAATACCCAACTCTAACCTTAACACTATCCCAATTCCTATACCTAGCATTCACCATAACACTAACTCTAAACCTAACCCTAACCGTAAAGCTAACCCTAACAATAATCCCTAACCCTAACACTAACCCTAACCCTAACATTAATTCTAACCTTATCCCTAATCCGTAACCCTAACCCTAACCCTAAGCCCTAACCCCTAACCCTAACCATTAATCTAACCCAAACACTAACCGTAACACTAACCCTAACCCTAAACCTAGCCATATCCCTAACACTAACCCTAACAATAAACCTAACCTTAACCGTAAACCTATGCCTAAACTTCATCCTAATAATGGGCCTAACACTAAACCTAACCCTAACCCTAACACTAGCCCTAATCCCTAACACTAACCCTAATCCTAACCCTAACCCAAACACTAACCCTAATCCGTCACCCTAACTGTAACCATTATCACTAAACCTAACCGTAACACTAACCACTAAACTGAACCCTAACCTAACCCTAACCTTAAACGGAACCCTAAACCTAACACTAATGATAACCCTAAATTCTAACCCTAACCCTAACACTAATCATAACCCTAACACTAACATTAACCCTAAACTCTAACCCTAATCCTAACTTTAAACCTAACACTAACCCTAAAAACCTTATCCCTAACATCTAAGCATATATATCCTAACTCTAACTCTAAGCCTAATCCAATCCCTAAGTCTAAACGCCAACCCTAATCGTAACCATTAAACCCTAACCCTAAACCTAACCCTAACCCTAAATCTAATAGTAAAAGTAAACCTAAGCGTAATCCAAAGCCTAACCCTGACCCTATCCCTAACACCTAACCTTAAACCTAACCCTAACCTACACTTAACACTAATCATAACCCTAACCCTGACCCTAACTCTAACCCTAACGCTAACCTCTAACCATAACCCTAACCCTAACCCTAACACTAACCATAGCTCTAAACTGTAACCATGACACTAACCCTAAACCCTAAAGCTAACCCTAACACTAACCCTAACCCAAACCCTAAACCTAACCATAAACCTAACGCTAACCCTAAACATATCCCTAATACCTAGCCCCTAGCCCTAACCCTAAACATAACACTAACCCCAACACTAACCCTAAAACTAACACTGACCCTAACCATAACCCTAAACCTATTCATAACCCTAACCATAACCATAAGCTGAAGCCTACACTAAATCTATCCATAACATCTAACCCCAACCCTAATAATAAACCTAACAAACCCTAACCCTAACCCTTAATAGTAATAACAACCCTAACCCTAACCCTTGACCCTAAACTATACCCTAAGCCTAACCCTAACTCGAACCCTTAGTCCTAATAACAAACCTAACACTAAACCTGACCCTAAACCAAACCCTAATCCTAAACCTAACTCTAAACCCTAACACCAAACCCTAAATCTAACCTTAACCGCAACCCTAACACTGACCCTAACCCAAACCCTAACCTTGTCTAACCCTAACCCTAAACCTTAACCAATCTCGATCCCTAAGTATAACCCAACCCTAATGCATAATCCTAAACCTAACACTATCACTAACCATATCCATAAACCTAAATGTAACGCTAACCCTAAACTTAACCCTAAACCTAACCGTATCCCAAACCCCTAAGCCCTAAAACTAACACTAACCATAACCCTAACCCTAATCCACAACTCTAACCCTAACCCTAAACCTAACACTATCCCAAGCCTATACCTAGCATTCACCCTAACACTAACCCTAAACCTAACCATAACCCTAACCCTAACCCTAAAGATATTCCGAAACCCTAACACTAACCCAAACCCTAACATTAACCCTAACCCTATCCCTAATTCCTAACCCTAACCCTAACCCTAAATCCAAGCCCCTAACCCTAACACTTAATCTAAATAAAACCCTAACCCTAACATTTACCCTAACCCTAACTCTAAACATAACCTTCTAAACCTCACGCTAACCTAATCCTAAACCTAAACCTAACACTATCCCTAAACCTAACCCTAACCCCTAAACAGAACCCTAATCCTAACCCTAACCTTATCCGTAACCCTAACCCTAACCCTAACCCTAAACCTATCCCTAACACTAACCCTAACTATAAACCTAACCCTAACCGTAAAGCTATGCATAGACCTCATCCTAATACTGAGCCTAACACTAAACCTAGCCCTAACCCTAACACTAACCCTAACCCCTAGCACTAACCCTAATCCTAACATTAACCCTAACCGTATCCCTAATTCCTAACCATAACCCTAACCCTAAATCCTAACCCCTAATCCTAACACTTAATCTAAAAAAAAAAACCCTAACCCTAACATTTACCCTAACCCTAACTCTAACCATAACCTTCTAAACCTCACACTAACCTAATCCTAAACCTAAACCTAACACTATCCCTAAGCCTAACCCTAACCCCTAACCATAACACTAATCCTAACACTAACCCTATCCGTAACCCTAACCCTAACCCTAAACTATCCCTAACACTAACCCTAACAATAAACCTAACCCTAACTGTAAAGCTATGCATAGACCTCATCCTAATACTGAGCCTAACACTAACCCTAGCCCTAAACCTAACACTAACCCTAATCCCTAGCACTAACACTAACCCTAACCCTAACACTAACCTTAACGCTAATCCAAACACTAACACTAATCCGTCACCCTAACCATAACCTTCATCATAATGCTAACCCTAACCATAACACTAACCCCTAAACCGAATCCTAACTTAACCCTAACCTTAAACGGAACCCTAACCCTTACACTAATGCTAACCATAAATTCTAACCCCAACCCTAATCATTACCATAACCCTAACACTAACCCTAACACAAACTCTAACCCTAATCCGAACCCTAACCCTAACACTAACCCTAACCCAAATCCTAAAACTAACCCTACTTCTAACACTAACATAACACTAACCCCTAACACTAACCCAAACCCTTAGAAATAACCCTAACCATAAATCTAACCCTAATCCTATGCCTGAACACTAACCCTAAAAATAACCCTAATGCTAACCTCTAATCCTAACCCTAACCCTAACCCTAACATTAACCCTAACTCTAACCCTAAAGCTAATATCTAACAATTACCCTAACCATAACCCTAACACTAAACATAACCCTAAACTGTAACCGGAACACTAACCCTGTCGCTAAAACTAACCCTATCCCTAACCCTAACTTTTAACACTAACACTAATCCTAATCCTAAACCTAACTGAAATCCTAACCCTAACCATTAACCCTAACCCTAATCATAACCCTAACCCTGAAACTAACCCTAACACAAACCTTAACCCTAACCCTATCTCTAAAACCTAACCCCTAACCCTAACCCTAAACCTAAACATAACACTAACCCTAACACTAAGCCTAAACTTAATGCTAACCCTAAACATAAACTTAAACCTAATAATAACCCAAATCCTAACCACAACCCGAAGCCTAACCCGAACAATATCCCTAACACCTAACCCCTAACCTTAACGCTAAGCCTAACACTAACCCTAAGCATAACCCTAACACTAACACTAAAGCTAACCCTAACACTAACCGTATCCCTAACACCTAACCCCTAACCCTAACCCTAAACCTAATACTAACCCTAAACCTAAACCTGAACCTAACACTAACCGAACCCTAACCCTGAATCTAATCATAACCCTAACCCTAAACGTAAGCCGAAGCCTAACCTTAAGCGTATTCCTAACATCTAAGGCCTAACAGTAACCCAAAACCTAATTCTAACCCTAAGCCTAATCCCATCCCTAAGTCTAAACATTAACCCTAATCGTAACCATTAAACCCTAACCCTAAACCTAACCTTAACCCTAAACCTAAGAGTAACCCTAAACCTAAGTGTAATCCAAAGCCTTACCCTGACACTATCCCTAACACCAAAACCCTAAACCTGACCCTAAACTAGACTTAACACTAACCATAACCCTAACGCTGACCCTAAACCTAACCCTACCCTAACCCTAACTCTAACCCTAACGCTAACCTCTAACTGTAATCCTAACACTAACCCAAACCCTAACCATAACCATAACCCTAAACTGTAACCATAGCACTAACCCTATCCCTAAACCTAACGCTAACCCTAACCTTAACCCTAACCCTAACCCTAACCCAAATGCTAAACCTAACCCTAAACCTAACAGTAACGCTAAACCTAAACCTAAAACTAAGTCTAAGCCTAAGCCTAACCCTAACACTATTCCTAACCTTGAACTCTAACCCGAACATTAAACATAACCCTAACACTAACCCTAAACCAAACCCTAAATACTAACCCTAAACCTAACCCTAACCCTAAACTTAATCATAAGCCTAAACCTAAAAATAAGCCGAAGCCTAACCTGAACCCTACCCCTAAGAACTAAGCTCTAACCATAACCCTAAAACTAACTCTAACCCTAAGCCTTATCCTAACCCTAACTCTAAACTCTAACCCGAACCCTAACACTAACCCTAAACCTAACCCTAACCATCACCCTATGCCTAAACCTAACCCTTAACCTAACGATAAGCCTAACCTGAAACCTAATCCTAACCCCTAACTCTAATCCTCAACCTAACCCTAGCCATAAACCTAACCCTAATCCGTACACTACCCCTAAACCTAACCCTAAACCAAACACTAAACTTAACCCTAACCGTAAATTTATTCGTATCCCTAATGCTAACCGTAACCCTAACACTAACCATAACCCTAACTTCTAACCGTAATCCTAACCCTTCCGCAATCCCTAACTCTAAACCTAAACATAACCCTAACACCAAACCTAACCCTAAAGCTAACCTCTAACCTAACCCTAACCCTAAAACTAACCATAACTCTAACATTATCCCTAACCGTATTCTTAGTGCTAACCATAGCCATAATCCTAAACCTAACCATAACCCTAACCATAACACTAAACATAATTCTAACCCTAAAACTAACCCTAACAGTAACCCTAACCCTAACGCTAAGCCCCAACCCTAACCAAACCATAAACCAAACTCCTAACCGTAACTCTAAGCCTATCCTCAACCCTAAACCTAACACTAACCCTATCTGTAACACTAACCCTAACAATAAACCTAACCCTAACACTAAACCTACACTCACGCTAATCCTAATACTGAGCCTAACACTAAGGCTATCCATAAACCTAACCCAAATACCTAACACCAAGCATAACCCTAACCCTAACCCAAACACTAACCCTAATACATATTGCTAACCTTAAGCCTTACCATAACCTTAATCCTAACCATAACACTAGCCCCTAACCCTAACCCTAATCCAAATGGTAACACTAACTCTAACTGTAATCCTAACTATAAGAGGAACCCTAACGCTAACCATAAACCTAATTGTAACCCGAACCCTAACCATAATCCAAAGCCTATCCCTGAGGCTATCCCTAACACCTATACCCTAAATATAACCCTAACCTAACCCTAACACTAACAGTAACACTGACACTAACACTAAACCTGATTCTCACCATAACCTCTAACATTAACCTCTAAGCCTAACCATAACCATAACCCTAACCCTAAACCTCTCCCTAACCCTAACCCTAACCCTAACCCTAACCCTAACACTAATCCTAACCCTCACCCTAATCTCTAACTATAACACCTAACCCTTAAACTAACCATAACACTAACCCTAACCCTAACCCTAAACTTAACCCTAACCCTAAACCTAACCCTAACCCTAACCCTAACACTAAGCCTCACGCTAACGCTAACCCTAATCCTAAAGCTAACACTAACCCTAAACCTAACCCTAACAATAAACCTAATGTTAGACCTAACCCCAACCCTAAATCTAACCCTAACCCTAACCCTAACACAAATCCTAAACGTAAGCCTAAACCTAACCCTAACCCAAACCATAACAATAACCCTAACCCCTAAACTTAACCCTCACCATCACCCTAACTCTAACCCTAAACATAATGCCTAACCTAACCATAACCCTAACCTAACCCTAAACCTAGCACTATCCATAAATCTAACCGTAGTCGTAACCGTAACACTAATCCTAACCCTAACACTAACCCTAACCTTAACCCTCTAAAACTAACCCATAACCTAACACTAACCATAACCCTGACCCTAACGCTAACCCTAACCATAACCCTAACCCTTGACATATCCTTAAAACTAACAATAACTGTAAACCCTAACCCTAACACTAAACATTAAGCTAACCTCTAACCCAAATCCTAACCCTAAGGTTAAACCTAAACCTAAACCTAAGCCTACCCCTAACCCTAACTATAATCCTAACAATAACTCCTAACCCATAACCCTAATCCTACCCCTAACCTAACCCTAACACTAACCATAGACTTATCACTAACATCTAACCCCTAACCTAACGCTAACACTAAGCATAAACTTATCACTAACACCTAACCCCTAACCCTAAACATAACCCTAAGACTAACCCTAACCCTAATCTCTAAACCAGCCCTTACCCTAACACTAACACTATCCCAAATCATATTCCTAGCCCTAACCCTAACCCTAACCCTAATCCTAACCCTAAACATAACTGTAACCCTATCTGTAACCCTAATTCTAACAATGAACTTAACCCTAACCCTAAACCTATCCCTAACCCTAATCCTAATACTGAGGCTAACACTAACACTATCCGTAACCCTAAACCAAATCCCTAACCCTAACCCTAAAACTAACCAAAACACTAACACTAATCTGTACCCCTAACATTAAGCCTTACCATAACCCTAACCCTAACCATAAAACTAGCCCCTAAACCAACCCTAACCCTAAACCTATCCCTAACAGTAACACTAACACTAACACTAACTGTAACACTTAATGTAACCCTCACCTTAAACATAACCCTAACCATAACCCTAAACATATCCTTAAAACATAAACCCTAAGCCTAACCCAAACGTTAACACTAATCCTAACCGTAATCCTAACCATAACCATAACCCTAACCCTAACACTAACACTAATCCCTACCCAAAACCTAACCCTAACGCTAAACCTAACACAAACTGTAACCCTAAACGTAACCTTAACCATAACATTAACCGTAACCATAACCCTAACCCTAATCGTCACCCTAACCTCTAACCATTATCCTAAACCTTCCTCTATTCTTAAACCTAGCCTGAATGTAACCTTAACTCCAACCCTAATCCAAAAGCTAACTTCTAACCCTAACCCTAACCCTAACACTAACCCTAACCCTAACACTACCCCTAAACGTAATCCTAGCCCTAACCCTAATCCTAACCCTAAACCTAACCATAAGCCTAACACTAACCCTAACCCTAACACTAACCGTAAACTTAACACTAAACATAACCTTAACTCTAACACCTAACCCAAAACCCTAACCCTAACACTTACCCATAACTTTAAACCTAACACTATCCTTAACCGTAAACCTAAACCTAACCCTACCCGTAACCCTAACCCTAACAATAAACCTAAACCTAACACTAAACCTATCCCTAACCCTAATCCTAATGCTGAGCCTACAACTAACGCTATCTGTAAACCTAATCCAAATCCCTAACACTAAACCTAACCCTAACCAGAACCCAAACACTAACCATAATCCATACCTCTAAACTTAAGCCTTACCATACCCGTAACCCTAACCGTAAACATAGCCTCTAATACTAACCCTAAACCTAACCCTAATCCCTAACCCTAACCGTAACACTAACACTAAGCCTATCGGAAAGCCTTAATGTAACCATAACCCTAACCATAACACGAAACATAAACCTAAACATATCCTTAACACCTAACCCTTAACCCTAACGCAAATGCTAACACTAACACTAAACTTGACCCTAACCTTAACCCTAATCCGAACGATAAACCTGATCATAACCCGAACCCTAATCTTAATATGAAGCCTAACACTGAACCTATCCCTAACACCTACTCCTAAATCTAACCCTAAACTAACCCTAAACCTAACGGTAACACTAACCCTAACGCTAACCCGAACCTCTAACTCTAATAACTAACCCTAACCCTAACCTTAACCCCATTCCTAACCCTATCGCTAAACCTAACCATAAACTTAAGCCTAATTCTAACACTATCAATGTCACTAAAACTAAGTCTAACCCTAACCCTAAACCTAACCAAAACTGTAACACTAGCCCTAAATCTAACCCTAACCCTAAACATAACCCAAACCCTAACCCTAACCCTAACCCTAAACCGAACACTAACCCTAACCATAAACCTGAATCGAATACTAAACCTAAACCTAACCCTTAACTTAATCATAACTCTAACCCGGAACATAATCCGTAGCCTAACCTTAACCCTATCCCTATCTTCTAAGCCCTAAACAGAACCCTAAACATAACTCTAACCGTAAGCCTAATCCGAAACCTAACTCTAAATTCTAAATCTAACCTTAACCATAAAAGCCTAACCCTAACACAAACCCTAACCCTAACCCTAACCTAAACTTAAACCTAACCCTAAACCTAACCCTAAACCTAAACCTAAACCTAAACCTAAACCTAAACCTAAACCTAAAACTAAACCCTAACCTTAACCCTAACCCTAATTCTAACCCTAACACTAAACAAACCTTAACGCTAACCCTAAACCTAAACCTAACCATAACGCTAACCCTAACCCAAACCCCTAACCCCTAACCCTAAGCCTAACCCTTACACTAACCCTAAACTTATCCCTAACACCTAACCCATAACCCTAACCCTAAAAGTAAACCTAACCCTAATCCCTATGCCTAACCCTATCACTCACCTTAATCCTATCCCTAATCCCTAACCCTAAACCTAACCTTAACCCGAACCCAAATCCCAAAACCCTAAGCCTAAACCTAAACCAAACCCTAACCCAAAGACTTACCATAACACTAAACCTATCCCTAACCATGAAACTAACCGTAACTCTAACACTATCCTTCAAACACTAACCCTAAAACTAATTCTCACCCTAACCATAATCCTAAATCTAACACTAACCCTAACCATAACCTTAACTGTAACCCTAATCCTAACCCCTACACTAACCCTAACCCTATCCCTACCTCTAACCCCTAAACCTAACCCTAACCCTAACCCTGACATTAACACTAAACCTAATTGTAAGCCAAATCCTAACCATAATCCGAAGTTTAACCTGGTCCATATTCCTAACACCTAACCCATAAACCAAACCTTTACCTAACCTTAACCGTAACCATAACCATAACCCTAAAACTAACACCAACCCTAACACTAACTTCTAACCCTAACTGTAACCCTAAACCTAAAACTAACCCTAAACCTAACACTAAACCTAACACTAACTCTAACAGTTATAACTAAACCTAAACTTAAACTTAAGCCTAACCACAAACTTAACCATAAACACTAACCCTAACCCTACCCTAATACCTAATCCTAATCCTAACCCTAAACCTAAACCTAACCTATAAAGCTAACTGTAAACCTAACCCTAAACATAAACCTAAACCTAACCGTAACCCTAACACAAAATCTAACCCCAAAAACTAACCCTAACCGTAAACCTAAACCCAACACTAAACTTAACCCTAACCTTAACCCTATCAGTAACGCCAAACCCCTAGCCCTAACCCTATAACTATCACTAACCCTAATCCTAACCCTATCCTTAACTCAAACCCTAACCCTAAACATAATCCTAAACCTATTCCTAACCCTAAATGTAACCGTAAACCTACTCGTGACCCTAACCCTAACCCTAAAACAAGCCCTAACACTATCCCTAAACCTATCCCTAACCCTAACACTAATCCTAAACCTAACCCTAACCCTAAAATTAAGCATAATCCCTAATCCTAACCATAAACCTAACCCTAACACTAACACTAACACTAAACCATAAACCCTAACCCTAACCCTAAACCTAACCCTTAGCCAAATTTACCCTAAGCGTAAAATTATCCCTAATCCCTAAACCCAAACCTAACCCTAACACTGACCCTAACCGTAACCCTAAACGTAACCCTAACCTTAACACTAACCCTAACACAAATTTCAACTCCTAACACTAACCCTAATGCTAACACTAAACTTAACCCTAACCTTAACCCTATCCCAATCCCTAAAACCAAGCCCCTAACCCTAAACCTATACCTAACACTAAACTTAATCGTAACCGTAGATCTAACCCTAACCCTAAGCTCAATTGTAACCCTAACCCTAACCCTATATGTAACCCTAAATTTAACCCTAAACCTAATCATAACACTAACCCTAACCATAACCCTAACCCTAACACTATCACGAAGCTAATTCCTAGCCCTAAACCTAAAACTAACCCTAAACCTAACCCTACCCTAACCTTAACCCTAATCCTAAACCTAACCCTAACACTAACACTAACCCGATTCCTAATCGCTAACACTAACCCTAACCAACACTAAACCCTAACCCCTAACACTAACCCAAAGCCTAAACCAAACCCTAAACCTAACCGTAACTGTAACCCTAACCCTCTATCACTAACACTAACCCTAACCCTAACCCTAACCCTAATCTTAACACTATCGTTAACAACTAACACCTAAACCTAACCCTAACCTAAACCTAACCCCAACTCTAACACTGTCCATAAACCTAATACTAACACTAACACTAACCTCTAACAGTAACCATAACGGTAACCATAAATTTAACACTAACCCTAACCCTAAACTCTAACCATAACACAAACTTCTAAACCTAACCCTAACCCTAACCCTAAACCTAACCCTAACCCTAATGCTAACACTAAACTTAACCCTAACTCTAACCCTATTCCAATCCCTAACACCAAACCCCTAACCCTAAACCTATACCTAACTAAACTTAATCCTAACCGTAGACCTAAACCTAACCCTAAGTCCAATTGTAACCCTAACCCTAACCCTATATGTAACCCTAAACATAACCCTAATGCTAATCGTAACACTAAACCTAACCATAACCCTAACGCTAAAACTATCCCTAAGCTAATCCCTAGCCCTAAACCTAACACTAACGCTAAAACTAACCCTACTCTAACCCTAACCCTAATCATAAACAAAACCCTACCACTAACACTAACCCTATCCCTAATCCCTAACACTAACTCTAACCCTAACACTAAACCCTAACCCCTAACCCTAACCCAAAGCCTAAACCAAACCCTAAACCTAACCCTAACCCTCTATCACTAACCCTAAGTCTAACCCTAACACTAACACTAACAATAACACTAACACTATCATTAACACCTAACACCTTAACCTAACCCTAACCTAAACCTAACCCTAACTCTATCAATGTCCGTAACCTAATCCTAACACTAACAGTAACACTAACTTCTACCCATAACCATAACCATAACCATAAATTTAACACTAACCCTAAGCATAAACTCTAAACCTAACCTTAACCCTAACACTAATCTCTAACTTTTAACTCTATCCCAAACAATCACCCGTACCCTAACTGTAATCCTATCCCCTAAACCTAACCCTAAAACAAATCCTAATACTAACCCTAAACTCTAACCCTAACCCTAACCCTAACCCTAAACTTAACTCTAACACTATAACTATCCCTAACCCTAACCCTAACCTAAAAATAACCCTAACCCTAACCCTAACCGATAACCCTAACACTAAAAATAACACTAACCCTAACCCTAATGCCTAACACTAAGGATAACCCAAACCGTAACCCTAACATTAAACCTAAGGCTCACCCTAATCCAAACACCTAACCTCTTAACCTAAACCTATCCCTAAACCTAACGCTAAACCTAACCTTATCCCTAACACCTAAAACCTAATCCTAACCTAACCCTAACACTAACCCTAACCCTAAACCTAACGCTATTCTACATCTAACCCTAACCTTCTAGCCTAAAACTAAGCATAATCTGAACCTTAACACCAACACTAAAGTCAACCCTAACCCTAACACCGAACCCTAACAATAAATCTAACCCTGAAACCTTACCCTAACCCTAAACCTATGCCTAAACCTAAACCTAACACTAATCCTATCCCTAACCCTAACCTAACAATAAAAGTAACCCTAGCCCTAAACCTATCCCTAACCCTAATCCTAATACTGAGCCTAACATTAACCCTAACACTAACCCTAAACCTAACCCTAATCCCTAACCCTAACCGTAAGCTCTAAATCTAACCACTAACTCTAACCATAACCCTAACAATAACCCTAAACCTAACCCTAACCCTAATCCTAATGTTAACGCTAACCCTAACCCTAACCCTAACCCTAACCCAATGCCTAAACCTAACCCTAAAGCTATCCCTAAACCAAACCCTAACCCTAACCCTAACCCAATGCCTAAACCTAACCCTAAAGCTATCCCTAAACCAAAACCTAACACTAACCCTAAACTTAAGCCTAAACCTAACCACAAAACTCAGCCTAACCCTAACCGTCACCCTAACCCTAAAATCTAACCTTAACCCTAACCTTAATTCTAACCCTGTAATCCTAAGCCTAACCTTAACCCTAACCCTAAAGATAAACCTAACCATAACCATAATCATAACCGTAACCTCTAACCCAAACCCTAACCCTAACCCTAAACCTAAACCTAACCATAACCATAACCCTAAATACTAATCCTAACCTTAATGCTAAGCCCTTAACCCAACCATAACCCTAACCCTAACCCTAACCCTAAGCCCTAACCCTAACACTAAAGCAAACCCTAACCCTAAAATCTAACACTAACCCTAACCCTAAGCCTAACCCTAAACCTATAAACCTAAACCTAAGCCTAACCCTAACCCTCACCATAATCCTAAACCAAACCCTAACCATAACCTCTAACGCTAACCATAAACCTAACTGTAACACTAACCCTAAAATCTAACCCTAATTCTAACCTTAACCCTAACCCTGTAAGCCAAAGCCTAACACTAACCCTAACCCTAAACATAACCTTAACCCTAACCATAATCCTAACCATAACCTCTAACCCGAACCTAACCCTAACCCTAACACTTACACTAACCACGAACTCTAACACTAAACCTAATCCTAACCTTAAACCAAACCCAAACCTAACACAAATCATAAAAGTAACCCTAACCCTAACCCTATAAGCCTAAGCCTAAATCTAAATAGACCTAAACCTAACCCTAACCCTAAACCTAACCCTAACTCAAACCCTAGCCATAAGCCTAACATCTAACCCTAACACAAATCCAAACACGAACACTAACCATAACTCAAACCCTAAAACAAAACCTAACCTCTTACCCTAAACCTATCCTAATCAAAAAACTAACACTAACACTAACACTAACCCCTAACCGTTACCCTAAACCTAACCTAAACCATAAACCTAATCCTAATCCTAAACTCTAACCCTCACCGAACCCTAACCAAAACCGTAAGCAAAACCTTAACCTCTAACACTAACTCTAAACTTAAGCCTAAACCTAACCCTATAATCCTAAGCCTAAGCCTAAGTCTAACACTAACCCTAACCCTAATCATAACCATAACCTCTAACCCTAAACCTTACCCTAACCCAAACCCTAATCCGAACCCTTACACTAACCTCTAACTCTAATCCTATACCTAACCCTAACTCTAAACCAAACCCAAAACTAAGCCTAACCCAAAACCTAATCATAAGCCTAAACCTAACCCTAACCCAACATCTAACCCTGTATCCTAACAATAACCCTGACAATAACCCTAACCCTAACCGTAATCCATAACCTTAACCCTAACCATAAGCCTAACCTTTAAGCCTAAGACTAATCCGAACCCAAACACTAAACATAACCATAATCCTAACTCTAACCCTAACTTCTAACACTAAACCTAACCCTAACCCTAACACTTTAACCCTAAACCTAACCCTAAAATTAACCCTAACATCTAACGTCAAACCCTAATCTTAACCCTAACATTATCCCTAAAACTAACCCTAACCCTAAGCCAAATCCTAAAACTAATCCTAACCCTAACCCTATCTCTAACCCTAACCCTAACACTAAAACAATCTCTAACCCTAACCCTAATGCTAAACTCACCCTAACCCTAACCCTAACCCTAATACAAGCCAAACTTCTAACCCTCACCCTAACCCTAACCTTAAACCTCAAACTAACCCTAACCCTTAACATACCCCTAAAGCTAACTTCTAAACTTAACCCTAACCCTAAACCTAAGCTTCAACACTAATCCTAACCCTAACACTAACACTAAACACTAACCCTAACCTTAACACTATCCCTAACGCTAACCCTAACCCTAACCACTAAACATAACACTAAACCTAACCCTAAACCTAACCATAACCCTAAATCTAACCATAACCCTAACCCCAACACTAACCTTAACACTAAGCCTAACACTAAACTCGAACCTTAACCGTAACCCTAACACTAAACTCTAACCGTAATCCTAAACCTAACCCTAACCTGAACTTCTAATACTAACTCTAACCTTAAACCTGATCATTAACCGTACCCCTAACCCTAACCCTAACTTCTAAGCCTAACCCTAACCCTAACCCTAATTCTAACCTTAACCCTAAACCTAATGCTAACATCGAACCATAACCCTAACTCTAAAACTACACTAACCCTAAAGCCAAATCTAAATTTAATGCTAACCCTAACCCTAACCATAAGACTAACATTAACCGCTAACCATTACACTAACGCTAGCCATAACCCTAACTTTAACCACTAAACCTAACCCTAACGCTAAGATCTAAACCAAACCCTAACCCTAACCCTAACCCTAAGCCTAACCCTTATCCTATAATCTTAAGCCTAAGCCTAACCTAACCCTAAACATAACCTGAAACCCTAACCCTAACCTTAACCATAAACCTAACCTTAAACCATAACCATAACCCTAACCTTAACCCTGTAATCCTAAGCCTAACCAAAACCGTAAGACTAAACATAAGCCTAACCCTAACCATAACCCTAACCCTAAACTCTAACCCTAACCCTAACCCTTACACTAACCTCTAAGTCTAACCCTAAACCTAACGCTAAACCAAAACCAAACCCAAACCCTAAACCTAACCATAACTTTAACCCTAAACCTAACCCTAATCCTAACCCTATAGTCCTAAGCCTAACCCTAACCTTAAACATAACCCTAACCCTAACTATAACCACTAACCCTAACCCTACCCTAAACCTAACCCTAACCCTTACACTAACCTATAACTCTAACCCTAAACCTAACCCTAACCCCAACCACACTCTAACCCTAAAGACTAACCCTAACATTAACACTAACCATAACCCTAAACCTAACCCTAATCCATAACCCTAACACTAACCATACGCTTAACCTCCAACACCAACAGTACTCCGAACCAGAACACTAACCATAACGCTAACCCTAACACTAAGCTCTAATCGTGCACCTAACCCTAACCCTAACACTCTAACCCTCACCCTAAACCTCACCCAAACACTAACCCTAATACTAGCCCCTAACACCAAACCCAAACCTTAAACCTAACACTACCCCTAACACTAACCTTAACCTTAAACCAAATCATAACCATAACCCTAAGCCTAACCCTAACCCTAACCCTAACCTTGTTTAACCAAATTCTAAACCTAACTGTAAATATAACACTAACCCAACACCTAACACTAACCGTTAACCCTAATATTAATTATTACCCTAACCCTAAACCTAAACGTAACCCTAACAATAACTCTAAACCTAACCATAAACCTCACCCTAACACTAAATTCTAACCCTAAGTGTAACCCAAACCCTAATCAAAACACTAAACTTAACTTCTAACCATATCCTTAACCCTAACCCTAAACCTCAATCTAACCCTAACACTAACGCCATCAAAAAATTCTAATTGAAACCCTTACCCTAACCCTAAGCCCTAATAATAACAGTAACACTAACACTAACCCTAATCTCTAACCCTAACCCTGACACAAACCATAGCTCTAAGCCTAACTCTAATCCTATAATACTAAGCCTAACCCTAAACCTAACCCTCACCATAACCCTAACCCAAACCCTAACCTTAACCCTAACCCTAAACCTGACCCTAATTCTGACCCTAAACCTAACCCGAACCCTAACCCTAACCCTTACACTAACCTCTAATTCTAACCCTAAACCTAACCCTAAAACTTAACCTAACCCAAATCTAACCCTAACCATAAACCTAACCCTAAACCTAACCCTAACTCTAACCTACAACCTAGCCCTAAAGCCTAACCTAACCCTAACACTAAGACTCACCCTAACCCTAATCCATAACCTTAACCGTAAACATAAGCCTAACCTCTAACATTAACACTAATCCAAGTCCGAACACTAACCATAACCATAACCCTAACACTAACCCTAACCTCTAATGCTAAACTACCCCTAACCCTAACACTCTAACCCTAACCCTAACGCTAACCTTAACCCCGAATGCCAAACCCAAATCTTAATCCTAAAAATAAAACTAACACTAACCCTAACCCTAAGTCAAACCCTAACCCTAGCCCTAAACCTAGCACTAACAGAAAACCCTAACCTTAATTGTAACCCTAACCCTAAACCTAAATCTAACCCTATCCCTAACACTAACACGTACCCTAACCCTAACACTAACCTCTAACCCTAAACCTAACCTTAACCCTAACCCTAACCCTAACACTAAACTTAACTTCTAACCCTAAATCTAACCCTAACCTTTACCCTAACCTCAACCTAACCCTAACCCTAATGACAAACCCTAATCCAAACCCTAAACCTAACCGTAACACTAACAGTAACCCTAACCCTAACCCTAACACCTAACCCCTAAACCTAATCCTAGCCCTAAACTTAACCATAAACCTAATGCTAAACCTAACTGTAACTCTAAACCCTAACACTAACCCTAAAACTATCACTAACCCTAACCCTAACCCTGAACCTAAACCTCACACTAACCCTAACTCTAACCTTAACCCTAACCCTAATCCTAATCTCTAACCGTAACCCTAACCCTAACCCTAACCCTAACCCGAACCCTAACACTAATACTAAAACTAACAGAAGCCAAACTTCTAACCCTAACCCTAACCATAACCCTAAACCTCAACGTAATCCTAACCCTAAACATAACACTAAAGCTAACATCTAAACATAACCTAACCCTAAAACTAAGCTTCAAACTTAAACTTAACCCTAACACTAACCTCTAAGCCCAACCCTAACCCTAATCCTAACAATAACCCTAACACTAAATCTAACGCTAACTTCTAAACAAAAGCGTAACCCAAACCCAAACCCTAACCCTCACGCTAACACTAACCCTGAACTAGAACTGTAACCCTAACCCAAACACAAACCCTAACACTATTCTCTAACCCTAACACTAAACCTAAACTTAACCCTAAACTTAACTTTTAACCCTAACACTAACCTTAAACCTAACACTAACCACTAACTATAACACTAACCTAACCTTAAACCTAACCATAACTCTAACTCTAGCCCTAAAACTAACCCCAACACTAACCTTAACACAAACACCCTAACACTAAACTCTAACTGTAACAATAAACCTAACCCTAACACTAAACCTACCCTCTAACCCTAATCCCAAATCTAACCCTATCCCTAACTCTAATCCTAACCCTAACCATAACCATAACACTAAACCTACACTCTAACCCTAATCCTAACTCTTACCCTATCCCTAATCCTAATCCTTAACCTAAACCTAACCCTACCCTATCCCTAACCCTAACCCAAACCCTAATCCAAACCCTAACCATAGAGCCTAACTCTAACCCAAACACTAATGCTAATGCTAACCCTAAACCTAAACCTAATCCATAACCCTAACCCTAATCATAAGCCTAAAACTAACCCTAACACTAATCCGAACCCGAACATTAACCATAATGTTAACCCTAAACCTAGTCCTAACCTCTTACCCTAAACCTATCCCTAACCCTAAACCTAACACTAACACTAACCTGTAACCATTACCTTAACACTTACCCTAACCATAACCCTAACACTAAACTCTAACCCTAACCGAACACTAACTCTAACACTAACCATAACCCAAACTTAACCTCTAACCCAAGCCTAACCTTAACCCTAAAGCTAACCTTAACCCTTTAATCCTAATCCTAAGCCTAACCCAAAACCTAACCCTAACCATAACCTCTAACCCTAAACCTAACCCTTACCCAAACCCTAACCCAAACCCTTACACGAACCTCTAACACTAACCCTATACTTAACCCTAACCCTAAACCTAACCCAAACTTAAGCCTAAACCAAAACCTAACACTAACCCTAAACCTAACACTAAACCTACCACTAACCCAAAACCTAACCCTATATCCTAACCCTAGCACTAACCCTAACCCTAACCCTAATCCATAACCTTAACCCTAACCATAAGCCTAACCTCTAACCATAACACTAATCCGAACCCAAACACTAATCATAACCATAACGCTAACCCTAAGTCTAACCTCTAACCCTAAAGCTAACCCTAACACTCTAACCCTAACCCTAACAATAACCATAACCTTAACCCATAATGCCAAACCCTAATGTTAACCCTAAGAGTAACCCTAAAACTAAACCTAACCCTAAGCCAAAACTAACCCTAATCCTAACCCTAACCCTAACACTAACATCTAACCCTAAACTTAATTCTAAACCTAACCCTAAACCTAACCCTAAACCTATCCCTAACCATAACCCTGACCCTAACCCTAACACTAACCTCTAACCCTAACCCTAACCCTAACACTAAACTTAACTTCTAACCATATCCCTAAACCTAAAACTAAACCTCAATCTATCCCTAACCATAACGCTAATGACAAACCCTAATCGTAACCCTAACCCTAACACTAAGCCCTAACCCTAACAGTAACACTAACCCTAAGCCTAAACTCTAAACCTAACCCTAAACTTAACACTAACCCTAACCCTAAGCCTAACACTGACATAAATCATAACACTAACCCTAAACCTAATTCTAAACTTAACCATAACCATAACCATAACCATAACCATAACACAAACCCTAATCCTAACTCTAACCCTAACCCTAAACCTAACAATAAATTTAACTTCTAAACCTAACCCTAAGCCTAACCCTAAACCTCAACCTTAACCCAACCCTAAGGACAAACCCTAACTCTCGCACTAACCCTAACTCTAGCACTAACCCTAACTCTAGCACTAACCCTGCCCTAACCTAACCCTAACCGTCACCCTAACACTAACCCTATCCCTAACACCTAACCCCTAAAAAACCCTAATCCTAGGGTTAATCCTAACCTTAACCCTAACCCTAACATTAACCTAATCATAACCCTAAACCTAACCATAATCCAAAGACTAACCATAACCCTATCACTAACACCTAACCTCTAATCCAAAACCTAACCATAAGCCTAACCCTGACCTCAACTGTAACACTAACCGTAAACCTAACCCAAAACCTCACTCGAACCCTAATGCTAAGACTAACACTAACACTAACCTTAATCCTAATCCTTATCCTATCCTTAACTCTAACTCTAAAACTAACAATAACCCTAAACCTAACCCTTACCCTAACCGTAACCCAAAACTCTAACCCTAAACTTAACACTATCCCTAACCCTAACCCTAACCCTAATCCTAACCCTAACACAAACCTAACTTTTAACCTTCACCCTAAATCTAAACCTGATTGTCAACTTAACCCTAAACCTAACCCAAAACCTATAGCTAACTTCTAACCCTAAACCTAACCCTAAACCAAAGCTTCAACCCAAAGTCTAACCCTAACGCTAACCTCTAAGCCTAACTCTATCTCTAACCCTAACCATAACCCTAACTCCAAATCTAACGCTAACTTCTAACCATAATCCTAACCCTAAATCTAAAGCTAACACTAACCATAACACTAACCCACACTATAAATCAAACTGTAACCCTAACCCTAACTCAAACCTAACCCTAACCCTCCCCTCAAACCCTAAAGTTAGCACTAACCTTAACCCTAATACTTAACCATAAGTCTAATCCAAACACTATCCCTAACCCTAACCCTATCCCTAAACCAAACCCTATTCCTAAACCTAAGCCTAGCCCTAATCCCTAACTCTAATCCTAACCCTAACCCTATCCCTAAACAGAACACTAACCCTAACCCTTAGCCTAACCCTAATCATTAAACTTAACCATAAGCATAACTATAACCATAAGCCTAAACTCCATCCCTAAACTTAACCTGAGCCCAAACCCCAACCATAACCCTAACCCTAAACCTAATCATAACCTCTAAACCTAACCCTAACCCTTACCCTAACCCTCTAACCCTGACCCTAATCCTAAACCATATGGCCAAACCATAATCCTAAACCTAATCCTAATCCATACCACTAACCCTAACCCTAAACCTAAAACTAACCCTCTACCTAACCAAAATCCGAGCCTTAACCCAAATCCTAAACCTGTCTAACCAAAACCCTTAAACCTAAACCTAACCCTAATCATAAAACAACCCTATAATAATAAGCTTTATCCTAAACCCAACCCTAACCCTATCCATAACCATAACACTATCCCTAACCATAAAACCTAAAAATAACCCTAACACTAACCAAAAAAAACTAACCCTACCCCTAACCCTAATCCATACCACTAACCCTAAACCTAAACCTGAAACTAACCCTAACACTAACCCCCATCCTAACCCTAACCCTAATCATAACCCTAACACCTAACCCTTACCCCAACCCTAACCCTAAACCTAACCCTAATCTCAACCCTAACCCTCACTCTAAACCCATCCTCTAACCCTAATCCTAAACCTTATCCTATCCCTAAACCAAACCCTAAACCTAAAACTAACCCTAAACTTAACTCTAAACCTAAACCTAAAACTAACAATAACCGTAACCCTAAAACCTAACCCTAACCATAACACTATCTGTAACACTAACCTTAACCCTAAACCAAACCCTAACACTAAACCTAACACTAAACTCAAACCGTAATCCTAATACTAACCCTAACCTTAAACCTAACCCTAACCCGAACTTCTAACCCTAATCCTAACCTAAACACTAACCCTAATCCTAACATGTAACCATAACTTAATCGGAACCCGAAAATTATCCCTAATCCTAACACTAACACTAACCCTAACCCTAAACCTAAACCTAACACCAAAACTAACTTCTAACACTAACCATAAACCTAAACCTAAACCTAACCCTAACACTAACACTAACCTCTAACCCTAACCTTTATTATAACCCTAAACCTAACCCTAAACCTGACCCTAAACCAAAGCCTAACCCTAACCCTAACACTAACTAACCTCTATTCTAACCCAAACCCTGTCTAAACATAACACTAATCCTACCGCTTACACTAACATCTAAACCTAACCTTAATTATAACCCCAAACCTAAACCAAAACGTAATCCAAACCCTAAACCTAACATTAACATCTAAACCTAATCATAACGCAAACCCTAACCCTAAATTAAATTTGACTTCTAACCCTAACCCTAAGCCTAACCTTAAAGCTCAACCTAACCCTAAATATAACCCTAATGACAAACCCTAAACCTAACCCTAACCCTAACCCTAGCACTAAACCTAACCTAACCTAACTCTAACTGTAACCCTCCCACTAACCATATACCTATAACCTAACACCGAACCCTAATCCTAACACTAACCCTAACCCTCACCCTAACCCTAAACCTACCCTAACACTAACTCTAACCTTAACACTAACTTAAACCTAACACTAACCCTAAACTTAACCCTAACCTTAACACTCACCGTAACCTCTAAAACTAAACCTAACCCTAAACTTTTAACTAACCCTAACCCTAAACATAACACTAAACCTAACTTCTAACCCTAACCCTAAACCTGAACCTAGCACTAACCATAACCATAACACTCACCCTAACAAAACCCTAACCCTAAACTCTAACACTAAAAATAACTCAAACCCTAACCCTAACCCTAACCCTAACCTAACACTAACTCTAACCTTAACACTAGCATAACCCTAACACTAACAATAACCCTAACAATAACCCTAACCATAACCCTAAACCTAACCCTAACACTAACCCTAACACTAACACTAACCTCTAACCCTAACCTTAAATATAACCCTAAACCTAACCTTAAACCTGATCCTAAACCAAAGCCTAACCCTAACACTAACACTAACTAACCCCTATTCTAACCCAAACCCTGTCTAAACATAACACTAATCCTACCGCTTACACTAACATCTAAACCTAACCTTAATTATAACCCCAAACCTAAACCAAAACGTAATCCAAACCCTAACCCTAACATTAACATCTAAACCTAATCATAACGCAAACCCTAACCCTAAATTAAATTTGACTTCTAACCCTAACCCTAAGCCTAACCCTAAAGCTCAACCTAACCCTAAATATAACCCTAATGACAAACCCTAAACCTAACCCTAACCCTAAACCTAGCACTAACCCTAACCTAACCTAACTCTAACCATAACCCTCCCACTAACCATATACCTATAACCTAACACCAAACCCTAATCCTAACACTAACCCTAACCCTCACCCTAACCCTAAACCTAACCTAACACTAACTCTAACCTTAACACTAACTTAAAACTAACACTAACCCTAAACTTAACCCTAACCTTAACACTCACCGTAACCTCTAAAACTAAACCTAACCCTAAACTTATAACTAACCCTAACCCTAAACATAACACTAAACCTAACTTCTAACCCTAACTCTAAACCTGAACCTAGCACTAACCATAACCATAACACTCACCCTAACAAAACCCTAATCCTAAACTCTAACACTAAAAATAACTCTAACCCTAACCCTAACCCTAACCCTAACCTAACACGGACTCTATCCTTAACACTAGCATAACCCTAACACTAACAATAACCCTAACCCTAACCCTAAACCTAACCCTAACCCTAAAACTAACCCTAACCTCTAACACTAACCCTAACCCTAACCCAAAACATAACACTAAACCTAACTTCTAAACCTAACCCTAAACCTGAACCTAACACTAACCCTAACCATAACAATAACCCTAACAAAACCCTAACGCTAAACACTAACTCTAAACATAACCCTAACCCTAACCCTAACCCCAACCCAAACCCTGAACCATAACCCTATCACTAACACCTAATCCTAACCCTAACCCTAACCTAATCGTAATATTAACCCTAACCATAACCAGAAGCCTAAGAGTAACCCTATCCCTAACCCTAACCCTTACCCTAAATCTATGCGTAAGTCTAAATCTAACCCTAACCCTAGCACTAAACTTAACCCTAACCCTAACTTTTAAATCTAGCCATAACCGTAACCCTAAGTGTAACCCTAACTCTAAACTTAATGACTAATCCTAATCCTAACTTTTACCCTATCCCTAACCCTACCCCTAACACTAACCCTAAACCTAAGCTTTAACCCAAACCCTAAGGCTAAACCTAACCATAACCTCTAAGCCTAACAATAACCCTAACCCTAACACCAAATTCTAACACTAAACCTAACGCTAACCTAAAACCATAACCCTAAACCTAACCCTAACCCTAACCCTAACCCTAACACTAAACCTAACCCTAAACATACCCTAAACCCTAACACTATCCCTATCCCTAACACTATCCCTAATCACTAACCCTAAAAGTAAACTTAACCCTAACAATAACCTTAACACTAACACTATCCCTAGCACCTAACCCCTAACCCTAACCATAAACATAACCCTAAAACGAACCCTAAACCTAACCCTAACGCTAAACATAAACCTAATCATAATCCTAACACAAACCATAACCCGAAGCCTAACCCTAAACCTATCCCTAATACCTAACCCCTAAACCTAACCCTAACCCTAATCCTAACCCCAACCCTAACTTTAACCATAACCCTGACACTAATACGAACGCTAACCCTACCCTTCAGCCTAAACTAACCGCTAAACCTAACAATAAACCCAACCCTAACACTACACCTAACACCTAACCCTAATCCTAAAACTAACCCTAAAACTAACCCAAAACCTAACACTAACCCTAACGCTAAACCTAATCATAACACTAACACAAATCGTAACCCTAACCCTAACCCTAACCCTATCCCTAACACCTAACTCCTAACCCTAATCCTAAACTTAACCCTAAAATTAACACTAAACCTAACCCTAACCCTAACCCTAAGCCTAAGCCTAACCCTAAACCTAAACGTGATGCTAACCCTAACAGTAACGTGAAGCCTAACCTTAACACTCTCCCTAACATCTAACCCCTAAACCTAACCCTAACACTCACCAAAACCCTAACCACAACCATAACCCTAACCGTACTTCTAACCCAGCTTCTCATCCTAAGCCTACCCCTAACCCTAACCTTAAACCTGACCCATAACCCTTAACCTAATTCTAAACCTAACTCTACTAGGGTTATTTTAAAAGTAACCCAAACAATGACTGTAATACATTACCCTAACTCTAACATTAACACTAGCGTAACCAAAAAACTTACCCTAACCCAAATCCTAATCCTAGCCCTAACCCTAACACTAACCCCAACTTCTAACACTAACCCTAAACTTAAATCTATACCTAACCCTAACCCTAAACATAACGCTAAACCTAACTTCTAACCCTAATCCTAAACCTCAACCTAACACTAACCCTAACCATAACACTAACCCTATCAAAACCCTAACCCTAAACACTAACACTAAACATAACCCTAACCCTAACCCTAACCCTAACTCTAACACTAACCCTAACCCATAACCCTATCACTAACACCTAACCATAACACTAACCTAATCGTAACATTGACCCTAATCGTAACCCGAAGCCTAAGCGTAACCCTATCCCTAACCCTAACCCTTACCATAAACCTCAACCTAACTCTAAACCTAAACCTAACCCTAGCACTAAACTTAAACCTAAACCTAAAAGTAACTTCTAAATCTAGCAATAACCCTAACCCTAAGCGTAGCCCTAGCCCTAAACCTAACAACTAACTCTAACCCTAACACTTACAATATCCATAACCCTAACCCTAACACTAACCCTAAACCTAAACCTAAGCTTTAGCCCTAACCCTAAGCCTAAACCTAACCATAACCACTAAGCCTAACAATGACCCTAACCATAACCCCAAATTCTAACACTAAACCTAACGCTAACCTCTAAACATAACCCTAAAACTAACCATAAACCTAACACTAACCCTAACCCTATCTCTACCCTAAACCCTAACCCCAACCATATCCCTAACCCTAACACTAAATGTAAACCTAACCCTAAGAATAACCCTAACACTAAGACTATCCCTAGCACCTAACCCCTCACCCTAACCATAAACTTAACACTAAAACTAACCTTATACCTATCCCTTACACTAAACCTAAACCTAATTTTAATCCTAACACAAATCGTAACCTGAAGCCTAATCTTAAACCTATCCATAATAACTAAGCCATTAACCTAACCCTAACCGTAACCCTAGTACTAATCCAAACCCTAACCCTAACCTTAACCCCAACCCTAATACTAACCCTAACCCTAACACTAAACTAACCCCTAAACCTAACCATAACCCTAACACGAATATTATCCATAACAACTTACCCATAAATCTAACCCTAAACCTAACCATAAAACTATCCCAAAACCTAACACGAACACTAACCCTAAACTTAATCGTAACACTAACACAAATTGTAACCCTAACCCTAACCATAACCATAACCCTAAACCTAAACCTAACCATAACTTCTAAGCCTAACCCTAAACCTAATCCCATACTCTAACACTAAAAATAAACACTAACCTCTAACCATAACTCTAACCCTAAAGTTAACCATAACAGTAACCCTAAACCTAACCCTAACTTAAACCCTAACCCTAACCCTATCCCTAACTCTAAGCCTAACCATAAACCTAACCTTGACCCTAACCCTAACCCTAACCCTAAACCTAACCCTAACCCTAACACTATCCCTAACACCAAACCCCTAACTCTAACCCTAAATCTACCCTAAAACTAACCTGAAACCTAACAATAACCCTAAACCTAAACCTAATTGTAACCCTAAAACAAATCAGAACCTTAACCCAAACCATAACACTAACCCTAAACCTAACCCTAACATCTAAGCCTAACTCTAACCCTAACACTAACCCCAAGCATTAACCTAAAACCTAATGCTAAACTCTAAACATAACTCTAACCCTAACCCTAACCCTAACCCTCTAACACTAACCCTAAACGTAACCCTAATCCTAACACTAAACCTAACAATAACATGTAACCCTAACCCTAACTCTAACTCTAACCCTAACCCTATCACTAAACTTAACACTAAATCAAATTCTAACCCTCACACTAACCCTAAACCTAAAACTAAACCTAACCCTAACCCTAAATGCTAACCCTAAACCTAACTCTATTCCTAAACATAATCCTTACCAAAAACCTAACATTAAACCTAACCGTAACCCTAATCCTATCCCTAACACCTAACCCCAATCCTACCCTAAACCTCACCCTAAACCTAACACTAAAACTAACACTAACCCTAACCCTAAGCCTAACCCTAGACCTAATCGTAACCCTAAACCTAACCTAACCCGAAGCCTAACCTTAACCATCTCCCTAACACCTAACCCTTAAACCGAACCCTAACACTAATCCTAATCCAGACAGTAACCATAACCCTAACCCTACCCTTACCTACTAATCATAACCCTAACACGAAAACTAACCCTAACATAAACCCTAACCCTAACCTTAATGCTCTAATGCTAAACCTAACCATAACCCTAACCTTAACCCTAACACTAACACTAAAACTGACCCTAACATGTAACCCTAACCGTAACTGTAACTCTAACCCAAACCCAAAACATAACACTAAACCAAATTCTAAACCTCACACTAACACTAACCTTAAACCTAAACCTAACCCTAACCCTAAATGCTAACCCAAAACCTAAATCTATTCCTAATCATAATCCTTATCAAAAATCTAATGATAACACTAACCCTAACACTATACCTAACACTTAACCCCAACCCTAACCGTAAACCTAACCATAAAATTAACACTAAAGCTAAAACTAAGCTTAACACTAACCCTAAGCCTAAACTTAAACCTAATCCTAACCCTAACCCTAACCTAACCTGAAGTCTAACCTTAACCATCTCCCTAACACCTAACCCCTAAACCTAAACCTAACACTAATCCTAACCCTACATGTAACCATAACCCTAACCCTACCACTAACCATAATTTCTAATCCTAACCCTAACCCGAAACTTAACACTAACCCAAACCATAAACATAACCCTAAACCTAAAATTAATCCCTAACCCTAACCCTACCCCTTAACATAATCCTAACCGTGACTGTAATACCTAACCCTAAACCTAACCCTAAGCCTGACGCTAGAATAACCCTAACCCTAATCCTAACCCTAACCCTAACCCATAACTCTAACCCTAACATTAACCCTAACCCTAACCCTAATACTAACCATAAAGTCTAACCCTCAACCTAACCCTCAACCTATCCCTAAACCTAACCCTAAACCTAACACTAAACCTAACTTCTAACCATAACCATAACCCTCACCCTATAGATCAACCGAAACCTACCCCTAACCATAACACTAACCTTAACACTAACCCTAACCCTAAATGTTAACCCTAAACATAACACTAAACCTAACCCTAACCCTAACCTAATGACAAACCTAACTCTAAACGTAACCCTAACCCTAATACTAACCCAAACCATAACCCTAAAGCTAAAACATCTAAACCTAACCCTAACCCTAACCATAACCCTAACCCTAAACCTAACAACTAACCTTAATACTAACCCTTACACTATCCGTAACGATAACCCTAAACCCAACTCTAAACCTAAGCTTTAACCCTCACCCTAACCATAACCTCTAAGACTAACACTAAACATAACCATAACCCCAAACTCTGTCACTTAACCTAACGCTAAACTCGAACCCTAACCCTAACCCTAACCCTAACCCTAACCTAACCGTAAACCTAATTCATAACCCTATCCCTAACACCTAACCCCTAACCCTAACCCTAACTGTAACCCTAAGACTAAGGGTAACCCTAACCTTAAACCTACCCCTCAATCCTAACACTATCCCTAATACCTAGCCCGGAGAATTATCCCTAATGCCAAACCTAACACTAAACCCAAACCTAACCATAAACAATGCTAACCATAACCCTAACCCTAACCCTATTCTATCCCTAAACATAACTGTAACCCGATGTGTACCCTAACCCTATCCCTAATGCCCAACTCCTAACCCTAATCCTAAAGCTAACAATAACCCTAAACCTAACACAAACCCTAACCCTAACCCTAACCCTGATCCTAAACCTAACGCTAAAACTAACCCTAATCCTAACTTTAACCCTAACCCTAATCTTAATCACAACCTTAACCCTAACCCTAAATCTAACCCTAACCCAAACCCTAAACCTAACCCTAACACTAACCCCTATCACCAAAAACTAAATCTAACCCTAAAGTAACCCTAAACCTAAAGCGAACATAAACCATAACACTAACCCTAACCCTATCTGTAAACTTAAATGTAACCCTAACACTAACCATAACCATAACCCTATCCTTATCCCAAACACATAACCCAGAACCATAACACTTACCCTAACCCTAATTCCCAACTCTAACCCTAACCCTAACCTGAATATAATCCCAAACCATATACCTAGCCCTAAACCTAACACTAAACCTAAAAATAACCCTAATCCTAACCCTAACACTAACCCTAACCCTAACCATAATTGCTAACCGTAACACCAACCCTAACCCTGAGTACCACTAGCCCTATCCCTAATCCCTAACCCGAACCCTAGCCCTAATCCCTAACTCCTAACCCCTAACATTTAACTCTAACCATTAATCTTACCCAAACACTAACCCTAACACTAACACTAGCCATTATTCTAACCCTACCCTTCTAAACCGTACCCTAACCCTAATCCTAACCCTAACCCTAACACTAACCCTAACCCTAACCCTAAACCCTAATGCTAAGGCTAACCCTAACACTAACCCTAACCCTATCCCTAAACCTAAACCTAAATGTAACCCTATCTCTATCCCTAACACTAACCCTAACAGTAAACCTAACCCTAACCCTAAACCTATCCCTAAAACTAATCCTAATACTGAGCCTAACCCTAACACTAACCCTAACCCTAACCCAAAATAGAAGCCAAATCCTAACCTTAAACCAAACCCTAGCCCTAAGATTAACCCTAACCCAAATCCTAAACCTAACCCTAACCCTAACCTTAACACTAACCCCTAACACTAACCCTAACCCTTAGCCCTAATCCTAACTGTAACATGAACCCTAACCCTAAGCCATAACCCTAACACTACCAATAACCCTAACGCTAACCTATATCCCTAACCCTAACCCTAACCCTCACACTTACTCTAACCCTAAAGCTAACCTCTATCCCTAACCCTAACCCTAACCCTCACACTTACTCTAACCCTAAAGGTAACCTCTAACCATTACCCTAACACTAACACTAACCGTAACCCTAAACAGGAACTGTAACACTAACCCTATCACTAAACATAACCCTAACCCTAACCCTAAACCTAACTTCTAACCCTAACCCTAATCCTAATCCTAAACATAAACCTAACAGTAACCCGAACCCTAACTCTAAACACTAACCCTAACCATAACCCTAACCCTGAAACTAACCCTAACACTAATCTTAACCCTAGCCCTAACCGTAAACATATGCCTAACAACTAATCCTTAACCTTAACCCTAACACTAAACCTATCACTAACCCTAACACTTAAGCCTAAATCTAACGCTAACCCTAAACCTAAACCCAATCATAACACAAATCCTAAACGTAACCCGAACCATAACGCTAACTCTATCTCTAACACCTAACACCTAAAACTAACCCTAAGCCTAACCCTAACCCTAAACCTAACCCTAACTCTAAACCTAACCTCTAACCCTAACACTAATACTAATCATAAACCTAAACCTAACCGTAACCCTAACCCTAACCCTGAACCTGAAACCTAACAATAACTCTAACCCAGAAACGAACACTAACACTAACTTTAACCCTAACCCTAACCTTAACCCTAACCCTAAACCCTAAACCTAACCCTAGCCCTAAACCCTAAACCTAACCCTAACCCTAAAACAACAGTAACACTAATTCCTAACTCTAAGCCTAAACCTATCCACTAACTCTAAACCCTAACACTAACACTAACCCTAACCCTAACCATAAATCTTAACCTAAACCTAAACCTAACCTTAACCACAAAGCTAACACTAACCCTAAACCTAAAACTAACCCTAACCCAAATCCTAAACCTAACACTAAATCTAACCCTAAACCCCACCCTAACCCTAACCCAAAACTTAAGCCTAACCCTAACCCTATTGCTAACCCTAAAACTCAGCCTAACACTAACCCTAATCCTAAACCTAAACCTAACCCTAATCCTAAGTCTTATCCCTAACTCTAACACTAACAATAAACCTAAACCTAACTGTAATCCCTAACCCTAACGATAAGCCTAACCCTAACCCTATCCCTAACACCTAACTCTAACCCTAAGCCTAACACTAAACGTATCCCTAATCCATAACCCTAACCCTAACCCTAACCCTATCACTAATCCATAACCCAAACCTTAAACCTAACACTAACACTATCCATAACGATAAACATAACCCTAACCCTAACCATAACTCTAACTATATCCTTAACACCTAAACCCTAACCCTAAACTAAAACCTAACACTAACCCTAACCCTAATCCCTAAACCTAACCCTAACATTAACCCTAACGCTAACCCTAACCCTAATCCCTAACCCTAAGGATAAGCCTAGCCCTAAAGCAAGCCCTAACCCCTAACCCTAACGCTAATCCAAAATCTAACACTAATCGCTACCCTAACACTCACCCTAACCCTATCCCGAATACTAATCGTAACCCTAACCGTAACCATAAACGAAAAACTAACCTTAACCTTAACACTAGCAATAACACCAACCCTAACTCTAACCCTAAGTCTAACCCTAACCCGAACACTGACACTAATCCATAACCCTAACCTAAACCTTTACAAAAACCCTAAACCTAAATGTAACAATAACCAATAAACCTAACCCTAACCCTATCACTAATGCATAACCCTAACCCTGATCTTAACACTAACCCTGACCGTAACCCTAAGAATAAGCCTAACCCTGACCGTAACTCTAACCATAGCCCTAACCATATCCTTAACACCTAACACCTAAACCTAACCCAAACACTAACCCTAACTTTAACCCTAACACTTATATTATGATAAAACCCTAATCATAAGCCTAACCTTAAAACTAAGCCTAACCATAACTTTAAATATAACCCTAACCTTAACCCTAAACCTAAGCCTAACACTAAGCCTAATACCTAACAGTGACACTAACCCTAAACCTAACCCTAACACTAATCCCTAAACCGAATGATAAGCCTAACCCTAACTCTATCCCTAACACCTAAACCTAACACTAACCCTAACCCTATTCCTAATCCATAACCCTAATCCTAACCCTAACACTAACCCTAAACATAACCCTAACCCTAACCATTACCCTAAACATAACCCTCACCATATCTTTAACAACTGACCCCTAACCGTAGGCCAAACCCTAACCCTAAACCTAACAGTAACCCTAATCATAACCCTAACCAGAACCCTAAAATGTATTGTAACCCAAACCCTAACCATAATCGAAGCCTAACCCTATCCCTATCCTCAACACTTAACCCCTAAACCTAACCTTAACTGTAATCCTAACCCTAACCCTAACACTAACCTCTAACGCTAACCTAACCTTAACTCGAACACTAAACCTAACCCTAACCCTATCACTAACCCTAAAACTAAGCCTAACCCTAACCCTAACCCTAACCCTAAACCTAACACCAACCCTAACCCTAATCGCTAACCCTAACCCTAACACTCACCCTAACGCTTACCCTAACACTAACTCTAACCTTATCATAACCCTAACACTAACACTAACACTAAACTCTAAACCTAACCCTCACACTAACCCAAACTCTAAATTCTAGCTCTATCATATAACCCTAATCAAAACCCTAACCCTAAACCGAACACTACCCTAAACCTAATCGTAACTCTAACCCTAACCCTAACGCTATCCCTAAATGTAACTCTAACACTAACCCTAAACCAAATCCTAAACCTAACCCTAAATCTGACTCTAACCCTAACTGTAAAACAAACCCTAACCCTATCCCTAAACCTAAACCTAACTCTAACCTTAAGCCTATCCCTAACCCTAAAACTAAGCCTTAGCCTAACACTAACCCTAAAGCTTACCCTAACCCAATCCCCAACCTCAAACTCTAACCCTAAACCTAACCCTAACCCTAACCCTAAAAATAACCCTAAACCGTAACCCTAACCAAAACCATAAAACAAAGCCTAACACTAACAGTATCCCTAACACCTAAGCACTTACCATAGCCCCAAACCTAACACTAACCCTAACCATAAACCTGAACCTAACTCTAACCCAAAAACTAAATCTAACCCTAACACTAACACTAACCCTAACCCTGACTCTAAACTTAATCATAAACCTAAACCTATCCCTAACCCAAAGCCTAACCATAATGCTAAACTTAACCCTATCTGTAACCTTAAAACTAAGCATAAGCCTAACACTAACCCCAATGCTTACCCTAACCCAATCCCTAACCTCAAACCATAACCCTAACCGTAAACATATCCCTAAGCCTAACTCTAACTCTAAGCCTAACACTAGGGATTTGGGTTAGGGTTAGTTTTAGGTTTAGGGTTATTGTTAGCTTTGTGGTTAAGGTTAGGTTTAGGTTTAGGTTAAGATTTAGGGTTAGGGTTAGAGGTTAGAGTTAGAGGTTAGGTTTAGGCTTAGAGTTAGGAGCCTAAATCTAACTCTAACTCTAACCCTAACCCTAACACTAACCCTAACCGTAAATCCTAACCCTAACCATAAGCATAGAACAAACCCTAACACTAACAGTATCCCTAACACCTACCCCTAACCATAGCCCCAAACTTAACACTAAACCTAACCATAAACCTGAAACTAACTCTAACCCAAAACCTAAACAGAACACTACACCTACCCGTAACCCTAACCCTAAACGCTAACCCTAACTGTATCCCTAACACTAACACTAAACCTAACCCTAACTCTTAACTTAATCATAACCATAAACCTATCCTTTACCCGAAGCCTAATCTTAACCCTATCCCTAACATCTCAACCCTAACCATAACCCTAAACCTAAGTCTAACCCTAAGCCTAATCCTAAAAGTAACTCTGAACTCTAAAAGAAACCCTAACTAAAATATCTAAACCTAACCCAAACCCTAAACCTAACCCTAACACTAACTCTAAGCCTAACCCTAACCTAATCCTAACTCTAATCCTAAACCTAACCCTAACCCAAATCCTAAACCTAACCCTAATCCTAAACCTAACCCTTACCATAACCTTAACCCTAACACTAAAACTAACCCTAACCCTAACCCTAAACCAAAACCTAAACCTAAATATAACACTAACACTAACACTAACACTAAACCCTAACCCTAACCTTAACCCTAACCCTAACCCTAAGGTTAACCACAACCCTAACCTTAATCCTACCCCTAAACCTAACCCTATACTAACCCTAGCCAGGAGCCCTAACCCTAACCCCAAACCTAACACTAAACCCAAACCTAAACCTAAACCTAATGCTAATCATAACCCTAACCCTAAACCTATTCTAACCCTAACCATAACTGTAACCCGAAGCCTACCCTAACCCCATCCCTAACGCCCAATCCCAAACCCTAATCTTAAATCTAACAATAACCCTTACCTTAAAACAAACACTAACCCTAACCCTAACTCTGATCCTTAACCTAATGCTAAACTTAACCCTAATCCTAAAATGAACCCTAATCCTAATCACAACCCTAACCCTAACCCTAACCCTAAACCTAACCCTAACCCAAACCCTAAACCTAACCCTAACACTAACCCCTAACATCAAAAACTAAATCTAACCATAACGGTAACCCTAAACCTAAGGCAAACCCTAACTGTAACCCTAACCCTAAGCCTGTCTGTAAACCTAAACATAACCCTAAACATTGCCATAACCACAACCCTAAAATTATCCCAAAACCTAACACTGAACCCTAACCCTAACCCTAACCCTAATCCCCAACTCTAACCCTAATCCTAAACCTAACATAATCTCAAACCATATACCTAGCCCTAACCCTAACACTAACCCTAAACATAACCCTAACCCTAACACTAACACTAACCCTAACCCTAACCATAATCGCTAACCCTAACACTAACCCTAATCCTAAGAGTAACCCTAGCCGTATCCCTAATCCCTAACCCAAACCATATCCCTAATCCCTAACGCCTAAATCTAACCATTAATGTTACCCAGCCCGTAACCCTAACCCGAACTTTAACCTTAACACTAAACTACAAACATAATCCTAACCTTAACCCAAACCCTAGCCCTAACCCTAACCCTAACCCAAATCCTAAACCTAACCCTAACCCTAACCCTAACACTAACTCCTATCACTAACCTTAACCCTTAGTCCTAATCCTAACCATAACACGAACCCTAACCCTAAGCCCTTACCCTAACACTACCAATAACCCTAACGCTAAACTCTATCCCTAACCCTAACCCTAATCCTAACCCTTACTCTAACACTAAAGGTAGCCTCTAACCATTAGCCTAACCCTAACCCTAACCGTAACCCTAAACTGGAACTGTAACACTAACCCTATCCCTAAACCTAACAGTAACCCTAACCCTAAACCTAACTTCTAACCCTAGCCCTAATCCTAATCCTAAACCTAAACCTAATGGTAACCCGAACCCTAGCGCTAAACTCTAACCTTAACCATAACCCTAACCCTGAAATGAACCCTAACACTAACCTTAACCCTAGCCCTAACCGTAAACCTATGCCTAACAACTAAACCCTAAACTTAACCCTAACCCTAAACCTAAACCTAACACTAACACTAACACTAACACTAACACTAACACTAACACTAACACTAACACTAAGCCTAAACATAACACTAACCCTAAACCTAAACCCAATCATAACCCAAATCCTAAACGTAACCCGAACCATAACCCTAACTCTATCCCTAAAACCTAACACCTAAAACTAACCCTGGCCTAACCCTAACTCTAAACCTAAACTTTAACCTTAACCCTAACACTAATACTAATCATAAACCTAAAACTAACTGTAACCCTAACACTAACACTAAACCCAAAACCTAACAATAACCCTAAGCCTGAAACTAACCCATAACACTAACCTTTACCCTAACTATAACCCTAACCCTAAACCCTAAACCTAACCCTAACCCTAAAACAAACACTAACACTAATTCCTATCTCTTAGCCTAAACCTAACCTCTAACTCTAACCCCTAACCCTAAACCTAACCCTAACCCTAAATCTAAACCTAAACCTAAACCTAAACCAAAACCAAAGCTAAAACTAACCCTAAACCTAAAACTAACCCTAACCCAAATCCTAAACCTAACACTAAATCTACCCCTAAAACTCACCCTAACCCTAACCCTAAATTTAGACTCACAGTAACCCTATCCCTAAACCAAAAACTCAGCCTAACCCTAACCCTAACCCTAAGCCTAAATGTAACCCTAATCCTAAACCTAATCCCTAACTCTAACACTAAACCTAATGCTAAACCTAACTGTAATCCCTAACCCTAAGGATAAGCCTAACCCTAACCCTATCCCTAACACCTAACTCTAACACTAAGCCTATTACTAAACGTATCCGTAATCCATAACCCTAACCCTAACCCTAACACTAACACTATCCATAACCCTAAACGTAACCCTAACCCTAACCATAACCCTAAACATAAGTCTAACTATATCCTTAACATCCTAAATCCTAACCCTAAACCAAAACCTAACATTAACTCTAACCCTAATCCCTAAACCTAACACTAACACTAACCCTAACCCTAATACCTAACCCTAAAGATAAGCCTAGTCCTAAACCTGACCCTATCCCCTAACCCTAACACTAATCCAAAACCTACCCCTAATCGCTACCATAACCCCAACCCTAAACCTAACCCTAAGCTCAACACTAATCATAACCATAACTGTAACCATAACCATAACCCAAACCCTAACCATAAACCTAACAATAACACCAACCCTAACACTAACACTTAACCCCTAATGCTAACCCTAACGCTAACACTACCCTATCCTCTAACACTAACCCTATCCCTAATCCAAAACCTAATCCTAACCCTAACCCTAAACATCTAAAGCTAACCCATACCCTAACACTAAGCCTAACGCAAACCCTAACCCTAATAATAACCCTAACACTAATCCTAAACTCTAACAGTAATCCTAACACTTACGCTAAACCTAACCCTAAACCTAACCATAACTGTAACCCTAAACCTAACAATAACCATAAAGCTAAACTCTAACCCTAATGCTTACCACAACTGTAATGCTAACCAGAACCCTAACCTCAAACCCCAACACCTAACACAACCCTAACCCTAAACCTATGCCTAACAACTAACCCCTAACCTTAACCCTAACCCTAACCCTAAAACTAACACTAACACTAACACTAAGCCTAAACATAACACTAACACTAAACCTAAACCCAATCATAACCCAAATCCTAAACGTAACCCAAACCATAACCCTAACTCTATCCCTAAAACCTAACACCTAAAACTAACCCTGGCCTAACCCTAACCCTAAACCTAACCCTAACTATAAACCTAACCTCTAACCTTAACCCTAACCCTAATACTAATCATAAACCTAAAACTAACTGTAACCCTAACACTAACACTAAACCCGAAACCTAACAATAACCCTAACCCTGAAACTAACCCCTAACACTAACCTTTACCCTAACCATAACCCTAAACCTAAACCCTAAACCTAACCCTAAAACAAACACTAACACTAATTCCTATCTCTTAGCCTAAACCTAACCTCTAACTCTAACCCCTAACCCTAAACCTAACCCTAACCCTAAATCTAAACCTAAACCTAAACCTAAACCAAAACCAAAGCTAAAACTAAACCTAAACCTAAAACTAACCCTAACCCAAATCCTAAACCTAACACTAAATCTACCCCTAACCCTCACCCTAACCCTAACCCTAAATTTAGACTCACAGAAATCCTATCCCTAACCCAAAAACTCAGCCTAACTCTAACCCTAACCCTAAGCCTAAACGTAAGCCTAATCCTAAGCCTAATCCCTAACTCTAACACTAAACCTAAAGCTAAACCTAACCGTAATCCCTAACCCTAAGGATAAGCCTAACCCTAACCCTATCCCTAACACCTAACTCTAACACTAAGCCTATCACTAAACGTATCCATAATCCATAACCCTAACCCTAACCCTAACACTAACACTATCCATAACCCTAAATGTAAACCTAACCCTAACCATAACCCTAAACATAAGCCTAACTATATCCTTAGCATCCTAAATCCTAACCCTAAACCAAAACCTAACATTAACCCTAACCCTAATCCCTAAACCTAACACTAACACTAACCCTAACCCTAACCCTAATACCTAACCCTAAAGATAAGCCTAGTCCTAAACCTGACCCTATCCCCTAACCCTAACCCTAATCCAAAACCTACCCATAATCACTACCGTAACCCCAACCCTAAACCTAACCCTAAGCTCAACACTAATCATAACCATAACCGTAACCATAACCATAACCCTAACCCTAACCCTAACCATAAACCTAACAATAACACCAACCCTAACACTAACACTTAACCCCTAATGCTAACCCTAATGCTAACACTACCCTATCCTCTAACACTAACCCTACCCCTAATCCAAAACCTAACCCTAACCCTAACCCTAAACATCTCAATCTAACCCATACCCTAACACTAAGCCTAACGCAAACCCTAACCCTAATAATAACCCTAACACTAATCCTAAACTCTGACACTAATCCTAACACTTACGCTAAACCTAACCCTAAACCTAACCCTAACTGTAACCCTAAACCTAACAATAACCATAAAGCTAAACTCTAACCCTAATGCTTACCACAACCGTAATGCTAACCAGAACTCTAACCCCAAACCGCAACACCTAACACAACCTAACCCTAATCCTAACCCTAATCCTAACTTTATCCCTAACGCCTAACCCCTAACCCTAAACCTAAACCTAACCCTAACCCTAATGCTAATCCCTAACCCTAACCCTAACACTTACACTCACAATAACCTTATACCTAATCCCTAAGCCTAACTCTAACCCAAACCTTAACAAGGAAACCCTAACCCTAAACCTAACGCAAACCCTAAACCTAACATTAATCCTAACCCTAACTCTAACACTAACCTTCTAAACCTAACCCTAACCCTAATCCTAAACCTAACCGTAAACCTAAACCTTACCCAAACCCTAACCCCTATCCCTAACCCTAACCCTAACCATAACCCTAACCCTAAACCTAATGCTAACCCTATCCCTAAAACTAACAATAACAATGAACTTGACCCTAAAACTATCACTAACCCTAATCCTAATACTGAGCCTAACACTAACCCAAACCCTTACCCTAACCCTAATCCCTAACTCTAACCCTAAGTCTATAACCCTAACCCGAACACTAACCCTAATGGGTTACCCTAACCTTAACACTTAAAATAACTCCAACCCTAAAACGTAACACTAACCCCTAACCCTAAACCTAAAGCTAACACTAAACCTAACACTATCCCTAATCACTAACCCTAACACTGACCCTTATAGTAACCATAACCATAATCCTAAACATAAGCCTAAGCCTAACCATAACTCTAACCATAACGCTTACAATATCCTTAACACCTAACACCTAACATTAACCCAAACGCTAACCATAACCCTAACCCGAACCCTAACGTTACCTAACCCGAAACATTACGCTAAGACTAACCCTAACCCTAACCCTAACCTTACCCTAACCCTTACATTAAGCCAAACCCTAACCCTATCCCTAACCCGAAAACTAACCCTGACCCTAACACTAAAATCTACCTATAACGCCTAATCCTAACCCTAACCATTCCACTAAACCTAACACTAACTCTAACCCTAAACCTAACCCTAACCTCAAAGCTTAAAATAACCCTAAACCTAGACCTAACCCAAACCCAAATCCAAAACTTAACCCTAAACTTAAACATAACACTAATCCTAACCGAAACCCTAAACTTAAGCCTTAAACTAACCCTATCCCTAACCCTAACACTCAGACTAACCTTAAACCTAACACTAACCTTAAGCCTAACTCTAACCCTAACCCTAATCTCTAACCCTAACACTAACCCTAAAACTAACCCTAACACTAATCCCTAACCCTAATGATAAGCCTAACCCTAACCCTATCCCTAACACCTGCAATAACCCTAAATATAACCTTATCCCTTATCCATAACCCTAACACTAACACTAACACTAAGCCTAACCATAACCCTAAAAGTAACCCTAGCCCTAACCATAAGCCTATACATAACCCTAACCATATCCTTAACACCTACACCCTAAACCTAACCAAAAACCTAACAACACCCTAACCCTAAGCCTAATCATAACACTAAACCTAACCTTATGGTAACCCAAACCCGAACCATCATCGGAAGCCTAAACATATTCCTAAAACCTAACCCCTAAACCTAACCCTAACCTAACCCTAAAACTAACTGGAACCCTAACCCTAATACTAACCATATCCGTAACTTCTAACCCTAAACATAACCATAAATCTAACACTAACCCTAATCCTAAACTATAAATCAAAATCTAACCCTAACATCTAACTCTAAACCCTAAACCTAACATTAAAGCTAACCCTAAACAGAATCCTAACCTTAAACCTATCCTAACCCTAAACCTAACGCTAACCCTAACCCTAACCCAAATCCTAAACATAACACTAAACCTAACCTAAGACTAACCCTAACGCTAACTGTATCCCTAACACTAACCATAACTTTAAGCCTAAACGTAACCCTATTCCTAACTCTAAGAGTAAGCCTAACCCTAACCATAACACTAACCCTAAACCTATCACTAACCCTAACCCTAATCCGTAAACCTAACCCTAAATCTATCCCTAACGCCAAACCTAACAATAAACCTAAACCTATTCACTAACCCTAACGATAAGCCTAACCCTCAACCTAAACCTAACCCCTAACCCTAACACTCACCCTAACCCTACCTGAAACCTAACCCTAATCGTTACCCTAACGCTAACCCTAACACTAACCCTAACCTGAACAATAATAGTAACCCTAACCATAAACATAACCGTAACTCTAACCCTAACGGTAACTCTAACAATAACATCATCCATAACCCTAACACTTAACCCCTAAGCCTAACCCTAATGCTAGCCCTAACCCAAACATCTAACACTAACCCTATCCCTAATCCTAAATGTAATCCTAACCCTAACGCTAAACTTCTAAATCTAACCCATACCCTAACACTAACCCTAATTTAAACCCTAACCCTAACAATAACCCTAACACTATTCCTAATCTCTAACCCTAATCCTAACCCTAATCCTAACCCTAACACTAACCCTAAACCTAAAACTAATTGTAACCCTAACACTAACACTAAAGCTAAACTCTAACCCTAAACTTAACCCTAACCTTAAACATAACCCTAAAGCTAACCCTAACCCTAACCCTAACCCTAATCCCTAACCCTAACGCTAACCCCAACACTCACCCTAATCTTATGCCTAATCCCTAACCCTAACCCCTAACCCTAAGCCTAAACCTATCCCTAACCCTAAACATAATGTTAACCCTATCCCTAAACCTAACACTAACAATAAACTAACCCTAACTGTAAAACTATCCCTAACTGTAATCATAATACGGAGCCTGACACTAACCCTAACCCTAACCCTAACCCTAACCCTAACCCTAACGCTAACCATTACCCTAAGCATAACCCTAACCATATCTTTAACACCTGACCCGTAACCCTAACCAAAACCCTAACCCTAAACCAAACTGTAACCCTAATCATAACCCTAACCAGAACCCTAAACCATATTGTAACCCAAAACCTAACCATAATCTGAAGCATAACCCTATCCCTATCCCTAACACCGAACCCCTAAATCTAACATAACACTAACCTTAAGTGTAATCCTAACACGAACCCTATCCCTGACCCTAACTTGTAACCCTAAACCTAAACCTAACCCTAACCCTAACCATAACCCTAACCCTAAACCTAAACCTAAACCTAAACCTAAACCTAAACCTAATCCTAACCCTAAACCTATCTCTAAACATAAAACTAAGCCTAACCCTAACCCTAACACTAACCCTAAACCTAACACCAACCGTAAACGCTAACCCTAACCTTAACACTAACCCTAATGCTAACCCTAACACTAACCATAACCCTAAATATTAACCCTAATGATAAGCTTAACACTAACCCTAAAACTAAACCCTAACTCTAACCCTCACCCTAAACCTAACCCTAAACCTAAACCTAATCACTATCCTAACCCTAACCCTAACACTAACCCAAACACGGATCGTAATGCTAACCGTAACCTTAACAGTAAGCTTAACCGTAACTCTAACCCTACCCATAACCCTAACAATAACCCTAACCCTAACTCTAAAACTTACACCTAACCTTAACTGTAATGCTAACAATAACCCTAACCTATAGCACTAACCCTATTCTTAATCCTCAGCCTAATCCGAACCCTAACTCTAAACCTCAAAATCTAAACCATAGACTAACACTAACCCTAACCCTAAACCTAAGAATAACCCTAAAACTAAACATAACCACTAACCCTAATCCTAACCCTTACCCTAAAACTAACACTAAACCTAAGCCTAACTGTAACCCTAAACCTAACACTCCGCATGAAGCTAAACTCTAAACCTAACGCTTACCATAAACTTAACCCTACCCCTAACCCTAACCCTAAACCCTAACACCTAACGCAAACCTAACCCTAATCCTAAAACTAACCCTAACTTTATCCCTAACGTCCAACCCCTAACTCTAACACTAAACCTAACCCTAACCCTAATGCTAATCGCTAACCCTAACCCTAACCCTAACCCTAACCCTAACACTCACAATAAACTTATCCCTAATCCCTAACCCTAACCCAAAGCCTAACCACAAAACCCTAACCATAAACCTAACGCAAACCCTAACCCAAAACTTAATCCTAACCCTAACTATAACACTAAACTTCTAACCCTAACCCCAACCCTTATTCTAACACTAACCGTAAACCTAAACCTTACCCCAAAACTAACATCTATCCCTAACCCTAAGCCTAACCTAACCCCTAACCCTAACCCTAACCCTATCCCTAACCCTAAACCAAATGCTAACCCTATCCCTAAAACTAAAAATAACAATGAACTTAACCTAAACTAAAAACTATCCCTAACCCTAATCCTAATACTGAACCTAACACTAACCATAACCCTTACAATAACCCTAATCCCTAACACTAAACCTAAGTCTAACCCTAACCCAAACACTAACCCTAATCCATTAACCTAAACTTAACCCTTACAATAACAGTAACCCTAAACATAACACTAACCCCTAAACCTAACACAAACCCTAACACTAACACTATCCCTTATCACTAACCGTAACACTGACCCTAACAGTAACCCTAACTGTAACCCTAAACATAAACCTAACCATATCCCTAACCCTAACCCTAACACTAACCATATCCTTAACACCTAACACCTAACTGTTACCCAAAAGCTAACCCTAAACCTAACCCTAAATTTTACCCTAAACCTAATAGTAACCCTAACTCTATCCAAAATCCAAAGACTAACCCTGACCCTATTCCTAACACCTAACCTCTAAACAGAACAGTAACCCATCCCTACCCCTAACCTTAACACTAGCCCTAACACTTACTTCTAAACTTAACCCTAACCCTAAACATTACCCTAAAACTAACCCTAACCCTAACACTAACACTAACCTTAACCCTAACGCTTACATTAAGCCAAAACATAACCCTATCCCTAACCCTTAAAATAACCCTAACCCTTAAAATATCCCTAACCCTAACACTAACTCTAACCTCTACTTCTAACCCCTAAACCTAACCCTAACCCAAAGCCTAAACCTAACACTAAATCTAACCCTAAATCTAACCCTAACCCCAAAGCTTAAACTAACCCTAAACCTAGACCTAACCGTAACCCAAATCCTAAACCTAAACCTAAACCTAACCCTAAACCAACCCCTAACCTTAAGCCTTACCCGAACCCTATCCCTAAACCTAACACTCAGCCTAACCCTAACCCTAACCCTAATCCTAAACTTAACAATAACCCTAAGCCTAATCCCTAACCCTAATACTAACCCTAAAACTAACCCTAACCGTAATCAATAACCGTAATGATAAGCCTACCAGTAACCATATCTGTAACACCTAACCCTAACCCTAACTCTAACCCTATCCATTATCCATAACCCTAACCCTAACCCTAAACATAACCCTAAATGTAACTCTAGCCCTAACCATAACCCTATAAATAACCGTAACCATATTCTTAACATCAAACCCTAAACCACCCTAACCCAAAACCTAACCATAAGCCTAACCATAACCCTAACCATAACCCTAAACCTAACCTTATTGTAATCCGAACCCGAACCTTAATCCGAAGCCTAAACCTATCCCTAACACATAACCCCTAAACCTAACCCTAACCTAACCCTAACACTAACACTAACCCTAAACCTAACTTTTAACCCTAACCCTAACCACAAATCTAACACTAACACTAACACTAACACTAACACTAACACTAACACTAACACTAACACTAACCTCTGAGTCTAAACCCTGAACCTAACCCTAAACATGAACCTAACCCGAACCCTAACCCTAAACCTAACCCTAACCCTAAACCTAACGCTAACCCTAACCAAAACACTAGTCCTAACTCTAACCCAAATCCTAAACATAACACTAAACCTAACCTAAGCCTAACCCTAACTCTAAACATATCCCTAACACTAACCGGAACTTTAAGCCTAACCCTAACCCTATTCCTAACTCTAAAACTAAGCCTAACCCTAACCATAATACTAACCCTAAACCTATAACTAACAGTAACCCTAATCGCCTAACCTAACCATAACACTAACCCTAACACTAACACTAACCCTAATCCCTAACCTTAATGATAAGCCTAACACTAAACCTAAACCTTACCCCTAATCCTAACACTCACCCTGACCCTAAGCCGAAACCTAACCCTAATTGCTACCCTTCTTACCCTAACCCTAACCCTAACCCTAAACTGAACATTAATAGTAACACTAACTGTAACCATACCCATAACTCTAACCCTAACCATAACCCTAACAATAAAACCATCCCTAACCCTAACACTTAACACCTAACCCTAAGCCTAATGCTAACCACTAACACTAACCCTATCGCTAATACTACACCTAATTCTAACCATAACCATAAACCTCTAAATCTAACCAATACCCTAACACGAACCCTAATTTAAACCCTAAACATAACAGTAACGCCAACACTATCCCTAACTTGTAAACCTAATCCTAAACATAACCCTAACCCTAAACCTAAACCTAACCGTAAGCCTAACACTAACACTAAAGCTAAACCCTAACCCTAAATCTAACCCTAACCCTAACCCTAACCCTAAAACTAACCCTAAACCTAAATCTATCTCTAACCCTAACACTAACTCAAACACTCACCCTAGCCTTATACCTAATCTCTAATCCTAAAACCTAACCCTAACCCTAAACCTATTCCTATCCATAAACCTACTGCTAACCCTATTCCTAAACATAACACTAACAATAAACTTAACCCTAACCCTAAAATTATCCCTAACTTTACTCCTAAAACTGAGCCTGACACTAATCCTAACACAAACCCTAACCCTAATCCTTAACTCTAACCTTAAGTCTAACCCTAAACCGAACACTGACACTAATCTGTAACCCTAACCTTAACCCTTACAATAACCGTAACTCTAAACATAACACTAACAAGTAACCCTAACCCTAACCCTATCCCTAATCCCTAACCCTAACTCTGACCCTAACACTAACCCTAACCGTAACCCTAAACATAACCCTAGCATTAATCGTCACTCTAAAAAAAAAAACATAACCATATCCTTAACACCTAAGACCTATCCCTAACACAAAAGCTAACCCTAACCCTAACCTTAAAACTTACACTAAACCTGACAGTAACCTTAACCTTATCCATAATCCGAAACCTAACCCTGAAGCGATCCCTAACACCAAATCCCTAAACCTAACCCTAACCTACCCCTAACCCTAACCATAACCACAACCCTAACACTATTAACACTAACCCTAACCCTAAACCTAACCATAACCCTAACCCCTAATACCTAACCCCACCCTAACCCTAACCCTAAACCTAACTTTATCCCTAACGCCTAACCACTAACACCTAACCCTAAAGCTAACCCTAACCATAACCCTAAACCTAACACGAGCCATAACCCCTATACCTAACCCTAACTCAAAGCTAACCTCTAACCCTAACAATAAACCTATCGCTAACCCTAAACCTAATGCTAACCCTATCTCTAAACCTAACAATAACATTGAACTTAACCCTAACCCTAAAACTATCCCTAACCCTAATACTGAGCCTAACACTAACCCTAACCCTAACCCTAACCATTACCATAACCCTAACACTATCTGTAACTCTAACCCTAAGACTAACCCGAAACCGAACACTAAACCTGATCCATAACCCTAAACTTACCTCTTACAATAACCCTAACCCTAAACGTAACACTAACTCCTAACCCTAACCCTAACCCTAATCCTAACCCTATCCCTAATCCCTAACACTAACACTGACCCTATCACTAACCCTAACCGTATCACTAAACATAAACCTAAACCTAACCGTAACTCTATCCATAAACCTAACCATATCCTTAACAGCTAACACCTACCCCTAATCCAAACAAAAAACCTAAACATAACCCTAAACCTAATAGTAACCCTAACCCTATCTGTAATCCGAAGCCTAACCCTGACCCTATTGCTAACACCAAACCCCTAAACATAACCCTAACATACCCCTACCCCTAACCATAACCCTAAACTTAACACTAACCCTAACACTAACTTCTAACCCTAACCCTAATCCTAAACATAACCCTAACGCTAACCCTAACTCTGAACTCTAACCATAACCCTAACTCTGATCCTAACCCTTACATTAAGCCAAACCCTAACACTATCCCTAACACTAAAACTAAGCCTAACGCTAACTCAAACCCTAACTGTACACTAACCTTAACATTAACCCTAAACCTAAACATAGCCCTAAGCCTATTCCCTAACCCTGACACTAACACTAAATCTCACCCTAACCCTAACTCTAATCCCTAACCTTAACGATAAGTCTAACCGTAATGCTATACTTAACACCTAACCCTAACCCTAACCCTATCAGTAATCCATAACCCTAACCCTAACGCGAACACTAAACCCAAACCGTATCCCTAAATGTAACCCTAACCCTAACCATAAATCTAAACATAACCCTAACATTATGCTTAACACCTAACACCTAACACTAACAGAAACCATAACGCTAAACCTAAACGTAACCCTAACCATAACCCTAACCATAAGCCTAAATCTTATTGTAACCTGAACCATAACCATAAACTGAACCCTAACCCTACCCATATTCCAAACACCTAACCCCTAAACCTACCCCTAACCTAACCCTAACCTGAACTGTAACCCTAACCCTAACATTAACCCTAACTTCTAACCCTAACCTTAACCCTAACAATAACCCTAACCTCTAAACCTAATCCTAACCCTTACCCTAACGCTAAAACTAAACCTAAACCTTACCGTAACCGTGACCCTAACCCTAACCCTAAAGCTAAATTCTAACCCTAACTCTTACCCTAACCCTAACCCTCACCCTAAACCTAACACTAAACCTAACGTTAACCCTAATCCATAAGCCCTAAAACTAACCCTACACAGAATCTAACCCTAACCCTAACCCTAACCTTTTCCCTTACACCTAACCCCTACCTTAATCCTAAACCTAACCCTAACACTAACCCTAATCCCTAACGCTAACCCTAACACGTAAGCCCTAAATATAACCCTACACTTAACCTAACCATAAACCTAACCCTAACATTTTCCCTTACACCTAACCCCTACTTTAACCCTAAACCTAACAATAACACTAACCCTAATCCCTAAACCTAACCTTAAACCTAACAATCACCCTAACCCTATCCCTAATCCCTAAAACTAACCCTAACCCTAATCCAAACCCTAACCCAGAAACTCTAACCCTAAACTTAACACAAACCCTAACACTAAACCTAACCCTAACTCAACTCTAACACGAACCTTCTAACAATTCTAAACACTAACCCTAAACCTAATCCAAACCCTTAGGCTAACCCTAAACCTAACTCTAACCCTAACCCCTAACCCTAAACCTAACGCTAAAACTAACCCTAACCTCTAACACTAACCCTATCCCTAATCCTAAACCTAATCTTAACCCTAACGCTAAAGCTCTAAATCTAACCCATACCCTAACATTAACCCTAACCCTAACCCTAACAATAACCCAAAATCTAACCCTAACTTCTAAACCTAATCCTAACCCTTACCTTAAACCTAATTCTAAACCTAAACCTAACCGTAACCCTAACCCTATCCTGAACCCTAAAGCTAAACTCTAACCCTAACCCTAAACCTAACCCTACACATAACCCTAACCATAACCATAAATATAACCCTAACCCTAACACTAACCCTAACTCCTAACACGTAACCTGAACCCTACCCTAACCTTAAACCTAAACCTAACCCTAAACTTATCCATAACACTTAACCCCTTTCCCTAATCCATAACCCTGACCATAACCCTAACCCTAACCCTATCCCTAATCCCTAACCCCAACCATGACACTAACACTAACGCTAACCATAAGCCTAAAAATAACCCTAACCCTAACCGTAACTCTAAACATAACCCTAAACATATCCTTAACACCTAACCCTAACCATAAGCCAAATGCTAACCCTAACACTAACCATAAACCTTCCCTAAACCTAATAGTAATGCTAACCCTATCCATAATCCAAAGCATAAACCTGACCCTATCCCTAACACCTAACCCCTAAACATAACACTAACCTATCTCTAACCCTAACCATTACTATAAACCTAACACTAACCCTAACACTAACTTCTAACCTTAATCCTAACCCTAACTGTAAGCCTAAGCATAACCCTAACCCTAACCATAACTCTAACCATACCTCTAACCATATCCTTAATACCTAACACCTAACCATACACCAAAACCTTACTCTAACCATAAACCTTACACTAAACCTAAAAGTAACCCTAACCCTATACGTAATCAGAAGGCTAACACTGACTCTATTGCTAACACCTAACCCCTAAACCTAACCCTATCCTACCACTAATACTAACCATAAACCTATCCCTAACCCTAACTCTTGCATTAAGCTAAACATTAACTGTATCCCTAACACTAAAACTAAGAATAACGCTAACCCTAAAGCTAACACTAACCCTAACCTCTAGGCCTAACCCTAATCTGAACCCTAAACCTAAACCTAAACCTAAACCTAAACCTAAACCTAATCCTAATCCTCAACCCTAAACCTAACCCTAACCCTAAACCTAAAACTAACCCTTAACGTAACATAAACCAAACCCTAAGCATAACCTTAATCCTAACCCAAGATCAGTCTAATAGTAACCCTAACAGTAACCCTAAACATAACCCTAACCCTAATCCTAACCCTAACACTAACCCTAATCCTAACCATAACTATAAATATAACCCTAACAATATACTTAACAACTACTAACCCTAACCCAAACCCTAACCCTAAACCTAACTGTCACCCGAACCCTAACCATAATCTGAAGCCTAGCCCTGTCCCTATCCCTCACATATAACCCATAAACATAACCATAACCTAACCAGAACACTACCGTAACCTTAACCCTAACACAAACTCTAACCCTAACCTTAACCCTAAACTTAACACTAACACTAACACTAACCTAAACTCTAACTCTAACCCTAACCCTAACCCTAAACTCTAACACCTAACCCTAACCCTAAACTCTAACACTAACACCTAAACCTAACCCTAACATTAAACCTAACCCAAACCCTAAACCTAAACCTAACCCTAAACCTAAACCTAACCCTAACGCTAACCCTAACGATAACCCTAACCATAACCCTAACCCTACCCCAAAACCTAAACCTAACCCTAACACTACGCTTACTCTACCCTAATATTAGGACTAAAGGAAACACTATCCCTAAACCTAAATCTAAGCCTAACGCTAACCCTAACCGTAACCCTAACCCTAAACCTAACACTAACCCTATCCCTAATCTCTAAACCTAACACTAACCCTAACCCTAATCCCTAACCCTCACAATAAGTCTAACCTTAAACCGAGCCTTTGGCCCTAACTCTAAACCTCACCCTAACCCTAACCCTAAACCTAACCCTAATCCCTACACTAACCCTAACCCTAACCCTAACCCGAACACTAACCATAACCCTAACCGTAAACTTAACTGTAACCCTAACCCTAACAGTAACTCTAACACTTAGCCCCTCACCCTAACACTAATGTTAACACTAATCATAACCCCTTACACTAACCCTATCCCTAACCCTAAGCCTAATCCTAATCCTAACCCTAATACTCTAAAACTAACCCACAACCTCACACTAACCCTAACTCTAAATGTAACCCTAACAATAACCCTAACCCTAACCCTAACTTCAACCCCTAATCCCAAACTTACCCTATCCCTAACCGTAACCCTAACCCTATCCTAAACCCTGACCCTAACCCTAATTATAAAGCTACCCTCTAAACCTAACCCTAACCCTAACCCTAAACCTAACCCTATCCCTAACCTTAAGCCTAAACCCTAAACCCTAACTCTAACCCTAGCCCTAACCGTAATCCTAACCCAAACCTTGTCCCTAACACCTAACCCCTAAACCCAACCCAAAATTTAACCCTATCCCTAATCCATAACCCTAACCCTAACAATAACACTAACACTCACCTAACCGTATCCCTAATCCCTAACCCATAACCCAAACCATAAACCAAACCCTAACCCCAAACCATAATCCTATAACTAACCCAAACCATAACCCTAACACCATAACTCTAACATCAACCTCTAACACTAACCCCTAACCCTAACACTAACACTATCCCTAATCCATAACCCTAATCCTAATACTACCCCTAACCCTAAATCTAAACATAACCCTAACCCTAACCATGAATCTAACAATAACCCTAACCATACCTTTAACACCTAAACACTAACCCTAACTCAAACCCGAACCCTAAACCTAACACTAAACCTAAAGATAACCCTAACCCTATCTGTAACCCGAAGCCTAACCCTGACCCTATCACTAACATCTCACTCCTAAAATAACTCTAACCTAACCCTAACCCTAACCGTAACACTAACTCTAACACTAACCCTAAAACTAACTTATAACCCTAAGCAAAACCATAACCATAACCCAAACACTAAAGTTAACCCTAAACTCTAACCCTAAACCTTATCGTAACCATAACCCTAAACTCTAACCCCTAACCCAAATACTAACCCTAACCCGAACCCTAACCCTAACCATAATGCTAACGGTAAGCCTAAAACTAAGCCTAAACCTAACCGTAAACCTAACCCTAACCTTAACCCAACCATAACCCTAACCCTGACCATAATACTTAACCCTAAATCTAAACCTAACCCTAAACTTAACCCTAAAACTAAGCCTAACCTTAACCCTAAACATAACCCTAACACTAACCCTAACAATTAGCCTAACACTAACCCTATTCCTAACCCTAAACCTTATCGTAACCATAACCCTAAACCCTAACTTTAACCCCTAACCCAAATACTAACCCTAACCCTAACCCTAACCCTAACCATAACCCTAACGCTATGCCTAAAACTAAGCCTAACCCTTACCCTAAACCTAACCCTAACCATAACCCAACCATAACCCTAACCCTGACCATAATACTTAACCCTAAATCCAAACCTAACCCTAAATTTAACCCTAAAACTAAGCCTAACCTTAACCCTTAACATAACCCTAACACTATCCCTAACAATTAGCCTAACACTAACCCTACTCCTAAACCTAAAACTAACCCTAACCCTAAACTGAAACCTATGTTTAACCCTAAACCTAACCCTACCCCTAGCCCTAACGCTAAACCTAAACCAAAACTTCACACTCACCCTAACCCTAAACCCTAACCATAACTCTAATCCTAACCCAAAAACTCACCCTAAATTAACCCTAACCCTGACCCTAACCCTTAAATTAAGCAAAACCCTAATCCTAACCTAACCCTAACACTAACCCTAAACCTAAACTCTAAAACAAACCCTGACCCTAACCCTAACCCTGACCCTTAAATTCAGCAAAATCCTAAAACTAACCCTAACTCTAAAACTAAGCCTAAAACTAACCCTAAACTACCCCTAACCATAACCATAAGCATAACCCTAACACTAACCCTAACACTAATTTCTAACCTTAACCCTAACCCTAAACATAACCATAACCCTAATCCTAACCCTAACCCTAAACCTAACCCTAACCCTAACCTTAATCCTAACTCTAACCCTAACCCTAACCCTATCCCTAACTCTAACCCTTAAATTAATCAAAATCTTATCCTAACCCTAATGCTGAATCTAAGCCTAAACCTCAGAGTAAACCTAACCCTAACCCTAAACCTAAGCCTAATCCCTATCCCTGACACTAACACTAAACCTAACCCTAACCTTAATCCCTATCCCTAATGATAAGCCTAAACCTAACCCTACCTCTAACACCTAAACCTAACCCTAATCCTAAACCTGACACTGTCAGTAATCCAAAACCCTAACCCTAAACTGAAAACTAACCATAACCATAGCTCTAAACGTAACCCTAACCCTAACCATAAACCTAAACATAACCCTAACAATATCCTTAACAGCTAACCCCTAACCCTAACCCTAACCCTAACCCTAAACCTAACTGTAACCCTAATCATAACCCTAAAACTTATACTAAACCTTATTTTAACCCGAACCCTAACCATAATACGATGCCTAACACTATCCCTATACATATCACCTAACCCCTAAACCTAACCCTAACCTAACCCTAACTTTAATTGTAACCCTAACCCTAACTCTTACCCTAACCTTATTTCTAACCCTAAACATTACCCTAACCCTAACCCTAACCATAAACCTAAAACTAAACCGAACCATAACACTATCCCTAACCCTAAAACTAAGCCAAATCCTAACACTAACACTAACCCTTAACCTAACAGTAAACCTAACTCTAATCGCTAACACTAACACTAACACTAGCCCTAACCCTTATCCCTAAACCTAACGATAAGCCAAACCCTAAACCTAACCTAAACTCTAACCCTAACCCTCACTCTAAACCTAAACCCAACCCTAAACCTAAACACTACCCTAACCCTAAACCTAACACTAACATGAACACAAATTGTAACCCTAACCGCAACCATAATTATACCCCTACCCCTACCCGTAATCCTAAATATAACCCTAACCCTAACCCTAACACTTAACCCCTAACCCTAACCATAACGCTAACCCTGACTCTAACCTCTAACACAAACCCTATCCCTAATCCTAAGCCTAATCAGAACCCTAACCCTAAACCTCTAAATCTAACCCTAACCCTAACACAAACCCTAACCCTAAACTCTAAAACTAACCCTAACCCTAACCCAAAACCTAACCCTTAAATTAATCAAAACCCTAATGCTAAACCTAACCCTCAAACTAAGCCTAAACCTAAGCCTAACCTACCCTTAACCCTAACCATAACCATAACGCTAACACTAAACCTAACACAAACTTCTAACCCTATTACCCTAAACCTATCCTAACCCTAACCCTTACCTGAAGCAAAACCCTAATCTTAACCCTAATGCTGGATCTAAGCCTAAACCTAGCCTAAACCTAACCCTAACCACAACCCCAAACCTAACCGTAAGCCTAAGCCTAATCCCTAACCCTGACACTAACACTAAACCTTACCCTAACCCTAATCCTTATCTCTAATGATAAGCCTAAACTTAACCCCATCCCTAAGACCTAAACCTAACCCTAATCCTAACCCGGACCCTATCCGTAATCCATAACCCTAACCCTAAACTGAAAATTAACCCTAAATGTAACCGTAACCCTAACCATAAACCTAAACATAACCCTAACAATATCCTTAACACCTAACCCCTAACCCTAAACCAAACACTAACCCTTAAACTAACTGTAACCCTAATCATAACCCTAACACTTATCCTAAACCTTATTTTAACACGAACCCTAACCATAATACGACGCCTAACCCTATCCCTATACCTATCACCTAACCCTAAACCTAACCCTAACCTAACCCTAACTTTAATTGTAACCCTAACCCTAACTCTTACCCTAACCTTAATTCTAACCCTAAACATAACCCTAACCCTAACCCTAACCCTAAACCTAAACCTAACCATAACACTATCCCTAACCCTAAAACTAAGGCAAACTCTAACACTAACACTAACACTAACCCTTAACCTAACAATAAACCTAACTCTAATTGCTAACACTAAACATAACACTAGCCCTAATACCTAACCCTAACAATAAGCCAAACCCTAAACCTAACCCTAAACTCAAACACTAACCCTCACCCTAATGCTAACCCTAAACCTAACCCTAATCACTACCCTATCCCTAACCCTAACACTAACCCAAACACTAATTGTAACCCTAAGCACAACAGTAATCGTACCCCTACCCCTAACCATAACCCTAACAATAACCCTAACCCTAACCCTAACAACTTAACCCCTAACACTAACACTAACACTAACACTAACCTTTAACCTAAAAGTAAACCTAACTCTAAATCGCTAATACTAACCCTAACCTTAACCCTAACCCTAAACCTAACCCTATCCCTAACCCTAACCCTATCCCTAACCCTTAACCCTAACGATAACCCTATCCCTAAAACTAAACCTAATGCTAACCCTATCCTTAAACTAACACTAACAATGAACTTAACCCTAACTCTAAAACTATCCCTAAGTCTAATCCTAATACTGAGCCTAACACTAAACCTAAGCCTAAAACTAACCTTAATCCCTAAATCTAACCCTAAGTCTAAGCCTAACACTAACACTGATCCAAAGCCATAACATGAGACTTAACCCTTACAATAACCCTAACCCTAAACATAACACTAACCCCTAACCATAAACCTAACCCTAAACCTATCCCTAATCCCTAACTGTGAACATAACACTAACCCTAACCATAACACTAAACATAACCCTTACCCTACCGTAACTCTAACCATATCCCTAACCATATCCTTAACACCTAAGACCTAACCCTAACACAAACGATAACCCTAACCCTAAACTTTACCCTAAATCTACTAACCCTAACCCTAACCCTAACCCTAACCCTAACCCCAAACCTATCCATAATCTGAAGCCTAACCCTGAGCCTAGCCCTAACACCTAAGCCCTAAACCTAACCCTAACTTACCCCTAACCCTAAGGATAACCCTAACCCTAAAACTAACCCAAACACGAACTTCTAACACTAACCCTAACACTAAACATAATACTAACACTAACACTAACACTAACCTTAAACTCAAAAACTAACCCTAAGCCTAACCCTAACACTGACCCTAATCCTAACCCTTAAATTAAGCAAAACACTAATCCTAACCCTAACCCTAACACTAACCCTAAACCTAAACTCTAAAACTAACCCTGACCCTAACCCTAACACTAACCCTTAAATTAAGCAAAATCCTAAACCTAACCCTAACTCTAAAACTAAGCCTAAAACTAACCTTGAGCTACCCCTAACCCTAACCCTAACCATAAACCTAACACTAACTTATAACCCTAACCCTAACCCTAAACATAACCATAACCCTAATCCTAACCCTAAACCTAAACCTAAACCTAACCCTAACTCTAACCCTAACAATAACCCTATCCCTAACCCAAACCCTTAAATTAATCAAAACCTTATCCTAACCCTAACACTGAATCTAAGGCTAAACCTAAAACTAAACCTAACCCTAACCCTAACCATAAACCTAAGCCTAATCCCTAACTCTGACACTACCACTAAATCTAACCCTAACCCTAATCCCTATCCCTAATGATAAGCCTAAACCTAAACCTATCCCTAACAACTAAAACTAACTCTAATCCTAACCCTGACCCTACCCCTAATCCATAACCCTAACCCTAACCAGAAAACTAACCATAACCATAGCTCTAAACGTAACCCTAACCCTAATCATAAACCTAAACATAACCCTAACAATGTCCTTAACACCTAACCCCTAAGCCTAACACAAACACTAACCCTAAACCTAACTGTAACCCTAATCATAAACCTAACAATTTTCCTAAACCTTATTTTAACCCAAACCCTAACTGTAATACGACGCCTAACCCTAACACGATCCCTATCACCTAACCCCTAAACCTAACCCTAACCTAACCCTAACTTTAATTGTAACCCTAACCCTAACTCTTACTCTAACCCTACTTCTAACCCTAAACATAACCCTAACCCTAATCATAACCCTAAACCTAAACCTAACCATAACATTATCCCTAACCCTAAAACTAAGCCAAACACTAACACTAACACTAACACTTAACCAAACAGTAAACCTAACTCTAATCACTAACACTAACCCTAGCCCTAATCCCTAACACTAACGATAAGCTAAACCCTAAACCTAACCTAAACTCTAACACTACCCCTCACCCTAACCCTAACCCTAAATCTAAACCTAATCACTACACTAACCCTAAAACTAACACTAACCCGAACACAAATCATAACCCTAACCGCAACCATAATTGTACCCCTACCCCTAACCGTAACCCTAGCAATAACCCTAAACTTAACCCTAACATTTAACCCCTAACCCTAACCATAACGCTAACCCTGACACTAACCTCTAACACAAACCCTATCCCTAATCCTAAGCCTAATTGGAACCCTAACCCTAAACCTCTAAATCTAACCCTAACACTAACCCTAACCCTAAACTCTAAAACTAACCCTAACCCTAACCCTAAACCTAACCCTTAAATTAAGCAAAACTCTAATCCTAAACCTAACCCTAAAACTAAGCCTAAACCTAAGCCTAACCTACCCCTAACCCTAACCATAACCATAACGCTAAAACTAAACCTAACACTAACTTCTAATCCTAATGCTAACCCTAACCCTATCCTAACCTAACCCTTACATTAAGCAAAACCTAATCCTAACCCTAACGCTGAATCTAAGCCTAAAACCTAGCCTAAACCTAACCCTAACCACAACCCCAAACCTAACCGTAAACCTAAGCCTAATCCCTAACCCTGACACTAACACTAAAATTTACCCTAACCCTAATCCCTATCCCTAATTGTAAGCCTAAACTTAACCCAATCCCTAAGACCTAAACCTAACCCTAATCCTAAACCTGACCTATCCCTAATCCATAACCCTAACCCTAACCTGAAAATTAACCTTAAACTTAACCCTAACCATAAACCTAAACATAACCCTAACAATATCCTTAACACCTAACCCCTAACCCAAACACTAACCCTTAAACTAACTGTAACCCTAATCATAACCCTAACACTTATCCTAAACCTTATTTTAACACAAACCCTAACCGTAATACAACGCCTAACCCTATCCCTATCCATATCACCTAACCCCTAAACCTAACCCTAACCTAACCCTAACTTTAATTGTAACCCTAACCCTAACTCTTACCCTAACCTTACTTCTAACCCTAAACATTACCCTAACCCTAACCCTAACCATAAACCTAAAACTAAACCTAACCATAACACTATTCCTAACCCTAAACCTAAGGCAAACCCTAACACTAGCACTAACACTATCCCTTAACCTAACAGTAAACCTAACTCTAATCGCTAACACTAACCCTAATCCCTAACCCTAATGATAAGCCAAACCCTAAACCTAACCATAAACTCAAACCCTAACCCTCACCCTAATGCTAACCCTAAACCTAACCCTAATCACTACCCTATCCCTAACCCTAACACTAACCCAAAAACTAATCATAACCCTAAGCACAAAAGTAATCGTACCCCTGCCCCTAACCATAACTATAACAATAACCCTAACCCTAACCCTAACACTTAACACATAACCCTAACCATAACGCTAACCCTGACCCTAACCTCTAACACAAACCCTATCCCTAATCCCAAGCCTAATCAGAACGCTAACCCTAAACCTCTAAATCTAAACCTTACCCTAACCCTAACACTAGCAATAACCCTAAAACTAACCCTAACCTCTTACTCTAGTCCTAAAACTTACCCTAACCCTAAACCTACACCTAACCCTAAGCGTAAACCTAAACCTAACACTAACCATAAAGCTAAACCCTAACCCTAATCCTAAACCTAACTCTAACCCTAACCCTAACCCTAATTCTAATACTGAGCCTAACACTAACCCTAACCCTAACCGTAACTGTAATCCCTAACTCTAACCCTAATTCTCACCCTAACCTGAACACTAACCCTAATCTATAACCCTAACTTTAACCCTTACAATAACCCTAACCCTAAACATAACACTAATCCCTAACCCTAACACTAATCCTAACCCTAACACTAACCCTATCCCTAATCCCTAACCCTAACACTGACCTAACACTAACCGTAACCCTAAATATAAGCCTAACCCTAACCATAACTCTAACCATAACCCTAACCATATCCTTAATACCAAACACCTAACCCTAACACAAACACTAACCCTAAACCTAACCCTAACCCTTATCCTAAACCTAACCCTATCCATAATCCGAGGCCTAACCCTGACACTATCCTTAACACCTAAACCCTAGGCCAAACCCTAACCTACCTTTAACCCTAACCATAATCCTAACCTTAATACTAACCGTAACACTAACTTGTAACACTAACACTAACCCTAAACATAACCCTAACATAACCCTAATATTAAACTCTAAACCTAACCCTAACCCTAACCCCAACCCTAACGCAACCATATCCCTTACATTAAGCCAAACCATATTCCTATCCCTAACCCTAAAACTAAGCCTAAACCTAACCATAATCTTAACAATAACCCAAAAACTAACCCTATCCCTACGTCTAATCCCAAACCTGAAACTGTCCCTAACCCTAACCCTAACCCTAATGCTAACCCTAACCATAACCCAAAAACTAACCCTATCCCGATGCCTAATCCCAAATCCTGACACTATCCTTAACCCTAAAGCTAACCGTAATCCCTGACCCTAACGATAAGCCTAAGCCTAACCCTAACCCTAAAGCTAAACCCTAACCCTAACCCTAACATTAACGCTAAACTCTAACCCTAATCCTAACCCTTACCCTAACGCTAAAATTAAACCTAACCCTTAGTGTAACCCTAAACCTAACCCTAAAGCTAAACTCTAACCCTAACCCTTAACACAACCATAACCCTAACCCTAAACCTAAAACTAACCCTAACGCTAACCCTAACTGATAAACGCGAAACCTAACTCTACACTTAACCTAACTCTAACCCTAACCTTAACCCTAACACCTAAGCCCTTACCTTAACCCTAAATCTAACCCTAAAACTAACCCTAATCCCTTACCTAAACCTAACCCTAAACTCACCTAACCCTATCCATAATCCCTAAAGCTAACCCTATCCATAATCCCTAAAGCTAACCCTAACCCAAACCCTAACCCGGAAAACCTAACCTTAAATTTAACCCAAACCCTAACCCTAACCCTAACCCTAACTCTAGCGCTAACCTTCTAACCCTAAACCTAAACCTAATCCTAACCCTAACCCTAACCCTAAGCCTAAACCTAACCCTAACACTTAACCCTAATCCTAACGCTAAACCTAACCCTAACATCTAACACTGACCCTATCCCTAATCATAAGCCTAATCCTAACCCTAACCGTAAAGCTCTAAATCTAACCTATACCCTAACACTAATCCTAACCATAAGCCCTAACTCTACAAATAACCCTAAAACTAACCTTAACCTCTAAACCTAATCCTAACACTTACCCTAACCCTAATCATAAACGTAAACCTAACAGTAACCCTAACCCTAACCCTAACCCTAACCCTAACCCTCACACTAACTCTAACCCTAAGCTGAAATCTAACCCTAATCATTACCCTAAACCTGACATTAATCCTAACATGAACACTAATCGTTACCCTAACCATAACCGGAACCCCAACAAAAACACCAACCCTAACTCTAACTCTTAACACCTAACTCTAACCCTAACCATAACCATAACCCTAACCTCTAACTCTAACCCCTAACCCTAAGCCTAACCCTATCCCCAACCTTAAATCTGATCTTAAACCTAACTCTAACCCTAAACCCAAAGCTAACACTAACTCTAAACCTAAACCTAACCCTAACCCAAATACTAAAACTAACCCTAAACCTAACCCTAACCCTAACCCTAACCCTAACCCTAAACGTAAGACTAACCTGAACCCTATCCACAAGCCTAAAACTCAACCTAACCCTAACCCTATCCCTAACCCTAACCATAAACCTAAGCCTAAGCCTAATTCGTAACCCTAACACTAACCCTAAACCTAACGCTAACCCTAATCCCTAACCCTAATGATAAGCCTAACCCTATCCCTATTCCTAACACCTAAACCTAACCCTTACCCTAAACCTATCCCTAATCCATAACCTTAACACTAACACTAAACATAAACCTAAACATAACCCTAAACATAAACATAACCCTAAACATAACCCTAACCATATACTTAACACCTGAACCATAACCTTAACCCAAAACCTAACCCTAACCTAATCGTAACTGTAACCATAACCCTAACCCTAAGCCTAACCTTATTCTAATACAAACCCAAACCGTAATCCAAAGCCTAAACCTATCCCTAACACCTAACCCCTAAACCTAACACTAACCTAACACTAACCATAACTCTAACCCTAACCCTAATATTAACCCTAACCCTAACTTCTATCCCGAACCATAAACCTAACCTCTAACTGTAAATACAAAATCTAACCCTAAACCTAACCCTAAACCTAATCCTAAAGCTAACCCTAACCCGAACCCTAAACCGAAATCTAACCCTAACCCTAACCCTAACGCTAACCCTAACCCTAACAGGAACCCTAATCCTAATCCAACTCCTAAACTTAGCAGTAAACCTAATCTAAGCCTAACCCTAACTCTAACCGTATCCCTAACACTAACCCGAACCTTAAGCCTAACCCTATCCCTAACTCTAAAACTAAACCTAACCCTAACCCTAACACTAACCCTAAACCTAACCCTAACCCTAATCCTAATTCCTAAACCTAACCCTAACACTAACGCTAACACTAACACTAACCCTAATCCCTAACATTAACGTTACACCTAACCCAAAACCTAACACTAACCCCTAAGCCTCACCCTAACCCTATCCCGAAACCTAACCTTAATAGCTACCCTAACCTTAAGCCTAACCCTAACCCTAACCCGAACACTAATTGTAACCCTAACTGTAACCCTATCCCTAATCGTAATCCTAACAGTAACACCAACCCTAAGCATAACACTTAACCCCTAACCCTAACACTAACGCTAACCGTAACCCTAATCACTAACATTAACCCTATCCCTAATCCTAAACTTAATCCTAACCCTAATCCTAAATCTCTAAATCTAACCCATACCCTAACACTTAGCCTAACCCTAAAGCTAAACTCTAACCCTAACCCTAACCTAACACTAACTCTAAACCTACCCCTAAACCTAACTCTAACCATAACCCAAATCCCTAACCCTAACACTAACACTAACACTAACACTCACCCTAACCTTATCCATAATCCCTAACCCTAATGCTTAACCATAACCCTAACCCTATCCCGAACCCAAAACCTAATGCTAACCCTATCCCTAAACCTAACACTAACAATAAACTTAACCCTAACCCTAAAACTATCCCTAAGCCTAATTGTAATATATAGCCTAACACTGACCCTACCCTAACACTAACCCTTATCCCTAACTCTAACCCTAAGTCTAACCATATCCTGAACACTGAACCTAATCCGTAACCCTAACCATAACACTTACAATAACACTGACCCAAAACGTAACACTAACCCCTAACCCTAACCCTAGCCCTAAACCAAACTATATCCCTAATCTCTAATCCTAAACCTGACCCTAACACTGACACTGTCCATAAACCTAAACATAACCCTAAACCTAACCATAACTCTAACCATAACCCTAACCATATCCTTTACCTAACACGTAATGCTAACACAAACGCAAACCATAACCTTAATCCTAAAACTTACACTATACCTAGTAGTAACACTAACCCTATCTGTAATCCCAAGCCTAAACCTGGCACTATCCCTAACACTTAAACCCTAAACCTAACCCTAACCTACCCCTAACCCTAACACTAACTTCTAAACCTAACCCTAACCCTAAGCCTTACCCTAAACTTAACCCTAACTCTAACCTTAAACCTAACTCTAACCCTAACACTAACCCTAACCCTAACCCTTACATTAAGCAAAACCCTAATCCTAACCCTAAACCTGTATCTAAGCCTAAACCTAAGCCTAAACCTAACCCTATCCCTAACCTTAACCCTAATCCTAAACCTAACCCTAAGGCTAAACCCTAACGCTAATATTAATACTAAACCTAAACCTAACCCTAATCCCTATCCCTAATGATAAGCCTTACCCTAAGCCTATCCCTAACACCTAAACCTAACCCTAATCCTAAACCTTACCCTAACCTGAAAACTAACCCTAACCATAAACCTAAACGTTACCCTAACCCTAACCATAAACCTAAACATAACAATATCAATATCCTTAACACATAACCCCTAACCCCAACCCAAAAACTAACCCTAAACCTAACTGTAACCGTAATCATAACACTAACCCTAATCCTAAACCTTATTTTAACCCAAACCCTAACCGTAATCTGATGCCTAATCCTATCCCTATCTCTAACACCTAACCCCTAAATGTAACCCTAACCTAACCCTAACCTTAAATGTAAACCTAACAGTAACCCAAACCCTAACACGAACTTCTAACCCTAAACCTAACCCTAACCCTAAACCTAACCCTAACCATAACACTATACCTAATCCTAAAACTAAGCCGAACCCTAAGACTAACAGTAACCTTAACCTAACAGTAACCCTAACCCTAATGGCTAACCCTAACCATAACCCTAACCCTAATGCAAAAACTAACACTAACCCTAATCCCTAACCCTAACAATAAGCCTAACCCTAACCCTAATCCCCAACCCTAACCCTCACCGTAACATTAACCCTAAACCTAACCCTAATCACTACCCTAACCTTGACACTAACACTAACCTGAACACTAATCGTAACCCTAACCGTAATCTTAACCGTAACCCTAACCCTAACCGTAACCCTAACAATAACCGTAACATTAACCCAAGACTTAACTTCTAACCCTAACCGTAACGCTAACACTAACCCTAACCTCTAACACTAACCCTACCACTAATCCTAAACCTAATCCGAACCCTAACCCTAAACCTCTAAATCTAACCTATACACTAACACTAACCGTAAAACTAACCCTAACAATAGCCATAACACTAAATCCAACACTTAACTCTAACCCTAACCCTAACCATAACCCTAACCCTAACACAACCCTAAACCTTACATTAAGCCAAAGCATAATGCTATCCCTAACCGTAAAACTAAGCCTAAACCTAACCCTAACCCTATCCCTAACCCTAAACATAAACCTAACCCTAACGCTAAGAATAATCCCGAAACCTGACACTAAGGCTAAACGTAACCCTAAACCTAACCCTAATCCCTGACCCTAAAGATAAGCCTAACAATAACCCTATCCCTAACAACTAACCTATCCCTAACCCTAACTCTATCCCTAATCCATAACGCTAACCCTAACGTTAACATTAAACCCAAACCATAAACCTAAATGTAACCCTAACCCTAACTATAAACCTAAACATAACAGTTACTATATGCTTAACACGTAACCCCTAACCCTAAACCTAACCGTATTTGTAACCATAACCCTAACACTAAGCCTAAACCTTATTGTAACCAAACCCTAACCATAATCCGAACCCTAACCCTATCCCTAACACCTAACCCTTAAACTTATCCCTAAAATAACCCTAACCTTAACTGGAACTGTATCCCTCACCTTAACCCTAAAAAAACGTAATTTCTAACACTAACCCTAACACTAATCCTAACCCTAACCCTAATGCTAACTTCTAACCCTAATCCTAACCCTTACCCTAACGATAAAACTTAACCTAACCCTTATCGTAACCCTAACGCTAACCCTAAAGCTAAACTCTAACCCTAACCCTTACCCTAACCCTAACGATAACTCTAACGTTAACCTTCCAACCCTAACCCTAAACCTAACTTAACCCTAACCATAACCCTAAACCTAAACCTAACAACTAATCTTAACCCTAATGCTAAAACTAACCCTAACATCTAACATTAACCCTATCACTAATCCTAAACCTAATCCTAACAGGAACCATAAAGGTCTAAATCTAACCCATACCCTAACACTAAACCTACCAGAACCCTAACCCCAATAATAAACTTAACACTAACCTTAGCCTCTAAATCTAATCCTAAGCCTTACCCTAACCCTAATCCTAAACCTAAACTTAACTGTAACGCTAACCTTAACACTAACCCTAAAGCTAAACTCTAAAACTAACCCTACCATTAACCCTAACCTTAACCATAACCCTAACGCTAACCCTAAATCTAACCCTAACACTACCCTAACCCTAACCCTAACCCTAACCCCTAACACCTAACCCTAACCCTAAACCTAACCCTAACCTTATCCCTAACACCTAAAACCTAACCCTAATCCCTAACCCCAACCTAACCCTAACCCTATCCCTAATCCTTAACCCCAATACTGACCCTAACACTAACCCTAACCGTAAGCCTCAACACAACCATAACTCTAACCATAATGCTAACCATATCCTTAACACCTAACACCTAACCCTAAACCAAACGATAACCCTAAAACTAACCCTAAACCTTACCCTAAACCTAATAGTAACCTTAACCCTATCTGTAATCCGAAGCCTAACACTGACCCTATCCCTAACACCTAAACCCTAAACCTAACACTAACCTACTCCTAACCCAAACCCTAACCCTAAACCTAACCCTAACACCTAACCCTAATCCTAACGCTAAACCTAACCACTAACACTCAACTTATCCCTAATCCTAAGACTAATCCTAACTGGAAACCTAAAGCTCTAAATCTAACCCATACCCTAACACTAATCCAAACCCTAACCCTTACCCTAATAATAACCCAAACATTAACCCTAACCTCTAACTTTATTCCTAAGCATTACCCTAAACCTAATCCTAAACCTAAACCAAACCGTAACCCTAACCCTAAAGCTAACTCTAACCCTAACCCTAAACATAACCCTAACCATAAACCTAACCCTAACCCTAAATCAAACCATAACCCTATCCCTAACCCTAACACCTAACTGTATCCCTAATCCTAACCCAAACCCTAACCCTAAATATAACAATAACCATGCCCTTAACACCTAACCACGAACCTAACACAAAACTAACCCTAAACCTAAAAATAACCCTAAACCTAATTGTAAACCGAACCATAACTGTAATCCGAAACCTAACCTTATCCCTATCCCTAACACCTAAACCCTAAAATTAACCCTAACCTAACCCTAACCTTAACAGTAACCCTAAACATAACCCTAAATTCTAACCCTAACCCTAAACCTATCCCTAACCCAAACACTAAGCCTAACCCTAAGCCTAACACTAACCCTAAATCTAACTGTAACCCTAACCCTGATCTCTAACCCTAACCCTAAAACTAACCCTAATGATAAACCTAACACTAACCCTAACCTGAATCCCTAACCCTAACAATAACCCGAACCCTAACCCTAAGTCAAACCCTAACCCGAAAACTAACCCTTACCCGTAACCCTAACCTTAACCCTTACAATAAACCTAACCCAAACCGTGACACTTTTCCCTAACCCTAACCCTAAACCTAACTCTAACCCTATCACTGATCCCTAACCCTAACACTGACCCTAACACCAACCCTAACCATAACCTAAAAATAACCCTAACCCTAACTGTAACTCTAACCATAACCCTAACCATATCCTTAACAGCTAACACCTAACCATAAACCAAACCCTAACACTAACCCCATCCCTAAACCTAAAAGAAACCCTAACCCTATCGGTAATCCGAAGCCTAACACTGACCTTATCGCTAACACCTAACCCCTAAAAGTAACCCTATCCTACCGCAAAACCTAACCATAACCCTTTCCTTAAACCTAACCCTTACATGAAGCTAAACCATAACCTTATCCCTAACCCTAAAACTAAGCCTAACCCTAAACCTAAAGCTAACCCTAACACTAACACTAACACTAACATTTTCCTCTAGCCCTAACCCTAATCCTAAACGTAAACCTAAACCTAACACTAAACCTAACCCTAATCCTAAACCCTAAACCCAACCCTAACCCTAATACTAAAACTAACCCTAACGCTAACCCTAACCCAAGGTAAGCCTAACCCTAACCCTAACACTAACCCTAAACCTAACACAAACACTCAACTTGACCCTAACCTTTACCATAACCCTAAACCTAACCCTGACCCCAAGGTTAACCTTGTCTAACCCTAACCCTAAACCAATCCCGAACACTTACCCTAAAACTAACACTAATTCCTAAACCTAACCCTAACACTAACCCAAAACCTAACACTAAACCTACCCTAACCCTAACACTAACCCTAAACTTTAACCCTAACCCTAACCATAACCCTAACACTAAGCGTAACCCTAAACTCCAACCCTAAACCTAACCCTAACACTAACCCTAAAAACTAACTCTAAACCTAACACTAACCCTAACCCTAACCCAACCTTAACTCGAACCCTAAACCTAACCCTAACCCAACGCTAACTCGAAATCTATCCCTAAACCTAATCCTAACCCTAACCCTAATCCTAATGCTAACACTCACCCTAAACATAACCCTAACCCTAGCTGCAACCCTAAACTTAACACTAACGATATCATTAACACCTAACCCCTAACCCTAAACCTAACCCTAACACTAAATCTAACCCTACTTCTAGCCCTAAACCTAACCATAAACCTAACCCTAACCCTAACCCTGTTCCTATCCCTAACACCTAACCCATAAACATAATCCTAACCTAACCCTAACAGTAACCATAACCTTAACCCTAACACTACCTCTAACCCTAACATCTAGCATTAACCTTAACCATAACCATAACTTTAACACTAAACCTAAACCTAAACTCTAACCCTAATCTAACCCTAACCCTAACACTAACCCTAACCCTAAACTTTAACTCTAACCCCTAACCCTAACAATAAACCTAACCCGAAAGCTAAACCTAAACCTAGCCCAAACACTAAAACTAACGCTAAACGTAACCCTAACAATAACCCTAATCCTAACCCCAAACCTAATCCTAACCCTAACCCTAACCCTAACCCTAACACTTACCCTTATCAGAACCCTAATATTAGGCCTAAACTTAACACTATCCCTAAACCTAAAACTAAGCCTAACCCTAAACCTAACTGTAACCATAACCATAAACCTAACACTAATTCTAACACTAATCCCTAAACCTAACACTAACCCTAACACTAACACTAACCCTAACGATAAGCCTAACTTTAACCTGAACACTTAACAATAACCCTAAACCTCGCCCTAACTCTAACCCTAAACCTATCCCTAATCCATAACCCTAAGCCTAACACTAACCAGAACACTGACCGTAACCCTAACCATAACCTTAACCATAAGCTAACACTAACGGTAACCCTAACACTAACCCTAACCCTAACCCTAAAACTTAGCCCCTAACCCTAACACTAATGCTAACACTAACTGTAACCTCTAACAGTAACCCTAACCCTAACCCTAACCCTAACCCTAAGCCTAAGCCTAAGCCTAACCCTAACCCTAACCATCTAAAACTAACAAATACCCTAACACTAACCCTAACCCTATCTGTAACTCTAAAAATAATCCTAACCCTAATGTTAATTTTAACCATAACCCTAACCCTAACTCTAAACCTAACTCTAACCATAACCCTAACCCTAAACCTAAACATAACCCTAACCCTAAGCCTAACCCCTAACCCCTAACACTAACTCTAACCCTAACCCTAACCTTAACCCTATCCCTAACCCCAACTTTGTCCCTAACACCTAACCCCTAAACCTAACCCTAAATATAACCCTAACACTAATCTCTAACCCTAACCCTAACCATAACATTAACACTCACCTAACCATATCCCTAATCCCTAACCATAAAGCAAACCCTAACACAAACCCTAAGCCCGAAACCCTAACACTAAACCTAAACCAAACACTAACCCTAAAACTAACCCGAATCCTAACCCTAACTCTAACACTAACTTTCTAAACCTAACACCTAACCCTAACACTAACCCTATCTTTAATCCATAACCCTAACCCTAATACTAACCCTAACCATAACGCTTAACATAACCCTAACCATAACCGTAACTCTAACCATAACACTATCCATATCCTTAACACCTACCCCTAACCCTAACCCAAACCCTAACCCTAACCCTAAGCCTAACCCTAACCCTAACCCTAACCTGGAACCTAACAATAAACCTAATAGTGACCCTAACCCTATCCATAATCCGAAGCCGTACCCTGAACCTATCACTAACACCTAACTCTTAACCCTAACACTAACCTAACCCTAACCCTAACACTAAACCTAACACTAATTTCTAACCATAAGCCAAACCATAACCATAACCAGAACACTAACCCTAACCCTAAACTCTAACCTTAACCCCTACTCTAACCATTACCCTAAACTCTAACCCTAACCCCTAACCCTAACTATAACCCAAACCTTAACCCTAACCCTAATCCTAACCCTAACCCTCACCCAAACACTAACCATAAAACGAAGATTAACCCTAAATCTGAACCTAACAGTAACACTAGCACTAACCCTAACCCTAACCCTAAACCTGACCGTAATACCTAACCCTAACCCTAAACCTAACCCTAAACTAAACCCTAAAATTAAGCCTAATCCTAACCCTTAAACCTAACCCTAACTCAAACCCTAACAATTAGCATAAACCTAAACCTATCCCTAACCCTAAAACTAAGCCTAAACCTAAACCTAACCTTAACGCTAACCCTAACCGTAACACTAACCCTAACCATGACCCTAAACCTTTCACTAACCCTAACTTTACACTAACCTGTAACTCTAACCCGTAAACCTAACCCTAACCCTAACCCTAACCTTAAGCCTCACCATAATCCTATCCCTATCGCTAAAACTAAGCCTAACCCTAAAACTAACGCTAACCTAACCTGTTTAACCTAACCTCTAACTCTAACACCTAACATTAACCCTAACCCTAACCATAAGCCTAATATTAAGCCTCACCATAATCCTAACTTTATCCCTAAAACTAAGCCTAACCCTAACCACAAACCGAACCCTAACCCTAACCCTAACCTTAACATGAACACTAACCCTAATCCATACACATAACCTTAAGCCTTACCAAAACCCTAATCCTAACCGAAAAACTAGCCCCTAAACCTAACCCTAATCCTAACACTATCCCTACCCCTAATTCTAACCCTAACCTTAACACTAACACTAACCCGAACTGTAAACCTTAATGTAACCCTAAACCTAACCGTAACCCTAGCCATAACTCTAAACATATCCTTAACACCTTAACCCTAGCCCGAAACCAAATGGTAACACTAACTCTAACTGTAATCCTAACCCTAACACTAACCCTACTCCTAAACCTAACCCTAATGCTAACCTTAAACGTAATTGTAACCTGAAACCTAACAGAAATCCGAAGCCTAACCATGACCCTATCCCTAACACCTAACCCCTAAATCTAACACTAACCTAACCCTAACCGTAACCATAATCCTAACCCTAACACTAAACCTAACACTAACACTAACCCTAACTCTAACCTCTAAATCTAACCCCTAACACTAACACTAACCCTAACGCTAACACTAACATTAAACCTAAACCTAACTCTAAACCTAATGCTAGCCCTAACCCTACCCATAAATCTAACCCTAACTGAAATGCTAAACCTAGCTGTCAACCAACACTAACCTTAACCATAACCCTAACCCTAACTTTAAGCCTAACACTAACACTATCCCTATCCCTATAACTAAGCCTAACCCTAATCCAAACACTGACCCTAAGCCTAAGCCTAACCATAACAGTAACCCTAAACCTAACACTAACCCTGACCCTAACACTAACCTCTATCTCTAACGCCTAAACCCATCCCAAACACTAAAACTAACCCTAACAATGAGCCTAACAATAACCCTTTCCCTATCCCTAAAAATAAGCCTAACCCTCACACTAAACCCAAACCTAAACCTAACCCTAAGCCTAATCTCTAACCCTAACACTAACCCTAAACCTAACCCTAAACCTAAAACTTATCCTAACCCTAATACCTAACCCAACCATAACCCTAATCCTAACCCTAACTCTAAACCTAACCGTGAACTAAACTTAAACCTAAACCTAACTCTAACCCTAACACTAACCCTAATCACTAACGTAACCATAACCCTAAACCTAAATCTAACCCTAACCCTAACCCAAACCCTAACCCTAACCCCTACCCCTAACCCTAAACCCAAACTGAACCCAAACCCTAACCCAAACCCTAACCCCTAACCCTAAAACCAAACCTAACACAAACCCTAACACTAACCCTCACCTGCACACTAACCCTAACCTTCTAACGCTAAACCTAACCCTAAGCCTAACTCTAACACTAAACCTAACCCTGGCCCCTAGCTCTAAAACTAACAGTAAGCCTAACCCCTAACCCTAAACATAACCCTATCCCTAACCGTAAAACTAACCCTAACCCTAAACCTATCCCTAAGCCTAAACCTAATACTGAGCCTAACACTAACCCGAAACATAAACTGAACCCTAAACCTAACCCTTAACCTAACCCTAACCCTAACCCTAAACCTAAACCTAATTCCTAACCCTAACCCTAACCTTAACACTAACACTAACGATAACCCTAAACGTAACCCTAACCCTAAAAGTAAATCCAAACTATAAACCTAACTATATCGTTAACACTAACACCTAAGCCAAACCTAAACCTAACCCTAACACTAACCGTAACTCTAACCCTAAATTTAACCCTAACACTAACCCTCACCCTAATCCTAAGCCTAACCCCTAACACTAACCATAACACTATCCCTAACCCTAAACCTAAACCTAACCCTATTCCTAAAGGTAACCCTAACAATAAACCTAACCCTAACCCTATACCTATCCCTAACCCTAATCCTAATTCTGAGCCTAACACTAACACTAACCCTAAACCTAAACCTAAACCCAACTCTAAACCTAACACTAACCCTAAAACTAAATCAAATTCCTAACCCTGACCCTAACCCTAACACTAACCCTAACTGTAAACCTAAACGTAACCCTAACCCTAAAAGTAAACCATAACTATAATCCTAACCATATCGTTAACACTAACACCTAAACCTAAACCAAAACCTAACAGTAACCCTAACCGTAACCCTAACCATAACCCTAAATCTAACCTTAAGCCTAAACCTAACCCAATCCCTAATTCTAAAATTAAGCCTAACACTAACCGTAACCCTAACACTAAATCAACACTAACCCTAACCCTAAACCTAAACCTAATCATAACCGGAAACCTAAACATACTTTGAAGCCTAACCCTGAGCCTATCCCTAACACCTAACCCCTAAATGTAACACAAACCTAACCCTAAAACTAACACTAACACTAACACTAACACTAACCCTAAACCTAACCTCTAACTCTAACCCCTAAACACAATTCTAACCCTAACCCTAACCCTAACTCTAACACTAACACTAACACTAATCCTGACGCTAACCCTAACCCTAACAGTAAACCTAAAACAAACCGTAACCCTAAACGTAATTGTAACACTATCCCTAGAAAAAACCCTAACATTAAACATAACGTTAACACTATCACTATCCCTAAAACTACGCCAAACACTAACCCTAAAAATAACCCTAACACTAACAAAAACCGTAACACACTAACCATAATCCTAACTCTAATCCTAAACATAACCCTAACCCTAAGCCTAACCCTAAACCTAAACCTAAACCTAAACCTAAACCTGACCCTAACCCTAAAACTAACACTGAAACTAACAACATCCCTAACACCTAACACTAAACCTAACACTAACCCTAACCATAAACCTGAACCTAACACTAAACCTAACCCAAACCCTAAACTTAATCATAACCCTAACCCTAACCATAACCAATAGCCTAAACTTAACCCTATCACTAACATCTAAGCCCTAACCATAACCCTAAACCTAACACTAACCATAAGCCTAATCCTAACCCTAACTCTAAATTCTAACCCGAACCCTGACTATACAACACTAACCGTAACCCAAACCCTAACCCGAACTCTAACCCTAACCCTAACCCTAACCTAACACTAAACCTAACCCTAACCCTAACCCTAATCCTAAACCTAAACCTAAACCTAAACCTAACCCTAAACATAACCCTAACCCTAACCCTAAACCTAACAGTAACCTCAACACTAACCCTAAACCTAATGCTCACCCTAACCCTAAACCTATTCATCACCCAAACCATAACCGTAAGCTGAAGCCTGCATTAAATCTATCCCTAACACATACCCCTAACCATAATCCTAAACCTAACAGTAACCCTAACCCTAAACCAAACCCTAATGCTAACCCTAACCCTGATCATAAACATAACGCTAACTCTAACCCTAATCATAACCCTAAGAATAACCTAACCTAACCTTAGTCTTAATAACAACAGTAACTCTAACCCTAACTCTAACCACTAACACCAAACCATAAATCTTACACTAACCCTAACCCTAACCCTAATCCTAACCCTAACCATAACCATAACACTAACCCTACCCCTAATCCTAACCCTAACCACAACCCTAACCTTGTCTAACCCTAAACCTAACCCTTACCTGATCTCGAAACCTTAGTGTAACCCAACCCTAATTCATAGTCCTAACATTATACTAACCCAAAACATAAGCTTATCCGTAAACCTAAATATAACCTTAACCCTAAACTTAAACCTAACCCTAACCGTATCGCTAACACCAAACACCTAACACTAACTCTAAACCTAACCCTAATACCCAACTCTAACCCTAGCCCTAACCCTAACACTATCCCGAACCCTATACCTACCATTCATCATAACACTAACTCTAAACCTAACCATAACCCTAACCATAACCATAACCCTAACCCTAACCCTAACCCTAACCCTAACATTGACCCTAACCCTAAACACTAAGCCCTAACCCTAAGCCTTAATCTAACCCAAACCCTAACCCTAACCCTAACCTTAACCCTCAATCTAACAGTAACCTTCTAAACCACACACTAATCCTAAACCTAAACCTAACACTAACACTAACACTAACCCTAAACTCTAAACATAACACTAACCCTAAACCTAACGCTAACCCTAACCCTAACCCTAAAACTAACCCTAACATTAATCCTAACACTATCCCTAATCCCTAACCCTAACCCTAACCCTAAACCCTAAACCCTAACCCTAACCCTTAATCTAACCCAAACCCTAACCCTAACACTAACCTTAACCCTCAATCTAACCCTAACCTTCTAAACCTCACACTAACCCTAATCCTAACCCTAAACCTAACACTAACAATAAACCTAACCCTAACCCCTAAACATAACCCTAACCCTAATCGTAAACCTATCCCTAAACCTAAACCTAACCCTAACCCTATCACTAACACGAACAATAAACCTAACCCTAACCGTAAACCTATGGCTAAACCTCATCCTAATACTGAGCCTAACCCTCACCCTAACCCGAAACCTAACCCTAACCCTAACCCTAACGCCTAGACCCTAACCCTAACCCTAAACCTAACACTAACCCTAAGCCTAACCCTAACCCTAATCCTAAGCCTAACCTAACCCTAAACTTAAATGAAACCCTAACCCTAACACTAATGCTAAACCTAAATTCTAACCCTAAATCTAACCCTAACATTAACCCTAACACTAACCCTAACAATAACCCAAACCCAAAGCCTAACCCTAACGTAACACTAACCCCTAATACTAACCCTAACCCTTAGCCCTAACCTTAACCATAATGCTAACCCTAACCCTAAGCACGAACACTAACCCTAATGCTCAACTCTAACCCTAACCCTAACCCTAACCTTAACCCTAACCTTAACCCTAACTCTAACCCTAATGCTAAACTCTAACCATCACACTAACCCTAACGCTAACCCTAAACATAAGCCTAAACTGTAACCATAACACTAACCCTACACCTAAACCTAACCCTAAACCTAACCCTAACCCTAACATCTAAACCTAACCCTGATCCTAATCCTAATCCTAAACTGAACCATAATCCTAACACTAAACCTGAACCCTAATCATAATACTAAACCTGAAACTAACCCTAACATTAACCTTAACACTAAAACTAACCCTAAAACTATCCCTAACACCTAACCACTCGCCCTAACCCTAAAGCTAACAATAAACCTAACACTAAGCCTAAACTTAACGCTAAACGTAACCCTAAACTTAAACCTAATCATAACCCAAATCCTAACCTTAACTTGAAGCCTAACTCTAACCCCTAACCATAAACTAACCCTAATCCTAACCCTATCCCTAACCAGAAACCTAACCCTAAACCTATCCCTGACACTAACCCTAACAATAAAACTAACCCTAACCATAAACCAATGCCTAAACCTCATCCTAATACTGAGCCTAACACTAAACCTAACCCTAACACTAACACTAGCCCTAATACCTAACTGAAAACCTAATAATAAAACTAACCCAAACACTAACCCTAACCCATCACCCAAAACCGAATCCTTTATCCCTAATCCTAACCGTAACACTAACACCTAAACTGAACCCTAACCTAACCCTAACCTTCAACGGAACCCTAACCCTAACACTAAAGCTAACCCTAAATAATAACCCTAACCCTAACACTAAGCCTAACCCTAAACTCTAACCCTAATCCTAACTCTAACCCTAACAATAACCTAAACCCAAATCCTAACACGAACCCTAACCCTAACGTAACACTAACCCCTAACACTAACCCTAACACTTAGCCCTAAAGTTAACCATAACACTAAACCTATCCCTAAGCCCAAACACTAACCTTAACGTTAACCCTAACACTAACCTCTAACCCTAACCCTAAATCAACACTAACCCCAATGCTAACCCTAACTCTAACCATAAAAATAACCCTAAACCTGACATCTAACCCTAATCCATAACCCTAACCCTAAAACTAACCCTAAACTTAACCCTAACCCTAATCCTACACCTTAACTTAACCCTAAACATAACACTATCCCTAACCATATTCCTAGCCCTAACCCTAAACCTAAATTTAACCATAACCCTAACAGTAACGCAAACCCGAATCCAAACCCTTAACCTAACCCTAACCATAACACTAACCCTAACAGCTAAACCTAACCCTAACCCCTAATCCTAACCCTAAACGTACCCTTAACCCTAAATTTAACCCTAAATCTATCCGTAAACTTAACACTTTACATAAACCTAACCATAACCCTAAACCTATCCCTAACCCTAATCCTAATACTGAGCCTAATACACTATAAGTAACCATAACCCAAATCACTAACCATAAATTTAACCCTAACATAACCCAAACACTAACCCTAATCTATACCCCTAACCTTAAGCCTTACAATAACCCAAACACTAACCAAAAAATTAGTCCCAAAGCCTAACCCTAACCCTAACATGAACCATATCCATAATCCCTAATCCTAACCCTAACACTAACCCTAACCCTAACTGTAACTCTTAATGTAACCCTAACACTAAACATAACCCTAACCATAACCCTAAACATATCCTTAACAACTAACCACTAACCCTAACTCAAATGCTAACACTAACCCTACCCGTATTCCTAACCCTAACCCTTTCACTAGCCCTAACACTAACCCTAACCCGAACCCTAAACCAAATCTTAAACTAACCCTAAACCTAACATTAACCCTAACCCTAAAAATAACCTTAAGCCTAAACCTATTTCTATCCCTAATTCTAAAACTAAGTCTAACCCTAACCGTAACTCTAACCCTATCATTAACCCGAAAACAACATCTAAATCTAACCTGTAACCCTAACCCTAAAACTAACCATACCACTAACACTAACCCTAATCCGTAACCCTAACAATAAGCCTAAACCAAACCCTCACCCTACGCCTATACATAACCCTCAACCTAAACCTAACTGTAACAATAACACAATACCTAAACGTATTCCTAGCCCTAACACTAACCCTAAACATAAACCTAACCATAAACCTAGAGTTAAACCCTAACCCTAATCCAAACCCTTAACCTAACCCTAACCATAATCATAACCCTATCACCTAAACCTAACCCTAACCCTAACCCTAACCCTACATCTAACCCTAACACAAATCCTAAATTTGAACCTAAACATATCCCTAACCTAACCCTAACCCTAAACCTAAACTTAAGCCTAAACCTAACACTATCCCTATCCTTAAAACTAAGCCTAACCCTAAACCTTTCCCTAACCCTAACACAAACCAAACGGCAACTATAACCCTAACACTAACCCTAAACCTAACCCTAACCCTAACCTCTAACTCTAACCCCTAACCCTAAGCCTAGCCCTAACACTAACCCTAACCCTAAACTTAAGCCTAACCATAACCCTATCCTGATCCCTAAAACTAAGCATAACCCTAACCCTAAACCTAAACCTAACTCTAAGTGTCATCCCTAACCCTAACACTAACCATAAACCTAACCCTAAACCTAAACTTAATCCTAACCGATCCCTAACCATAACAATAATCCTAACACTAAACCTATCCCTAACCCCTAACCCTCACCCTAACCTAACCCTAGCCCTACCCCTAACCCTAATCCCTATCCTAACCCTAACCTTAACCCTAACACTAACCCTAATGCTAACCCTAACACTAAGCCTAAACCTAAATAACCCTTGCCCTATACCTAACCCTAACACTAAACCTAAAGCTAACCTCTAACACTAATCCTAACACTAAGTCTAACCTACACCTAAACATAACCCTAAACCTAAACCTAACCCTAAACCTAACCCTAAACAAAATCCCTAATCCTAACCCTAACCTTTAACCTAACCCTAAGCCTAACACTAAACATAACCCTATCCCTAATCCCTAACCTTAACCCAAACCCTACCCCTAAACCTAACACTAAACTAACCCAAACCATAACTCTAACACTATCCCTAACCCTAACTCTAACCCTAACTTTCTAAAACATAACCCTAACACTAATCCTAAACTTAACACTAACCCTAACCCTAACCCTAACCCCTAACGCTAAAAGTAACACTATTCCTAACTCTAACCCTAACCCTAACCCTAACACTATCCGTAATGCATACCCTAACAATAAACCTAACCCTAACCCTAAACCTATCCCTAAATCCAATCCTAATACTGAGCCTAACACTAAACCTAACCCTAACCCTAATCCCTAATCCCAAACCCTAATCCTAACCCTAATCCTAACTCTAACCCTAATCCAAACACTAACCCTAATCCGTAACTTTACACTTAACCCTTACACTAACACTAACACAAACCGTAAAACTAGCCCCTAACTGTAATCCTAACCCTAACACTAACCTTATACCTAATTGCGAACGCTAAAACCTAATCCTAAAACTAACCCTAACTGTAGCCCTAAACATAACTCTATCCCAAACCGTAACCATAACCAAAACACTAACCATATACTTAACGTGTACCACCTAACCCTCACCCAAACCCTAACCCTAACCCTAACACTAACCGTGACCTTAAACCTAACCCTAACACTAACCCTAATCCTAACTGGAAACCTAACCTTAATCCAAAGCCTAAACCTGAGCCTATCCCTAACACCTAACCCCTTAATCTAAAACTAACCTAAGCATAAGACTTACCGTAACCCAAACCCTAACACTAACCCTAACCCTAATTTCAAACCCTAACCCTAACCATAACACTAACAATAACAGTAACCCTAAACTCTAACCCTAACCCTAGCATCAATTTCTAACCTCTAACCCTAACTCTATCCCTAAACTTACACCAACCAAAACCCTAACCCTAACCATAAGGTAACCCTATCCCAACACTAACCCTAACCCTAATCTGAATCCTAAATGTAACCCTAAATCTAAACCTAATTCTAAACCTAAACCTAATATTAAACATAATCTAACCCTATACCTAATCCTAAAACTAAGCCTAACAATAACCCTAACCCTAACCATAAACCATAACCATAAGCCTAACCCTAAACCAAACCTAACCCTAACCCTCACCCTAACCCTATTCCTAACACTAACCCAAACCCTAAACCATAACCTAACCCAAACCCTAACCCTAAATCTAACCCAAACCCAATCCGTAACCCTCAAACTAACCTTCTAACCCTAACCTGAATCCTAAACCTAACACTAAACCTAACCCTAACCCTAACCATAACACTTAACCCTAACCCTAACCCTATCCCAAACCCTAAACCTAACCTTAACCCTAACCCTATCCATAATGCTAACTCTAACAATAAACCTAAAGCTAACCCTAAATCTATCCTTAACTCTAATCCTAATACTGAACCTAACACTAAACCTAAGTGTAATTCTAACCCTAATCCTAATTCTAACCCTAACCCAAACATTAACCCTAATCCATAAACCTATATTTAACCCTTAAAATAACCCTAACACTAACGGTGAAACTAGCCCCTAAACCTTATCCTAACCCTAACACTAACATTATCCCTAATTCCTAACCCTAATCGTAACCCTAACACTAACCCTAACCGTAACACTAAAGGTAACCCTAACTCTAAGCTTGACTCTAACAAAAACCCTAACCATATACTTAACACATAACACCTAACCCTCACCCAAACCCTACCAATAACCCTAACCGTAACCCTAACCCTAACCCTAATTGTAACTGGACCCTAACCTTAATCCGAGGCTAACACTGAGCCTATACCTTACACCAAACCCCTAAACCTAACCATAACCTAAACATAAGCCTAAATGTAACCCAAACACTAACACTAACACTAACCCTAACATCTAACCCTAACTGTCACCGTAATCCTAACAATAACCTTAACCCTAAACTCTAATCCTAACCCTAACCCTAACCTTGACATATATACCTAACATCTAACCTTAACTCTAACCCTAACCCTAACCCTAAACCTAAACCTAGCCCTAACCCTAATTCTAACCCAAACCCTAACACTAAACCTAACCCTAACCCTAACCCTGTCCTTAACCCTAAACCTAACCCAAACCCTATCAATAACCCTAACCCTAACAATAAACATAAGCCTAAACCTAAACCTATTCCTAACCCTTAACCTAATACTGAGCCTAACACTAATGCTATCCGTAAACCTAACCCAAATCCCTAACACTAAACATACACCTAGACCTAACCCGAACACTAACCTTAATCCGTACCCCTAACCTTAAGCCTTACCATAACCCTAACACTAAGCCTATCCCTAATTCCTAAACCTAACCCTAACACTAACACTAACCCTAACTGTAACCCTTAATTTAACCCTAAACATAACCGTAACCCTAACCGTAACCCTAAACATATCCTTAACACCGAACACCTAAACTTAATCCACATGCCAACACTAACCATAACAGTAATCCTAACTCTCAGCCTAAACATAACCCTAACCCTAAACCTAATCATAAACCGAACCCTAAACGTAATCCGAAGCATAACCCTGATGCTATCCCTAACACCTAACCCCTAAATCTGACCCTAACCTAACACTAACCGTGACCGTAAACCTAACCCTAACACTAACCCTAACACTGACACTAACCTCTAACTCTAACACATAACCCTAACCCTCACCTGAACCCGAACCCGAACCCTAACCTTAAGCCTAACCATAAACCTATCCCTATCCCTAAATCTAAGCCTAACCCTAAACCTAACATTAAACATAAACCTAACCCTAACTCTAAGCCTAATCCCTGAACCTAACCCTGACAATAACCTTAACCCTCGAAAACTAACCCATAAGCTAACAACCCAAACGCTAACCCTAACACTAATGCTTGCCATATTCCTAAAACTAACTCTAAACATAACCCTAACCCCAACACTAAACCTATAGCTAAATCCAAACCCTAACCCTAACCCTAACACAAAACCTAATGCTAACCCTAACTCTAAACCTAAACCTAACCCTAACACTCTCCCTAACCGTAATCTTAACCTTAAGCCTAACCCTAACACTATCCCTATCCCTAAAACTAAGCCTAACACTAACCCTAAACCTAACCCTAACCATAACCATAACACTAAAAGCTAACCCTAACACTAAGCTTAATCCCTATCCCTAACCCTAACCCATACACCTAACCTTAAGCCTTACCATAACCCTAACCCTAACCATAAAACTAGCCCCTAACACTAAACCTAACAGTAACACTAACCCTATCCCTAATTGCTAACCCTAACCCTAACACTAATCCTAACCCTAACACTAACACTAAGCATAACTGTAACACTTAATGTAATCCTAAACGTTACCGTAACACTAACCATAACCCTAAACATATCCTTAACACCTAACCCCTAACCCTAACCCAAATGCAAACACTAAACCTAACCTTAAACCTAACACAACCCTAACCCTAACCCTAAACCTAATTGTAACAAGAAACCTAACCGAACTTCGAAGCCTAACCCTGACCCTATCCTTAACACCTAACCCCTAAATATAACACAAACCTAACCCTAACCCTAATCATAACACTAATGTTAACACTAACCCTAAACATAACCTCTAACTCTAACACCATACCACAAATCTAACCTTAACCCTAACTCTAACCCTAACACTAACACAAACCCTAACCCTAACTTTAACCCTAACGCTAACACTAAACCTAAAACTAACCATAACCCTAAACCTAATAATAACACTATCCCTAAACCTAACCCTAACCTTAAGCCTATCGCTAACACTATCGCTGTCCCTAAAACTACGCCTAACTCTAACCCTAAAAAAACCATAACATTAACCCTAACACTAACCCTAACCCTAAACAAAACCCTAACCCTAACCCTATACCTCAACCTAACCGTGACCCTAACCCTAAAACTAACACGGACACTAACCACAACCCTAACACCTAACCCTAAATCTAACACTAACCCTAACCATAAACCTGAACCTAGCACTAAACCTAACCCTAACCCTAAACTTAATCATTACCCTAACTCTAACCAAAACCCATAGCCTAACCTTAACCCTATCCCTAACATCTAGGCCCTAAACATAATGCTAAACCTAACTCTAACGCTAAGCATAATCCTAACCCTAACTCTAAATTCTAACCCGAACCCTAACCATACAACCCTAACCATAACTTAAACCATAACCCTAACTCTAACCCTAACCCTAACCCTAACCCTAACCCTAACCTAACGCTAAACCTAACCCTACACCTAACTCAAATCCTAAACCTAAACATAAACCTAAACCTAACCCTAAACCTAACCCTAACCCTAACACTAACCCTAACCCTAACCCTAAACCTAAACCTAACACTAAACATAACACTAACCCTAACCCTAACCCCTAAGCCTAACCCTAACACTAACCATAACCCTAATTCTAACCATAACCCTAACCCTAAACCTAACCCTAACACTAACACTAACGTATCCCTAATACCTAGCCCCGAGCCCTAACCCTAAACATAACACTAACCCCAAAACTAACCCTAAACCTAACAATAAACCTAACCCTAACCCTAAACCTATTCATCACCCTAACCATAACCATAAGTTGAAGCTTACATTAAACCTATCCCTAACACCTACCCCTAATCCTAACCCTAAACCTAACAGTAATCATAACCCTAACCCAAACCCTAACACAAACCATAACCCTGATCATAAATCTAACGCTAACCCTAACCCTAATCCTAACACTAAGAATAACATAACCATTACGTTAATCCTAATAACAACACTAACCCTAACCCTAACTCTAACCCGGAACACCAAACCCTAAAATTAACCCTAACCGTAACCCTAACCCTAACCATAACTGCAACCCTAACCTTGTCTAACCCTAAATCTAACCCTTACCTAATCTCGAACCCTTAGTCTAAACCAACCCTAATCTATAACCCTAACCTTAACACTAACCCTAACCCTAACCCTATCCATAAACCTAAATATAACACTAACCCTAAACTTACCCCTAATCCTAACCATATCCCAAACACCTAACCCCTAACACTAACCCTAACCCTAACCCTAATACCCAACTCTAACCCTAACACTATCCAGAACCCTATACCTAGCATTCACACTAACACTAACCCTAACCCTAACTCTAAACCCTAACCACTAAACCTAACACTTAATCAAACCCTAACCCTAACCCTAACTCTAACCTTAACCCTAACTCTAACCCTAACCTTCCAAACCTCATGCTAACCCTAATCCTAAACCTAAACCTAACACTAACCCTAACCCTAACCCCTAACCATAACCCTAACCCTAATCCTAACGTTATCCCTAAACTTAAACCTAACCCAAAACTTAAACTTAACACTAATCCTAAAAATAAACCTAACCCTAAACATAAAGGTATGCCTAAACCTCATCCTAATACTGAGCCTAAAACTAAACCTAACCCTAACACTAACACTAGCCCTAATCACTAACACTAACTTTAATCCTAACCCTAACCCAAACCCTAATCTGTCACGCTAACCATAACTTTATCACTAACCCTAACCGTAACACTAACACATAAACTGAACCCTAACCTAACCTGAACCTTAAACGGAACCCTAACTCTAACACTAATGCTAACCCTAAATTCTAACCCTAACCCAAACCGTAACCATAACACTAAGACTAACCCTAACCCTAAACTCTAACCCTAATCCTAACTCATACACTAACACTAACCCTAACAATAACCCAAACCCAAATCCTAACCCTAACCCTAACCCTAATGTAACACTAACCCCTAACAGTAAACTAAAACTTAGCCCTAACCTTAACCTTAACACTAACCCTAACTCAAAGCCTGAACACTAACCCTAACACTAACCCTAACGCTAAACTCTAACCCTAACCCTAATCCTAACCTTAACCCTCACTGTAACCCTAACGCTAAACTCTAACCACAATCCTAACCTTAACCCTAAGCATAAGCCTAAACTGTAACCATAACATAAACCCTACACCTAAACCTAAACCTAACCCTAACCCTAACCCTAACATGTAACCCTAACCCTGATCCTAATCTTAATCCTAAACCTAAACTTAATCCTAACCTAACCCTAAACCCGAACCTTAACCATAACCCTAACCCTGAAACTAACCCGAACACTAACCTTAGCACTAAACCTAACCCTAAAACTATCCCTAACACCTAACCCCTAGCCCTAACCCTAACCCTAACCCTAAACCTAACACTAACCTTAACACTAAGCCTAAACTTAACGCTAATCCTAAACTTAAACGTAATCATAACCCAAATCCTAACCCTAACCTGAAGCCAAACCCTAACCCTATCCCTAACACCTAACCCGTAACCCTAATGCTAAGCCTAACACTAACCCTAAGCCTACCCCTAACACTAACACTAAAACTAACCCTAACACTAACCATATCCCTAACACTTAACACCTAACCTTAACCCTAAACCTAATACCAACCCTAAACATAAACCTGAACCTAACACTAACCCTAACCCTAACCCTCAATCCAATCATAAACCTAAACCTAACTGTAACCCAAAGCCTAACATTAACCCTAATGTCTAAGCCTAAACAATAACGCAAATCCTAACTCTGACCCTAAGCCGAATCCTATTCCTAAGTCTAAACACCAAACCTAACCGAATCCTATTCCTAAGTCTAAACACCAAACCTAACCTAAACATAAACCTAAACCTAACCCTAACCCTAACCCTAACCCTAACCCTAAACCTAAACCTAAACCTAACACTAAACATAACACTAACCCTAACCCCTAAGCCTAACCCTAACACTAACCATAACCCTAATTCTAACCATAACCCTAACCTTAAATCTAACACTAACCTTAACACTAAGCCTAAACTTAACGCTAATCCTAAACTTAAACGTAATCATAACCCAAATCCTAACCCTAACCTGAAGCCAAACCCTAACCCTATCCCTAACACCTAACCCGTAACCCTAATGCTAAGCCTAACACTAACCCTAAGCCTACCCCTAACACTAACACTAAAACTAACCCTAACACTAACCATATCCCTAACACTTAACACCTAACCTTAACCCTAAACCTAATACCAACCCTAAACATAAACCTGAACCTAAACATAAACCTAAACCCTAACCCTAAACCTAACCCTAACCCTGATCCTAATAGTAACCCAAAACCTAAGCGTAATCCAAAGCCTAACATTGACCCTATCCCTAACAACTAACCCCTAAACCTAACCCTAACCTAGACTTAACACTAAACATAACCCTAACCCTAACCATAACCATAACCCTAACTCTAACACTAACGCTAATCTCTAACCATAACCCTAACCCTAAACCTAAACATAAGCATAACCCTAAACTGTAACCATAACTCTAAACCTATACCTAAACCTAACCCTAACCCAAATCCTAAACCAAACCCTAAACTTAACCTTAACCCTAACGTATCCCTAATACCTAGACCCTAGCCCTAACCCTAAACCTAACACTAACACCAACTCTAACCCTAAACTTAACGCTGACCCTAACCCTAACACTAAACCTATTCATCACCCTAACCATAACTGTAAGCTGAAGCCTGCATTAAACCTATCCCTAACACCTACACCTAACCCTAATCCTAAACCTAACAGTAGCTGTAAACCTAACACAAACCCTAACGCTAACCCTAAACCTGATCATAAACCTAACTATAAACCTAACCCTAATCCTAACCCTAAGAATAACCTAACCCTAACCTTAATACTAATAACAACCCTAACACTAACGCTGACACTAAACCAAAACCTAATGCTAACGCTAACTCTAACCCCTAATACCAAATGTTAAATCTAACCCTAACTGTAACCCCAACCCTAAACCTAGCCGTAACCCTAACACTAACCGCAATCCTAACCGTGTCTAACCCTAAACCTAACCCTTAACTGATCTTGAACCCTTAGTCTACAACAACCCTAATCCATAACCCTAACCCTAACCCTAACCCTAACCCTAACCCTAAATATATCCCTAACCCTAAACTTAACCCTAACCCTAACCATATCCCAAACACCTAACCCCTAACACTAACCCTAACCCTAACCCTAATACCCAACTCTAACCCTAACACTATGCAGAACCCTATAACTAGCGTTCACCCAAAGACTAACCCTGACACTAACCCTAACACTAACCCTAACAATAATCACTAAGCCTAAAACTAACCCTAAACCTAACATCAATCCTAACCCTATCCCTAATCCCTAACCATAACACAAACCCTAAACCCTAACCCCTGACCCTTAATCTAACCCAAATCCTAGCCTTAACACTAACCCTAACCCTAACTCTAACCCTAACCCTAACTCTAACCTTAACCTGCTAAAACTCATGCTAAGCCTAATCCTAAACCTAAACCTAACACTAACATTAATCCTAACCCTAACCCCTAGCCTTAACCCTAACCCAAATCCTAAACCTATTTCTAACCAGAAACCTAACCTGAACACTATCCCTAACACTAACCCTAAAAATAAATCTAACCCTAATCATAAACCTATGCCTAAACCTCATCCTAATACTGAGCCTAACACTAAACCTAACCCTAACCCTAACACTAGCCCTAATCACTAACCCTGACCCAAACACTAACCCTAATTCGTCACCTTAACCGTAACCTTTATCACTAAACCTAACCGTAACACTAAACCCCTAAACTGAACCCTAACTTAACCCTAACCTTAAACAGAACCCTAATCCTAACACTAATGTTAACCCTAAACTCTAACCCTAAGCCTAACCCTAATCATAACCCTAACACTAACCCTAACCCTAAACTCTAACCCTAATCCTAACTCTAACCCTAACACTAAAACTAACAATAACCCAAACCCAAATCCTAACCCTGACCCTAACATAACATTAACCCCTAACACTAACCGTAACCCTTAGCCCTAACCTTAACCACAATGCTAACCCTAACCCTAAGCCCGAACACTAGCCCTAATGCTAAACTCTAACCAAAACTCTAATCCTAACCTTAGCCCTAATTCTAACACTAACGCTAAACTTCAACCATTACCCTAACCATAACTCTAACACTAACCCTAACACTAAAACTAACCCTAACCCTATACCTAGCATTCACCCTAACACTAACCCTAAACCTAACCCTAACCCTAACCCTAACCCTAACCCTAACCATAATCCTTAACCCTAACACTAACACTAACCCTAACATTAATCCTAAATCTATCCCTAATTCCTAACCCTAACTCTAACCCTAAATCCTAACCTCTAACCCTAACACTTAATCTAACCCAAACCCTAACCCTAACACTAACCCTAACCCTAACTCTAACCTTAACCTTCTAAACCTCACGCCAACCCTAATTCTAAACCTATACCTAACACTAACCCTAAGCCTAAACTAACCCCTAAACATAACCCTAACCCTAATCTTAACCCTATCCGTAACCCTAAACCTAACCTTAAACATATCCCTAACACTAACCATAACAATAAAGCTAAAATTAACCATAAACCTATGCCTAAGCCTCATTCTAATACTAAGCCTAACACCAAACCTAACACTAAACCTAACACTAGCCCTAATCCAAACACTAACCCTAATCCTAACCATAACCCAAACACTAACCCTATTCCATCACCCTAACCGTAACCATAACTCTAAACATAACCCTAACCCTAACCATAATCCCTAACCCTAACACTATCCCTAACCATAATATTAATCATAACCCTATCCCTAAATCCTAATCCTAACCCTAACCCTAAATCCTAACCTCAAACCCTAACCCATAATCTAACACAAACCCTAACCCTAACACTAAACCTAACTCTAAACCTAACTTTCTAAACCTCACGCTAAACCTAATCCTAAACCTAAGCCTAACACTAACCATAAGCCTAAAGCTAACCCCTAACCATAACCCTAACCATAATCCTAACCCTATGTGTAACCCTAACCCTAATCCTAAAACTCTCCCTAACACTAACTCTAACAATAAAGCTAAAATTAACCATAAATCTATGCATAAAAATCACACTAATACTCAGCCTATCACTAACACTAGCCCTAACCCTAACACTAATCCTAATCCCTAGCACTAACCCTAACCCTAACCCAACCCTAACCAAAACACTAACCCTAATCCGTCACCCTAACTGTAACCTTTATCATAATGCTAACCCTAACCGTAACACTAACCCATAAACCAAACACTAACCTTACCCTAACCTTAAATGGAACCCTAAACCTAACATTAATGCCAACACTAAATTCTAACCCCAACCCTAATCATTACCTAGAGCCTAACACTAACCCTAACCCAAACTCTAACCCTTATCCTAATACTAACCCTAACACTAATCCTAACCCAAATCCTAACACTACCCTAACCCTAACACTAACCCTAACATAACACTAACCCCTAACACTAACCCTAACCCTTAGCCCTAACCTTAACCTTAACGCTAATCCTAAACCTAAGCCCGAACACTAACCCTAACACTAACCCTATCGCTAACAACTAACCCTAACCCTAACCTTAACCCTAACACTAACCCTAACGCTAAACTCTAACAATAACCCTAACCCTAACCATAAACATAACCATAAACATAAGCCTAAACTGTAACCATAACAAAAACCCTATCCCTAAACCTAAACCTAAACCTAACCCTAACCCTAACATCTAACCATAACCCTGAACCTAATCCTAATCCTAAACCTAACGATAATCTTAACCCTAACCCTAAACCCGAAACCTAACAATAACCCTAACCCTGAAACTAACACTAACACTAACCTTAACCCTAAACCTAACCCTAACACTGTCCCTAACACCTAACACCTAGCCCTAACCCAAATCCTAAACCTAAACCTAACACTAACCTTAACACTAAGCCTAAACTTAACGCTAACCAAAACCCTAAACTTAAACCTAATCATAACTAAAATCCTAACCGTAACCCAAAGCCTAACCCTAACCCTATCCCTAACACCTAACCCCTAACACTAACGCTAAGCCTAACACTAACCCTAAGCCTAACCCTAACCCTAACACTAAAACTAACCCTAACACTAACCATATCCCTAACACCAAACCTCTAACCCTAACCCTAAACCTAATATCAACCCTAAACATAAACCTGAACCTAACACTAACCCTAACCCTAACGCTGAATCCAATCATAACCCTAACCCTAAACCTAACCCGAACCCTAACCTTAACCTTATCCCTAACATCAAAGCCCTAACAATAACACAAATCCTAACTGTAACCCTAAGCCTAATCCTATCCCTAAGTCTAAACACTAACCCTAACCATTAAACCTTAACTCTAACCCTAACCCTAAACCTAAACCTAATAGTAACCCTAAACCTAAGCATAATCCGAAGCCCAAACCTGACCCTATCCCTAACACCTAACCCCTAAACCTAACCCTAACCTAGACTTAACAGTAAACATAACCCTAAACCTAACTCTAAACCTAACCCTAACCCTAACACTAACTCTAAACTGTAACCATAACCCTAACCCCAACCCTAACCCTAACAATAACCCTAAACTGTAACCATAACACTAAACCTATCCCTAAACCTAACCCTAACCCTAACACTAACCCTAACCCAAATCATGAACCAAACCCTAAACCTAACCCTAAACCTAACGTATACCTAATACCTAGCCTCTAGGCTTAACCCTAAACCTAATATTAACCCCAACACTAACCCTAAAACTAACGCTCACCCTAAACCTAACGCTAAACATATTCATGACCCTAACTGTAACCGTAAGCTGAACTGTGCATTAAACCTATCACTAACACCTACCCCTAACCCTAATCCTAAACCTAACAGTAACCCTAACGCTAAACCTAACCCAGATCATAAACCTAAAGCTAACCCTAACCCTAATCCTAACGCTAAGAATAAATTAACCCTAACCTTAATCCTAATAACAACCCTAAACCTAACCCTAACACTAAACCAAAACCTAACCCCAACACTATCTCTAACATCTAAGACCAAACCCTAAATCTAACACTAACTGTAACCCTAACCCTAACCATAAACCTAACACTAACCCTAACCCTAACCGCAACTCTAACCTTGTCTAACCCTAAACCTAACACTTTCCGGATCTCCAAACCTTAGTCTAACCCAACCCTAATCCATAACCATAACCCTAACACTAACCCAAACCCTAACCCTATCCGTAAACCTAAATATAACCCTAACCCTAACCTTAACCCTAACCCTAACCATATCCCAAACACCTAACCCCTAACACTAACCATAACCCTAACCATAATACCCAACTCTAACCCTAACACTATCCCGAAACCTATACCTAGCATTCACCCTAACACTAATCCTAACCCTAACTCTAAACCCTAACCACTAAACCTAACACTTAATCAAACCCTAACCCTAAACTAACTCTAACCCTAAACTTCTAAACCTCACACTAACCCTAATCATAATCCTAAACCTAAACCTAACAATAACCCTAATCCTAACCCTAACCCCTAGCCAAAACCCTAACCCTAAACCTAAACCTATCCATAACCAGAAACCTAACCCTAACCCTATCCCTAACATTAACCCTAACAATAAACCTAACCCTAACCGTAAGCCTATGCCTAAACCTCATCCTAATACTGAGCCTAACACTAAACCTAAGACTAACCCTAACACCAGCCCTAATCCTTAACACTAACCCTATTCCTAACCCTAACCCAAACACTAACCCTATTCTGTCACCCTAACCGTAACCTTTATCACTAAACCTAACCGTAACACTAACCCCTAAACTGAACCCTAACATAAACCTAACATTAAACGGAATGCTAACCCTAACACTAATGCTAACTCTAAATTCTAACCCTAACCCTAACCCTAACCCTAACCCTAACACTAACCCTAACCCTAAATACTAATCCTAATCCTAAATCGTACCCTAACACTAACCCTAACAAAAACCCAAACCCAAATCCTAACCCAAACCCTAACCCTAACCCTAACGTAACACTAACCCCTAACACTAACCCTAAACCTTAGCCCTAACTTTAACCATAACGCTAACCTAACCCTAAGCCCGAACACTAACCCTAACACTAACCTCTAATGCTAACCCTAAACTTAACCCTAACTCTAACACTAACGCTAAACTCTAACCATAACCCTAAACATAAGCCTAATCTCTAACCATAACACTAACCCTATCCCTAAACCTAACCCTAACATCTGACCCTATCCCTGATTCTAAACCTAAACCTAAACCTAACCGTAATCCTAAACCTAACCCTAAACCAGAACCCCAACCATAACCCTAACCCTGAAACTAACGGTACCACTAATCTTAGCACTAAACCTAACCCTAACCCTATCGCTAACACCTAACTCCTAGCCCTAAACCTAACCCTAAACCTAAACCTGACACTAACCCTAACACTAAGCCTAAAATTAACGCTAAACCTAAACCTAAACTTAAACCTAATCATAACCCAAATCCTAACTGTAACCCGAAGCCTAACCCTAACCCTATCCCTAACACCTAACCCCTAACACTAACGCTAAGCCTAACACTAACCCTAAGCCTACCCATAACACTAACACTAAAACTAACCCAACACTAAGCATATCCCTAACACATAACCCCTAACTATAACCCTAAACCTAATACAAACCCTAAACATAAACCTGAACCTAACACTAACCCTAACCCTAACCCTGAATCCAATCATAACCCTACTACTAACCGTAACCCCAAGCCTAACCTTAACCATATCCCTAACATCTAAGCCCTAACAATAATGCAAATCCTAACTCTAACCCTAAGCCTAATCCTATCCGTATGTATAAACACTAACCCTAACCATAACCATTAAACCCTAACCCTAAATCTAACCCTAATCCAAAACCTAATAGTAACCCTAAACCTAAGCGTAATCTGAAGCCTAACCCTGACCCTATCCCTAACACCTAACCCCTAAACCTAACCCTAACCTAGACTTAACACGAAACATAATCCTAACCCTAACCCCAACCCTAACTCTAACCCTAAAGCTAACTTCTAACCTTAACCCTAACCCTAACCCTAACACTAACCCTAACCATAACCATAACCCAAAACTGTAAACATAACATTAACCCTATCCATAAACCTAACCCTAACCCAAATCCTAAACCTAACCCTAAACCTAACCCTAATCCTAAACGTATCCCTAATACCTAGACCCTAGCCCTAACCATAAACCTAACACAAACCCCAAACCTAACCCTAAACCCAACACTGACCCTAACCCTAACCCTAAACCTATTCATAACCCTAACCATAACCATAAGCTGAAGCCTACACTAAACCTATCGCTAACACATAACCCCTAACCCAAATCCTAAACCTAACAAACCCTAACCCTAACCCTTAATCCTAATAACAACCCTAATCCTAACCCTGACCCAAAACCAAACCCTAACCCTAACGCTAACCATAACCCTTAATCCTAATAACAACCCTAATTCTAATCCTAACCTTAAACCAAACCCTTACCCTAAGTCTAACTCTAAACCCTAAAACCAAACCCCAAATCTTACCCTAACCGCAATCCTAACCTAACCCTAATCCCAACCCTAACCTTGTCTAACCCTATCCCTACACCTTAACGGACCACGAACCCTAAGCCTAACCCAACCCTAATCCATAACCCTAAACCTAACAGTAACCCTAACCCTATCCGTAAACCTAAAAGTAACCCTAAACCTAACCTTAACCCTAACCAAAACCGTATCCCAAACACCTAACCCCTAACACTAAACTAACCCTAACCCTAAACCTAAACCTATCCCTAACATTAACTCTAACAATAAACCTAACCCTAACCATAAACCTATGCATAAACCTCATCCTAATACTGAGCCTAACATGAACCCTAGCCCTAACCCTAACACTAACCCTAATGCCTAGCAATAACCCTAACCCTTACCCTAACCCTAACCCAAACACTAACCCTAATCCATCACCCTAACCATAACCTTTATCATAACGCTAACCCTAACCATAACACTAACACCTAAACCAAACCCTAACCTAACCTTAACCTTAAACGGAACACTAACACTAACACTAATGCTAAACCTAAATTCTACCCCAACCCTAATCATTACCATAACCCTAACACTAATGCTAACCCAAACTCTAACTCTAATCCTACCCCTAACCCTAACACTAACCCTAACCCAAATCCTAACCCTAACCCTAACCCAAACCCTAATGTAACACTAAACCCTAAAACTAACGCTAACCCTTAACGTAACCCTATCCATATATCTATCCCTAACCATTTGCCCAACACTAACCCTAACAATAACGCAAACACTAACCACTAATCCTAACCCTAACACTAACCCTAACCTTAAACCTAACTCTAACCCTAACGCTAACATCTAACAATAACCCTAACCCTAACCCTAACCCTAACCCTAACCCTAAACATAACCCTAAACTGTAACCGTTACACTAACCCTGTCACTAAACCTAACCCTAACCCTAACCCTAACTTTTAACCCTAAGCCAAATCCTAATCCTAAACCTAAAGCTAACTTTAATCCTAACCCTAAAAGTTAACCCTAACCCTAACCATAACCCCAACCCGAAACTAACCCTAACACTAACCTTAACCCTAAACCTATGCCTAAAACCTAACCTCTAATCTTAACCCTAACCCTAAACCTATCACTAACCCTAACAGTAAGCCTAAAATTAATGTTAACCCTAAACCTAAAATTAAACCAAATCATAACCAAAATCCTAACCGCAACCCGAAGCCTAATCCTAATAATATCCCTAACACCTAACACCTAACCCTAATGCTAAGCCTAACACTAACCCTAAGCATAACCCTAACACTAACACTAAAGCTAACCCTAACATTAACCGTATCCCTAAAACCTAACCCCTAACCCTAAACCTAATACTAACCCTAACTCTAAACCTGAACCTAACACTAACCCTTACCCTAACCCTGATTCTAATCATAACCATAACCCTAAATATAAGCCTAAGAATAACCTCAAACCTATCCCTAACATCTAAGCCCTAACAATAACACAAAACCTAATTTTAACCCTAAGCCTAACCCTATCCCTAAGTCTAAACACCAACCATAACCATTAAACCCTAACCCTAAACCTAACCCTAACTCTAACCTTATACCTAACCCTAACCCTGAACCTAAGAGTAACCCTAAACCTAAGCCTAATCCGAAGCCTAACCCTGACCCTATCCCTAACACCAAACCCATAAACCTGACCCTAACCTAGACTTAACACTAACCGTAACCCTAACGCTAACCCTAACCATACCAAAACCCTAACTCGAACCCTAACGCTAAGCTCTAAACATAACCCTAACACTAACCCTAACCATAACCATAACCCTAAACTGTAACCATAACACTAACCCTATCGCTAAACCTAACCCTAACCCTAACCTTAACCCTAACCCTAACTCTAACCGAAATCCTAAACCTAACCCGAAAACTAAAACTAAGCCTAAGGCTAAGCCTAACCCTAACCCTAACACTATTCCTAACCTCGAACTCTAACCCTAACACTAAACATTACCCTAACACTAACCCTAAACCAAACCCTAAAGCCTAAAACTAACCCTAACCCTAATCCTAACCCTAAACTTAATCATAACCCTAAACCTAACCATAACGCGAAGCCTAACCTGAACCCTATCCCTAACAACTAAGCTCTAACCATAACCCTAAAACGAACTCTATCCCTAAGCCTTATCCTAACCCTAACTCTAAACTCTAACCCGAATCCTAAACCTAACCCTAACCCTAACCCTATGTTTAAACCTAACCCTAAACCTAAAGATAAGCCTAACACGAAACCTAATCCTAACCACTAACCCTAACACTCAACCTAACCCTAACCCTAAACCTAACCCTAATCCGTGCACTACCCCTAATCCTAACACTAACTTTAAACCTAACCGTAAATTTAACCGTATCCCTAACGCTAACCGTAACCCTAACACTAACCATAACCCTAACTTCTAACCCTAATCCTAACCCTTCTGCTATCCTTAACTCTAAACCTAAACGTAACCCTAACACCAAACCTAACCCTAAAGCTAAGCTCTAACCTAACCCTAACCCTAATCCTAACCCTAACACTATCTTTAACTATATTCCTAGCCCTAACCATAACCCTAATCTGAAACCTAACCATATCCCTAACCCTAACACTAAAAATAATCCTAACCCTAAAACTAACCCTAACAGTAACCCTAACTTCAACCCCTAACCCTAACCCTAACCGTAAACCTAACCCCCTCACCCTAACCCTAAGCCTATCCTCAACCCTAAACCTAACCCTAACCCTATCAGTAACACTAACCCTAACAATAAACCTAACCCTAACCCTAAACCTATCCCTAACCCTAATCCTAATACTGAGCCTAACACTAACACTATCCATAAACCTAACCCAAATACCTAACACCAAACATAACCCTAACCCTAACCCGAACACAAACCCTAATCCATATCCCTAACCTTAAGCCTTACCATACCCCTAATCCTAACCGTAAAACTAGCCCCTAACCCTAACACTAACCCTAACACTAAACTTATCCCTAAGGCCTAACCCTAACCCTAACACTGACACTAACCATAACTATAACCCTTAATGTAACCCGAACCCTAACCATAACCCAAACCCTAACCCAAAACATATCCTTAACACCTAACCGCTAACCGTAATCCAAATGCTAACACTAACTCTAACTGTAATCCTAACTCTAAGAGGAACCCTAATGCTAACACTAAACCAAATTGTAACCCGAACCCTAATCGTAATCCGAAGCCTAACCCTGATGCTATCCCAGCACCTATCCCCTAAATAAAACCCTAACCTAATCCTACCCCTAACATTAACACTGACACTAACACTAATGCTAACTCTCACCCTAACATCTAACACTAACCCCTAACCCTAACCATAACCATAACCCTAAACTTCACCTTTACCCTAACCCTAACCTTAACCCTAAACCTAACCATAACCCTAACCCTAACTCTAACCCTAACCTTAACCCTAACCGTAACCCTAAAACTAAGACGCATCCTAACACTAACCCTAACCCTAATCCTAAAGGTAACACTAACCCTAAACCTAAACCTAACACTAAACCTAATGCTAGCCCTAACCCCAATCCTAAATCTAACCCTAACCCAAATCCTAAACATAAGCCTAAACCTAAACCTAACCCTAACCATAACCATAAACTTAACCCCTAAACTTAACCCTCATCTTCACCCTAACCCTAACCCTAAACATAATGCCTAACCTAACCATAACCCTAACCTAACCCTAACCCTAGCACTAACCATAAACCTAACCATAGCCATAACCATAACACCAATCTTAACCCTAACCCTAACCCTAACCCTTGACATATCCCTAAACCTAACCATAACTGTAACGCTAACCCTAGCACTAAACCTTAAGCTAACCTCTAAACCTAATCCTAACACTAAGCCTAACCCTAAACCTAAACCTGAGCCTACCCATAACCCTAACTATAACGCTAACAATAACCCCTAATTCTAACACTAACCTAACACTAACACTAACCATAAACTTATCACTAACATCCAACCGCTAACCTAACCCTAACACTAACCATAAACTTACCACTAACACCTAACCCCTAACCCTAAACATAACCCTAGCACTAACCCTAACGCTAATCCCTAAATCAGCCCTAACCCTAAAACTAACACTATCCCTAATCATATACCTAGCCCTAACCGTAACCCTAACCCTAATCCTAACCCTAAACCTAACCTTAACCATAACCCTAACCCTAATCACTAACACTAAAACTAACTCTAACCCTAACCCTAATCACTAACACTAAAACTAACTCTAACCCTAACCCTAACCCTATCCTTAACCCTAAACCTAACTGTAACCCTATCTGTAACCCTAATCCTAACAATAAACCTAACCCTAAAACTAAACCTATCCCTAACCCTAATCCTAATACTGAGCCTAACACTAACGCTATCCATAACTCTAAACCAAATCCCTAACCCTCACCAGAACATTAACCCTAATCCGTATCCCTAACATTAAGCCTCACCATAACCCTAACCATAACCATAAAACTAGCACCTAAACCTAACCCTAACCCTAAACCTAAACCTATCCCTAACACTAACACTAACTGTAACACTTAATGTAACCCTCCCCTTAAACGTAACCCTAACCATAAACCTAAACATATCCTTAACACATAACCCCTATGCCTAACCCAAATGCTAACACTAATCCTAACCGTAATCCTAACCATAACCATAACCCTAACCCTAACCCTCTAACCATAACCATAACCGTAACACTAACCATATCCAGAATTCCTAACACTAAAACTAACCCTTACACTAACCCTAACTGTAACCCTAAACATAACCCTAAACCTAACCGTAACCCTCAACATAACTCTAACCATATCCTTAACACTTAACACCTAACCCTAACCCAAACCCTAAACCTAACCCTAACCCTAACTCCAAAAATAATCGTAACTGGAAATCTAACAGTAATCTGAAGCCTAAACCTGAGCCTAGCCCTAACACCTAAACCCTAAGCCTAACCCTAACCTAACCATAACACTAACCGTAATCCAAACCCTAAAACTACCACTAACCCAAACCTCTAAACCTAACCCTAACCATAACCCTAACAATAACCTTACCCCTAAACTCTACCCCTACCCCTAACCCTAACCCTAACATCTAACTCTAACCCCTAACCCTAATCATAACCCTAACCCAAAAGCTAAGCGTAAACATAATCCTAATGCTAATCTTAACCCTAACCCTAACCCTAAACCAACCCTAAGCCTAACACTATCCGTAAACTAACCCTAAAACTAACACTAACCCTAATCCCTAACCCTTATGATAAGCGTAACCGGAACCCAAACCCTAATAGCTAACCCTAACCCTAACCCTAAAACTAACACTAATCCCTACCCTAAACCTAACCCTAACCCTAAACCTAACACTAACCATAACCTTAACCGTAACATTAACCCTAACTGTAACCCTAACCCTATTCGTCACCCTAACCTCTAACCATTATCCTAAACCTTCCCCTATCCCTAAACCTACCCTAAAAGTAACCCTACCTCCAACTCTAATACTAAAGCTAACTTCTAACACTAACACTAACCCTAACCCTAAAACTATCCCTAACTGTAATCCTAGCCCTAACCATAACCCTAACCCTAAAACTAACCATAAGCCTAACCCTAATCCTAACCCTAAATGTAACCCTAAACATAACCTTAACTCTAACCCCTAATCCAAATCTTAACCCTAACACTTACCCATAACCCTAAACCTAACACTATCCTTAACTGTAAACCTAAACCTAACCCTATCCGTAAGCCTAACAATAAAAATAAACCAACCCTAACACTAAACCTATCCCTAACCCTAATCCTAATGCTGAGCCTAACACTAATGCTATCCGTAAACCTAACCCTAACCATAACCAAACACTAACCCTAATCCAAAACTTAAGCCTTACCATAACCGTAACCCTAACGGTAAACCCAGCCTCTAACACTAACCCTAACACTAACACTAACCCTATCCCTAATCCCTAACCCTAACCCTAACACTAACACTAAGCCTAATTGTAAGCCTTAATGTAACCATAACCCTAACCGTAACACTAAACATAAACCTAAACATATCCTTAACACCTAACCCTTAACCCTAACCCAAATGCTAACACTAACACTAACCTTAATCCTAACCTTAACCCTAACCCAAACTCTACCTAATCGTAAGCCGAACCCTTATCATAATATGAAGCCTAACAGTGAACCTATCCCTAACCCTACACCTAAATTTAACCCTAAACTAACCCTAAACCTAACGGTAACACTAACCCTAACCCTAACCCGAACCTCTAAAAGTTAACCCTAACCCTAAACCTAACCCTATCCCTAAACCTAACCATAAACTTAAGCCTAACTCTAACACTATCACTATCCCTAAAACTAAGTCTAACCCTAACCCTAAACCTAACCAAAACTGTAACACTAGCCGTAAATCTAACCCTAACCCTAAAAATAAGCCAAACCCTAACCCTCACCCTAAGCCTAAACCTAACACTAACCCTAACCATAAACCTGAACCGAATACTAAACCTAAATCTAACCCTTAACTAAATCATAACCATAACTCTAACCATAACCCGTAGCCTAACCTTAACCCTATCCCTATTATATAAACAGAACAATAAACCTAACTCTAACCCTAAGCCTAGTCCTAAACCTAACTCTAAATTTAACCCGAACCCTAACCATAAAAGCCTAACCCTAACCCAAACCCTACCCTAACCCTAGCCCTAACCCTAACAGTAACCTAACCCTAACCCTAATTCTAACCCTAACACTAAATAAACCATAACGCTAAGCCTAAACTTAAACCTAACCATAACGCTAAACCTAACCCAAACCCCTAACACCTAACCCTAAAACTAACCCTAAACTTATCCCTAACACCTAACCCATAACCCTAAACTTAAACCTAACCCAAACCCTAACCCTAATCCCTAACCCTAACCCTATCACTCACTCTAACCCTATCCCTAATCCCTAACCCTAAACCTAACCCTAACCCGAACCTAAATCCTGAAACCCTAAGCCTAAACCTAAACCAAACCCTAACCCAAAGACTTACCCTACCTCTAAACCTAACCCTAACCATAAAACTAACCGTAACTCTAACACTATCCTTCTAACACTAACCCTAACACTAATTCTCACCCTAACCATAATCCTAAACCTAACACTAACCCTAACCCTAACCTTAACTGTAACCCTAATCCTAACCCCTACACTAACACTAACCCTATCCCTAACCCCTAAACCTAACCTAACCCTAACCCTAACACTAACACTAAACCTAATTGTAACCCAAACCCTAATCATCAACCGAAGCTTAACCCAGTCCATATCCCTAACCCCTAACCCATAAACCAAACCTTAACCTACCCCTACCCCTATCCCTAACCATAACCCCAAACCTAACAACAACCCTAACACTAAGATCTAACCCTAACCCTAAGCCTAACATTAAAACTAACCCTAACCCTTTAACCCAAAACCTAACACTAACCCTAACAGTTATCCCTAAACTGAAACCTAACCTTAAGCCTAACCATAAACCTAACAATAAACACTAACCCTAACCCCTACCCTAATAACTAATCCTAACCCTAAACCTAAACATAAACTTAACTCTAACCCTAAACTTAACCTATAAAGCTAACCGTAAACCTAACCTTAAATATAAACCTAAACCTTACCCTAACCCTAACACAAAACATAACCCTAAACACTAACCATAACACTAAACCTAAACCCAACACTAAACTTAACCCTAGCCATAACCCTAACCCTATGAGTAACGCCAAACCCCTAACCCTAACCCTATAACTATCACTAACCCTAACCCTAACCCTAACCCTAACTCTAACCCTAACCCTAAACGTAATCCTAACCCTATTCCTAACCTTAAACGTAATGCTAAACCTACACGTGACCCTAATCCTAACACTAAAACTAGCCCTAACACTATTCCTAAACCCATCCCTAGCCCTAAAACTAACCCTAACCCTAACCCTAACCCTAACTCTAACTCTAGCCCTAATCCCTAAACCTAACTCTAACTCTAACCCTAACCCTAATCGTTATTCGTAACACTAAACATAACGCTTACCCTAACGCTAAACCTAAGCCTAAACTAACACCAAAATTAACCCTAACCCAAAACTAACTAAAACTAACCCTAAATTTAACCCTAACTCTAACCCTAACCTCTAACTCTGACCTAACATTAACCCTAACCCTAAATTTAACACTAATACTCACCTCTAACCTTAACCATAACCCTAACACTAAAACTAACACTAACCCTATAATCCTAAGCCTAAGACTAAGTCTAAACCTAACCATAACCTCTAACCCTAAACCTAACCCTAACCCTAAACAGAACCATAACCTCTAACCCTAAACCTAAACCTAACCCTAACCATAACCCTAATACTAACACTTACACTAACCTCTAACTCTAACCTAAACCTAACCTCACGATAAACCTAACCCAAACCTATACTTAACTCTAAACCTAACCCTAACACTAACCCAAACACTAACCTCTAACCCTAACCCTAAACATAACCTTAACCATAAACTTAAATTTTAACACTAACCCTAACAAATAACCATAACAGTAAACCTAACCCTAAACCTAAACATAACACTAACTCTAACCCTAACCCTAACCCCAACACTAACCTTAACACTAACCCTAACCCTAACACTAAACTCTAAAGGTAAACCTAACCCTAACAATAACACTAGCCCTAACACTAAACTTACCCTGTAACACTAATCCTAAATTTTAACATATACCTAACTCTATCACTAACCCTAACAATAAACCTAACCCTAACACTAAACCTATGCTCTAACCCTAATCCTAACTCTTACCCTATCCCTAACCCTAACGCTAAACCTAAACCTAAACATAAACCTAACCCTAACCCTAACACTAATCATAAACACTAACCCTAACCTTAACCCTAACACTAACCCTAACTCTAAACTTAACCCTAACACTAAAACTCTAACACTAACACTAACCTCAACCCTAATCCTAAACCTAAACCTAACTCTAATCCTAACACTAAGACTAAAAGTAACCCTAACACTAACACTAAACTGTAACCCCAACCCTAACCCTAAACCTAAACCTAAACCTAAACATAACCCTAACCTGAACTTCTAACACTAACCCTAACACTAAACCTGAGCATTAACCTTAACCCTAACAGTAACCCTAAACTCTAAGCCTAACCCTAACCCTAACCCTAAACCTAACCTAAACACTAAACCTAACCTAACACTAGCATCTAACCAGAAGTCTAACCCTAACCCTACCCTAACACTAACACTAAACATAAACTCAAATGTAACTCTAATACGAACACTAACCTAACCCTAAACCTAACCCTAACACTAACACTAAACCCTAAGCATTACCCTAACTCTAACCATAGCCCTAAACCTTACCCCTAATCCTAACCTTAACGCTAAGCCCTCAACCCAACCATAACCCTAACCTTAAGCATTAATCCTAACACTAAAACGAACACTAACCCTAAAGTCTAACCCTAACCCTAACCCTAAGCCTAACCCTAATCCTATAAACCTAAGCCTAAGTCTAATCCTAACCCTAACCCTAACCCTAACCCTAACCCTAAGCCCTAACCCTAACACTAAAACTAACCCTAACCCTAAACTCTAACCCTAACCCTAACCCTAAGCCTAACCCTAATCCTATAAACCTAAGCCTAAGCCTAACCCTAACCCTAAACGTAACCCTAACCATAACCATAACCTCTAATCCAAACCCTAACATTAACCCTAACCCTAACACTAAACTCGAACTCAAACACTAAACCTAATCCTAAGCCTAAACCAAACCCAAACCTAAACCAAACCCTACACCTAACCCTAACCCTAGTGGTAACCCTATAATCTTAAGCATAAATCTAAACATAAACCTAAAACTAACCCTAACCCTAAACCTAACGCTAACTCTTACCTTAGCCATAAGTCTAACATCTAACCCTAACACTAATCCAAACCCGAACACTAACCATAACGCTAACCCTAAACCTAAACCTAACCTCTTACCTTAAACCTATCCCTAACCAAAAAAGTAACACTAACACTAACACTAAACCCTAACCATTAACCTAACCATAACCCTCACCATAACCCTAACTCTAATCCTAAACTCTAACCCTCACCGAACACTAACCCTAACTGTAACCAAAACATTAACCTGTAACCCTAACTCTAACCCTAACAGTAAACCTAAGCCTAACCCTATATTCCTAAGCCTAAGACCAAGCCTAAGCCTAACACTAAACCTAACCCTAACCCTAACCCAAACCCTAACCCTAACCATAACCATAACCATAACCACTAACCCTAAACCTAACCCTAACCTAACCCTAATCCTAACCCTTACACTAACCTCCAACTCTAATCCTATACCTAACCCTAACTCTAAACCTAACCCAAATCTAAGCCTAACTCAAAACCTAACCCTAACCCTAAACCTAACACTAAACCTAACCCAAAATTTAACTCTTTATCCTAACCCTAACCTTAAATCTAACTCTAACACTAATCGTAATCCATAACCTTAACCCTAACCATAAGCCTAACCTTTAACCCTAAGACTAATCCGAACCCAAACACTAAACATCACCATAACCATAACCCTAACCCTATCTTCTAACCCAAAAACTAACCCTAACCCTAACACTGTAACCCTAACACTAACCCTTACAATAACCCTAAACCCTAACACCAAAACCTAATCTTAACCCTAACATTAACCCTAAAACTAACCCTAACCCAAATCCTAACACTAATCCTAACCCTAACCCTAACTCTAACCCTAACCCTAAAACTATCCCTAACCCTAAAACTATCCCTAACCCTAACCTAACCCTAAACTCACCCTAACACTAACCCTAATACAAGCCAAACTTCTAACCCTCAGCGTAACCCTAACCCTAAACCTCAAACTAAACCTAACCCTTAACATAACCCTAAAGCTAACTTCTAAACTTAACCCTAACCCTAAACCTAAGCTTCAACCCTAAACCTAACATTAACACTAACACTAAACACTAACCCTATCCCTAACACTCTCCCTAATGCTAACCCTAACCCTTACCAGTAGCCATAACACTAAACCTAACCCTAAACCTAAAAATAAACCTAACTCAAACCGTAACACTAACCCCAACACTAATCTTAACACTAAGCCTAACCCTAAACTCTAACCCTAACCGTAACTCTAACATTAAACTCTTACCGTAACCCTAACCCTAACCCTAAACCTAACCCTAACCCACAATTCTAATCCTAACCTTAACCCTAAACCTGAGCATTAACCTTAGCCCTAACCCTAACTCTAACCTCTAAGCCTAACCCTAACCCTAACCCTAATGCTAAGCTTAACCCTAAGCCTAACGCTAACATTGAACCATAACCCTAACTATAAAACTACCCTAACACTAACACTAACCCTAAACACAAATTTAACTTTAACGTTAACCCTAACCCTAACCATAAGACTAACACTAACCCCAAACATTACCCTAACCCTAAACGTAACCCTAACCTTAACCCCTAAACCTAACTCTAACGCTAAGCCCTAAACCAAACCCCAACCCTAAAATAACCCTAAACCTAAGCCTAACCCTAATACTATAATCCTAAGCCTAAGCCTAATCTAACCCTAACCATAACCCTAAACGTAACCCTAAACATAAGCTCTAACCCTAACACTAACCTTAACCGTAACCCTAACTTTATAACATAACCCTAACCTTAATGCTGTAATCCTATCCTCACCCTAACCCTAAGCCTAAACATAACCCAAACCCTGAACTAGAACCGTAACCCTAACCCAAACCCTAACACTAACACGAATTTCAAACCCTAACACTAGACCTAACCTTAAACCTAAACTTAACTTTTAACAACAACACTAACTTTAAACCTAACCCTAACCAGTAAGTATAACACTAACCCTAACCATAAACCTAACAATAACCCTAACTCTAGACCTAACCTAACCACAACACTAACTTTAACTCTAACCCTAACCCTAACACTAAACTCTAATCCTAACAATAAAACTAACCCTAACACTAAACATACCCTGTAACCCTAATCCCAAATCTTACCCTATCCCTAACTCTAACCCTAACCCTACAAATAACCCTAACCCTAACACTAAACCTACGCTCTAACCCTAATCCTAACACTTACCCTATCCCTAACCCTAACCCTAACCCTAAACCTAAATCTACTCTATCCCTAACCCTAACCCAAACCCTAACCCTAAAGCCTAACCCTAACCCTAAATCCTAAACCTAACCCTAACCCAAACACTAACCCTAACCCTAAGCCTAATCCATAACCCTAACCCTAACCATAAGCCTAACAACTAACCCTAACACTAATCAGAACCCGAACACTAACCATAACGCGAACCCTAAACCTAATCCTAACCTCTTACCCTAAACCTATCCCTAACCCTAAACCTAATACTAGCACTAACCTGTAACCATTACCTTAAACCTAACCCTAAACATAACCTTAACACTAACCCTACCCTCTAACCCTAACACTAACTGTAACCCAAAATTAACCTCTAACCCAAACCCTAACCTTAACCCTAAACTTAACACTAACCCTATAATCCTAAACCTAAGCGTAACCCTAACACTAACCGAACCCTAACCGTAACACTAACCATAACCCAAACTTAACCTCTCACCCAAACCCTAACATTAACCCTAAACTTAACCCTAACTCTATAATCCTAAGCCTAAGCCTAAGCTTAAGCCTAAACCTAACCTTAACCTAACCCTAACACTAACCATAACCTGTAACCCCAAACCTAACCCTAACCCAAACCCCAATCTAAAACTTACACTAACCTCTAACACTAACCCTATACCTAACCCTAACCCTAAACCTAACCCAAACCTAAGCCTAACTTAAAACCTAACACTAATGCTAAACCTAACCCTAAACCTACCACTAACACAAAACCTAACCCTATATCCTAACCCTAAAACTAACCCTAACACTAATCCATAATCGTAACCCTAACCATAAGCCTAACCTCTAACCCTAACACTAATCCGAACCCAAACACTAACCATAATGATAACGCTAACCCTAACCCTAACCTCTAACCCTAAACTTAATCCTAACACTCTAATCCTAAGCCTAAACCTAACCCTAACAATAACCCTAACCCTAACTCCTAATGCCAAACCCTAATATTAACCTTAACAGTAGCCCTAAAACTAAACCAAACCCTAAGCCATACCTAAACCTAATCCTAAAACTAACCCTAACTCTAAACCTAAACCTAACACTAACAACTAACCCTAAACTTAATTAGAACCCTAACCCTAAACCTAACCCTAACCCTATTCCTAAGCATAACCCTGATCCTAACCCTAACACTAACCTATAACCCTAACCCTAACACTAACACTAACACTAAACTTAACTTCTAACCGTATCCCTAAACCTAACCCTAAACCTCAATCTAACCCTAACCCTAACCCTAACAACAAACCCTAATCATAACTCTAACCCTAACCCTAAGCCCTAACCCTAACAGTAACACTACCCCTAAGCCTAACCTCTAAGCCTAACCCTAAATCTAACCCTAAATCTAAGCCTAACACTAATCCTATAAACCTAAACCTAACCCTAATCCTAACCCTCACCATAACCCTAACCCTAACGAAAATGCTAATCCCAACCTCTAAACCTTACCCTAACCCTACGCTTAATTCTAAACCTAAACCTAACCCTAAACCTAACCCTAACCATAGCCCTAGGCCTATCCATAAACCCTAAACCTAACCATAACTCTAATCCTAACACTAACCCTACACCTAACCCTAACACATACCTCTAACCGTAAACCTAAGGCTAACCCTAACGCTAACACTAACCCTAACCTTTACTGTAACACTAACACTAACACTAACCCTAAACTCTAACCCTAACCATAACCATAATCCTAACCCTAACCATAAGCCTAAACTCTAAACCTAACCCTAATCCGAACCCGAAGAATAACCATAAACCTAACCCTAAACCTAACCATAAACTCTAACACTAACACTAACCATATCCCTATCACTAACACTCTAACCCTAATCATAGCCTTAACACTTACCCTATTCCGAACAACTAACGCCAAACCCTAATCCTAATCTTAACCCTAAACCTAACACTAACCCTAACCCTAACCCCGATACGAACCCTAACCCGAAACCTAACGCTAACTCTAACCCTAACCCTAACCCTAAAACTAATCTTGACACTACCCTCTAACCCTAACCTTAATCCTAAACTTAACCCTAAACCTAAACCTAACCCAACTCTAACACTAACCCTAACACTAACACTAACATCTAACCGAAACCCTAACCCTAACTCTAAACCTAACGTAACCCTAACACCAACCATAACCCTAACACTCACACTACCATCTAACCCTAACCCTCACCCTTCCCCTAATCCTCACCTTAACACTAAACCTAACTTGTAACCCTAAACCCGACCCTTACCTTAAACCTCAACCTAACCCTAACACTAACCCTAATGCCAAAACCTAATCCTAAACCTAACCGTAAGCGTATCCCTAACACTAACTCTAACCCTAACCCTCACTTCAAACCCTAACGCTAACCCTAACCCTAAACCTTAACTTTACCTTATAGCTAACTTCTAACCCTAAACCTAACCCTAAACCTAAGCTTCAACCCAAAGGCTAACTCTAATGTAAGCCTCTAAGCCTAACCCTATCTCTAACCCTAACCATAACCCTAACTCCAAATCTAACGCTAACTTCTAACCATAATCCTAACCCTAAACCTAAAGCTAACACTAACCCTAACGCTAACCCACACTATAAATCGAACAGTAAACCTAACCCTAACCCAAATCTAAACCAAACCCTAACCTCAAACCCTAATGTTAACACTAACCTTAACCCTAACACTTAAACCTAAGTCTAATCCAAACACTCTCCCTAACCCTAACCCTATCCCTAAACCTAACCCTAACCCTAATACCTAACTCTAATCATAAGCCTAAACCTATCCCTAACCAGAACACTAACCCTAACCCTTAGCCTAACCCTAAACATTAAACCTACCCCGAAACATAAACATAACCATAAGCCTAACCTCCAACCCTAAACTTAATCCGAACCCAAACCTAACCAAAACCCTAACCCTAAACCTAACCATAACCTCTAAACCTAACCCTAAACCTTACCCTAACCCTCTAACCCTAACCCTAACCCGAACCCTAACCCTAACCCTAATCCTAAACCTTATGGCCAAACCATAATCCTAAACCTAACCCTAATCCATAACACTAAACCTAACCCTAAACCTAAAACTAACCCTCTACCTAACCCCAATCCTAACCCTAAACCAAATCCTAAACCTGTCTAACCATAACCCTTAAACCTAAACCTAACCTTAACCATAAAACATCCCTATAAAAATAAGCTTTATCCTAAACCTAACCCTAACCCTATCCATAACCATAACACTAACCCTAACTATAAACCCTAAAACTAAACCTAACACTAAACAAAAAACTAACCCTACCCCTAACCCTAATCCATACCACTAACCCTAACCCTAAAACTGAAACTAACCCTAACACTAACACCTATCCTAACCCTAACACTAAATATAACCCTAACACCTAAACCTTACCCCAACCCTAACCCTAATACTAACACTAATCCCAACCCTCACCCTCATTCTATACCCATCTTCTAACCCTAATCCTAACCCTTATCTGATCCCTACACCTAAAACTAAATCTAAAACTAACCCTAAACCTAACTCTAAACCTAAACCTAAAACTAACAATAACAGTAAACCTAAACCCTAACCCTAACCATAACACTATCCATAACACTAACCTTAACCCTGAACCTAACACGAACACGAATCCTAACACTAAACTCGAAACGTAATCCTAATCCTAACCCAAAACTTAAACCTATCCCAAACCCGAACTTCTAACCCTAATACTAACCTAAACCCTAACCCTAACCATAACCCTAAGCCTAACCTGTAACCGTAACATTAATCCAAACGCGAACCATAACCATAACCCTAACCCTAACCCTAACCCTAACCCTAACCTCTAACTCTAACCCAAAACCTAATCCTAACACTCTGATCCTAAACCTAAGCCTAAGCCTAAGCTTAACCCTAACACAAACCCTAACACTAACCCCAGTCATAAACCTAACCCTAACCTTAACCCTGTCAAACCCTAATGCTAAACCTAACACTAACCCTAAGCCTAACACTAACCTCTAACCCTAAAATTAACTATAACCGTAACCTAACACTAACCCTAACCCTGAACCTAAACCTAACGCCAAACCTAACTTCTAACACTAACCATAAACCTAAACCTAAAACTAACCCTAACGCTAACACTAACACTAACCTCTAATCCTAACCTTAATTATAACCCTAAACCTAACCCTAACCCTGACCCTAAACCAAAGCCTAACCCTAACCCTCACACTAACTAACCCCTATTCGAACCCTAACCCTGTCTAACACTAACCGTAATCCTACCACTTACACTAACATCTAACCCTAAACTTAATTATAACGCCAAACCTAAAGCAAACCCTAATCCTATCCCTAATACAAACACTAACATCTAAACATAATCCTAACGCAAACCCTAACCCTAACATTAAATTTAACTTCTAACCCTAACCCTAAGCCTAACCCTAAACCTCAACCTAACCCTAACACTAACCCTAATGACAAACTGTAATCCTAACCCTAACCCTAACCCTAGCACTAACCCTAACATAACCTAACTCTAACCGTAACCCTCACACTAACCATATCCCTATAACCTAACACTGAACACTAATCCTAACACTAACCCTAACCGTAACATAATCATAACCCTAACCCTAACCGTAATCCGAATACTAACCATAACCCTATCTCTAACATCTAACCTCTAAACATAGCCTAACCCTAACCCTAACTCTAACCCTGACCCTAATCATAACACTAAAACTAACCCTAACCCTAAACCTAACCCTAACCCTAACCCAAACCCTAATCCTAACACTCTAACCCTAAACCTTACCCTCAGCCTAAGCCTAAACCTAACCCTAACAGTAAACCTAAGCCTAACCCCAATCGTAAACCTAACCCTAACCTTAACCCTGTCAAACCCTAACACTAACCCTAACACTAACCCTAAGCCTAACACTAAACTCTAACCCTAAACTTAATTAGGGCCGTAAACCTAACACTAACACTAACCCTAAACCTAAACCTAAACCTAAACCTAACACCAAACCTAACTTCTAACACTAACCATAAACCTAAACCTAAACCTAAACCTAACCCTAACCCTAACCCTAACCCTAACACTAACACTAACCTATAACCCTAAACTTGATTATAACCTTAAACTTAACCGAAACCCTGACACTAAACCAAAGCCTAACCCTTACCCTCACACTAACTAACCCCTATTCTAACTCTAACCCTGTCTAACCCTAACCCTAATCCTACCGCTTACACTAACATCTAAACCTAACCTTAATAATAACCCCAAACCTAAAGCAAACCCTAACCCTAACACTAACATCTAAACCTAATCCTAACCCAAAGCCTAATCCTAAAATTAAATTTAACTTCTAACCCTAACCCTAAGCCTAACCATAAACCTCAACCTAACCCTAAAGCTAACCCTAACAACAAAACCTAATCCTAACCCTAACCCTACCCCTAACCTAACCTAACTCTAACCGTAACCCTCACTAACCATATCCCTATAACCTAACACCGAACCCTAATCCTAACACTAATCCTAACCCTAACCTAATCGTAACCCTAACCATAATCCAGAGCCTAACTATAACCCTAACCCTAACCCCAATCCTAACATAACACTAATCCTAACCTTAACACCTAAACCTTACCCTAACACTAACCCTACCCTAACCCTAACACTAACCCTAAATCTAAGCCTAACCCGAACCCTAAACCTAACCCTAACCCTTACCCTAAAACTAACCCTAAACCAAACCTGAACAATAACAGTAACCCTCACCCTAAACCTATCCTCTAACCCTAATCCTAACACTTATCCTATCCCTAAACCTTACCTTAACCCTAAAACTAATCCTGTCGGGGTCACTCCCGGCCGGCAGGAAAGACACACGACAAAGTCTGGCGGTGTGCAACCTTGCCTTTATTTGTCTCCGCGTGGGCCCCGCGAGGCCTCCGCTCTGTCACCAGCCCTTTCTCGCCGGTGGACTTTCTCTATCTCTCTTTGTGCTTCCCCTGTGCTTCCTCTCGTGGCGGGAGAGGCATTTACTTTTATAGGGTAACAGTGGCCAATCAGTTCAAAGCGCGCGATGCTGGCTGATTGGCTAACATCAGTTGTTGCTAGGCAGACTATCTTACAGAGCGGGTTGTTTAAGTTGCCAGCGCAATCAGGGGGCAGGAAGCAGGCGCCAACTTGGCTCACTCGATGGGAGGGGCAATCTAGCTCAGGTTCCGCTCCCACCCACAGGCCCTATGTCCGCCAAGTAAGGCGACCGGTGTCGGCCGCGGTTCCCAAAATCTCCCCCTATTTTATTTACTTTGAATGAATGTATGCATCGCAGCCCGCCCTGGATCGAGTGCAGAGGCTTATGCCCTGTGTTGAGGCCCACCGTAGGCCCTTGGCTTGGACCCTGGTCGGCCGCCCCCGGGTCCACCAAGGCCTTGAGACCCTCGTCCTTTTTCCAGGGCCAGGAGTGAACTGGACGGAACCTGGATGCACATAGGCATGCACTCATGCCCCTCCATGTGATCCCCTCGGAGAGGCATCTAGATCTGGTCAGATTCTAGTAATCCAGCGGCTTTCGTGCGCCATGGGGTAGGGCCTGGCTTAGGTCGAGTCGTGCTGGGGAGGCACGCTCTTACCCGTCATTGACTCACCTACCCTGCTGTGTGGTGTCATTAGGGAAGGAATGCGGAAGACCCGCCACACCTAGACCCGGTCGTAGGCCAGTCGAGCGAGCCATGCGTAGGCCTGGGGGTCATTGTGCCCATCACGGGCTGCTGCCAGGGCCGCATGGGCAACCAGGCGTACTTGACGCCGGGCCGCCGCAAGGCGCCCATTAATAAATGATGTAACCCATTGGAGCAAGAATGGTCCTACAAGTAAGAGCAGAAGCAAGGAGCACAGGGGACCTAACAATGGTAAAACATAGGGGAGCAAGCCATTCCAGGCTCCCCAAAAAGGGATTGTCCTGCAGTTCTTTTAGGGCTCATCTTGTTGTTGGGTCTGCGGTTGGCCCCTGGTGGAACAGGCCTGATCTTCAGTCGAGGGACTTGTCGCGTCAACCTCTCTGGGACCCACAGTGGTTTTCGTCCCGGTTCCTGCGGAAAAACACAAACCGCGCCTCGGTTCCAGCTAACCACCGGATCCGGGCCCATCCATTGTCATGCCATAGATAACCGCGCCTTTGGAGGCAGGCCTTGGCTTACTCCCCCTTTTTGTTTTTTTATTTTTTATTTTTTATTTTTATTTATTTATTTATTTATTTATTTTTGGTCTTTTTCGTTTTTTTTTTTTTTTTTTTTTTTTATCGGTACCAGGGATCGAACTCGCGATTGCCTGCTTACAAGGCAGGCGCTTATGCCGCTAAGCTAAATCCCCAGCCCCCGTTTCCTCGACTGGCGTTTTTTTTCAGCCTGCTCAGCAGAGTAGCCGCCCATGAAAATACCGTCCGCCCCGCGGCGCAATGTCATAGGACGGTGGTCGCGACAGAGTGGAATGGGGCGTCACTTCCTGTGCCGGCTGAGAGAAGGGAGGGTTTCCTGTAGCGGCCTCTCGGCGGGGAGCCGCTTCTGGAGAAGAGCTCCAGGGCGAAGCGGATGGCTCTCTATCTCTTCCCCGCCAGAGGGCTTTTGGGGGTCCTTTTTCCTCTCTCTGCTTTTTTCGAGCGGCGCACGCACACAATTCGCGGCGCAACTCGGCATAGGAGTCAAGGCACGCATGTATCATTTCCCACAGGGGGCGAATAGCCGGCGAAATATCGCCTCCCAATTCCGCCTAGGCGAGGTCCCCGCCTAACTTCTCCCATGACGGCAGGTTTAAATGCCCTGTGGGTAAAAACCAGGGAGCCACCCTATCTATCTCTGCTATGAATAGTTCCAGTGTTTTTTGACCTACCCTGAGGTCTCTAGCTTTTAAAAGCTTCCTAAGGGCCTTTACCAAGGGCCGCGCCTCCGCGCTCGGTAAATTACCCATCCTCAACCTCTAAGGGCTGTAACTCACCGCGTGTGACTTAAAGAACCCGTCACCTACGCGTGAGCCTGAGGGGAGTCTAAAAGCCCTGTAGGTGCGCGCCACCCAGAGCCCAGGCTTATCCCCAACTCACCTGTCCGGCAGCACCATGCTGGAGCGTTGCACACCACCGCCGTGTCTCAGGGTTGATCAGTCCCCGTGCGGGTCACCAAATGTCGGGGTCGCTCCCGGCCGGCAGGAAAGACACACGACAAAGTCTGGCGGGGTGCAACCTTGCCTTTATTTGTCTCCACGTGGGCCCCGCGAGGCCTCCGCTCTGTCACCAGCCCTTTCTCGCCGGTGGACTTTCTCTATCTCTCTTTGTGCTTCCCCTGTGCTTCCTCTCGTGGCGGGAGAGGCATTTACTTTTATAGGGTAACAGTGGCCAATCAATTCAAGGCGCGCGATGCGGGCTGATTGGCTAACATCAGTTGTTGCTAGGCAGACTATCTTACAGAGCGGGTTGTTTAAGTCGCCAGCGCAATCAGGGGGCAGGAAGCAGGCGCCAACTTGGCTCACTCGATGGGAGGGGCAATCTAGCTCAGGTTCCGCTCCCACCCACAGGCCCTATGTCCGCCAAGTAAGGCGACCGGTGTCAGCCGCGGCTCCCAACATAATCCTAAACCTAACCCTAAACCTAAACCTAAACTTAACCATAACCATAACACTAAACTCTAAACCTAACCCTAACACTATCCGTAACCCTAAAGTTAACCATAAACCTAACTCTAACACTAAACGTAATACTAACCCTAACACTAAACTCAGATCGTAACCCTAATCCTAATCCTAACCCGAACTTCTAACCATAAACCTAAACCTAACCATAACCATAACCATAAGCCTAACCTGTAACCCTAATATTAATCTGAACACAAAGCCAAACCCTAACCATAACACTAACCCTAACCCTAACTTCTAACCCTAACCCAAACCATAACCCTAACACTCAAAGCCTAAACGTAACCCTAACCCTAAATCTAACCCTAACCCTAATACTAACACTAACCTCTAACCTTAACCTTAATTATAACCCTAAACCTAAACCTAACCCTAACACTAATCCTAAGCTTACCCCTAACCCTAACCCCAAACTTAACTTCGAACCCTAACACTAACCCTAAACCTAACAATAACACTAACACTAACCCCTAACCATTACCCCAACCCAGTCCATAACCCTAACCGTAACCCCTAACACTAACCCGAATGCTAGGCCCTAAAATTAACCCTAAACCTAATGCTAACCCTAAGCCCTACCCTAACACTAACCCTAATCCTACCCTAAACTCTATGTTAACCCTAGCCCTAACCCTAAGTCTAAGCCTAACCTTAATCCTATAATCCAAAGCCTAACCCTAACCCTAAACCTAACCACAATCCTAACCATACCCTAAAACTTACCACAACCCTAACCCTAATCCAGCCATAACCTCTAAACATAAACCTACCACTAACACTAACCGTGACCCTAACCTCTAACCCTAACCGTAACCTTAACTCTGACCCTAAACCTAACTGTAACCCTAACCTCTAACCCTAAACCTAACCCTAAACCTAACCCTAACCCTAACCCAAAGCCTAACCCTATCCCTAGCCCTAACTCTCTAACCCTAATTCAAACCCTAACCCTAACACTAACCATAACCATAACCATAAGCCTAACCCCTAACACTAACACTAAGGCCTAAAACTAACACTAACCCTAACCCTAACCCTAAGCCCTAACACTAACACTAACACTAACACTAACACTAACCTCTAACCCCATCCCTAAATCTAACACTAACCCTAACCCTAATCCTAACCTAATCATAACGTTGACACGAACCATAATCCGAAGCCTAAATGTAACTCTATCTCTAACACCTAACCTTTAAACCTAAACCTAAACCTAACCCTAGGACTAACCCTAACCCTGACCCTAAGCGTGACACTAACGCTAAACCTAAATCTAAACATAATTCTAACCCTAACCCTAACTTTACCACTAACCTTAATTCCATCCCCTACCATATACATACCCCTACCCATAACCGTAATGCTAAACATAACCCTAAAGCTAAACATAACCCTAAACCCTAACCCTAACATTAACACTATCCCTAACCCTAACCCTAACCCTAACCCTAACCCTAACCCTAACACTAACCCTAACCCTAAAGCTAACACTAACCCTAACACAAACATAACTTCTAACCCTCACACTAAATCCAACCCTAAATCTCAACTTAACCCTAAACCTAACCATAACCCTATAGCTAATTTCTAAAACTAACCTTAACCCTAAACCTAAGCTTTAACCCAAACGCTAAAACTAATGCTAAACTATATGCCTAACCCTAACCCTAACAATAACCATAACCCTAACTCTAAATCTAACGCTAACTTCTAAAAATAACCATAACCCTAACACTAACACTAATTCTACTGGTAACTCTGACTCTAAAATCAAACTGAAACCCTAACCCAAACCCTAACCCTAACCTAACCCTAATTTCTAACCCTAACGCTAACCCTAGCCCTAACCCTAACACTTAACCCTAACTCAAAACCTAAAATTATCTCTAACCCTAACCCTATCCCTAAATGCAACCATAACCATAAACTTAACCCTAATCCTAATCCTAATACCTAACCTTAATCCTAACACTAACCTTAAACCTAACCCTAACACATACCTCTATTACTAAACCTAACCCTAACCCTAAACCTAAACCTAACAATAATCCTATAATCATAAGCTTAACCTCAACCCTAACCATAACCATAACCCTAAACCTAACCATAACCATAACCTCTAAAACTAAATCTAAACCTAACCCTAACCATAAACTCTAAGCCTAACTCAAACACTAACCCTAAAGCTAACCCAACCCTAACACTAAATCTAACGCTAACCTCTAACCATCACCCTAACATTAGCCCTAACCCTAAGCCTAACCGTAACCCTAACCCTAAACCTAACCATAACCCTAACACCAACCCTAACACTAACCCCTAACCATAACACTAACCTAACTCTAACCCTAAACCTAAATAAAAACCCTAAGCCCTAAACCTAACCCTAACCCTAACACTAATCCTAACCCTAACCCTAACTCTAACCATAACATCTAACCATAAACTTAAACCTACCACTAACCCTAACACTAACCCTCTAAGCCTAACCCTAACTCTAGCCCTAAACCTAACCCTAACCTAACCTTAATCCTAAAACCTAACACCAAACCCTAAGCCTGAACTTAACCCTAAACCTAACATTAACTCTAACCCTAACACCAATCCTAACCTTAACCCTAATCCAAAACTTGTCTAACCCGAACCCTAACCTTAACCCTAACCCTAAAACTAACCTCTAAGCATACACTTAATCCAAAACTTAACCCTAAACCTAACTCTCACCCTAACACCAAACCTAACCTGACCCTAACCATAACACTAAACCTAACCTTAACCCTAAAAGTAACTCTAACCCTAACCCTAACCCTAACACAAACCTTAATCCTAACCCTTACCATAGACCTAACCCTAACCCTAAACCTAACCCTAAACCTAACCGTAAACATAAAACCTAACCCTAAATCTAACACTATCCCTAATCCTAAACCTAACCCTAACACAAACATAACTTCTAATCCTCACACTAAATTTAACCCTAAATCTCAACTTAACGCTAAACCTAACCATAACCCTATAGCTAACTTCTAACAATAATGCTAACACTAAACCTAAGTTTCAACCCAAACGCTAACCCTAATGCTAACTTCTAATCCTAACCCTAAACATAAGCCTAACTCTAAAACAAACGATAACTTCTAACAATAATCCTAACCCTAACCCTAAACCTAACACTAACACTAACGCTAATCCTAACCCTAACCCACCGTAAACTCAATCTCTAACCCAAACCTAACACTAACCTCTAACCATAACCTTAACCCTAACCCTAACCCTAACAATAAACTCTAATGGTAACAATAACTGTAACCCTAAACCTAACCCTAAAATCTAAGCCTAACCCTAACTCTAACCCTAACCTTAACCCTAACATGAAACCAACTTCTAACCCTAACACTAAACCTAACACTAAATCTAAATCAAACAGTAACCCTAAACCTAACCATAAAACTAACCCTACACCCTAACCCTAACCCTAAACCCTAACCATAAAACTAACCCTAAACCTAACCGTAAACCTAACCCTAAAGCTAACTGTAAAGCTAAACCTAACCCTATCCCTAACACCTAACACCTAACACTAACACTAATACTAACCCTAAAATTAACACTCAACCTAAACCTAACACTACCCTAACCCTAAGCCTAACGCTAAAGCTAATCATAACCCTAACCATAACTGTAATCCGAAGCCTAACCTTAGAACTCTCCCTAACACCTAACCCCTAAACCTAACCCTAACACTAAACCTAACCCTAACCCTAACCGTAACCAGAACCCTTACCCTACCACTAACCCTAACTTCTAATCCTAACCGTAACCCTAACCATAACAATAACCCTCACCCTAAACCTCACATTAATCCCATACCCTAACCCTAACCCTACACCTTAAATTAAACCTAAGCCTGACTGTAATACCTAACCCTAACACTGACCCTACCCCTAACACTGTCGCAAACACCTAAATCCTAACTCTAACCCTAACTCTTAAACTAAAGCTAATTCTAAACCTAACCCTAAACCTAACCGTAACTCTAAGCCTAAACCTAACTGTAACCGTAAACCTAACCTTAACAAGAAGCCTAACCCTAACCCTCTCCCTAACACATAACCCCTAAGGCTAACCCTAAACCCATCCCTAACCCTAACCCTAACCCTAACACTAACACTAAATTCTAATCATAAAACTAACCCTAAATCTAACTGTAAACCTAAACCTAACCCTAACCTTAAACATGCCCAAATCCTAACCCTAACCCTAACCTTAACACTATCCCTAACCCTAACCCTAACGCTAAACTTAACACTATCCCTAACCATAAACAAAACCCTAAACGTAACCCTAACACTAACCCTAACCCTAACACTAACCCTAACCCTAATGCTAACCCTATCTCTGACAACAAACACCTAAACTTAACCCTAACCCTAACCCTAAAACAAACACTAACCAGAACCCTAAACCTAATCGTAACCCTAAATGTAACCGTAAACCGAACCCTAACCATAACCCACTTTCTAACACATAACACCTAACCCTAAACCTAAACCTAACCCTAAACCTAACCCTAACCGTAACCATAACCCTACCCTAAACCTAAACCTAACCCTAAATTCTAATCCTAATGTAACCCTAACCCCACCCCTAACACTAAACATAACACTAACCATAAACTTTAACACTAAACCTAACCCTAACACTAACATTAACCATAAACCTAATTCTAACGCTAAACTCTAACCCTAACCCTAAAACTAACCCTAACCCTAACCCTAACCGTAACTTTAACTCTTAAATTAATATTAATGCCTAAACTTAACCTTAACCCTAACCCTTAAACTAACTCTAAAACTGACCATAATACCTAACCCAAATGCTAACGGGAAAGCTACCATAACCCTATCACTAACGCTAACCCTACACCTAAACCTAACCCTAACCCTTACCTCTAACCATAAGCATAACACTAACCCTAACCTTAAACCTATCCCTAACACTAACCCTAAACCTAACACTAAACCGATCTTCTAACTCTAAAACTAACCCAAACCCTAACCCTAACCCTAACCCTAAAGCTCAACCTAACCCTAACACTAATCATAACCCTAACCCTAACCCTAACACTAAACCGGACCCTAAACGCTAACCGTAACATCTAACCCTAAACCTAACCCTCACACTAACCCTAACACTAAACCTAACCGTAAACATAACACTAACCCTAAACATTGCCCTAACCCTAGCACTAACCCAAACCCTAACACTAACCCTAACCCCAACCCTACCACTAACTCTAATTTCTAATCCTAATCCGAACCCTAACACTAACACTAACCCTAACCTCTAAGCCTAACCAAAAATCTAAACCTAACGCTAAACTCAAAACATAACCCTAAGACTAATCCTAACCCTAACCCTTACTTGTAATCCTAACACTAACCCTAACACTAACCCTAACCTCTAAACTTAACCATAACACGAAACCTAACACTTAACACTAAACATAAACCTAAGCCTAACCCTAACCCTAAACCTAACCCTAACCCTAATCCTAACCCTGAACCTAAACCTATCACTAACCCCTAAACCTAACCCTAAACCTAACACTAAAACTAACACTAAACCTAACTGTAACACCAAACATAACGCTAACCCTAACCATAAACCTAACACTAAACCAAAACCCTAACCCTAACCATAACACTAACCCTAACCTTATTCCTTATCCTAACCCTAAACCTAATCATAACACCAATACTAACTGTATCCCGAGGCCTAACCCTAACCCTCTCCGTAACACCTAACCCCTAACCCAAAAGCTAAAAGTTACCCTAACACTAACCTTAACCGTAACCATAACCCTAACGCTTAACCTAACCCTAATGCTAATTTCTACTCCTAACCCTAACCCTACCACTAACAGTAAACTTAACACTAACCCTAAACTTTGACCCTAAACTTAACCCTAACACCAACACTAACCCTAAACTAACTCTAACCTTAAACTCTAACCCTAACCCTAAAATTAACACAGACCCTAACTCTAACCAGAACCCTAATGCTTAAACTAACATTAATCTCTAAGTCTAACCCTAACCCTACACCTTAAAATAACCCTAACACTGACCGTAATACGTAACCCTAACACTAAACCTAAATCTAACGCTTACCTCTAACCATAACCCTAACACTAACCCTAACCCTAACCTCTAACACTAAACCTAACCCTAAACCTATCCCTAACAATAACCCTAAACCTAACACTAAACCTAAATTCTAACAATAACCCTAACTCTAACACTAACCCTAACAAAACCCTAAACCTAACCAGAAACTTCAACCTAACCCTAACCCTAACCATAACGCTAACCCTAACTTTAACCCTAACCATAAATTCTAATCCTAAACCTAACTTTAAACCTAACCCTAACCCTAAACTTAACCCTAACCCTAAATTCTAACACTAACCCTAACACTAACCATAACTCTAACCATAACCATAAACCTAAGCCTAAATGTAACATTAACACCTAACCCTAACCCTAATGCTACCCGTTAAACTAACCCTAACACTAACTGTAATACAAAACCCAAACCCTAACCCTAAACCTACCATAGCATTAAACCTAACACTAAGCCTACCACTAAACCTAATCTTAACCCATACCACTAAACCTAACCCTAGACCTAATGCTAACCCTAAATATAAATCTAACCTTATCCCTAACACTAACCATAACACAAACCTAACACTAACCTTAACCCATACCTCTAACCCTAACCCTAAACATAACACTAACACTAAACCAAACTTCTAAACCTAAACCTAACCCTAAACCTAAACCTGAACCTAACACTAAAGCTTAACCTAAACCTAACACTAACAGTAACCTTAACCCTAACTCTAACCCTAAACCTAAGCCTAAACCTCAACCTAATCCTAAAACTAATCAATAACCTAACCCTAATCTAACACTAACCCTGAACCTAACCCTATAACTAACACCTAACCCCTAATCCTAACGCTAAAGCTAACACTAAAACTAACACTAAACCTAACCGTAACACTAACCCTAACCCTAACACTAACCCAAACCCTAAACCCTAACCCTAACCATAACACTATCCCTAACACTAACCCTAAACCTAATTGTAACACCAACACTAACTGTATCCCGAAGCTTAACCCTAACCCTCTCCCTAAAATCCTAAACCCTAACACAAAACCTAAAACTTACCCTAACCCTAACCTTAACTGTAACCATAACCCTAAACCTTAAACTAATCCTAACGCTAAATTCTACTCCTAACTCTAACCCTTCCACTAACAGTAAACTTAACAGTAACCCTAAACTTTGACCCTAACCCTAACCCTAACCCTAACCCTAACCCAACCTAACTCTCACCATAACCCTAAAATTAACACTGACCCTAACTCTAACCGGAACCCTAAAGCTTAAACTAACATTAATCTCTAACCCTAACCCTAACCCTAACCCTACCCCTTAAAATAACACTAATACTGACCATAATACCTAACCCTAACCCCAAACCTAAACCTACCATAACCCTATCCCTAACCCTAACCCTATCCCTAAACCTAACCCTAACCCTTATCTGTAACCATAACCCTAACACTAACCCTAACCCTAACCCTAAACCTATCCCTAACACTAACTCTAAACCTAACACTAAACCTAACTTCTAACATTAACCCTAACTCTAACATTAACCCTAACCAAATCCTAAACCTAAAACAAAACTTCAACCTAACCATAACCTTAATCATAACCATAACCCTAACCCTAACACAAACCTGGAGCCTAAACCCTAACCCTAACCCTAACCCTAAAACTAACAGTAAACTTAACACTAAACCTAAAACTTACACTAAACTCTATCCCTAAACCTGACACTAACCCTGTCAACCTAAACCTAACCCTAACCCTATCCGTAACCCTAAGACTAAACCTAATCGAAAACCTAAACCTAACCAAAACGAAGCATAACACTAACCTCTTCCTAACACCTAACCCCTAATGCTAACTCTAAACCTAGCCCTAACACTAACCCTAACCGTAACCCTAACCCTAACTTTAACCCTAACCGTAAATTCTAATCCTATACTTAATCTTAAACCTAACCCTAAACTTAACCCTAACCCTAAATTCTAAAAATAACACTAACACTAACCATAACTCTAACCCTAACCATAAACCTAAGCCTAAATGTAACATTAATCCCTAACCCTAACCCTAATGCTACCCGTTAAACTAACCCAAACACTAACCATAATACGAAAACCTAACCATAACCCTAAAACTACCATAACACTAAACCTAACACTAAGCCTACCCCTAAAACTATCCCTAACCCAGACCACTAAACCTAACCCTAGCCCTAAGGCTAACCCTAAACCTAAATCTAACCTTATCCCTAACCCTAAACATAACACAAACCTAACACTAAACCTAAACCATACCTCTAACCCTAATCCTAACCATAACACTAACCCTAAACCAAACTTCTAAAACTAAAACTAACCCTAAACCTAAACCTGAACCTAACCCTAAAGCTTAACGTAAACCTAAACCTAACGGTAACCTTAACCTTAACACTAACCCTAAACCTAAGCCTAAACCTCAACATAACCCTAAAACTAATCATAACACTAACACTAACCCTGAACCTAACCCTATAACTAACACCTAAGCCCTAATCCTAACAATCAAGCTAAACCTAAAACTAACACTAAACCTAACCGTAACACTAACCCTAACCCTAACACTAACCCAAACCCTAAACCCTAACCCTAACCCTAATCCTAACCCTAACACTAACACTAACCCTAACCTTATCCCTAACCCTAACCCTAAACCTAATCGTAACCCTAACACTAACTGTAACCTGAAGCCTAACCTTAACCATCTCCCTAACACATAACACCAAACCCTAACCCTAACACTAACCCTAACAATAACCATAACCATAATCCTAACCCTAAACCTAACACTAAACCTAACCCTAAAACTACCCCTAACCCTAACTTCTAATCCTAAACCTAACCCTAAACCTAACACTAACCCTAACCCTAACACTACCATAAGCCTAAACCTAACTGTAACCCTAACCCTAACCCTAACCCTAACCCTAACCCTAACCCTAACACTAACCCTAACCCTAAACCTAACCCTAACCCTATCCATAACCCTAAAACTAACCATAACCATAACCTCTAAGCCTAACCCTTACGCTAAACGTAACCCCAACTCTAACACTAAACCTAACTCTAACCTCTATCCATAACCCTAACCCAAACCCTAACCCTAACCCTAAAACTAACACTAATACTAACCCTAACCTAAACCCTAACACTAACAATAACACTATCCCTAAACCTAAACCTAATCCTAACCACAAACACTAACACTAAACCTAACACTAACCTCTAACCATAACCCTAAACCTAACCCTAGCCATAACCATAACCCTAACGCTAAACTCCAACCGTAACCAAAACCTAACACTAACACTAAACCTAATTCTAAACTCTAACCCTATGCCTAACCCTAACCCTAACCCTAATCGTAACCTTAAAGCAAACTGTAACCTGAAGGCTAACCATAACACTCACCCTAACACCTAACCACTAACCCTAACCTTAACACTAACCCTAACCCTAACCCTTAACTCTAACAGTAACACTAACCCTAACCCTAACATCTAAACCTAACCATAACTCTAACCCAAAATAACACTAACACTAAACCAACTTGTAACCCTAGCAATACCCCTAACCCTAAACCTAAAACATACCCTAAGCCTAACCAACACCCTAAACCCTAATGCTAACCCTAACACTATCCCTAACCCTAACCCTAATGGTAAACCTAACCATAACCCTAACCCTATCTTTAACACCTAACTCCTAACCCTAATCCTAAACTTAATCCTAAAATTAACACTAAACCTAACCCTAAATCTAAGCCTAACCCTAAACCTAATCGTAATGCTAACACTAACTGTAATGCGAAGCCTAACTGTAACACTCTCCCTAACACCTAAAACCTAAACCTAAACCTAAAACTAACCCTAACCCTAACCGTAACCAAAACCCAAAACCTACCCCCTAACCCAGCTTCTAATCCTAACCCTACCCCTAACCCTAACCTTAAGCCCTACCCATAAACCTAACCCTAAATCTAACATTAATCGCTAACCCTAAACCTAACTCTAAACCTAACTCGACTAGGGTTACTTTAAAAGTAACCCTAACAATGACTGTAATACCTAACACTAACTCTAACCTTAACACTAGCATAACCCTAACACTAACCCTAACCCTAATTCTAACCCTAAGCCTAACCCTAAACCTAACACTAACCCTAACATCTAACATTAACCCTAACCCTAAACCTATACCTAACCCTAAAAATAACACTAAACCTAACTTCTAACCCTAACCCTAAACTTCAACCTAACACTAACCCTAACCATAACACTAACCTTAACAAAACTCTAACCCTAAACACTAACACTAAACATAACCCTAAGCCTAAACCCAACCCTAACCCTAAAGTATAACCCTATCACTAACACCTAACCCTAACCGTAACCCTAACCTAATCGTAACATTAACCCTAACCGTAACCTGAAGCCTAAGCGTAACCCTATCCCTAAACCTAACCCTAAACCTTACCCTAAGTCTAAGCCTAACTCTAAATCTAACCCTAACCCTAGCACTAAACTTAACACTAACCCTAACACTAACTTCTAAATCTAGCCATAAGCCTAACCCTAAGCGTAATCCAAACCCTAAACCTAATGACTAACCATAATCCTAACAATTACCTATCCCTAACCCTAACACTAACCCTAAAGCTAAACCTAAGCTTTAAGCCTAACCCTAAGCCTAAACATAGCCATAACCTCTAAGCCTAACAATAACCCTAACCCTAACCCCAAATTCTAACACTAAACCTAAAGCTAACCTCTAACCATAACCCTAAAACTAACCCTAACCCTAAACCTAAACCTAACCCTAACACTAAACCTAACCCTAAACCTACCCTAAACCCTAACCCTAACCCTAACCCTAACACCATCCCTAACCCTAACTCTAACCGTAAACCTAACCATAACAATAACCCTAACACTAACACTATCCCTAGCACCTAACCACTAACCCTAAACCAGAAACCTAACCCTAAAACGAACCCTAAAACTAACCCTTACCCTAAACCTAAATCTAATTGTAAACCTAACGCAAAATGTAACCCGAAACCTAACGCTAAACCTATCCCTAATACCTAACCTGTAAACCTAACCCTAACCCTAACCCTAATCCTAATCCAAACCCTAACCTTAACCGTAACCCTAACACTAATAGTAACGCTAACCCTAAACTAACCGCTAAACCTAACCCTAACCCTAACCCTAACACTACACCTAACACCTAACACCTAATCCTAACACTAACCCTAACCCTAAACCTAATCGTAACACTAACACAAATCGTAACCCTAACCCTATCCCTAACACCTAAATCATAACAGTAATTGCATAATTAACCCTAAAATTAACACTAAATCTAACCCTAACACTAACCCTAAGCCTAACCCTAAATCTAATCGTAATGTTAAACCTAACCGTAACGTGAAGCCTAACCTTAACACTCTCCCTAATGCCTAACCCCTAAACCTAACCATAACACTAACCAAAACCCTAACCATAACCATAACCATAACCCTAACCCTACCCAGCTTCAAATCCTAACCCTATCCCTAACCCTAACCTTAAACTCTACCCATAACCCTAACCCTAAACCTAACATTAATCCCTAACCATGAACCTAACTCTAAACGTAACTTTATTAGGGTTACTTTAAAACTAACCCTGACAATGACTGTAATATCTTAACATAAATCTGAACTTAACACTAGCGTAACCCTAACACTAACCCTAACCCTAATCCTAACCCTAACCCTAAACCTAACCCTAACACTAACCCTAACCTCTAACACTAACCCTAACCCTAAATCTATACCTAACCCTAACCCTAAACATAACACTAAACCTAACTTCTAACCCTAACCCTAAACCTCAACCTAACAATAACCCTAACCATAACACTAACCCTAACAAAACTCTAACCCTAAAAACACTAACACTAACCCTAACCCTAACCCTAACTCCAACCCTAACCCTAACCCATAACCCTATCACTAACACCTAACCCTAACACTATCCCATTCGTTACATTAACCCTAACCATAATCCAAAGCCTAAGCATAACCCTATCCCTAACCCTAACCCTAACCCTTACAAAACCTAAACCTAAGTCTAAACCTAACCCTAACCCTAGCACTAAACTCTACCCTAACACTAATTTCTAAATCTAGGAATAACCCAAATCATAAGCATATCCCTAACCCTAAACCTAACAACTAAACCTAACCCTTACACTTACCCTATCCATAACCCTAACCGTAACACTAACCCTAAACATAAACCTAAGCTTTAACCCTAACCCTAAGCCTAAACCTAACCATAACCTCTAAGCCTTACAATAACCCTAACCCTAACCCCAAATTCTAACACTAAACCTAAAGCTAACCTCTAACCATAAACCTAAAACTAACACTAACCCTAAACCTAAACCTAACCCTAACACTAAACCTAACCCTAACCATATCCTTAACCCTAACACTAAACGTAAACCTAACCTTAAAAATAACCCTAACACTAACACTATCGCTAGCACCTAAACCCTCACCCTAACCATAAACCTAACCCTAAAACTAACCCTAAACCTAACCCTAACCCTAAACCTAAACCGAATCATAATCCTAACACAAATCGTGACCTGAAGCCTAACCCTAAACCTATCCCTAATACCTAACCCATAAACCTAACCTTAAACGTAACCCTAATACTAATCCAAACCCTAACCTTAACCTTAACCCTAACCCTAATACTAACCCTAACCCTAATCCTAAAACTAAGCATAACCTTAACCCTAACATTATCCCTAACAACTAACACCTAAACCTAACCCGAAACCTAAGCATAAAACTAACCCGAAACCTAACACTAATGCTAACCATAAACCTAATCGTAACACAAACACAAATCATAACCGTAACCTTAACCATAACCATAACCCTAAACCTAAACCTAACCATAGCCTCTAAGCCTAAGCCTAACCCTAACCCTAACCCTATACTCTAACACTAAAAATAAACACTAACCTCTAACCATAACTCTAAACCTAAACTTAACCATAACAGTAACCCTAAACCTAACCCTAACTTAAACCCTATCTCTAACCCTAACACTAACCCTAAACCTATCCCTAACTCTAAGACTCACCATAAACCTAACCCTAACCCTAAACCTAACCCTAACCCTAACACTATCCCTAACCCCTAACCCCTAACTCTAAGCCTAAATCTAACACTAAAACTAACCCGAACCCTAACACTAACCATAACCCTAATCCTAATTGTAACCGTAAAACAAACCAGAACCTAAACCCAAACCTTAACACTAACCCTAAACCTAACCTCTAAGCCTAACTCTAACCCTAACACTAACACCAAGCATTAACCTTAAACCTAACGCTAACCTCTAAACATAACCCTAACCCTAACCCTAACCTTCTAACGCTAAACCTAACTATAACCCTAACCCTAACCCTAACACTAAGCCTAACATTAACATGTAATCCTGAACCTAACTCTAACTCTAACTCTAACCCTAACCTTAAACCTAAAACTAAACCAAATTCTAAACCTCACACTGACCCTAACACTAAACCCAAAACTAACCCTAACCCTAACCCTAAATGCTAACCCTAAACCTAACTCTATTCTTAAATATAATCTTACCAAAAACCTAACACTAAACCTAACCCTAAACCTATCCCTAACACCTAACCCCAATCCTACCCTAAACCTAACCCTAAAACTAACACTAAACCTAACCCTAAGCCTAACCCTAGACCTAATCGTAACCCTAAACCTAACCTAACCCGAAGCCTAACCTTAACCATCTCCCTAACACCTAACCCCTAAACCTAACCCTAACACTAATCCTAATACAGACAGTAACCATAACCCTACCCCTACCCCTAACCATACCTTCTAATCCTAACCCTAACCCTAAACCTAAACCTAACCTAAATCCTAACCCTAACCCTAAAGCTCTAACTCTAAACCTAACCATAACACTAACCGTAACCCTAACACTAACAAGAAACCTAACATAACATGTAACCCTAACGGTAACTGTAACACTAACCCTAACCCTAAACATAATACTAAACCAAATTCTAAACCTCACACTAGCACTAACCTTAAATGTAAACCTATCAGTAACCCTAAATGCTAACCCAAAACCTAAATCTATTCCTAATCATAATCCTTATTCAAAATCTAACCATAACACTAACCCTAAAACTATACCTAACACTTAACCACAACCCTATCCGTAAACCTAACCATAAAAGTAACACTAAAGATAAAACTAACGCTAAACATAACCCTAATCCTAAACTTAAACCTAATCCTAACCCTAACCCTAACCTAACCAGAAGCCTAACCTTAACCATCTCCCTAACACCTAACCCCAAAACCTAAACCTAACACTAATCCTAATCCTACACGTAACCATAAACCTAACCCTACCCCTAACAGTAATTTCTAATCCTAACCCTAACCCAAACCATAACCCTAAACCTAAAATTAATCCCTAAACCTAAACTTAACCATAACGCTTAACCTAACCCTAACCCTGACTGTAATACCTAAGCCTAAACCTAACCCTAAACCTAACCCTAGAATAACCCTAACCCTAATCCTAACACTAACCCTAACCCATACCTCTAACCCTAAACTTAACACTAACCCTAACCCTAATACTAACCATAACCTCTAACACTAAACCTAACCCTAAACCTATCCCTAACCCTAAACCTAAACCTAACACTAAACTTAACATTTAACCCTAACCTTTAACCCTAACCCTAAAGCTCAACCGAAACCTACCCCTAACAATAACACTAACCTTAACACTAACCCTAACCCTAAATGCTAAACCTAACATAACACTAAACCTAACTTTAACCCTAACCTAACCCTAAACCTAACTCTAAACCTAACCCTAACACTAATACTACCCAAAACCATAACCCTAAATCTAAAACTAACCTCTAAACATAACCCTAAACATAACCCTAACCCTAAACCTAACGACTAACCCTAATACTAACCCTTACCCTATCCCTAACTCTAACCCTAATCCCAACCCTAAATCTAAGCTTTAACCCTCACCCTAACCATAACCTCTAAGACTAACACTAACCATAACCATAACCCAAAACTTTATCACTAAAACTAACGCTAAACTAGAACCCTAACCCTAACACTAATCCTAATGCTAACCCTAACCGTAAACTAAACTTAACCGTAACTGTAACCCTTACCCTAACCCTAAAATCTAACTGCAACACTAACCCTAAATCCAAACTCTAACACTAATCCTACCGCTAACTTTTAACTATAACCCTAACCTTATTCCTAACCCTAACCCTAACCCTAACCCTATAGCATAACCCTAAACCTAACACTATCCATTACCCTAAAGCTAACTGTAAACCTAACCCTAACCCTAACCTAAACACTAATCCTAAACCTAATAGTATCCCTAACCCTAACCCTAACCGTAAACCTAACTCTAACCCTATCACTAACCCTAACACTATCACTAACACTTAACCCCTAACCCTACCCTAAACCTAACACTAAAACTAACCCTAAACCTCAACCTAACCCTAACACTAAACCTAATCGTAACCCTAACACAAACCATAAACCGAAGTCTAACCCTAACCCTTTCCCTAACACCTAACGCCTAACCCTAACCCTAACACTAACTCTAAAACTATCCCTAACCCTACAACTAAACCTAAGTTTTAACCCTAACCCTAACCGTAACCTTAATCATAACCTCTAAGCTTAACCCTAACCCTAACCCTAACCCAAACACTAACCCTAAACCTAATGCTAACATCTAACCATAACCATAGGCCTAACTCTAACCCTAAACCTAACCCTAACTCTAACCCTAACCCTAACCCTAACACTAACCCTAACCCTAACCCTAACTCTTTCACTAACAATAACCTCTAAACCTAACCGTAACACTAACCGTATACTAACCCTAAATGTAACCACTAACCCTAATCCTAACCCTTACCCTATCTGTAAACCTATCCCTAACCCTATCACTAACACTGAACCTAAGCTTTAACCCTAAGTCTAACCCGAACCCTAACCATAACTTCTAAGCCTAACCCTAACTCTAACCCTAACCCTAACCCTAACTGTAAAGCTAACCCTAAACTCGAACTGTAACACTAACCCTAACCTAACCACAACCCTAAAATTAACCTCTAACCCTAGCACTAAACCTAACCCTAACCCTAACCCTAACTGTAACACTAAACCTAACTTCTACCCTAACACTAACCCTAATCCTAAACCTAAACCTAAGCATAACCCTACCTGTAATCCTAAACCCTAGCCCTAACCCTAACACTACCCCTAACCCTAATCCTAACCCTAAACCTAACCCTAATCCTAACTCTAAACCTAAGCCTAACCCTAACCCTATCCCTAACACCTAAACCCTAAACCTAACACTAACACTAAAAATAACACTAAACCTATCCTAAAAATAAAACTAACCCTAAACCTAATCATAACCCTAACCTTAACCGAAACCCAAAGCCTAACCCTAACCCACTTCCTAACACTTAACCCCTAAACCCAAAACCTAACCATTACCCTAACACTAACCCTACCCCTAACTTTGTCCCTAACCCTAATCCTAACCGTAAACCTAATCCTATTCCTAAACGTAACCCAAACCCTAACCCTAACCCTAACCGTAATACTAACCCTAACCCTCTTCCTAACACTTAACCCCTAAATCCAAAACCTAACCCTAACCCTAACACTAACCCTAACTCTAACCCTAACCATAAAACTAACCATAACCCTAAACTCTAACCCTAAACCTAACCCTAACACTAACCCTTAACCTAACACTAACCCTCAACTCTAACCGTAACACTAACACTAACACTGAACTTTAACTCTTACTCTAACACTAACCGTAACACTAAACTTTAACCATAACCCAAACCCTAACTCTAACCCTACCCTAACAATCACCCTAAACCCTAACCGCAACACAAACCCTAACAGTAATACTAACCTCTAACCCTAACCCTAACACTAACCCTAACCTTTAGCTCTAAACCTAACCATAACCCTAAACCTAAACCTAACCCTAACCCTAACACTAACCCTAACCTCTAACCCTAACCGTAACTCTAACCCTAACCATAACCCTAACCGTAACCATAATCTCTGAACTTAATCGTAACCCTAGCCCTAACCCTAACCCTAACCCTAAAACTAGCTCTAAATCTAACGCAAATCCTACCCCTAACCCTAACTCTAACCCTTAACCTAGCCTCATCGTAACCCTAACCCTAAGCATAACCTGAAGCCTTACCCTAACCCTATCCCTAACACCTAACCCCTAAATCTCACCATAACCCTAATCCTAACCCTAAACCTAACCCTAACCTTATCATAACCCTAACCCTTATTGTAAAGCGAAGCCTAACTGTACCCATATCCCTAACCCTAAACCTAACACTAACAGCTGTTTTGCTGCCACGCCTAGCCATCTGTGTGCAGAGGAGGGGCTGGGAGGATATGGGGCGCCTGCATCAGCCTCTCCGTGTGTCTAGAGGACTGTGGAAATCTCTGCAAGAAGGGAGGGATCGCAGGTCCTGAGGCACTGGGGCCTGTGTTGAGTGCTCAGCACACTCTGCCCAAATCTCAGACTGTTTTGGACCCTCCAGGCTTCCGTGTGCAGTGAAGTGGAGAAGTGGGTTTGAGGCCTCTACATCCGTGTCCCCATCCCGGCTGCCCTTGGAGAACAGCTGAGCTTCTGACGGGTGGGTGGGCCCACATTATCCCCGGAGCCCATCCTGTTTCAGTGCCGCGCCTAGTCATCTGTGTGCAGAGGAGGGGCTGTGCGGATCTGGGGCGCCTGCATTGGCCTCTCCGTGTGTCTGGAGGACTGTGGATATCTCTGCAAGCAGGGAGGGATCTCAACCCTGAGGCACTGCGGCCTGTGGTGAGTGCTTAGCACACTCTGCCCAAATCTCAGACTGTTTCCGACCCTCCAGGCTTCCGGGTGCAATGAAGTGGAGAAGTGGGTTTGAGGCCTCTACATCCACCTCCACATCCTGGCTGCACTTGGAGAACAGCTGAGCTTCCAACAGGTGGGCGGGCCCACATTATCCCCGGAGACCAGCCTGTTTCGCTGCCGGCCTAGGCATCAGTGTGCACAGGAGGGGCTGGGCAGATCTGGGCGCCTGCATCGGCCTCTCCATGTGTCTGGAGGACTGTGGATATCTGTGTAAGCAGGGAGGGATCCCAGGTTCCCGAGGCACCGTGGCCTGTGGTGAGTACCCTAACCCAGCTGCAATTGGAGACCTGTGGAACTGCCAAGGGACAGGTGGGCGCACAGTGTCCCTGAGGCCCAGCTTGTCTGGAACTGCGGTGTTCTGAGCAGGCAGAGGAGGGCCATTGGTTCTGCAGGCCCAGTGGCTTGGGGTAGCGTGGTGCCAGAGTCTCAAGTAGCTGCAAACATTGAAGGAGATTTTCAACAGATCCTGAGGAAGATTTCAAATAACACTTGAAACACAGAAACATAGGAAAATGACAAAATGAAAGACCAAATTACAACCTCAAACCTCCAGCCCATCTCAAGAAACTTTAGGAGCAATGTATATAGAAGAAAATATATGCCATCCACCTCAAATATCGGACACAATAGCTACTGAAATTGACAAGCAACTCCAGGAAGCTTTAAAGAAATTCAAACTCAAAATGATCTCCCAGATAAAAGAAGAAATGATAAAAGAAATGAAAGAGATTCTGAATATATCTAAAGAAAACACAGATAAAAAATTGGAGGAACTAAACAGAAAGATAGAATCCCTAGACGAGCAATATAAGAAACAAACACAATACATAATGCAGATGCACCGAGATATACAGGAAATAAAAAACTCCACTAAAAGTTGTAAAAACCGCCTTAATGAAAGTGAAGATAGAATTTCAGACCTTGAAGACAGGATTGCAGTAATTGAACAGGAAAGGAAAAATGTTTTAAAAATAACAAGGAATCAGGAAACAACAATTCAACAACTGCAAGACGATGCAAAGAAGAATAACATAAGAATGATAGGGATTAATGAAAAAGAAGGAGAAAACATAAAGGACGTCAAGAGGATATTTAGAGAAGTAATAGCTGAAAATTTCCCAAGCATGAGATCAGAAACTGACATCAGGATCAGTGAAGCATATAGAACTCCAAATAGTCATAAGCAAAATAAAAATACACCCAGACATATAATAATCACCATCCCAGAAATCCAACACACAAAAAAAAGATTATTAAAAGCTGTCAGAGAGAAAAGACAGATTATTTATAAAGGAAAACCTATCAGAATCACAGCAGACTTCTCAGCACAAACAATAAAGTCAAGAAGAGCATGGAGTGAAGTATTACAGATCCTAAAGCAAAATGATTTCCACCCTAGACTGATATATCCTGCAAAACTATTATTCAAAATCGATGCTGAAATACGATACTTCCATGACAAAGAACAGCTGAAAAACTTCATGAACACCAAACCAACCCTGCAAAAAATATTGAAAGACAGTTTAGATACACAAAGGAAAAAATCACTAAGGAAAGCAAATAATTAAACAGAACAGAAAGATAAAGATGCAACAGCAGAGAGATAACATTCCTACAATAAATCAGCATTTAACAGTAATAACCATCAATGTAAATGGTCTCGATGCAGCAATCAAAAGAAACAGACTAGCAGAATGAATCAAGAAACAAATCCACCATATGCTGTTTACAGAAAACCAATCTAACCCAGAAGGATACACACAAACTGAAAGTCAAAGTTTGGAAAACAATTCTTCATGCAGCACAAATCCAAAAAAAAAAAAAAAGGCAGGAGAAGCCATTCTGTTTGCAGACAACGTGAACTTTAAACCAACAATGACCATAAAGGACAAAGAAGGTCACTACATACTCGTAAGGGGAACACTCCAAGAGGAAGAGATAACTATCATAAATACATACATACCAAACTCCAGAGCACCCAGTTATATAAAACAATTATTAACAGAAATGAAAACTCAAATTATCAGTAACTCAATTGTAACAGGAGACCTTAATACGCCATTGACACCAAGGGACAGATCAGCCAGACATAAAATGAGCAAAGAAATAACAGAACTGAATCACACCTGTGAACAAATGGGTTTGATAGACATATACAGAATGTTCCACCCAACAACATCAGAATACACATTCTTCTCAGCAGTAAATGGATCATTCTCTAAAATAGACCATATATTAGCGCACAGACCATTTTTAAAGAAATGCAAAAGAGTTGAAATCATGCCTTGCATGTTATCAGATCATAGCGCTCTGAAATTAGAAATTAATGATAAAAGATACTGAAAAATGCCGCAAACAAGTGGAAACTGAATAACACACTCTTGAGTAATCAGTGGGTCACAGAAGAAATTAAAGAAGAAATTAAACAATACCTAAAAGAAAATGAAAATGCAGATACAACTTACCGGAATCTGTGGGATGCAATGAAAGCCGTCCTGAGAGGAAAATTTATTGCACTGAGTTCCCACATGAGGAAAACAGAACGAATACAAATAAATAACTTGATACTACACCTCAAACAGCTAGAAACAGAAGAGCAAGTCAAGCACAAAGCCAAAAGAAGAGAGGAAATTATAAAAATCAGAGCAGAAATCAATGCAATAGAGACTAAGAAAACAATCCAAAGAATCAACGAATCAAAGAGCTGGTTCTTTGAAAGAATAAATAAAATCGATAAGCCCCTAGCCAAGCTTATTTAAAAAAAAGGAAGAAAAAACTCAAATTCATGCAATAAGAAATGAAAAAGGTGAAATCACTACAAACCCAATAGAAATACAGAAGATCATCAACACCTATTTCGAAAACCTCTACTCTCAAAAGTTTGATAACACAGAAGAAATAGACATATTCCTAGAAACATATGAAGTACCAAAGCTAGATCAAGAGGATGTAAAACTGTTGAATAACCCAATCTCTGTTAATGAAATTGAAAATGTAATTAAGTCCTTACCCACCAAGAAGAGCCCAGGCTCAGATGGATTCACTGCAGAATTCTACAAGAAATACAAAGAAGACCGAATGCCAACACTCCTCAAACTATTCAATGAAATCGAAAGGGAAGCAATCCTTCCTAAGTCATTCCTGGAAGCAAATATTACTCTAGTACCAAAGCCTGATAAAGACCCAACTAAAAATGAGAACTATAGACCGATCTCCCTAATGAACACAGATGCAAAAATCCTCAATAAAATATTGGCAAATAGGATGCAACAAGTCATCAAGAAGATTATACACATGACCAAGTGGGATTCATCCCAGGAATGGGATTCATCCCAGGAATCCAAGGATGGTTCAACATACGAAAATCAATATATGTAATGCACCATATCAATAAAGCCAAAAATAAAATCCACATGATCATTTCTATAGATGCAGAAAAAGCCTTTGATAAGGTCCAACATTTATTCATGATACAAACTTTACAGAAAATTGGAATAGATGGTCTTTACCTCAATATAATAAAGGCCATTTATGACAAACCAACAGCCAGCATCATACTAAATGGCCAAAAATTGAAAGCCTTTACTTTAAAATCAGGCGCAAGACAAGGATATCCTTTATCACCACTCCTATTTAATATAGTACTGGAAGTACTACCCAGAGCAATTAGACAAAAAAGAGAAATAAAAGGGGTAAAGATAGGAACAGAAGAAGTTAAATTATCATTGCTTGCAGATGACATGATACTCTACATAGAAGACCCCCTAAACTCCATTGAAAGACTCTTAGATACAATATATAAATTCAGTAATGTGGCTGGATACAAAATCAATACTCAGAAATCAATAGCATTCCTATACACGAACAACAAAATCACAGAAATGGAAATAAGAGAAACTCGACTATTCACATTAGCAAGCAAAAAAATGAAATATTTAGGAATTACTCTTATGAAAGAAGTGAACGACTTATACAGTGAAAATTATAATACACTGAAAAAGGAAATTGAGGATGATTTCAGAAAATGGAAAGTCATCCCTTGCTCATGGATAGGAAGAACAAACATTGTGAAGATGACCATTCTCCCAAAACTGTTATACAGATTCAATGCAATCCCAATAGAAATTCCATCAACATACCTTATAGATCTAGAGAAATCACTCCTAAATTTCATCTGGAACCAGAAGAGACCTAGAATCGCAAAGGCAATTCTAAGCAGCAAAGACAAAGCAGGAGGCATCACAATCCCTGACTTGAAGTTATACTACAAAGCAACAGTAGTAAAATCAACATGGTATTGGAATCACAACAGAGCCGAAGATCAAAGGAATAGATTAGAAGATACAACCACAACTACAAACACACTCAACCACCTTATCTTTGATAAAGGAGCCAAGCAGGTTCATTGGAAGAACGACAGTCTCTTTAATAAATGGTGCTGGAAAAACTGGCTCTGCATTTGCCGAAAACTAAAGCTAGACCCATGTCTATCACCATGTACTAAATTAAAATCTAAATGGGTCAAAGATCGAATATTAAAACAGGAAACACTAATCTATTGGAAGGCAAATTAGGTAGAAACCTTGGAGACATAGGAGCAGGTAGAAAATTCATGAACAGGACTCAAACCGCACAGGAAATACTTCCCAGAATCAATAACTGGGACCACTTCTTATTAAAAAGTTTCTGCATGTCAAAAGAAATCTCCAGCATAGTGAAAAGAAAACCCACAAACTGGGAAAAGATTTTAGTGAACTCTCTCTCAGACAAGGACTCTTGTCTAAAGCGTATAAAGAATTAAAAAAAAAAAAACTCAGACCTCCAAAATTCAAAGATCCAATCCAAAAATGGGCATCTGAGATGAATACGCAATTCTCAGATGAGGAAATGCAAATGGCAAATAAATACATGAAAAAATGTTCATCATCATTGGTCATTAGCGAAATGCAAATTAAAACCACACTGAGATACCATCTCACTCCTGAAAGAATGGCCAGGATCAAGAAAACCAACAACAACAAATGCTGCAGAGGCTGTGGGGGAAAAGGAACTCTCCTGCAATGTTGGTGGGAGTGTAGACTGGTACAGCCTTTGTGGAGGTCTGTCTGGAGATTTCTCAAAAAGTTGGGATTGGAAATCCCATTTATTCCAGCTATTCCACTTCTAAGCATATTCCCTGAAGAACTGAAAGTATCATATCACAGTGATATATGTGCACCTATGTTTATAGCAGCACAATTTGTAATCGCCAGATCTTAGAAACAACCCAAGTGTCCATCACCTAGGAATGGATAAAAAAGTTGTGGTATTTCTATAAAATGGGGTATTATTCAGCTATAAAGAAGGATCACATTGAGATATTTATCAATAAATGGGCGCAGCTTGAGAACTTACTCATAAGTGAAATAAATCAATCTCGCATGTGTGAATACCGAATAGTTTCCCTAATGTAAGTAATGATTCAAATATATAAAATTATGTGGTAATCATGATTCCCCATTATGTGGCCTTGAAGCCTTACAAAGTTTTCACTTATTAATTGGAAAGGCTTTATTATGGGCTTCTTGATATGGAAATATTTGAATCTATAGTATATGAAGTTTTATCCAAATATTTCAAGGAAAAAGACAGACACTATGGTAACTACTATTAAGTCGGGTTATTTGCTGGTGAAGCACTAGGTTGATGAAACAGTCATGCTTTGACCTGTATTGTTATATTGTTATGTCCTGTTTTATCTCAATCTCTCCATTATTCTTTAAAAACATTATTTAGTTATTTCTTATGTTTGTTTTAATTGAGGGGAAAAACTAAAAAAAATAGCGGGATATATAATAGTAACTCTTTTTGATTTCCTATTAACTTGTTTTGAAGTCCTATAATACTCCCACGATCTTGTTTTGACTGATTAGACTCTGTTCTATTGTGTATGATAGTACCAAGTTTGAGGGTATAGGCATCTACTTTGAAGGCAATAAGATTCACTAAGATGCCCATTCTGGTTTGACTATTGTCTCCTTTGGAAGTCCTGTAATGTTTACAATGCCTAAGTTTTATTGGTCTTGTTCTCTACTGATTTGTTCAACTTTATAATATCTAATGAGATAGAGAATTCTTTTTAAGGAAACAAGAAACATCGTTGATAACCAATGTTGATAAACTTGTACTCTGTTCTACATCATGTGCTATGTCTATCCTTGGTTTTGACTGACAGCTTTGTTTTGCCAAATTTGACTTTATTCTCTCCCCCCAGAAAAGAAATAAGAACTAAAGAGTAATAAAATCCAAAATGTGTAAATTTTGTTGTAAAAAAGAGAGGGGAAAAAAAGAGCTCTAACGGATATAACAGCAAGTGTGTTTAGGGGTGTTAAATAGCTGACTATATTAATGTTTTTGGATCATTGAACACAGCGGTTTGCAGTCTCTCTGTTTGAATGTCCACTTTGTATTCTTTTGTTTTTTTATTTAAGAAGAAAAAGAGAAAAACACAAAACAAACCAAAGCGGTGTAAGGGTACACGTAATACAGAACTACAAACAAAACAAAACAAAACAAAAAAAACCAAAACAAACAAACAAAAAAAACATAACAGTGAGAAATCACCTGTTAGTATATTACATATTATCATCTTGAAAATAGTTCCTCAAATCACAGTATCAAAGAATACAAGGTGGACATTCAAACAGGTAGACTGCAGACAGCTGTGTTCAATGATCCAAAAACATTGATACAGTCAGCTATTTAACACCCCTAAACACACTTGCTGTTATATCCGTTAGAGCTCTTTTTCTTTTTTTTTCCCTCTCTTTTTTACAACAAAATTCACGCACTTTGGATTTCATTACTCCTTAGTGCTTATTACTTTTTTTTTTGGGGGGGGAGAATACAGTCAAATATGGCAAAACAAAGCTGTCAGTCAATAGCAAGGATAGACTTAGCACATGATGTAGAACAGAGTACAAGTTTATCAACAATGGTTATCAACGTTGTCCTTTGTTTCCTTAAAAAGAATTGTCTATCTCATTAGATATTATAAAGTTGGACAAAACAGTAGAGAACAAGACCAATAAAACTTAGGCATTGTAAACATTACAGGACTTCCAAAGAAGACAATAGTCAAACCAGAATGGGTATCTTAGTGAATCTTATTGTCTTCAAAGTAGTTGCCCATGTCTTCAAACTTGATACTACCATATAGAATGGAACAGAGTCTAATCAGTCAAAACAAGATCGTGGGAGTACTACAGGACTTCAAAACAAGTTAATAGGAAATCAAAAAGAGTTACTATTTATATATCCTAATTTTTTGAATTTTTTCTTTAATTAAGACAAACATAAGAAATGACTAAATATTTTTTTAAAACAAAAAGGGGGAGATTGAGATAAAGCAGGACATAACAATATAACAATAGAGGTCATAGCATGACTGTTTCAACAACCTAGTACTTCACCACCATATAACCTGACTTAATAGTAGTTACCATAGTGTCTTTTTCCTTGATATATTTGGATAAAACTTCATATACTCTAGCTTCAAATGTTTTCAAATCAAGAAGCCCAGAATACAGCCTTTCCAATTAATGAGTGAAAACTTTATAAGGCTCCAAGGCCACCTAATGGGGAATCAAGATTACCACATATTTTTATATATTTGAATCATTACTTACATTAGGGAAACTATTCGGTATTCACACATGCGAGATTGATTTATTTCACTTATGAGTATGGTCTCAAGCTGCACCCATTTATTGATAAATATCTCAATGTGATCCTTCTTTATAGCTGAATAATACTCCATTGTATAGAAATACCACAACTTTTTATCCATTCCTCAGTTGATGAACACTTGGGTTGTTTCCAAGATCTGGCGATTACAAATTGTGCTGCTATATACATAGGTGCACATATATCCCTGTGGTATGATGCTTTCAATTCTTCTGGGAATATGCCTAGAAGTGGAATAGCTGGAATAAGTGGGATTTCCAATCCCAACTTTTTGAGAAACATCCAGACAGACCTCCACAAAGGCTGTACCAGTCTACACTCCCACCAACAGTGCAGGAGAGTTCCTTTTCCCCCACAGCCTCTCCAGCATTTGTTGTTGTTGGTTTTCTTGATCCTGGCCATTCTTTCAGGGGTGAGATGGTATCTCAGTGTGGTTTTAATTTGCATTTCTCTAATGACCAATGATGATGAGCATTTTTTCATGTATTTATTTGCCATTTGCATTTCTTCATCTGATAATTGCGTATTCATCTCAGATGCCCATTTTTGGATTGGATCTTTGAATTTTGGAGGTCTGAGTTTCTTTAATTCTTTATATGTTTTAGACAAGAGTCCCTTGTCTGAGAGAGAGTTCACTAAAATCTTTTCCCAGTTTGTGGGTTTTATTTTCACTATGCTGGAGATTTCTTTTGACATGCAGAAACTTTTTTAATAATAAGTGGTCCCAGTTATTGATTATGGGAAGTATTTCCCATGCGTTTTGAGTCCTGTTCATGAATTCTTTACCTACTCCTATGTCTCCAAGGTTTCTAGCTAATTTGTCTTCCAATAGATTTAGTGTTTCTGTTTTAATATTCAGATCTTTGACCCATTTAGATTTTAATTTAGTACATGGTGATAGACATGGGTCTAGCTTTAGTTTTCGGCAAATGGAGAGCCAGTTTTTCCAGCACCATTTATTAAAGAGACTGTCCTTCTTCCAGTGAAACTGCTTGGCTCCTTTATCAAAGATAAGGTGGTTGAGAGTGTTCGTAGTTGTGGTTGTATCTTCTAATCTATGCCACTGATCTTCGGCTCTGTTTTGATTCCAATACCATGTTGATTTTACTACTGTTGCTTTGTAGTATAACTTCAAGTCAGGGATTGGGATGCCTCCTGCTTTGTCTTTGCTGCTTAGAATTGCCTTTGTGATTCTAGGTCTCTTCTGGTTCCAGATGAAATTTAGGAGTGATTTCTCTAGATCTATAAGGTATGTTGATGGAATTTCTATTGGGATTGCATTGAATCTGTATAACAGTTTTGGAGAATGGCTATCTTCACAATGTTTGTTCTTCCTATCCATGAGCAAGGGATGTCTTTCCATTTTCTGAGATCATCTTCAATTTCCTTTTTCAGTGTATTATAATTTTCACTGTATAGGTCTTTCACTTCTTTCGTAAGAGTAATTCCTAAATATTTCATTTTTTTGCTTGCTAATGTGAATAGTCCAGTTTCTCTTATTTCCCTCTCTGTGATTTTGTTGTTCGTGTATAGGAATGCTATTGATTTCTGAGTATTGATTTTGTATCCAGCCACATTACTGAATTTATTTATTGTATCTAAGAGTATTTCAATGGAGTTTAGGGGGTCTTCTATGTAGAGTATCATGTCATCTGCAAACAATGATAATTTAACTTCTTCTTTTCGTAACTTTACCCCTTTTATTTCTCTTTCTTGCCTAATTGCTCTGGCTAGTACTTCCAGTACTATATTAAATAGGAGTGGTGATAAAGGACATCCTTGTCTTGTGCCCGATTTTAAAGTAAAGGCTTTCAATTTTTCGCCATTTAGTATGATGCTGGCTGTTGGTTTGTCATAAATGGCCTTTATTATATTAAGGTAAAGACCATTTATTCCAATTTTCTGTAAAGTTCTTATCATGAATAAGTGTTGGACCCTATCGAAGGCTTTTTCTGCATCTATAGAGATGATCATGTGATTTTTATTTTTGGCTTTATTGATATGGTGGATTACATTTATTGATTTGAGTATGTTGAACCATCCTTGCATTCCTGGGATGAATCCCACTTGGTCATGGTGTATAATCTTCTTGATGATTTGCTGGATCTTATTTGCCAATATTTTATTGAGGATTTTTGCATCTGTGTTCATTAGGGAGTTCGGTCTATAGTTCTCTTTTATAGTTGAGTCTTTCTCAGGTTTTGGTACTAGAGTAATATTTGCTTCCAGGAATGACTTAGGAAGGATTGCTTCCCTTTCAATTTCATTGAATAGTTTGAGGCGTGTCGGCATTAGGTCTTCTTTATATTTCTTGTAGAATTCTGCAGTGAATCCATCTGGGCCTGGGCTCTTCTTGGTGGGTAAGGCCTTAGTTACATTTTCAAGTTCATTAGCAGAGATTGGGTTATTCAACAGTTTTATATCCTCTTGATCTAGCTTTGGTACTTCATATGCTTCTAAGAATCTGTCTATTTCTTCTGTGTTATCAAACTTTTGAGAGTAGAGGTTTTCGAAATAGGTGTTGATGATCCTCTGTATTTCTATTGTGTCTGTAGTGATTTCTCCTTTTTCATTTATTATTGCATGAATTTGAGCTTTTTGTTCCCTTTTTAAAATAAGGTTGGTTAGGGGCTTATCTGTTTTGTTTATTCTTTCAAAGAACCAACTCTTTGATTCATTGATTCTTTGGATTGTTTGCTTAGTCTCTATTGCATTGATTTCTGCTCTGATTTTTATAATTTCCTCTCTTCCTTTGGCTTTGGGCTTGACTTGCTCTTCTTTTTCTAGCTGTTTGAGGTGTAGCATCAAGTTATTTATTGGTATTTGTTCTGTTTTCCTGATGTGGGAACTCAGTGCAATAAATTTTCCTCTCAGAACGGCTTTCATTGCATCCCACAGATTCCGGTAAGTTGTATCTGCATTTTCATTTTCTTTTAGGTATTGTTTAATTTCTTCTTTAATTTCTTCTGTGACCCACTTTGTATTCTTTGATACAGTGATTTGAGCAAGTATTTCTAAGATGATAACATGTAATATATTAACAGGTGATTTCTTACTGGCTTTTTTTGTTGTTGTTGTTTTTGTTTTTGTAATTCTGTGTTACATGTACCCTTACAATGCTTTGTTTTGTTTTGTGTTTTTCACTTTTTTCCTTTTAAATGAAATTTAAAAAAACTAACACTAACACTAAACCTAAACCTAAAACTAACTCTAAACCTAAACCTAACCCTAAACCTAACACTAACCCTAACCCTAAAATCAAAACCTAACCCTAACCATAACCCTAATCTTAACCCAAAACTTAAGCTTTACCCATAATCCTACCCTAACCCTAACCAAAATGTCTAAGCCGAACCCTAACACTAACCCCAAAATCTATCACTAAATGTAAGGTTAAATTTCAACCATATCCCCAACACTAACCCTAACTCTAAACCTAACTCTAAACCTAAACATAAACCTAACCCTAACCCTAGGAATAAACCCTAACCCTAACCCTAACACTATCCCTAAATCTAACCCTAACCGTAAACCTAACCCAAACACTAACACTATTCCTAACACATAACTCCTAAACCTAACCCTTAACCTAACCCTAAAGTGAACACTAAACCTAACCGTAACCCTAACCCTGACCCTAAGCCTAACCATAAACCTAATTGTAACACTAAACCTAACCATAAAAGAAGCCTAACCTTAACCCTCTCCCTAAAACCTAACGCCTAACCCTAACACTAACCCTAACAGTAACCATAAACCTAACCCTACACCTAACCCAGCATCTAATCCTAACCATCCCCTAACGATAACCTTAAACCCTACCCATAACCCGAACCCTAAACCTAACATTAATGCCTAACCTAACCCTAACTCTACCCATTAAACAGACCCTATCAATGACTGTAATACCTCACCCTAACAATAACCCTAACCCTAGCATAACCCTAACCCTAACCATAAACATAGCCTCTAAGGCTAACCCTAAACCAAACCCCAAACTCTAACACTAATCCTAATGCTAACCTCTAACCAAAACCCTAAATGTAACCCTAAACCTAACACTAACACTAAATCCAATCCTAAACTAAACAATAACCCTATCACTGACACTATTCATAACCCTAACCGTAACTGCAAACCTAACTCTAAACATAACCATAAAAGTAACCCTAACCCTAACACAGTACCTAACACATAACCCCTAACCCTAACCCTAAACCTAACACTAAAAGTAACCTTAAAACTTTCCAAAACCCTAACCATAAATCTAATCGTAACCCTAACACAAACCATAACCTGAAGCCTAACACTAAACCTATCCCTAACACCTAACCCCTAAACCTAACACTAACCTTTACCCTAATCCTAATCTAAACCCTAAACCTAACCGTAACCCTAACACTAACCCTAAACCTAACCATAACCTAACACATAAACTTAACCCAAAACCTAACACTAACACTAAGAGTAACCTAAAACCTAACCCTACCCTAATGCTAACCCTAACATTATACCTAACACTAACCCTAACCCTAACCCTAACTATAACCCATACACTAACTTTAAACCTAGCCCTAACACTAACACTATTCCTAACCCCTAACCCCTAACCCTAACCCTAAACCTAACCCTAAAACTAACCCGAAACCTAACCCTAAACCTAACCCTAAACCTAATCGTAACCCTAACAAACACCAAAACACGAAGTCTAACACTAACCCTCTCCCTAACAGCTAAGCCCTAACCCTAACCCTAACACTAACCCTAATTCTAATCCTAACCCTAAGCCTAACCCTAAACCTAAACGGAAATTTTAACCCTAACACTTACCATAACTTCTAACCTAACCCTAATCTTAACCCTAAACCTAACGCTAACCTCTAACGCTAACACTAACCCTAACCTTAACCTTATCTCTAACATTAGCCCGAACCCTAAACTATAATGATAACACTTACCCTAACCATAACACTAACCCTAACATCTAACCTTAACACTAATTCTAACTCTAACCCTAACCCTAAACCTAAAACTAAAGCAACTTCTAACCATAACACTAACCCTAACCCTAAATGTAAACCTAACCTAACCCTAACGCTACACTTAAGCTAAACCCTAACCCTAACCTAACCCTAACAAAAAACCTAACGCTAAACCTAACCCTAACCCTAAGACCTAACCCCAACTCTAACACTAAACCTAACCGTAAAACTAACACTAAACCTAACCTTAAACCTAATACTATCCCTATACCTAACACTAAACCTAATTGTAACCCTAACCCTAACCGTAACCCAAAGCCTAACCTTAACAATCTCCTTACTACCTAATTCCTAAACCCTAACCCTAACTCTAACCCTAACCCTAACCCTAACCCTAAATGCTGACCCTAACCATAACACTAACCCAAAACCTAACCCTGACCCTAACACTAACCCTAACCATAACCCTAACCATAACACCAACCTCTAAATCGAACCCTAACCCTAACTGTAATCCTAATCCTAATCCTAAGGACGAACCCTAACCCTAAACCTAACACTATCACTACCACCTAAATCCTAACCCTAACCATACACCTAACACTAAAACTAACACTAATCCTAACACTAAAACTAACCCTAACTCTAACACTAAACCAAATTGCAACCCTAAAACAAACCATAACAAAAAGCTAACACTAACCCTCTCCCTAAAACCTAACCACTAAACCTAAACTTAACACTAACCTAAACACTAACACTAACCCTTAACCTAAACCTAAGATTTAAACCTAAACCTAACACTAACCCTAATCTCTAAGCCTAACCCTAACCCTAACCAAACTCCAAAATCTAACCCTAAGTCTAATGCTAACCTCTAACGATAACCGTAACACTAACACTGACCCTAACCCTAATCCTAAACTATAACCATAACACTAATACTAACCCTAACCTGAAACCTAACATCTAAGCCAAACTCTAATGCTTACCCTAACTCTAACACTAAACCAACTCCTTACCCAAACACTAAACCTAACCCTAAGCCTAAACCTAACACTAGCCGTAACATTAAACCCTAACACTAAAACTAACACTATCCCTTCAACTAACCCTAACCCTAACCGTTAATCTAACCCTAATCCTAACCAGAACCCTATCCCTAACACCTAACCCGTAACCCTAATGCTAACCCTAACCCTAAAACTAACACTACACCTAACCCTAAACCTAACCCTAACTCTAACCCTAACACTAACCCTAACCCTAACCCTAACCATAATCCGAAGCCTAACCTTAACCCACTCCCTAACACCTAACCCCTAACCCTAACCCTAAAACTAACCCTAACCCTAACCCTAACCCTAACACTACCCCTTAAACTAACCCTAACACTTACTGTAATACCTAACCCTAACCCTAAATGCTAACTCTAACATTAATGCTAACCCTAAACCTAACCCTAATCGTAAACCTAACGCTAACCCTAACCCTATCCTAACACCTAAGCCCTAATCCTAATGCTAACCCAACCCTAAAACTCACACTAAATCTAACAAAATCGATAATCCTAACCCTAATGCTAACCCTAACCTAATCGTAACCGTAAACCTAACCGTAACCCGAAGCCTAACACTATACCTCTCCCTAACACCTAACCCCTAAGCCTAACACTAACCTGAACACTAACCCTAAGCCCTAACCCTAAAAGTAACACTATCCCTAACACTAATTCTAATCGTAAACCTAACCTTAACCGTAACCAAACCCTAACACTATCCCTAACATCTAACCCCTAACCCTAACGCTAAACCTAACCCTAAAACTAACACTAAAACTAACCTTAACAGTAACCCTAAACATGAAGCTAACCCTAAATCTAATCGTAACCCTAAACCTAACCTTAACCAGAAACCTAAACTTAACCCTAACACTAACACTATCACTAACCCTAAAACCTAACCCTAAACCTAACACTAACCCTAAGCCTAACCCTAACCCTAACCCTAAACCTAAACCTAACCATAATCCTACCTTCTAACCCTAACACTAACACTAACACTAACACTAACCCAAATCCTAACCTTAAAACTTACACTATCCCTAAACTTAACCCTAAACGTAAACCTAACTTTAACCATACAATAACCCTAACCCTATCCGTAACACCTAACCCCTAACACTAACACTAAACCTAACCCTAAAACTAACATTAAACCTAGCCCTAACCCTAACCCTAACCCTAACCCTAACCCTAAGGCTAACCCTAAACCTAATCGTAAGCCTAACCCTAACCGTAATGCAAAGTCTAACCATGACCGTAACCCTAAACCTAACACTAACACTAACACTAAACCCTAACCCTAAACCTAACACTAACCCTAAGCCTTACCCTAACTCTAACCCTATCCCTAACCTCAACTTCTAACCGTAACTGCAACCCTAAACCTAAAACTAAACACCACACTAACCCTAACCCAGACCCTAACCTCTAAACCTAACCCGAACACTAAACCTAAACATAACCCTAACCATAACCATAATCTCTAACCCTAATTGTAACCCTAACCCTAACCCTAACCCTACACCTCACAATAACCTTAACGCTAACCCCTAAATCTAACACCTAACCCTAATCCATAACCCTAAGCCTAACCCTAACCTTAAGCCATAACACTAATCCTAACCCTAACCCTACCAATAAACCTCAACCTAACCTTAACACTAACCATAACACTAACCCTAACCATAACCCAAAGCCTAAACGCTAACGCTAAACATAAACTTAACCCTAACTCTAAACCTAACCCTAAACCTAACCCTAAATATAACCCTATCACTAACACCTAACCCCTAAACCTAACCCTAACTCTCACCATAAAACTAACCTTAAATCTTATGCAAACGCTACCCCTAACCCTAACCCTAAACCTAACACTAACCCTAACGTGATTATAAGCCTAAACCTAACCGTAACCTGAAGCCTAACCCTAACCGTAACCGTAACGCTAACACTAAACCTAACAGTAATCCTAATCCAAATCCTAACACTAACCGTAATCCTAAACCTAACCCTAACTCTAAACTTACCCTAATCGTAACCCTAAACCTTACCTTAACCCAAAGCCTAGCCGTAACACTATCCCTAACCCTAAACATAACACTAACCCTAAACATAACACTAACCGTAATCCTAAACTTAAACCTAAACCTAACTCTAAACCTAACGCTATCTGCAACACTAACCCCAACACAAACACTAACACTAACCTCTAAAACTAAACATAAAACTAACTGTAATCCTAAACCTAAATGTAACCTAAACCTAACCCTTACCCTATCCCTAATCCTAACGCTTACCCTAACCCTAACCCTAAACATAACCTTTAACCCTAACCCTAACCTTAACCATAACCATAACTTCTAAGCCTGACCCTAACCCTAAACTCTATCAATACACCAAACACTAACCTCTAACGATAATCCTACCCTAAACCTAACCCTAAACTCTATCACTACACGAAACACTAACCTATAATGATAATCCTACCCTAAACCTAACCCTATCCCTAACCCTAACCCTAATTCTAACATTAACATAACCTTAACCCTAACCCTAAACCTAAGCTTTAACCATAACCTTAACCCAAACCGAATGCTAACCGCTAACCTTAACCCTACACGTAACCCTAACCCTAACCCTAGTGCTAATCTAATTGTAACCCTAAACCTAACCATAACACTAAGGCTTACCCTAAACCTAATTCTAACCCTCACACTAACCCTAACTCTAATTGTAACCCTAACCCTAACACTAACCTCTAAATCTAAACGTAAACATAACCCTAAAACTAACCACTAACCCTAAACCTAACCCTTACCCTACCCCTACCCCTAATCCTAACCCTAACACTAAGTCTAACCCTGAACCTAAGCTTTAACCCTAACTTTAACCCTAACCCTAATCATAAACTCTAAGCTTAACACTAACCCTAACCCTAACCATAACTCTAACCCTAAACCAAACAGTAAACGCTAAACATAACCCTAACACTCACCCTAACCTTAAACCTAACCCTAAACTCTAACCATAACCCTAACCCTAACCATAAGCATAACCCTGAACCTAAGCTTTAACCCTAACCCAAACCCTAACCATAACCTCTAAGCCTAACCTTAACCCTAACCCTAACCCTAACTCAAACCCTAACACTAAAGCTAACTTCTAACCCTAACACTAACCCTAATGCTAAAATTAAAGCTAACCCTAACGATGAACCTACCTCTAACCCTAACACCTAAGCCTAACTCTAAAACTAACCCTAACCCTAAACGTAACCATAACACTGACCATACCGCTAATGCTAACTTCCAAACCTAACTCTAACCCTAACCCTAACTATAACCATAACCCTAAACCTAAATCTAACATTAATCCCTTACGTGAACCCTAACCCTACCTCTCAAACTAACACTAACCCTGACTGTAATATGTAAACATAACCCTGACCCTAGCATAACCCTAACCCTAACCGTAACCCTAACGCTAACCCTAACCCTAAACCATACCTCTAATACTAACCCTAAACCTAACCCTAACACTAACCCTAACCTCTAACACTAACTCTAACTTTAAACCTATCCCTAACAGTAACCCTAATTTTAACACTAAACCTAACTTCTAACCATAACCCTAACGCTAAACCTCAACCTAACCCTAACCCTTACCATAACACTAACCCTAACCCAACCCTAAAATGTAACCCTAACCCTAACACTAACCCTAACACATAACCCTATCCCTAATACCTAACTTCTAAACCTAACCCTATCCCTAACCATAACCCTAAAACTACATCAAACACAAACCCTAACCATAACCATAACAATAACCCTAAACGTAACTCTAACCTAATTGTAATCCTAACCCTAACCATAACCCTATGCCTAACCATAAAACTAACCCTAACTCTTACGTTAAGCCTAACCTTCACTCTATACCTAACCCTAAACCTAACTCTAAAACTAACCTCTAAACCTAACCCTAACCGTACCGCTAACAATAAAACTAAACACTAAACCTAATTCTAACGCTTACCCTATGCTTAACCCTAACCCTAACACTAACCCTAACCCCGAACCTAAGCTTTCATCCTATCCCTAACCCTAGCCCTAACCATAACCTCTAAGCCTAACCCTAACCCTAACCCCAACCCACTATCCCTAACCCTAATCATAACCGTAAACCTAACCGTGACACTACGCTAACCCTAACCCTATCCCTAATACCTAACCCCTAACACTAACGCTAACCCTAAAACTAACCCTAACCCTAACCCTAAACCTAATCATAACACTAACCCTAACTGTAAACCTAAGCCTAAGCCTAACCCTAACATTAACCCTAACCCTAACACTAACCCTAAAATATAACCCTAACCCTAACAGTAACCCTAACCCTAACTCTAACATAATCCTAACCCTAACCCTAACAGTAACCCTACCCAACAGTAACCCGAACCCTAACGCTACACCTAACACTATGCCTAATCCTAACCCTAAACCTAACCCTAACACTGAGCCTAACCATAACCCTAAAAAGAACCCTAACCATATCCTTAACACCTAACCCCTAAACCTAAGCCAAACTCTAACCGTAACCCTAAACATAATCCCTAACCCAAACCCTCACCCTAATCCTAATCATTACCATAACTGACCCAAAGCCTAACCTTGTCTAAACGTAACCGTAAACCTGACCCGAACACGAATCCTAACACTAACACCTACACTAATCCCTAAACCTAACCCTAAACCTCACCCTAAAACTAACCCTAACCCTAAACCTAAACCTAACACTATCCCTAAAGCTAACATATAACGCTAACACTAACCCTAAACCTAAACCTAACCATAACCATAACCATAACCATAACACTAACCCTAAACATAACCCTAATGCTAAACCGAAACATAACCCTAACCCTAACCCTAACCCTAAGCTTAAAACCTAACCCTAACCCTAACCCTAACACTAACCCAAACCCTAAAACTAACAGTTACCCTAAACGTAATCCTAACCCTAACCCTAACCATATCCATAGAACCTATCTCCTAACCCTGACCCTAAACCTAACCCTACCTTAACACTAACCCTAACCATAACACTAACACTAACATTACCCTAACCCTAACTTCTAAACCTAACCCTAACCTTAACCTAACCTGAACCCTACCCGTAACACTAACACTAACATCAACTCTAAGGCTAACTTCTAACCCTAACCCTAACCAAAATCCTAACACTAACACTAACCATAAACACGAACCCTAACCCTAACCCTAAATCTAACCCTAAACTCTAACTCTAACTCCTAACCCTAACACTAACCCTAATGTTACCCGGAACCCTAACACTAAACCTAAGCCAAACACTAACCATAACGCTCACCCAAACCCTAACACTAACCCTAACCCTAAACCAAAACCTAAACCTGGCCATAAAACTAACCCTAACCCTAACACTAACACTAACATTAACCATAAGCATAAGCCTAAAGCTAACCATATCCCTAATCCTAAAAATAAGCCTAACCATAACCCTAACCCTAACATGAAACCTAACACTAACTCTAACCATAAACCTAACCCTAACTTCTAACCATAAGTCTAACCATAAACCTAAACCTAAACCTAACCATAACCCTAAACCTAAGACAGACCCTAACCATAACCCTAACCCTAAACCTGAACCTAACCCTACCCTTAACACTAGCCCTAAAACCTAGCACTAACCATAAAACTAAGCCTAAGATCTAACTCTAACACCTAAAGCTAACCCTAAACCAAACCTAACGCAAATCCTAACCCTAACCCTAACCCTAACCCAAGCCTAACCGAACGCTAACACTAAACCGAAAACTAACCCTACACATAACACTAACCCTAAGCTGAACCCTAATCCAAACCCTAACCCTAACCCTAACCCTAACCATAACCCTAAACATAACAATAACAATATCCTTAACACGTAACACCGAACCCTAACCGAAACCCTAACCCTAAGCCTAAACCTAACCCCTAACACAAACCCTCACCCTAACCCTAATCCTTACCATAACTGACCCAAAGCCTAAGTTTTTCTAACCATGATCCTAAACCTAAACAGAACCCGAACCCTAAACCTAACACTAACCCTAACCCTAACCCTAAAACCTAAACCTAACACTAACTCTAACCCTAAAACTAACAAGAAATCTAACCCTAACCCAAAACCTGAACCTAACCCTAAACCTAGACCTAACACTAACTCTAACGCTAACCTCTAACCCTAACCCTAAACATAACACTAAACCTAAACCTAACCATAAACCTAACTGTAACACTAACCCTAACCATAAACCTAAGCCTAAAGGTAAACATAAATATAACGATAACCCTACCCTAAAACCTAACCCTATCCCTAACGCTAACACAAACCCTAAAACTAACCATAACCGTAAACTTAAACCTAACCCTAGCCCTAACCTTATCCTAACACCTGTCCCCTTTCCCTAACCCTAAATCTAACACTAACTTAACACTAACCCTAACCCTAACACTAACTCTAACTTCTAAACCTAACACTAACCCTAACCCTAAACTAACCCTAACACTAACTCTAACCCTAACTTCTAACCCTAACCATTACCAAAACCCTAACACTAACCCTAAGCCTAAACTCTATCCCTAAACCTATCCCTAACCATAACACTAAACTCTAACTCTAAACCCTAACCCTAACACTAACCCTACACTAATCGGAACCCTAAACCTAAACCTAACCCAAACACTAACCCTAACCCTCATCCTAACCCTAACACTAAACCTAACCCTAACCCAAAACCAAAACCTAACCCTAATCCTAACCCTAAGCCTAACACTAACTGTAAACCTAACGCTAAATTTAAGGCTAACCCTATACCTAAACTTAAAACTAAGCCTAACCATAACTCTAACCCTAACCCTAAACCTATCCCTAAAACCTAGCCCCTAACCCTAACCCTAAAACTAACTCTAACTTAAAACTAACCCTAACACTAACCCTAACCCTAAACTTAACCCTAACCCTAACACTAACCCTAACCATAACCATAACCCTATCCCTAAGCCTAACTGTAACCCTAAACCAAACCATATCCCTAACCCTAACCCCTAATCCCAAACCCGCAACCTAACTCTGATCCCTAACTTTAACCCTAACCCTAACTGTAAACCTGAACCTAATACTAAACCTAAACCTAACCCTAACCGTAACCGTAAACAGAATCCTAACCCTAAATCTAACCTCTAATACTAACCTTAACCGTAACTCTAACCCTAAACCGAAACCTAAACAAAACCCTAAACCTATCACTCACCCTAACCCTAACTCTAACTCTAATCCCTAAACCAAACGATAAGCCTAAGAATAAATGTATCTCTAACCCCAAACCCGAAACCCTCACCATAAAACTAACCCTAACCCTAACACTAATACCTACCCTAACCCTAACCCTAACCCTAAACCTAAACCTAAACCTAAACCTAACACTAACCATAACCCTAACTGTAACCTTTACTGTAAACCTAACCCTAACCTTAACACTAACCCTAACCCTAACACTCACCCTAAGCCTAATCCTAACCATAACCCTAACCCTCTAAAACTAACACATACCATAACACTAAACCTAACCCTAACCCTAATTGTAACAATAGCCCTAACCGTAACCATAACCTCTAACCCTAATACTAAACATTGCCCTATTCCTAACCCTAACACTAACCGTAATCCTAACCCTAACCATAACCATAAAGCTAACCTCTAACCCTAACCCTAATCCTAAAACAAAACCTAACATTAACCATAACTGTAATCCTGACTGCTAACCCCTAACCATAACCCTAAACCTAACACTAACGTTAACCTTATCCCTAACACCTAAACCCTAACCCTAAAACTAAACCTAACAATAACCCTAACCGTAACCCTAATCCCTAACCCTAACCCTAACACTATCCCTAACTGTATTCCTAGCCCTAACCCTAACACTAACCCTAAACCTAGGAATAACCCTACCCAAACCCTAACCCTAATCCTAACCCTAAAGCTAACACTAACCCTAACACCTAACTGTAACCCAAACCCTAACCCCTAACCCTAACCCTAACCGTATCCTTAACCCTAAACCTAAACCTAACCCTATCCATAACTGTAACACTAACAATAAACCTAACCCTAAGCCTAACCTATAGCTAACTCTAATTCCAATACTGACCCTAACACTAATGCTGTCTGTAACCCTAACCCAAATAACTAACACGAGCCCTAATCCTAACCCCAACACTTACCATAATCCGTACCCCTAAACTTAAGCCTTACCATAACACTAACCCTAACCATAAATCTAGACCCTAACCGTTAAGCTAACCCTAACACTAACCCTATCCCTAAACACTAACAGTAGCCCTAACTGTGACCCTTAATGTAACCGTAAGCTTAACCGTAAACCTAAACATATACTTAACACCTAACCCCTAAAACTAACCCAAACCATAACACTAACCCTAACCGTCATCATAACCCTAACCCTAAACCTAAACCTAATATTAACCCGAAACCTAACTGTAATGCGAAGCTTAACCCTGACCCTATCAATAACAACAAACCCCTAAATCTAACCGTAACCTAACCCTAACCGTTACCCGAAACCTAATGTAACACTAACCCTAACCTTAAACACTAACCCCTAACCCTAACCCAAACCCTAACCCTAACCCTAATGCTAACACTAACCCTAAACCTAACCCTAACCCTAAACCTAAAACTAGCCCTAACCCTAACCGAAAATCTAACCCTAATCCAAATCCTAAAACTAACCCTAAACCTAACCCTAACCCTAAACCAAACCCTAACCATAACCATAACCTTAAGCCTAAACATGACACTATCACTATCCCTAAAACTAAGCCTAAACCTAACCCTAACTCTAAACCTAAACTTAAGCCTAACTCTAACTCTAACCCAAAACCTGAAACTAAGCATAACCATAACCCTAAGCTTAACCCTATACCTAAAACTAACCCTATCCCTAAGCGTAATCCTAACCTAATACTAATCCCTAAGCCTAATGATAAAGCTAACCCTAACCCTAACCCTTACACCTAACCCTAACCTTCAAGCTAACACTAACCCTAAATCTAACCCTAATACCTACACTAACCCTAACACGAACACTAACCAAACCATAACCATAGCCTTAACCATAACCCTAACTCTAACCCTAACACTCAGCCCCTAACCCTAAACCTAACATTAACGCTAACCCTAACCCTAACCTCTAACACTAACCCTATCCATAACCTTAAGCCTAATCCTAAACCTAACCCTAACCCTCTAAAACTAACACATACCCTAAAACTAAACCTAACCCTAACACTAAACCTAACAATAACCCTAGCCCTAAGCATAAACTCAAACCCTAATTCTAAACCTTATCCTATCCCTAACCCTAACTCTAACACTAACCATAATCTTTAACATAACCCTAAACCTAAACCTAAACCTAACCCTAACCCTAAAACTTACCAATAATCCCTAACCCTAGACCTAACCCAAACCCTAACCCTAACCTTAACCTTGACCCTAACACCTAACCCATAACCATAACCGTAATCCTAATGCTAACCCTAAACCTAATCCGTAAACCTAAACCTAACACTAACCCTAACCCTAACACAAAACCTAAACCTAACCTGTAACCTAATACTAACGCTAACACTAACCCTAAAACTAACCCTAACCTTAAGCCTACACCTAACCCTATCCATAAAGCTAAAACTAAGCCTAACACTAAACCTAACTCTAAGCCTAATTGTAACACTAAACCTAACTCTAATCTCTAAACCTAACCCTAACCCTAACAATAACCCTAACCCTAACACTAACACTAAATCGAAACCTATCCCTAACCCTAATGATAAGCCTAAACGTAACCCTAACACTGACCCCTAACCCTAACCCTCACCATAACCCTAACCCTAAACCTAACCCTAATGCCTACACTAACAATAACCGAACACCATCCGTAACGATAACTGTAACATTAACTGTCACCCTAATCCTAACAATAACCCAAACCCTAACCCCTAAGCCTAACCCCTAACCCTAACGCTAATGCTAATGCTAACCCTAACGTCTGACACTAATCCTATCCCTAAACCTAAGCCTAATTCTAACCCTAATCATAACCCTCTAAAACTAACCAATACCCTAAAACTAAACCTAAACCTAATCCTAATGCGAACAAAAACCCTAACCATATCCCTAACCTCAAACCCTAATGCTAAGCGTTACCCTATCCCTAAACCTAACCCTAACGCTAACCGTAACCCTAACCCTAACCCTAAATATAAAGCTAACCTCTAACCCTAACACTAACTGTAACACTAACCCTAACACTAAACCTAACCCTAACCCTAAACTATAATTCTAACCCCTAAGCCTAACCTTAACCCTAAAGCTAACCCTAAAACCACACTAACACTAACACTAACCCTTACCGTAATCGTAAACTAAACCTAACACTAATCCTAACCGTTGCCCTAAACCTAAAACTAAAGCTAACCCTAACCCTAACACTAATCCTAACGCTAACTCTAACCCTAACACTAACACTAACCCTAACCCAAAACCTAAACCTAACCCTAAACCTAACCCTAACACTAACTTTAACTTTAACAAAACCCTAAACTTAAGCCTAACATTAACCCTATCCCTAAACCTAAAACTAAGCCTAACCCTAACCCTAAACCTAAACCTATCACCAACCCTAATCCTAATCCATAAAACTAATCCTAGCCCTAGCCCTAACCCTAACCATAAAACTAACCCTAAACCTAACACTAACCCTAATCCCTAACACTAACACTAAACCTAACCCTAATCCTAACCCTAATGATAAGCCTAAACCTCACCTTAACACTTACCCCTATCCTAACCCTCACCGTAAACGTAACCCTAAACCTAACTCTAACCCTAACCCTAAACCATACCTCTAACCCTAAGCCTAACCCTAACCATAACCTTAACCGTAACCCTAATGCTAACTGTAACACTAACCCTAACCCCTAACACTACTCCTAACGCTAATGCTAACCCGAACCTCTAACACTCACCCTATCCCTAACCCTAAGACTAATCCTAACATTTACCCTAATCCTCTAAATCTAACTCATACTCTAACACTATATCTAACCCTAACCCTCCGCTACCTCAAATCCTAATCCTAAACTTTACCCTATCCCTAACCCTAACTCTATACCTAAGCGTAGCCGTAACCCTAACCCTAACTATAAATCTAACCTCCAACCCTAACCCTAACCCTAAACCTAAACCTAACCCTAACACTAACCCTAAACATAACCCTAAACCTAAAGCTAACCCTAACCTAAGCCTAAGCTGAAGCACTAACCCCTAACCCTAAACCTAAACCTAACCCTAACATAGTCCCTAACACCCAACCCATAACCCTATCCCTAAACCCAACCTAACGCTAACCCTAATGCTAACCCTAACTCTAACCCTAACCTTCTAAACCTGACCCTATCCCTAATCCCTAACCCTAACCCTAACCCTAATACTAACACTAACCATAGCTCTAAACATAACTCTAACCCTAACCGTAACTGTAACCATAACTCTAACTATACCCTTAACACCTAACACTTAACCCTAACCCAAACCATAACCCTAAACTTAACCCTAAACCTAACCCTAAACAAAAGTAACACCAACCCTATCCATAATCCGAAGCCTAACCCTAACAATATCCCTAACAGCTAATACCTAAACCTCACACTAAAACCTAACGCTAACCCTAACTATAAACATAACACTAATACTATCCCTAAAAATAACTTCTAATACTAACCCTAACCATAACCATAACACTAACACTAATGCTAAACCTAACCCTAACCTTATACCTAACACCTAACCCTAAACCTAAACATAACAATAAACCTAACTCTAATCCCTAACCCTAACCCTAACCCTAACCATATTCCTAGCCCTAAACCTAACACTAACCCTAAACCTTACCATGACCCTAACCCTAACCCTAACCTAATCCTAACCCTAAACCTAACCCTAAGCATAACACTAACCCTAATACCTAACCGTAACCCTAACCCTCACCCTAACCCCTAAACCTAACCCTATCCTTAACCCTAAAAAACCCTAACATTATCCGTAACACTAACCCTAAGAATAAACCTAAGCCTAATAATAAAGCTATCCCTAACACTAATCATAATACTGAGCCTAACACTAACTCTATCTGTAAAACTAACCCAAATCTCTAACAATAACCCTAACCAGAACACTAACCCTAATCTGTACCCCTAACCTTAAGCTTTTCCAGAACTCTAACCTCACCGTAAAATTAGCCCCTAACCCTAACCCTAAAGCTAACACTAACCCTATCCCTAATCCCTAACCCTAACACTAATACTAACCATTATTTTAACCCTAAGCCTAACTGTAACCCTAAAAATAACCCTATACATATCCTTAACACCTAATCCCTAACACTAAACCAAACCCTAACACTAACCCCTATCGTAACCCTAACCCTAAAATTCATCATAACCTGGACCCTAACCATCGTCCCAAACCTATTCCTGAACTTATCCCTAACACCTAACTGCTAAATCTAACCCTAACCCTAAACCTAACCCTAACCCTAAACCTAACGCTAGCTTTAACTCTAACACTAAATCTAACCCTAACCCAAATCCTAAACTTAATCCTAAACCTAACCCTAACCCTAACCTTAAGCCTAAATATAAACCTATACCTATCCCTAAACCTAAGCCTAACCCTAACCCTAAACATAACCATAACCCTAACCCCAAATCTAACCCTAACTGTAACCCTAACCCTAACACTAAACTTAAACCTAACTCTAACCTCTAACTCTAACCACTAACCCTAAGTCTAACACTTAAGCAAACCCTAAAATTAAGCATAAGCCTAACCCTAAACCTAATCATAAGCTTAACATTAACAGTAACCCTGACTGTAATACCTAACTGTAACCCTAACACTAACCCTAAACCTAACCCTAAAACTAAGCCTAACACTAACCCTAATCCTAACCCTAACCCTAACATTAACACAGCAATTAGCCTTACCCTAGACCTATCCCTAACCCTACAACTAAGCCTAACCCTAATCCTAAACCTAAAATCTAGCCCTAACCATAACCCTAAGCCTAAACCTAAACAAAACACTAACTCTAAACCTAAACCCTAAGGCTAACCCTAACCCTAACACTAACACTAACACTAACCCTATCACTAACACCTAACCTCAAACCCTAACCCTAAACCTAAGACTCACCCTAAGACTAAACTTGAACCTAACACTAACCCTAAACCTAAACCTAACACTAAACTGCATCATAACCATAAAACTAACCTAAACCCGAAGACTAACATTAACACTATCCCGAACACCTTACCCATAACCATAAACCTAACCCTGACTCTATCCCTAAGCCTAACCATAAACCTAACCCTTACAATAACCCTAACCCTAACCCTAACCCCAAACCTAACCTTGTCTAACCCTAACCCTAACCCTAACACGAATCCGAAACCTAACCCTAACACTAACCCTAATCCCTAAAACTAAGCCTAACACTAAGACTAACCCTAAACCTAACACTAACACTAACACTTAACCTAACCCTAACACTAACCCTAACACTAAACCTAAACATAACCCTAACCATAAAGCTAACCTCTAACCCTAACCCTAAACCTAACCTAACCATAACCGTAACCTACACTAACACAAACGCTAAAACCTAACACTAACCCTAACAATAAACTAAGCTGAAAACTAAACAAAAGCCTAACCTTAACCCTAACCCTAACACTATCCCTAAAACCTGTCCCGTAAATCTAACCCTGAACCTAACCCTAACATACCCTAACCCTAAACGTAACCCTAACCCTAACATTAACCCTAACACTAACTTCTAACCCTAACCCTAATCCTAACCCTAACACTAACCCTAACCCTAATCCTAACCTCTAACTCTAACCCCTAGCCCTAACATTAAGGCTAAACCTAACTCAAACTCTAACCCGAACCCTAAACACGAACTCTAACACCTAACCATAAACCTACCCCTAACCCTAACCCAAACCCTAACACTAAACTTAACACTAACCCTAACAATAATCCTAATGGTAAGCCTAAATATAACCAAAACCATATCCTTAAAACCTAACCCCAACCCAAACACTAAGCCTAAACCTAACTCTAACCATAACACTAATCCTAACACAAAACCTAATTGTAACCTGAACCCTAACTGTAGTCCAAAGCCTAACCATGTCAATATCCCTAACAACTAAGCCATAAACCTAACCCTAACCAAACCTGAAACTTACCATAAAGCTAACCAAACACTAACCCTAACACTAACTTATAACTCTAACCATAATCATAACCCTAACAGTAACCTTAACCCTAAACCCTTACGCTAACCCTAACCCAACCCTAACCCTAAATTGTAACTCTAAATCCTAGCCCTAACAGTAACCCTAACCCGAACCCGAACCCTAACCCTAAACCTAACCCTAACACTAACCCTAACCCTAAACCTAACCCTGACCCTAAACCAAAACCGAAACCGAAACCGAAACCGAAACCTAACCCTAACCCTAACACGAACCCTAAACGTAACACTAACTTTAATCATACCCTTAATCCTATCCTTAAAACTAAAATTAAGCCTAACCCTAACTCTAACCCTAAACCTAAGTCTAACCCTAAACCTAATCCCTAAATCTAACACTAACTCTAACCCTAACACTAACCCTAACACTAAACGTAACCCTAACTCTAACACTAAACCTAACCCTAACCCTAACATCTAACTCTAACACCTACCCCTAACCGTAACCCTAAAGCTAACCCTAAAACTAAACCTAACCCTAACCCTAAAACTAACCTAAACCCTAAACCAAAACCTAAATATAAACCGAAACTTAACCCTAACCCTAACACGAACCCTAAACGTAACCCTAACTTTAAGCATACCCTTAATCCTATCCCTAAACCTAAAATTAAGCCTAACCCTAACCCTAACTCTAACACTAAACCTAACTCTAACCCTAAACCTAATCCCTAAATCTAACACTAATTCTAACCCTAACACTAACCCTAAACCTAAACGTAACCCTAACCCTAACACTAAACCTAACCCTAACCCTAACATCTAACTCTAACACATACCCCTAACAGTAATCCGAAAGCTAACCTTAAAACTAAACCTAACCTTAACCCTAACTGTAACCTTAACCTTAACACTAATCCTAACCCTATCCCTAACCTCTAACACTAATCTCTAACCCTAAACCTAACCCTAACCCTAACCCTAATTTTAAGCCTAAGCATAACCCTATCCCTATCCCTAAATTTAAGCCCAACCCTAACCCTAAACCTAACCCTAATCCAGACCATAATGCTAAGCCTATTCAGTTACCCTAACCTTAACCCAAACCCTAACCGCTAGGCTAACCCTAAAGCTCATCCAAACCATAAACCTAAACTTAACCCTAACCATAACTCTAAACCTAAGCTAATAACCCAAACCCTAACCCTAATCCTAAACCTAACACTAACCCTAAGCCCTAATCCTAACTCTAATCCTAACCCTAACTCCTATACCTAACCCTAACCCTAACCCTAACCCTAAACCCTATCCCTAACCCTATCCTTAAAGCTAACCCTAAAAATAAACCTAAACCTAACCCTAAACATATTCCTAACACTAATCCTACTACTGACCCTAACAGTAACGCTATCTGTAAACCTAAGCCAAATGCCTAACACTAAAACTAACACTAACCCTAAACCGAACACTAACCCTAAACGTACCCCTAACTTTAAGCCTTACGATAACCCTAACCCTAACCATAAAACTAGCTCCTAACCCTAACACTAACACTAACACTAATGCTATCACTAATCCCTAACACTAACCCTAAAACTAACCGTAACTATAACAATTAATGTAACCCTAACCCTAATCATAACGCTAACCATAACCCTAAACATATCCTTAACACCTAACCCCTAACCCTAACCCAAATGCTAACACTAACACAAACCGAAATCCTAACCCTAAACCTAACCCTAACCCTAACACTAAAGCTAATTGTAACACGAACCCTAACAGTAATCCAAAGCCTAACCCTGACCCTATCCCTAACACATAAGCCCTAAATCTAACAGTAAGCTAAACCTAACCATAACCCTAACCCTAACCCTAACCCTAAACCTAAACCTAACCCTAAAACCTAACCTTAACCCAAACCCTAACCCCAACACTAACCCTAATGCTAAACCTAAACCTAACCCTAACCCTAATCCTAACACTAACTGTAAGCCTATCCCTAATCCCTAACCCTAACCCAAACCCTAACACAAACCCTAACCCATAACCCTAAACCTAAACCTAACCCAAACCCTAACCCTAAACCTCACCCTAACCCTAACTCTAACCCTAGCCTTCTAAACGTAAACCTAACCCTAATCCTAAACCAAACACTAACTCTAAACCTAACCCCTAACCCTAACCGTAACCCTATCCCTAACCCTAAAACTAACACTAACCCTATCCATAATGCTAACCCTAACAATAAACCTAACACTAACCCTAAATCTATCCCTAACCCTAATTCTAATACTGAGCCAAACACTAACCCTAACCCTAAACCTAAGCCTAACCCTAATTCCTAAGCCTAACCCTAACCCTAACCATAACCCTAAACATAACCTAACCCTAACTGTAACTCTAAGCATAACACTAACCAGAACCTTAACACCTAACATCAAACCCTAACCCAAACACTATCCTAACACTAACGGTAACTCTAACCCTAAACCTAACCGTAAACCAAAATCTAATCATAATGGGAACCCTAACCGTACTCCAAAGCGTAACCCTGAGCCTTACCCTAACACCTAACCCCTAAACCTAAATTTAACCTAACCATATCCCTAACCGTAACCAAAATCCTAACACTAACCCTAACCCTAACTTCTAACCCTAACCTTAAAAATAACCCTAAAAATAACCTTAACCTTAAACTCTAACAATAACCCTAACCCTAACCCTAAAATCTAATTCCAACACCTACCTCTAACCCTAACCCTTACCTGAACCCGAACCCTAACCATAAACCTAACCATAAACCTAACCCTATCGCTATTCCTAACACTAACACAAACCCTATCCCTAAACAAAATCCTAAAATTAACCCTAAGCCTAACCCTAACCCTACCCCTAAACCTAAACTTAAGCCTAAATCTAATCCTATCCCCAATTCTAAAACTAAGCCTAACCCTAACCCTTACCCTAACTCTAACACTAACACTAACCCTAAAAATAACATCTAAATCTAACCCGTAACACTAACCCTAAACCTAACTCTACCACTAACACTAACCCTAATACATAACCCTAATGATAAGCCTAACCAGAACCCTAAATCTAATCCCTAGCCCTAAACTTCATCCTAACCCTAACACTAACCATAACACTATTCATAACCGTATTCCAAGCCCTAACACTAACCCTAACCCTAAACCCAACCATAACCTTAACCCTAACTCTAACCCTAATCCAAACCCTTAACCTAACCCTAACCATAACACTAACCCTAATACCTAAACCTAACCGTAACCCTAACCCTAACCATAACCCTACCAATAAACCTAAACCTAACCCTAAACCTATCCGTAACCCTAACCCTCACAATAAACCTAACCCTAACCGTAAACCTATCCCTAACCTTAATCCTAATACTGAGCCTAACATGCTATAAGTAACCCAAACCCAAATTCCTAACACTAAACGTAACCCTAACCCTAACACAAACACTAATCCTAATCCGAACCCCTAAATTTAAGCCTTACCATAACCCTAACCCTAACCGTAAAACTAGCCCCTAACCATAACCCTAAAACTAACCCTATCCCTAATCCCTAACTCTAACTCTAACACTAACACCAACTCTAACTTTAACCTTCAATGTAAACCTAACACTAAGGGTAACCCTAACCATAACCCTAAATATATCCTTAACACCTAACACTAACCCTAACCCTAAACCTAACGCTAACACTAACCCTAAACATAACCATAACCCTAAACCTAATGCTAGCCCTAACCCTAACCCTAAATCTAACCCTAAACCAAATCCTAAACCTAAACCTAAACCTAACCCTAAACCTCACCCTAACACTGAATCTAACCTTAAGTCAAAACCGAACACTATCTCTATCACTATAACTAAGCCTAACCCTAAAAATAACCCTAACCCTAACCATAACCCTAATCCTAACACTAACCCTAAACCTAACCCTAACCTCTAACTCTAACCCCTAACTCTTACCCTAGCCCTAACACAAACCCTAATGTTAACCTTAAGCCTAACCACAAACCTATCCCTGTCCCTAAAACTAAGCCTAACCCTAACCCTAAACCTAACCCTAACCCTATGCCTCATCCCTAATCATAAACCTAATCCTAACCTAACCCTAAAACTAACCATAAATCTAATCCCTAATGTAACTATAACCCTAACCCTAACACTAACCCTAACCCTAACACTAACACTAACCCTAACACTAACCCTAACCCTAAGCCAAACCCTTGCCCTATCCCTAACCCTAACCCTAACAGTAATCCTAAACCTAACACTCAACATAAAGCTAACCTCTAACCCGAATCCTTACCCTAAGCCTAAACCTAACCTTAACCCTAACACTAACCATAACCCTATCCCTAATCCCTAACCCTAACCCAAATCCTAACCCAAATCCTAACCCCTAACCCTAACCCTAAACCTAACCCAAACCATAACCCTTAACCTAACCCTAAACCTAACCCTAACTCTAACCCTAACCTTCTAACCCGAACGCTAACCCTAATCCTAACTCTAACACTAAAACTAACAGTAACCCTAACCCTAACCCATAAACCTAACACTAACCCTAACCCTAACCCCTAACCCTATCCCTAAGCCTAAACCTAAACCTAAACCTAAACCTAAACCTAAACCTAACCCTAACCTTAACCCTAACCCGATCTGTAATGCTAACTCAAACAACAAACCTAACCCTAATCCTAAACCTATCGCTAAACCTAATACTAATACTGAGCCTAACACTAACCCTAACCCTAATCCCTAACCCTAATCCTAACTCTGACCTTAACACGAACACTAACCCTAATCCACAACTCTAAACTTAACCATTACAATAACCCAAACACTAACCATTAAACTAGGCCCTAACCCTAATCCTAACCTTAACACTAACCTTATACCTAATTGGGAAACCTAAACGTAACCATAACACTAACCCTAATCATAACCCTAAACGTAACCCTAACCCTAACCGTAACCCTCATCAAAACCTTAACCATATCCTTAACACCTACCACCTAACCCTCACCCAAACCATAACCCTAAACCTAACTGTAACCCTAACCCTAACCCTAACCCTTACCCTAAACCTAATCCTAACTGGAACCCTAATCTTAATCCGAAGCCTAATCCTGAGCCTATCCCTAACACCTAACCCCTAAACCTAACCCTAAACTAACCATATGCCTAACCGTAACCCAAACATTTACATGAACCCTAACCCTAACTTCTAACCCTAATCCTAATCATAAACATAAAAATAACATTAACCCTAAACTCTAACCCTAACAATAAAATCTAACTCTAACCCCTAACCCTAACTCTAACCATAATCCTAAACCAACCCAACCCTAAACCAAACCATAACCCTAAACTTAACCCTACCCCTAAACCTAAAGCTAAGTTTAAGCCTAAACCTAAACCTATCCCTAATCCTAAAACAAAGCCTAACCATAACCCTAACCCTAACCCTAAACCAACACTAACCCTAACCCTAACCCTATACCAAACCCTAACCAAAACACTAACCCCTAACCCTAACCATAAACATAACCCAAACACTAACCCTAACCCTGACACTGAAACTAACTCTAACCCTAAACCTAACCCTATACCTAATCCTAAACCTAAACCTAACCCTAAACCTAACCCTAACCTTAACACTAATGGTAACACTATCCCTAATTCCTAACCCTAACCCAAACCCTAACCCAAACACTAACCCCTAACCCTAACCATAAACCTAACCCGAAAACTAACCCTAACACTATCCTTAACCCTAACCCTAACCATAACCTTAACAATAACCTTAACTCTAAACTCTATTCCTAACCCTAACCCTAACCTTGTCATATAACTCTAACCCCTAACCCTAACTCTAACACTAACCCGAACCCTAACCCTAAACCTAAGCCTAGCCCAAACCCTAACTCTAACCCTACCTCTAACACTAACTCTAACCCTAACCCTAACCCTATCCTAAACCCCAAACCTAACCCTAACCCTATCCTTAACTCTAACTCTAACAATAAACATAACCCTAAACCTAAACCTATCCCTAACCCTAATCCTAATACTGAGCCTAACATTAACACTACCTGTAACCCTAACCCAAATCCCTAACACTAAACCTAACCCTAACCCCAACACGAACACTAAAGCTAATCCGTACCCCTATCCTTAAGCCTTGCCATAACCCTAACACTAACCATAAAACTAGCCTCTAACATTAACCCTAACCCTAACACTAACCCTATCCCTAATCCCTAACCCTAACCCTAACACGAACACTAACCATAGCTGTAAACCTTAATTTAACCCTAACATTAGTAGTAACCCTACCCATAACCCTAAACATATCCTTAACACCTAATCCCTAATCCTAATACAAATGCTAACATTAACCCTAACAGTAATCCTAACACTCAGCCTAACCCTAACCCTAACCCTAAACCTAATTGTAACCCGAACCCTAAGTGTAATACGAAGCCTATCCCTGAACCTATCCCTAACACCTAACCGCTAAATCTAACACTAAACTAACCCTAACCCTAAACGTAACCCTAACACTAACACTAACTCTAACAATGACCCTAACCTCTAACTCTAACACCTAACCCTAACCCTAACACTAACCCTAACGCTAACACTAACCCTAAACCTAAACCTAACCCTAATGCCTGACCTAACACTAACCCTATATCTAACGCCAACACAAATCCTAAACCTCACCAAAGCCTAACCCTCAGCTTAAGCCTAACCTTAGGTCTAACCATAACACTATACCTATCCCGAAAACTAAGCGTAACCCTAACCCTAACACTACCCCTAACCCTAACCCTATCCTCTAACTCAAACCTCTAACCCTAGCCCTAAACCTAAACCTAACCCTAACTTAATTGTAACTGTAAACCTAACCCTAACCCTAAAACTAACCCTAACCCTAATGCTACCCCTAACCCTAAACCTAAACCTAATCTTAACCCTAACCTTAACTCAAACCCTAAAACTAAACCTAACTCTAACCCTAACATCTAAATATAACCCCTAACACTAACACTAAACCTAACCTTAAGTCTAACAATTACCCTATCCCTAAAACTAAGTCTAACCCTAACCTTAACACTAACCCTAAACTAACTCTAACACTCACCTAATCCCTAACGCTAACCATAAACCTAACACTAAACATAACCCTCGAAAACTAACCCATAACATAACACTAACCCTAAACCTAACCCTAAACGTAACCCTAACCCTAACACTTGCCATATTCCTAACCCTAACCCTAACCATAACCCTAACCCCAACAATAAACCTAAAGCTAAAAACAAACCCTAACCCACACCCTAACCTTAACACTAAAGCTAACCCTAAATCCTAACCCTAACCCTAACCCTAACCCTAAACATAACCCGAACCCAAACCCTATCACTATCCTTAACCGTATTCCTAGCCTAATTCTAATCCTAACCTTAAACCTAACCGTAACCCTAAGCCTAACCCTAACCCTAATCCTAATGCTAAACGTAACCATAACCATAACCTTAAGACTAACCCCTAACCCAAACCGTAACCCTAACACTTACCCCTAATCCTAACCCTAAACTTATGCTTAACCCTAAACCTAAGCTATCCCTATTCGTAACACTAACCATAACAATAAACCTAACTATAAACTAAACATATCCCTAACCCTATTCCTAATACTGAGCCTACCACAAACGCTATCCGTAACCCTAACACAAATCCCTAACACTAAACCTAACCCTAACCCTAACCAAAACATAACCCTAATCCGTACACCTAACCTTAAACCTTACCATAACCCTTACACTAACCATGAAACTAGCCCCTAACACTAACCCTAAAACTAACACGAACCCTATCACTGATCCCTAACCATAATCCTAACACTAACCCTAAGTGTAACCCTTAATGTAAACCTAATCATAACCATAAAACTAAACATAACCCTAAAAATATCCTTAGAACCTAACAACTAACCCTAAACCAAATGCTAACACTAAACCTAGCCGTAATCCTAAACCTAACCCTACCCTAAACCTAAACATAACCCTAACACAAAGCCTAACCATAAATCTAACCTCTAACCCTAACTCTAACACTATCCCTAACCGTATTCCTAGCCCTAACCATAAACCTAACCCTAAACCTAACAATAAAACTAAACCTAACCCTAAACATAATCCCAACCCTAAACCTAACCCTAACCCTGACCATAACCCCTAACCCTAACCCTAACACTAAACTTAACCCCTAACCCTAACTCTAAGCCTATCCTTAAGCCTAACCTAACACTAACCCTATACGTAACACTAACCCTAACAATAAACCTAACCTTAACCCTAAAATTTAACCATTAACCCTAACCCAAACGCTAAGCCTAACCTCTAACACAAATCCTATCTCTAATCCTAAGCCTAATCCTAACCCTAAACCTAAACCTCTAAATCTAAACGATAACCTAACACTAATCCTAACCCGAATCCTAACACTAACAATAACCCTAACACTAACCCTAACCTCTAACCCTAATTCTAACCTTACCCTAAACCTAACCATAACACTAACCCTAACCCTAAGCCTAAAGCTAAACTCTAAACATAACCCTAACCCTAACCCTAACCCTAACCCAAGCCTAACCGAAACCCCAACCCTAACCCTAACCCTACCCAAACCTAACCCAAACCATAATGCTACACATAACACTAAGCCTAATTCTAACCCTAAACCTAACCCTAACCCTGACCCTAACCATAACCCTAAAAATAACCCTAACCATATCCTTAACACCTAACCCCTAAACCTAACCCAAACTCTAACACTAACCCTAAACATAACCCCTAAACCCAAACCCTCACCATAACCCTAATCCTTACCATAACTGACCCCAAGCCTAACCTTGTCTAAACCTAATCCTAAACCTAACCCGAACAAGAAACTTAACCCTAACACTAACACTAATCCCTAAACCTAACCCTAAACCTAACCCTAAAACTAAACCTAACACAAACCCTAATTCTTAACCTAAACCTAACACTAACCCTAAAGCTAACCTCTAACCCTAACATTAACCCTAAACCTAAAACTAACCATAACCCTAACCCTAACACTAACTCTAACCATAACCCTAATGCTAAACATAAACATAACCCTAACACTAACCCTAACCATAAACTAATGCTAAACCTAAACATAACCCTAACCCTAAAACTAACATTAAAACCTAACCCAAACCCTAAACCTAACATTAACCCAAACCCTAAAACTAACAGTTACCCTAAACTTAACCCTGACCCTAACCCTAACCCTATCTGTACAACCTATCCCCTAACCCTGACCCTAAACCTAACCCAACTTTAACACTAACCCTAACCATAACACTAACACTAACCCTAACCTTAACTTCTAAACCTAACCCTAACCTTAACCTAACCCCAACCCTACCAGTAACCCTGACACTAACACCAACTCTAAGGATAAGTTCTGAACCTAACCCTAATAAAAACCCTATCACTAACATTAACTCTAAACACTAACCCTAACCCTAACCCAAAACCTAAACCTAACCATAAAACTAACCCTAACCCTAACACTAACCATAACATTAACTCTGAGATTCAGCCTAAAGCTAACCATATCCCTAATCCTAAAACTAAGCCTAACCATAACCCTAACCCTAACCCTAAACCTAACACTAACAATAAACCTAATTGCTAAACCTAAACCTAACTCTAACCCTAAACCTAAACCTAAACCTAACTCTAAACCTAACCCTAACACTAACCCTAACCCTTAACCCAAATCCTAAACCTAACCCTAACACTAACCTTAACCCTAAACATAAATCTAACCCAAATCTAACCCTAACTTCTAACCCTAACTCTAGCCATAACCCTAAACCTAAACCTAAACATAACCCTAAACGTAACACAGACCCTAAACCTAACCCTAACCCTAAACCTAACCCTAACCCTAACCCAAGCCTAACCGAACACTAACTCTAAACCGAACACTAACCCTCCACCTAACACTAACCCTAAGCTCAACCCTAATCCTAACCCTAACACTAAACCTAACCATAACCCTAAACATAACAATAACAATATCCTTAACATGAAACACCTAACCCTTACCGAAACATTAACCCTAAGCCTAAACCTAACCACTAACACCAAACCATGACCCTAACCCTAATCCTTACCACAACTGACCCAAAGCCTAATGTTGTCTAAACATAACCCTAAACCTAACAAGAACCCGAACCCTAAACCTAACACTAACCCTAATTCCTAAACCTAAACCTAACACTAACTCTATCCCTAACAATAACAGGAAACCTAACCCTAACCCAAACCCTAAACCTAACCCTAAACCTAGACCTAACACTAACCCTAATGCTAACCTCTAACCCTAACCCTAACCATAACCCTAAACCTATACCTAACCATAAACCTAACAGTGTCACTAACCTCACCCATAACCCTAAGCCTAAAGGTAAACATAAACCTAACGATAACCCTACCCTAAAACCTAACTCTATACCTAAAGCTTACACAAACCACAAAACTAACAATAACCGTAGACTTAAACCTAACCATAGCCGTAACACTATCCCTAACACCTGTCCTCTATCCCTAACCCTAAACCTAACCCTCAATTAAAACTAACCCTAAAACTAACACTAACACTAACCCTAACACTAACACTAACTCTAACTTCTAAACCTAACCCTAACCATAACCCTAACCTAACCCTAACACTAACTCTATCCCTAACTTCTAACCCTAACCCTTAGCAAAACCCTAACACTAACCCTAAACCTAAACTCTATCCCTAACCCTATTCCTAATACTAACACTAAACTCTAACTCTAAGCCCTAACACTAAATCTAACCCTACCCTAATCGGACCCCTAAACCTAAACCTAACCCAAACACTAAACCTAACCCTCACCCTAACCCTAAACCTAACCCTAACCCTAACCCTAATCCTAACCCAAAACCAAAACCTAAACCTAATCCTAACCCTAACCCTAACACTAACCGTAACCCTAACTTTAAATTTAAGCCTAACCCTATACCTAAACCAAAAACTAAGCCTAACCATAACTGTAACCCTATCACTAAACTTATCCCTAACACCTAGCCCCTAAACCTAACCCTAAAATTAACCCTAACTAACACTAACACTAACGCTAACCCTACCCTAAACCTAACCATAACCCTAACCCTATCCCTAAGCCTAACCATAACCCTAAACCAAACCATATCCCTAACCCTAACCCTAACCCCAAGCCCGCAACCTAACCCTGATCCCTAACTTTAACCCTAACCCCAACTGTAACCCTAAACCTAATACTAAACCTAAACCTAACCCTAACCCTAACCCTAACCCTAAACATAAACCTAACACTAAACCTAAACTCTAACACTAACCCTAACCATAACCCTAACCCTAACCCTAAACCTAACCAAAACCCTAAACCTATCACTAACCCTAACCCAAACTGTAAATCTAATCCCTAAACCAAACGATAAGCCTAAGCCTAAACGTATCTCTAACCCCAAACTCGAAACCCTCACCCAAAAAATAACCCTAAACCTAACCCTAACACCTACTCTAACCCTAACCCTAACCCTAAACCTAAACCTAAACCTAACCCTAACACTAACCATAACCCTAACCATAACCATTACCGTAAAACTAACCCTAAGCTTAGCACTAACCCTAACCCTATCCCTAACCCTAAGCCTAATCGTAACCATAAACCTAACCTTCTAAAACTAACACATACCATAACACTAAACCTAACCCTAACCCTAATATTAACAATAGCCCTAACCCTAACCATAACCTCTAACCTTAAAACTAACCCTTGCCCTATTTCTAAACCTAACCCTAACCGTAACACTAACCCTAACCTTAAAGCAAACCTCTAACCCTAACCCTAACCCTAATCCTAAAACTAAACCTAACACTAACTCTAACCCTAACCCTATTCCTAATCCATAACCCTAACAGTAACCCTCACACTAACCCAAACCATAAACCTAAACGTAACCCTAACACTAACCATAACCCTAAACATAACACTAACCATATCCTTAACACCTAAACATTAACCATAACCCAAAACCTAACCCTAAATCTAAACTTAACCCTAAACATAACCATAAACCTAAAGCAAACCTTATTATAACTCGAAACTGAATCGTAATACGAAGCCTAAAACTATCCCTAGCACCTAAACACTAAACCTAACCTTAACCTAACCCTAACCCTAACTGTAACACTAACCCTAACACTAACCGTAACCCTAACTGCTAACCCTAAACCTATCACTAATCCTAACCCTAACCCAAATCCTAAACATAACACTAAACTTAACCTAAGCCTAACCCTAACACTAACCATATGCCTAACACTAACCCAAACCTTAAGCCGAACCCTATCCCTATCCCTAACTCTAAAACTAAGCCTAACCCTTGTGGGGGATGAGGTGTCACTTTGTAGGCCCAACCCCCTCTAACCTGCAATTTACAATAGCCGCCCTGGTATGCGAGAAGGAGGTAGAATAGGAATGCCTGTTCTTAGTGAGCCCTCACCCTCTGGAATCCATACTGTGAGCTGGCTTTGTTTTGCAGAAGTCTTGAGGAAGTGGCTGGCCACCCTTTGTGACACTAACAGCAGACAAATTAACAACATTCTTGAGCTAATGAATTTCTTCCTGGGCTAGAGAAGTTGTGAGAACTGGTTGTGATTATTTACCTCACTTAGATAGCTTTAGAATAAACATTGTAGTCTGTCACGTTGTAGCTTGCCACAAAGAATGCCTTTTCACTACTTAATTATCTGGGCTCTGTGAATTGATCGGGTTTACTATATATGAATCCTAAAATAAAGATTGTGTGTGCAGTGCAGTGCAGTGCAGTGTAACGCGGTGCAGACAGCAAAGGTGTCTCTCCTGTCTTTCTTTTCCAAGCGCTGTACCCCCCGTGTCCCGACAAGGCGTGCGTGTGTGTTTACCTTGCCCGGAGTTCAGAGTGCCCTAGACACTCACGACAAGTGGCGCCCGAATTCAGGGACTCCGAAGGTCGCTTAGGAAGGTAAGTATAATTTTATTACGGGGAAATGGGACAATCTGCTTCTTCTCCTTTCTTAAAAATTCTTAAACATTTATTATCTATATATGGCATATCGCTCAGGTCAGCTGACTTGGATATGTGTATTGATACAATTAAAGAATATAATCCTTGGTTTCCAGATGAAGGAACTTTGGATGTAGAAGTATGGAGGAAGGCAAGGGTTAGTATAGAAAGGGCTATGCAACAGGAGGAAAAGATTCCTTTACGTTTTTGGGCTATTTGGTCGGTTGTGTACTCTTTATTAAAAGCTATGGAAGATGAACATATTGTAGAAAATCTTCAACTAGAAATTAAGCCAGTTATTCAGGAATTGCCCCTCACAGAGGAGGAGCAGAATGTAGTTCAAAATGACGCTATCGCTTTAAGTAGTGAAAAGGCGTCCAAACTAAAAGTAAAATCCACTACAGCCGACTCAGCTTTAGCTGCCGCAGCAATATCAAATTATGACAATCGCCCAATTTTACAGGCTATACAACATTTAACACAAGAGGTGAAACAACTCTCCGTTAAGCAAAACCCGCCTATAGTTCCCTCTGCACCTCCTCCATCTAACCCTAATTGGAGTAAAGCCAAGCTAGCTTTGGCTGATCTACCAAAATTAGGGGATTCTGATGAGGAAAAGCCTGCCTTTGCTTTCCCTGTAATCAGGCCACAGCCAATAGATGGAGAGGCAGTTCCCCCTAGATGGGAAGCATTTAATATGGATGATTTAGCAAAATTAAAAAAGGCTGTAACCCTTTATGGCCCTCAGGCTCATTACACTAGAGAATTAATAACATCGGTAGCAGATCACTATGGTAATCTTGCTCCTTATGATTGGAAAGCCTTGGCCAAAATTCTTTTAAAGGAGCCAGAATATTTACAGTGGCACATGTGGTTTATGGAAGGTTGTGCGGAAAAGGCAAGACAAAATGCTGACGATCGAGATCCGAATATTAGACTCCTTTCTTATCCCATGCTCTCTGGTACAGGTTTCTTTGATACTGTTGAGCATCAGGCAGGAGCTCCAAGAGAGATTCATGCTCAATTAAAAGATATTGCTTTAAAAGCTTGGGATAAAATACGGCCTAAAGGATCAGAATATGGATCTTGGGCTAAAGTTCTGCAAGGAGCCAATGAACCGTATGTTGAGTTCGTTGCAAGACTTCAAAATGTTATAGAAAAAACAGTAGTGGGACAAGACTTACAAGAGCATCTCTTAAAAATGTTAGCTTTTGAAAATGCTAATGATGAATGCAAAAGGGCTTTAATTCCAATAAAAGATACTGGAACGATTGACAATTTTATAAAACAATGTAAAGATTTAAATTCAGAATCTAGGAAAATGCAACTGTTTGCTGAGACCATGGCAACCACGTGGACTAATTGGCAATCTAAAAAGGAACAGTCTTTAAAATGTTTTAATTGTGGTCAGATAGGACATGTAAAGAGGGCCTGTCCAAAACTTGTAGGCAATGATCAAAAAAGGAGATCTAGAGCTCCTGGCTTATGTCCAAAATGCAAGAAGGGAAATCATTGGGCTCGTGAATGCAGGAGTAAACAAGTTAATTCAGCTGAACAAAAGGGAAACGGGAGAACGGGCCCTACCCCGGGCCCCGGACAAATCAATGGGGTAAATCTACCGTATTCTCCCTACAGCCAGCCACCCAACACAGTGCCGCAGTGGACATACCAGCCTTAAAAGATGTAGAATTAAGAGGAGGACAATCTCCCGTGAGAATTCCTACAGGAATTTTTGGTCCTCTGCCTGCGGGAACTTTTGGCTTGCTCACGGGTAGATCTAGTTTAAATCAAAAAGGCATTACTGTTCACTTAGGAATTATAGATGCAGACTATACTGGAGAAATTCAAATTCTGATGTCCTCACTTACAGATTATAAATTATTAAAGGGAGAACGTATAGCTCAACTCATTTTACTGCCTTATATCCCAATAGGATCCTCTGTTGTTCAGCGAACAGGAGGGTTCGGCAGCACTAACCCTATTAATGTAATGTGGACAGCTAAATTATCTCAACAACAACCTCTTATTAATATTTTTATTGAGCATAAGAAAATTCAGGCTCTTATAGATACAGGCTCGGATATTACTATTGTTAAACCTACTGATTGGCCTTCTCATATTACTTATACTATTATTCCATGTAATATAAAAGGAGTAAGTAAAACTCCAGTAAATACAATTGGACAAGCCACAATGCATATACATATAAAAAATGAAGAGGGTCAAGTTGCTGTTATTAAACCTTATATCTTAGAGGTACCAGTTTCTATTTTAGGAAGAGATGTATTAGAACAATGGGGAGCTTATATACATTTTTAATATTTTGCATGTTTCTACAGCCTAGGGAAATGAATCCTTTAAAGCTTAATTGGAAAAATGATGACCCAATTTGGATAGATCAGTGGCCTTTGACTACTCAAAAGTTACAGGCAGCACAGGAATTGATTGATCAACAGCTTTTTCTACATCACATAGAACCATCCACATCTCCTTGGAATTCTCCAATATTTGTGATAAAAAAGAAATCAGGCAAGTGGAGACTTTTAACGGATTTACGTGCTGTAAATTCATCCTTAATTCAAATGGGAGCCCTTCAGCCCGGCATTCCTTTACCCTCAGCGCTCCCTGCTGGTTGGTTTGTATATGTTATAGATTTACAAGATTGTTTTTTTAACATCCCATTACATCCAGAAGATAGAAAACGGTTTGCTTTTTCAATTCCTCAAACAAATTATCAAAGACCTTATCAAAGATATCAATGGAGGACTTTACCCCAAGGAATGAAAAATTCCCCAACTATATGTCAAATTTATGTTGATGCAGCATTAAAACCAGTGCGTGCACGATGGCCTCAGGTTTATACGGCTCATTTCATGGATGATATTTTATTCTCATATAGTGATAGAAATGTTTTAGAAGATATTTTAAAAACTTTACCTCAATATTTTTCTCCGTTTGGACTTGTAATAGCACAGGATAAAATTCAAAAGGAAGAAGTTAGTCATTATTTGGGATATATTCTTACTAGACAAAAGGTGATTCCACAAAAAATGTCTATTAGGAGAGATAAGTTATCCACTTTAAATGATTTTCAAAAATTATTAGGGGATATTAATTGGCTTCGTCCCACACTAGGTATTCCTACCCATGCATTACAACATTTGTTTGCTACTCTACAGGGCTCTTCAGATCCATCCAGCCCTCGTTCTTTAACAGCAAAAGCAGAGCAAGAATTACAGTTTGTAGAACAACGAATTAAGGATGCATTTTTAATTAGGATTGATCCTAAATTGCCTCTAACTTTATATATTATTAATACTTTTCAATATCCCTCTGCAGTTTTAGGTCAAAATGCTATGCCAGTAGAATGGGTATTCACTAAAACTAAGCAATCTAAAAATGTTATGCCTTATATTGACATGATTGCAGCTTTAATTATGAATGGTAGAGCTCGTTCTATAACTTTGATAGGAGAAGATATAAACAATATAGTTATCCCTTTAACTAAGGAACAATGGGAATATTTGTTGTCAATTACTGAAACCTTACAAATTGCTTTAGCAGATTTCATGGGAACTTTTTCATATCATTTTCCTAAAAGTAAATTATGGGATTTTTTTAGACGTCAACAATTTGTGGTTAATACCTTATTAGCTGTACAGCCAATTCCACAAGCTTTGACTATATTTACAGATGGATCTAAAAATAAAGCTGCATATTGGACTCAAAAATCTTACTGGGTACGTCAGACAAATTTTAACTCTGTACAACAAAATGAACTTTTTGCTATATTACAAGTGTTTTTAGATTTTCATAACCAACCTATTAACATTATAGCCGATTCAGCCTATTCTGTTGGAGTAGTGACAAATATCTATTCAGCTGTGTTATATTCTAATAAGCCTGCTTTATTGTCTTTATTTCAAAATTTACAAATACATGTTCAAAAAAGAAATCATTCTTATTTTATTACTCATTTACGTTCTCATTCTCAGTTACCCGGACCATTAGTATCAGGTAACAATGCAGTGGATTCCTTAGTTATGTTCACCACACCCGTTGAAGAACATCAATTTAATCATGCAAATGCAGGACATTTGCATCTTAAATATAAGATACCTTTTACAAAAGCTAAACAGATTGTAAAAGCTTGCCCTATTTGTAGACCATTACATTTAAGAATTATTCCCGCAGGTGTCAACCCTCGAGGAATTCAACCTAATGAGTTATGGCAAATGGATATTACACATGTACCTTCTTTTGGTCGGCTTTCTTATGTACATGTAGTTATTGATACCTATTCTTCATTTCTATGGGCTACTGCTCAACAGGGAGAATCCACTAAAAATGTTATTGTACATTTATTGGAGACTTTTGCAGTTATGGGAATTCCTTCTAAAATCAAAACAGATAATGGACCTGCTTATACTAGCAAAACATTTAAACAATTTTGCGATCTCCATAATATTATTCATATTACAGGGATTGAATATAACCCCCAGGGTCAAGCTATTGTTGAAAGAGCACATGGCACTCTTAAGTTGCAAATTAAAAAATTAAAAAGGAGGAGTCAGGAGGATATTCAGATACCAATACTGTTTAAATTGCAAAACAGTCCAAAAACATTACTGCATCAAGCATTGTTTATTTTAAATTTTCTCAATTTACCACAAGGTGAAATATTAACTAGAGCTGAAAAACATTTTGAACAGCAACAACAGCCCTTTGTGATTAATGAACCTATTTGGACTAAAACAGCTCCAGAGGCTGAATGGGAGAGGGGCACATTGCTCTATAAGGGGAAAGGTTTTGGTTATATCTCCACAGAAAATGGAATTCAGCAGTGGGTCCCTGGACGATGGATCAGGATCCGCGCCTCCAGACCCTGTTCGCCAGCCCCGGAGACAACTCCCCAAGGAACCGGAACCGTGCCTTCAGAAGCGAGCGTGAAACCAGCTAGAGGCTGAGGATGCTGAGCTTGTTCCTATCGCAGCCATGGCCAGATTACAGCTAAGAAAATCCCGCCGCTCACAGCGACCAAATTTAAATCCCCTCCCTACATGGGGACAATTAAAGAAATTGACCATAGAAGGGCAACGGCTTGTCCTTCAAGCAGGAAAGCCTTTAAACCCCGAAAACTTGTTTTTAGCTTTATGTGCCTTGCTCACCGTTGCATCGGGGACTGAGGTACCTCCGCATTCGTACTGGGCATATATTCCAAACCCCCCTTTATTAGAACCTGTAAAATGGGGAACTAGTGATATTTTACTTTATACCACACCTAGAGAAATTTTGTCAGCACCGTGGGCTGATTTAACCCCCCACAATCAAGATGATGGGACACTATTCAATTTTACTTATTATGGTAATCAAAGGCCTATTTGCATTGGGGAACCGCCTTGCATCCCTCTGGGATGGCAGTATTGGATTCAACATGGAATAAAAGCAGGCAACAAAAGGACAAGGCTTCAAGCCTTGGCTGCTCAAACCTTTAATGTTACCTGGAAAAATTTAACAGCACCTGATACAAATACATTTCCTGTATGCCCTGAATTCACTTATAAAAATATTTCTTATAATCCCATAATTTGGCAACTATGTATGGGAAAATTTGCTAAAAATATTGATGGGTATATTATTTGGGGACCATTTGGAAAATTCGTTAATGGATGTGCTGAATGGAATGAGACAAGATGTAATCTCTCTGTTGTGTATAGTCTTCCAGATCCAAAGAAAATAACTGACGGAGCTCCTATATTTCAACAAAAGACGGCTCTCTTGTGGTGGGGAGATGGTGGAATCGCTAACCCTGCTGTTGCAGCCGAAGAATACCCTCATCACCTTCAAAATCATATTTGGAAGATCCCAGCCGCTATGCAACCTGTAACCTTGTACAATGTTTCATATTCAGGGACTAGTCGATCTGTATCTACTACTTATAATTTTACTAGGTTTAAAATGTATAATATTACTGTTTGTGCACCTCTGCCTTATGTCTTTTTAGTGGGAACTTTTAATTTTACACATTTTTCTTGTACTTGTTTAAATTGTCAATTGTTTACATGCTTAAATAGCACACTAAATTTCACTAAGCCTTATACAGTTATGCTGTTACAACAAAAAACTCATATTTGGTTGCCTGTAAATTTAACTCGACCATGGTCTCAAGACCCGGTAATTTCTGTTACTACTGAATTTTTTAAACATCTGTTAAAACGTACAAAAAGATTTATTGGAATAGTGGTTGCTGTACTGTTAAGTCTGATAACTGTAGCCTCCCTAGCAGCAGTCTCAGGAATAGCTTTACAAACCTCTTTGCAAGAAAAACATGTTGTAGAATTATGGCATGAAAATTCTCATGAACTTTGGTTAACTCAGTGGCAAATAAACGCCAGACTACAACAACAAATAGACCTCCTTAAACAAACAGTTGAATGGATGGGTAGAAAAATATTGGCTCTTCAGCATCAAGTGTTTTTAAAATGTGATTGGAATTCAACTACTTTCTGTATAACCCAACGACCTTATAATCAAACAGAACATGAATGGGAAATGATTAGAATGTATCTAAATGGAAACACCTCTGCCCAGGAGGAAATAGAATCTTTGCATAATCAAATTGACAAGGATTTTGCAAAGCAAAATGATGATGAATCCCTAGCACAATTTGCGCAATTGCTTGCTCAATCTTTGAAAGGATTAGATTCCAAAGGAATCTGGCAGAGCATAACCCACACTTTTAGTGGCATGGGACTTAGTTTAATTATAGTTCTCATTGCCATAGTTCTTGTGTATTTTTACTGCATAAGACGAAATACTATTAATAACCTGATCTTATGGAAATTGTTGTTAAAAAATAAAAAGGAAGGAAGTGTGGGGGATGAGGTGTCACTTTGTAGGCCCAACCCCCTCTAACCTGCAATTTACAATAGCCGCCCTGGTATGCGAGAAGGAGGTAGAATAGGAATGCCTGTTCTTAGTGAGCCCTCACCCTCTGGAATCCATACTGTGAGCTGGCTTTGTTTTGCAGAAGTCTTGAGGAAGTGGCTGGCCACCCTTTGTGACACTAACAGCAGACAAATTAACAACATTCTTGAGCTAATGAATTTCTTCCTGGGCTAGAGAAGTTGTGAGAACTGGTTGTGATTATTTACCTCACTTAGATAGCTTTAGAATAAACATTGTAGTCTGTCACGTTGTAGCTTGCCACAAAGAATGCCTTTTCACTACTTAATTATCTGGGCTCTGTGAATTGATCGGGTTTACTATATATGAATCCTAAAATAAAGATTGTGTGTGCAGTGCAGTGCAGTGCAGTGTAACGCGGTGCAGACAGCAAAGGTGTCTCTCCTGTCTTTCTTTTCCAAGCGCTGTACCCCCCGTGTCCCGACAAGGCGTGCGTGTGTGTTTACCTTGCCCGGAGTTCAGAGTGCCCTAGACACTCACGACAAACCCTAACCCTAATACTAACCCTAAACCTATCAGTAACTGTACCCCTAATCACTAAACCTAACCCTAACACTAACACTAACCCTAGTCCCTAACCCTAAAGATAAGTGTAACCCTAAAACTAACCCTAAAACCTAACACTAACACTCACCTTAACCCTAACCCGAAACCTAACCCTAATTGCTATCCTAACACTAAACCTAACCCTAACCCGAACACTAATCATAAACCTAAATGTAACCATAAACGTAACTCTAACCCTAACCGTAACCCTAACAATAACACCAACCCTCACTGTAACACTTAACCCCTACCCCTAACCCTAACACTAACCCTAACCCTAACCTCTAACACTAACCATATCCCTAATCTTAAACCTAATCCTAACCCTAACCATAAAGTGCAAAATCTAACCATACCCTAACACTAACCCTATCCCAAACCCTAACACTAACAATGACCCTAACACTATCCCTAACCTCTAACCTTAATCCTAACCCTTACAATAACCCTAAACCTAATCCTAAATCTAAACGTAACACTAAGCCAAACCCTAAAGCTAAACTCTAACCATAACCCAAACCCTAACTCTAAACCTAACCCTAACCCTAATCCCTAAGCCTGACCCTAACCCTAACATTCACCCTAACCTTATCCCTAATCCATAACTCTAGCACCTAACCCTAAAAATAACCCTATCCCTAAGCCTAAACCTAATGCTAACCTACCCCTAAAACTAACAGTAACAATAAACTGAAACCTAACCCTAAAACTATCCCTAAACCTAATCCTAATACAGAGCCTATCACTAACCTTAAAACTAACCCTAACCCTAATCCCTAACTCTAACTCTAACCCGAACGCTGACCCTAATCTGTAAACCTAACATTAACCCTTACAATAACCCTAAACCTAAGCGTAACACAAACCCCTAAACCACACCCTAGCCCTGCCCGTATCCCTAATCCCTAACCCAAAACCTGAACTTAACACTAACCCTAACTGTAACCCTAAACAACCCTAACCCTAACCATAACTCTAACCATAACCCTAACCATATCCTTAAAAAAATAACACCTGACCCTAACCCAAAGTCTAACACTAACCCTAAACCTAAACCTTATCCTAAACCTAAGAGTAACCCTAAACCAATCCATAATCCGAAGACTAACCCTGACCCTATCCCTAACACCTAACCCCTAAACCTAACCCTAACATTACCCTAACCCTAATCTAATCCCTAACACCTAACCCCTAACCCTAATGCTAAACCTACCCCTAAAACTAACACTAAACCTAAAACTAACACTAAACTTAAAACTAACCCTACCCTACCCTAAGACTAACCCTAAACCTAATTGTTAACCTAAGCCTTACGGTGACCCAGGGCCGAGCCGTAACCCTATAGCTAACCCTAACCCTAAGCCTAACCCTAACCCTAACCCTAACCGTAACCCTAACGTAAACCTAACCCAAAACCTAACTACTAAACCTAATCATAACCCTTACCCTATCCCTTACCTAAACGCTAACCCTAACCCTAAACCTAAGCTTTAACCCTAAACATAACACTAACCATAACAATAACTTCTAAGGCTCATCCTAACACTCACCCTAACCCCAAACTCTATCATGAAGCCGAATGCTAACCTATAACCATAAGCCTAACACTTACCCTAACTCTAACCCTAACCCTAACACTAACCCTAACACTAACCCTAACAATAACCCTAAACCTATTCTTTAACCCTAACACTAACCCAACCCTAATTCTAAGTGCTAACACTAAGCCTAGCCCTAAACTCTAACCGTAACACTAACCCTAAACCTAAACCTATCACTAACATGTAACCCTAACCCTAACCCTAACCCTATCCCTAACAGTAAGCAAAACGTAACTCTAACCCTAAATTTAACCCAAATCCAGCCGTAACCCTAACCCGTAAACCTAACCCTAACCCTAACCCTAAACCTATCCCTAACACCTAAGCCCTAACCCTAACGCTAAACCTAAACCTAAAACCAACACTAAACCTAACCCTAGCCCTACACCCAACGCTAAGCCTAAACCTAAACCTAATCGTAAAACTAACCCTAACCGTATAAAAGCCAATTCTTTACACTAAACCTAACACCTAACAACTAACCCTAACCCTAACACTAAACCTAACCCTAAACCTAACCCTAACCCTAACACTAACACTAACCCTAAACACTAACCCCAATGATAAGCCTAACCCTAACCCTAACACTTACCCCTAAACCTGAACCTCACCCTAAAATTATCCCTAAACCTAACCCTAACCCGAACAATAACCGTAATCCTAACCGTAACATTAACTGTAACCCTAACCCTAACGTAACCCTAACACTAAACCTAACCCTAAACATAACATTTAGCCCCTAACCCTAACACTAATGCTAATGCTAACTCTAACCTCTAACACTAACCCTATCCTTAAATCTAAACCTAATCCTAACCTTAACCCTAACCTCTAAAACAAACCAATAACCTAACAATAACCTAACCCTTACTGCAACCCTAACAATAACCCTAACACTAACCCTAACCTCAAACACTAATCCTAAACTTACTATATCCCTAACCCTAACCCTAATCCTAACCTTAACGCTAACACTAACCCAGCTATAAAGCTACCCTCTAAACCTAACCCTAACCCAAACCCTAACCCTAACCGTAAACCTAAACCTAACGCTAAACCTAACCATAATCTTGTCCCTAACACCTAAGCCCTAAACATAACCCTAATCCTAACCCTAAACTTAACACTAATCCCTAACCCTAACCCTAACACTCACCTAACCCTATCTCTAATATCTAACCAAAACCCAAAGCCTAACCCCAAAACCCTAACCCTAAACCTAACTCAAACACTAACCCTAACACTTACCCTAAGCCTAACTCTAACACTATACTTGTAACACTAACCCCTAACCCTAACACTAAGCATAAACCTATACCTATTCCATAATCCTAACTGTAATACTAAGCCTAACCTAACCCTAAACATGACCCTAACCCTAACCGTAACTCTAACCATAACCCTAACCGTATCCTTAAAACCTAACCCCTAACCCTAAGCCTAACTATAAACCTAACCCTACATCTAATAGTAAACTGAACCCTATCCGTAATGTGAAGCCTTAACCTGACCCTATCTCGAACGCCTAATTCCTAAACAAAGGCCTAAACTAACCCTAACTCTAACCGTAACACGAACCCTAACACTAAACCTAACACTAACTTCTAACCCTAACCCTAACCATAACCATAACGCTAACACTAACACTAACCCTAAACGCTAAATGTAACCCTTACACTAACCATAACCATAAACTTCAACACTAACCCGTAACCCTAATCCAAACCCTAACCCTAACCCGAACCCTAACCCTAACCCTAACTCTAACCATAACCCTAATGAAAACCCTAAAACTAAGCCTAACCCTCACCCTAAACCTAAGCCTAAGCCTAACGCTAACCCTAACAATTAGCCTAAACCTAACCCTATACCTAACCCTAAAAGTAAGCCTAACTCTAACCCTAAACCTAAACTTAATCCCAACCCTAACCCTAACTTCTAGCACTAACCCTAACCCTAACCCAAACCTAAACCTAACCCTAACCCTAATCCTCAACCCTAACCCTAACCCTAACCCTAAACCTAACCCAAACAGAAAACTAACACTAACAGTAACCCTATCCTTAAGACCTAACCCGTAACCCTAAACCTAAACATAACACTAACCCTAACCCTAAAACTGAACATAAAGCTAACCCTAACCCTATACCTAAACCTAATCATAACCGTAAACCTAACCATAATGAGAAGCCGAACCTTAACCCTATCCATAACACCTAACCCTAAACCTATCCCAGACTCTATCTCTAAGCCTAACCCTAAACCTAATCAAACTCTAACCCTAACCCTAACCATAAAACCGTAACCCTAACCCAAACAATAACCCTAAACCTAAACCTAACCCCTAACCTCAAATTATCACCCTTACCCTAACCCTTACAATAATACTAACCCTAATCCTAACCCCGAGCCTAAGCTTGTCTAAGCATAAACCTAATCCTAACCCGAATATGAACCCTGACCCTAACACCAACCCTAATCCCTAACACTAAACCTAACCTAACCCTAACACTAACCATAAACCTAACCCTAACCCTAACCTTAAACCTAAACCTAAACCTAACCCTAAGCCTAACCCTAACACTAACCCTTTAACTAACCCTAATACTAAGCCTAACCCTAACCCTAACCCTATACCTAAACCTAAAACTAAGCGTAACATAACCCTAACCATAACGCTAACCCTAAAACTAACACTAACCCTAACCCTAATCCCTAAACCTAACCCTAATGCTAACCCTAACCCTAACACTAACACTAAACCTAATCACTAACCCTAACAATAAGCCTAAACCTAACCCTAACACTTAAACCTAACCCTAAACCTCACCCTAAAACTAACCCTAATCTCTACTGTAACCATAGCCTGTACCCTAACCTGAACACTAACCGCAGCCCTAACCATAACCTTAACCATAATCCTAACCCTAACAGTAACCCTAACACTAACCCTAACCCTAACCATAACACTTAGCCGCTAAACATAAGACTAAAGCTAACGCTAACCCTAACAAAACTAACCCTATCCCTAACCCTTAGCCTAATCCTAATCCTAACCCAAACCCTAACCCTAACACTAACCCATAACACTAACACTAACCCTTAGCCCCAATCCTAACCATAACACTAACCCTAAACCTAAGACCTAACCCTAAACCTAATACCTAACCCTAACACTAAAACTATCCCTAATGCTAACCTCTATCACTAACCTTAACCCTAACCATAACTCCAACCCTAACACTAACCTCTCACCATTAGTCTAACCCTAACCCTAACCCTAACTGTAACACTAAACTGTAACCGGAACACTAACCCTATCCTTAAAATAAACACTAACCCTAACCCTAACTGATAACACTCACCCTTATCCTAATCCTAAACCTAAACATAACCGTAACCCTAAGCATAACCCTAAACTCTAACCCTAACCATAACCCTAACCCTGAAGCTAACCCTAACACTAACATTACCCCTAGCCCTAACCCTAACCCTGTGCATAACACCTAACCCCTAACACTAAACCTAACACTAACACTAACACTAAGCCTAAACCTAATGCAAACCCTAACCCAAAACCAATACCCAATCATAACACATATCCTAACCATAATCCGAAGCCTAACCCTAACACTATCCCTAACCCCTAACCCCTAAACCTAACCCTAAGCCTAAACCTAACTCTAATCCTAACAGTAACCCTAACTCTATACTTAACCTCTAACCTAAACCTAACACTAACCTTAACCCTAAACTTAACCCTAACCCTAACCCTAAAACCTAACCCTAACTGTATCCCCAACCCTAAGCATAACCCTAATCTCTAACCCTAGTCCTAATCCTAATCCTAAACCTAAATCTAACCATAACCCTAACCCTAAACTCTAACCATAACCATAACCCTAACCCTGAAACTAACTCTGACCTAACACTAACCCTAATCACTAACCCTATCCCTAACCCTAACCTTTAAGTCTAACACCTAACCCTAACCTTAACATTAACTTTAACTCTAACCCTAAACCTAAACCTAAACATAACCCCTGAGCTAACACTAACCCTAAACCTAAACTTAACCCTAATCCTAATTCTAAACCTAAACCTAACCCTTAACCTAACCCTAACCCTAACCCTAACCTTAAGACTAACCCTAACCCTATCCCTAACCCTAAATCTCAGGCTAACTCTAACACTAAACATAACACTAAACAAAACCATAACCCTAACCCTAACCCTAACCCTAACACTAACCGTAAACCTAATGCTAACACTAATCCCTAAAATTAATGATAAGCCTAACACTAACCCTATCACTACCCCCTAACCCTATCCCTAATCCATAACCCTAACAGTTACTCTAACACTAACCCTAACCATAAACCTAAACATAAACCTAACACTAACCATAACCTTAAACCTAATGCTAACACTAATCCCTAACCTTAATGATAAGCCTAACACTAACCCTATCCCTAACACCTAACTCTAACTCTAAACCTATCCCTAATCCATAACCCTAACAGTAACTCTAACACTAACCCTAACCATAACCCTAAACGTAAACCTAACCCTAACCATAACCCTAAACAAAACCCTAACCATATTCTTAACACCTAAACATTAACCCTAACCCATAACCTAACCCTAAACCTAACCATAACCCTAAACATAACACTAAACCTAACCCAAAACTTATTATAACCTGAACCCGAACCATAATACGAAGCTTAAACCTATCCCTAGCACCTAACCCCTAAACCTAACCCTAACATAACCCTAACCATAACTGTAACACTAACCCTAACACAAACCCTAACCCTAACTTCTAACCTAACCCTAACCATACACTAACCCTAATTCTAAACTCTAACGCTAACCCTAACCCTAAACTCTAACTCTAAAACCTAATCCTAACCCTAAACCAAACCCTAACCTTAAACCTAACTCTACCCCTAACTCTAACGCTAACCCTAATCCGAAGCTAATCCAAAGCCTAACCCTGACCCTATGTCTAACACCTAACCCCTAAATCTAACCCTAACCTTCCCCTAACCCTAAACATAACACTAACCCTAACACTACTCCTAACACTAACTTCTAACCCTAACCCTAACCCTAAACATAACCCTAACACTAACCGTAACCCTAAACTCTAAACTTAACCCTAATCCTAACTCTAACCCTGACCCTAACCCTTACATTAAGCCAAACCCTAATCCTAACCCTAACCCTAAAACTAAGCCTAACCATAACCCTAAATCTAACCCTAACCCTAACCAGAAACCTAACCCTAACTCTGAACCTAATCCCTAACCCTGACACTAACCTTAAACCTAACCCTAACCCTAATCCATAACCCTAATGATAAACCTAATCCATAACTCTAACTCTAACCCTAACCCTAAGCCTAACCCTAACCAAACCCTATCCCTAAACCATAAGGCTAACCCAAACCCTAACACTAACCCTTACTGTAACCCAAAATGTAACCCTAACCTTAACCATAATCCTAAACATAATCCTAACCATATCCTCAACACCTAACCCCTAACCCTAATGCAAATCCTAATACTAAACCTAACCGTAACCCTAATCATAATCTTAAACCTAACCCTAATGCATAACCCTAACCTTAACCGTAATCCGAAGCTAACCTTATCCCTATCCCTAAAACCTAACCTGTAAAACTAACCCTAACATAACACTAATCTTAACAGTAACACTAAACCTAACCCTAACTTCTAACACTAAACCTAACCTTAACCCTAACACTAACCCTACCACCTGTAACCCTAAAACTAAGCCTAACCCTAACCCGAACACTAACACTAAACATAACACTAACCCTAACCCTAATCGCTAAACCTAACCCTAACAGTAACAATAAGCTCACCCTAACACTAACCCTAACCCTAATCCCTAACCCTAACCAGAAGCCTAACCCTAACCCTAACCCCTAAACCTAACCCTCACCCTAACCCTAAACCTAAAACTAACCCTAGACACTATCCTAAACCTAAACCTAACACTAACTCGAACACTAATCCTAATCCTAACCATAACCTTAACCGTAACCCTAACAATAACCCTAAACTAAAGCTCAACCCTAACACTTAAGCCCTAACCCTAACTGTATCACTAACCCTACTCTTAACCTCTAACATTAACGCTATCCCTAATCCTAAATCTAATCCGAATCCTAACCCTAAACCTCTAAATCTAACCCACACCCTAACACTAACCCTAACCCTAACAATAATCCTAACACTAACCCTGACATCTAACCCTAATCCTAACCCTAAAGCTAACTCTAAATGTAACCCTAAACCTAACACGAACCATAAAGCTAAAGTCTAACACTAACCCTTATCCTAACCCTAACCCCTAATACCTAACCCTACCCTAACCCTAAACCTAACCCTAACATTATCCCTAACACCTAACTCCTAACTCTAACCCTAACCCTAACACTAACCCTAACCCTATTCCCTATCCTAACACTAACCCTAACACTCACACTAACCCTATTGTTAAACCATAACCATAACCCTAGCCCTAACCCCAACCCTAACCATGAAACCCTAACCCTAAACATAACGCAAACCCTGAACCTAACCTTAATTCTAACCCTAACTCTAACACTAACCTTCTAAACCCAACCCTAACACTAATCCTAACCCTAAACCTAAATCTAACCCAAACCCTAACCCTTATGCCTAACCCTAAACCTAACCTAACACCTAACCCTAATGCTAAACCTATCCCTAACCCTAAACCTAATGCTAAACCTATCCCTAAAACTAACACTAACAATGAACTTTACCCTAAACCTAAAACTATCCCTAACCCCAATCCTAATACTGAGCCTAACATTAACCCTAAACCGAACCCTAACCCTAACCCCTAACTCTAACCCAAAATTGAACCCTAATCCTAATCCGTAACTCTAACTTTAACCCTTACAATAATCTTAACTCTAAACATAACACTAACCCCTAAAACTAAACCTAACCCTAACCCTATCCCTAGTCCCTAACCCTAACACTGACACTAACACTAACCCCAAACATAAACTTAAATATAAGCGTAACCCTAACAGTAACTCTAACCATAACATTATCCTTTTCCTAACACGTAACATATAACCCTAACCCAAATGCTAACCCTCAACCAACCCTAAAGCTTACCCTAAACCTAATAGTAACCCTAACCCTATCGATAATCCAAAGCCTAAACCTGACCCTATCACTAACACCTAAACCCTAAACCTACACTAACCTACACCTAACATTAACCATAACCCTAACTATAACACTAATCCTAACACTAACTTCTAACCATAACCCTAACCTTAAACATAACCCTAACACTTAGCCTAACCCTAAACTCTAACCCTAAACCTACCCTAACCCTTACATTAAGCCAAACCCTAATCCTAAACCTAATCCTAAAACTAAGCCGAACCCTAAACCTAAATCTAAACCTGACTCTAACCCGAAGGCTAACCCTAACCCTAAACTAATCGCTAACCTTGACACTAACCTTGAACCTAACCCTAACCCTAATCCATAACCTTAATGATAAGCCTAACGCTAACCCTATCCATAACATGTAAACCTAAACCTAACCCTAAACCTAACTGCATCCCTAATCCATAACGCTAACCCTAACCCTAACACTAACCCTAACTGTAACCCTAAACGTAACCCTAACCTTAACCATAACCCTAAACATAACCCTAACCATATCCTTAACACCTAACCCCTAACCCTAATGCAAAACCTAACAGTAAACCTAACCTTAACCCTAATCATAATTCTAACCCTTACCCTAAACCTTATTGTAACCCTAACCTTAACTGTAATCTGAAGCTAACCTTATCCCTATCCCTAAAACCTAACCCATAAACCTAACCCTAACCTAACACTAATCTTAACAGTAACCCTAAATCTAACCCTAACTTCTAACCCTAAACCTAACCCTAACCCTAACACTAACCCTAACACCATCCGTAACCCTAAAACTAAGCCTAACCCTAACCCGAACACTAAAACTAAACATAACACTAACCCTAACCCTAATTGCTAACCCTAACCCTAACCATAAGCTAACATTAACACTAACCCTAACCCTAATCCCTAACCCTAACCACAGCCCAACCCTAACCCTAACCTTAACCCTAACCCTAAACCCTAAACCTAGCCCTCACCCTAACCCTAAACCTAAACCTAACCCTAATCACTATCCTAACGCTAAAACTAACACTAGCTCGAACACTTATCATAACCCTAACCGTAACCTTAACCGTAAGCCTAACGTTAACCGTAACCCTAACAATAACCCTAGCACCAACCCTAACACTTAAGTCCTAACCTTAACCATAACACTAACTCTAACCCTAAACTCTAATATTAACCCTACCCCTAATCCTAAGTCTAATCCGAACCTGAACCCTAAACCTCTAAATCTAACCCATAGCCTAACACAAACCCTAACCCTAACCCTGACAATAATCCTAACACTAACCCTGACATCTAAACCTAATCCTAACCCTAAACCTAACCCTAACTGTAACCCTGAACCTAACACTAACCATAAATCTAAACTCTAACCCTAACCCTTACCTAAACCTAACCATAACCCCTAATACCTAACCCCTAACCCTAACTCTAACCCTAACACTAACCCTAAACCTATTCCCTATCCTAACACTAACCCTAAACCTAAACCTAACCCGAATCCTAAACCCTATCCCTAACCCTAAACCTAACCTAACCCCTAACCCTAACCATAAACCTATCCCTATCCCCAAACCTAATGCTAACCCTATCCCTAAAACTAACACAAACAATGAACTTTACCCTAAAACTAAAACTATCCCTAACCCTAATCCTAATACTGAGCCTAACATTAACCCTAAAACTAACGCTAACCCTAATCCCTAAATCTAACCCTAAGTCAAACCCTAACCCAAACACTAACCCTAATTTGTTACTCTAACCTTAATACTTACAATAATCTTAACTCTAAACGTAACACTAACCCCTAAAACTAACCCTAACACTAACCCTAAATCTATCCCTAATCCCTAACCCTAACACTGACACTAACACTAACCCCAAGCATAAACCTAAATATAAGCGTAACCCTAACAGTAACTCTAACCATAACCCTAACCTTTTCCTTAACATGTAACACATAACCCTAACCAAAACGCTAACCGTAAACCAACCCTAAAGCTTACCCTAAACCTAATAGGAATCCTAACCTTATTGGTAATCAAAAGCCTAAACCTGACCCTATCACTAACACCTAAACCCTAAACCTACCCTAACCTACCCCTAACCCTAACCATAACCCTAACCATAACACTAACCCTAACACTAACTTCTAACCCTAACCCGGTTACTAAACATAGGGTTTAGGGTTACTAAACATAACCCTAACACTAAGCTTAACCCTAAACTCTAACCCTAAACTTAACCCTAAACCTTACATTAAGCCAAACCCTAACCCTACTCCTAATGCTAAAACTAAGCCTAAACCTAACGCTAAACCTAACTCTAATCCTAATCCTAACCCTAACCCTAAACCTAACACTAACCCTAAGCCTAATCCCTAATCCTGACACTAACCCTAAACCTACCCTAAACCTAACCCTAATCCCTAATCCTAACGATAAGCCTAACCCTAACCCTATCCCTAAACCCTAACCTAAACCTAACTAACCCTATGCCTAATCCATAACCCTAACACAACGCTAACACTAAACCCAAACCGTAACCCTAATTGTAACCCTAACCCTAACCATAAACCTAAACATAACCCTAACCATATGGTTAACAACTAAACCCTAACCCTAACCCAAACCCTAAGTCTAAAACTAACCGTAACCCTAACCATAACCTTAACACTAACCGTAAACCTTATTGTAATCCAAAACCTAACCATCATCCAAACCCTAACCCTATCCCTAACACCTAACCCCTAAACCTACCCCTAACCTAGCCCTAACCTTAACTGTAACCCTAACACTAACCCAAATCCTAACCCTAACTTCTAACCCTAACCCTAACCCTAACACTAAACCTAACACTAACCCTAACCTCTAACCCTAATCCTAACCCTTACCTAACGCTAAAAATAAACCTAATCTTTAACATAACCCTAACCCTAACACTAAAGCTAAATTCTAACCCTAACTTTTACCCTAACCCTAACCCTAACCCTAAACCTAACACTAACCCCAAGCTTGAACCCTAACCTTTAACCCTAACCCTAAACCTAAACCTAACCATAACCCTACCCTAAAACTAACTCTAACCCTAACCCTAACCCTAACCTAACCCTAACCATTACATTAAGCCAAACCCTAATCCTAACCCTAACCCTAAAACTAAGCCTAACCCTAACACTAATTCTAAACATAACCCTAAATCGAAAGTTAACCCTAACCCTAAACCTAATCACTAACCCTGACACTAACCCTAAACCTAACCCTAACCTTAATCCATAACCCTAATGATAAGCCTAACCCTAACCCTATCCATAACACGTAAAGCTAAACCTAATCCTAAACCTAACCATATCCCTAATCCATAACGCTAAACCTAACCCTAACAATAACCCTAACTGTAACCCTAAACGTAGCCCTAACCTGAACCATAACCCTAAACATAACACTAACCATATCCTTAACCCCTTAACCCTAACCCTAACACAAACCTTAACACTAAATCAAACCGTAACCCTAATCATAATCCTAACCCTAAACCTAAACATTATTGTAACCCGAACCCTAACCATAATCCAAAGCTAACCTTATCCCTAACCCTAAAACCTAAGCCCTAAACCTAACCCTAACCTAATCCAAACCTTAACTGTAACCCTAAACATAACCATAAACCTAAGCCTAACTTCTAACCCTAAACCTAACCCTAACCCTAACACTATCCCTAACCCTAAAATTAAGCCTAACCCTAACTCAAAAAATAACCCTATCACTAATCGCTAAACCTAACCCTAACACTAACCCAAATGCTGACACTAACACTAACCCTAATCATTAACCCTAAAGATACGCCTAACCCTAAACCTAACCCTAACCCCTAAATCTAACCCTCACCCTAACCCTGATGCTAAACCTAACCTTAATCACTACCCTAACCCTAATCCTAAGACTAACCCGACCACTAATTGTAACCCTAACTGTAACCTTAACTATAACCCTAACCATAACCGTAACCTTACAATTACCCTAACCCTAACCTTAACACTAATCCCTAACTCTAACCGCAAAGCTAACCCTAACACCTAACCTCCTAACCCTAACCCTAACACCAACCCTTACCCTAACCCTAAACCTAACACTAACCCTTACACTCACACTAAACCTATCGTTAAACCCTAACCATAACCCTAACCCTAACCCAAACCCTAACCATGAAACCCTAACCCTAAACATAATGCAAACCTTAACCCTACTGATAATCTTAACCCTAACTCCAACACTAACCTTCTAAACCTAACCCTAGCCCTAATAGTAACCCTAACCCTAAACCTATACTTAACCGAACCCTAAAACCTATCCCTAACCCTAAATCTAACCTAACCCCTAACCCTAACCCTAACCCTAACCCTATCCCTGACCCTAAACATAATGCTAACCCTATCCCTAAAACTAACACTAACAATGAACTTTACACTAAACCTAAAATTATCCCTAACCCTAATCCTAATAGTGAGCCTAACACTAACACTAAACCTAACCCTAATCCTAATCCATAACTCTACTAATAAGTCGAACCCTAACCCAAACACTAACCCTAATCCGTAACCCTAACCTTAACCCTTATAATAAACTTAACTCTAAACATAACACTAACCGCTAAACCTAACCCTAACCCTATCCCTAATCCCTAACACTGACCCAAACACTAAACCTAAACGTAAATCTAAACATAAGCCTAACTCTAACCGTAACTGTAACCATAACCCTAACCATATCCTTAACACCTAACACATAACCCTAACCCAAATGCTAAAACTAAACCCAACCCTAAACCTTACCCTAAACCTAATAGTAACCCTAACCCTAACCTTAATCCGAAGCCTACCCCTGACTGTATCCCTAACACCTAAACCCTAAATCTAACCCTAAACTAACCTAACCATAACCCTAAACTTAACACTAACCCTAACACTAACTTCTAACCCTAACCCTAACCCTAAACATAAACCTAACAGTAACCCTAACCCTAAATTTTAACACTAACCCTAACCCTAGCCCTAAACCTGACCTTTACATTAAACCAAACCCTTGTTGGGAGCCGTGGCACTGTCAAGTCATCAGACGCAGTGATTGCGAGGCCTGTAGGAAAGTACAAAAGCCTGAGCTAGATTACCCCTCTCATCGAGCCCGCCTGTGTGGCGCCTGTTTCCTGCTTCCTGATCACCCCACTAAGTTCCCGCCTCGCAGGGTAGTCTGCCTAGCTACTAATGTTGCTAGCCAATCAGCTTACGCGACCCGCCTTGATTTGATTGGAGGCCACAATCCTATATATAGCCAGTACCTCCACCCCTGGAGGGGAGAAGCACCGAAGGAGCCGCGGAGAGCGGACCGGTAGAGGCTTCGGAGCGAAGCACGGAAGGAGCCGCGGGGATCGGACCAACAGAGGCTTCGGCTGGGACGAGTCCCGGGGTAGACTGTGAAGGAGGAGAGAAATAAAATAGAATACTTCGCCACCGCCAGATTTTGTCGTGTGTTCTTCCTGCCGGCCGGGAGCGACACTGACAAACCCTAACCTATTCCTAACCCTAAAACTAAGCCTAAACCCAACCCTAACCCTAACTTTAACCCTATCCTAACCCTGACACTAAACCTAACTCTAACCCTAAGCCTAATCCCTAACCGTGACAATATCCCTAACCCTAACCCTAATCCCCAACCCTAACGACAAGCCTAACCCTAACCCTATCCCTAACACCGAACCCTAACTCTAACCCTAACCCTATCCCTAATCCATAACCCTAACATTAGCGCTAATACTACACCCAAACCATAACCCTAACGGTAACCCTAACCCTAACCATAAACCTAAACATAATCCTAAGCATATGCTTAACACCCAACCCCTAACCCTAACCCAAACCCAACTCTAAAGCTAACTCTAACTCTAACCATAACCCTAACACTAACCCTAAACCTTATTGTAACCAGAAATGTAACCGTAATCCAAACAATAAACCTATCCCTAACACCTAACACTTAAACCTACCCCTAACCTAACCCTAACCTCAAACGTAAACCTAACCCTAACCTTAACCCTAACCTAGCACTAATCCTAACGTCTAACTCTAATCCTAACCCTTAGCATAATGCTAAAACTAAACCTAACACTTACCGTAACCCTAGCCCTAACCCTAACCTTAAAGCTAAACTCTAAACCTAATCCTTACCCTAACCCTAACCCTACACCTAACCCAAAACATAACACTAACCCTAAGGCTAACCCTAAGCCCTAACCCCTAAATCTAACCCTACACTTACCCTAACCCGAACGCTAACCCTAACCTTATCCCTAACACCTAACCCCTAACCTTAACCCTAAACCTAACCCTAACACCAACCCTAATCCATAACCCTAACCCTATGCTTAATCCCTAAACCTAACCCTAACCCTCACCGAAACCCTAACCCCGAAACCCTAAAACTAAACTTAACCCAAGCCCTAACCCTAATCTAAACCTAACACTAACTCTAATACTAACATTCTAACAGTAACCCTAAACATAATCCTAACCCTAACCCTTAACCCTAACCATAACACTAAACCTAACCCTAACCTCTAACACTAACCCTATCCCTAATGCAAAGCCTAATCCTAGCCCTAACCCTAAAGCTCTAAATCTAACCCATAGCCTAACACTAACCCTAACCCTAAACCTAACAATAACACTAACACTAATGCTAACTTCTAACCCGAATCCTAACCCTTATACTAACCGTAATCCTAAACCTAAACCTTACCATAACCCTAACCCTAACCCTAAACCTAACCCTAAAGCTAAACTCTAACCATAACCCTATCCATAACCCTAACCATAACCCTAACCACAACCCTAACTGTAATCCGAAATCTAACCCTAACACTAACCCTAACTATAATCTCTAACACATAACCAAAATCCTACTGTAACCCTAACAATAAACCTAACCTTAAATTTTTCCCTAACAGCTAACCCCTAATGCTTATCCCTAACCCTAACCCTAACCCTAAACCTAATCCCTAACCCCAACCCTGACCCTAACATTAACCATAACCGTAAGCCTAAACCTAATACTATCCCTAACCGTAAATCTAACCATAACAGTAACCATATCATTAACACCTAACAACTAACGCTAAACCAAACCCTAACCCTTACACTAACCCTAAATCTTGCCCTAAACCGAATAGTAACCTTAACCCTACCTGTAATCTGAAGCATAACTCTGACCCTATCCCTAATACCTAACGCCTGAACCTAGCACTAACTTACCCCTAACGCTAACCATAAGCCTAAACGCTTACACTAACCATAAAACTAATTTCTAACCCTAAACCTAACCCTAAAGATAACCCTAAACTAATCCTAACCATAAGCTCTAACCCTAACCCTAACCCTAACACCTACCCAAACACTAACCCTTATATTAAGCCAAATCCTAACCCTATCCCTAAGCCTTAAACTAAGCTTAACCCTAACCATAACCTTAAACATAACCATAACCTTAAGCCTAGTCCCTAACCCTAAAACTAACCAAAAACCTAACCCTAACCCCTAATCCCTAACACTAATGATAAGCCTAATCCTAACCCTATCCCTAACACCTAACCCTAACCATATCCCTATTTCATATCACTAACCCTAAACCTCACACTAACCTTAACCGTAACCCTAAATGTAACCCTAACCATATACTTAACACCTATCCCCTAACACTAACCCAAACACTAACCCTAAACCTAAAAGTAACCCTAATCATAACCCTAAAGCTAAGCCTAAACCTTAGTGTAAACTGAACCCTACCTGCATTCCGAAGCCTAAGCCTTTCCCTATCGCTAACACCTAGCCCCTAAACCTAACCCTAACCTAATCCTAACCTTAACTGTAAACCTATCCCTAAACATAACCCTCACCCTCACCCTAACCATAACCCTAGCACTAACTTGTAACCCTAACCCTAACCCTAACCCTAACCCTAATCCTAACCCTAACACTAACCCTAACCCTAACCCTAACCCTATCGCTAACCCTAAAAGTAACCCTAACCCTAACACTAACACTAACCCTAAACCTAACAGTAACACTAAAACCAATCCCTAACACTAACCGGACCACTCACACTTATGCTAACCCTAAAGCTAAACCTAACCCTAATCACTAACCCTAACGATAAGCCTAACAGTAAACCTAAACCTAACACCTAACCCTAACCCTCACGCCAACCATAACCCTAAACCTAACACTAATCGCAAGCCTAAACCTAACCCTGATGCTAAACCTAACCCGAACACTAATCGTAACCCTAACGGTAAACTTAACCATAAACCTAACACTAACCATAACACTAACAATACAACAAGACTAACCCTAACACTTAACCCCTAACCCTAATCCAAACGCTAAGCCTATCCCTAACACAAACCATAACCCTAACCCTATCCCTAATCTCTAACCCTAACACTGACCCTAACACTAACCCTAACAGTAACCCTAAACATAAGCCTAACACTAACCGTATCTATGATCAAAAACTTAACCTTATCCTTAACACCTAACACATAACTCTAACCCAAACACTAACCCTAAACCCAAATCTAAACCTTACCTTAAACCTAATAGTAACCCTAACCCTATCCATAATGCGAAGCCTAAACCTGACCCTATCACTAACACCTAAACCCTAAACTGCCCCTAAATCTAACCATAACTCTAAACTTAACACTAAACCTAACACTAAGTTCTAAACCTAACCATAAACGTAACCCTAACATTATGCCTATCCCTAAACTCTAACCCTAACACTAACCCTAACCCTTACAATAGCCAAAACCGAACCCTGTCCCTAATGCTAAAACTAAGCCTAAACCTAACCCTAATACTAACTCTAACACTAATCCTACCCCTAACCCTATACCTAACTCTAACCCTAAGCCTAATCCCTAAACCTGACACAAACCCAAAACCTACACTAACCCTAACCGTAATCCCTAACCCTAACAATAAGCCTAACCCTAACCCTATCCCTAACACCTAACCCTAACTCTAACCCTAAACCTATTACTAATCCATAACCCTAACTAACGCTAACACTAAAACCAAACCATAACACTAAACAAAACACTAACCCTAACCATAAACCTAAGCATAACCCTAACCATATGCTTAACACCTAACACCTAACCCTAACCCTAAACCTAACCGTACCCTAACCATAAACCTAACACTAACCCTAAACCTTACTGTCACCAGAAATGTAACCGTAATTCCAAAAATAACCCTATTACTTTCCCTAACACCTAACCCCTAAACCTACCCCTAACCTAACCCTAACCGTAACTGTAATCCTAACCCTAAAACTAACCCTAACTTCTAACCCTAGCCATAAACCTAACCCTTACCTTAACCATAAACCTAACAATAACCCTAACCCTATACCGTACCCTAATGCTAAAACTAAACCTAAACCTTACCCTAACCCTAACCCTAACCCTAACTCTAAAGCTAAACTCTAACACTAACCCTTACCCTAACCCTAACTAAACTTAAACCTAACACTAACCCTAAGGCTAACCCTAACCCCTAACCCCAATACCTAACCGTACACTTACCCTAACCCTAACCCTAAACCTAACCTTATCCCTAACACCTAACCACTAACCTTAACCCTAAACCTAACCCTAACACTAACCTTAAGCCCTAACCCTAACAATAAGCCTAACCCTAAATCTATCACGAACACCTAACCCTAACCCTACACCTAACCCTATCCCTAATCCATATCCCTAAACCTAACCCTAACACTAACCCTAACCGTAAAACTAAATGTAATCCTAACACAAACCATAACTCTAAACAAAACCCTAACCACATCCTTAACACCTAACCCCTAACCCTAACCCAAACACTAACCCTAAACCTAACACTAAACCTTATTGTAAACCAAACCCTAACCATAATGGGAAGCCTAACACTATCCCTATCACTAACAGCTAGCCCCTAAACATAACTCGACCTAATCCTAACCTGAACTGTAACCCTATCCCTTACTCTAACCCTACCCCTAACCCTAATCCAAACTTCTAACACTAACCCTAACCCTAACACTAACACTAAACCCAAACCGTAACTATAAACGTAACCCTAACCCTAACCATAAACCTAAACATAACCCTAACGATATGCTTAACACCTAAACTCTAACCATTAACCAAACCCTAACATTAAAACTAACCGAAAATCTTAGCATACCCCTAACACAAACCCTAAACCTTATTGTAACCCAAACCCTAACAATAATCTGAACCCTAACACTATACCTATCCCTAACACCTAACCCTTAAACCTACCCCTAACCTAACCCTATACTTTACTGTAAACCTAACCTAACCATAACCCTAACACTAACCCGACTTCTTACCCTAAACCTAACCCTAACCCAAACCCTAACACTAACACTAAGGCTAACTTCTAACCCTAATCCTAACCCTTACCCTAACGCTAAAACTAAGCCGAACCCTTACTGTAACCCTAAACCTTAGTCTAAAGCTAAAATCTAACCCTAACCCTTACCCTAACGCTAATCCTGACCCTAAACCTAACACTAACCCTAATGCTAACCCTAAGCCCAAAACCCCAAACCTTACCCTACACTTACCCTAAACCTAGCCCTAACCCTAACCTTATCCCTAACACCTAAGCACTAACCTTAACACTAAACCTAACCCTAACACTGACCCTAATCCCTAACCCTAACCTTAACACTCCCTGTAACCCTATCCCTAATCCATAAACCTAACCCTAACCTTAACCCAAACCCTAACCATGAAACCCTAACACTAAACTTAAGCCAAACCCTAACCCTAATCCTAACCCTAACTCTAACGCTAACCTTCTAACCCTAACCCTAAAGCTAATCCTAATCCTAACCCTAACCCTAACCCTAAACGTAACCCTAACCCTAAAACCTAATCCTAACCCTAACGCTAAACCTAACCCTAACCTCTAACACTAATTCTATCCCTAATCCTAAGCCTAATCCTATCCATAATCCTAAAGCTCTAAATCTAACCCATACCCTAACACTAACCCTAACCCTAATCCTAACCCTAACACTAACCCTAACCACCAAACCTAATCCTAACCCTTACCCTAACCCTAATCCTAAATCTAAACCTAACTGTAACCCTAACACTAAAGCTAAACTCTTACTGTAAACCTAACCATAACCATAACCCTCAACCTAACCATAAATCTAACACAGACCTTACCCTAACCGTAACCACTAACAACCAACCCTAACCCTACCCTAACCCTAACACTAAACCTAACCCTAACCTTATTCCTAACACCTAACCCCTAACCCTAATCGCTAAAACTAACCCTAACCCTAACCCTATCCCTAATCCCTAACCCCAACACTGACCCTAACACTAACCCTAACCATAAGCCAAAACATAACCCTAACCATAACCATAACCCTAACCATAACCCGAACCATATCCTTAACACCTTGCCCCTAACCCTAACCCAAACACTAACCCTAACACTAACCTTAAATCTTACCCTAAACCTCATAGTAACACTAACCCTATCCATAATCCAAAGCCTAACACTGACCATCCATTATGCCTAACTCCAAAACCTAACACTAACCTACCCCTACACCTAACCATAACCCTAACACTAACAATAACCCTTACACTAACTTGTAACCATAACCCTAACCCTAAACATAACCCTAACACTAACCCTATCCCTAAACTCTAACTCTAACCCTAACCCTAACGCAAACCCTAACACTTACCCTAACCGTAAACCTTACATTAAGCCAAACACTAACCCTATTCCTAACCCTAAAACGAAGCCTAAGCCTAACCCTAACCATAACACTAAATATAACCCTAAACCTAACAATAATCTAATGCCTAATCCCTAACCCAGCACTAAGCAAAAACCTAACTCTAACCCTAACCCTCATACATAATCCTAACGATAAGCCTAACCTTAACAATATCCCTAATTCCTAAACCTAACCCAAACCCTAACCTTAACCCTATTTCTAATTCATATCCCTAACCCTAACACTCACACTAACCCTAACCCTAAACGTAACACTAACCCTAACCATAACACTAAACATGACCATAACCATATACTTAACAACTAACCCTTAACCCTAACCCAAACAATAACCTTAAATCTAACCGTAACCCAAACCATAAACCTAAACCTAACCTTAAACCTTATTTTAAACCGGACCCTAACTGTGATCCTAAGCCTAACCCTATATCTATCACCAAAACCTATCCCCTAAACCTAACCCTAACCTAACCCTAACCTAACCCTAACCTTAACTGTAACCCTAACCTTAACCCTAACCTTAACCTTACCGTGAAACCTAACTTTTAACCCTAACCCTAAGCATAACACTAACCCTAACCCTAAACCTATCCCTAACCCTAAAACTAAGCCTAACCTGAACCCTAACACTAACACTAAAGGTAACACTTACCCTAACCACAATCCCAAACCCTAACCTGACCACAAAATCTAACACTAACCCTTACCCATATCCCTAACTCTAATGATAATCTTCACCGTAACCCTAAACCTAACCCCTAACCCTAAGCCTAACCCTAACCCCAACCCAACCCTAAATCTAACCCTAATCGCTAGCCTAATCCTAAGCCAATAACTAATTGTAACCCAGTCGTAACCTTAAGAGTAACCCTAACCATAACCCTAACAATAACCCTAACCCTAACCCTAACGCTTAACCCCTAACCCTAAACCTAGCACTAACCCTAACCCTAACTTCTAACACTAGCCCTATCAATAATCCTAAGCCTATAACTAACCCTAAAACTCTAAATCTAACCCTTACCCTAACTCTAATGCTAACCCTAACACTAACCATAACCCTAAACCTATCCCTAAACCTATCCCTAACCCTAACCCTAACCCTAACCGTAACACAAACCCTAGCCACGAAACCTAACCCTAAACATAACCCAAACGCTAATCCTAACCCTAACGCTAACTCTAACTCTAACACCAACCTTGTAACCCTAACCCTAGCCCTAATCCTAACCCTAAACCTAAGCCTAAACCTAACACTAACACTAACACCTAACCCTAACCCTAACCCTATCCCTAACCCCAAACCAAATGCTAAAACTTTCCATAAACCTAACAGTAACAATAAACTTAACCCTAACCCAAAAACCATCCCTAACCCTATTCCTAATACTGAGCCTAACACTAACACTAACACTAACCCTAACACTAATCCCTAACTCTAACCTTATGTCTAACCTTAACCTGAACACTAACCAAAATCTGTAACCCTAACCTTCACTCTTACAATAATCCTAACCCTAACCATAACACTAACCCCTAACACGAACCCAAACCCTAACCCTAACCCTATCCCTAATTGCTAATGCTAACCCTGACCCTAAGACTAACCCTAACCATAACCGTAAACATAACTCTAACTCTTACCTTAACTCTAAACATAACCCTAACCATATTGTTAACACCTAAACACTGACCCTAACCCAAACCCTACCCCTAACCCTAACACTAAACCTTACTATAAACCTAATCATAACCATAAACCTATACGTAATTCGAAGCCTAACCCTGACCCTATCCCTAATACCTAACCCCTAAATCTAACCCTAACCTACCACTAACCCTAACGATATCATTAACACCTGACCACTAACCATAACCCAAACACTAACCCTAACTCTAACTCTAACCCTTGTATTAAGCAAAACCATAACCCTATCCCTAATCCTGAAACTAAGCCTAACCCTAACCCTAAACCTAACCCTAACCCTAAACCTAACCCTAACCCTAACCATAACCCTAACCTCTAGCCCTAACACTCACCATAACTCTAAACCTAAACCTAACCCTAATCCTATCCCTAATCCTTAACACTAACCCTAACTCTAACTTATCCATAATCCCTAACACTAACCCTAACCGTAACCCAAACTGTAACCCCGAAACCTTAACCCTAAACCTAACCAAACACCAACCTTAACCCTAACCCTAACACTAACCCTAACTCTAATCTTAACACTATCTCTAACACTAAACCTTAAACATAACATTAACCGTAACCATAACCATAACCATAACCATAACCCTATCCGTAACCCTAAAAATAACTCTAACACTAACCCTAACATTTAAGCCCTAACCCTAAGCCAACACTAGCCCTAATGCTAACCTCTAAAACTAACCCTATCCCTAACCCAAACCATAAACCTAACCCTAACTTTAACCCAAACCGTAAATTCTAACCATAAGCCTAAACCTAAACCTAACGGTTAGCCTAAACTTTACCCTAACCCTAACCCAAACACTAATCGTAACCCTAACCGTAACCTTAACCATAACCCTAACCCTAACCTAATAAAAACCTAAACTTAACCGTAACCCTAAACCTAACTATAACCCTAAAGCTAAATTCTAACCCTAACCCTAACCATAACCCTAACCCTAACCCTAAGCCTAAATCTAGACATAACCCTAACCCTAAACCTAACCACTAACACCTAACCCTAACCCTAACATAACCCTAAACCTAACCCTATACCTAACCCTAAACATATCACTGACACCTAACCCCTAACCCTAACATTAACCCGATCCCTAATTCCTAACCCAAACTCTAACCCTAACCCTAACCCTAACTGTAAATCTAACCATAACCCTAACCATATCCTTAACACCTAACCCCTAAACCTAACCCAAATGATAACACTAACACTAGCCCTAAACTTTACCCTAAACCTAATAGTAACCTTAAACCTATCCGTAATCCGAAGCCAAACCCTGACTTTAACCTAACACCTAACTCCTAAACCTAACACTAACCTACCCCTAAACATAACACTAACACTAACTTCTAACCCCAACCCTAACATTAAACATAACCCTAACACTAACCCTAACCCTATACTCTAACCCAGACCTAACCGTAACCATAACCCTTGCCCTAACCCTAAGCCATACATTAAGCCAAACCCTAACACTATCCCTAACCCTAAAACTAAGCCTAACCATAACCCTAATGTTAACCAAAACCCTAAAACTAACCTTAACCCTAAGCCTAATCCCTAACCCTAACACTAACCAAAAACCTAATCCTAACACTAATACCTAACCCTAACAATAAGTCTAACCCTTACAATATCCCTAACACCTAACCCTAACCCAAACCCTAACCACATCCCTGTTTCATATCCCTAACACTAACCCAAACACTATCCCGAATCGTAACTCTAAATGTAATCCTGACCCTAACCATAAACCTAAACATAACCATAGCCATATCCTTAAGCCTAACCCCTAACTCTAACACAAAAACTAACCTTAAACCTAATGGTAACCTTAACAATAACCCTAAAGTTAACCCTAAACCTTAGTGTAAACCGAACCCTAAATGTAATCCGAAGCCTAATGCTATCCCTATCCCTAACACCTGCCCCTCAACCTAACCTTAACCTAACCCTAACCTTAACTGTAACCCTAACCCTAACCTTAACCCTAACCCTAAATTCTAGCACTAACCTTAACCCTAAACCTAACCCTAACCCTATCCCTAACCCTAAAACAAAGCCTAACCTTAAACCTAACACTAACCCTTAACTTAACACTAATCCTAACCCTAACCCTAACCCTTACCCCAACCCTAACTTAAACCTAACCCTAATAGCTACCCTAACCCTAACACTAACCCTAACCCGAACACTAATTGTAACCCTAACCGTATCCTTAACCCTAACCCTAACCATAACCATAACCATAACAATAACCCTAACCCTAATATTAAGTCTAACCCTAAACCGAACACTAACACTAATCTGTAACCCAAAGCTTAAACCTTACAATAACCCTAACCCTAACCATGACACTAACCCCTAATTCTAACCCTAGCCCTAACCCTAACATTAGCACTAGTCCTATCCCTAATCCATAACCCTAACCCTGACCCTAACTTTAAACCTAAACCGAACACTAATTGTAACCCTAACGGTAACCTTAACCGTAACCCTAACCATAACCCTAACAATTACCCTATCCCTAACCCTAAGTGTAATCCTATCCTCAAAACTAACCCTAATCTGTAAACCAAACCTTAACCCTTACAATAACCCTAACCCTAACCATAACACTAACCCCTAACAATAAGCCTAACGCTAACCCTAACCCTAGCACTAACCCTATCCCTAATCCATAACCCCAACCCTGACCGTAACACTAACGCTAACCATAACTCTAAACATAACCCAAACCCTAACCGTAACTATAACCATAACCCTAACCATATTCTTAACACCTAACACCTAACCCTAACCCAAACACTAAACCTAATAATAACCCTAAACCTTACCCCAAACCTAAAAGTAACCCTAAACCTATCCGTAATCCGAAGCCTAACACTGACCCTATCGTTAACACTTAACCCCTAAACCTAACCCTATCCTACGGCTAACACTATCCATAACCCTGTCCCTAACAATAACCCTTACATTGAGCTAAGCCCTAACCCTTTCCCGAACCCTAAAACTAAGCATAACACTAACCCTAAAGCTAAGCCTAACCATAACACTAATGCTATCCTCTAGCCCAAACACTAATCCTAACCCTAAACCTAAACCTAACACTAACCCTAACCCTAATCCTAATCCTAAACCCTAACCCTAACCCTAAACTTAACACTAAAACCAACCCTAACCATAACCATGACCCTCACCCTAACCCTAACGCAAGCTCAGCCTAACCCTAACCCTAACACTAACCCTAAACCTAACCCTATCCCCAAATCTAATACAAACCCTCACTCTAACCCTAAAACTTACCATAAACCTAACTCTAACCCTGACCCCAAGCCTAAACTTGTCTAACCCTAACCTTAAAGTGAACCCATTATTGGACCCTACGCCTAACATTAACCCTAATCCCTAAATATAACCCTAACACTATCCCTAAAACCAACCCTAATCCTAACCCTAAACTCTAAGGCTAAACCTAACCATAACACTAACACTAACCATAAACCTAAACTCTAACCCTAACCCAAACCCTAACACGAACCCTAACATCTACATTTAACCCATAGCCCTAAACGTAACCCTAACCCAAACTTAACTCGAACCCGAACCCTAACCCTAACCGAACCCTAATCCGAACTCTAACCCTAAACATAACCCTTACTCTAACTCTCACCCTAAACATAACCCTAAACATAACCCTAACCATATTCTTAACATATAACCCCTAACAGTAACCCAAATCCTAACCCAACCCTAACTGTAACCCGAACCCTAACCGTAATCCGAAGCCTAACCTTGTCCCTATCACTAACACCTAACCCCTAAACATAACCCTAACATAACCATAACACTAACCGTAACGTTAACCCTAACACTAACACTAACCCTAACTTCTAACCCTAACCCTAACCATAACCCTAACACTAACCCTAAACCTAAACTTTAAACCTAAAGCTAACCCTAACTCTAACCCTAAACATAACCCTAACACTAACCCCAAACATAAAGCTAAACTCTAACCATAAACCTAACCCTAAACCTAAGCCCAACCTGAATACTAACCCTAACCCTATCGGCAATCTGAAGCCTAACCCTGACCCTATCCCTAACACCTAACACCTAATCCTAACCCTAACCTACACCTGACCCTAACCCTAAACCTAACCCAAACAATAAACCTTACATTAGGCCAAGCATGAACCCTATCCCTAAACCTAAATTTAAGCCTAATCCTAACCCTAACCCTAACACTAACACTAACCCTAACCCTAACACTATGCCTAATCCCTAACCCTAATACTAACCCTAAACCTAACACTAACCCTAATCCCTAACCCTAATGATAAGCCTAACACTAACCCTATCCCTAAAACCTAACCCTAAACATAACACTAACCCAAACCCTAACCCTATCCCTAAACCATAACCCTAAGCCTAACCCTAACACTAACCCTAACCATAACCCTAAACATAACCCTAACCCTAACCATAACCCTAAACATAACACTAACAATTACCATAACACCGATCAACTAACACTAACCCTAACACTAACCCTAACCCTAACCATAATCCGATCCCTAACCCTAAACCTTATTGTAACCTGAAGCCTAACCATAATCTGAAGCCTAACCCTAACCCTGAAGCTAACCCTAACACTAACCCTAACCCCAAACTCTAGCCCTAACCCTAATCCTAACCCTAAACCTAAACCTTACCCTAACCCTAACCCTAATCCTAATCCTAATCCTAATCCTAAATCTTAAACCAAAACCTAACCCTAACCCTAAAACTAACCCTAAACCTAACCCTAACCCTAACACAAAGATAAACATAACCCTAATCCTAACACTAAACCTAAACCTAACCCTAACACTAAACCTAACCCAAAACCTCACACTAACCCTAACCCTTATCATAACCCTAACCCTAATCCTGACCCCAAGCCTAACCTTGTCTAAACCTAACCCTAAACCTAACCCGATCCCGAACCCATACCCTGACGCTAACCCTAATTCCTAAACCTAATGCTAACCCTAACACTAACACTAACACTAAATCTAACCCTAACACTAACCCTAGCGCTAACCCTAACACTAAACCTAACCATAACCCTAACACTAACTCTAAACTTTAACCCTAATCTAACCATAATCCTAACACTAAGTGTAACCCTAAATTGTAATCCTAACCCTAACCCTAACCCTAACACTAACACTTAACTCTAAACCCTAACCTTAACGCTAATCCTAACCCAACCTTACTCGAACCCTAACCCGAAACCTAACCCAACGCTAACCCAAATTCTAACCCTAAAACTAACCCTAACCCTAACCCTAATCCCAACCCTAACACTCACCCTAACCCTAACACTAACCCTAACCCTAAATGTAACTCTAAACATAACCCTAACCATATCATTAACACCTAACCCAACATCCTAACCCTAACCCTGACCCTAACCCTAAACCTAACTCTAAACCTATCCCTAATCCCTAAACCTAACCCTAACCATAACCCAAACCCTAACCCCGAAACCTAACCCTAAACCTAACCCAATCCCTAATCCTAACCCTAACACTAACTCTAACACCAACCTTGTAACCCTAACCCCAACCCTAACCCTAAACCTAACCCTAAACCTAAACCTAACCCTAACCCTAAACCTAACACTAACCATATCCCTAAACCTAACAGTAACAATAAACTTAACCCTAACCCTAAAACTATCCCTAACCCTAATCCTAATACTAAGCCTAACACTAACACTAACCCGAACCCTAACCCTAATCCCTAACTCTAACCCTATGTCTAACCTTAACACGAACACTAACCAAAATCCATAACCCTAACCTTCACTCTTACAATAATCCTAACACTAACAGTAACACTAAGGCGTAACCCTAACACTATCCCTATCCCTAATCCCTAACACTAACACTGACCCTAACACTAACTCTAACCATAAGCATAAACATAACTCTAATCCTAACCTTAACTCTAAACATAACCCTAACCATATCGTTAACACCTAAGCACTGACCCTAACCTTAACCCTAATCCTAACCCTAAACCTAAACGTTACCCTAAACCTAATAGTAACCATAAACCTATGCGTAATTTGAAGCCTAACTCTGACCCTATTCCTAACACCTAACCCCTAAAACTAACCTTAATGTACGACTAACCCTAATAATATCGTTAACACGTAACCACTAACCATAACCCAAACACTAACCCTAAACCTAACCCTAACCCTTATATTAAGCCAAACCATAACCCTATCCCTAAGGCTAAAATTAAGACTAACCCCAACACTAAAACTAACACTAAATCTAACCATAACCCTAACTTCTAGCCCTAACCCTAACTCTAAACCTAAACCTAACCCTAAACCTATCCCTAATCCCTAACACTAACCCTAACAATAACCCACACACTAACCCTAAAACCCTAACCCTAAAACTAACTCAAACAGCAACCCTAACCCTATCCCTAACTCTAAACTTAACCCTAACACTAACACTAACCCTAACCCTAACCCTTAACTGTCACCTTAACCATAACCATAACCATAACCATAACCATAACCGTAAACCTAAAAATAACCCTAACCCTAACCGTAACTCTTAACCCCTACCCCTTAAACCAAACACTAACGCTAACCTCTAACACTAACCCTAAACCAAACACTAATTGAAACCCTAACTGTAACCTTAAGCGTAACCCTAACCCTAAACGTAACCCTAACAATAACCCTAACCCTAACCCTAACCCTAACCCTAACACTTCATCCCTAACCCTAAACCTAACGCTAATCCTAACCATAACCTCTAACACTAACCCTATCCCTAAACCGAAGCCAAATCGTAAACCTAACCCTAAACTTCTAAATCTAACACATACCCTCACACTAACCCTAAGCCTAACCCTAACCCTAAAACTAACCTAAACCAAACCCGAAAGTGAACACTAATCGTAACCCTAACCGTAAACTTAACACTAACCCTAACCCTAACACTAATCCTAAACCTAACTCTAACCATAACCCTCACCCTAACCTTCACACTAACCCTTAAACATAATCTTAACCATAACCATAACTCTAACCGTAAGCCTTAAAATAAACCTAACCCTAACCCTAATTCTTAACCCTTAACCCTAACCCAAATGCTAACCCTAACACTAACCTCTAACACTAACCCTATCCATAATCCAAAACCTAATCCTATCCCTAACACTAACCCTAACTTCTAACCATGATCTTAACCCTTACCCTAAACCTAACTCTAAACTTAAACCTAACTGTAACCATAACCATAACCCTAACACTAAAGCTAAACTCTAAACCTAACCCTAACCCTAACCATAATTCTAACCCTAAAGCTCACCCTAAGCCTAACACTAACCCTAACCCCTAACACTAACCCTAACCCTAACTCTAAAACTAGCCATCTAACATAAACACTAACCCTAACCCTAGCCCTAACCCTAAACCTTACCCTAACCCCTAACCCTAAAACTATCCCTAACCCCTAACCCTAAACCTATCCCTATCCCTAACCCTATACCTAACGCTAACCTCATCCCCACACCTAACACTAACAATAAACTTAACCCTAACTCTAAAACTTTCCCTAATCCTAATCCTAATACTGAGCCTAACACTAACCCTAACCTTAACCCTAACACTAACCCTAAAGCTAAACTGTAACGCTAACACTTACCCTAAAGCTAAAGCTAAACTGTAACCCTAACAATTACCCTAAAGCTAACCCTAACTCTAAACCTAACACTAACCCTAATGCTAACCATAACACCTAACCCGTAAAACTAACCCTACCCTTACCCTAACACTAACCATAACCCTAACTTTATCCATAACACATAACCCCTAACCTTAACTCTAAAAGTAACTCTAGCACTAACCCTAATCCCTAATCCTAACCCTAACCATAACACTCACCCTAACGCTATCTCAAATCCCTAAGCCTAACCCTAACACTAACCCAAAACCTAACTCCAAAACCCTATCCCTAAACTTAACCAAAACGCTAACTCTAACCCTAACACTAACTCTTTTTTTTTTTAATATTATTTAAGAGGAAAAAGAGAAAAACACAAAACAAAAAAAGCGGTGTAAGGGTACACGTAATACAGAACTACAAAAAAAAAAAAAAAAACAGTAAGAAATCACTTGTTAATAGAATACATATTATCATCTTAGAAATATTTGCTCAAATCACAGTATCAAAGAATACAAAGTGGACATTCAAACACAGAGACTGCAAACAGCTGTGTTCAATGATCCAAAAACATTAATATAGTCAGCTATTTAACACCCCTAAACACACTTGCTGTTATATCCATTAGAGTTCTTTTTTTCCCACCTCTTTATTACAAGAAAATTTACACATTTTGGATTTTATTAATCCATAGTTCTTATTACTTTTTTTTGGGGGGGGAGAGAATAATGTCAAATATGGCAAAACAAAGCTGTCAGTCAAAACCAAGGATAGACATAGCACATGATGTAGAACAGAGTACAAGGTTATCAATAATGGTTATCAACGTTGTCTCTTGTTTCCTTAAAAAAATTGTCTATCTCATTACATATTATAAAGTTGGACAAAACAGTAGAGAACAAGACCAATAAAACTTAGGCATTGTAAACATTACAGGACTTCCAAAGGAGACAATAGTCAAACCAGAATGTGCATCTTAGTGAATCTTATTGCCTTCAAAGTAGATGCCTATACCCTCAAACTTGATACTATCATACACAATGGAACAGAGTCTAATCAGTCAAAACAAGATCGTGGGAGTATTATAGGACTTCAAAACAAGTTAATAGGAAATCAAAAAGAGTTACTATTATATATCCCGCTAATTTTTTTTAGTTTTTCCCCTCAATTAAAACAAACATAAGAAATAACTAAATAATGTTTTTAAAGAATAAGGGAGAGATTGAGATAAAACAGGACATAACAATATAACAATACAGGTCAAAGCATGACTGTTTCATCAACCTAGTGCTTCACCAGCAAATAACCCGACTTAATAGTAGTTACCATAGTGTCTGTCTTTTTCCTTGAAATATTTGGATAAAACTTCATATACTATAGCTTCAAATATTTCCATATCAAGAAGCCCATAATAAAGCCTTTCCAATTAATAAGTGAAAACTTTGTAAGGCTTCAAGGCCACATAATGGGGAATCATGATTACCACATATTTTTATATATTTGAATCATTACTTACATTAGGAAAACTATTCGGTATTCACACATGCGAGATTGATTTATTTCACTTATGAGTACGGTCTCAAGCTGCGCCCATTTATTGATAAATATCTCAATGTGATCCTTCTTTATAGCTGAATAATACTCCATTGTATAGAAATACCACAACTTTTTATCCATTCCTCAATTGATGGACACTTGGGTTGTTTCTAAGATCTGGAGATTACAAATTGTGCTGCTATATACATAGGTGCACATATATCACTGTGGTACGATGCTTTCAGTTCTTCTGGGAATATGCTTAGAAGTGGAATAGCTGGCATAAATGGGATTTCCAATCCCAACTTTTTGAGAAATCTCCAGACAGACCTCCACAAAGGCTGTACCAGTCTACACTCCCACCAACATTGCAGGAGAGTTCCTTTTTCCCCACATCCTCTGCAGCATTTGTTGTTGTTGGTTTTCTTGATCCTGGCCATTCTTTCAGGAGTGAGATGGTATCTCGGTGTGGTTTTAATTTGCATTTCTCTAATGACCAATGATGATGAACATTTTTTCATGTATTTATTTGCCATTTGCATTTCTTCATCTGAGAATTGCGTATTCATCTCAGATGCCCATTTTTGGATTGGATCTTTGAATTTTGGAGGTCTGAGTTTTTTTTTTTAATTCTTTATACGCTTTAGACAAGAGTCCTTGTCTGAGAGAGAGTTCACTAAAATCTTTTCCTAGTTTGTGGGTTTCCTTTTCACTATGCTGGAGATTTCTTTTGACATGCAGAAACTTTTTAATAAGAAGTGGTCCCAGTTATTGATTCTGGGAAGTATTTCCTGTGCGGTTTGAGTCCTGTTCATGAATTTTCTACCTACTCCTATGTCTCCAAGGTTTCTACTCAATTTGCCTTCCAATAGATTTAGTGTTTCTGTTTTAATATTCAGATCTTTGACCCATTTAGATTTTAATTTAGTACATGGTGATAGACATGGGTCTAGCTTTAGTTTTCGGCAAATGCAGAGCCAGTTTTTCCAGCACCATTTATTAAAGAGACTGTCATTCTTCCAATGAACCTGCTTGGCTCCTTTATCAAAGATAAGGTGGTTGAGTGTGTTTGTAGTTGTGGTTGTATCTTCTAATCTATTCCTTTGATCTTCGGCTCTGTTGTGATTCCAATACCATGTTGATTTTACTACTGTTGCTTTGTAGTATAACTTCAAGTCAGGGATTGTGATGTCTCCTGCTTTGTCTTTGCTGCTTAGAAATGCCTTTGCGATTCTAGGTCTCTTCTGGTTCCAGATGAAATTTAGGAGTGATTTCTCTAGATCTATAAGGTATGTTGATGGTATTTCTATTGGGATTGCATTGAATCTGTATAACAGTTTTGGGAGAATGGCCATCTTCACAATGTTTGTTCTTCCTATCCATGAGCAAGGGATGACTTTCCATTTTCTGAAATCATACTCAGTTTCCTTTTTCAGTGTATTATAATTTTCACTGTATAAGTCGTTCACTTCTTTCGTAAGAGTAATTCCTAAATATTTCATTTTTTTCTTGCTAATGTGAATAGTCGAGTTTCTCTTATTTCCATCTCTGTGATTTTGTTGTTCGTGTATAGGAATGCTATTGATTTCTGAGTATTGATTTTGTATCCAGCCACATTACTGAATTTATATATTGTATCTAAGAGTCTTTCAATGGAGTTTAGGGGGTCTTCTATGTAGAGTATCATGTCATCTGCAAACAATGATAATTTAACTTCTTCTGTTCCTATCTTTACCCCTTTTATTTCTCTTTCTTGTCTAATTGCTCTGGCTAGTACTTCCAATACTATATTAAATAGGAGTGGTGATAAAGGATATCCTTGTCTTGCGCCTGATTTTAAAGTAAAGGCTTTCAATTTTTGGCCATTTAGTATGATGCTGGCTGTTGGTTTGTCATAAATGGCCTTTATTATATTGAGGTAAAGACCATCTATTCCAATTTTCTGTAAAGTTCGTATCATGAATAAATTTTGGACCTTATCAAAGGCTTTTTCTGCATCTATAGAAATGATCATGTGGATTTTATTTTTGGCATTATTGATATGGTGCATTACATATATTGATTTTCGTATGTTGAACCATCCTTGGATTCCTGGGATGAATCCCATTCCTGGGATGAATCCCACTTGGTCATGTGTATAATCTTCTTGATGACTTGTTGCATCCTATTTGCCAATATTTTATTGAGGATTTTTGCATCTGTGTTCATTAGGGAGATCGGTCTATAGTTCTCATTTTTAGTTGGGTCTTTATCAGGCTTTGGTACTAGAGTAATATTTGCTTCCAGGAATGACTTAGGAAGGATTGCTTCCCTTTCGATTTCATTGAATAGTTTGAGGAGTGTTGGCATTCGGTCTTCTTTGTATTTCTTGTAGAATTCTGCAGTGAATCCATCTGAGCCTGGGCTCTTCTTGGTGGGTAAGGACTTAATTACATTTTCAATTTCATTAACAGAGATTGGGTTATTCAACAGTTTTACATCCTCTTGATCTAGCTTTGGTACTTCATATGTTTCTAGGAATATGTCTATTTCTTCTGTGTTATCAAACTTTTGAGAGTAGAGGTTTTCGAAATAGGTGTTGATGATCTTCTGTATTTCTATTGGGTTTGTAGTGATTTCACCTTTTTCATTTCTTATTGCATGAATTTGAGTTTTTTCTTCCCTTTTTTTAAATAAGCTTGGCTAGGGGCTTATCGATTTTATTTATTCTTTCAAAGAGCCAGCTCTTTGATTCGTTGATTCTTTGGATTGTTTTCTTAGTCTCTATTGCATTGATTTCTGCCCTGATTTTTATAATTTCCTCTCTTCTTTTGGCTTTGTGCTTGACTTGCTCTTCTTTTTCTAGCTGTTTGAGGTGTAGCATCAAGTTATTTATTTGTATTCGTTCTGTTTTCCTGATGTGGGAACTCAGTGCAATAAATTTTCCTCTCAGGACGGCTTTCATTGCATCCCACAGATTCCGGTAAGTTGTATCTGCATTTTCATTTTTTTAGGTATTGTTTAATTTCTTCTTTAATTTCTTCTGTGACCCACTGATTACTCAAGAGTGTGTTATTCAGTTTCCACTTTTTTCCGGGATTTTTGCAGTATCTTTTATCATTAATTTCTAATTTCAGAGCGCTATGATCTGATAACATGCAAGGCATGTTTTCAACTCTTTTGCATTTGCTTAAATGTTCTGTGAGCTAATATATGGTCTATTTTAGAGAATGATCCATGTACTGCTGAGAAGAATGTGTATTCTGATGTTGTTGGGTGGAACACTCAGTATATTTCTATCAAACCCATTTGTTCACAGATGTGATTCAGTTCTGTTATTTCTTTGCACATTTTCTGTCTGGTTGATCTGTCCCTTGGTGTCAATGGCATATTAATGTCTCCTGTTTCAATTGAGTTACTGATAATTTGAGTTTTCATTTCTGTTAATAATTGTTTTATATAACTGGGTGCTCTGGAGTTTGGTATGTATATATTTAAGATAGTTATCTCTTCCTCTTGGAGTGTTCCCCCTACGAGTATGTAGTGACATTCTTTGTCCTTTATGGTCATTGTTGGTTTAAAGTTCACGTTGTCTGCAAACAGAATGGCTACTTCTGCCTTTTTTTGGATTCGTGCTGCATGAAGAATTGTTTTCCAAACTTTGACTTTCAGTTTGTGAGTGTCCTTCTGGGTTAGATTGGTTTCCTGTAAACAGCATATGGTGGATTTGTTTCTTGATCCATTCTGCTAGTCTGTTTCTTTTGATTGCTGCATTGAGACCATTTACATTGATGGTTATTACTGTTAAATGCTGATTTATTGTAGGAATGTTATCTCTCTGCTGTTACATCTTTATCTTTCTGTTCTGTTTAATTATTTGCTTTGCTTAGTGGTTTTTTCCTTTGTGTATCTAAACTGTCTTTCAATATTTTTTGCAGGGTTGGTTTGGTGTTCATGAAGTTCTTCAGCTGTTCTTTGTCATGGAAGTATCGTATTTCAGCATCAATTTTGAATGATAGTTTTGCAGGATATATCAGTCTAGGGTGTTAATCATTTTGCTTTAGGATCTGGAATACTTCACTCCATGCTCTTCTTAACTTTATTGTTTGTACTGAGAAGTCTGCTGTGATTCTGATAGGTTTTCCTTTATAAATGATCTGTCTTTTCTCTCTGACAGCTTTTAATAATCTATTTTTTGTGTTGGATTTCTGGGATGGTGATTATTATAAGTCTGGGTGTAGTTTTATTTTGCTTATGAATATTTGAAGTTCTACATGCTTCACTGATCCTGATGTCAGTTTCTAATCTCATGTTTGGGAAATTTTCAGCTATTACTTCTCTAAATATCCTCTTGACATACTTTATGTTTTCTCCTTCTTTTTCATTAATCCCTATCATTCTTATGTTATTCTTCTTTGCATCGTCTTGCAGTTGTTGAATTGTTGTTTCCTGATTCCTTGCTATTTTAAAAAATTTTTCCTTTCCTTTTCAATTGCTGCAAACCTGTCTTTAAGGTCTGAAATTCTATCTTCACTTTCATTAAGGCGGTTTTTTCAACTTTCAGTGGAGTTTTTTATTTCCTGTATATCTCTGTGCATCTGCATTATGTATTGTGTTTGTTTCTTATATTGCTCGTCTAGGGATTCTATCTTTTTGTTTAGTTCCTCCAATTTTTTTATCTGTGTTTTCTTTAGATATATTCAGAATCTCTTTCATTTCTTTTATCATTTTTTCTTTTATCTGGGAGATCATTTAGAGTTTGAATTTCTTTAAAGCTTCCTGGAGTTGCTTGTCAATTTCAGTAGCTATTGTGTCCGATATTTGAGGTGGATGGCGTATATTTTCTTCTATATACATTGCTCCTAGGGTTTCTTGAGATGGGCTGGAGATTTGAGGTTGTAATTTGGTCTTTTGTTTTGTTATTTTCCTGTATTTCTGTGTTTCAAGTGTTATTTGAAAGCTTCCTCAGGATCTGTTGAAAATCCCCTTCTATGTTTGCAGCTACTGAGACTCTGGCACCACGCTACCCCAAGCCATTGGGCCTGCAGAACCTATGCCCTCCTCTGCCTTCTCAGAACTCCGCAATTCCAGACAACCTGGGCCTCAGGGACACTGTGCACCCACCTGCCCCTTGGAAGCTCCACAGCTCATCAATCACAGCCGGGGTAAGGTACTCACCACAGGCCAAAGTGCCTCAGGAACCTGTGATCCCTCCCTGCTTGCAGAGATATCCACAGTCCTCCAGATGCACGGAGAAGCCGATGCAGGCACCCCAGTTCTGCCCAGATCCTCCTCTGCACACTGATGGCCTGGTTAGTACTTTGATGGGAAACCCTAACCCTAACTATAACACTAACCTTCCAACCCTAAACCTAAACTTAATCCTAACCCTAAACCTAACACTAAATCTAACACATAAACTGACAACTAACCCTACCCTAATGCGAAACCTAACCCTAACCTCTAACAGTAAATTTATCACTAATCCTAAGGCTAATCCTAACTCTAACCCTAAAGCTCTAAATCTAACCCATAATTTAACACTAAACCTAAACCTAAACCTAACACTGACAATAATAATAATCCTAACACTAACCCTAATCCCCAACTCTAATCCTAATCCTTACCCTAAACCTAATCCTAACCTAAACCTAACCGTAACCCTAAAACTAACCCTAATCCTAAAGCTAAACTCCAACCCTAAACCTAACCCTAACCATAACCATAAATCTAACCCTAACCTTAAATCTAACCATAACCCTAACCCTAACCCGAAACACCTAATCCTAACCCTACCCTAACCCTAACCTTATACCTAACCCTAAACTTATCTCTGACACCTAAACCCCTAACGCTAATCCCTAACCCTAACCCAATACTTAATACCTAACCCCAACTCTAACCCTAATAATAACCCTAACCATAAGCCTAAACATAACCCTAAATCTAACTGTAAAACTACCCTAACACTAAGCATATCCTTAACACCAAACCCATAAACCTAATCCAAACGATAACCCTAACTCTAGCCCTAAACCTTACCCTAAACCTAATAGTAAACCTAAACCTATCTGTAATCCAAAGCCTAACACTGATTTATACCTTACACCTAAACCCTAAACCTAACACTAACCTACCCCTAACACTAACCCTAACACTAACTTCTAACCCTAACACTAACCTTAAACATAACCCTAATGCTAACCCTAACCCTATAATCTAACCCAAACCTAACCCTAACCATAAACCTAACCCTTGCACTAAACCTAAGCCTCACATTAAGCCAAATGCTAACACTATCCCTAAACCTAAAACTAAGCCTAACAATAACTCTAATGCTTTCCATAACCCTAAACCTAACCTTAACCCTAAGCCTAATCCTAACCCTAACACTAACCAAAAACCTAACCCTAACACTAATGCCTAACCCTAACAATAAGCCTAAACCTAACCCTATCCCTATCAACTAACCCAAACCCTAACCCTGACCCTAACCCTAACCCTATCCCTAATTCATATCCCTAACCCTAAAATATCCCGAACCATAACCCTAACCCTAACCATAAACCTAAACATAACCATAACCATATCCTTAACACCTAACCCCTAACCCTAACCCAAAAACTAACCCTAAACCTAACCGTAACCCTAACCATAACCCTTAAGCTAACCCTAAACCTTAGTGTAAACCGAAACCTCACCGTAATCTGAAGCCTAATGTTATCCCTATCCCTAACACCTACACCTAAACCTAACCCTAACCTAACCCTAACCTTAACTGTAACTCTAAACCTAACCCTAAACTTAACAAGAACCCTAACTTCGAACTTTAACCCTAACACTAAACCTAAGCCTAACCCTATCCCTAACCCTAAAACTAAGCCTAAACCTAACCCTAACACTAACCCTTAACCTAACACTAACCCTAACCCCAATCCCTAACCCTAACCTTACCACTAACCCTAACGCTAACCCTAACACTGACCCTAACTCTAATCCCTAACTGTAACGATAAGCCTAACCGTAACACTAAACCTAACCCCTAACCCTAAACCTCACCCCAACCCTAACCTAAACCTAACCCTAATAGCTACCCTAATCGTAACCCTAACCCTAACCCGAACCTGAACATTAATTGTAACCCTAACCATAAACTTAACTGTAACCCTAACCCTCACCATAACCCTAACAATAACCCTAACCCAAACTTTAAGTCTAACCCTAACCTGAACATTAACACTAATCTGTAACCCAAATCTTAACCCTTACAATAACCCTAACCCTAACCATAACACTACCCTGAACGCTAACCCTAACCCTAACCCTAACCTGAACCCGAACACAAGCACTAACCCTGTCCCTAATCCATAACCCTAACCCTGACCCTAACACTCACCCTAACCCTATCTCTAATCCCTAAACCTGACACTAACACTAACCCAAACCCTAACCCCAAAACCTTAAACCTAAACTTAACCCAAATAATAACACTAAACCTTGCACTAACCTTCTAAACCTAACCCTAAACATAATACTAACACTAAGCCTAACACTAAATCTAACACTAAAACTAAAACCTAACCCTACTCTAACACTAAACCTAACCCTAACCTCTAACATTAAACTTATCCCTAATCCTAACCTTAACCATAAAGCTCTAAATCTAACCCATACCCTAACACTAACCCTAACCCTAACAATAACTCGAACACTAAACCTAACCCCCAACCCTAATCCTAACACTTACCCTAAACCTAATTCTAAACCTAAACCTAAACGTAACCCTCAACATAACCGTAAGCTAAACTCTAACCCTAACCCTAACACTAACCATAACCCTAACCCTAACACTAAATCTAACCATAGCCCTAACCCTAACCCTAAACCCTAACATCTAACCCTAACCCTATCCTAACCCTAACCCTTTACCTAACACTAAACTTATCCCTGACACCTAACCCCTAACCCTAATTCCTAACTCTAAGCCTAACCCTAACCTGATCTCTAATTCCTAACCCCAACTCTAACCCTAACACTAACCCTAAGCATAAGGTTAAACATAACCCAAAATCTAACTGTAAATCTAACCATAACCATAACCATATGCTTAACACCTAACCCAAAAGATAACCCTAACACTAGCCCCAAACCTTACCCTAAACCTAATAGTAACCCTAAACCTATCCAAATCCGAAGCCTAACTTGGACTTATACCTAACACCTACCCCTAAACCTAACACTAACCTAACCCTAACCCTAACGCTAACACTAACCCTAACACTAACTTCTAACCCTAACGCTAACTATAAACATAACCCTAACACTAAATCTAACCTTATACTCTAACCAGGACCTAACCCTAACCTTAATCCTAACCCTTGCACTAACCCTAAGTCTTACATAAAGCCAATCCCTAACACTATCCCTAACCCTAAAACTAAGCCAAATCATAACCCTACCCTAACCATAACCCTAAACCTAACCATAACACTAAGCCTAATCCCTAACCCTAACACTAACGAAAAACCTAACCCTAACAATAATATCTAACCCTAACAAGCCTAAACCTAAACCTTGCCCTAACACAAAACCCTGACCCTAACCCAAAACCTAACCCTATCCCTAATTCATATCCCTAACCCTAAACCTAACAATATCGCGAACCGTAACCCTAAAAAACGTAACTCTAACTCTAACCATAACCATAAGCATCACCATAACCATATCCTTAACAACTAACCCCTAACCCTAACCCAAAAACTAACCCTAAACCTAAACATAACCCCAATCATAATCCTAAAGCTAACCCTAAATCTTAGTGTAAATCGAACCCTAACCGTAATCCAAAGCCTCATGCTATGCCTATCCCTAACACCTACCCCTAAACCTAACCCTAACCTAACCCTAACCTTAACTGTAACCCTAACAATAACCTTAACCTGAACCCTAAATTCTAACATTAACCCTAACCTAAACCTAACCCTAACCCTATCCCGAACCCTGAAACTAAGCGTAACACTAACCTTAACACTAACCCTTAATCTAACACTCACCCTAACCCCAATCCCTAAACCTTACCCGACCACTAACCCTAATGCTAACCCTAATGCTGAACCTAACCCTAATCCCTAACCCTAATGATAAGTATAACCATAATGCTAAACCTAACCCCTAACCCTAACCCTCACCCCAACCTTAACCTAAACATAACCCTAATCGCTACCCTAATCTTAACCCTAACCCTAACCCTAACCCTAATTAAAATCCCTAACCCTAACCCTAACACTATAACGAACCGTAACCCTACACATAACCCTAACTCTAACCATAAACCTAAACATAACCATAAACATATCCTTAACACCTAATCCCTAACCCTAACCCAAAAACTAACCCTAAACCTAACAATAAACCTAAAGCAAACCCTAAACCTTAGTGTAAACCTAACCCTAACCATAATTCGAAGACTAATGCTATCCCTAACCCTAACATAAAAGCTAACCCTAACACTAACCCTCACCATAACCCTAACCCAAAACCTAACTTTAATCACTAACACTAACCCTAATGCTAAAACTTACCTTAACCCTGCCTGTAATACCTAACCCTAACCCTTATCCTAATCCTAACCCTAAGTCTAACTCATACCTAACCCTAAAGCTAATCCTAATCCTAAATCTAACACTAAACACTAGCCCTAACCATAACCCTAACCCTAACACTAATATTAACACTAACATTAAACCTAACTTCTAACCCTAACCCTAACCCTAAACCTGAACCTCAACCTAAACCTAACACTTAACCTAAATCTAACCATAACCCTAATCCTAACCCTAACCCTAAAACTAACCGTAAACCTAACACTGAACCTAACCCATATCTAAAACAGTACCGCTAATCCAAACACTAACCATAACCCTAAACCTAAACCTAACCGTAACCTTAAGCCTAAACCTAATCGTAACACTAAAACTAAACGTAACCCAAAGCCTAAACCAACCCTCTCCCTAACACCTAACCTGGAACGCTAGACCTAAACCTAGACCTAACACTAACCATAACCTTAACCCTAACCCGAATACTAAATTCTAATCATAAACTTAACCCTAACCCTAACCCTAATGCGAAAACTAACCCTAACACTAAACCTAAACCAAACCCTAAATTCAACCTTACCCTAACTCTAACAGTAACCCTAATCCTAAGCCTAAACCCTAAGCCTAATGCTAACCCGAACCCTATCCCTAAACCTAACCCTAACCCTAAACCAAACATTATCCCTAACACTAAACATAACCCAAAACGTAACCCTAAAACTAACCCTAACAGTAAACCTAACCCTAACCCTAAAGCTCACTCTATCCATAACACCTAAACCCTAGCCCTAATCCTAACCATAAAAGAAACCCTAACCATAAGCGTAAACCTTACCCTAAATATAATCGTAACCCTAAACCTAACCGTTACCGGAAGCCTAACAATAACTGTCTTCCTAACACCTAACCCTTAACCCTAAAGCTAAACCTAACCCTAATGCTAAATTATAATCCTAAATTTAACCCTAACCCTACTGCTAATCCTAACCCTAAACCTAAACTCTAAAACTAAACCTAACCCTAACCCTAACCCTAAACTTAACCCTAACCCTACACTCTAACCCTAACCCTAACCCTAACCCTAACTGTAAAACTAACCATAAATCTAAAGCAAACGCTAACCCTAACTCTAACCATAACCCTAACACTAAACCTAACCTTAACACTACTCTAAACTCTAATCCTAACCCTAACTCAAAACCAAAACCTAAACCTAAACCTAACACTAACTCTAAACCCTAACCCTAACCCAAATCCTAAACCTCAACCTCAACCTAACTCTACCAATAAACCTAACCCAAACCCTAACCCTAAAACATAACCCTAACACGAACCCTATCCCTAACCCTAACCCTAACCCTAACCCTAACCCTAACTGTAAAACAAACCCTAACCATAACCCTAAACCTTACTCTCAACCTAATCATAACCCTAAACCTAACCGTAAAAAGAAGCCGAAAGATAACCCTCTCCCTAACACCTAACCCCTAACACTAAACCTAAACCAAACCCTAACACAAAATTCACATCCTAACTCTAACCCTAACCCTAACACTAAACCTAATCCTAAACCTAAACTCTGAGCCTAAACCGAATGCTAACCCTAACCCTAATCTCTAACCCTAACCCTAAACCTAACCCTAACCCTAACACAAACACTAACCCTAACCCTAACCCTAAACACTAATCCTAACCCTAAGACGAAACATAACTCTAACACTAACCCTCACCATAATCCTAACCCAAAACATAACCTTAATCGCTAACACTAACCCTAATGATAAAACTAACCTTAACCCTGCGTGTAATAACTAACCCTAAGTCTAACACTAATCCTAACCCTAACATAAGCGTAACCCATACCTCTAACCCTAAAACTAATGATAACTCAAACCCTAAACCTAACACTAACCCTCAATCTAACACTAACCACTTACCCTAACACTAACATTAACCATAACTTCTAAAAGTAACCCTAACCCTAAACCTGAACCTCAACCTAAACCTAACACTTAACCTAAACCTAACCCTAAACCTAATCCTAACCCTAACCCTAAAATTAAGGTAAACTTAACACTGAACCTAACCCATACCTTAAACAGTACCACTAATCCAAACACTAACCATAACCCTATCCCTAAACCTAAATCTAACCTTAAACAAAACCGTAACCTTAAGCCTAAACCTAATCATAACCCTAAACCTAACCGTAACCGAAAGCCTAACCCTAACCGTCTCCCTAACAACTAACTTGGAAGGCTAGCCCTAAACGTAGCCCTAACCCTAACCCTAACCGTAACCCTAACCCTAACCCTAAACTCTAATCATAAACTTAAACCTAACCCTAGCCCTAAACCTCACGCTAAATCTAATATCTAACCCTAAACCTAACCCTATACCTAACACTAACTCTAACCCTAACCCTAAACTCTAACCCCAACCATAACCCTAACGCGAAACCTAACTCTAACCTTAACCCTAACCCTCAACCTAACCCTAACCCTAACAGTAACTCTAATCCTAGCATTAAAACCTAACCATAATTCTAACCCAAACCCTATCCCTAACCCTAACCCTATACCTAACATTATCCCTAACCCTAAACATAACCCTAAGCCTAACACTAACACTAAACCTAACCCTAAGCCTAACGCTAACTCTATCCCTAAAACCTAAAACCTAGCCCTAACTCTAATCCCAACCCTAACTGTAAAACAAACCCTAACCATAATACTAAACATTACCCTAAACATAATAATAACCCTAAACCTTACCGTAACCTGAAGCCTAACCATAACCCTCTCCCTAACACCTAATTCCTAACCCTAAACCTAAACCTAACCCTAACCCTAAATTCTAATCCTAAACCTAACCCTAATGCTAAACCTAACCCTAAACCTAAACTCTAACCCTAAACCTAACACTAACCCTAACACTAACCCTAAACTTAACCCTAACCCTAAACTCTAACACTAACCCTAACCTTAACCCTAAACCTAACCCTAACCCTAACACTAAAAACAAACTTATTCCTCACACCTAATTCCTAAACCTAACCCTAACCGAAAAACTAACCATAAATCTAAAGCAAACGATAACCCTAACACTAACCCTACCGTAATAGTAACCCTTTTTAACCGTAAGCCGAAGCATAACGCTAACCCTACCCCTAACACCTGACGCCTAAACCTACCTCTAACCCTAACAAAAGCCTAATTCAAACCCTAACACTAACCCTAACCGTAACCCTAACCCTAACCTAACCCTAAGCCTAACATTAACCTAATTGTAACCACAAACCTAACAGTAACCTGAAGCCTAAGTGTAACTCTATGCCTAACAGTAACCCTAACCCTAATATATAGCCCTAAGCCTAACCCTAAACCTAATACTAACCCAACCCTAAACTCTAACCCTAACCATAACCCTGAACCAAAACCTAACCCTAACACTAACCCTAACTCTAACCCTAAACCTGAACCACAAGCTAACCCTAACCCAAACAATAACCCTAACTGTAACCCTAAACCTAACCCTAACCCTAACCCTAACGCTAAACCCTAACCCTAACCCTAACCCTAACCCCCAAACCTAACCCAACCCATACCTCTAACCCTATCCCTAACCCTAACCTAACCCTAATACTAAACCAAACCCTAATCCTAACGGAAAAACAATCCCAAACCATAATCCTAAACCTAACCCTAAACCTAATCATAACCCTAAATCTAACCATAACCAGAAGCCTAACAATAATCATCTCCCTAACAAGTAACCCCTAACCATAACACTAAACCTAACCCTAAACCTAAAACTAACACTAACTTCTAACCCTAACCCTAAACCTAAACCTAACTTCTAACCCTAACCCTAACCCTAAACCTCGACCTGACCCTAACTCTTAATCTAACTCTAAGCCAACCCTAACCATAAGCCTAAAACTAACCGTAAACCTAACCCTAAACCTAACCTTACCCTAAACAGTACCCCTAAACCTAACACTAACCATAACCTTACCCCGAAACCTCAATTTAACCTAAAACCTAACTGTAACCTTAAGCCTAAACCTAATCGTAACCCTAAACGTAAATGTAATGAAAAGCCTAAACCTAACCCTCTCCCTAACACCTAACCCTAACCCTAACAGTAACACTAACACTAACCCTAACCCTAACCACAGCCCTAACACTAAACTTAAGTTTTAAGCCTAAACCTAACCCTAACCCTAATCCTAACCTTAACCCTAACGCTAATCTTAACCCTAACACTAAACTCTAACCATAACATTAACCCTAACACTAACCCTAACACTATCCCTAACCCTAATATCTAACAATAACCATAACTATAAATTTAAATCTAACCCTAACCGTAACCCTCAGACTAAACAAACTTCTAACCCTAAAACTAACCCTAACCCTAAACCTAAACCTAACACTAACCCTAACACTAACCCTGACCATAACTCTAATACCTAACACTAAACATAACACTATACCTAACCATAAACCTAAATGAAAACCTAACACTAAACCTAACCCTAACCCTATCCCTAACACCTAACCAAAACCCTAACCCTAAACCTAACCATAAAACCACCACTAACCCTAACCCTAACCATAACCATAACAATAACATCTAATCCTATCCCTAACTCGAATACTAACGATAACCATAACCATAACCATAATGCTAAACCTAACATTACTCCACAACCCTAACCCTAACCTTACCCCTTAAACTAACCCTAACACTGACTGTAATACCTAACCCTAACGCTAACCGTAACCCTAGCATAACCCTAACCCTAATCCAAACCCTAACACTAACCCATACCTCTAACCGTAATACTAATCCTAACCCTAAAACTAACCATAAAATCTAACACTAACCCTAACACTAAACCTATCCATAACCCTAACCCAAACCTAACATTAAACCTAAATTCTAACCCTAACCCTACCCCTAACCCTAAACCTCAACCTAAACCTACACCTAACCATAACACTAACACTAGCACTAAACGCTAACCCTAAACATAACACTACCCTAACCCTAACACTAAATTAACACTAAACCTAATTCTAAACCTAACCCTAACCATAATACTAACTGTGACTCTAACACTAACACTAACCTCTAAACCTAACTCTAACCCTAACCCTAAACCTAACGACTAACCCTAATCCTAACCCTTATCCTATCCCTAACACAAACCATAACTTTAACCATAAACCTAAGCTTTAAAACTAACCCTAACCTTAAGTCTAAACATAACATCTAAGCCTAACACTAACCCTAACCCTAACACCAAACTCTATCACTAAACCTAACGCTAAACTGTAATGATAACACTGACCCTAACCCTAACACTAACCCTAACACTAACCCTAACTTAACCCTAACACTAACCCTAACACTATACCTAACCCTAAACCTATCCCTAAACCTAATCCTAATATTAAACCTAACTTTTAACCTTAAACCTAACCCTAAACCTAACCTTACCCTAAATAGTACCCCTAAACCTAACACTAACCATAACCTTAACCCGAAACCTCAACTTAACCAAAAACCTAACCATAATCTTAAGCCTAAACCTAAATGTAACCCTAAACCTAAATGTAATGGAAAGCCTAAGCCTAACCCTCTCCCTAACAACTAACACCTAAACCTAACCCTAACAGTAACACTAACACTAACCCTAACCCTAACCCCAGCCCTAACACTAAACCTAAGTTTTAAGCCTAACCCTAACCCTGACCCTAACCCTCAGACTAAACCAACTTCTAACCCTAACCCTAAACCTAAACCTAACACTAACCCTAACACTAACCCTGACCATAACTCTAATACCTAACACTAAACATAACACTATACCTAACCATAAACCTAACCGAAAACCTAACACTAACCCTAACCCTATCCCTAACACCTAACCAAAACCCTAACCCTAAACCTAACCCTAAAACCACCACTATACCTAACCCTAACCCTAACCATAACCATAATATCTAATCCTAACCCTAACTCAAATACTAACACTAACCATAACCATAACCATAACCATAATGCTAAACCTAACATTATTCCACAACCCTAACCCTAACCCTACCCCTTAAACTAACCCTAACACTGACTGTAATACCTAACCCTAACGCTAACCGTAACCCTAGCATAACCCTAACCCTAATCCAAACCCTAACACTAACAGATACCTCTAACCGTAATACTAATCCTAACCCTAAAACTAACCATAAAATCTAACACTAACCCTAACACTAAACTTATCCCTAACCCTAACCCAAACCTAACATTAAACCTAACTTCTAACCCTAATCCTACCCTAACCCTAAACCTCTAACTAAACCTACACCTAACCATAACACTAACACTAGCACTAAACGCTAACCCTAAACATAACACTACCCTAACCCTAACACTAAATTAACACTAAACCTAATTCTAAACCTAACCCTAACCATAATACAAACCGTGACTCTAACACTAACACTAACCTCTAAACCTAACACTAACCCTAACCCTAAACCTAATGACTAACCCTAATCCTAACCCTTAACCTATCCCTAACGCTAACCTTAACCCTAACCATAAACCTAAGCTGTAAACCTAACCCTAACCTTAAGTCTAAACATAACCTCTAAGCCTAACACTAACCCTAACCCTAACTCCAAACTCTATCACTAAACCTAACGCTAAACTGTAATGATAACCCTGACCCTAACCCTAACACTAACGCTAACACTAACCCTAACTTAACCCTAACACTAACCCTAACACTACAACTAACCCTAACCGTAAACCTAACCCTAACCTTAACCCAAAGCCTAACACTATCCCTAACACCTAAAACCTAACCCTAACCATAAAACTAACTCTAAAACTTACCATAAAACTAAGCATAACACTAAACCAACTTCTCACCCTAACACTAACCCTAGCCATAACCCTAAAACTAAGCTTTTACCCTAACCCTAAACCTAACCCTAATCTCTAAGCCTAACGCTAAACCTAACCCAACCCCAAACTCTAACCGTAAACCTAACGCTAAACTCTAACCATAACTCTAAGACTAACACTAACCCTAAACCTAAACCTAACCATGCCCCTTAAACTAACTCTAACACTAACCCTAACCCTAAACCTATCCCTAACACTAATCCTAATATAAAACCTTACTTCTAACTCTAACCCTAACCCTAAACCTAAACATAAAACTAACCTTAAACCTAACCCTAACCCTAAGCCTAAGCTTAATCCTTTCCCTAACACTTAACCCCTAACCATAACCCTAAAATTAACCCTACAACTAACTCTAAACCTACTCTAACCTAACCATAACCCTAACCCTAATCGTAACCCTAACACTAAACTTAATTGTAACTCTAACACTAACCATAACCCGCAGCCTAACCCTAACCCCCTCCCTAACACTTAACCCCAAACCCTAACCCTAACCCTAACCGTAACAGTAACCCTAAACCTACACCTAACAGTCACTTCTAATCCTAACACTAAAACTAACCCTAAACTTAACCATAACCCTAAACTCTAAACCTAAACCTAACCGTAACACTAACACTAACCTTTAACTCTAACCCTAACTCTAACCATAACCGTAACGCTAACCCTAACCCTAAACCTAACCTTAAACTCTAACCTTAACGCTAACCTTAACACTAACTTATCTGTAACCTTAATCCTAAACCTAACACAAAACCTAACTTCAAACCCTAACCCTAAACCTAACCCTAACAATAAACCTCAACCTAACCCTAACCCTAAGGATAACAATAACCCAGACTCTAACCATAACCCAAAGCCTAACCATAACCCTATCCCTATCCCTAACCCTAACCCTAAACCCTAAACTAACCCTAATCCTAACCCTAACCCTAATGGTAAAGCTAAACCTAAATCTAACCCTAACCCTAACCCTAACCTAACCCTAACACTAACCTCTAAACCTAACCCCAACAATAACCATAAACTTAACACTAAACCAAAGCTTTAACGCTAACCCTAACACTAACCCTAACCAAAACCTGTCAGCTTAACCATATACCTAACGCTAACCCAAACTCAAACACTAAAATTAATGCTAACCTCTAACTATAACCGTAACACGAATCCTAACCCTAAATCTAACCCTAATGTAACACTAACCCTGACCCTAAAGCCTAACCCTAACCCTAACACTATGCCTAAACCTAACCCTAACCCTAAAACCAACCCTAAACTTTAGCCTAGCCCTAACCCTATCACTAACACCTAACCCCTAAACCTAAACCTAACCCTAAATCTAAAACTAAACCTAAACCAAATACAAACCATAATCCTAACCCTAAACCTAAACCTAATCGTGACACTAACCCTAACTGTAACCCAAAGCCTAACCCTAACCCTCTCCCTAACAACTAACTCCTAAACCTAACCTTAATCATAACTCTAACATTAAGTGTATGCTAACCCTAACCCTAACACTAACCGTAACCCTAAACCGAACCAAAACCCTTAACTCTAACCCTAAACCTAAACCTAAACATAACCCTTATCCTTACACTAAACCTAAACTCTAACCATAACCCTAACCCGAACCCTAACCTTTAACTCTAACCCAAACCCTAACCCTAATCTTTAACTCTAACCCAAACCATAACTCTAAGGCTAACCCAAACCATAAACCTAATGCTAACCTCTAACCATAACCGTAACCCTAACCCTAACCCTAACCTTGAGCCCTAATACTAACCCTAACCGTAACCCTAACCCTAACCATGACACTAATCCTAACCCTAACACTAACCCTAACCTTAAGGATAACACTAACCATATTTTTAAAACTGAAACCTAACCCTAACCTTAACCCTAAAACTAACCCTAACGTCTTACCCTAACCATAACACTAAACCTAACCATAACCCGAGGCATAACCATAATCTCTAAGCCTAATTGTAACCCTAACCCTAACTCTAGCAGTAACCCTAGCCATAACAGTAACCCTAAACCTACCCCTAAACCTAACCATAATGCTAAACCCTAAACCTAACACGTAACCCTAAACAATAACCCTAAGCCTAAAACGTAACCTTAAGCCCTAACACTAACCCTAAACCTCACTCTAAAACTAACACTAACTCTAACCCTAACCCTAACCATAACCCAAAGCCTAAACCTAACCATCTCTGTAACACGTAATCCCTAACCCTAACCTTAATCATAACCCTAACACTAAGCATAACCCTAATGCTAACTCTAACACGAACCCTAACCCTAAACAGAATCACAACCCTAAATTCTAACCCTAAACCTAACACTAACCCTAAACCTAACACTTACCCTAACACTAACCCTAAACTCTAACTGTAACCCTAACACTAATCGTAACCTTTAACTCTAACTGAAACCCTAACCCTAACCCTAACTTTAACCCTAAACTTAACGCTAAGCTCTAACCATTACCGTAACCCTAACCCTAAACCTAACCATAACCATTACCCTATACATAACATATAACCTCTCACCTAACACTAACCCTAACCCAAAATTCTAATCATAGAACTAACCCTAACCCTAACAATAAACCTAACCTCTAACACTAAACCTATACCTAAACCTATCCCTAACTCTAAAGCTCACACTAAATCTAAATTCTAACCCAAACTCTAACCCTAACTTAAATGCAATACTAAACCTAACCATAATCCTAAGACTAACCCTAACCCTAACCCTAACCCTAACCCTAACCCTAAAACTAACCCTAATTCTAACCCTAAACCTAAGCTTCAACCATAACCCTATACCAAACCTAACGCTAACCTCTAACCCTAACCCTAAAACTAACCCTAACCCTAACCCAAACAGTAACCCTAAACCTAACCCTAACCCTAACCCTAACCCGAACCCGAACATTAATTTTAACCAAAACTGTAACCTTAACTGTAACCCTAAACCTAACCATAACCCTAACCCTAACCCTAACTCTAAAGCTAACCCTAACACTAATCATAACACCAACTTTTAACCCTAACCCTAATCCTAACCCTAAAGCTAAATCTAACACTAACCCTAACCCAAAATTCTAATCATAGAACTAACCCTAACCCTAAAAATAAACCTAATCTCTAACACTAAACCTATCCCTAAACCTATCCCTAACTCTAAACCTCACACTAAATCTAAATTCTAACCCAAACTCTAACCCTAACTTAAATGCAATACTAAACCTAACCATAATCCTAAAACTAACCCTAACCCTAACCCTAACTGTAACCCTAACCCTAACCCTAACCCTAAAACTAACCCTAATCCTAACCCTAAACCTAAGCTTCAACCATAACCCTATCCCAAACCTAACGCTAACCTCTAACCCTAACCCTAAACCTAACCCTAACCCTAACCCAAACAGTAACACTAAACCTAACCCTAACCCTAACCCTAACCCGAACCCGAACATTAATTTTAACCCCAACTGTAACCCTAACTGTAACCCTAAACCTAACCATAACCCTAACCCTAACCCTAACTCTAAAGCTAACCCTAACACTAATCATAACACCAACTTCTAACCCTAACCCTAATCCTAACCCTAAAGCTAAATCTAACACTAACCCTAACCCAAAATTCTAATCATAGAACTAACCCTAACCCTAACAATAAACCTAACCTCTAACACTAAACCTATCCCTAAACCTATCCCTAACTCTAAACCTCACACTAAATCTAAATTCTAACCCAAACTCTAACCCTAACTTAAATGCAATACTAAACCTAACCATAATCCTAAGACTAACCCTAACCCTAACCCTAACCCTAAAACTAACCCTAATCCTAACCCTAAACCTAAGCTTCAAACATAACCCTATCCCAAACCTAACGCTAACCTCTAACCCTAACCCTAAACCTAACCCTAACCCTAACCCAAACAGTAACCCTAAACCTAACCCTAACCCTAACCCAAACCCGAACATTAATTTTAACCCCAACTGTAACCTTAACTGTAACCCTAAACCTAACCATAACCCTAACCCTAACCCTAACTCTAAAGCTAACCCTAACACTAATCATAACACCAACTTCTAACCCTAACCCTAATCCTAACCCTAAAGCTAAATCTAACACTAACCCTAACCCTTATCCTAATCCTAAACCCTAACCCTAACCCTTAAACTAACCCTAACCCTAACCCTAAACCTAACCCAAGATAAGCTTAACCCTAACCCTAAACCTAAACCTAACACAAACCCTAACCCTAACCCTTATCATAACCCTAACCCTAACCCTTACCATACCCCTAACCCTAACCCTAAACCTAACCCTAATCCTAACCCTAACCATAACCCTAAACATAAACCTAACCCTAAACTTTAACACTAACTCTAACCATAACCCTAACACTAAGCATAACCCTAAACTCTAACCCTAACCCTAACACTAACACTAACCATAACATTTACCTCTAATGCTAAACCTTAACCCTAATCCTAACACAACCTTAACTCGAACCCTAACCCTAACCCTAACCCAACACTTACCCAAACTCTAAAGCTAAACCTAACCCTAACCCTAACCCTAATCCTAACCCAAACACTCACCCTAACCCTAACTGTAACCCTAAACATAACCCTAACCATATCATTAAAAACTAACCCATAACCCTAACCCTAACACTTACCCGAACACTTACTCTACCCCTAACGTCTAACACTAATCCTAACCATAACCTAACCCTAAACCTAACCCTGTCCGGATCCCTAACAGCTAACCCATAAACATAATCATAACTTAAGCCTAACAGTAACCATAACCTTAACTCTAACACTAACTCTAACCCTAACTTCTAACACTAACCATAACACTAAAACTAACCCTAAACCTAAACTCTAACCCTAACCCTAACGCTAACTCTAACGTAAGCCTAAACTTTGACTCTAACCCATAACCTAACTCTAACCATAAACCTAACCCTAATACTCAACCTAACGCTAAATCTAACCCTAACACTAACCCTAACCCTAACCCTAAACCTAACCCTAACCCTAACCCTAAGCCTAACACTAACCCTTAACCTAACCCTAGTTTGAGGCCTAACCCTAACCCTATCCCTAAACCTAAAACTAAGCCTAACACTAACCATAACCATAACCCTAACCCTAAAACTAACACTTGCGCTAACTCTAAAATCTAAAACTAACCATAACCATAAGCCTAACACTAACTCTTACCCTAATCCCTAACCCTAACGACAAGCTGAACCTTAAACCTAAAACTTACCCCTAGCTATAAACCTCACCATAACCCTAACCCTAATCTTAGCACTAATCCCTACGCTGACCCTAAGCCTAACCCTAACCCGAACATTAACCGTAACCCTAAACATAACCTTAATCGTGTAAACCTAACAGTAACGCTAACACTAACCCTAATCCTAATCCTAACACTTAGCCCCTAAGCCTAACACTAATGCTAACGCTAAACCTAACCTCTAACACTAACCCTATCCCTAACCCTAAGCCTAACCCTAACCTTAACACTAATCCTAACCTCTAAGCCTAACCCTAACCCTAACCCTAAATCTAACCCTAACCCTAAACTCAATCCTAACCCTATCCCTAAACCTAACACCTAAGCCTAACCCTAACCCTATCCCTAACCCTAAACTTAGTGCTAATCCTATCCCTAAACCTAACACTAACAATAAACTTAACCCTATCTCTAAAACTATCCCTAACCCTAATTCTTATAGTGAGCCTAACACTAACACAAACACTAACCCTAATCCTAATCCCTAATTCTAACCCTAAATCTAATCCTATCTGGAACACTAATGCTAATCCATAACCTTAATCTTAACCCTTACAATAACCCTAAACCTAAGGTAATACTAACCCCTAACGCTAACTCTAACCCTAACACTAAACCTATCCCTAATCCCTAACCTTAACCCTGACCTTAATACTAACCCTAACCTTAGGCATACACATAACCCTAACCCTAACCGTAACTCTAACCATAACCCTAACCATATCTGTAACATCTAACACTTAACCCTAACCCAAACGCTAACCCTAACCCTAACCCTAAACCTTAGCCTAACACTAATACTAAGCCTAAACCTATCCGTAATCCGAAGCCTAACCCTGACCTAATCCCTAACACCTAACCCCTAAACGTAACCCTAACCTACAACTATCACTAACCCTAACCCTAACCCAAACCCTAAACCTTATATTAAGACAAACCCTAACCCTATACCTAACCCTAAAATTAAGCCTAACTCTAACCCTAACACTAACACTAAGCTTAACCCTAAACATAACCCTAACACTATGCCTAATCACTAACCCTAACACTAACCCTAATCCCTAACCCTAAAGATAAGCCTAACCCTAATGCTATTTCTAACACCTAACCCTAACTCTAACCCTATCCTTAATCCATAACCCTAACACTAGCCCAAACTCTAACCATAACCGTAACCCTAAACGTAACCTAACCCTAACCATAACCCTAAACATAGCACTAACATTTCCTTAACACCTAACCCCTAACCCTAACACAAATCCTAACCCAAAACCTAACCATAACCCTAAACATAACACTAACCCTAACCCTAAAGCTTATTGTAAACCTAAGCCGAACCATAATCCGAAGCCTAACCCTAACCCTAAAGCTCACCCTAACAGTAACAATAACCCGAACCTCTAGCCCAAACCCTAATCCTAACCTAAACCTAACCCTAACCCAAACCCTAATCCTAAACTTAAAACCTAAACCTAACCCTATCCCTAACGCTAAAACTAACCCTAACACTAACCCAAGCTAAGCCTAACCCTAACCCTAACACCAACACTAAGCCTAAACTTAACCCTAACCCTAAACCTAAACCAAACCCTCACCCTAACCGTAACCCTTACATAACCCTAACCCTAACCCTGACCAGAAGCCTAAGCTTGTCTGACCCTAACCCAAACCTAAACCGATCCCGAACCCTAACCCTAACACTAACCCTATTCCCTAAACCAAACCCTAAACCTAAACCTAACCCTAACAGTAAAATTAAAGCTAACACTAAACCTAAACCTAACCCTAACCCTAAACCTAAACGTTAACAATAACACTAACCATAACACTAACACTAAGTGTAACCCTAAACTCTAACTGTGACCCTAACCCTAACACTAACCCTAACATCTACCTCTAACCCCTAACCCTAAACATAATCCTAACCCTAAACCTAAACCTAAACCTAAAGCTAACCCAATGCTAACCCAAATTCTAACCCTAATCCTAAACTAACACTCACCCTAACCTTAACCCTAACCGTAACACTAAACATAACCCTAATCATATCATTAACACCTAACGCCTAAACCTAAACCTAACACTAACCCTAACCCTAACACTAACATTAACTCTAACCCTAACTTCTAACCCTAAACCTAACCATAACCCTAACACTAAACCTAACCCTAACCCTGTCCCTATCCCTAACACCTAATCCATAAACATAATCCTAACCTAACCCTAACAGTAACCAAAACCTTAACCCTTACACTAACTCTAACCTTAACTTCTAACCATAACCCTAACCCTAACCATAAAACTAACACTAACACTAAACCTAAACCCTAACCCTAACCTCTAAACCTAACCCTAACCCTAATACAAACCGTGACTCTAACACTAACACTAACCTCTAAACCTAACACTAACCCTAACACTAAACCTAATGACTAACCCTAATCCTAACCCTTAACCTATCCCTAACACTAACCTTAACACTAACCATAAACCTAAGCTTTAAACTTAACCCTAACCTTAAGTCTAAATATAACCTCTAAGCCTAACACTAACCCTAAACCTAACCCCAAACTCTATCACTAAACCTAACGCTACACTGTAACGATAACCCTGACCTTAACCCTAACACTAACGCTAACACTAACCCTAACTTAACCCTAACACTAAACCTAACACTATCATTAACCTTAACCATAAACCTAACACTAACCTTAACCCAAAGCCTAACAATATCCCTAACACCTAAACCCTAACCCTAACCATAAACCTAACCATAAAACTAAGCCAAACACTAAACCAACTTCTAGCACTAAAACTAACCCTAGCAATAACTCTAAAACTAAGCTTTAACCGTAACCTTAACCCTAACCTCTAAGCCTAACCCTAACCCTAACCCAACCCCAAACTCTAACCCTAAACCTAATGCTAACCTCTAACCATAACCCTAAGGCTAACACTAACCCTAAACCTAAACCTAACCATGCCCCTTAAACTAATCCTAACGCTAACCATAACACTATCCCTAATACTAACCCTAACATTTAATGCTGACACTAACCCTAAACCTATCCCTAACCCTAAACCTAATATTAAACCTAAATTGTAACTATAACCCTAACCCTAACCCTAACCCTAACCGTAACCCAAAGCCTAAACCTAACCCTCTCCATAACACGTAATCCCTAACCCTAACCTTAATCATAACCCTAACACTAAGCATAACCCTAATGCTAACTCTAACACTAACCCTAACCCTAAACAGAATCATAACCCTAAATTCTAACCCTAAACCTAACACTAACCCTAAAACTAACACTTACCCTAACACTAAACCTAAACTCTAACTGTAACCCTAACACTAACCGTAACCTTTAACTCTAACTGAAACCCTAACCCTAACCCTAACTCTAACCCTAAACTTAACGCTAACCTCTAACCATAACTGTAACCCTAACCCTAAACCTAACCATAACCATTACCCTATCCATAACATATAACCCCTCAACATAACACTAACCCTAACCCAAAATTCTAATCATAGAACTAACCCTAACCCTAACACTAACCCTAACCTCTAACACAAAACCTATCCCTAAACCTATCCCTAACTCTAAACCTAACACTAAACCTAAATTCTAACCCAAACCCTAACCCTAACTTAAATGTAATTCTAACACTAACCATAACTGTAAGACTAGCCCTAACCCTAACACTAAACCTATCGCTAACACTAACGCTAAGCCTAACCCTAAACCTAAGCTTTAAACCTAACACTAACCATAACACTAACCATAATTTGTAAGCCTCACCCTAACCCTAACCACAAACTCTATCACTAAACCTAGTGCTAACGTCTAAACATAACCCTAACCCTAACCTAAACCAAACCCTAACCCTGACACTAACACTAACCCTAATCCTAACCCTAAGCCTAAGCTTGAACCATAACCCTATCCCAAACCTAACGCTAACCTCTAACCCTAACCCTAACCCTAAACCTAACCCTAACACTAACCCAAACAGTAACCCTAACACTAACCCTAAACCCTAACCCTCAACCTAACATTATCCCTAACCCTAACCCTAACTGTAAACCTAAATGTAAACCTAACCCTGAACCTATTCCTAACCCTAACACCAACCCCTAAACTTAAGGCCAAAACTAACCATAAAAATAACACTGAACTTAGCCATAACACTAACCATAACCCTAAGACTAACACTAAACCTAATCGTAACACTAACCCTAACTGTAACACGAAGCCTAACCTTTACACTCGACCTAACACCTAACACCTAAACCTAACCCTAAAACCTAACCCTAATAATAAACGTAACCATATCCCTAACCCTAGCCCTAACCTTAACTTCTATGCTAACCCTATCCTAACCCAAACCCTAACCTTAACCCTATCCATAACCCTAACCCAGACCTAAGATTAATCCCTTACTCTATCCCTAACACTACAAACTAAACTAACCCTAAGCCTGACTGTAATACCTAATCCTAACCCAAACCCTAACCCTAGCACAACCGTAACCCTAAATCTAACCCTAACCCTAAACCTAAACCTAAACCTAACCCACACACCTAACCCTAATCCTAACACTAACCCTAACCTCTAACACTAACCCTAACCCTAAAACTCAAACTAACCATAACCCTAACCATAACACTAACCCAAACCCTAACCCTAAGCCTAAACTCTAACCCTAACCCTAACCATAACTATAACCCTAACCCAGACCTAACATTAATCACTTACCCTATCCCTAACACTACAAACTAAAATAACCCTAAGACTGACTGTAAAACCTAACCCTAACCCTAACCCTAACCCTAGCATAACCCTAACCCTAAACCTAAACCTAAACCTAAACCTAACCCTAACACTAACCCTAAACTCTAACACTAACACTAACCCTAAACCTATCCCTAAAACTAACCCTTAACCTAACACTAAACCTAACTTCTAACACTAACCCTAACCCTAATACTCAAACTAACCCTAACCCTAACCATAACCCTATCCCTAAACCTAACCCTAACACTAACCTAACCCATAACCCTATCCATAAGACCTAACACCTAAACCTAACCCTAACACTTAATTTAAAACAAACCCTAAACCTAACCCTAATGCTAACCTAATTGTAACAGTAACCCTTAAAATAACCCTAAGCTTAACACTAACCCTAATCCTAACTTTAACCCTAACCATAATGCTCACACTAGCCCTAACCCTACCCTAACCCTAACACTAAATTCTAAACCTGACCCTAACACTAACTGTAACCATAACCTTAAAACTAACTACTAACCCTAATCCTAAACCTTACCATATCCCTAACCCTAACCGTAAACCTAAACCTAACACTGAACCTAAGCTTTAACCCTAAACATAACCATAACTTCTAAGCCTAACACTAACCCTAACACTAAAACTAACTGTGACCCTAACCTAAAGCTAACCTCTAAACATAATGCTAAACCTAACCATAACTTAAAACCTAATCCTAAACTCTAACCATAACCCTAACTGTAACCCTAACCATAAACCTGAACATAAGTTTAAGCCTAACCCGAACCCTAACAATAACCATAACCTCTAAGCCTAAACCTAACACTAACCCTAATCCTAACTCTAACCCTAAACCAAACGCTAAACTCTAACCCTAACCTTAACCCTAACCCTAACCCTAACCGCCTAACCGTAACACTAAAACTAACTTCTAAAGTTAACACTAAACCTAAAACTAAACCTAAATCTAACCCGAACCCTAACCCTAACCCTAAGTCTTAACCCTAACCCTAACACTATCAGTAACCCTAACACTAAACAGAACCCTAAACCTAACCCTAACACTATCCCTAACACCTAACCCCTAAACCTAATCCTAATCCTCAGTCTAAAACTAACACTTAACCTAACCCTAACCCTAATCCTAATCCTAAACCTAATTGTAACCTTAACCCTAACAGTAACCCAAAGCCTAACCGTAACCCTCTCCCTAACACCTAACCCCTAACCCTAACCTTATTCATAACCCTAACACTAAGTGTAACCCTAACCCTAAACCTAACACTAACCCTAACCTTAAACGGAACCAGAACCCTAAAATGTAACCCTACACCTAACCCTAACCCTAAGCCTGACTCTTACACTAATATTAACCGTAAACTTTAACCGTAACCCTAAACCTAACCCTAATATTTAACTCTAACCCTAACCCTAACCCTAACCCTAACCCTAACACTAAAACTAAACCTAAAGCTAACTGCTAATCATAACCGTTACCCTAACCTTAACCCTAAACATTAACACTAATCCTAACCCTTAGCTTATCCCTTACATAACACAAAACCTAACTGATCCTAAGCTTAAACCCTAACCCCAACCCTAAACCTAACCATAACCTCGAAGCTTAACACTAACCCTAACACTAAGAATAACTCTAACGGTAAAACATAAACTAACCTCTAACCATAACACTAACCCTAAGCCTAAATTTAAACTGAACCGTAAACTCTAACCGTAACACTAACCCTAACTGCAATCCTGAACCTAAGCTTTAACCCTGACCCTAACCATAACCATAAGCATAATAATAACATCTAAGCCTAACAATAACCCTAAACCTAACCCTAACCTTAACTTCAACCTTAAACCAAATTCTAACCTCTAACCATAACCCTAACCCTAACCGTAACCCTAACCCTAACCCTAACACTAAACCTAACTTCAAACCCTAAACCGAACTCTAAACCTAACTCTAACTCTAACCCTATCGCTAACACCTAACACCTAACCTTAACTCTAAAACTAACCCTAAAATCTAACCCTAACTCTAACCCTAACCCTAAACCGAATCATAGCCCTAACCCTAACCATAACCCAAAGCCCAACCCTAACCCACTCCATAACACCTAACCCCTAACCATAACCTTAATCAGAACCCTAACAGTAAGTGTAACCCTAACACTAACCCTAACAGTAACCCTAACTCTAACGCAAACCCTAACCCGAACCATAACCCTGAACTCTAAACCTTAACCTAAACCTAAACCTAACCCTTACCCTAAAACAAACGCTAAACTCTACCCGTATCCCTAACCCTAAACTTTAACTTAAACACAACCCTAACCCTAACCCTAAACCTAAACCTAATGCTAACCTATAACCATAACCCTAACCATAAACCTAAACCTAACCAGAACCCTAAACTAAACTTAAACCTAACCATAACCGTTACCCTATCCCTAACACTTAAGCCCCCTAAAACTAATGCTAAACCAAATGCTAAACCTAACCGTAACACAAAATTCTAATCCTAACCCAAATCCTAACCCTAACACTGACACTAACCCTAACCTCGAACACTAAGCCTAACCCTAAACCTATCCCTAACCCTAACTCTAAACCTAACACTAAACCTAAATTCTAACCCTAACACTAACCCTACCCTAAATGTAATCCTAACCCTAAACATAACCCTAGGTCTAGTCGTAACCCTAACACTAACCCTACCCCTAACCTTAACATTAACCCTATACCTAAAACTAAGCTTTAACCCTAACCCTAACACTAACCCTAACCATAACTTCTAAGACTCACCCTAAACCTAACCCTAACCACAAACTCTATCACTAAAACCAACGCTAACCTCTGTCCATAACCCTAACCCTAACCCTAAACCTAAACCTAAACCTAACCCTAACACTAAACTTAACCCTAACCCTAAAACTAACACTAAACCTAACACTATACCTAACCAGAACCCTAACCATAAACCTAACCCTAAACCTAACCCTAACCCTAACCCTATCACTAACACCTAACCTACAACCCTAACGCTAAACCTAACACTAAAAATAACACTAAACATAACCCTAACCCCAACCCATACCCTAAGCCTAACTCTAAACCTAATTGTAACACTAACCATAATCATAACCCGAAGCCTAACCTTAACCATCACCCTAACACGTAACCCCTAACCTTAACCCTAACACTAACCCTAACCCTAACCATATCATTAACCCCACCCCTAACCCTAAATTCTAATCCTAACCAAAACACTAACCATAGCCCAAACCTAACATTAATACCTTACCCTAACCCTAAGCCTACCACTTAAACTAAACCTAAGCCTCACTGTAATACCTAACCCTAACCCTAAAACTAAACCTCAACTTCAACCTCAACCTCCACCTAACCATAACCATAACACTTACCCTAATCCTAACCCAAACCCTAAATGCTAACCCTAACCCTAACCTCTAACACTAACCCTAACACTAAACTATCCCTAAGCCTAACCCTAAAACTAGCACAAAACTTAACTTCTAACCCAAACACTAACCCTTAACTTCAACCTAACCATAACCCTAACAATAACCCTGACCATAAACCTAACACTTAACTTCAACCTAACCATAACACTAGTAACCCTGACCATAAACCTAACACTTAACTTCAACCTAACCATAACACTAACCCTAATCCTAAACCTAACCCTAAAGACTAACCCTAAACATAAACCTAACCCTAACCCTAACCCGAAGCCTAACTCTAACACTAAACATAATCCATAAACCTTTCCCTAACACCTAACCATTAAACCTGACCCTAACCCTAGTCCTAACCCTAACAGTAAATCTAATGCAAACCGTAACCTAAACCTAACACTAAACCTAATGCCAATCTAATTGTAACCCGAACCCTAAATATAAACCTAAGCCTAACACTAACCCTAACCCTAACTCTAACACTAACCCTAAACCTAATGCTAAAACTAACAGTAACATCTAAGCCTAACCCTAACCCTAAAACTAACCACTAACTCTAATCCTAACCCTTATGCTATTCCTAACCATAAACCTATCCCTAAACCTAAACTTAATCATAACCCTAACCCTAACCGTAACCCAAAGCCTAAACCTAACTCTCTCCATAACACCTAATCCCTGACCCTAACCTTAATCATAACCCTAACACTAAGCGTAACCCTAACCCTAACCCTAATTCTAACCCTAAACCTAACCCTAAACTTAAACCTAACTCTTACTAAACTCTAGCCACAACACTAAACCTAAACCTAACCTTTAATTTTAACCCAAACCCTAACCCTAAGCATAACCCTAATCTTAAACATAATGCTAACCTCTAACCATAATTGTAACCCTAACCCTAACCATAACCATAACCCTAACCATAACCCTAACCCTAACCCTAACACTAACCCTAATCCATAACCCTATCCCTAACTCCTAACACCTAAACCTAACCCTAAAACTAATCCTAACCCTAAAACAATCTAACACAAACTCTAAATCTAACGCTAACCTAATTGTAACCCTAACCCTAACCATAACCCTAAGCCTAACCCTAAACCTAACCCTAAGGCTAACACTAGCCCTCACACTTACCCTAAACCTAACTTTTACACTAACACTAACCTCTAACCCTAACCATAACCCTAACTATAACCCTAAGCCTAAAACTAACCACTAACACTAATCCTAACCCTTAGCATATCACTTCCATAACACTAACCCTAATCCTAACCCTGAACCTAAGCTTTAACCCTAACCCCAACCCTAAACCTAACCATAACCTCTAAGCCTAACACTAAACCTATCACTAAGACTAACTCTAAACCTAAACCAAAAGCTAAACTCTAACCATAAACCTAACCATAAACCTAAATTTAAACATAACCCTAAACTAATAGTAACCCTAAACCTAAACATAATCCAAAGCCTAACAATAATCTGAACCCTAATCGTACCACTAACACTAAACCCTAACACTAAAGCTGACACTACCGCTAACCATAACCCTAAAAGTCAACCTAACCCTAATCCTAACCTTAACCCTGACCCTAACACCTAACACCACAACCTAATGCTAAATCTAACCCTAAAACTGACACTAACCCTAACCCTATCCCTAACCCTAACCCTAAGCCTAAATCTAAACACCATAGTAACCCTAACAATAACCGTAACCTGAAGTCTAACCTTAAACCACTCCCTAACACCTAACTCCTAAACCTAACCATAACACTACCCCTAAAAGTAAACGTAACCATAACCCTAACCCTACCATAAATGCTAACATCTAATCCTAACCCTAACCCTAACCATAACCTTAACCATAACCATAACCCTAAAACAAACATGAATCCCTTACCCTAACCCTAACCTTACCCCTTTAACTAGGGCTAACCCTGTCTGTAATACCTTACCTTAAACCTAAAACTAACCTTAGCATAACCTTAACCCTAACCCTAACACTTACACTAACAATAACGCTAACACTAACACTAACAAATACCTCTAACCCTAACTCTAACACTTACACTAACAATAACGCTAACCCTAACACTAACACATACCTCTAACCCTAACCCTAACACTAACCCTAACATCTAACACTAACCCTAACCCTTAACCTATCCCTAACACTAACTCTAAACCCAACACTAAAGCTACCTTGTAACCCTAATTCTAACCTAACTGTAAACATCAACCTAACCCTAACCCTAAACGTAACACTAACCCTAATACTAACACTAACCCTAATGCATAAGCCTATCCCTAATACCTAACCCGTAAACCTAACCCTAACCCTTACCCTAACACTACATCTAATGCAAACCCTAACCCTAACCCTTAACCTAACCCTAACCCTAACCCTAACACTAACCTAAAGGTAACTCTAAACATACCGTAACCCTAAGCCTAAACCAACCCTCTCCGTAACAAACAAACCCTAACACCTAACCTCTAAGCCTAACCCTAAGCCTAACCCTAAACCTAACCCTAACCCTAACGCTGAACATAACCGTAAAACTAATACTAAACCTAAACATAACCCTAACCCTATCCCTAAGGCTAACCCTAAACCTAATCGTAACACTAACCCTAACTGTAATCCGAAGCCTAACTTTAACCATCTCTAACACCTAACCCCTAAGCCTAACCCTAAGCCTAACCCTAACCCTAAGACTAACCCTAATTGTAAGGACAACCCTAATTTCTAATCCTTAACCCTAACCCTAACCCTAACCCTAATCCTAACCCTAACCATAATAATAAACATAACCCAGAACTAACATTAATCCCTTACCCTAACCCTAACCCTACCGCTTAAATTAACGCTAAGCCTGACTGTAATACCTAACCCTAACCCTAACCCTAACCCTAACCCTAACCTAATTGTAACCCTAACACTAACCATAACCCTAAGCGTAAATCTAACCCTAACTCTAACTCTAACCTTAACCCTAAACCTAGCACTAAACCTAACCCTAATCCTAACACTGACACTAACCTCTAAACCTAACTCAGCACTAACCGTAATCCTAATCCTAAACCTAACCACTAACCCAAATAATAAACCTTACCCTATCCCTAACACTAACCCTAAACCTAAACCAACCCTGAACCTAATATTTAACCCTAAGCCTAAACATAACCCTAACCATCACCTCTAAGCCTAACCCTAACCCTAACACTAACACTAACCCTAACTCTTACCTTACACAGAATGCTAACCTCCAACCACAACCCTAACCCTATCCCTAAACATAACACTGACCTTAACACTAAACGTAACCCTAAACTCTAACAGTAACACTAAACTTAATTTTAACCCTAACACTAACACTAACCTCTAACACTAAACCTAACCGTAAACCTATCCGTAACCCTAACCCTAACCCTAACCTCGAACAATAACCCTAACACTAAACCTTTACTACCCAAACCTTAACCTAAGACTAAACCTAACTTCCAACCCTAACATGAACCCTAACCCTAACCCCCAATCTATCCTAACCTTAACCATAACACTAACCCTAAACAATAAACCTAACCATAACCCTAACACTAAACCTAAACCTAATCATAACCATAACCCTAACTGTTATACGAGCCTAACCCTAGCATTCTCCCTAACACTTAAACACTAACCCTAACGCTAAACCTAAACCTAAACCTAACCCTAACCTTAACCCTAACTCTAACCCTAACACTCACCCTAATCTCTAACCGTAACACTAACTCTAACCCTAAACCTAACCCTACCCCTAATCCTAACCCTAACCCATACCTCTAAACCTAACCCTAACCCTAACCCTAACACTAACACTAACCCTAACCCTAATCCTAACCTCTAACAGTAACCCTAACTATAAAAGTATCCCTAACGCTAACCCTAAACCTACCATGAAACCTAGCTTCTAACCCTAACCCTAAACCCAACCCTAAACCTCAACCTAAAACTAACCCTAGCCATAACCCTAACACTAACCATAACTGTAACCCAAAGCCTAACCGTTACCCTAAACCTAACACTAATCCTAAGCCTAACCCTAATTCTATCCTTAACCCTAACACTAACCCTAAACCTAAACATAATTCTAAACCTAACCCAAACCATAACACTAACAATAAAACTAAACCTAACCCTAAAAATAACTTCTAAACCTAACCCTAACAGTGATGCTAAACCTAAACCTAAGCTTTAACCCTAAAACTAACACTAACAATAACCATAACCTCTAAGCCTAACCCTAACACTAACCCTAACCCTAAACTCTACACCTAAAACTAACATTAACATTAACAATAACCCTAAACCTAACCCTAACACTAAACTCTTAACCATAAACCTAACAATAGCCATAAACCTGACACTAAAACTAACATTAATCCCTACCCCTAAACCTAACCATACCCGTTAAAATACTAATAAAACTGACAGTAATACGTAACCCTAACACTAACCCGAAACGTACCATAACCCTAAACCTAACCCTAACCCTAACCCTAACCGTAACCCTAACACTGAACCAAAATCTAACCCTAACTCTAACCCTAACACTAAACCTAAACCTAACCCAAACCCTAACCCTAAACACTAACCATAACCTAACACTATTCCTCAAAATAAACCTCACCGTAAACCTAACCCTTACCCTAAACCTAACCCTAACCCTAACCCTAACACTATCCCTAACACCTAACCCAAACGCAAACCCTAAACCTAACCCTAAAACTAACAATAAACCTAACACTAACCCTAACACTAAACCTAACCCTAAACCTAATCATAACCCTAACACTAACCATAACCCGAAGCCTAATCTTAACCCTCTCCCTAACAACTAACCCCTAACTCTAAACCTAACACTAAACCTAAACCTAACTGTAGCCATAACCCTAACCCTACCACTAACCCTAACATCTAATTACAACCCTAACCCTAAACATAACACTAACCCTAAACCTAACATTAAGCCCTAACCCAAACCCTAACAATACCACTAAAACAAACCCTACACTTGACAGTAATAACAAACCCTACCCTTAACACTACCATAAGCCCAACCCTAAAGCTAACCCTAAACCTAACCCTAACACTAACCCTAAACCTAAATTCTAACTGTAAACAAAACACTAATGCCAACCACAACACTAATTCTAAATTCTGATCCTAAACCTAACACTAACCCTAAACCTAATCGTAACATTAACCCTAACAGTAACACAAAGCCAAACCCTAACACTCTCCCTCAAACCTAACTCATAACCCTAACCCTAAACCTAAACTTAAACCTAACCCTAACCTTAACCCTAACTCTTACCCTAACACTAACCCCAAACTATAAGCATAACACTAACCCAACCCTAAACCTAAGCCTACGCCTACACCTAACACTCACCCAAACCTCTAACCCTAACCCTAACCCTAACCCTAACGCTAACCCTAATCCTAACCTCTAACAATAACCCTAACCCTAAACCTATCCCTAGCCCTAACCCTAAACTTAACATTAAACCTAACTTCTAACCCTAACACTAACCCTAACCGTAAACCTCAACTTAACCCTAAAACTAACCATAACCATAACCCAAAGCCTAACCGTGCCCCTAACCCTAACCCTAACCCTAACCCTAAGCCTAACCCTAATTCTATCATTAAACCTAACACTAACCCTAACTCAAGCCTTAACACTAACACTAATCCTAAAAATAACCCTAACACTAACACTAAACCTAAACCTAACCCTAACCGTGACCCTAAACCTAAAGCTAAGCTTTAACCCTAACCCTAACACTAACACTAACCATAACCTCTAAGCCTAACCATAACACTAACAATAACCCTAAACCTAACACTAACCCTAAAATCTAACCCTAATGCAAACACTAACCCTAAACCTAACCCTAGCCATAAACCTAACACTAAACCTAATATTAATCCCTACCCCTAACCCTAACCCTACCCACTAAACACTAACACTGACCATAATACGTAACCCTAACCCTAAACCTACCATAACCCTAAACCTAACCCTAACCCTAACCCGTACCTCTAACACTAACCCTAACCCTAACCCTAAACCTAACCCTAAACCTAAACATAACACTAACACTAACCCGTACATCTAACCCTGAACCTAACCTTAACCCTAACCTTAACCCTAAACCTAGCTCTAAAACTAACACTAACCTCTAGCCATAACACTAACCCTAACCCTAACACTAACACTAAAACTAACACTCAACCAAACGTCTAACCCTAACCTTAATCCTAACCTTTAACTCTATCCCTAAACCTAACTCAAACCTTCAACCTAACACTAATCCTAACACTATCCCTAACACCTAAGTCCTAACCCAAACGCTAACCCTAAATCTAAATTAACCCTAAATCTGACACTAACCGTAAACCTAAACCCAATCGTAACTCTAAACCTAACCCTAACCCTAACCCCAAGACTAACCCTAACCCTCTTCCTAACATCCAACCTCTAATCCTCACGCTAATCATAACACTAACCCTAACCCTAAAACTCACCCTAATCCTAACCTAACCATAACCCTAAACTCTAACACTAAACCTAACCCTAACATTAAACTTAACCCTACCACTAACCCTAAACCCTAAGTCTAAACCTAACACTATCCCTAACTCTAATCCTAACTGTAAACCTAACCCTAAAACTAACCCTATCCCTAACACCTAAGCCCTAACCCTAATGCAAAACCTAACCCTAAAACTAACCCTATCCCTAACACCTAAGCCCTAACCCTAATGCAAAACCTAACCCGAAAACTAACACTAAAACTAACCCTAACCCTAAGCCTTACGCTAAAGCTAATCATAACCCTAACTCTAACCATAATCCGAAGCCTAACTTTAAGCCTCACGATAAACCATAACCCCTAACTCTAACCCTAACCCTAACAATAACTGTAACTGTAACCATAATCCTAACCCTACCACTAACCCTAACTTCTAATCCTAACCCTAACCCTAAACCTAAACATAACCCTAATCCTAAACCTAAAATTAATCCTTTACCCTAACCCTAACTCTACCACTTAAACTTACCTGAAGCGTGACTGTAATACCTAACACTAACCCTAACCCTATCGCTAACACATACCCCTAACCCTAACCCTAACTCTACCTCTAAATCTAACCCTAATCCTAAACCTAACCATAACCCTAAACATAATCCTAAACCTAAACCTAATCATAACCCAAAACTTAACCGTAACCGGAAGCCTAACTCTAACACTCTCCCTAACAACTAACCCCTAACTATAACCCTAAACCTAGCCCTAACCCTAACCTTAAATGTAACCCTGAACCTAACCCTAAACCAACCATAAACTGTAATCCTAAACCTAACTCTAACAATAACATTAACGATACACCTAACCCTAAAACTAAACTCTAACCCTAAAACTAACCCTAACCATAACCCTAACCCTAACACTAACCCTAACCTTAAACCTAAGTATTAACGCTAACCCTAACCCTAACACTAAACCTAAACTAAAAGCCTAATCTTAACGCTAACCCAACCCCAAATCCTAAACTCTAAACATAACCCTAACCCTATCAATAACCCTAACCATAACCCTAACCCTAAACCTAACGCTAACACTAACCCTAAGCCTAACACTAAACATAATCATAACCCTAACCCTAACCATAACACGAAGGCTAACCTTAACAATCTCTCTAACACCTAACCCATAAACCTAACACTAACACTACCCCTACCCCTACCCCTAACCATAAACATAACCATAACCATAACCATAACCATAACCCTAACTCTAACCAATCCGTAACTTCTAATGCTGACCCTAAACCTAACCTTAACCATATCCCATAACCTAACCCTAAAGCTAACTTTAATCCTTAACACTAACCCTAACCCTACCATTTAAACTAAACCTAACCCTGACTGTTTTACGTAAACCTAACTCTAACCATAAACCTAGAATAACCCGAACACTAACACTTACCCTAACTGTAACCCATACCTCTAACCCTAACAATAACCCTCACACTAACCCTAACACTAACTCTAACACTAAACCTATCCCTAACCATAACCATAAACATAACACTAAGCCTAACATCTAACCCTAACCCTAACCCTAATGCTACACCTCAACCTGAAACTAACCCTAATCATAACACTAACCATAACCCTAACCCTAACCCTAACACTAACCCTAAATTCTAACCATAAACCTAACCCTAAAAATAACACTAAACCTAACTTCTAAACTTAACCCTAAACTTCAACCTAACCCTAACTATAACCATAACACTAACCCTAACCCTAAGTCTAAAAAATAATCCTAACCATAACCCTAACACTAACACAAACTCCAAACCTAAGCCTAACCCATAACCCTATCCATAACACCTAATCCTAACTCTAACCCTTACCCTAACCCTAAACCTAATTCTAAACCTAACCCTAACACTAACACTAAACCTAACCCTAAGACTAACACTAATTTCTAAACCTAAACCTACCCCTAACAGTAATGGTAACCCTAACCCTAAACCTAATGGCTAACACTAATCCGAAACTTACTCTATCCCTATCCCTAACCCTAACACTAACCCTAAATCTAAAGCTATGTTTTAACCTTAACCCTAAACCCTTACCATAAACTCTAAGCCTCAATCTAACCCTAACACTAATCCCAAACTCTAACACTTATCCTAATGCTAACCACTAAGCACAGCACTAACCTAACCCTAATACTAACACTAACACTAACCCTAAACCTAACACTATCCCTGACACTAACCCTAACCGTAAACCTAACCCTAACCCTAACCCTAACCCTAAAACTAACAGTAACCCTAACACCTAACCCTTAACCCTAACACTAAAACAAACCATAAAGGAACCATAAACATTTCCATAACAATAACCTGAAACCTAATCGTAACCCTACCACAAACCATAACCCGAAGCCTAACTCTAACCCTACCACTAACACCTAACACCTAAACCTAACACTAATCCTAACCCTAATCTGAATAAAATCCTTAACCCTAACCGTATCCCTAACACTAACACTAAATCTATCTCTAAGCTAATCATAACCATAACCTTAATTGTAACCCATAGTCTAAGCGTAACCCTATCCCTAACCCTAACCCTAACACTAAACCTAACCCTAACCCCAAACCTAACACTAAACCTAACCTTAACCATAACACTAAACCTAAACCTAACACTAACCCTCACACTAAATTCTACACCTAACCCTAACACTAACCCTAACAATAACCCAAAACCTAACACTATTCCTAAACATAACCCTAACTGAAAACCTAAACCTAACCCTAACCCTAAGCATATCCCTATCACCTAACCCCTAAACCTAACCATAACCCTAAACCTAACCCTAACCCTAAATCTAATGCAAAACCTAAATGTAACCCTAACCATAACCATAAGCCTAAACTAATTGTAACCCTAACCCTAATCAAAACCCTAAACCTAACTCTAAAACTAACCCTAAACCTAACCCTAACCCTAAGCTTAAACCTAACCCTAATACTAATTGTAACCCTAACCCAAACTGTAACCCAAAGCCTAACTTAACCACCTCCCTAACACCGAATGCCTAAACCTAACCCTAACACTCATCCTAACCCTAAGCGTAACCACAATGCTAACCATACCCCTAACCTAACTGCTAATGCTAATCCTGACCTGAAACATAACCATAAACTTAAACATAAACATAACCCTAAACCTAACATTAATCCCTAATCTTAACCCTAAACTTACCCCTTAAACTAACACTAAACCTGACTGTAATACCTAACCCTAACCCTAACCCTAGCATAACCCTAACCCCAACCCTAGCCCTAACTTAACACTAACCCTAACAGTAACCCTAACCCTAAGATTTAATCCTACCCCTAACCCTAACACTAACCCTAAACTCTAAGCCTAATCTTAACCCTAACCCAACCCCAAATTCTAACACTAAACCTAACGCTAACCTCCAACCATAACCCTAACATTAACCCTAAAACTAACCCTAACCATAACCATAACCTCTAAGCCTAACACTAACACTAGCCCTAACCCAAAACTCTATCACTAAACCTAATGCTAAACTCAAACCGTAACCCTAAACCTAACCCCAACCATAACACTAACCATAACCCTAACTCTAACAATATCCCTAACCCTAAACCTAACCAGAAACCTAACCCTAAGCCTAATCCTAAAACTAACACTATCCCTAACACCTGAAGACTCACCCTAACCCTAAACCTAACCCTAACACTAAACCTAAGCCTACCACTAAACGAATCATAACCCTAACCATAACCATAACACAAAGGCTAACCTTAACCATCTCTCTAAAACCTAACTCCTAAACCTAACACTACCACTAACACTAACCCTAACTCTAAACCAAACCCTAACTTCTAATGCTAACCCTAAACCTAACCTTAACCCTACCCATAAACCTAACCCTAAACCTAACTTTAATACCTAACACTAACCCTTACACTACCACTTAAACTAAACCTTAACCTGACTGTAATATGTAAACCTAGCTCTAACCATAAACCTAGAATAACCCGAACACTAACACTAACCCTAACTGTAACCCATACCTCTAACTCTAACAATAAGCCTAACACTATCCCTAAAACTAACCCTAAGCTCTAAAACTAACTCTAACCCTAAACCTATCCCTAACCATAACCGTAAACATAACACTAAACCTAACTTCTAACACTAACCCTAACTTCTAACAATAACCCTAACCCTAAAAATAACACTAAACCTATCCTAATCCTAACCCTAAAAATAACACTAAACCTAACTTCTAAACCTAACCCTAAACCTCAACCTAACCCTAACCATAACCATAACACTAACCCTAACACTAACCCTATAAAATAACCCTAACCATAACCCTTAACACTAACACAAACCCCAAACCTAAGCCTAAGCCATAACTCTATCCCTAACACCAAACACTTACCCTAACCCTTACGCTAAACCTAATTCTAAACCTAACCCTAACCCTAACACAAAACCTAACCCTAAGCCTAACACTAATTTGTAAGCCTAACCCTACCCCTAACCGTAACGGTAACCCTAACCCTAAACCTAACGACTACCACTAATCCTAACCTTATGCTATCCCTAACCCTAACCCAAACCCTAACCCTAACCCTAAATGTAAACCTAAGCTTTAACCCTAACCCTAACCCTAAACCTTACCATAACCTCTAAGCCTCCATCTAACCCTAACACTATCCCCAAACTCTAAGACTAAACCTAATGCTAACTTCTAACCATGGCATTATCCCTAACCCTTAGACTAACGCTAACCCTAACCCTAACACTATCGCTAACCCTAACCATAAACCTAACCCTAAAACTAACACTAACCCTAACAATATCCATAACCCTAAGACTAAACCCAAGAATAAAGGAACCATAAACATTTCCATAACCATAACCTGAAACCTAATCATAACCCTACCACAAACTATAACCCAAACCCTAAATCTAACCCTACCCCTAACACCTAACACTTAAGATAACCCTAAAACTAACCCTAATCCTAATCAAATACCTAAACCTAAGCATAACCCTAACCCTAACACTAAACCTATCCTAAGCTAAACATAACCATAACGCTAATCATAACCCAAAGCCTAAGTGTAACCCTCTCCCTAACCCTAACCCTAAACCTAACTCTAACCATAAACCTAACCTTAAATTAAACCTAACTCTAAACCTAGCCTTTATCATAACACTAAACCTAAACCTTACACTAACCCTAACACTAACTTCTACACCTAACCCTAACCCTAACTGTAACCCAAATGCTAAACCTAATGTCTAAACCTAATCCTAACCCTAACTCTATCCCTAACCTTAACCCTAGCCCTAATCTTCAACCTAACCCTAAACGTAAGCTTTAACCCTAACCCTAACTGAAACCAAAACCTCTAAGCCTAACCCTAACAATAAGCCTAACCCCAAACTCTAAAAGTAAAAATAAACGCTAAACTCTAACCCTAACTTTAACTCTAACCATAAAACTATTCGGAAACTTAACCCTAACCAAAAACCTAACTCTAAACCTAACCCTAACCCTAATCATATCCCTAAAACCTAACCCCAACCCTAACCCTAAACCTAACCCCAAAACTAACACTAAATTTTACCGTAATCATAACCCTAAGCCTAAGACTAACCCTAAACCTAATTGTAAACTTAACCCCAAACGTAACCCAAAGCCTAACCTTAATCATCTCTCTAACAGCTAACCACATCCCTAATACTAACACTAACCCTAAACCTAACTCTAACCATAACCATAACCCTATCCCTATCACCCTAACCCTAAACCTAACCATAACCCTAAACCTAACCCTAACCCTAAATATATTGCAAAACTTAAATGTAACCGTACCCTAACCCTAAGCCTAAACTAATTGTAACCCTAACCCTAATCATAACCCTAAGCCTAACACAAACCTATCCCTAACTCTAAGCCTAACCCTAACCTTAACACTAACCCTAACCCTAAAAGTAACAGTAACTTCTAAAACGAACACTAACCGTAATCCTAACCCTAAAGCTAACCACTAACTCTAATCCTAACCCTTAACCTATCCCTAAGTCTAACCATGACCCTAACCCTAAACCTAAACCTGAAGCTAAGCTTTAACACTAAGCCTAACCCTAACACTAACCATCACCTCTAAGCCTAACCATAACTCTAACCCTAAACCTAAACCTGAAGCTAAGCTTTAACCCTAAGCCTAACCCTAATATTAACCATCACCTCTAAGCCTAACAATAAACCTAACCCTAATTCTAACCCTAAACTGAAGGCTAACCTCTAACGATAACCATAACACTAACCCTAACCCTAACTCTAAACCTAACCATAAACTCTAACCATAACACTAACCGCAACCCTAACCCTAACCCTAACTAACCTCTAGCCCTATCACTAACCCTAAGCCTAACCGTAACTGTAACACTAAACCTAATTTCTAACCCTAACCCTAACCCTAACATTCACACTAACATTAACACCAACACCTACCCTAACCCTAATCCTAAACCCTTACCCTAACAGTAAACCTAACACTAAAGCTAACGACTAACCCTAATCCTAACCCTGACCCTATCCCTAACCTTAACCCTAGCCCTAACCCTAAACCTAACCCTAAACCTAAGCTTTAACCCTAACCCTAACAATAACAATAACCTCTAAGCCTAACCCTAACAATAAGCCTAACCCCAAACTCTAAAACTAAAAATAAACGCTAAACTCTAACCCTAAGCATAACCCTAACCCTAAAACTATTCGTAAACATAACCCTAACACCAAAAACCTAACACTAACCCTAACCCTAATCATATCCCTAACACCTAACACCAACCCTAACCATAAACCTATCCCTAAAACTAGCACTAAACTTTACCCTAATCCTAACCTTATGCCTAAGCCTAACCATAAACCTAATCGTAACCTTAATCGCAACCGTAACGAGAAGCCTAACCTTAACTATCTCCCTAACACCTAACCACAGCCCTAACACTATCACTAACCCTAAACCTAACTCTAACCCTAACCATAAACCTATCCCTATCACCTAACCCCTAAAACTAACCACAACCCTAAACCTAACCTTAACACTAAATCTATTGTAAAACCTAAATGTAACCCTACCCTAACCCTAAGCCTAAATTAATTGTAACCCTAACCCTAATCATAAACCTAAGCCTAACCCTAACCTATCCCTAACTCGAAGCCTAACCCTAAACTTAACACTAACCCTAACCCTAACCCTAACAGCAACACTAACTTCTAAACCGAACCCTAAAACTAACCGTAATCCTAACCCTAATGCTAACCACTAATGCTAATCCTAAACCTTAACCTATCCTTAACTCTAACCATAACCCTAAACCTAAAGCTAAACCTGAATCTAAGCTTTAACCCTAAGCCTAATCCTAACACTAACCATCACTTCTAAACCTAACCGTAACCCTAACCCTAATTCTAACCCTAAACTGAAGGCTAACATCTAATGATAACCATAACCCTAACCGTAACCCTAACTCTAAACCTAACCATAAACTCGAACTGTAACACTAACCGTAACCCTAACCCTAACCTTAACTAACCTCTAAACCTATCACTAACCCTAACCCTAACCGTAACCATAACACTAAACCTAACTTCTAACACTAACACTAACCCTAACCTTAAACCTAAACCCAACCCTAACCCCTACCCTAACCCTAATCCTAAACCCTTAACCGAACACTAACACTATGGCTAAACCTAACCCTAAACCTAAACCTAACTCTAAACCTAACACTAAACCTAACCCTATCCCAAACAACTAAAACCTAACCCTAACCCTAACCCTAACTCTAAACCTAACCCTAAACCTAACCCTAACCCTAAGCTTAAACCTAACTGTAAAACTAATTGTAACCATAACCCTAACCCTAACCATAAATCAAAGACTAACCCTTACCTTCTCCCTAACACTTATCCCCTAACCCTAACCCTATCAGTAACACTAAACCTAACCCTAACCCTACCCCTAACCCTAACCCTACCCCTAACCCTAACCACAAGGCTAACCCCTAAACTGAACATCTAACCATCAGCCATAACCATAAGCCATAACTGTAACACTAACACTAAACCTAACATTAATCCCTTACCCTGACCCTAACCCTACCCCTTAAGCTAACACTAACTCTGACTGTAATAGCCAACAATAACCCTAATCCTAACCCTCCAATAACTCTAAATATGACCGAAACACATGCCTCTAAACCTAAACCTAACCCTAACCCTAACCCTGACGCGAACACTAACCCTAACATCTAACACTAAACTTAACTCTAAACCTATCCCTAACCCTAACCCTAAACCTTACACTAAACCTAACTTCTAACCTTAATCCTAAACCTCAACCTAAATTTAACCATAACCACAATACTAACACTAACCCTAACCCAAACCCTAATTGCTAACCCTAACCCTAACCCTAACCCTTACCCTTACCCTAACCCTAACACAAATCCTAACACTAAACCAAACCCTAAACCTAACCCTAAACCTAAGCTTTAACCCTAACCCTAAACCAAACCTAACGCTAACCACTAAAACTAACCCTAACCCTAACCATAACCTAATCGTAAAGCGAACCCTAACAGTAACCCAAAGCCTAAATGTAACCCTAACACTAACCCTAAACCCTAACCCTCAACCTAACACTATCCCTAACCCTAACCTAACCATGAAACTAACCCTAACTCTAATCCTAACCCTATCCCTAACACTTAACCGCTAACACAAAATCTAACACAAATCCTAACCCTAAACTTAAGCATAACCCTAAACCTACCCCTAACACTAACTTCTTATCCTAACCATAACCATAACCATAACCATAACCATACACCTAACATAAATCCCTTACCCCTGAGTCTAACCTTACCCCTTAAACTAACACTTACCTTGAATGTAATAGCTAACCCTACTACTATTCCTAACCCTCCACTAAGCCAAAACATAACCGAAAGCCATACCTCTAAACATAAACCAAAACCTAAACCTAACCCTAACAGTAACATCTAAAAGTAAACCTAAATTTAAACCTATCCCTAACCCTAACCCTAAACCTCAACCTAACACTAACCCTAAACCTAACCCTAATCTTAAACCTCAACCTAACCATAACCCCAACCATAACACTAACCTTAACCCTAACACTCACCCTAAATGCTAACCGAAAGCATAACACTAACTGTAACCCTAATCGTAACCCACGACCCGATCCCAAACACCTAACCCCTACACCTAACCCTATGCCTAAATTCTAATGCTAACCCTAACCCTAACCATAAAACTAACCCTAACCTAACACTAATCCTAGCCCTAATTGTCACCCTAATCCTAAACATAACCATAAGCCTAACACTAACCCTAAACCTAACCCTAAATCTAACCCTAACCCCAACCCTAACCCTAACACTAAACCTAACCCTAACCCTAGACCTATCACTAACACTAACCTCTAAACCTAAACCTAACACTAACCATATACTAACCCTAAACGTAACCACTAACCCTAATCCTAACCCTTAACTTATCCCTAAACCTAAACCTAACCTTAACAGTAAATCTGAAACTAAGCTTTAACCCTAAGTCTAACCCTAACCCTAACCATAACTTCTAAGCCTAACCCTAACCATAAACATAACCCTAACTCTAACCATAAAATGAATGCTAACCTCTAATGATAACACTCACCCTACCCCTAACCCTAACAGTAAAGCTAACCTGAAACTCTAACTGTAAAAAGAACACTAACCCTAACCACAACCCTAACACTAACCTCTAACACTAGGACTAACCCTAACCCTAACTGTAACACTAAACGTAACTTCTACCCCTAACACTAACCCTAACCCTAAACCTAAACCTAAGCCTAACCATAGCTGTAATCCTAAACCCTAACCCTAACACTACCCCTAACCCTAATCCTAACTCTAAACCTAACCATAACCTAACCCTAAACCTAACCCTAACCATAAACCCTAACACTAACCCTAACACTACCCCTAACACTAACCCTAACCGTAAACCTAACCCAAACACTAATCCTATTACTAACACATAACTCCTAACCCTAACCCTTAACCTAACCCTAAAATTAACACTAAACCTAACTGTAACACTAACCCTAACCCTAAGCCTAACCCTAAACCTAATCATAACGCTAAACCTAACCATAACCCCAATCCTAACCTTAACCCTCTCCCTAACACCTAACGCCTAACCCTAACACTAACACTAACCCTAACCGTAACCATAACCCTAACTCCACACCTAACCCAGCATCTAATCCTAACCATACCCCTAACGATAACCTTATACCCTACACATAATCCTAACCATAACCTAACATTAATGCCTAACCTAAACCTAACTCTACCCATTAAACTTATCCTAACAATGACTGTAATACCTCACCCTAAAAATAACCCTAACCCTAGCATAAACCTAAACCTAAACCTAAGCCTAACACTAACCCTAACCTTAAACACCAATCCTAACCCTAAACCTATCCCTAACCACAACCCTAAACATAACACTAAACCTAACTTCTAACCCTAACCCTAAACCTCAACCTAACCCTAAGACTAACCATAACACTAACCCTAAACATAACCCTAATCCTAAATCCTAACCCTAACCATAACCCTAACACTAACCCTAACTGCTACTCTAACACTAAAATATAACCCTATCCCTAACACCTAACCCTAATCCTAACCCTAACCCTAACTTAATTGTAACCCTAAACCTAACCATAACCCCAAGCTAAGTGTAACACTATACCTAACAGTAACCCTATCCATAACCCTAACCCTAAACCTAACTCTAAATATAACCCAATCCCTAACACTAAACTTAACCCTAACGCTAATACTAACTTCTAAACCTTACCCTAACCATAACCCTAACAGTAACCCTAACTCTAAACCTAACTACTAACGCTAATCCTAACACTTACCCTATCCCTAACCATAACCATAACATTAACCCTAACCCTGAATCTAAACCTAAGCTTTAACCCTAACCTTAACGATAACCATAGCCTCTAAGCCTAACCCAAACCCTAACCCTAACCCCAAACTCTAACACTAAACCTAACGCTAACCTCTAACCAAAACCCTAACTGTAACTCTAAACCTAACACTAACCCTAAATCCAATCCCAACCTAAACACAAACACTATCGCTAACACTATTCATAATGTAACCCTAACTGCAAACCTAACCCTAAACATAACCATAAAACTAACACTAACCCTAACACTGTACCTAACACATAACCCCTAACCCTAACCCTAAACCTAACACTAAAAGTAACCTTAAAAATTTTCCAAAACCCTAACACTAAACCTAATCGTAACCCTAACAAAAACCATAACCCGAAGCCTAACCCTAAACCTATCCCTCACACCTAACCCCTAAACCTAAAACTAACTTTACACTAATCCTAATCTAAACCCTAAACCTAACCGTAACACTAACACTAACCCTAACCCTAAACTTAACCCTAACCTAACCCATAAACCTAACCTGAAACCTAACGCTAACCCTAACAATAAACTAAACCCTAACCCTAAACATAATGCTAACCCTAACACTATCCCTAACACTAACCCTAACACTACCCCTAACTATAATCCATACCCTAACCTTAACTCTAGCCCTAACACTAACACTATCCCTAACACTTAACCCCTACCCCTAATCCTAAACCTAACCCTAATCCTAATCGTAACCCTAACAAAAACCATAACCTGAAGCCTAACCCTAACTCTCTCCCTAACAGCTAACCCCTAACTCTAACCCTAACACTAATCCTAATTCTAATCCTTACCCTAAGCCTAACCCGAAACCTAAATGGAAATTTTAACCCTAACCCTAACCATAATCATAACTTCTAACCTAACCCTAACCCTAACCCTACACCTAAACTCTAACCCTAAACGTAACGCTAACCTCTAACCCTAACCCAAAACCTAAACTTAACCTTATCTTTAACATTAACCGTAAACCTAAATTATAATGATAACACTTACCTTAACCCTAACCCTAACCCTAAAACTAAAACTAAAGCAACTTGTAACCATAACACTAATTCTAACCCTAAACGTAAACCTAACCTAACCCTAACCCTATTCTTACCCTAAAACCTAACCCTACACCTAACCCTATTCCTAAACATAACCCTAACCGAAAACCTAACCCTAAACCTAACCCTAACCCTAACCCTATACCTAAGACCTAACCCCAACTCTAACACTAAACTTAACCCTAAAACTAACACTAAACTTAACCCTAAACCTAATACTATCCCTAGGCTTAACACTAAACCTAATCGTAACCCTAACACTAACCATAACCCGAAGCCTAACATTAACCATCTCCTTAACACCAAACCCCTAAACCTAACGCTAACACTAACCCTAACCCTAACCCTACCCCTACCACTTAAACTAACCCTAACCCTTACTGTGATACCTAACCCTAACCCTAAATGCTAGCCCTATAATTAATCCTAACCCTAAACCTAACACTAACTGTAAACCTAATCCTAAAACTAAGCCTAACCCTAACCCTATCCCTGACACCTAAGCCCTAATCCTAATGCTAACCCAAGCCTAAAACTCACCCTAAATCTAACACAATCGATAATCCTAACCCAAATGATAACCCTAAACCTAACCTTAACCTAATTGTAACCGTAAACCTAACCATAACCCGAAGCCTAATACTAATCCTCTGCCTAAGACCTAACCACTAACCCTAACACTAACCCGAACACTAACCCTAAAACTAACACTATCCCTAACCGTAAACCTAACCTTAACCCTACCCTAACCCTACTGCTATCCCTAACATCTAACCCCTATCCCTAATGCTAAACCTAACCCTAAAACTAACACTAAAACTAACCTTAAACCTAACCCTAACCATGAGGCTAACTGGAAACCTAATGGTAACCCTAAACATAAGCGTAACCAGAAATCTAAACTTAACACTAACCCTAACCCTAAAACCTAACCCTAAACCTAACACTAACCCTAAGCCTAACCCTAACACTAACCCTAACCCTAAACTTAACCATAACCCTACCTTCTAACCCTAACCATAAAATCTAACCATAACCCTAACACTAAGGCTAATCCTAAACCTATTTGTAAGCCTAAACCTAACCATAATGTGAAGTCTAACCATGACACTAACCCTAACCCTAACACTAACACTAACTCTAACACTAAACCGTAACCCTAAACCTAACACTAACCCTAAGCCTTACCCTAACTCTAACCCAATACCTAGCCCTAACTTTTAACCGTAACCATAACCCTAAACCTAAAACTAAACCCCACCCTAACCCTAAACCTGACCCTAACCTCTAAACCTAACCGGAATACTAACCCTAAACATAATCCTAACATTAACCATAATCTCTAACCCTAATCGTAACCCAAACCCTAACCCTAACCCTACCCCTCACAATAACCGTAACGCTAAACCCAAAATCTAACACCTAACCCTAAGCCATAACACTAAGCCTAACCCCTAATCTTAAGCCATAACACTAATCCTAACCCTAACCCTACCAATAAACCTCAACCTAACCTTAACACTAACAATTACACTAACCCTAACCATAATCCAAACCCTAAGGGCTAACACTAAACATAACCTTAACCCTAACTCTAAACCTACCCCTAAACCTAACTCTAACTATAACCCTATCACTAACACCAAACCCCTAAACCTAACCCTAACTCTCACCATAAAACTAACCTTAAATCTAACGCAAACACTACCCCTAACACTAACCCTAAACCTCACATTAACCCTAACCTCATTATAACCCTAAACATAACCGTAACCTGAAGCGTAACCCTAACCCTAACCGTAACCCTAACACTAACCCTAACAGTAATCCTAATCCAAATCCTAACACTAACTGTAATCCTAAACCTAAACTTAAATCTAACCCGACCCAAATCGTAACCCTAACCCTTATCTTAACCCAAAGCCTAGCAGTAATCGTATCCGTAACCCAAAGTTAACACTAAAACTAACACTAACCCTAATCCTAAACTTAAACCTAAACCTAACTCTAAACTTAATCCTATTTGTAACACTAACCCAAACACGAACACTAACACTAACCTCTAAACCTAACCATAAAACTAATCGTAGACCTAACCCTAAACGTAAGGACGAAACCTAATCCTAACACTTACCCTATCCCTAACCCTAACGCTAACCCTAACCCTAAACCTAAACTTTAACCATAACCCTAACCTTAACCATAACCATAACTTCTAAACCTGATCCTAACCCTAAACCTAACCCTAAACTCTATCACTACACCAAACCCTAACCTCTAACGATAATCCTACCCTAAACCTAACCCTATCCCAAACCCTAACCCTAACCCTCACACTAAACCTAACCCTAACCCTAACCCTAAAACTAAACTCTAACCATAACCCAAACCATAACCATAAACTAGCCCTAAAATTAACCACTAAACCTAATCCTAAACCTTAATCTACCCCTAAGCCTAGTCCTAACGCTAACCCTAACCCTGAACCTAAGCTTTCACCCTATCCGTAACCCTGACCATAAACATAACTTCTAAGCCTAAACTTAACTCTAACCCTAACCCTAACTCTAACCCTAAACCAAATGCTAACCTCTAAATATAAACCTAAACCTAACCCTAACCCTAACCTTAAACCTAAATTCTAACCCTAACACTAACCCTACCCCTAACCGTAAAATTAAAGCTAACCTTAACATTAAACCTACCCCTAACCTAACACCTAACCATAACCCTCAAACTAACCCTAAACCTAAATGTAACCGTAACACTAACCATACCCCTAACGCTAACTTCTAATCCTAACTCTAACCATAATGCTAAACGTAAATTTAGCATTAATCCCTTCCCTGAACGCTAACACTGCCCCTTAAACTAAACCTAACCCTGACTGTAATACGTTACCCTAAGTCTAACCCTAGCATAACCCTAACCCTAAGCCTAACCCTAACGCTGCCCTAACCCTAACCCATACCACTAACAATATTCATAAACCTAAACCTAACACTAACCCTAACCTCTAACACTAACCCTAACTTTAATCCTATCCCTAAACCTAACCTTAAACCTAATACTAAACATAACTTCTAAACCTAGCCCTAAACTTCAACCTAACCCTAACCCTAACCATAACACTAACACTAACCCTAACCCTAAACCTAAAGTCTAACCCTAACACTAAACCTAAACCTAACCGTAACCCTAACCTTAACCGTAACTCATACCCTATCCCTAAAACTTAAACCGTACCCTAAACCTAACCCTAACCCTTACCCTAACACTACATCAAACGTAAACCCTAACCCTAATCATAACCATAACCCTAACCATAACTCTACCTTAATTGTAATCCTAACCCTATCCATAACCCCAAGCCTAACCCTAACACTAAAACTAACCTCTAACCCTAACCGAAATGCTAACCATACCCCTAACCCTAAAACTAACCACTAAAGGTATTCCTAACCCTTACCCTATCCCTAACCCTAGCGCTAACACTAACCCTAACCCTGAACCTAAGCTTTCACCCTATTCCTAAACCTAACAATAACCATAACCTCTAAGGCTAACACTAACCCTAAACCTAAACTAACCCTAACACTAAACCACTATCCGTAACCCAAACCCTAATCGTAAACCGAACCATAACATTACGCTAACCCTAAACCTATCCCTAACACTTAACCCCTAACCCTAATGCTAAACTTAACCTTAAACTAACCCTAACCGTAACACTACATCAAACACAAACCCTCACACTAACAATAACCATAACCCAATCCTAAACCTAACCTAATTCGAATTCCAACCCTAACCATAACTCTAAGAATAACCCTAACCCTAACCCGAACCCTAACCCTAACCCTAACACTAAAACTAACCACCAAAAGTAATCCTAAACCTTACCCTATCCCTAACCTAACACTAACACTAACCCAAACCCTGAACCTAAGCTTTCACCCTATCCCTAACCCTAACACTAACCATAACCTCTAAGGCTAACCCTAAACCTAACACTAACCCTATCCCTAGCACCTAACCATTAACCCTAACGCTAACCCTAACCCTAAAACTAACCCGAACCCTAACACTAACCCTAACCCTAAAACTAATACTAACCCTAATGCTAACCGTAACCCTAACCCTAACTCTATACCTGGCATTCACACTAACATGAACCGTAACCCTAACCCTAACCCTAACCCTAAACCTAAAACTAACCGTAACAGTAACCCTAACCCTGAAGCTAAGCTTTCACCCTATCCCTAACCCTAACCCTAACCATAATCTCTAAGCCTAGCCTTAACCCTAACCCTAACTCTAACCCTAAATAAAATGCTAACCTCTAACCATAAACCTAACCCTAACAATACACTAAACACAACTTCTAACCCTAACACTAACCCTAAACCTAAAATTAAAGCTAACCCTAACCCTAAACCTACCCCTAACATAACACTTAACCCTAACCCTAAAACTAACCCTAACCCTAAACATAACCATAACACTAACCATACCCCTAATGCTAACTTCTAATCCTAACCCTAACCCTAACACTAACCCTAACCCTAACTCTAGTCCTAACCCTAACCCAAATGCTAAACGTAACCCTAACCCATACCTCTAACACAAACCCTAAACCTAACCCTAAACATAACCCTAACACTAACCCTAGGCTCTAACTCTAACCCTAACTTTAAACCTATCCCTAACCCTAACACTAAACCTAACTTCTAAGCCTAACCCTAAAACCTCAAGCTAGTCTAACCCTAACCATAACACTAAACCTAACCCTAACCCTAAAGTCTAACCCTAACCCTAACCCTAACCCTAACCCTAACCCTAACCCTAACCGTAACTGTAACTCATAACCCTATCCCTAAAACCTAAACCCTAACCCTAAACATAACCCTAACTCTAACCCTAACACTACATCAAACGTAAACCCTAAACCTAATCATAAACATAACCCTAACCGTAACTCTACCCTAATTGTAAACCTAACCCTAACCATAGCCCCAAGCCTAACCCAAACCCTAACCCTAACCCAAAACCTAAGCTTTAACCATAAACCTAACAAAAACTGAATGATAACCGCTAACCTTAAAATTACACCTAACCCTAACCCTAAACCTAACCCTAACCCTAACCCATACCTCTAACATGAACCCTAAACCTAACCTTAAACCTAACCCTAACACTAACCCTAAACTCTAACACTAACCCAAACTTTAAACCTATCCCTAGCCCTAACCCTAAACCTAACACTAAACCTAACTTCTAACCCTAACCCTAATCCTCAACCTAACCCTAACCATAATCATAACACTAACCCTAACCCTAACCCTAAAGTCTAACCCTAACCCTAACACTAATGATAACCATAACCCTAATTCATAACCCTATCCCTAACACCTAAACCCTAAACCTAACCCTGACACTACATCAAACGCAAACCCTAACCATAACCATAACCCTAACCCTAACCATAACTCAGAGCTAATTCTAATCCCAACCCTAACCATAACCCTAGGCCTAACCCTAACTCTAACCCTAACCCAAACCCTCATACTAAAACTAACCCTAACCCTAACCCTAGAACTAACCTCTAACCATAACCCATACCCTAACCATACCCCTAACATAAAAAATAACCACTAAACCTAATCCTAAACCTTACCCTATCCCTAACCCTAACCCTAACACTAACACTAACCGTGAACCTAAGCTTTCACCCTATCCCTAAAAATAACCCTAACTATAAAATCTAAGCCTAGCCTTAACCCTAACACTAAACCTAATTCTAACCCTAAACCAAATGCGAACCTCTAAATATAAACCTAACCCTGACACTAACACTAACCCTAACACGAAACCTAACTTGTAACCCTAACACTAACCCTAACCTAAAACTAACCATAACCCTAAACGTAACCATAACACTAACCATACACTTAATGCTTAATTCTAATTCTAACTCTAACCTTAACCCTAACTATAACCATAACGCTAAACCTAAACCTATCATTAATCCCTTCCCTGAAACCTATCCCTCCTCCTTAAACTAAATATAACCCTGACTGTAATGCGTTACCCTTAGCCTAACCCTAGCATAACCCTAACACTAATGCTAACCCTAACCCTAAACCATACCTCTAACAATACACGTAACCCTAAACCTAACACTAAACCTAACCTCTAACACTAACCCTAACTTTAATCCTATCCCTAACCCTAACCTAAACTTAACACTAAACCTAACTTCTAACCCTAACCCTAAACCTCATCCTAAGCCTAACCCTAACCATAACACTGACACTAACCCTAACCATAACCCTAAAGTCTAACCCTAACCCTAACCCTAACTCTAACCATAACCCTAACCACTAAACCTATTCCTAACCCTTACCCTATGCCTAACCCTAACGCTAAAACTAATCCTAACCCTGAACCTAAGGTTTCACCCTATCCCTAACTGTAACCATAACCATAACCTCTAAGGCTAACACTAACCCTAAACCTAACCCTAACCCTAACCCTAACACTAACCCACTATCCCTAACCCAAACCATAACCGTAAACCTAACCATAACACTATGTTAACCTTAACCCTATCCCTAACACCTAAGCCCTAAGCCTAACGCTAACCCTAACCCTAAAACTAACCCTAAACCTAAACCTAATCCTAACCCTAACCCTAACTGTAACACTAAGCATAACCGTAACCCTAACCCTAACATTAACACTAAAACCTAACCAGAAATCTAACACTCACCCTAAGCCCAACCCTAACCCTAAACCTAACTTCTAACCCTAACACTAACCCTAACTCTAAACTTAAACCTAAACCTAAACCTAACCCTAACCCTAACCCTATCCCTGAAACTAACCTCTATACTTAAATGGAACACTAACCCGAACCATAACCCTAACCATAACCATAATCTCTAACACTAATCGTAACCCTAACCCTAACCCTAACCCCAACCCTAACCTTAACCATAATGCTAACCTCTAAACCTAACACCTAACCCTCAGCAATAAACCTAAGCCAAACCCCTGAACTTAAGTCCTGACACTAATCCTAACTCTAACCCTAACCCTAAACATCAACTTAACTCTAACATTAACCATAACCCTAACCCTAAACGCTAACACTAACCATAACCTTAACCCTAAACCTAACTCTAACTATTGCCCTATCACTAACCCCTAACACGTAACCCCTAAACCTAACCCTAATCCCAACCAAAACACTAACACTAAATCTAACGCAAATGCTACACCTAAAACTAACCCTAACCCTAACACTAACCCTAATCTCATCTTAACCCTAATGCTAACTGTAACCCCATAAAGCTAGCCAAACCCTAAAACTATCCCTAACACCTAACCCTAATCCTAACACTAACCCTAATCCAAATACAACTCCTAACACTAAAAGTAAACCTAAATCTAAACCTAACTCTAACTCTAACCCTAACCAAATCATAACGCTAAACCTTACGATAACCCGAAGCCTAGCCACAACCCTATCACTAAAACTAAACCTAACCCTAACCCTAACCCTAACCTAAATCTAACCTATAACTCTAACCCTAAGCTGAAGCCTAACACTAACCCTAAACCTAAACCTAAACCTAAACTTAACCCTAACCGTAACCCTAACCTAACCATAACACTAACCATAACGTTATTCCTAACACTGAAACCCTAACCCTAACCATAAACCTAACACTAACTCTAACCCTAATCCCTAACCCAGGCCTAACCCTAGCACTAACACTATACCTAACCCTATTCCTAGCACTACTCCTAACCTTAAACCTAAACCTAACCTTAAACATAACTCCTAACCCTAACCCTGATGCTAACCCTAACATTAACCATACCCCTATCCCTAATCCCTAACTCTAACCCTAACACTAACCTGGACACTCACCCTAACCCTCAGTCTATCCCTAACACCTAACCCCTAAACCTAACACTAACCTAAGCATAACCCTAACCATAACTCAAACCCTAACCCTAACCCTCACCCTAACATCTAACTCTAACCCTTAACACTAACCCAAACCCTAAACCTAACTAAGCCTAGCCCTAACCCAAACCCTAACCCTAAATGAACACTAAAACTAACCCCAATTCCACCCTAAACCTAACCTAATTCCTAACCCTAAAGATAAGCCTAACCCGAACCCTACCCCTAAACGCTAACCCTAATCCTCAACCCAACTCTAAACCTAAACCTAACCCTAATCCCTATCCTAACCCTAAGCCTAACCCTAACACTAAATGTAACCCTAACGGTAACCTTAACTGTTACACTAATCCTAACCGTAACACTAACCCTAACTGTAACCTTAAACTCTAACTCTAGTCCTAAGTCTTCCCCTATACCTAACCCTAACCCTAAACGTAAACCTAACCTCAACCATAAAACCAAACCTAACCTCTAACCCTAACACTAACCTTCACCCAAACCTAACCCTAACCCTAAACCTAAACATAACCCTAACCGTAACCCTAACCTTAAACCCTAAGCCCAAAACCTAACCCTAACCCTAACCCTGAACTTAACCCTAACGTTATCCCTAACCCCTAACCCCTAAGCCTAACCCTAACACTAACTGTATCTCGAACACTAACCCTAATCTTTAACCCTAACCTTAAACCTTACCAAAACCCTAACACTAAACATAACACTAACCCCTAACCCTAACCCTAACCCTAACCCTAACACTAATCCTATCCCTAATCCCTAACCCTAACGCTAACACTAACACTAACCTTAATCGTAACCCTAAACGTAATCTTAAATGTAACCGTAACTCTAACTATAGCCCTAACCATATCCTTAACACCAAACCCCTAACCCTAACCCAAACCGTAACCCTAACCCTAACCCTAACCCTAATAGTAACCTAACATTACCATGAGAAGAATACAAACCCTGACACTATCACTAACACCTAACACTTAAACCTAACCATAAACTAGCCTTAAGCCTAACCGTAACCCTAACCCTAACACTAACCCTAACACTAACTTCTAACCCTAGTCCTAACCATTAACATAACACTAACACTAACCAAAATCCTAAACACTAAACCTAAACCTCACACTAACCCGAACCCTAAATTCTAACTCTATCATATAACCCTAATCCACACCCTAACCCTAAACCGAACACTACCTTAACCTAACCATAACTCTAACCCTAACCCTAACGCTATCCCGAATGTAACCCTAACCCTAACCCTAACCCAAATCCTAAACCTAAACCTAACCTAACACTAACCTGACCCTAACCCTAACTGTAAAACTAACCCTAACCCTATCCCTAAACCTAACCCTAACTCTAAACTTAGCCCTAACCCTAACCCTAAAACTAAGCCTAAGACTAACACTAAAGCTAACGTTTACACTAACCCAATCCCTAACCTCAAACCCTAACCCTAACCCTAACCCTAACACTAACCCTAAACCTAACCCTAAACCCTAACCCTAAACATAAAACAAAGCCTAACACTAACAGTATCCCTAACACCTAAACCCTAACCATAAACCTGAACATAACTCTAAACCAAAACCTAAACCTAACCCTAAGCCTACCCCTAACCCTAACCCTAACCCTAACACTAACCCTAACCCTAACTCTAAACTTAATCATAACCCTAAACCTATCCATAACCCGAAGACTAAGCCTAATGCTAACCTTAACCATATCCCTAACCATAAAACTAACCCTAAGCCTAACACTAACCCCAACATTTACACTAACCCAATCCCTAAACTCAAGCCCTAAACCTAACCCCAACCCTAACTCTAAAACTAACCTTAACCTAAACTTAACTCTAATCCTAACCCTAACCGTAACCCAAATCCTAAACCTAACCCTAAACCTAACCCAACGCTAAACCTAACCCTAACCCTAACACCAACACTAACCCTAACCTAACATTAACCCTAAATCTAAACCTAAACATAATACTAACACTAACCCTAAAACCTAACCCTAACCTAAAACTAACCTTAACACTAAGACTAACCATAACACTAACCTTAAACCTACCCCTAATCCTAACACTATCCCTAATACCTAGCCTGGAGCCCTAACCCTAACCCTTAACCTAACACTAACACCAAACTGAACCCTAAACCTAATGCTAACCATAACCCAAACCCTAAACCTATTCTAACCCTAACCATAACTGTAATCCAACACCTACCCTAACCCTATCCCTAATGCCCAACCGCTAACCGTAATCCTAAAACTAACACTAACCCTAAACCTAACACTAACCCTAACCTAATGGTAACCCGAACCCTAACCCTAAACTCTAACACTAACCATAACCTTAACCCTGAAACAAAACCTAAAACTAACCTTAACATTAGCCCTAACCGTAACTCTATGCCTAACAAATAACCCCTAACCTTAACCCTAACCCTAAACCTAACCCTAACCCTAAACCTAACCCTAACCCTAACACCTAAATCTAACCCTAAACCTAAACCTAACCCTATCCCTAATCCATAACCCTAATCCTAACGCTAACACTAACCCTAACAGTAACCCTAAACGTAACCCTAACCCTAACCATTACCCTAAACATAACCCTAACCATATCTTTAACACCTGACACCTAACCCTAACCCAAACCCTAACCCCCCGTAAGCCTAATTATAACCCTCACCGCAACACTAAACCATATTGTAACCCGAACCCTAGCCGTAATCCAAAGCCTAACCCAAACACTTAACCCCTAAACCTAACCTTAACTGTAATCCTAAACCTAACCCTAACCCTAAACCTAACCCTAAAACTAAACCTAACCCTATCCCTAACCCTAAAACTAAGCCTAACCCAAACCCTAACACTAACCCTAAACCTAAAACCAACCTTAACCCTAATCGCTAACCCTAACACTAACACTAACACTAACGCTAACCCTAACACTAACTGTAAACATTACCATAACCCTAACACTAACCCTAAACATAAAGCTAACCCTAAACCTAACAATAACCCTAACCCTAACCATAATCGCTAACCCTAACACTAACCCTAACCCTAAGAGTAACCCTAGCCCTATCCCTAAACCTTAACCCAAATTCTAGCCCTAATCCTTAACACCTAACCCCGAACACCTAACTCTAACCATTAATCTTACCCAAACCCTAACACTAACTCTAGCACTTACTCTAACCCTAACCTTCTAAACCTCATCCTAAACCTAATCCGAACCCTAACCCTAACACTAACACTAACCCTAACCCTAACCCCTAACCCTAATACTAAACCTAACCGTTAACCTATCCCTAACCCTATACCTAAACATGACCCTATCACTATCCCTAACACTAAACCTAACAGTAAACCTAACCCTAACCCTAAACCTATCCCTAAACCTAATCCTAATCTTGAGCCTAACCCTAAACCTAACTCTAACCCTAACCATTATCCAAAACTTGAAACCTAATCCTAACCTTAACCCAAACCATAGCCCTAACACTAACTCTAACCCAAATCCTAAACCTAACCCTAACCTTAACACTAACCCCTAACGCTAACCCTAACCGTTAGCCCTAATCCTAACCATAACACGAACCCTAACCCTAAGCCCTAACACTAACCCTAACAATAATGCTAACGCTAACGCTAACGTCTATCCCTAACCCTAACCCTAACCCTTACTCTAACCCTAATGGTAACCTCTAACCATTACCCTAATCCTAAACCTAACCCTAACTGGAACTCTAAACTGTAACTGTAACACTAACCCTATCCCTAAACCTAACCCTAACATGAACCCTAACACTAACTTCTAACCCTAGGCCAAATCATAATCCTAAACCTAAACCTAACGGTAACCTGAACTTTAACTCTAAACTCTAACCCTAACCATAACCCTAACCGTGAAACTAACCCTAACACTAACATTAACCCTAGCCCTAACTGTAATACTATGCCTAACAACTAACCCCTAACCTTAACCCTAATGCTAACACTAAACCTAACACTAACACTAAGCCTAAACATAACACTAACCCTAAACCTAAACCCAATCATAACGCAAATCCTAAATGTAACCCGAACAATAACCCTAACATTATCCCTGACACCTAACACCTAAAAGTAACACCTAAAAGTAAACCTACATCTAACCCTAACCATAAACCTAAGCTTAACTCTAAACCTAACATCTAAACCTAACCCTAATACTAATCATAAACCTAAACCTAATCGTAAACCTAACCCTAACCCTAAACCCGAAACCTAACAATAACCCTAACCCTTATTCTAAACCTAACACTAACCTTAACCCTAACACTAACATTAACCTTAACCCTATCCCTAACATTAACTCTAATCCTAACCCTAAACCCTAAACCTAACACTAACCCTAAAACTAACACTAACACTAATTCCTATCTCTAAGGCTAAATCTAACCTCTAACTCTAACCCTAACCCTAACCCTAACCCTAAACTGTAACCATCACCCAAACCCTAACGTTACCCCTAATCCTAATTCTAAACTCTAACCCTAACCCTACCAATACCCCTACACCTTATCGTAAACTTAGCCCTAACCGTAACATGAGGCCTAACCCTAACACTCTCCCTAACAACTAACCCCATACCCTAACCCTAAACCTAAACCTAAGCCTAACCCTAACCCTAACATTAACCATAATCCTAAACATAACACCAACCCTAAAATCTAATCCTAATACTAATCCTAACCCTAAACGTAACCCTAACCATAAACTCTAACACAAAAGCTAACCCTAAACCTAACACTAATCCTAACCCTAAACATAACTCTAACCCTAAATCTAACATTAATTCCTAATCCTAACCATAAACCTACGCCTTAAACAAAACCTAACCCTGACCGTAATTCCTAACACTAACACTACAATAACCCCAACCCTAACCCAAACCCTAAATCTAACATTAATTCCTAATACTAACCATAAACCTATGCCTTAAACAAAACCTAACCCTGACCGTAATACCTAACACTAACACTACCATGACCCCAACACTAACCCTAACCCTAACACTAACACTAACGCTAATCCTAACCATAACCCTAACCCTAATCGTAACCCTAACCCTAAGCCTGGACCTAACCCTAAATTCTACTCCTAACCGTAACCCTAACCCTAAACCTAACCCTAACCCTAAACTCTAAACCTAAACCTAACCCTAACACTACCCCTAACCCTCACCCTAGCACTACCCATAAACTATAACACTAACACTAATGCCAAACCTAAACCTAACCGTAATCCTAAACCTTACCCTATCCCTAACCCTAACAATAACCCTAACTCTAACCAAACCGTAACGCTAAAAATAACACAAACACTTAACCTAATCCTAACACTAAACATAACCATAACCTATCCCTAACACCTAACCCCTTAACATAACCCTAACCCTAATTCTAACCTAACCCCTAAGCCTATCCCTAATACTATCCTTAACCCTAACCTTAAATGTAAACCTAACCCTAACCATAACTCTAACCCTAACAATATCATTAACAACTAACCCCTGACCCTAATGCTAAACCTAACCCTAAAACTAACCCTAAACCTAAACCTAATCATAACTCTAACACACACCGTAAACTGAAGCCTAACCCTAACTTTTTCCCTAACACCTAACCCGTAACCCTAACACTAACACTAACCCTAACATTAACCCTGATCCTAATCCTAAACCTAACATTTAAACCTAACCCTAACCCTAACCCTAACCCTCCCTAACACCTAACACCTAACCCTAATGCTAACACTAACTGTGACCATAACCCTAATGCTACCACTAAAGCTAACTTCTATTCCTAACCTTAACCCAAACCCTATACCTAACCATAACCATAAACTCTAACCCTAAAACTAACCTTAACACTATCCCTAACACTCATGCTATCACTAACCCTAAACTCTAACCCTAACACGAACCCTAAGCCTAACCCTAATTCTAACCCTAAAAATAAACCTAAACCTAACTCTAAGCTCTAACCATGACCCTAACCCTAATACCAACCCTAACCCTAACCAAACCCTAAACTATAACCGTAACAAAAACCCTAACGCTACCCTTAAACCTAATTCTAAACTCTAACCATAACCCTACCACTAACCCTAACCCTAATCGTAACCTTAACCCTAACCATAAAAGAGGCCTAACCCTAACCTTCTCCCTAACACCTAACCCCTAACCTTAACCCTAAACCCTAAACCATAAACCTAACCCAACCCCTAACCCTAACCCTAACCCTAAACCTAAGCCTAACACTAACCTAAACCTAACCCTAACAATAACCCTAACCCAAATCCTAAACCTAAACCTAACCCCAACCCTAACCCTAACCCTAACACTAACCATAACCTTAACCCTAACACTAACCCTAAACACTAACCGTAACACTAACCCTAACCTAACACTAAAACTAACCCTAACGCTAAACCTAAACCTAAACCTAACCCTAAACCATGATCCTAACCCTAACACAATCCCTAACAGTCACCCTAACCATAAAACTAGCCCTAACAATAACCCTAACCCTAACACTACTCCTAAAATCTAACTTCTAACACAAACCCCAATCCCTAAACCTAAAACTAAAACTAACACTAAACCTAACACTAACCCTAACACTTACCCTAAGCCGAACCCTAAACCTTATCATAAACCTAACACTAACCATAAAACAAAGCCTAACAGTAACCCTCTCTATAACACCTAACCCCTAAACGTAACTCTAACACTAACCCTATCCCTAACCGTAACCATAACCCTAACCCTACCCCTTACCCTAACTTCTAAGGCTAACCCTAACCCTAACCCTACCTATAAACGTAACCCTATAACTAACATTAATCCCTAACCTTAACCCTAAAGCTACCCCTTAAACTAACCCTGATCCTGACTGTTATACCTAACCCTAACTCTAACCCTAAACCTAGCATAACACAAACATTAACCCTAACACTAACCCTAACCCATACCTCTAACCAAAACACTAACCTAACCCTAACCCTAACACTAACCCTAACCTCTAAAACTAACTCTAAACCTAAACTTATCCTTAACCCTAACCGTAAACATAACACTAATCCTAACTTCTAACCCTAACCCTAAATGCTACCCCTAACCCTAACCCTAATGTTACACTAACATTAACACTAACCCTAACCCTAACCCTAACCCTAAACTCAACCTGAACCTAACATTAAACATAACACTAACCCTAACCCTAAATGCTAACCCTAACCATAATCATAACCATAACCCTAACCCTAACCCTAACCCTAAACCTAACACTAACCCTAACCCTAACCACAACCCTATCCCTAACACCTAACCCCTAAAGCTAACAATAACCCTAACCCTAAACGTAACCCTAAATCTAATGCAAATGCTACCCCGAACCCCCACCCTAACCCTAACTTAATTGTTACCCTAACCTTAACCATAAAACGAAACCCTAAGCCTATCCCTAAAACCTAACCTCTAAAGCTATCCCTAAACCTAAATGTAATTCTAATCCAAACCCTAACACTAACACTATCCTTAAACTAACCCTAATCCTAACCACAAATTCTAACACTAAACCTAACACTAACCTCTAACCACAACCCTAAAACTAACCCTAACCGTAACCATAAACCTAAACCTAAAATGTAACTGTAACCAAAACCCTAAGGCTAACCCTAACCCTAATTCTAAACTCTAACCGTAAAACTAACTCTAAATCTAAACCTAATCGTAACCTTAACCCTAACTGTAATCCGAAGCCTCACCATAACACTCTCCCTAACACCTAACCCTAATGCTAACCCTAACCCTAACCCTAACCCTAAACCCAAACTCTAACCCTAAACCTAACGCTAACCTCTAACCATAACACTAACCCTAACACTAACCCTAAACACTAACCGTAACACTAACCCTAACATCTAAGCCTAACCATAACTCTAAGCCTAACCCTAACACTAACACTAAACCAACTTCTATCCCTAGCACTAGCCCTAACCCTCAACCTAAGCCTAACCCCAAACCCTAACCCTAAAACTAACCCAAAACCCTAACATAACACTAATACTATCCCTAACCCTAAACATAACACTAACCATAAACCTAAACCTAACCCTAACACTCACCCTATCCCTAACACCTAACACCTAACCATAACACTAAACTTAACCCTAAAATTAAGATTAAACCTAACACTAACCCTAACGCTAACCCTAAACCTAACGACTAACCCTATTACTAACCCTTACCATATCTTTAACCCTACCCCTAACCCTAAACGTAAGCTTTAAGCCTAACCCTAACCCTAACCCTAACCATAAGCTCTAAGCCTAACCCTAACCCTAAACCTAACCCTAACCCAAAGCCAAATTCTAACACTAAAAATAAACGCTAACCTCTAAACATAACCCTAACAATAAACCTAAACCTAACCCTAACACCATGACTAAAACCTAACCACTAAACCAAACACTAAACCTAACCTGAAACCTAATCTTAACCATAACCCTAAAACTAATCATAACGCTAACACAAACCATAACCCGAAGCCCTACCCTAACCTCTCCCTAATACTTAACTGCTAACCCTAAACATAACACTAGCCCTAACACTAACCCTAACCCTAAGGCTAACCCTAACACTAAACCTAACTTTTAACCCTAACCATAAGCTCTAAGCCTAACCGTAACCCTAACCCTAACCCCAAACTCTAACCACAAACCTAACGCTAACCTCTAACCATAACCCTAACCTTACCTTAACCCTAACCCTAACCTTAACACTAAGCCTAAATTATAACTGAAAGAATAACCCTAGCCCTAACACTAACCCTAACTTCTAAACCTAACCCTAACCCAAATTCTAACTGTAACCCTAACCTTAACCATAGAACTAAACCAAATTCTAAACCTAACACTAACCCTAACCCTAAAACTAAACCTAACCCTAACCCTACACTAACTCTAACCCTAACCTTAAACCAAACCCTAACACTAACCTTAACACTATTCTTAACCATAACCCTAAACAAAAACCTAAACATAACCCTAATCCTATGCCTATCCCTAACACCTAACCCCAAACCTAACCCTAAACCTAATCCTAAAACTGACACTATAACTAACTCTAAAACTAACCCTAACCTTAAGCCTAACTCTAAACCTAATCGTTAACTTAACACTTACGGTAACCCGAAGCCTAACCTTAACCATCTCCCTAACACCTAACCCCTAACCCTAACCCTAACACTAACCCTAACCCTAACCCTAACCGTAACCGTAACCATAATGCTAACCCTACACCTAACCGTAACTTCTAATCCTAACCCTAACCCGAACCCTAACCGTAACCTTAAACATAACCATAACCCTAAACCTAACATTAATTCCTAATCCTAACCCTAAACCTACCCCTTCAAATAACCCTAACACTGACTGTAATACCTAACCCTAACCCTAGCATAAACTTAACCCTAACCCTAAACCTAAACCTAACCCTAACTTAAACCTAACCTTAACCCTAACCCTAAACCTAAGCCATACCTCTAACCCTAAAACTAACCCTAACCCTAACACTAACACTAGCACTAACCATAACCTCTAACACTAACCCTAAACCTAAACCTATCCCTAAGCCTAACGCTAAACCTAATACCAAACCTAACTTCTAACCCTAACCCTGACCCTAACACTAAACCTCAACCTAAACCTACCTCTAACCATAACACTAACACTAAACCTAACTCTAACCTTAAGCTAACCCTAAACCTAACTCTAAACCTAACCCTAACCCTAATACTAATCCTAAACCTAACACTAACACTAACCTCTAAACTTAACCCTAACCCTAACCATAACCATAACCATAACCCGAAACCTAACGACCAAATTTAAACCTAAATCTTACCTGATCCATAATGTTTACCATAACCCTAACCCTAAACCTATGCTTTAACCCTAACCCTAAGCCTAACCATAACCTCTAAGCCTAACACTAACAGTAACCCTAACACAAAACTCTATCACTAAACCTAATGCTAAACTCTAACCATAAGCCTAACCCTAACCCTAAACCTAACCTAACCCTAAACATAAACCTAACGCTAACGTTAATCCTAACTCTAACACTATTGCTAACACCTGAAGACTCACCCTAACCATAAACCTAACCCTAAAACTAACTCTAAACCTAACCGTATCACTCACCCTATCCCTAACCATAAACCTAATTGCAACCCTAACACAAACCATAACCCAAAGCCTAACCTTAACCCTAATGCTAACACTAACCCTAAAACTAAGCTTTAATCCTAACACTAACCCTAACACTAACCCTAACCTCTAAGCCTAACCCTAACCCAACCCCAAATTCTAACCCTAAACCTAAAGTTAACCTCTAACCATAACCATAAACCTAATCTTAACAATAACCCAAACACTAAACCTAACCCTAAAAATAACCCGAAACCTAATGCTAAGCATAACCGTAACCTAATCGTGATGCTAACAAAAACGGTTACCCGAAGCCTTACCCTAACCCCCTCCCTAACATCTACCCCCTAACCCTAAAGATAACACTAACCCTAACACTAACCCTAACCCTAAGGCTAACTCTAAAACTAAACCTAACTTTTAACCCTAACCATAACCCTAACCCTAACCCTACCCTCTAAGCCTAACTGTAACCCTAACCCTAGACTCAAACTCTAACCATAAACCTAATGCTAACCTGTAACCTTAAACCTAACCCTAACCGTAACCCTAACCCTAACCTTAACACTAAGCCTAAACTATAACAGTATCACTAATCCTAAACCTAATATCTAACCCTAATCTTAATTCTAACTTTAACTGAAACCCTAACCCTAACCCTATCACTAAACCAACTTCTAAACCTAACACTAAGCTTAACCCTAAACCTAAACTTAACCTTAAACCTAACCCTACTCTAACACTAACCCTAACCCTAAACCTAAACCCTAAACTAACCTTAACACCATTCTTAACCATAACCCTAACCGAAAACCTAAACCTAACTATAATCCTACCCTAACCCTGTCCCGAACACCTAACCCCAAACCTAACCCTAAACCTAAACCAAAAACTATCACTAATACTAACCCTAACAATAAGCCTAACCCTAAACCTAATCGTAACCCTAAACCTAACCGTAACACGAAGCCTAACTTAACCACCTCCCTAACATCTAACCCCTAACACTAACCCTAACACTAACCCTAACCCTAACCATAACCATAATGCTAACACTACCCCTAACGATAACTTCTAATCCTAATCGTGACTTGAACCATAACCATAAACTTAAACAGAAACATAACTCTAACCTAACATTAATCCCTAATCCTAACCCTAAATTTACCATTTAAACTATCCCTAAACCTGACTGTAATACCTAACCCTAACCTTAACCCTAGCATAACCCTAACCCTAGCCCTTACCAAAACCCTAACCCTAACACTAACACTAACCCTAAATCTAACTATTAACGCTAACCCTACCCCTAACACTAACCCTAAACTCTAAGGCTAATCTTAACCCTAACCCAAACCCAAATTCTAACAATAAACCTAACGCTAACCTCCAACAATAACCCTAACATTAACCCTAACCCTAACCATAACCATAACCATAAACATAACATCTTAGCCTAACACTAATATCAGCCCTAACCCAAAACTCTATCACTAAACCTAATGCTAAACTCTGACCATAACCCTAAACCTAACCTTAACCCTAACCCTAACACCAACTTAACCCTAACCCTAACTCTAACAATATCCCTAACCCTAACCTTAACCATAAACCTAAACCTAAGCCTAATCCTAAAATTAACACTATCCCTAACTCCTGAAGACTCACCCTAACCATAACCCAAAACCTAAACTAACCCTAAACATAACCATAACACTAAACATAACCCTAACCCTAAACCTAATCACAAACCTAACACAAACTGTAAACAGAAACCTAACCCTAACACTAAAGCTAACCCTAACCATAAACCAAAGTTTTAACCATAACCCTAAACCTAACACTAACCCTAACCTCTAAGCCTAACCCTAACCCTAACCCAAACACAAATTCTAACCCTAAAACTAATGCTAACCTCCAACATTACCCTAACATTAACCCTAACCCTAACACTAAACCTCAACCAAAACATTCCCCTAACCATAACACTAATCCTAACACTAATAATAACCCTAAATGCTAACCCTAACCATAACACAAACCCTAAACCTAATTCTACACTAAGGTAACCCTAAACGTATCTGTAAACCTAACCCTAACCCTAACCCGAACCCGAACATTAACACTAACCCTAACACTATCCCTAACTCTAACCCTAACCCTAACCCTAACCATAAACCTAACCCTAACCATAAACCTAACCCTAACCATAATCCTCACCCTAACACTATGCCTAACACCTGAAGACTCACCCTAATCATAAACCTAGCCATAAAACTAACCCTAAACCTACCCGTAACACTAACCATAACGCTAACCCTAAACATAATCGCAACCCTAACACAAACCGTAACCTGAAGCCTAACCCTAACCCTAAAGCTAACCCTAACCCTAAACCTAAGTTTTAAACCTAACCCTAAAACTACCCAAACCTCTATGCCTAACCTTAACCCTAACCCAACCCCAAACTCTAACCGTAAACTCAATGCTAAAGTCCAACCATAACCCTAACATTAACCCTAACCGTAACCCTAACCCTAACCCTAAACTCTAACTGTAACACTAACCTTAACCGTAACCCTAACCCTAACATCAAACACTAACCCTAACTCTAACGTTAACCCTAACCCTAACACTAAACCAAATTCTAAACCTAACAATAACCCTAACCCTAAACTTAAACCTAACCCTAACCCTGAACCTAACCCTAAACCGTAACCCTAAACCTAACAATATCTCTAACCTTATCCCTAATAGTTAACTAACAATATCTCTAACCCTAACCCTAACCATAACTCTATCCCTAACACCTAAACCCAAACCCTAATGTTAAACCTAACTCTAAAACTAACACTGAACATAATCCTAACACTAACCCTAACCCTAACTGTAAACCGAAGCCTAACATTAACCCTCTCCCTAACAACTAGCCCCTAACCTAACCCTAACACTATTCTTAACCATAACTCTAAAGAAAAACCTAAACCAAACCCTAACCCTAAACCAAACCCTTTCCCTAACACCTAACCCCAAACCTAATGGTAAACCTAAAACTAAAACTGACCCTATAACTAACCCTAACACTAACCATAACCCTAAGCCTAACCCTAAACCTAATCATAACCCTAACACTAACCATAACCTGAAGCATAAACTTAACCATCTCCCTAACAGCTAACCCCTAACCCTAACCCTAACACTAACCCTAACCCTAACCATAACCATAATGCTAATGCTACCCCTAACGGTAACTTCTAATCCTAACCCTAACCCGAAACCTAACCGTAACCTTAAACATAACCATAACACTAAAACTAATATTAATCCCTAATCCTAAACCTAAACCTACCCCTTTAAACTAACCCTAATCCTGACTGTAATATCTAACACCAAACCTAACCCTAACCCTACCATAACACTAACCATAACCCTAATCCTAACCCTAACTTAACCCTAACCCTAACCCTAAAACTAACCCATACCTCTAACCCTAAAACTAACCCTAACCCTAACACTAACCAAAACCTCTAACACTAACCCTAAACTTAAACCTATCCCTAAGCCTAACCCTAAACCTAACACTAAACCTAACTTCTAACCCTAAACCTCAACCTAAACCTACCTCTAACCATAACACTAACCCTAACACTAACCATAACCCTAAACGCTAACCCTAACAATAACACTAGCCCTAAACCTAACTCTAACCGTAAGCTAACCCTAAACCTAACTCTAAACCTAACCCTAACCCTAATACTAACCCTAAACATAACACTAACACTAACTTCTAAACTTAACCCTAACCATAACCCTAAGCCTAAACCTAAAGAATAACCTGAAACCTAACCCTTATCCGATCCTTAACGCTTAACCTAACCCTAACCCTAAAACAATGCTTTAACCCTAACTCTAACCATGAACATAACCTTTAAGCCTAACACAAACAATAATCCTAACTTCATACTCTATCACTAAAACTAACACTAAAGTCTAACCATAACCCTAACCATAACCCTCATGCTAACCCTCACAATAAACCTAACCTTAACACTAATCCTAACCCTAACACTATCCCTAACACCTGAAGACTCACCCTAACCATAAACCTAACCCTAAAATTAACCCAAAACCTAACCGTAACACTAAGCCTAACCCTCACCCTAAAAATAATCGCAACCCTAACACAAACGGTAACTCAAAGCCTAACCCTAACCCTAAAGCTAATGCTAACCCTAAACCTAAGCTTTAACCCTAACCCTAACACTAACACTAACCCTAACCTCTAAGCCTAATGCTAACCCTAACCCAAACCCAAACTGTAACCCTAAACATAATGCTAACCTCCAATCATAACTGTAACACTAACCTTAACACTAAACCTAACCCTAATCCTAACCCTAAAACTAACCTGAAACATAACATTAACCCTGACCCTAAACCTAATAGTAATGCTAACACAAACCGTAACCCGTGGCCTTACCCTAACCCTCTCCCTAAGACCCAACCACTAACCCTAAACGTAACACTAACCCTAACACTAACCCTAACCCTAAGGCTAACCCTAACACTAAACCTAATTTTTAACCCTAACCATAACCCTAACCCCAACCATAACTTCTAAGCCTAACTGTAACCCTAACACAAACCCCAAACTCTAACCCTAAACATAATGCTAACCTCTAACCATAACCCTAAACTTAACCCTAAATCTAACCGTAACACTAAGCCTAAACTATAACCGTAACACGAAACATAACCCTAATCCTAACCCTAATATCTAACACTAACCCTAACTCTGTCACCCTAACACTAACCCTTGCACTAAACCAACTTCTAACAGTAACACTAACTCTAACCCTAAACCTAAACCTAACCCTAACCCTAAACTTACCCTAATCCTAACACTAAACCTAAACGATAAAACTAACCCTAACACTATTCTTAACCATAAACCTAACCGAAAACCTAAACCTAAACTTAACACTAACCCTAACCCTATCCCTAACACCTAACCCCAAACCTAACCCTAAACCTAAAACTAAAACTAACACTAAAACTAATCCTAACACTAACCCTAACCATGAGCCTAATACTAACACTAACCGTAACCTGAAGCCTAACCTTAACCACCTCCCTAACACCTAACCCGTAACCCTAATACTAACACTAACCCTAACCGTAACCATAATGCTAACCCTACCCCTAACCGTAACTTCTAATCCTAGCCCTAACCCGAAATCTAACCGTAACCTTAACCATAACCATAACCCTAAACCTAACATTAATCCCTAATCCTAAACTTAAACCTACACCTTAATCTAACCCTAAACCTGACAGTAATACCTAACCCTAACCCTAGCATAACCCAAACCTAACCCTAACTTAATCCTAACCCTAACCCAAACCCTAACCCTAAAACTAATGCATACTTCTAACCCAAAGACTAACCCTAAAGCTAACCCTAATACTAACCCTAACCTCTAACACTAACCCTAACCCTAACCCTAACCCTAAACCTATCCCTAACCCTAACCCTAAAGCTAACACTAAACCTAACTTCTAACTCTAACCCTAACCCTAACACAAAACCTCAACCTAAACCTACCCCTAACCATAACACAAACCCTAACACTAGCCATAACCCTAAATGCTAACCCTAACCAGAACACTAACCCTAAAGCTAACTCTAACCCTAAGCTAACCCTAAACCTAACGCTATAGCTAACACAAAACCTAATTTCTAACCCTAACCATAACCTTAACAGTAAACCTCAACCTAAGCCTACCCCTAAACATAACAATAACCCTAACGCTAACCATAATCCTAATCCTAAACCTAACGATTAATCTTAAACCTAACCCTTCACCGATCCCTAAATCTTACCCTAACCCTAACACTAAACCTAAGCTTTTACCCTAACCATAACCTCTAAGCCTAACACTAAAACTATCCCTAACCCAAAACTCTATCACTAAACCTAATGCTAAACTCTAAACATAACCATAACCATAACCCTAAACCTAAACCTAACTTAAACAGTAACCCCAAAACTAACACTACTCCTAACCCTAACCCTAAACATATCCTAACCCTAATCCTAACACTAACACTATCCCTAACACCTGAAGAATCACCCTAACCATAAACCTAACCCTAAAACTAGCCCTAAACCAAACCGCAACAGTAACCATAATCCTAATCCTAAACCTAATGGCAACCCTAACACAAACTGTAACCCGAAGCCTAACCCTAACCCTAAAGCTAACCCTAACCCTAAACCTAAGCTTTAACCTTAACCCTAATCCTAACACTAACCCTAACCTCTAAGCCTAATCCTAACCCTAACCCAACACCAAACTCTAACCCTAAACCTAACGCTAACCTCCAACCATAACACTAACATTAACCCTAACCTTAACCCTAAACTCTAACTGTAACACTAACCCTAACCCTAACTCTAAACCTAACCCTAACTGTAACCCTAACACTAACCCTAAAACTAAACCAAATTCTAACCCTAACAATAACCCTAACCCTAAATTTAAAGTAAACCTAACCCTAACCCTAAACGGTAAACCTAAACCTAATACTATCCCTTACCGTAACCCTAAAAGTTAACCTAATCATAACAGTAATGCTAACCCTAAACCTAACTCTATCACTAACACCTAACCATAACCCTAACACTAAAACTAACCCTAAAATTAACACTACACATAATCCTAACACTAACCCTAAGACTAACCAAAACCTGAAGCCTAACATTAACCCTCTCCCTAAAAACTAGTCCCTAACCTAACCATAGCACTAACCCTAACCATAACCATAACACTAACCCTACCCCCTAATCCTAATTTCTAAACCTAACCCTAACATTAACCCTAACCCTACCCCTTAAACTAATCCTAACCCTGACTATAATATCTAACCCTTAACGTAACCCTAACCCTAAAGGCTAACCCTAACAATAAACCTAACCCTAACCCTAAACCTAACAGTAACCCAATCCATAAACATAACCCTATCACTAACACCTAACACCTAAACCTAACGCTAACTGTAACCCTAAAACTCACCCTAAATCTAACGCCATGGCTAACCTTAACACTAACCCTATCCTAATTGTAACCGTAAACCTAACTGTAACCCAAAGCCTAAACCTAACCTATCCCTCACACCTAAGCCCTAAACCAAACCCTAAACCTAACCGTAATCCTAATCCAAAACCAAACCTTAACTGTAACCCTAACCCTAATCCTAACCCTAAACCTAACGCTAACGTAATCATTACAGTAACCCTAACCATAAACTAAAGCCTAACCGTAACCCTATCACTAAACCTAACCCTAACCCTAAACCTAAACGTAAAACTAACTATAAACCTAACCCTACCCTAACACTAACCCTCACCCGAACCCTAACACTAACCTCTAAACCTAACATTAACCCTAACCCTAAACATAACGACTAACCCTAATCCTAACCCTTACCCTATCACTAACCCTAACCCTAACACTAAATCTAAACCTAACCCTAACACTAACACTCTCCGTAACACCAAACCCCTAACCCTAACACTAAACCAAACCCAAAATCTAACCCTAAAATTTACGATAACCCTAAAACTCAACGTAAACCTAACCCTAACCCTAACGCTAACTCTAACCTAAACCTAACCCTAACACTAATTTCTAATCTCAACCCTAACACAAACACTAACCCTAACCATAACACTAACCCTATCACTAACACCTAATCCCTAAACCTAACCCTAAACCTAACCCTAACCCTAAATCTAACGCAACACCTAAATGTAACCCTAAACTTAACCCTAACCCTAACATAATTGTAACCCTAAATATAACCTTAAGCCTAACCCTAAACCTAACCCGAACTCTAAGCCTAATTCTAACCCTAAGACTAACCCTAACCCTTACCATAACCATAACACTAGCAATAACCTCTAAACTGAAACTTAACATTAACAGTAATCCTGACCCTATACCTAACCAATAACCCTAATCCTAAACTTTACCCTATCCTTAGCCAAAACCCTAACCCTACCTTAAACTTAAAGCTCAACCTAAGCTTTAACCCTAACCCTAACCCTAACATAATTGTAACACTAACCCTAACCCTAACCTTAACACTAACCATCACCTCGCAGCCTATCCTTAAACTTAACACTTACTCTAACCCTAAACCGAATGCTAACCTTCAATGATAACCCTAACCCAACCCTAACTCTAGCCCTAAGTGTAAACCTAACCATAAACTCAAACCGTAAACCTAACTGTAACCCTAACCCTAAACATAACACTAACCTCTAACACTAGCCCTAACCATAAAACTAACCATAACCGTAAAACTAAACTTAACTTCTAACCCTAACACTAGCCCTAACCCCAAACCTAACCCTAACCCTAAACCTAACCCTAACTCTAACCCTAATCCTATCCCTATAACCTAAACCCCAACCCTAACCCTAACCCTAACCCTAACCTTATAACTAACACTAAACCTAATTGTAACCCTAACCCTAACTGTAACCCAAAGCATAACACTAATCATCTCCCTAACACTTAAACCCTAACCCTAAACTTAACCCTAACCTTAAACCTAACACAATGCCTAACACTTACCACAAGGCTAAACCCTAAACATAACACCTAACCCTAAGCCATAACCCTAAGCCTAACCGCTAACCTTAAGCCCTAACACTAATCCTAAACCTAACCCTAAACCCTAGCCCTAATCATAAGCTTAACCCTAAACCTAAAACCTATCCGTAACCCTAATCCTAAACCAATCCCTAACCCTAACCTAACCTAATATTAAACCTAACTTGTAACCCATCCAAACTCTAAACCAAAACCTCAACCTAACCGTAACTCTAACCATAACCCTAACTCTAAACTTAACCGTAACCCAAAGCCTAACTGTAACCCTAACCCTAACCCTAATCGTATCCTTAACCCTAACACTAACCCTAAACATAAACATAACTCTAAACCTAACACTAGCCCTAAAACTAACCTCTAAACATAACCATAACCCTAACAGTATCCCTGAACCTAAAACTAAGCAGTAACACTAAACTTAACAATAACCAAACCATAACCTCTAAGCCTAACCCTAACCCTAAACCTAAGTGCAAACCCTAACACTAAACCTAATGCTAACTTATAACCATAACCATAACCCTAACACTAACCCTAATCTAAAACTCTAAACATAACCATAACACTAACCCTAACACTAAACCTAATCATAACCCTAACCCTAACCATAACACGAAGGCTAACCTTAACCATCTCTCTAACACCTAACCCCTAAACCTAACACTAAAATTAACCCTCACCCTAACCATAACCATAATTGTCCGGAGCCGCTTCCATCCCGCGGAATGGAGCACATGAACACTCAGCCTCTGCAAGCACCTTTATTGACTGGGCAACAACCTCAATACATGTCCGTCCTCGACGGCTTCTTCCGTGTTGTGCGTTGGGCACTTCCTATACTTGGGCTTATATAGCTAATGTTATCCAATCATGGGATTACACGTGGGGACAGGCGATTGGGCGGCAACAAGGAAGCAATCAATCATTACCATATATGGCGGGGACAGTAAGCCGAGCAAGAACCAGGAAGCAGGATGTGTGCGCCATCTTGGGCACACGATGGGCGGGGGAGCAGCGGAGGCGGCAGGCGGGTGCCATCTTATGAATATGCTCTCATGAATAACATGGCAGGCTCCCAACACATAATCATAACACTAACCCTAATCTAAAACTCTAAACATAACCCTAACCCTATCAATAACCCTAACCATAACCCTAACCCTAAACCTAACCCTAACACTAACCCTAACACTAAATCTAATCATAACCCTAACCCTAACCATAACACGAAGGCTAACCTTAACCATCTCTCTAACACCTAACCCCTAAACCTAACACTAAAACTAAACCTACCCCTAATCATAACCATAACCATAACCCTAACTCTAACCAATCCGTAACTTCTAATGCTGACCCAAAACCTTACCTGAACCATACCCATAAAGCTAACCCTAAACCTATCCTTAATCCCTAACACTAACCCTAACCCTACCATTTAAACTAACCCAAACCCTGACTGTAATACGTAAACCTAACTCTAACAATAAACCTAGAATAAGCCGAACACTAACACTTACCCAAACTGTAACCCATACCTCTAACCCTAGCAAGAAAACTAACACTAAAGCTAACACTTACTCTAACACTAAACCTATGCTTAACCCTAACTGTAAACATAACACTAAGCTTAACTTCTAACCCTAACCCTAACCCTAATGCTACACCTCAACCTGAAACTAACCCTAAGCATAACACTAACCATAAACCTAACCCGAACCCTAACACTAACACTAACATTAACCCTAACCTCTAACAATAAACCTAAACCAAAAATTAACACTAAACCTATCCCTAACCCTAACCCTAAAAAAACACTAAACCTAACTTCTAAACCTAACTCTAAACCTCAACCTAACCCTAACCATAACCATAACACTAACACTAAACCTAACACTAAAAAATAACCCTAACCATAACCCTAACACTAACACAAATGCCAAACCTAAGCCTAACCCATAACCCTATCCATAACACCTAATCCAACTCTAACCCTTGCCCTAACCCTAAACCTAATTCTAAACCTAACCCTAACCCTAACACTAAACCTAACCCTAAGTCTAACACTAATTTCTAAACCTAACCCTACCCCTAACCGTAACGGTAACCCTAATCCTAAACCTAAAGACTACCACTAATCTCAAACTTACTCTATACCTATCCCTAACCCTAGCCCTAACTCTAAATATAAACCTAAGCTTTAACCCTAACCCTAACCCTAAACCTTACCATAACCTCTATACCTCAATCTAACCCTAACACTAACCCCAAACTCTAACACTTATCCTAATGCTAACCTCTAAACACATCAATAACCCTAACCCTAAGACTAACCCTAACACTAACCTTAACACTAACACTGTCCCCAACACTAACCCTAACCATAAACCTAACCCTAACCCTAAAACTAACACTAACCCTACCACTGTCCCTAACACCTAACCCCTAACCCTAACACTAAACCAAACCATAAAGGAACCATAAACATTTCCATAACCATAACCTGAAACCTAATCGTAACCCTACCACAAAGCATAACCAGAAGCCTAACTCTAACCGTACCTCTAACACCTAACACCTAAACCTAACACTAACCCTAACCCTAATCCAAATCAAATCCCTAACCCTAACCGTAACTCTAACCCTAACACTAAACTTATCCCTAAGCTAATCATAACTCTAAACTTAATCGTAACCCAGAGTCTAAGCGTAACCCTTTCCCTAAACCTAACCCTAACACTAACTCTAACCCCAACCCTAACCCTAAACCTAACTCTAAACCTAACCTTAACCATAACACTAAACCTAAATCTATCACTAACCCTTACACTAACTTCTACACCTAACCCTAACCCTAACCCTAACCATAACCCTAACCCTAAACCTAATGATGAACCCTAATCCTAACCCTGACCCTATCCCTAACCTTAACTCTAGCCCTAACCCTAAACCTAAGCTTAGCCCTAAACCTAACCCTAACCTCTAAGCCTAACCCTAACAATAAGGCTAACCCCAAACTCTAACACTAAAAATAAACACTAAACTCTAAACCTATCCCTAACAGTAACCATAACCATAACCCAAACCCTAACATTATTCCTAAACATAACCCTAACCGAAAACCTAACCCTAACCCTAACACTAACACTAAGCATATCCCTATAACCTAACCTCTAAATCTAACCATAAACCTAAACCTAGCCCTAATCCTAAATCTAATGCTAAATGTAACCTTAACCCTAACCATAAGCCTAAACTAATTGTAACCCTAACACTATTCATAACCCTAAGCCTAACCTTAAACCTAGCCCTAACTCTAAGCCTAACCCTAACCTTAACACTAACCCTAGCCCTAACCCTAACAGTAACACTAACTTCTAAAACGAACCCTAACACTAACAGTAATCCTAACCCTAATGCTAACCACTAACGCTAATCATAACCCTTAACTTATCCCTAAGCCTAACCATAACCCTAAACCTAAACCTGAAGCTAAGCTTTGACCCTAAGCCTAACCCTATCACTAATCATCAACTCTAAGCCTAACCATATCCCTAACCCTCATTCTAACCCTAAACCGAAGGCTAACCTCTAACAATAACCATAAGCCTAACCCTAACCCTAACTCTAAACTTAACCGTAAACTCTAACCGTAACACTAACCATAACCCTAACCCTAACTAACCTCTAATCCTATCACTAACCCTAAACCTAACTGTAACCGTAACATTAAACCTAATTTCTAACCCTAACACTACCCCTAACCCTAAACTTAAACCCAACACTAACACCTAACATAACCCTAATCCTAAACCCTTACCCTAACACTAACACTATCACTAAACATAAACCTAACCATAAACCTAACCCTAATCCTAAGCCTATCCCAAACACCTAAAACCTACACCTAACCCTAGCTCTAAAACTAAACCTAAACCTAATCCTAACCCTAAGCTTAAACCTAACACTAATACTAATTGAAACCCTAACTCAAACTGTAACCCGAAGCCTAACTTAACCACCTCGCTAATACCGAACCCCTAACCCTAAACCTAACACTAACCCTAACCCTAACCATAACCAAAATGCTAACGCTACCCCTAATGGTAACTTCGAATCCTAACCCTTACCCGAACCATAACCATAAACTTAAACATAAACATAACCCTAACCTAACATTAATCCCTAATCCTAACCCTAAACTTACCACTAAACTAACACTAAACCTGACTGTAATGCCTAAACCTAACCCTAACCGTAGTATAACCCAAACCTTAACCCTAATCCTAACACTAACCCTAAACCTAAGTATTAACGCTAACCCTAACCCTAACACTAACCCTAAAATCTAAGCCTAATCTTAACCCTAACCCAACCCCAAATTCTAACACTAAACGTAACGCTAACCTCCAACCATAACCTTAACATTAACCCTAACCCTAACCATAACCATAACCTCTAAGCCTAACACTAACACTAGCCCTAACCCAAAACTCTATCACTGAACCTAATGCTAAACTCTAACCATAACCCTAAACCTAACCATAACACTAACCCTAACACTAACTTAACCCTAACCCTAACACTAACAATATCCCTAACCCTAAACCTAACCAGAAACCTAACCCTAAGCCTAATCCTAAAACTAACACTATCCCTAACACCTGAAGATTCACCCTAACCCTAAACCTAACATAACACTAACCCTAAGCCTAACACTAAATCTAATCATAACCCTAGCCCTAACCATAACACAAAGGCTAACCTTAACCATCTCTCTAAAACCTAACTCCTAAACCTAACACTACCACTAACCCTAACCCTAACCATAACCATAACCCTAACTCTAAACCAAACCCTAACTTGTAATGCTAACCCTAAAACTAACCTTAACCCTACCCATAAACTTAACCCTAATCCTAACTTTAATCCCTAACAGTAACACTTACCCTACCACTTAAACTAAACCTAAAACTGACTGTAATACATAAACCTAGCTCTAACCATAAACCTAGAATAACCTGAACACAAACACTAAACTAACTGTAACCCATACCTCTAACTCTGACAATAAGCCAAACACTATCCCTAAAACTAACCCTAAATTCTAAAACTAACTCTAACACTAAAGCTATCCCTAACCATAACCGTAAACATAACACTAAAACTAACTTTTAACCCTAACCCTAACCCTAACTCTACACCTCAAACTGAAATTAACCCTAACCATAACACTAACCCTAACCCTAAAACAAACACTAACACTAACCCTAAATTCTAACAATAACCCTAGCCCTAAAAATAACACTAAAACTATCCCTAACCCTAACCCTAAAATAACACTAAACCTAACTTCTAAACCTAACCCTAAACCTCAACCTAACCCTAACCATAAGCATAACATTAACCCTAAACCTAAACCTAAAAAATAACCCTAACCATAACTCTTTACACAAACACAAACCCAAAACCTAAGCCTAACCCATAACCCTATCCCTAACAGCTAACACTAACCGTAACCCTTACCCTAACCATAAACCTAACCATAACCCTAACACTAAACCTAACCCTAAGCCTAACACTAATTTCTAAACCTAACCCTACCCCTAACCGTAATGGTAACCCTAACCCTAAACCTAACGATTACCACTAATCCTAGCCTTATTCTATTCCTTACCCTAACCCAAACCCAACCTTAACCCTAAATCTAAACCTAAGCTTTAACCCTAACCCTATCCCTAAACCTTACCATAACCTCTAAGCCTCAATCTAACCCTAACACTATCACCAAACTCTAACTCTAAACCTAATGCTAACCTCTAACCATAGCACTATCCCTAACCCTAAGACTAACGCTAACCCTAACCTTAAAACTATCCCTAACCCTAACCCTAACCCTAATCATATCCCTAACACCTAACCCAACCCTAACCCTAAACCTAACCCTAAAACTAAGACTAAATTTTACCGTAATCCTAACACAAAGCCTAACCCTAAAACTAATCATAAACTTAACCCCAACTGCAACCCGAAGCATAACCTTAACCATCTCCCTAACACCTAACCACAGCCCTAACACTAACACTAACCCTAAACCTAACTCTAACCCTAACACTAACCTTATCCATAACCCTATCCCTATCACCTAAACCCTAAACCTAACCATAACCCTAAACCTAACCCTAACCCTAAATCTATTGCAAAACTTAATGTAACCCTTACCCTAACCCTAAGCCAAAACTAATTGTAACCCTAACCCTAATCATAACCCTAAGCCTAACCCTAACCTATTCCTAACTCTAAGCCTAACCCTAACCTTAACACTAACCCTAACCCTAACAGTAACACTAACTTCTAAACTGAACACTAACACTAACCGTAATCCTAACCCTAAAGCTAACCACTAACGCTAATCCTAACCCATAACCTACCTTAACCCTAACCATAACCCTAACCATAAAACTAAACTTGAAGGTAAGCTTTAACCCTAAGCCTAACCCTAACACTAACCATCACCTCTAAGCCTAACAATAACCCTAACCCTAATTCTAACCCTAAAGTGAAGGCTAACCTCTAAAAATAACCATAACCCTAAACCTAACCCTAACTCTAAACTTAACCATAAATTCTAACCATAACACTAACCGCAACCCTAACCCTAACCCTAACTAACCTCCAAAGCTATCACTAATCCTAACACTAACCATAACCATAAAACTAAACCTAACTTCTAATCCTAATACTAACCCTAAGCTTAAACCTAAACCCAACCCTAACCCCTACCCTAACCCTAATCCTAAACCCTTAACCTAACACTACAACTATCCCTAAACCTAACCCTAAACCTAAACCTAACCCTAAACCTAACCCTAAACCTAACCCTAACCTTAAACCTAAACCCAACACTAACCCCTACCATAACCCTAATCCTAAACCCTTAACCTAACACTAACCCTAAACCTAAATTTAACCCTAAACCTAACCCTATCCCAAGCACCTAAAACCTAACCCTAACCCGAACCCTAACTCTAAACCTAACCCTAAACCTAGCTCTAACCATAAGCTTAAACCTAACCGTAAAACTAATTGTAACCCTAACCCTGACTGTAAATCAAAGACTAACCCTAACCTTCTCCCTAACACTTATCCCCTAACCCTAACCCTATCACTAACACTAAACCTAACCCTAACCCTACCCCTAACCTTAACCACAAGTCTAACCCCTAAACTTAACACCTAACCATCAGCCATAACCGTAACTCAAACCCTAAACTTTAAGCTCTAACACTAATCCTAACTTTAACTCTAGTCCTACCCTAAACTTCAACCTAACCCTAAACCTAAATATAACACTAACCCTAACCCTAACCCTAAATGCTAATCCTAACAACAACCTTAACCCTAAACATAAACCTAACCCTAAACCTAACCCTAAACCTAAGCCTAACCCTAACCCTAAGTATAACTATATCCCTAACAACTAACCCCTAAACCTAACCCTAACCCTAACCCTAACCCTAAAACTAACACTAAATCTAACGCAAACCCTGACCCTAACCCTAACACTAATTCTAAACTCATCGTAACCCTAACCGTACCGTAACACGAAGCCAAACCCTAAACCTATCCCTAACACCTAACACCTAAATCTAAGCCTAACCCTCACCTTAATCCTAATCCAAATCCTAACCCTAACCATAACCCTAACCTTAAAGCTAACCATAAATCTAACCCTAACCTAATCGTAAACCTAACCCTAACTGAAACCCGAAGCCTAATGCTAATCCTATCCATAACCCTAACCGTAATCCTAAACCTAAATCTAAACCTAACCCTAACCATAAAACTAACTATAACCCTTACCCTAACCGTAACACTAACACTAACCCTAAAATCTAACAGTAACACTAACCCTATCCCTAAAACTATCACTAACATCTAACCCTAAAACTAATCCTAACCCTAACCCTAACCTAATCATAACCCTAAGCCTAACCATAACCCGAAGCCTAACCGTAACCCTAACCCTAAAAATAACAATAACCCTAAACCCTAAGGCTCAACTTAACACTATCGCTAACCCTAATCCTAACCCAATACCTAACACCAAACCAGCAACCATAATGCTAAACCTAACCCTAAAACTAAAATTAAACCTAACCCTAACACTAACCCTAACCCTAAGCCTAACACTAAACATAATCATGAATCTAACATTAACCATACCCCGAAGCCTAAACTTAACCCTCTCCCTAACACCGAATCCCTCACCCTAAACCTAACACTAACCCTAACCGTAAACGTAACCATAACCCTAACCCTACCTCTAACAATAACTTCTAATCCTAAACCTAACACTAACCCGAACACTAACCCTAACACTAAACATAACGCTAACCCTAAACCTAACATTAATCCCTTACTCTAACCCTAAACCTACCCCTTACACTAACCCTAAACTTTACTGTAATAGCTAACCCTAAAAATAACACTAATCCTAGCATAACCCTAACCCTAACACTAACCCTAACCTTAATGCTAATTCTATCCCAACCCATACCTCTAACCCTAACCCTAACCCTAACCCTAACTCTAAAACTAACCCTAACCCCTAACACTAACCCTAACTCTAAATCTATCTCTAACCCTAACCCTAAACCTAACCCTAAAACTCAACCTAATCCTAACCCTAACCATAACACTAACACTAAAACCTAACATTAACCCTAAACTCTAACCGTTACCATAACCCTAACACATACCTGAAACCTAACACAAACCCTAACCCTTAACCGAACCCTAACCAAACACTAACCCTAAACGTAAGCTTTACACCTAACCCTAAACCAAACCTAATGCTAACGACTAACCATAACTCTAACCCTAACCCTAACACTAACCCTAGCACTAAAATCTAACCGTAACACTAACACTAACCCTAAACCTATCCCTAACATCTAACCTTCAACATAACCCTAACCCTAACCTACTCCTAAATGTAACCATAACCCTAACACTATACCTAACACTAACTTCTAATTCTAACCCTAACCCTAACCCAAACCATAACCATAACCATAACTGTAACACTAACCCTAAACCTAACATTAATCCCTTACCCTGACCCTAACCCCACCCCTTAAACTAACACTAACTCTGACTGTAATAGCCAACCATAACCCTAATCCTAACCCTCCAATAACCCTAACCATAACCGAAACCCATACCTCTAAACCTAAACCTAACACTAGCCCTGATCCTAACACTAACCCTAACATCTAACACTAAACCTAACTCTAAACCTATCCCTAACCCTTACCCTAAACCTTACACTAAACCTAACTTCAAAACTTAACCCTAACCCTAACCCTAAACCTCAACCTAACCTTAACCATAACAACAATAATAACACTAACCCTAACCCAAACCCTAATTGCTAACCCTAAACATATCCCTAACACTTACCCTTACCCTAACCCTAAAACAAATCCTAACCCTAAACCGAACCCTAACCCTAACCGTAAACCTAAGCTTTAACCCTAACCCTAAACCAAGCCTAACGTTAGCCACTAAAACTAACCCTAACCCTAACCCTAAGCCTAACTGTAACCTAATTGTAAAGCGAACCCTAACAGTAAACCGAAGCCTAATTGTAACCCTAACCCTAACTCTAACACTAACCCTAAACCCTAACCCTCAACCTAACACTATTCCTAACCCTAACCTAACCGTAAACCTAACCCTAACTCTAACCCTAAGCCTATCCCTAACACCTAACTGCTAACCCGAAATCTAACACAAAACTTAACCCTAAACTTAACCATAACACTAACCCTACCCCTAACACTAACTTCTAATCCTAACCATAACCATAACCATAACCATAACCATAACCATAACCCTACACCTAACATAAATCCCTTAGCCTGAGCCTAACCCTACCCCTTAAATTAACGCTTAAGCTGAATGTAATAGCTAACCCTACCAATATTCCTAACCCTCCAATAAGCATAAACATAACCGAAAGCCATACCTCTAAACCTAAAACTAAACCTAACCCTAACACTAACCCTAACATCTAACACAAAAACCTAAATCTAAACCTATCCCTAACAATAACCCTAAACTTAACACCTAAACTAACTTCTAACCATAACCCTAACCCTAACCCTAAACTCAACCTAACACTAACTCTAACCCTAACCCTAAACCTCAACCTAACCATAACCCTAACCATATAACTAACCCTAGCCCTAACGCTAACCCTAAATGCTAACCCAAACCATAACACTAACCCTAACCCTAATCCTAACCCACAACCCGATCCCAAACACATAACGCCTACACCTAACCTTATGCCTAAATTCTAATGCTAACCCTAAACCTAAACCTAACCCTAACCCTAAAGCTAACCCTAACCCTAACCCTAAACCTAAACCTAATGCTAGCCCTAATTGTCACACTAACCCTAACCATAACCATAAGCCTAACACTAACCCTAAACCTAACCCTAACCCTAACTCTAACCCTAACCCTAACTCTAAACCTAACACTAAACCGAACCCTAACCCTAACCCTATCACTAACACTAACCTCTAAACCGAAATATAACACTAACCGTATACTAACCCTAAATGTAACCACTAACCCTAATCCTAACCCTTACCTTATCCCTAAACCTAACAATAACAATAACTCTGAAACTAAGCTTTAACCCTAAGTCTAACACTAACCCTAATCATAACTTCTAAGCCTAACCCTAACCCTAAGCGTAACCTTAACTCTAACCCTAAAACAAATGCTAAACTCTAACGATAAGCCTCACCCTACCCCTAACCCTAACCGTAAAGCTAACCCTAAACTCTAACTGTAACACGAACCCTAACCCTAACCACAACCCCATAACTAACCTCTAACCCTAGCACTAACCCTAACCGTAACCCTAACAGTAACACTAAACCTAACTTCTTCCACTAACACTAACCCTATCAATAAAACTAAACCTAAGCCTAACCCTACCCGTAATCCTAAACCCTAACCCTAACACTACCACTAACCCTAATAGTAACACTAATCCTAACCCTAAACCTAAGCCTAACCGTAAACCTATCCCTAACACCTAAACCCTAAACCTAACCCTAACTCTAAAAATAACGCTAAACCTATCCTAAACCTAAAGCTAACCCTAAACCTAATCATAACCCTAACGCTAACCGAAACACAAAGCCTAACCCTAACGCACTTCCTAACAGTTAACTCCAAAACCCAAAACCTGACCTTAACCATAACACTAACCCTTGCCGTAACTCTGTAACTAACCCTAATCCTAACCCTAAACCTAACCCTAATCCTAACCCTAAGCCTAACCCTAACACTAACCCTTACCATCTTCATAACACTTAACCCCTAAAACCAAAACCTAACCCTAACCCTATCACTAACCCTAACCCTAACCCTAAACCTAAACATAATCCTAAACTCTAACCCTAAACCTAACCCTAACCCTAACACTAACCATTACAATAACACCAACCCTAAACTCTAACCGTAAACCTAACACTAATACTGTACTTTAACTCTTACCCTAACAATAACCCTAAAACTAAACCTAATGCTAAACTTTAAGCATAACCCAAACCATAACTCTAACCCTAACACTAACAATCACCCTAAACTCTAACCATAACACAAACTCTAACACTAATACTAACCTCTAACACTAACCCTAACACTAACCGTAACCTCTAACCTTAACCATCACTCTAACCCTAACCAGAACCCTAACCGTAACCATAATATCTGAACTTAATCATAACCCTAACCATAAAACTAACCCTAAATCTAACGCAAACACTACCCCTAGCCCTAACTATAACCCTAAACCTAACCTCATCGTAACCCTAAACCTAAGCGTAACCCGAAGGCTTACCCCAACCCTATCCCTAACACCTAACCCCTAAACCTAACCCTAACCCTAATCCTAATCCAAATCCTAACCTAACCATAAACCTCACCCTAACCCTAACCCTAATCCTAACCCTAAACCTAACCATAACCTAATCATTACCCTAACCTTAACTGTAAACCGAAGCCTTACCGTAACTGTATCCCTACCCCTAAACCTAACACTAACCCTAAACCTGAACCTAACTCTAAACCTAACCCTAAACCTAACACTAACCTGAACCCTAACCCTAACACTAACACCTAAAGCTAACCCTAACCCTAACCCTAACCATAAACCTAACCCCAAACCTAAAGTCTAACCCTAATATTAACCCTAATCCTACCCTAACCATAACCATAACCTCTAAGGCGAACCCTAAACCTAACCCCAAAATCTATCACTAAACTTAACGTTAACTTCTAGGCATAACCACAACACTAACCCTAACTCTAAACCTAACCCTAAACCTAAACCTAACCTTAACTCTAACCCAAACCCTAACCATAAACCCTTAGCCTAACCCTAACACTATCCCTAACTCTAACCCTAAACGTAAAACTAACGCAAACACTAACCCTATTCCTAACACATAACTCCTAACCCTAAGTCTTAACCTAACCCTAAAATTAACACTAAACCTAACTGTAACCTAACAGTCACCCTAACCCTAACCCTCCCTAAACCTAAACTTTAATCATAACCCTAACCTTAACCGTAACCATAACTTCTAAGCCTGACCTTAACCCTAAACTCTATCACTACACCAAACACTAACCTCTAACAATAATCCTACCCTAAACCTAACCCTATCCCAAACCCTAACCCTAACACTCACACTAAAACTAACCCTAACCCTAACCCAAAAACTAAACTCTAACCATAACCCGAACAATAACCATACCCCTAACCCTAAAACTAACCACTAAACCTAATCCTAAACCTTACCCTATCCCTAACCCTAGCCCTAACGTTAACCCTAACCCTGAACCTAAGCTTTCACCCTATCCCTAACCCTAACGCTAAAGATAACTTCTAAGCCTAATCTTAATTCTAACCCTAACCCTAAATCTAACCCTAAACCAAATGCTAACCTCTAACCATAAACCTAACTCTAACCCTAAACCTAAATTCTAACCCTAAAACTAACCATAACCCTAACCTTAAAATTAAAGCTAATCCTAACATTAAAACTACCCCTAACCTAACACCAGCCATAACCCTAAAACTAACCCTAACCCTAAACGTAACCATAACACTAACCATACCCCTAACGCTAACTTCTAATCCTCTTACCCTAACCCTAACTATAACCATAATGCTAAACCTAAACATAGCATTAATCCCTTCCCTGAACCATAACCCTGCCCCTTAAACTAAACCTAACCATGACTGTAATACGTTACCCTAAGCCTAACCCTAGCATAACCCTAACCCTAAGCCTAACCCTAATGCTAACCCTAACCCTAACCCATTCCTATAACAATATCCGTAAACCTAAACCTAACACTAACCCTAACCTCTAACACTAACGCTAACTTTAATCCTATCCCTAACCCTAACCCTAAACCTAACACTAAACATAACTTCTAACCCTAACCCTAAACCTCAACCTAACCCTAACCCTAAGCATAACACTAACACTAACCCTAACCCTAACCCTAAAGTATAACCCTAACACTAACCTTAAACCTAACCCTAACCCAAACTGTAACCGTAACTCATAACCCTATCCCTAAAACCTAAACCCTAACCTTAAACCTAACCCTAACCCTTACCCTAACACTATATCAAACGTAAACCCTAAACCTAATCATAACCATAACCCTAACCATAACTCTACCCTAATTTTAATCCTAAAACCTATCCATAACCCCAAGCCTAACCCTAACCCTAACCTTACCTCTAACCCTAACCCTAACCCTCACACTAAACTTAACACTAACGCTAACACCAAAACTAACCTCTAACCATAACCCAAACCCTAACCATACCCCTAACCCTAAAACTAACCACTAAACTTATTCCTAACCCTTACCCTATCCCTAACCCTTACCCTATCCCTAACCCTAACGCTAACACTAACCCTAACCCTGAAGCTAAGCTTTCACCCTATCCCTAACCCTAACTATAACCATAACCTCTAAGGCTAACCCTAACCTTAAAACTAACCCTAACCCTAAGACTAACCCAATATCCCTAAATCAAACCCTAACCGTCAACCTAAACATAACACAACACTAAGCCCAACCCTATCCCTAACATTTAACCCCTAACCCTAACCCTAACCCTAAAACTAAATTAAACGCAAACCCTAACCCTAACCATAACCATCAGCCTAACCCTAACCCTAACCCTAAAATGAACCTCTAACCCTAACCGGAACCCTAACCATACCCCTTACCCTAAAACTAACCACTAAACCTAATCCTAAAACTTACCCTATCCCTAACCCTAACCCTAACACTAACCCTAACCCTGAACCTAAGCTTTCACCCTATTTCTAACCCTAACCCTAACCATAACCTCTAAGCCTAGCTTTAACCCTAACCCTAACCCCAACTCTAACCCTAAACCATATGCTAACTTCTAACCATAAACCTAACCCTAACCCTAACCCTAACACTAAACCTAACTTCTAACCCTAACACTAAACCTAAACCTAAAATTAAAGCTAACCCTAGCCCTAAACCTACCCCTAATCTAACATCTAACTCTAACCCTAAAACTAAACCTAACCCTAAACGTAAGCGTAACACTAACCATACCCCTAATGCTAACTTCTAATCCTAACTCTAACAATAAACCTAACTATAACCATAATGCTAAACCTAAACCTAGCATTAATCCCTTCCCTGAACCCTAAAACTGCCCCCTTAAATTAAACCTAACCCTGACTGTAATACGTTACCCTAAGCCTAACCCTAGCATGACCCTAATCCTAAGCCTAACATTAACGCTAACCTTACTCATACCTCTAACAATACCCATAAACCTAAACCTAACACTAAGCCTAACCTATAACACTAACCCTAACTTTAATCCTATCCTTAACTCTAACCCTAAACCTAACACTAAACCTAACTTCTAACCCTAACCCAAAACTTAAACCTAACCCTAACCCTAACCATAACACTAACACTAACACTAACACTAACCCTAACACTAAAGTCTAAACTTAACCTTAACCCTAACCCTAACCCTAAGCCAAACCGTAACCCTAACTCATAACCCTATGCCTAACACTTCTCCCTTAACCCTAACCCTAACCCTAACCCTAACGTAACCCTAATCCTAACACTACATCAAACGCAAAACCTAACCCTAATCATAACCATAACCCAAACTTTACTCTACACTAATTGTAATCCAAACACTAGCCATAACCCAAATCCTAACCCTAACCATAACCCTACCTCTAACCCTAAACCTAACACTCACACTAAACCTAATACTAACCCTAACCCTAACGCTAAAACTAACCTCTAACCCTAACCAGAACCCTAACCATACCCCTAACCCTAAAACTAACCACTCAACCTATTCCTAACCCTTACCCTATCCCTAACCCTAAAGCTAACACTAACCCTAACCCTGAAAGTAAGTGTTCACCCTATCCCTAACCCTAACCCTAACCATAAACTCTAAGGCTAACCCTAACCCTAAACCTAACACTAACCCTAACACTAACCCACTATCCCTAACCCAAACCCTAACCATAAACCTAACAATAACACTAGGGTAACACTAACCCTATCCCTATCAACTAAACCCTAACCCTAACGATAACCCTAACCGTAAAACTAACCCTAACCCTAACACTGACCCTAAACCTAAACCTAATCCTAACCCTAACCCTAACCGTATCCCTAAGCATAACTATAACCCTAACCCTAACCCTAAAACTAACCCTAACACTAACACTAAAACCTAACCATAAATCTAACACTCACTCTATGCCCAACCCTAACCCTAACCCTAACTTCTAACTCTAACCCTAACCCTAACCCTAAAGCTGAACCTAAACCTAAACCTAAACCTAAACTAACCCTAACCCCATCGCTGAATCAAACCTCTATACTTAAACGGAACATTGACTCTAACCATAACCCTAACCATAACCATAGTCGCTAACACTAATCGTAATCCTAACCCTAACCCTAACCTTAACCATAATGCTAACCCCTAAACCTAACACCTAACCCTCAGCCATAACCCTAAGCCTAACTCCTGAACTTAAGCCCTGACACTAATCCTAACTCTAACCCTAACCCTAAACATCAACCTAACCCTAACATTAGAAATAACACTAACCCTAAATGCTAACACTAACCATAACCTTAACCCTAAACCTAAACCTAACACTATTACCCAATCACTAACACATAACCCCTAAACCTAACGCTAACTCCAACCCTAAAACTAACACTATATCTAATGCAAACGCTACCCCTAACCCTAACCCTAACTATAACACTAACCCTAACCTCATCGTAACCCTAAAGCTAACCATAACCCGAAGCCGAACCCTAGAACTATCCCTAACACCTAACCCCTGACCCTAACCTTAACACTAACGCTAATCCTAAAACAACTCCTAACACTAAAAGTAATCCTAAACCTAACCCTAACTCTAACTCTAACCCTAACCTAATTGTAACCCTGAACCATATGGTAACCCGAAGCCTAGCCGCAACCTTATCCCTAACCCTAAACTTAACCCTAAATCTAACCCTAATGCTAACCCTAACCATAAAACTACACATAATTTCAAACCTAATCCTAACCATAATACTAACCCTAACCCTAAACCTGACACTAACCATAACACTAACCTCTAAACCTAACCGTAAACCTAATCGTAAAGCTAACCCTAAACCTAACAACTAACCCTAATCCTAACCCTTACCCTATGCCCAACCCTAACACAAACCCTAAACCTCGACATAAACTTTAACCCTAACCCTAAACATAACTTCTAAGCCTAACACTACCCCTAACTCTAAACACTTGCTCTATCACTAAACCTAACGTTAACCTCTAAAGATAAACCTAATCTGATCCCTAACCCTAACACTAACGTTAAAACACCTAACACTTACCCTAACCATAAACCTAAACCTAAGCTTTAACCATAACCCTAACCCAAACCTAATGCTAACGGCTAACCCTAACCCTAAACCTAACCCTAAATCTGACACGAACCCTAAACCTAAGGCTAACATAATTGTAACACTAACCCTAACCATAACCCTAAGCCTAACCCTAACGCTAATTCTAACCATAACCATAATCCTAACACTAAACCTAATCCTAAAACTAACCCTAACACTAATCTCTAAATCTAACCCTAACCCTAATTATAACCCTAAACCTAAAACTAACCACTAACCCTAATCCTAACACTGGCCATATCCCTAATCCTAACCCTAACCCTAACCCTGAACCTAAGCTTTAACCGTAAACCTAACCCTAACCCTAAGCTCTAAGGCTAACTCTAACCCTAACCCTAACTCTAAACCTAAACCAAATGCTAACCTGTAACCATAACCCCAACCCTAACCCTAACCATAAACTTAAACCTAACCCTAAACTCTAACCGTAAACCTAACCCTAACCATAACCTCTAAGCCTAACACTAACACTAAGCCTAACCCTGACTCTAACCCTATATCAAACACTAACCTCTAAACAGAACCCTAACACTTACTCTAACCCTAACACTGACGCTAAACCTAACACAATACCTAACTTCTAACACTAAAACTAACCCTAACCCTAAAACTAAAGCTAACCCAAACCCTAAACCTAACCCTAAACATAAACCCTAACCCTAACCCTAACACTATCACTAACCCTTAAACCGAACACTAAACCTAACCCTAACACTAACCCTATAGCTAACACCTAACCTTTAACCCTAACCCTAAACCTAACTCAAAAACTAATCTTAAACCTAAGACTACCACTAACTCTAACCCTAACCCTAACCATAAATCTAATACTAAACATAACCCTAACCCTGACCCTAACCTCTAAACCTAACCGGAACACCAACCCTAACCATAACCTTAACCGTAACCCTAATCTCTAACCCTAATCATAACCCTAAACCTAACCCTAAACCTAACAGTACCACTAAAAATAACCATAACGCTAACCCCTAAACCTAACACCGAACACTAAGCCAAAACCCTAAGCCTAACTCCTAACAATAAGCCCTAACACTAATCCTAACCCTAACAATAAACTCAACCTACCCCTAACACTAACCATAACACTAACCCTAACCATAACCCAAACCCTAAATGCTAACACTAATCCTAACCCTAACATTAAACTCAACCTACCCCTAACACTAACCATAACACTAACCCTAACCATAACCCAAACCCTAAATGCTAACAATAAACATAACCTTAACCCTAACTCTAAACCTAACCCTTACAATAACCCTATTACTAACATCTAACTCCTAAACCTAACCCTCGCCCTCACAATAAAACTAACCTTAAATCTAACGCAAACGCTATCCCTAACCCTAAACCTAAACCTAACACTAACCCTAACCTCATCATAAGCCTAAACCTAACCGTAACCCGAAGCCTAACCCTAACCCTAAACCTATCCCTAATCCTAATACGAATCCTAACACTAACTATCCTAAACCTAACCCTAACTCTAACCCTACCCTAATCGTAACCCTAACCCTTACCTTAACCCGAAGACTAGCCGTTACCCTATCCCTAACCCTAAAGTTAATCCTAAACCTAACATTAATTCTAACCCTAAACTTAAACCTAAAATTAACTCTAAACCTAACCCTATCCCTAAGACTAACCACAACACTAAGCCTAACTATAACCTCTAAACCTAACCATAAACCTAACCATAAACATAAGGACTAAATCTAATCCTAATACTTACACTATCCCTAACAACTAACGCTAACGCTAACACTAATGCTAAATCTAAGCTTTAACCCTAACGCTATCCTTAACATTAACCATAACTTCTAAGCCTGACCCTAACACTAAACCTAACCCCAAACTCTATCACTACACCCAATGCTAACCTCTGATGATAATCACACCCTAACCCTAACCGTATCCCTAACACTAACCCTAACACTAAACCTAACCCTAACCCTAAACCAAAACCTAAGATTTAACCATAATCCTAACCAAAACCAAATGCTAACTGCTAACCTTAACCCTACACCTAACCCTAACCCTAACCCTAACGCTAACCCTTACTCATACCTCTAACACTAACCCTAAACCTAACCCTAGCACTAACACTAAACTCTAACACTAATCCTAACTTTAAACCTATACCTAACCTAAACCCTAAAAATAACACTAAACCTAACTTCTAACCCTGAGCCTAAACCTCAACCTAACCCTAACCCTAACCATAACACTAACCCTAACCCTAAGCCTAAACCTAAAGTCTAACCCTAACCTTAAACCTAACCCTAACACTAACCCTAAAACCTAACCATAACACTACATCAAACGCATAACCTAACCCTAACCATAACCCTAACCCTAACCGTAACTCTAACCTAATTCTAATCCCTAACCCTAACCCTAAACCTCAACCTAACCCTAACACTAACCATAACACTAACCCTAACCCTAACTCATAACCCTATCCTTAACACCTAACATTTAAACCTAACCCTAACCTTCACGCTAACTCTAAAACTATATGTAAGGCAAAGCCTAACCCTAACCAAAACCCTAACCCTAACCGTAACGCTAACCTAATTGTAGTCCTAACCCTAACCCCAACCCTAAACCTAACCCTAAAACTAACCTCTAACCCTAACCCTAACACTAACCATAATCCTAAACCTAAACCTAACCACTAACCCTAATCCTAACCATTACCCAATCCCTAACCCTAAGTCTAGCACTAACCCTAAAAGTGAACCTAAGTTTTCACCCTATACCTAACCCTATCCCTAACCATAACCTCTAAGTCTAACACTAACCCTAACCCTAACCCTAACCCACTATCCCTAACCCTAACCGTAACCTTAAGGCAAACTGTAACACTAACCCTAACCCTGACTCTAACCCTATCCCTAACACCTAACCCCTAAACCCAATGCTAACCCTAACCCTAACACTAACCCTAATCATAACCTTAACCCTAAACTTAACACTAATCCTAATAGTAACCCTAAGACTAACCGTAACTCTAACCCTAACCCTAAACCTAACACAAACTCTAAGCGTAAGCCTAAGCCTAAGCCTAACCCTAACTTCTAATGCTAAACCTAACCATAACCCTAAACCTAAACCGAACCCTAAACCTATCCCTGACCCTAACATCTAAACCTAAAAGGAACACTAACACTGACCATAGCCCTAACCGTAACCATAATCTCTAAACCTAATCAAAACCCTAAACCTAACCCTAACCCTACCCCTAATGTTAACCATAACGCTAACCCCTAAACCTCACACCTAACCCTAAGCCATAACCCTAAGCCTAAACCCTGACCTTAAGCCGTGACACTAATCCTAACTCTAAGCCTAACCCTAAACCTCAACCTAACCCTAATACTAAACATCACACTAACTGTAACCATAACCCAAACCATAAACCCTAACACTAACCATAACCTTAACGCTAAAACTAACCCCTAAACCTAACACTAACACTAACCCTAATCCTAACCCAAAGCCTAACACTAACCATAAGCCTAATGCTAACCCTAATTCTAACCCTAACTTAATCGTAACCATAACCCTTACCAAAACTCAAAGCCTAGCTGTAACCCTATCCCTAACACTAAACCTAACCCTAAACCTAAACCTAACGCTAAAACAACCATAAAACTCCAAAACTAACCCTAACCCTAACACTAACCCTAACCGTAACCCTAACTCTAACAGTAACCTCTAAACCTAACCCTAAATCTAACTGTAAACCTAACCCTAAACCTAACGACTAACCCTAACCCTAACACTTACCCTATACCTAATCGTAACGCTAAACCAAACCCTAAACTTAAGCTTTAACCCTAACCCTAAACATAACCATAAACATAACTTCAAAGCCTCACCCTAACCCTAACCATAACCACATACTCTATTACTAAAACTAATGCTAACCTGTAATGATAACCGTAACGCTATCCCTAAAACTAACACTAACCCTAACACTAACCCTAACTCTTACCCTAACACTAAACCTAAACTTATGCTTTATCCATAAACCTAAACCAAACCTAATGCTAACCGCTAAGCCTAACCCTAAACCTAATCCTAACCCTAACCCTAATGCTAACTGAATTGAAAAACTAACCCTAATCATAACCCTAAGGCTAACACTAACCCTAACTCTAACCCTAACCCTAATCCTCACACTAACCCTAACCCTAAACCTAAACCTATAACTAACCTCTAAATCTAACCCTAACTCTAAATGTAACGCTAACCCTAAAACTAACCACTAACCCTAATACTAATTCTTACCCTATCCCTAATCCTAACCCTAACCCTAACCCTGAACCTAAGCTTTAAAACTAACCCTAACCCTAAAAAAAACCATAACCTCTAAGCCTAACACTAATGCTAACCCTTACCCTACCTCTAACCCTAAAACAAACACAAACCTCTAAACATAACACTAACCCTAACCCTAACGCTAACCTTAAACCTAACCCCAAACTCTAACCCTAACCCTAACCCTAACCATAACACTAACCATAACACTGAAGCTAAGATTTAAACCTAAACCTAACCCTAAACATAACCTGAACCATAATATCTAAGGCTAACCCTAACACTAACCCTAACCCTAACTCTAACATTAAACTAAAGGATAACCTCTAAACCTAACCATAACCCTAACCCTAACCTTAATTCTAACCCTACACCTAACCCATATCCATATTCCTAACACCAAACCCCTCAACCTAACCCTAACACTAACACTAAATCTAATGCTAAACCTAAATCTAACCCTTACCCTAACACTTACCTAATTGTAATCCAAAACTTAAGCATAACCCTAGCCTTACCCTAAGCCTAACACTAACACTAAAACTAACCCTAACCCTAATCCTAACCCTAACATTAACGTCTAAACCTAACCCTAACCCTAACCGTAACCCTACCCCTAAAGCTAACCACTAATGCTAACCCCAACACTTACCCTTACCCTATCCCTAAACCTAATCCTAACCCTTACCCTAACCCAAAACTAATGCTAACCTCTAAACATAACTCTAACCCTAACCCTAAACCTAACCGTAACCCTGAACTCTAAACGTAACACTAACCCTAACCCTAAAACTATCCCTAACATCTAATCCTAACCCAAAACATAGCCCTAACCTAATAGTAACCCTAACCATAACCGTAACCCGAAGCCTAAACGTAACGCTAACCCTAATCCTAACACTAACACTAAACCATAACCCTAAACCAAACACCATCCCTAACCCTAACCCTAACCGTAAAACTAACCCTAACCCTAACACTAACCCTATCCCGAACATGTAACCCCTAACCATTACGCTAAACCTAACCCTAAAATTAAAACAAAATCTGATCCTAACCATAACCCTAAACCTAATCCTATCCTTAACCCTATTCCTAACACCTAACCCCTAAACCTAACCCTAACCCTAACCACAACCCTAACCGAAATCCAAATCCTAACACTACCCGTTACCCTAAACCTAACCCTAACCCTTACTCTAATACAAAACTAATAGTAACCCTAACCCTTACCATAACCGAAATCCTAGACGTAACCCAATTACTAAACCTAAACCTAACCCTAACGCTCACCATAACACTAAACCTAAAACTAACTCTAAAACTAACCCTAAACCTAACACTAACCCTAACCCTAACCCTAACCCTAAACTCTAAACCTAACCCAAACCCTCACCATAAACCTAATCCTAAACCTAACAACTAACCCTAATCCTAAACCTTACCCTATCCCTAACCCTAACGCTAACCCTAACCCTAAATTAACTTTAACCCTAACCCTTACCCTAACCATAACTTCTAAGACCCACCCTAACCCTAAACCTACCCTAACCATAACCTGATCCCTAACACCTAAGCCCTAACCCTAATGCTAAACCTAACCCTAAACCTAACACTAACACTAAATCTAACACTAACCCTAATACTAAACCTACACCTAACCATAAACCCAAGCTTTACCCATAACCCTAACCCAAACCTTACGCTAACCGCTAACGCTAACCTTAAGCCCAAAACTAACCCTAAACCGAACACTAATCCTAACCCTAACGCTAACCTAATTCTAACACTATCCTTAACCACAACCCTAAGCTAACCCTAAACCTAACTTTAACTCTAACCCTGGCCTCACACTAACCATAACCCTAACAGTAAAACTAACCTCTAAATCAAACCCTAACTCTAACCATAACCCTAACCCTAAAATTAACCACTAACCCTAATCCTAACACTTATCATATCCCTAACACTAACCCTAATACTAACCATAACACTGAAACTAAGCTTTAACCGTAACCCTAACCATAACTATAACCTCTAACATAACCCTAACCCTAACCCTAACACTTATTCTAACCCTAAACCAAAGGCTAACATCTAGCCCTACCCCTAACCCTAACGCTAACATTAAGCCTAACCCTAAACCGTAACTGTAACCCTAACCATAACTCTGACCGTAACCCGGAACCTAAGCTTTAACCCTAACCCTAACCCTAACCAGAACTTCTAAGCCTAACCCTCTCAATAATCCTAACCCTAACTCTAACCCTAAACCAAACGCTAAACTCTAACCCTAACCCTAACCCTAAAATTAACCCTAACCCTAACGCTAACCCTAATACTAAAACTAACTTCTAACCCTAACACTAAACCTAAACCTAAAACTAAAGCTAACCCTAACCCTAAACCTAACCCTAACCCTAACCCTAAACTTAACACTATCCCTAACCCTAACCCTAACACTAAACCGAACACTAAACCAAACCCTAACCATAAGCATAACCATAACTCTACCCCTAACACTGAACACCTAAATGTAACCCTAACCCTAACCCTAACCTAATTGTAACACTAACCCAAACCATAACCTTATGCCTAAACCAAACCCTAACCCTAATTCTAACCATAATCCTAACTCTAACACTAACCCTAACCCTAAACTTAAACACTAACCCTAATCCTAAACCTTACCCATTCCCTAACCTAACCCTAAACCTAAACCTAACACTTAACCTATGCTTTAGCCTAAGCCTAATACTAACCCTAACCATCACCTCTAAGCCTAACCCTAATGCTATCTTAACCCTAAATGTAACCGTAAACCGAATGCTAATTTCTAACCATAAACCTAACCCTAAACCTAACCCTAAGCCTAGCCCTAAACCTTACCCTAAACACTAACCGTAACACTAACCAAAACCCTAACACTAACACTAACACTAACACTAAACTCAAAATTAACCCTGAGCCTAAACCTAAACCCAACCATAACCCTAACCCTAACACTAACACTAACCCTAACCCTAACCCTAACAATAAAACTAACCACTAATGCTAATCCTAACGTAATCCTACCACTAAAAATAACCCTAAACCTAAGTCTAACCCTTAATCTAAGCTTTAAACTTAACCCTAATCTTAACACTAAATATAACCTCCAAGCCTAACCTAACCCTAATCCTAGCCCTAACTCTAACACTAAACCAAATGCTAACCTGTAACCATAACCCTAACTCTAACAATAACCCTAAACCTAACATAACCCTAACCCTAACACTAACACAAACATTAAACCTAAGTTTTAAAGCTAACCGTAACCCAAACCTAACGCTAACCTCTAACCATAACCCTAACCCTAACACTAACCCAAGCCTAAACCTAAACTCTAACCATAACACTAACCCTAACCCTAAAACTATCCCTAACTTTTAACCCTAACACTAACAATAGCCCTAACCTAATCATAAACGTAACCCTAACCCTAACCGAAGCCTAACTGTAACCCTAGCCGTAACAATAACACTAACAGTAATCCCCAACACAAAAACTAACACTATCCCTAACCCTAAACTTAACAGTAAAACTAACCCTAACCCTAGCCCTAAGCCTAACATTAACACTAACCCTATCCCTAACACCTTACCCTTAACACTAATGCTAAACCTAACCATAAAATTAACACTAAATCTAACCCTAACCCTAACCATAACCCTAACACTAACCCTAACACTAACCCTAAGCCTAACCCTAAACCTAATCATAACCCTAACCCTAACCGTAATGAGAAGCCTAAACTTACCACTCTCCCTAACACTTAACCCTTAACCCTAACCCTAACCCTAACCCAAACCCTAACCCTAAACCTAACCCTAACGCTAACCCTAACCCTAACCCTAAAAATAACCTTACCCATAACCCTATCCATAACACCAAACCCCTAAACCCAACTCTAAACCTAACCCTAAATCTAACACTACATATAACGCAAAACCTAAACCTAAAATTTACCCTAACCCTAGTGCTAGCTTATTTGTAATCCTAACCCTAAACATAACCCTAAGCCTAACCCTAAACCTAACCCTAACTCTAACCCTAACCCTAACCCTCACACTAAAACTAAACATAACCCTATCCCTAAAAATAACCTCTAAACCTAACCTTAACACTAAGGGTGACACTAACCCTAAAATTAAACACTAAACCTAAACCTAACCCTTAAACTATCCCTGACCCTAACCCTAACAATAACCCTAACACTGAACTTAAGCTTTCATCCTAAACATAAACCTAACCCAAACCCTAACCACAACCATAACCATAACCTCTAAGACTAACCCTAACCTTAACCCTAATTCTAACCCTATAACAAACGCTAACATCTAACCATAACCCTAACCCTAAACCTAAACCTAAACGTAAACCTAACCATAAACTCTAACCGTAACACTAACCCTAACACTATCCTCTAACCCTAACCCTATCACTAACACCTAATCCCTAACACTAAACCTAACCCTAAAACTAACCCTAAGCCTACGCTTTAATCGTAACACTAACCCAAACCTAATGCTAACCGCTAACCCTAATCCTAACCCTAATGCTAACCTAATTGTAAGCCTATCCCTAACCATAATACTAAGGCTAAACTGAACCCTAACTCAAACCCTAACCGTAACCCCCACACTAATCCTAACCCCAACACTGACCCTAATACTATCCTCTAAATCTATCCCTAAACCTAACGGTAACCCTAAACCTAAAAATAACCACTGACACTAATCCTAACTCTTACCCTATCCCTAACCCTAACCATAAACCTAACTCTAACACTGAAACTAAGCTTTTACCCTAACACTAACCTTAACCCTAACCATAACCTCTAAACCTAACACTAACCATAAACCTCACCTTAACTCTAACCCTAAAACAAATGCTAACCTCTAAACATAACCTTAACCCTAACCCTAACCCAAACTTTAACATAACCCTAAACTCTAACCGTAACAATAACCCTAATCCTAACCATAACCCTGAACCTAAGCTTTAACCATAACCCTAACACTAACCCTAACCCTCACTCTAAAATTAAACCTCAGCCTAACCCTAACCCTAACCATAACACTAACCCTAACACTAACCCTAACCCGAACCCTAAACCTAATGCTAACCACAACCCTAACCCATAACCTTATGCTTAACACCTAACACCTAAGCCTAACCCTAACACTAACACTACATCTAATGCAAACCCTAAACCTAAACCTAACCCTAACCCTAATTCTAACGTAATTGTAATCCTAACCTTAACCATAACCCTAAGCCTAACCCTAAACCTAACCCTAAATCTAACCATAACCCTAAACCTCAAACTGAACTTAACACTACTCCTAACAATAAAACTAACCTCTCAACCTAACCCTAAACCTAACTGTATCCCTAACCCTAAAAGTTAGCACTAACCCTAATCCTAACCCTTACCTTATTCCTATCCCTAACACAAACACTAACCCTAACACTGAACCTAAGTTTTCGCCCTAACCCAACACTAACCCTAACCATAACCTCTAAGCCTAACCCTAACCCTAACCCTAACACTAACCCTTGCAATAAACCTAAACCTTAACCTAACCCTAACCCTAACCCTAAATTTAAGCCTAAACCTAAACCTAACCTGAATCCTAACCCTAACGGTAAACACAAAGTCTAACAATAACACTATCCCTAATGCTAACTCTAAACCGAACCCTAATCCTAACCATAACCCTAGCCCTATTGCTAACATCTGACCCCTAACCCGAACCCGAATCCTAACCCTGAACTCTATCTGTAATACTAAACCCTAACCCTAACTCTAACCCTAACACGAAGCACTAACACTAGCACTAACCGTAACACTTACCCTAACCATAACCCTAATGCGAAGCCTAACCCCAAACCTAACACTAACCCTAATTGTGATCCTAACCCTAACCCTAACGCTAACCCTAGCCATAACCCTAACACTAACCCTAACACCTAAACCTAACTTTAACCCTTAGTTCTAACCATAACACTAACCCTAACTCTAAACTTAAGCCCTAACCCTAACCCTAACCCAAAACCTAACCCTAACCCTAACACTAAACCTAACCCTAGCCCTAACCCTAACACTAAAAGTAACCCCAACTTTAACTTCTAACCATAAACCTAACCGGAAACATAACCCTAACACTAATACTAACCCTAACCTCTAACCACAACCCTAAACCTAAACCTAACCCTAACACTAACCCTAACCTCTAACACGAACTCTAACCTAACCCTAATCCTAAACATAACGGTAAACCTATCCCTTAACCTAAACCATTAACATAACCAAAAAATTAACCCTAACCCAAACCTTAACGTTAACCCTAACCCTAACCTTATCCCTAACACCTAACACCTAACCCTAACACTAAACCTAGCACTAACCCTAACCCTAATCATAAAACTAACGCTGACCTTAAATCTAACCCTAACCCTAACCCTAACCCTAACCCTAAACCTAAATCTAACCATAAACCTAACCCTAACTCTAAACGCCAACCTTAACCCTAAACCTAACCCTAAACCTTACCCTAACCAAATGGTTAACCCTAACCCTAACCCTAATCCTATCCCTAACACCTAACCACTAACCCTAACCCTAAACCTAACACTGACACTAAAGCAAACCCTAAACCTAACGTTATCCCCAAACCTAACCCTAAACCTAATTATAACCCTAACCATAACTGCAAAGTGAAGCCTAACCCTATCCCTATCACTAACACCTAACCCCTAAACATACCACTAACCCTAACCCTAGGACTAAGCCTAATCCTAACACTAACCCTAAACTCTAACCATAAGGAGCCTAAACATAAAACCCTAACACTAACACAAACCCTAACCCTAACCCTAACCCTACCACTAAGCCTAACCCTAACCCTAATGCTAACTCTAAACCTAACTCTAACCCTAAACATAACCATAACTCTAACACAAACCCTAAACCTAAACTCTAACCCTAACACTAACCCTAACACTAACCTCTAACTCTAAAGCCTAACCCTAACCCTAACCCAAACCTTAACCATAACCCTAACGCTAACCCTAACCCTAACCCTAACGCTAAACCTAAACCTAACCCTAACACTAACGCTAACCCTAACCCTAAACCTAATCCTAAACTCTAACCTTAACCCTAACACTAACCCTAAACCTAACACTATCCCTAACCCTAACATAACCCTAATGCTAACCCTAACCGTACACCCTAACCCTAGGAACCCTAACCATAAAACCCTAATGCTAACACAAACCATAACCCTAACTCTAACCCTAAACGTAACCTTAACTGTAACCCTAAACATAACGCTAACCATATCCTTAACACCTAAACCCTAATCCTAACTGAAAATCTAACCCTAACGCTAACCCTAACCCTAAACTTAACCCAAAGCCTAAACCTAACCCTAACACCTGCCTTAACTCTAAAAGGAACCATAACCTTAACCCTAACCCTAACTGTAATCCGAAGCCTAACCCTGAACATATCCCTAATATCTAACCCGTAAACCAAACACTAACCTAACCATAACCCTAACTGAAAATCTAATCCTAACACTAACTATAATCCGAATCCTAACCCTGACCCTATCCCTAACACCTAACCCATAAACCTCACCCTAACCTAACACTAATCCTAAAGGTAACTCTCACCCTAACGGTAACCCTAACCCTAACCCTAACCCTAACCCTAACCCTGACCCTAACCCTAACGCCAATCCGTAAACCTGACCCTAACCCTATGCCTAACCCTAACACAAGCAATAACCCTACTATGTAAGCCTAACCCTAACCCTTACATTAATCCTAAACCTAACATTAACACTAACCCCTAACCCTAACTCTAAACCTATCCCTAATCTCTAACACTACCCCTAACTCTAAGCCCAACCATAAACCTAAATAACCCTAACCCTAACCGTAACCCTAATCATAAACATAACATTATACTTAACACCTAACCCTTATCCCTAAACCAAACTGTAAACCTAACTCTAACATTAACCCTTACACTAACCGAAACCCTCAACATAAACCTTATCATAACCCTAAGCCTAACCATAACCGAAGCCTAAGCCTGACCCTAATCCTAACACCTAACCCCTAAACTTAACCCTAACCTAAACCAGCCCTAAATGTAACCCTAACCCTAATACTAACCATAAGCCTAACTTTAATGCAAGACCTAACCCTAATCATAATCCTTACACTAGCCCTAACACTAAACTCTAACGCTTACATTAACCCTAACCCTAACCTCTAACTCGATTGCCTAAACCTAAGACAAAAACTAACACAAAACAGAACCCTAACGATAACCCTAAATCTAAACCTAAATCCTAATCCTAACCCTAAACCAAACCCTAACCTTAACCCTAACCCTAACCCTAACCTAACCCAAAACTCTAACCTTAACACTAAAACTAACACTAAACATAACTCTAACCCTAATCTCTAACCTTAACCTTAACCCTAACCATAACCATAATCCTAACAAAAAACCTAAACCAAAACTCTAACTGTAACACGAACCCTATCCCTAACCTCTAACTTTAACCCTGCACACTAACCAAAACCCTAACAGTAACCCTAACCATAACTCTAACACTAAGGCTAACACTAACCCTAATGTTTACCTCTAACCCTAACCCTAACGCTAACCCTAACACTACTCCTAAACCTAACTTCTAACAATAAGCCTAAACCTATCCCTAAACCTAAACCTAACCCTAAGCCTAAACCTAACACTAACCCAAACCCTAAACCTAACAGTATCCCTAACGCTAACCCAAACACTAAACCTAATACTATCTCTAACCCTAAACCTAACCCTAAACATAAACCTAATCCTAAACGTAACCTTAACCCTAACACAAAACGTAACAATACACCTAATATTAACCCTAAATGTAACCCTAACCCTAAAACTAACCCTAACCCTAACCTTAAGCCTAACACTCAACCTAACCCTAAACTTAACCCTAAACCTTACCCTAACGCTAACCGCTAATCTCTAACCATAACCTAAACATAAACCTAACCGTTATTCTAAACCTACCATTAAACCCTAAATCTAAACATAAACCTAACCTTAAAACTAACCCTAATTCTACCCTTAACCCTAACACTAATCTGAACCCTAACACTAACCTTAACACTAACCCTAACCCTAACACTAAACCTAACACTACCAATAAACAAACCCTTAACCTATTCAAAACTCTAACCCTAACCATAACCGGAAGCCTAACAGTAACACTATACCTAAAACCTAAACCCTAACCCTAACCTAAACTTAACACTAATCCTACCCTAACCCTAAAACTAACCCTAACCCTAACCTTAACCTGAACCCTAACGCTAACCCTAACCCTAATAGTAACCCTAAACCTAAACCTAATCATGAACCTAACCATAACCCTAACCTTCTAACCCTAACACTGAGCCTAATCCTAATCCTATCCCTAACCCTCACCTTAATACCAAACACTAACCCTAACTCTAACACTAACCCCTAAGCCTAAACCAAACCCTATCCCTAATCCTAATCCTAACCCTAACAATAAACCTAACCCTAACCCTAATCCTATACCTAACCCCAATCCTAATATTTAGCCTAAAACTAACCCTAACACTAACCCTAACCCTAATCCCTATCCGTAACCCTAACCCAAACCCGAACACTAACGCAAATAAGAAGCCTAACCCTAACGCTTACTGTAACCCTAACCCTAACCGTGAAACTAACCCATAAACCTACCCCTAAACCAAACCCTAACACTAACCGTACTCACTAACCCTAACACAAATGCTAACACTAACCAAGCCATAAACCTAAATGAAACCATAACCCTAACCGTAATGTGACCCATAACCCTAACCATGTCCTTAACACCTAAACCCTCAACCTAAACCAAAATCTAACACTAACTCAAACTCTAACCCTAACCCTAATCCTAACTCTAATCCAAACACCAAACCTTAAGCTAATCATAACCGTAAACCTAACTGTAATCCGAAGCCTAACAGTGACCCTATACCTAACAACTAACAGCTAAACCTAACCCTAACATAAACCTAAGTCTAACCATAATGCTAAACTCTAACCCTAACACTAACCCTTACACCTAAACTCTAAATCTAACCCTAAGCCTTACACCTAAACATAAACCTAACCCTAAACCTAACCATAAGCCCTAACGCTAACCCTAATGCTAAACTCTCACCCTAACCCTAACCCTAAAACTAACACTGACTTCTACCCATAACCCTAACCGGAAACCTAACCCTAACACTAACCCTAAACCTAAACGCTAACTGTAACCCTACTGTAACCGTACACGTAACCCTAACACTAAGCCTAACCTCTAAACCTAAACCTAAGCCTAAGCCTAACCCAAACCCTAAGCCTAAACCGAACTGTAACCATATCCCTAACCCTGAATCCTAACCCTAACCATAAAATGAACCCTAACACTTTCATTAACCTTAACGCTAACCATAACCCTATCCCTAAAACCTAACCCCTAAGCCTACCTCGAAACCTACAACTAACCCTAACCCTAAACCAAAAAATAATGCTCACACAAACCGTAATCCTAAAACTAACCCTAACCCTAACCATAATTTCTAACCCTAACCCTAACCATAAACCTAAACCTAAATGTAACCCTAACACTAAACGCTAACCCTAACCCTAACCCTAAGCTAACCTTAAGCCTAACCCTAAGCCAAAACTTAACCCTAACACTAACCCTAATCCTATCCATAACACCTAAGCCCTAACCCTAACCCTAGACCTAAAGTGAACCTTAAGCCTAACCCTAAACCTAATAATAACTGTAATAATAACCCTAACTCTAATCATAACCTGAAGCATAACCCTAACACTATCTCTAACACCTAACACCTAAATCTACCCCTAAACCTAACTCAAACCCTAAAAGTATCCCTAATCCTAACCCTAAACGTAAACCTAATGCTAAACATAAACCTAAACCTAACACTAACCCTAACCCTAATCCTAACCTGTAACACTAACTCTAACACTAATCCTAAACCTAACACTACCCGTAACCCTAACCCTAACCATAAACTTAAACCTAATCCAAAACTTAACAATAACCCTAACCCTATCCCTAACCCTAACGATATCACTAAGCCTATCCCTAGCCCTAATCATAATACTAACCCTAACACTAAACATAACCCTAACCCTAACCCTAACCCTAACCCTAACCCTATCCCTAGCCCTAACCCTAAAATTAATCCTAACCCTAACATTAACCTTAACCCTAACCATAACCCTATCCCTAACACCTAAAGCCTAAGCTAACCATTAAAACTAGCACTAACCATAACCCTAACCCGAAAATTGAGGCTAACACTAACCCTAACCCAAAACATAACCTTGACACGAACCCTAACCTCTAACCCTAAACCTAACCCTAACCTCTAACCTCTAATCCTAACCCTAACCCTAACCTAAACCTAAACCTAAACGTAACCCTCAACTTACGACTAAACCCTAACTCTTACCCTAAACCTAACCTTAAAATTAACCCAAACCCTAACCTTAACCCTAACTCTAATCCGAACACTAACCCTAACCAAAACCCTAACCTTAACCCTAACACTAACCCGAATACTAAACCTAACGCTACCCCTAAACCTAACACTAAACCTATTCAAAACCCTAATACTAACCATATCCTGAAGCCTAACACTAAGACTATCCCTAAAAACTAACCCCTAACCCTAATTCCAACTCTAACCCTAACACCAAAACTAAACCTAATCGTAACCCTAAACCTAACGGTAATTCGAAGCCTAACACTGACCCTATACCTAACAACTAACACCTAAAGCTAACCCTAACATAAACCTAACCCTAACCATAATCCTAACATCTAAACCTAACCCTAACCATTAGAGCTAAACATAAACCTAACCCTAACCCTAAAGCTAAGCCCTAACCCTAAACCTAACCCTACCCCTAATGCTAAATTCTCAACCTTACAATAACCTTAAACCTAACGCTAAATTCTACGCGTAAACCAAACTGGAAACATAACCCTAACACTAACCCTAAACCCTAAATGCTAACCGTATCCCAACCCAAACCTAAACCTAACCCTAACCCTAAACCTAACCCTAACCTCTAACATTAACCTGAAGCCTAACCCTAATCCTAAATCTAACCGTAACCCTATCCATAAACCTAAACACTAACCCTAAACTAAAAATTAACCCAAACACTAACATTAACCTTTAACCTAACTATAACCCTATCCCTAACACCTAACCCCTAAGCCTACACCTAAATCTAGCACTAACCCTAACCCTAATCTGAAAACTAAAGCTAAAAATAACCCTAACCCTAAACCTCACCCTGATTATCCATAACCTCAAACCCTAAACCTAAACCTAAACGTAACCCTAACCCTAACACTAAACGCTAAACCTAACCCTAAACCTAACTCTAAACCTAACCCTAACACAAACGTTAAACCTAACCCTAAACCTAAAGCTATCCATAACACGTAAGCCATAACCCTAACCATAAACCTAAAGCTAACCCTAAGCCTAACCCTAAACCTCATCATAACACTAACCCTAACCATAACCTGAAGAATAACCCTAACACTATCCCTAACACCTAACACCTAAACCTATGCCTAACCCTACCCCAAACACTAAACGTAACCGGAACCCTAACCCTAACCCTAACCCTAACCCTAAACCTAACCCTAACCCTAATGCTAACCCTAAACTTAACCCTAAACCTAACGCTAACCCTGACTCTAACCTTAACCTCTAACCCTAACCCTAACACTAATCCTAAACCTAACACTATCCCTAACCCTAACCCTAACCCTAAACCTAACCCTAACCCAAAACTTAACAATAACCCTAACCCTAACAATATCAATAACCATATCCCTAGCCCTAATCCTAATAGTAAACCTAACCCTAAACATAATCCTAAACCTAACCCTAAGCCTATCCCTAACCCTAATCCTAAACCCTAACTCGAGGAACCCTAACCATGAAACCCTAATGCTAATACAAACCCTAAGCCTAACTCTAAACCTAACCCAAACCCTAACACTAACCATAACCCAAACTATATCCTTAACACCTAATCCCTAATCTTAACTGAAAATCTAAACCTAACTCTAACCCTAACTCTAAACCTAACCCAAACCCTAAACCTAACCCTACCCCTAACACTTAGCCTAACCCTAAATCTAACCATAACCCTAAGACTAACCCTAACAGTAATCCATAACCTAACCCTGACTCTATCCCTAATACCTAACCCCTGAACCAAACCCTAACTTAATCCTACCCCTAACTGAAAATCTAACCCTAATCCTAACCCTAAGCCTGGACCCTATCCCCAACCCTAAACCTAACACTAACACTAACCCTAACCCTAACCGAAACCTAATCATATTCCTAACCCTAACCAGAAACCAAAGCCTAACACTGACCCTATCCCTAACACCCAACCCCTAAACCTATCCCTAACCTAACCCTAACACTAACAGTAACCCTAAATCTAATCCTAAAACTAACTCTAACCCTAATCCATAACCTAACCCTTACCCTATGCCTAACCATAAAATGAACAATAACCCAAATACACAACCTTAACCATAATCCTTACCATAATCTTAAACCTAACAGTAACACTAAACCTAAATCTAAGCCTAACCCTAACTGTAAACCTTTCCCTAATCCCTAACACTAACCTTAACAATAAGCCTAACCATAAACCTAAACATAACCATAACCCTAACCGTAACCCTAACAATAACCCTAGTATTATCCTTAACACCTAACCCTATCCCTAACCCAAACTGTTAACCTAACTCTAACACTAACCTCTAAACTCTAAACTCTAAACCTAACCCTAACCTAAACCTAAACCTAAACCTAACCATAACCTTAACGCTACCTGAAAACCCTAAACCTAACCCTAAACCTAACCTTAAAAGTAACCCTAACCTTAACCCTAACACTGATCCGAACCCTAACCATAACCCTAACACTAAACCTAACACTAACACTATACCTAACGCTCTACCTAACCCTACCCCTAAACCTGTTCAAAAACCTTACCCTAACAGTAACCCGAAGCCAACCCTAACACAATCCCTAAAAGCTAACCTCTAACCCTAACCTAAAAGTAACACTAATCCTAACATAACCCTAACACTAACCCTAAACCTAACGCTAAACCTAACACTAACCCTAACCCTAACTGTAACCCTAAACCTAAACCTAATCATAACCCTATCAATAAACATAACTCTAACCCCCACGCTAACTCGAACACTAACTTTCTAACCCTAACACTAACCCTAATCCTAATCCTAAACCTAACCCTCATCCTTAACCCTAACCCTAACCCTAACTCTAATACTAACACCTAACCCTAACCCTAACCCTATCTCTAACCGTAACCCTAACACTAACACTAACCCTAACAATAATCCTAACCCTAACCCTAACCTTATTCCTAACCCTAATCCGAATACTGAGCCTAAAACTATCCCTAACACGAACCCTAACCCTAATCCATAATCGTAACCCTAACATTAACCTGAACAGTAACTCTAATACATAAGCCTAACGCTACTGCTTACCATAATCCTAACCCTAAGCCTAACACTAACCCTTAAACCTAACCCTAACCCGAGCACTAACCCTAACCCTAATCCCTAACCGTAACCCTAACACTAACCTGAACACTAACTCTAATATGTAAGCCTAACGCTACTGCTTAACATAACCCTAACCCTAAGCGTAACACCAACCCATAATGCTAACACTAACCCGAACACTAACCCTAACCCTAACCCTAATCCCTAACCCTAACCCTAACCCTAAAGCTAACACTAACCCATCCATAAACCTAAAAGAAACTCTCACCTTAACCGTAATGCTACACATAACCCTAACGAAATCCTTAACACCTAACCCCTAACCCTAACCAAAAATCTAACCCTAACTCTAACTCTAACCCTAAACATAAACCTAACTCGAAACCTAACACCAATCCTAAACCTAATCGTAACCCTAAACCTAACTGTAATCCGAAGCCTATCAATGACCCTATACCTAACAACTAAAACCTAAAACTAACCCTAACAAAAACATAACCCTAACCATAACCCTAACCTCTAAACCTAACCCTAACCCTTAGACCCAAACATAAACATAAGCCTAACCCTAAACTTAAGCCCTAATTTTAAGCCTAACCTTAATGCTAAACTCTAGCCCTAACCCTAAAACTAAACCAAATGCTAACTTCTACTGATAACCGTAACCAGAAACCTAACCCTAACACTAAACCTAACCCTAAACGCTAACACTAACCCTGACCTCTAACCCTAATCCTAAGCCTAACCCTAACCCTAAACCTAAACGTAAACGTAACACTATCCCTGACACTAAACACTATCCCTAACCCTAAAATTAACCCAAACCCTAACATTAACGTTAACCCTAACCATAACACTATCCCTAACATCTAAACCCTAATCCTACCCCTAAACCTAGCACTAACCCTAAGCCTAACCCTAACCCTAACCCTAATACTAACCCTAACCTGAAACCTAACCCTGACCCTAACGCTAACCTCTAACCCTAGCCCTAACCCTAAACCTAAACCTAACCATAACCCTAACCCTAACACAAAATGCTAACCCTAAACCTAAACCTAACCTAACCCAAAACTTAACCCTAAACCTAACCCTAATCCTATCCATAACACCTAAGCCCAACCCTAACACATAACCTCAGGCTAACCCTAAGTCTAACCCTAAACCTAATCAGAACCCTAATCCTAACTGAAATCGGAAGCATAACCCTAACCCTATCCCTAGCAACTAACCCCTAAATCTACCCCTAACCCTAACTCTGACCCTAACCCTAAGCCTAACCCTAAACTTAAACACTAAACCCTAATCCTAACCCTTACCCATTCCCTAACCTAACCATAAATCTAAACCTAACACTTATCCTATGCTTTAGCCATAAGCCTAACACTGACCCTAACCATCACCTCTAAGCCTAACCCTAATGCTATCCTTAAACCTAAATCTAACCGTAAACTGAATGCTAATTTCTAACCATAAACCTAACCCTAACCCTAGCCCTAAACCTTACCCTAAACACTAACCGTAACACTAACCCAAACCCTAACACTAACACTAACACTAACACTAAACTCAAAATTAACCCTGACCCTAAACCTAAACCTAACCATAACACTTACCGTAACACTAACACTATCCCTAAACATAACCCTAACCCTAAACCTAACCCTAATCCTAAACCTATCCCAAACACCTAAAACCTAACCCTAACCCTAACTCTAAAACTAAACTTAAACCTAACCCTAACCCTAAGCTTAAACCTAACACTAATACTAATTGTAACCCTAACTCAAACTGTAACCCGAAGCCTAACTTAACCACCTCACTAACACTGAACCCCTAACTCTAACCCTAACACTAACCCTAACCCTAACCATAACCATAATGCTAACGCTACCCCTAACGGTAACTTCTAATCCTAACTCTGACCCGAACCATAACCATAAACTTAAACATAAACATAACCCTAACCTAACATTAATCCCTAATCCTAACCCTAAACTTACACCTTAAACTAACCCTAACCCTGACTGTAATACCTAACCCTAAAATAACCCTAATACTAACACTAGCATAAGCCTAAGCCTAACCATAGGCCTAACCCTAGCCTTAACACTAACCCTAATAATAACCATAACCTCTAACACTAACCCTAAACATAAACCTATAGCTTACCCTAACCCTAACCCTAACCCTAACTCTAACCCTAACACATACCTCTAACCTTAACCCTAACCCTAACACTAGCCTTAAACCAAACCTTAATAATAACCATAATCTCTAACACTAACCCTAACCATAAACCTATCCCTTACCTTAACACTAAACCTAACACTAAATTTAACTTCTAACCCTTACCATAACCCTAACTCTAAAGCTCAACCAAAACCTAGCACTAACCATAACACTAAACTTAACACTAACCCTAAACCTAACCTATCCCTAAACCTAACTCTAAACATAACCCTAACCCTAATACTAACCCAAACCATAACCCTAATCCTATAACTTACCTCTAAACCTAAGCCTAACCCTAACCATAACCCTAACCCTAAACCCAATGACTAACCCTAATCCTAACCCTTACCCTATTCCTAATGCTAACCCTAAACCCAACCATAAACCTAAGCTTTAACCCTAACCCTAACCATAACCATAACCATAACTTCTAAGACTAGCACTAAGCCTAACCCTAAACTCAAACTCTATCACTAAACCTAACGCTAAACTCTAACCATAACCCTAAACCTAAACCTAACCCTAACCCTAATCCTAACCTTAACAATAACCCTAACCCTAACCCTAACTTAACGCTATCCCTAACCCTAACACTACCCCTAAATATAACCCGAACTGTAAACCTAAACCTAACCCCAATCCTAACACTATGCCTAACACCTAAAGCTCAACCCTAAAAATAAACCTAACCCTAAAACTAACACTAAACCTAACCCTAACCCTAAAACTAATCGCAACCCTAACACAAAACGTAACCCTAACCCTAACCCTAACCCTCTCCCTAACATCTTACCCCTAACATTATCCCTAACACTATCACTAACCCTAACCCTAAACCTAAGCTTTAACCCTAAACCTAACATTAACCCTAACCCTAACACCTAACCCCTAACCCTAACCCTAACACTAACCCTAACCCTAACTTATAACCCTAACCCTAAATTTAGACCTATCCCTACACATTAAACTAACCCTAACACTGACTATAATTCCTAACCCTAACCCTAACCCTAATCACAAAACCTAACCATGAAGCTAATCCTAACACTAAACCTAGACCTAACCCTAACCATCACCATAACCCTATCCCTAACATCTAACCCCTAAACCTAATGCTAACCTTAACTCAAAAACTCAGCCTAAATCTAACGCAATCACTAACAATAACCATAAACCTAACCCTAATCCTTACCTAATCCTAACCTTAAAACTAACCGTATCCTGAAGCCTAACCTTAACCCTATCCCTCACAGCTAACCTCTAAACCTAACCCTAACCCTAACACTAAACCTAACCCTAAGCCTAACACTAATCCAAACCCTAACCCTAACCGCAACTCTAACCCTAATCTTATCCCTAACCCTAACACTAACCATAACCTGAACGTAACACTAACCATAGCCATAAACCAAAGCCTAACAGTAACCCTCTCCCTAAACCTAACCCTAACTGTAAGCAAACCTAAACCAAACTCTAAATCTAACCCTACCCTAAAACTAACCCTAACCATAACACTAACACTAACACTAACCTCTAAACCTAACCATAAAACTAACCATAACCATAACCCTAAATGTAACGACTAATCCTTATCGTAACCATACCCTTTCCCTAACCCTAACCCTAACACTAACCCTAACACTAAACTTAACCCTAACACTAACCCTAACCCTAGCCCTAAACCTAATCCTTACTCAAATCGTAAACCTAACCCTAACGCTAACCCCAAACACTAACACTGAACCTAACGCTAACTTCTAAACATAAACCTAACAATAATGCTAACCCTAACCCTAAAGATAAGCCTAAAGCCTAAACCTAACCTTAACACTATCCGTAAACCTAAAGTTAACCATAAACCTAACACTAACCCTAAACCTAAAACTAAACCTAACCCTATCCATAACTCTAATAATATCCCTAACACTTAATCCCTAACCCTCACCATAAAACTAACCGAAAAACTAATCCTAACTGTAACCCTATCCCTAAACTTAACCCTAACCCTAATTCTATCCCTAAGACTTTACCTCTAAACCTAACCCTAAACCTAACTCTAAAAGTAACCGTAAAACTAACCCTAACCCTAACCCTAATGCTAAACCTTACCATAAACCTAACACTAACCATAACCTGAAGTGTAACTTTAATGTTCTCCCTAACATCTAACTCCTAACCCTGACCCTAACACTAACCCTAACCTTAATGATAACTATAACCACAACCCTATCCATAACACCTAACCCCGAAACCAAATCTAACCCTAACTCTAAACTTAACCCTAACCCTAAACGTAAACCTAACCCTAACCATAACTGTAACCCTAACACTATCACTAACAGCTAACCCGTAAGCCTAACACTAACACTAACCCTGACACTAACCCTAACCTTAACCTAACACTAAACCTAAGATTTAACCCTAACCCTAAACCTAACCTTAAGCATGACACTAAGCCTAACCCTAAACCTAAACCTAAACCCAAACTCTAACCCTAAACCTAATGCTAACCTTAACTCTAAAACTCATCCTAAATCTAACGCCATTACTAACCTTAAACCTAAACCTAACCCTAACCTAACTGTAACCCAAAGCCTAACCTTAACCCTCGCCCTAACACCTAACCCCTAAATCTAACATTAATCATAACCCTAAAACTAAGCGTAAACCTAACCCTAACGCTAACAATAACCCTAAACCCTAACCCTAAATTTAACCCTAAACCTAACACTTACCCTAACACTAACCTAAACTCTAAGCGTAACCCTAACCATAACCCTAACCTTTAACTCTAACCCAAACCCTAACACTAACACTAACCCTAACCCTAAACCTAACGCTAAGCTCTAACCATAACCGTAACCCTAACACTAACCCATAAACCTAACCCTAAACCTAACCCTAAATTCTAATCCTAACCATGACCCTAAACATAACCTAAACCTAACCCTAACCCTAACCCTAACCTAACACTAACCCTAACCATAACCCAAACCTATCCCTAAAACCTAACCCCTAAACCTGACCCTAAACAAAACCCTAACCCAAATTTCTAATCCTAACCCTAACCCTAAGGCTCACTCTAATCGTAACACTAACCCTAACCTCTAACACTAACCCTAACCCGAAACCTATCCCTAACCCTAACCCGATTCCTAACACTAACCCTAAATTCTAACCCTAACCCTAACCTTAACCTAAATGTAATTCTAACCCTAACCATAACTCTAAGCCTAACCCTAACCCTAACACTAAACCTATCCCTAAACCTAACACTAACCCTAACCCTAAACCTAAGCTTTAACCCTAACCCTAAACATAACCCTAAAAATAACATCTAAGACCACCCTAATCCTAACCCTAACCACAAACTCTATCACTAAACCTAACGCTTACCTCTAACCATAACCCAAACCCTAACCCTAACTATAAACCTAAACCAAACACTAACACTAAGCCTAACCCTAACCCTAAACTCTAAACATAACACTAACCAAAACCCTAAACATATCCCTAACATTTAACCCTAAACCTCAGACTAACCTTAACACTAACCCTAAATCTAAACCTAACCTAAAGGTAACTTTAACCCTAACCGTAACCGGAAGCCTAACCATAACCCTAACCCTAACCCTAACACTAACCCTAAACCCTAACCATAAACCTAACACTATCCCTAACCCCAACACTAGCGGTAAACTTAACCCTAACCGGAACCCTAACCCTAACCTTATCCCTAACACCTAACCCCTAACCCTAACACTGAACCTAACCATAAAACTAACACTAAACCTAAGCATAACACTAACCCTAAGCCTAACCCTAAACCTTATTGTAACACTAACCCTAACCGTAACCCAAAGTTTAACCTTAACCCTCTCCATAACACCTAACACCTAATCCTAACACTAACACTAACCCTAACCGTAAACGTAATCATATCCCTAAACCTACCACTAACCCTAACTTCTAGTCTTAACCCTAACCCTAACAATAACCATAACCATAACCCTAAACCAGACCTAACATTAATACCTTACTCTAACCCTAAACCTACCCCTTAAACTATCAATAACCCTGACTGTAATACCTAAACCTATTCCTAACTCTATGCCTAGCATAACCCTAACACTAAACCTAAACCTAAACCTAACCCTAACACATACTTCTAACCCTAACCCTAACCCTAAACCTAACCCTAACACTAACCATAACCTCTAACACTAACCCTAAACCTAAACTATCCTTAACACTAATGCTAAACCTAGCACTAAACCTAACTTCTAAACCTGACACTAACCCTAACACTAAACCTCAAAACTAACCTTAACCTTAACCATAAGGTAACCCTTATCCTATCCCTAACAATAAATGCTAACCCTAACCATAACCCTAACCATAACCCTCAGCCTAACCATAAGCCTAACTCTAACACTAACACTAATTCATAACCCTATCCCTAACATCTAACCCCTAAACCTAACCCTAACCCTAATCCTACCTCTAACACTAAATCTAACTCAAAACCTAAACCTAACCCTCACCCTAACGCTAAAATAATTGAAACCCTAACCCTAACCGTAAACCTAAGACTAACCCTATCCCTAACCATAATTCTAACCCTAACCCTAAGCCTCACACTAACCCTAACCCTAAACCTAACACTAACCTCTAAACCTAACCCTAACCCTAATGCTAAACTTAACCCTAACCCTAAATCTATCACTAACACCTAACCCCTAACCTTAACACTAACCCTAACCCTATCGCTAACAATTAACCCCTAACCTTAACCCTAACCCTAACTCTAAAACTAACCCTAAACCAAACACTAACCATAATCCAAAACCTAATCATGATCAAAACCGTAACCGTAACCCAAAGACTAACCCTAAACATTCTCCTAACACCTAACTCCTAACCCTAACCTTAATCATAACCCTAACATTAAGCATAACCCTAATCCTAACCCTAACCCTAACCCTAAACTGAACCATAACCCTTAACTCTAACCCTAAACTTAAACCTAACCCTACACCTAACCCTTAAACTTACACTAATCCTAAACGCTAACCGTAACACTAACCCTAACCCTAACCTTTAACTCTAACCCAAACCCTAACCCTAACCTATAACAATAACCCAAACCGTAACCCTAAGCCTAAACCTAACCCTAAACCTAACGCTAACCTCTAACCGTAACCGTAACTGTAAACCTAACCCTAACACTAACCCTTACAATAAACCTTAACAATAACCCTATGCCTAACACCTAACCCCTAAACCTAACCCTAACTCAAACCCTAAACTTAAAACTAAATCTAAAGCAAACTCTAACCCTAACCCTAACCCTAACCCTAATGCTAACCTAATTGTAACCCTAAACCTAACCATAAACCTAAGCCTAATCCTAACACTAAACCTATCTCTAACCGTAACCCTAACCCTCACACTAACCCTAAACCTAACCCTAAAACTAATACAAACCTCTAAACATAACCCTAACTCTAAATGTAACCCTAACCGTAAAAGAAACCACTAAACCTAATCCTAACCCTTAGGATATCCCTAAACCTAACCCTAACCCTAACAGTAACACTAACCCTGTATGTACACTTTAACCCTAACTCTAACCCTAACCCTAATCATAACCTCTAAGGCTAACACTGACCCTAATGCTAACACTAACCCTAACACATAACTCTAACACTAACACTAACACTAACCCTAACCCTACATCTAACACTATACCTAACCTATAACACTAACCCTAACCATAAACCTATCCCTAACCTTAACCCTAAACCTAACACTAAACCTAAATTGTAACCCTAAGCCTAACACTTAGCCTAAATTCTAACTGTAAAATGAAGCCTAACCCTAAACTTATACCTAACATCTAAACCTAATGGTAACCCTAACCCTAAACCTAACTCAAACCTAATCGTAACTTTAACCCTAACCATAACCCGAAGACTAACCATAATCCTTACCATAATGCTAACACTAACACTAACCCTAAAACATAACCCTAAACTATCCATAACACTATCCCTAACCCTAACCCTAACTGTAAACCTAACCCTAAACCTACCCTAACCCTAATCCTATGCCTATCACCAAACCCCGAAGCCTAAGGCTAAAACTAACCCTAAAGCTAATACTGAACCTAACCCTCATGCTATTCCTAATCGTAAGCCCAAGACTAAACCCAATGGTAACCCTAAACCTAAGTGTAACCTGAAGCCTAACCATATCCCTAACACTAACACTTACCCTACACTAACGCTAACCGTAACCCTAACACTAACCCTAACCATAACCCTAACCATAACCATAACCCTAACCATAATCCTAACCCTAACCCTAACACTAACCTTAACCCTAACATTAACACTAAACATAATCATAACCTTAACCCTAGCCATACATGAGCCTAACCTTAACAGTCTCCCTAACACCGAACACCTAATCCTAACACTAAACCTAAACCTAAACCTAAACCTAACCGTAACCTTAACCCTAACTGTAACCCTAAAACTCACCCTAAACTCTAACCGTAACACTAACTCTAACCCTAAACCTAATCATACCACTAAACCTAACCCTAATCAATACCTCTAACCCTAACCCTAACCATAACCTCTAACACTAACCCTAACCCTAAGCCTACCCTTAAACCTAATATTAAACCTAACTTCTAACCCTAACCCTAACCCTAAACCTAAACATCAGCCTAACCCTAACCCTATCCATAACCCTAACACTAACCATAACCATTACCCAAAGCCTAATGTGACCCTAAACCTAACCCTATCGCTAAGCCTAACCCTAATTCTATCCTTAACCCTAACAGTAACCAGAAACCTAAACATAAGTCTAAACCTAACCCAAAACCTAACAATACCATTAAACCTAAACATAACCCTAACACTCAACTCCAAACAAGACCCTAACACTAACCGTGACCCTAAAACAAAACATAAGCTTTAACACTAACCCTAACACTTACCCTAACCATAACCTCTAAGCCTAACCCTAACACTAACCCTAACCTGTACCTCTAACGCTAAACCTAAAAATAACGCTAACCTTAATCCTAAACCTAACACTAAACCTAACACTAACCTCTAAGCCTAACACTAACACTAACCCTAAAACTAACGCTAACACTAAACCGAACTTCTAACAACATTAATCCTAAACTTTAACTCTAACCCTAACACTATGCCTAAACCTAACCCTAACCCTAAACCTAACACTAACTCTAACATTATCCCTTATACCTAACCAATAACCGTAACCCTAACCCTAACCCTAAACCTAAACCTAATCGTAAACCTAACCCTAATCCAAAGCCAAACCCGAACCCTCTTCCTAACACCTAACTTCTAAACCTCACCCTCATCATAACCCTAACCCTAACCCTACCCTAACACTAATACTAACCCTAACCCTAACCTAACCAAAACACTAAACTCTAAACCTAAACCTAACGCTAACCCTAACCTTAACCCTAACACTAACCCTAAACCCTAACTCAAAACATAACACTATTCCTAACCCTAACCCTAATCGTACACCTAACCCTGACCCTAATCTTATCCCTAACAACTAACCCCTAAAACGAATGCTAAACTTATCACTAAAACTAACACTAAAACTAACCCTAACACTAACCCTAACCCTAAACCTGACAGTAAAGCTAATCGTAACCCTAACCCTAACCGTAATCTGAAGCCTAACCTTAAGCCTCTCCCTAATCCCTAACCCCTAGCCTTAATGCTAACACTAACACTAACCTTAAATCTAACCCTAACCCAAAACCTCAAAATCACCCTAAACCTAACAATAACCCTAACACTAACCCTAACCCTAAATGCTAACCCTAACCCTAAACCTAACCCTGTCGCTAACCCTCACCTTAAACCTAAAGCTAACACTATCCCTAACCCTAAACCTAACCCTAAACCTAACACTAACACTAAACCTAACGCTAACTCTATCCATCACACCTAACCCCTACCCCGACCCCTACCCCTAACCCTAACCCTAACCCTAACCCTAAAGCTAATCGTAACCCAAAACCTAACCCGAAGCCTAACCAAAACCCTCTCCCTAACACCTAATGCTTAATCCTAGACCTAAACCTACACCTAACCCTAATCGTAACCATAACATTAACCCTAAATCTAACCTTAAACTTAAATTCTAATCGCAACACTAACCCTAACACTAACGCTAAACCTAACCCAAAACCTAAACTCTAACCCAACCCTAAACCTGACCCTAATTGCAACCTTATCCCTAACACCTAACCTTTAAAGCTAACACTAACCCTAACCCTATAACTAACCATAAATCTAACGAAAACGCTAACCCTAACACTAACCCTACCTAATCGTAACCCTAACACTAACCGTAACCTGAAGCCTAACCCGTAAACCTATTCCTAACACCTAACCCCTAAACCTAACCCTAACACTAACCTAATCCTAATCCGCACCCTAACCCTAACCCTAACCCTGACCTAAAACCTAACCCTAAACCTAAGCTTTAACACTAACCCTAACGCTAACCATAGCGTCTAAGCCTAACCCTAACCCTAAAACTAACCCTAACCTTACTTAAACCGTAACAAAAACACTAACACTTACCCTTACGCAAACCCTAACCCTAACACTATCACTAACCACCAACCCCTAACCCTAACCGTAAACCTAACCCTAAAACCAACACTAACTCTAACCCTAACACTAAACCTAAACCTAAGTTTTAACCCTAACCCTAACCCTAACCTTCAACATAACCTCTAATCCTAACCCTAACCCTAACTCTAAACACAAACTCTACCCCTAAACCGAAGGCCAACCTATAACCATAACCCTAACCCTAAACTTAACACTAAATTAACACTAACCCTAACCATAAACTCTAACCAAAACACTAACCTAACACTAACCCTATCCTTAACCCTAACATCTAACCCTAACCCTAACTCTAACTCTAAACCTAACCCTAACCCAAACACAAAATCAACTTCTTACCCTAATATCAACCCTAACCCTAACCCTAACACTAAACCTAAACCTAACCTTAAACTAACTGTAAACCTAACATTATTCCTAAACCTAAAGCTCACTGTAAATCAAAACCTTAAACTAAACTTAACCATAACACGAACCCTAAACCTATCCCTATCCATAACACCTAACCCCAACCCAAACCCTAAACCTAAACCTCAAACTAACACTAAACCTAACCCTAACACTAACCCTAACCCTAAGGCTAACAATAAAATTAATTGTAACCCTAACTCTAACCGTAACCCGAATCCTAATCTTAACCCTCTCCCTAACAACTAACCCTTATCCCTAAACATAACATTAAACCTAAACCTAACTGTAACCATAACACTAACCCTACCACTAACCCTAACATCTAATCCTAAACCTAACACTAACCCTAACCCTAAAGCTAACCATAACCATAACCCTAAACCTAAAATTAATCCCTAGCCCTAACCCTAACCCTACCCCTTAAACTAACCATAAACCTGAATGTAATACCTAACCCTAACATTAACCCTAACCATAGCATAACCCTAAACCTAACCCTAACCCTTACCATAACCCTAACCCATACCTCTAACCCTAACACTAAACCTAAACCTAAACCTATCCCTAACCATAAACACTAAGCCTAACACTAAACCCAACCCTAACCCCAAACTGTAACACTAAACCTAACGCTAAACTCTAACCATAACCATAAACCTAATCCTAACCCTAACCCTAACCCTAAAGCCTAACCCTAACCCTAACACTATCCGTAGTGCTAAACCTAACCATAAAACTAAATCTAACCCTAACCATAACCCTAACCCTAACACTAACCATAACCCTAATACTACAACTAACACTTAACCCCTAACCCTAATCCTAACTCTAACCCTAAACCAAACCCGAAACCTTACCCTAACCCTAACTCTAACTGTAACCCTAATCCTATCCCTAACACTTAACACCTAACCCTAACCCTAAAACTAACCTAAAGCTAACCATAAACATAAACTAAACCCTACCCTAAGCCTAACCCTAAACCTAATCATAAAAGTAACGCTAACCGTATCCCGAAGCTTAACCTTAACCCTCTTACTAACACCTATGCCCAAACAATAATCCAAACACTAACCGTAACCCTAACCATAACCATAATCCTAACCCTACCGCTAACACTGACTTCTATTCCTAACATTAACCCTAACCCTAAACCTAACCTTAACCCTAAGCTTTAACCCTAACCCTAACCCTAATACTCACCCTAACACTCACGCTAGCAGTAACCCAAAACTCTAATGCTAACACTAACCCTAACCCTAACACTAATATTTAACTCTAAACCGAAACCTAACTCTAAACGTAAACCTGATGCTAACCTCTAACCATAAAGCCAATCCTAAAGTTAACACTAGCTCTAACACTAACCCTAAACTCTAACTCTAACCAAAACCCTAACCCTAACCCTAACCCTAACCCCTAACCCTAACCCTAACCCTAACCTAACCCTAATTCTAAACTCTAACCCTAACCATAACACTAACGCTAAACCTAATTGTAACCATAACCCTAATGGTAACACAAAGCCTAACACAAACACTCTCCCTAACACCTAATCCGTAACAATAACAACTACCCTAACACTCTTCCTAACACCTAATACCTAACCCTAACACTAAACCTAAACCTAACCCTAACCATAACCCTAATCCTAAACATAACCCTAACCCTAAATTCTAATCCTAATACTAAACCTAACCCTAACCCTAACCCTAAACTCTAACCCAAAACCTAACCCTAAGACTAACACTAAACATAAGCCTAACCCTAAACATAGTACTAACCCTAAACCTAACTTTAATCCCTAACCCAAACCCTAACACTACTGCTTAAACAAACCCTAAACCTGACAGTAATAGCAAACCCTAACCCTAACACCACCATGACCACATACCTAAAGCATACCCTAACCCTAAACCTAAACCTAAACCTAAAACTAAACCTAATGCTAACAATAACCCTAACCTTAACCCTAAACCTAACACTAATCCTAACCCTAACCATAATCCTAAACTGTAACCATAACCAAAACACTAACGCTACCCCGAACCCTAATTCTAAATTCTAACCTTAACCCTAACACTAACACTAGACCTAATTGTAACGTTAACACTAACTGTAACAGGAAGCATAAGCCTAACCGTCTCTCTAATACCTAACCCCTAAGACCAACCCTAAACCTAAACCTAAACCAAACCCTAACTTTAATCCTAACTCTAACCCTAACACTAACCCTAAACTATAACGGTAACACTAACTATAACACTAAACCTAAGCCTACGCCTAAACCTAAACCTCACCCATACCTCTAACCATAACCATAATCCTAAATCTAACCCTAAAACTAACCCTAACCTCTAACACTAACCGTAACACTAAACCTATCCATAAACCTAACCCTAAACCTAACATTAAACCTAAATTCTAACCCTAAACATAACCCTAACCCTAAACCTCAACCTAAACCTAAACCTAACATTAACACTAACACTAACCATAACCATAACCCAAAGCCTAACCATGACCCTAACCCTAACCCTAACTCTAACCCTAACCCTAATACTATCCTTAACCCTAACACTAACCCTAAACCTAAACAAAAATCTAAACCTAACCCAAACCCTAACACTAACCCTAAACATAACCCTAACACTAACCTCTAAACCTAACCCTAACCCTAACTGTGATTTTAAACCTAAACCTAAGCTTTAATGCTAACCCTAACACTAACCCTAACCATAACGTCTAAGCCTAACCCTAACACTAACTCTAATGCTAAACTCTAAACCTAAACCTAACCCTAACACTAGCAATAACCCTAAACCTAACACTAACCCTAAACTCTAACCCTAAAACTAACTCTAACCATAACCCTAACCCTAGGCATTAACCTAACACTAAGCCTAACATTAATCCCTACCCTTAACCCTAACCCTACCCATTAAACTAACACTAACACTGACCGTTATACATAACTGTAACCCTAACCCTAAACCTACCATAACCCTAAACTTAAACCTAACCCTAATCCTAACCCATACCTCTAATACTAACCTAGGCCTTACCCTAAACCTAAACTTAACCCTAACCCTAAACCTAACCATAGCCCTAACCCGAACCCTAACCCAAATACTAACACTAACCCATACCTCTAAACCTGAACCTAAAGCTAACCCTAACTTTAACCCTAAATCTAAACCTCAACCTAACACTAACCTCTAGCCCTAACACTAACTATAACACTAACAATAAAATTAAAACTAAATCCAACTTCTAACCCTAACGTTAATCCTAACCTTTAACTCTAACCCTAACTCTATCCCTAACCCTAACCCTAAACCTAAACCTAACACTAACCCTAACTCTAAAACTAACCCTAAATCTAATGCTAACCCAAAATCTAAACCTAATCGTAACTATAACACTAAACCTAACCCAAAGCCTAACCATAACCTTCTAACACCTAACATCAAATCCTCATTCTAATCATAACCCTAACACTAACCCTAACGCTCATTGTAATCCCAACACTAACCCTAAAACCTAACCTAACCATAATCCTAAGATCTAACCCTAAACCTAACACTAACCCTAACCTTAACCCTAACACTAACCCTAAACCCTAACTTTAAACTTAACACATTCCCTAACCCTAACACTAAGCGTAAACCTAACCCTAAACCTAACCCTCTCCCTAATACCTAAGCCCTAAACCTAACGCTAAACCTAACCCTAAAACTAACCTTTACCCTAAGCCTTACCCTAAAGCTAATCGTACCCCAAACACTTACCGCAATCCGAACCCTAACCTTAAGCCTCGCACTAACACCTAACGCCTAAGAATAACCCTAACACTAACCCTAACCGTAACCGAAACCATAATCCTAACCCTACCACTAACCCTAATTTCTAATCCGATCCCTAACCCAAATCTAAACATTAAAATTATCCTAAACCTAATATTCTTTACCCTAACCCTAACTCTACCCCTTAAAGTAACCTGAAGCCTGACTGTAATACCTAACCCTAACCCTAACCCTAACCCTAACCCTAACCCTGTCGCTAACACCTAACCCCTAAACCTAACCCTAACCATACCTCTAAAATTAACCCTAATTCTAAACCTAACCCTAACCATAACCATAACCCTAAGCCTAAACCTAATCGTAACCCAAAACCTACACGTAACCGGAAGCCTAACCCTAACCCTCTCTCTAACACCTAACCCCTAACTCTAACACTAAACCTAGCCCTAACCCTAACCTTAAATGTAACACTAACACTAACCCTACCCCAACCATAAATTGTAATCCTAAACCTAACCCTAACCCTAATATTAACCCTAAACCTAACCCTAAACCTAAACTCTAAACCTAAACCTAGCCCTAATCTTAACTTTAACCATAACTCTGAAACGAACAATACCCCAACCATAAATTTTAATACTAAACCTAACCCTAACAATAACCTTAACCATACAGCTAACCCTAAAACTAAACTCTAACCCTAAACCTAACCCTAACCCTAACCCTAAACCTAACCCTAACAATATCCCTAAACCTAAACCTAAACCTAAACCTAACACTATCCCTAACCCTAAACCTTACCCTAAACCTAACCGTAACCCTAACCCTAACCCTAGCCCCAACCCGAATGCTGACTCTATCCCTAACACTTAAGCACTAACCCTAACCTGAAGTCTAACCATTACCCTTTTCCCAACATTTAACACCTAACGCTAAACCTAAACCCAACCCTAACCCTAACCGTAACCGTAACCCTAACCTTAATCCTAACTCTAACCCTAAATTCTAATCCTAACCCTAAAAATAACCCTAACAATAAACGTAACTCTAACCCAAAAATTTAACCCTAAACCTAACCCTAACCCTAACACTAAACCTAACACTAACCCTAAACCTAACAATAATCCTAAACTCTAACCCTAACCCTAACACTAACCCTAAACCTAACCCAAACCGTAAACCTAACATTAAAACTAGCATTAATCCCTAAGCGTAAGCCTAACCCTACCCCTTAAACTAACCCTAATAATGACCGTAATACCTAACCCGAACCCTAACCCTAAACCTACCATAACACTATCCCTAAACCTAAAATTACCCCTAAACTTAACCCTAACACTTACTTCTAACCCTACCCAAAACCTGACCCTAACCACAACCCTAATCTTAACACTAACCTATATCTTTAACACTAACCCTAAATCTTCCATAACCCTAAATCTAACACTAACCCATACCTCTAAGACTAACCCTAACCCTAACCTTAAACCTCACCCTAACTCTAAACCTAACAATAACCCTAACCATAACCCTTAGCAAACCCTAACATTAACCCTAACCCATACCTCTAACCCTAAACTAACCTAACAATAATCCTAACCTTAACCCTAAACCTAACTCTGAACCTAACACTGTCCTATAACAATAACTCTAACCCTAACACTATCACTAAACCAAACTTCTAACCCTAACCTTAATTCTGACCTTTAACTCTAACCATGACTATAACTGTAACCCTAACCCTAACCCTAAACCTGACGCTAACCTCTAACCGTAAGCCAAACCTTAACCCTAACCTTAATGCTAACAGCTAAAATTTAACTCCAACCCTAAGCCTAACCCTATCCCTAACCATAAACCTAAATTCTAATCCTAACACTACTCCTAACTCTAACACTAAACCTAAACCTAAAACTAACCCTAAACCTAATTCTAACACTAACATTAACCCTAACCCTAACACTAACCCTAACCCTAACACTACCACAAACACTAACCTCTAAACTTAACGCTAACATTAACCATAATCCAAACCATAAACTTAACCACAAACCCTAACCCTAACCCTAAAACTACCCCTAACCCTAACCCTAACCATAATCCTAAAACTAACCCTAACACTATCCCTAACACCTAACCCCTAACCATAACCCTAACCCTAATGCAAAAACTAACCCTAAATCTAACCCTAACCCTAACACTAAACCTAATCGTAACGTTAACCCTAAGCCTAATCCAAAGCCTGACCCTAACACTCTTCCTAACACCTAACCTATAATCCTCACTCTAATCATAACCCTAAACCTAACCCTAACACTTACCCTAACACTAACGCTAACCCTAACACTAACCTAACCATAACACTAAACTCTAACCCTAAACCTAAACCTAACCCTAACCTTAACCTTAACCTTAACACTAACCCTAAACCCTAACTCTAAACCTAACACTATACCTAACCCTAAGCCTAACCCTAACCCTAACCGTAAACCTAACCCTAACCCTAACACTAACCCTATACCTAACACATAATCCCTAACCATAACGCTAAACCTAACCCTAAAACTAACGATAACACTAACCCCAACCCTAAGCCTTACCCTGAAGATAATCGTAACGCTCACCCTAACTGTACTCAAAGCCTAACCTTAAACCTCTCCCTAACCCTTAACCCCTAACCCTAACCCTAACACTAACATTAACGCTAACCCTAACCCTAACACTAATCCCTTACCCTAACCCTAGCTCAACCCCTTAAACTAAAACGAAGTCTGACTGTAATACCCAACCCTAACCCTAACCCTGTCGCTAACACCTAAGCCCAACCCAAAACCTACACGTAACTGGAAGCCTAACCCTAACCCTCTCCCTAACACCTAACCCCTAACTCTAACACTAAACCTAGCCTTAACCCTAACCTTAAATGTAACACTAACTCTAACCAGAAGCCTAACCATAACCCTCTTCTTAACACTTAACACCTAACCCTAAACCTAAACCTAACCCTAACCCTAATCGTAACTGTAACCCTAACCCTAAACCGAACTCTAACCCTAAATTCTAATCCTAAACCTAAAAATAACCCTAACACTAAACGTAACCCTCACATTAAAATTTAACCCTAAACCTAAACCTAACCTAAACACAAACCCTAAACCTAACCCTAATCCTAAACCCTAACCATAACCCTAACACTAACCCTAATGCTAACCATAAACCTCACACTGAACCTAACATTATTCCCTAACCCTAACCCTTAAACTAACCCTAACACAGGCCGTAATAGCTAACCCAAACCCTAAAACTAAACCTACCATAACACTATCCCTAAACCTAACACTACCCCTAATCCTAACCCTAACCCTTACTACTAACCCTATCCTAACCTTGACCCTAACCACAATTCTAACCTTAAACCTAACCTCTAACACTAATTCTAACCCTAAAGATACCATAACCCTAAAACTAATCCTAACACTAACACTACACATACCTCTAACACTAACCCGAACCATAACATTAACCCTAACACTAACCCTAACCAGAAGCCTAACCATAACCCTCTTCCTAACACTTAACACCTAACCCTAAACCTAAACCTAACCCTAACCCTAATCGTAACCATAACCCTAACCCAAAACCTCACTCTAACACTAAATTCCAATCCTAAACCTAAAAATAACCCTAACCCTAAATGTAACCCTCACATTAAAATTTAACCTAAACCTAAAGCTAACCTAAACACAAACCCTAAACCTAACCCTATTCCTAAACCCTAACCATAACCCTAACACTAACGCTAATGCTAACCATAAACCTCACACTCAACCTAACATTATTCCCTAAACCTAACCCTTAAACTAACCCTAACACAGGCTGTAATAGCTAACACAAACCCTAACCCTAAACCTACCATAACACTATCCCTAAACCTAACCCTACTCCTAATCCTAACCCTAACCCTTACTACGAACCCTATCCTAACCTTGACCCTAACCATAATCCTAACCTTAAACCTAAACTCTAACACTAATCCTAACCCAAAAGATACCATAACCCTAAAACTAACCCTAACACTAACACTACACATACCTCTAACACTAACCCGAACCATAACCTTAACACTAACACTAACCCTAACCAGAAGCCTAACCATAACCCTCTTCCTAACACTTAACACCTAACCCTAAACCTAAACCTAACCCTAATCGTAACCATAACCCTAACCCTAAACCTAACTCTAACACTAAATTCTAATCCTAAACGTAAAAATAACCCTAACCCTAAACGTAACCCTCACATAAAAATTTAACCCTACAACTAAACTTAACCTAAACACAAACCCCAAACCTAACCCTAATCCTAAACTCTAACCATAACCCTAACAATAACCCTAATGCTAACCATAAACCTAACACTACACCTAACATTATTCCCTAACCCTAACCCTTAAACTAACCCTAACACAGGCCGTAATAGCTAACCCGAACCCTAACCATAAACCTACCATAACACTATCCCTAAACCTAACCCTACCCCTAATCCTAACCCTAAACCTTACTACTAACCCTATCCTAACTTTGACTCTAACCACAATCGTAACCTTAAACCTAACCTCTAACACTAACCCTAACCCTAAAGATACCATAACCCTGAAACTAACCCTAACACTAACACTACATATACCTCTAACACTAACCGGAACCATAACAATAAACCTAACACTAACCATAAACCTAACCATAACCCTAACCCTAAACCTAACACTAACCCTAACATATACATCTAACAATAAACCCAACCCGAAAACTAACATTAACCTTAAACTTAACTCGAAACCTAACACTAACCTCTAACCCTAACCCTAGCCCTAACCCTAAACCTAACATAACCCTAACACTAAACCAAACTTCTAACACTAACCTTAATCCTAACCTTTAACTCTAACCCTAAACATAACCCTAACACTAACCCTAACCTTAAGCATAACTCTAAACATAACCCTAACCCTAACCTTAACGCTATCAACTAACACCTCACCCTATCCCTAAATGTAATCCTAACCCTAACCCTAAACCTACATTCTAATCCTAACAGTACCCCTAACCCTAACCCTAACCCTAAACCTAAACAAAAATCTATACCTAACCAAAACCCTGACACTAACCCTAAACATAACCCTAACACTAACCTCTAAACCTAACCCTAACCCTAACTGTGACCCTAAATCTAAACCTAAACCTAACCTTTAACGCTAACCCTAACACTAACTCTAACCATAACCTCTAAGCCTAACCCTAACACTAACTCTAATGCTAAACTCTAAACCTAACCCTAACCCTAACACTAGCAACAACCCTAAACCTAACACTAACCCTAAACTCTAACCCTAAAACTAACTCTAACCATAACCCTAACCCTAGCCATAAACCTAACACTAAACCTAACATTAATCCCTACCCCTAACCCTAACCCTACCCGTTAAACTAGAACTAACACTGACTGTAATACATAACTGTAACCCTAACCCTAAACCTACCATAACCCTAAACCTTATCCTAACCCTAACCCTAACCTATACCTCTAATACTAACCCAAACCTAACCCTAAACCTAAACTTAACCCTAAACCTAAACCTAGCCATAGCCATAACCCAAATACTAACACTAACCCATACCTCTAAACCTGAACCTAAAGCTAACCCTAACCTTAACCCTAAACCTAACTCTCAACCTAACACTAACCTCTAGCCCTAACACTAACTCTAACCCTAACAATAAAATTAAAACTAAACCAAAATTCTAACTCTAACGTTAATCCTAACCTTTAACTCTAACCCTAACTATACCCCTAACCCTAACCCTAAACTTGAACCTAACACTAAACCTAACTCTAAAACTAACCCTAAATCTAACGCTAACCCAAAATCTAAACCTAATCGTAACTATAACACTAACCCTAACCCAAAGCCTAACTATAACCTTCTTCCTAACACCTAACATCAAATCCTTACTCTAATCATAACACTAACCCTAACCCTAACCCTCATTGTAATCCTAACACTAACCCTAAAACCTAACCTAACCATAATCCTAAGATCTAACCCTAAACCTAACACTAACCATAACCTTAACCCTAACACTAACCCTAAACCCTAACTTTAAACTTAACACTATCCCTAACCCTAACACTCAGCGTAAACCTAACCCTAAACCTAACCCTCTCCCTAATACCTAAACCCTAAACCTAACGCTAAACCTAACCCTAAAACTAACCATAACCCTAAGCCTTACCCTAAAGCTAATCATACCCCAAACACTTACCACAATCTGAACCCTAACCTTAAGCCTCGCACTAACCCCTAATGCCTAAGAATAAACCTAACACTAACCCTAACCATAACCAAAACCATAATCCTAACCCTACCACTAACCCTAATTTCTAATCCAATTCCTAACCCAAATCTAAACATTAACCTTATCGTAAACCTAATATTAATCCTTTACCCTAACTCTAACTCTATCCCTTAAAGTAACCCGAAGCCTGACTGTAATACCTAACCCTAACCCTAACCTAACCCTGTCGCTAACACCTAACCCCTAAACCTAACCCTAACCATACCTCTAAAATTAACCCTAATCCTAAACCTAACCCTAACCATAACCATAACCCTAAGCCTAAACCTAATCATAACCCAAAACCTACACATAACCGGAAGCCTAACCCTAACCCTCTCCCTAACACCTAACTCCTAACTCTAACACTAAACGTAGCCCTAACCCTAACCTTAAATGTAACACTAACACTAACCCTACCCCAACCATAAATTGTAATCCTAAACCTAACCCTACCCCTAACATTAACCCTAAACCTAACCCTAAACCTAAACTCTAAACCTAAACCTAGCCCTAATCTTAAATTTAACCGTAACTCTGAAACGAACCATACCCCAACCATAAATTGTAATACTAAACCTAACCCTAACAATAACGTTAACCATATAGCTAACCCTAAAACTAAACTCTAACCCTAAACCTAACCCTAACCCTAACCCTAAACCTAACCCTAAACCTAACCCTAACAATATCCCTAAACCTAAACCTAAACCTAACTCTATCCCTAACCATAAACCTTACCCTAAACCTAACCCTAACCCTAACCCTAGCCCTAACCCGAATGCTAACTCTATCCCTAACACCTAAGCACTAACCCTAACCTGAAGCCTAACCATAACCCTCTTCCTAACACTTATCACCTAACCCTAAACCTAAACCTAACCCTAACACTAATCGTAGCTGTAACCCTAACCCTAAACCTAACTCTAAAACTAAATTCTAATCCTAAACCTAAAATTAACCCTAACCCTAAACCTAACCCTCACATTAAAATTTAACCCTAAACCTAACCCTAACCTAAACAAAAACCCTAAACCTAACCCTCATCCTAAACTCTAACCACAACCCTAACACTAACCCTAATGCTAACCATAAACCTAACACTAAACCTAACATTATTTCCTAACCCTAACCCTTGAACTAACCCTAACACAGGCCGTAATAGCTAATCCGAACCCTAACCATAAACCTACCATAACATTATCCCTAAACCTAACCCTACCCCTAATTCTAACCCTAACCCTTAATACTAACCCTATCCTAACCTTGACCCTAACCACAATCCTAACCTTAAACCTAACCGCTAACCCTAACCCTAACCCTAAAGATACCATAACCCTGAAACTAACCCTAACACTAATACTACACATACCTCTAACACTAACCGGAACCGTAACCCTAAACCTAACACTAACCCTAAACCTAACCATAACCCTAACCCTAAACCTAACACTAACCCTAACATATACATCTAACAATAAACCTAACCCGAAAACTAACATTAACCTTAAACCTAACTCTAAACCTAACACTAACGTCTAACCCTAACCAAATTCTAACTCTAACATAACCCTAACACTAAACCATACTTCTAACCCTAACCTTAATCCTAACCTTTAACTCTAACCCTAACCATAACCCTAACACTAACCCTAACCTTAAGCATAACTCTAAACATAACCCTAACCCTAACCCTAACCTTAACGCTATCACCTAACACCTCACCCTATCCCTAAACGTAATCCTAACCCTAACCCTAAACCTAAATTCTAATCCTAACACTACCCTTACCCTAACCCTGACCCTAAACCTAAACCTAAACCTAACCCTAAAACTAACTCTAACCCTAACCCTAACCCTAACACTAACCCTAACACTAACACGAATACTAACCTCTAAACTTAACCCTAACACTAACCTTATTCCTAATCCTAAACTTAACAATTAACCTTAATCCTAACCCTAACACTATCCCTAACACTAACCCTAAACCTAAACCTAACACGAAGCCTAACACTATCCCTAACACCTAAACGCTAACCTAACCTAAACCTAACTCTAAAACAAACACTAAATCTAACCCTAACGCTAGACCAAAGCCTAACCCTAACCCACTTCCTAAAACCTAACCTCTAATCTTCAACCTAATCATAACCCTAACTTTAACCCTTACACTAACCCTAACCCTAACACTAACCCTATACCTAACCTAACCATAACCCAAAGCTCTAACACTAAACCTAACCCTAAACCTAACCTAAACCCTAACACTAACCCTAAACCTTAATTCTAAACCTAGAACTCTCCCTAACACTGACACTAACCGTAAATCTAACCCTAACCCTAACCATATCCCTAACACCGAATCCCTAAACATAAAACTAACCCTAACCCTACCACAACCATAAATTGTAATCCTAGACCTAAACTTAACCCTAACCTTAACACTAAAACTAACCCTTAACCTAAACTTTAACCCTAAACCTAACCTTAACCCTAACCCTAACACTAACATTATCCCTAACCCTAAACCTCACCCTAAACGTAACCCTAACACTAACCCCAACCATAACCCTAACCCTAAGTCTATCCCTAATATATAACCCCTAACCCTAACCCTAACCCTAAAACTAACCCTAACACTGATCGTGATAGCTAACCCGAACCCTTACCCTAAACCTAACATAACACTATACCTAAAACTAACCCTACCCCTAAACCAAACCCTAACACTTACTTCTAAACCTATCTTAACCTTGACGCTAACAACAAGCCTAACCTTAAACCTAACCTCTAACACTAATCCTAACCCTAAAGCTACCATAACCCTAAACCTAAACCTAACTCTAACCCTAACCCATACCTCTAACACTAAACCTAACCCTAAACCTAAACCTAACACTAACTCTAAACCTAACCATAACGCTAACACTAAAACTAACCCTAACCCTGACCCATATGTCTAACAATAAATGTAACCCTAACCTTAACACTGAATCTAACTATAAACCTAACACTAACCTCTAACCCTAACACTAACCCTAATCCTAACCCTAACACACTAACACCAAACCAAACTTCTAAACCTAACCTTAATCCTAACCTTTAACTCTAACCCTAACTATAACCCTAACACTAACCCTAACCGTAACCATAACTCTAAACATAACACTAACCCTAACCCTAACATTAATGCTAACACCTAACACCTAACCCTAACCCTAAACCTAATCCTAACCCTAACCCTAACCCAAAATTCTAATCCTAACACTAGCCCTAACCTAACCCTAACCCTAACCCTAAACCTAAACCTAAACCTAAAACTAATTCTAAACCTAACCCTAACCCTAATACTAACCCTAACCCTAACCCTAACACGAACACTAACCTCTAAACTTAACCCTAACCCTAACCATAATCCTAACCCTAAACTTAACCACTAACCCTAATCCTAACCGTAACACTATCCCTAACACTAATCCTAAACCTAAACCTAACACTAAGACTAACACTATCCCTAAAACCTAACCCTAACCCTAACCCTAACTCTAGAAAAATACCTAAATCTAACCCTAACCTTAACTCTAAACTGAATCGTAGCCCTAACCCAAACCCTAAAACAAAGCCTAAGCCTAACCCTCTTCCTAACACCTAAACTCTAATCCTCACCCTAATCATAAACCTAACCCTAATCCTAACACAAACCCTAACCCTAAACCTAACCTAACCACAACCCTAAGCTCTAACCCTAACCTCACTCTAAACATAACCTTGAAGCTAACACTAAACCTAAACCTTAACTTTAAACCTAAAACTATCCCTATCCCTGACGCTAACTGTAAACCTAACCCTAACCCTATCCCTAACACCTAACCTCTAACCCTAACACTAAACCTAATCCTAAAACTAACCCTAAAACTAACCCTAACACTAACCCTAACACTAAGCCTTACCCTAACGCTAATCGTAATCCTAAACCTAACAGTAACCGGAAGCCTAACCTTAAACCTCTCCCTAACCCCTAATCCCTAACGCTAAACCTAGACCTAATCCTAAAACCAACACTAAAACTAAGCCTAACAATAACCCTAACCCTAACCCTTACCCTAAAGCTAATCGCAACTCTAACACTAACTGAAAACCAAAGCCTAAACTTAAGCCTCTCGCTAACCCCTAACCCCTAACATTAACCATAACTGTAACCGGGACCATAATCCTAACCCTACCAATAACCCTAACTTCAAATCCTAAGCCTAACCTTAAATCTAACCATAACCCTAACCCTAAACATAACATTAATCCCTTACCCTAAACCTAGGTCTACCCCTTAAAGTAACCCGAAGCCTGACTGTAATACCTAACACTAACCCTAACCCTAACCCTGTCACTAACAACTAACCCCTAACCCTAACCCTAACCCTACCTCGAAATCTAACCCTAATCCTAAACCTAACACTAACCCTAAACATAACCCTAAGCCTAAACCTAATCATAACACAAAAATTAACGGTAACCAGAAGCCTAACTCTAACCCTTTCCCTAACCCCTAACCCCTAACTGTAACCCTAAACCTAGCCCTAACCCTAACCTTAAACGTAACCTTAAAACTAACCCTACTCCAAGGATAAAATGTAATCCTAAACCTAACCCTAACCTTAATCTTAACCCTAAACCTAACCCTAAAACTAAACTCTAACCCTAAACCTAGCCCTAACCCTGACATTAAACATAACCTTAAAACTAACCCTACCCCAACCATAAATTGTAATCCTAAACATAACCCTAACCCTAATCTTAACCCTAAAACTAAACTCTAGCTCTGAACCTAGCCCGAACCCTAACCTTAAACGTATCCCTAAAACTAACCCTAGCCCAACCATAAAATGTAATCCTAAACCTAACTGTAACAATAACCTTAACCCTAAAACTAACACTAAAACAAAACTCTAACCCTAAACATAAACCTAATCCTAACCCTAATACTATCACTAACCTTAAACATAAACTTAAACCTAAACTTAACAGGATCCCCAACCCTAGACTTTACCCTAAACCTAACGTTAACCCTAAACATAACGCTAACTCTATCCCTAATAACTAACCCCTAACCCTAGACCTAAGCCAAAACTGAAGCCTAAGCATTACCAACTTACCAACATTTAACACCTAAACCAAAACCTAAACCTAAACATAACTCTAACCCTATCCGTAACCGTAACCCTAACCCTAAACCTAAGGCTAACCCTAAATTCTAATAAAAAACCTAAAAATAACCCCATCCCTAAACGTAAACATAACCCTAAAAATTAACCCTAAACCTAAACCTAAACCTAACACTAACCCTAAACCTAACACTAATCCTAAACTCTAGCCCTAACACTAACACTAACCCTAACCCTAACCCGAACCATAAACCTAACACTAAACCTAATCTAAACCTAACCTAAAACTAATCCCTAAACCTAACCCAAACACTACCCCTTAAACTAATCCTAACACTGACCATAATACCTAACCCGAACCGTAATACTAAACCTAGCATAACACTATCCCCAAAACTAACACTACCCCTAAAAATAATCCTAATCCTTACTTCTAACCCTACCCTAACCCTGACCCTAACCAGAAACATAACCTTAACACTAACGTCTATTTTTAACCCTAACCCTAAACCTACCATAACCCTAAACCTAACCCTAACACTAACACTAACGCTTACCTCTAACACTAACCCTAAACCTAAACCTAACCCTAACCTTAAACCTAACCATAACACTAACCCTAACCCTAATCCTAAAGCTAACCCTAACCCTAACTGTAACCTGTACCTCTTACGCTAAACCAAAACCTAACCCTAACCTTAACCCTAAACCTAACACTAAACCTAACACTAAACTCTCACCCTAACACTAACCCTAAAACTAACCCTAACACTAACACTAAACCAAACTTCTAACTCTAATCTTAATCCTAACTTTAACTCTAATCCTGAACATAACCCTAACCCTAACCATAACTCTAAACCTAACGCTAACCTCTAACCATAATCCTAACCCTAACCTTAAACTTAAGGCTCACACCTAACACCTAACCCGAACCCTAAACCTAATCCTAACCCTAAAACTAAACCTAAACCTAAAACTAAGCCTAACCATAACCTAATCCTAATCCTAACCCTAACACTAACCCTAACCCTAAGCCTAACCCTAACATGAACACTAACCTCTAAACATAAACCTAACATTAACTGTAATCCTAACCCTAAACTTAACCAAAAACCCTAACTCTAACACTATCCCTAACCCTAAACATAACCCTATACCTAAGACTAACCCTAACAATATCTCTAACACCCAACCCCTAAATCTAACCCTAACCCTAACTCTAAAACTAACACTAAATTTAATTCTAACCCTAACACTAATCCTAATCATAACACTAACCCTAACACTAACCCAAAGCCTAGCCCTAACCCTCTTTCTAACACTTATACTCTAACCCTCACCCTAATCATAACCCTAACCGTAGCCCTAACCCTTACCCTAACACTAAGGCTAACCCTAACCCCAACCTAAACATAACCCTAAACTCTAACCCTAAACCTAATCCTAACCTAACTTTACACTTATCACTAAGGCTAAAGCCTAAGTCTAAACCTAATACCATCCTTAATCCTAATCCTAACCGTAAAACCTAACCCTAGCCCTAACCCTATCTCTATAACCTAACCCCTAAAACTAACGTTAAAACTAACCCAAAAACTAACACTAAAACTAAGCCTAACAATAACTCTAAACCTAAGCCTTAACCAAAACGAATCATAACCCTAACCCTAACTGTAATCCGAAGCCTAACCTTAAACCTCTCCCTAACCCATAAAGCCTAACGCTAACCCTAACACTAACCCTAACCCTAACCGTAACCATAATCCTAACTGTACCACTAACACTAACTTCTAATCCTAACCCTAAGCGTAAACCTAACCATAACCCTAACCCGAAACTTAACATTAATCCCTTACCCTAACCCTATTTCTACCCCTTAAAATTAACACAAAGCCTGCCTGTAATACCTAAACCTAACCCTAACACTAACCTTGTGGCTAACACCTGAGCCCTAAGCCGAACCCTAACCCTATCTCTAAATCTAACCCTAACTCTAAACTTAACCCTAACCGATACCATAAAACTAAGCCTAAACCTAATCGTAACCCAAAAACTTACCTTAACTTGAAACCTAACCCTAACCATTTCCCTAACACCTAACCCTAACTCTAACCCTAAAACTAGCCCTAGCCCTAACCTTAAATGTAACACTAACCCTAACCATACCCGAACCATAAATTGTAATACTAAACCTAACCCTAACCTTAACCCTAAACCTAACCCTAAACCTAAACTATAACCCTAAACCTAACCCAAAACCTAACCCCAACCCTAACCCTAATGCTAAGTTATTTCCTAATAGCTAAAACATAACCCTAACCCGAAGCCTAGCCATAACCCTCTTCCTAACACTTAACACCTAAACCTAAACCTAAACCTAACACTAACACTAACCCTAACCATAACCGTAACCCAAACCCTAAACCTAACTCTAACCCTAAATTCTAATCCTAACGCTAAATATAACCCTAGCCCGAATCATAACCCTAACCCTAAAATTTAAACCTAACCTAACACTAACCCTCACCCTAACCCTACACCAAGCATAAATTGAAATCATAAACCTAACACTGACTCTAAAATTAACACTAAACTTAACCCTAAAACTAAACTCTAACCCTAAACCTAACCCTAACCCTAACCCTAACACTATACCTAACCCTAAACCTAACCCTAAACCTGACACTATCCCTAACCCTAAAACTTATCCTAAACTTGACACTAACCGTAACCCTAACCTTAACTCTATCCCTAATACCTAACCCCTAACCCTTACACTAACCCTAAACCAAAGCCTAACCATAACCCTCTTCCTAACACTTAACACCTAAACCTAAACCTAAACATAACCTTAATCCTAAACGTAACCATAACACTAACTCTAAACTTAAATCTAACCCTAAATTTTAATTCTAAACCTAAAAATATCCCTAACCCAAAAAGTAACACTAACACTAAAATTTAACCCTAAACCTAACTCTAACCCTAACACTAACCATAAACCTAACACTAATTCTAAACTCTAACCATGACCCTAACACTAACCCTAACCCTAAGCATAAACCTAACCCTAAAACTAACATTAATCCGTAACCCTAACCCTATCCCTACCCCTTAAACTAACCCTAACATTGACTGTAATTGCTAACCTGAACCTTAACCCTAAACCAACCATAACGCTATCCCTAAACCTAAACCTACCCCTAATTCTAACTCTAAGCCTTAATTCTAAACCTATCCTAACCTTGACCCTAACCACATCCTTAACCTTAAACCTAACCCCTAACACTAACCCTAACCCTAAATCTACCATAAACCTAAACCTAATCCTAAACCTAACCCTAACCCATACCACTACCACTAACCCTAACCCTAACCCTAAACCTAAACCTAACCCTAAACCAAACCAGAACCTTAAACCTAAACGTAACCCTAAACCTAAACCCTAATCCTAACCCATACGTCTAACAATAAACCAATCCATAACCCTGACCTTAACCCTAAACCTAACTCTAAACCTAAAATTAACTTCTAACCCTAACCCTAAAGTTAACACTAACAATAAAACAAACTTCTAACCCTAACCTTAATCCTAAACTTTAACTCTAACCCTAACCAGAACCATAACCCTAGCCCTAAACCTAACTGAAACCATACCCCTAACCCCAACACTAACCCTAACTTTAAGGCTAACACCTAAGTCCTAAACCTCACACTAAACCTAATCCTAACCATAAACCTAACCGTAAATTCTAATCTTAACACTACCCCTAACCATAACCCTAACGCTAAACCTCAACCTAAAGCTAACATTAACCCTAACACTAACCCTAAACATAACCCTAATCCTAAACTCTAACCCTAAACCTAACACAAAACCTAACCCTAACCCTAACCGTAAACATAACACTAACCCTAAACCTAACCCTAACACTAAATGCTAATCCTAACCCTAAAACTAACCCTAAAAATTAACCTAACCCTAACACTAATCTCTAACACTAAACCTAACTCTAAATATAACATTTAACCCTAACCATAACCATAATCTTAAACCTCAACCTAACCCTAACCATAGCCCTAACCATAACTCTAACCATAACCCTAAACGTAACCCAAATCCTAATCGTAACCCTATTCCTAACACTAACCCTAACCTTAATTCTTTTTTTTTTTTATTTAAGAGGAAAAATTGAAAAACAAAACAAAACGAAGCAGTGTAAGGTTACATATAATACAGAAGTACAAAAAAAAAAACCATAACCGTAAGAAATCACCTGTTAATAGATTACATATTATCATCTTGGAAATAGTTGCTTGTTGGGAGCCGCAGCCGACACCGGTCGCCTTACTTGGCGGACGTAGGGCCTGTGGGTGGGAGCGGAGCCTGAGCTAGATTGCCCCTCCCATCGAGTGAGTCAAGTTGGCGCCTGCTTCCTGCCCCCTGATTGCGCTGGCGACTTAAACAACCCGCTCTGTAAGATAGTCTGCCTAGCAACAGCTGATGTTAGCCAGTCAGCCCGCATCGCGTGCTTTGAACTGATTGGCTACTGTTGCCCTATAAAAGTAAATGCCTCTCCCGCCACGAGGGAGAAGCACAGAGGAAGCACAGAGAGAGATAGAGAAAGTCCACCGGCGAGAAAGGGCTGGTGGCAGAGAGGAGGCCTCGCGGGGCCCACGCGGAGACAAATAAAGGCAAGGTTGCACACCGCCAGACTTTGTCGTGTGTCTTTCCTGCCGGCCGGGAGCGACCCCGACAGTTGCTCAAATCACAGTATCAAAGAATACAAAGTAGACATTCAAACAGAGAGACTGCAAACGGCTGTGTTCAATGATCCAAAAACATTAATATAGTCAGCTATTCAACACCCCTATACACACTTGCTGTTATATCCGTTGGAGCTCTTTTTTTTTTTCCCTTCCTCTCTTTTTACAACAAAATTTACACATTTTGGATTTTATTACTACTTAGTTCTTATTACTTTTTTGGGAGGGAGAATAAAGTCAAATATGGCAGAACAAAGCTGTCAGTCAAATCCAAGGATAGACATAGCACATGATGTAGAACAGAGTACACTGTTATTAACAATGGTTATCAACGTTGTCTCTTGTTTCCTTAAAAAGATTTGTCTATCTCATTAGATATTATAAAATTGGACAAAACAGTAGAGAACAAGACCAATAAAACTTAGACATTGTAAACATTACAGGACTTCCAAAGGAGACAATAGTCAAACCAGAATGGGCATCTTAGTGAATCTTATTGCCTTCAAAGTAGTTGCCTATACCCTCAGACTTGATACTATCACACAGAATGGAACAGAGTCTAATCAGTCAAAACAAGATCGTGGGAGTATTACAGGACTTCAAAACAAGTTAATAGGAAATCGAAAATAGTTACTATTAAATATCCCAATTTTTTAAATTTTTCCCTTAATTAAAATAAACATAAGAAATAACTAAATAATTTTTTTAAAGAATAATAGTTACCATAGTGTCTGTCTTTTTCCTTGAAATATTTGGATAAAACTTCATATACTATAGCTTCAAATATTTGCATATCAAGAAGCCCAGAATAAAGCCTTTCTAATTAATAAGTGAAAATTTTATAAGGCTTCAAGGCCACATAATGGGGAATCATGATTGCCACATATTTTCATATATTTGAATCATTACTTACATTAGGGAAAGTATTCGGTATTCATACATGCGAGATTGATTTATTTCACTTATGAGTATGGTCTCAAGATGCGCCCATTTATTGATAAATATCTCAATGTGATCCTTCTTTATAGCTGAATAATACTCCATTGTATAGAAATACCACAACTTTTTTATCCATTCCTCAGTTGATGGACACTTGGGTTGTTTCTAAGATCTGGAGATTACAAATTGTGCTGCTATAAACATAGGTGCACATAAATCACTGTGATATGATGCTTTCAGTTCTTCTGGGAATATGCCTAGAAGTGGAAAGCTGGAATAAATGGGATTTCCAATCCCAACTTTTTGAGCAACCTCCAGACAGACCTCCACAAAGGCTGTACCAGTCTACACTCCCACCAACAGTGCAGGAGAGTTCCTTTTTCCCCACAGCCTCTCCAGCATTTGTTGTTGTTGGTTTTCTTGATCCTGGCCATTCTTTCAGGAGTGAGATGGTATCTCAGTGTGGTTTTAATTTGCATTTCTCTAATGACCAATGATGATGAGCATTTTTTCATATATTTATTTGTCATTTGCATTTCTTCATCTGAGAATTGCGTATTCATCTCAGATGCCCATTTTTGGATTGGATCTTTGAATTTTGGAGGTGTGAGTTTTTTTAATTCTTTATATGTTTTAGACAAGAGTCCCTTGTCTGAGAGAGAGTTCACTAAAATCTTTTCGCAGTTTGTGGGTTTTCTTTTCACTATGTTGGAGATTTCTTTTGACATGCAGAAACTTTTCAATAAGAAGTGGTCCCAGTTATTGATTCTGGGAAGTATTTCCAGTGCGGTTTGAGTCCTGTTCATGAATTCTCTACCTACTCCTATGTCTCCAAGGTTTCTACCCAATTTGTCTTCCAATAGATTAAGTGTTTCTGTTTTAATATTCAGATCTTTGACCCATTTAGATTTTAATTTAGTACATGGTGATAGACATGGGTCTAGCTTTAGTTTTGGCAAGTGGAGAGCCAGTTTTTAGAGCACCATTTATTACAGAGACTGTCCTTCTTCCAGTGAACCTGCTTGGCTCCTTTATCAAAGATAAGGTGGTTGAGTGTGTTTGTAGTTGTGGTTGTATCTTCTAATCTATTCCATTGATCTTTGCCTCTGTTTTGATTCCAATACCATGATGATTTTACTACTGTTGCTTTGTAGTATAATTTCAAGTCAGGGATTGTGATGCCTCCTGCTTTGCCTTTGCTGCTTAGAATTGCCTTTGCGATTCTAGGTCTCTTCTGGATCCAGATGAAATTTAGGAGTGATTTCTCTAGATCTAAAAGGTATGTTGATGGTATTTCTATTGGGATTGCATTGAATCTGTGTAAGAGTTTTGGGAGAATGGCCATCTTCACAATGTTTGTTCTTCCTATCCATGAGCAAGGGATGTCTTTCCATTTTCTGAGATCATCTTCAATTTCCTTTTTCAGTGTTTTATAGTTTTCACTATATAAGTCTTTCACTTCTTTCATAAGAGTAATTCCTAAATATTTCATTTTTTTTGCTTGCTAATGTGAATAGTCAAGTTTCTCTTATTTCCCTCTCTGTGATTTTGTTGTTTGAGTATAGGAATGCTATTGATTTCTGAGTACTGATTTTGTATCCAGCCACATTACTGAATTTATTGTATCTAAGAGTCTTTCAATGGAGCTTAGGGGGTTTTCTATGTAGAGTATCATGTCGTCTGCAAACAATGACAACTTAACTTCTTCTTTTCCTATCTTTACCCCTTTTATTTCTCTTTCTTGCCTAATTGCTCTGGCTAGTACTTCCAGTACTATATTAAATAGGAGTGGTGATAAAGGACATCCTTGTCTTGTGCCTGATTTTAAAGTAAAGGCTTTCAATTTTTGGCCATTTAGTATGATGCTGGCTGTTGGTTTGTCATAGATGGCCTTTATTATATTGAGGTAAAGACCATCTATTCCAAATTTCTGTAGAGTTTTTATCATGAATAAATGTTGGACCTTATTGAAGACTTTTTCTGCATCTATAGAAATGATCATGTGATTCTTATTTTTGGCTTTATTGATATGGAGGATTACATTTATTGATTTGAGTATGTTGAACCATCCTTGCATTCCTGGGATGAATTCCTCTTGGTCATGGTGTATAATCTTCTTGATGATTTGCTGGATCCTATTTGCCAATATTTTATTGAGGATTTTTGCATCTGTGTTCATTAGGGAGATCGGTCTATAGTTCTCTTTTTTAGTTGGATCTTTCTCAGATTTTGGTACTAGAGTAATATTTGCTTCCAGGAATAACTTAGGAAGGATTGCTTCCCTTTCAATTTCATTGAATAGTTTGAGGAGTGTCGGCATTAGGACTTCTTTGTATTTCTTGTAGAATTCTGCAGTGATTCCATCTGGGCCTGGGCTCTTCTTGATGGGTAAGGACTTAATTACATTTTCAGTTTCAGTAAAAGAGATTGGGTTATTCAACAGTTTTACATCCTCTTCATCTAGCTTTGGCACTTCATATGCTTCTAAGAATCTGTCTATTTCTTCTGTGTTATCAAACTTTTGAGAGTAGAGGTTTTCGAAATAGGTGTTGATGATCTTCTGTATTTCTATTGGGTCTGTAGTGATTTCTCCTTTTTCATTTCTTATTGCATGAATTTGAGCTTTTTCTTCCCTTTTTAAAATAAGGTTGGCTAGGGGCTTATCGATTTTATTTATTCTTTCAAAGAACCAACTCTTTGATTTGTTGATTCTTTGGATTGTTTTCTTAGTCTCTATTGCATTGATTTCTGCTCTGATTTTTATAATTTCCTCTCTTCGTTTGGCTTTGGGCTTGACTTGCTCTTCTTTTTCTAGCTGTTTGAGGTGTAGCATCAAGTTATTTATTTGTATTCGTTTGGTTTTCCTGATGTGGGAACTCAGTGCAATAAATTTTCTTCTCACAACGGCTTTCATTGCATCCCACAGGTTCCGGTAAGTTGTATCTGTATTTTCATTTTCTTTTAGGTATTGTTTGATTTCTTCTTTAATTTCCTCTGTGACCCACTGATTACTCAATAGTGTGTTATTCAGTTTCCATGTGTTTGTGGGATTTTTGCAGTATCTTTTATCATTAATTTCTAATTTCAGAGTGCTATGATCTGATAACATGCAAGGGATGATTTCAGCTCTTTTGCACTTGTTTAAATATGTTCTGTGAGCTAATATATGGTCTATTTTAGAAAATGATCCATGTACTGCTGAGAAGAATGTGTATTCTGATGTTGTTGGGTGGAACATTCTGTATATGTCTATCAAACCCATTTGTTCACAGGTGTGATTCAGTTCTGTTATTTCTTTGCTCATTTTCTGTCTGGTTGATATGTCCCTTGGTGTCAGTGGCGTATTAAGGTCTCCTGTTACAATTGTGTTACTGATAATTTGAGTTTTCATTTCTGTTAATAAATGTTTTATATAACTGGGTGCTCTGGAGTTTGGTGCATATATATTTAAGATAGTTATCTCTTCCTCTTGGAGTTTTCCCCTTACGAGTATGTAGTGACCTTCTTTGTCCTTTATGGTCATTGTTGGTTTAAAGTTCATGTTGTCTGCAAACAGAATGGCTACTCCTGCCTTTTTTTGGATTCCTGCAGCATGAAGAACTGTTTTCCATCCTTTGACTTTCAGTCTGTGAGTATCCTTCTGTGTTAAATGGGTTTCCTGTAAACAGCATATGGTTGGATTTTGTTTCTTGATCCATTCTGCTAGTCTGTTTCTTTTGATTGGTGCATTGAGACCATTTACATTAATGGTTATTACTGTTAAATGCTGGTTAATTGTAGGAATGTTATCTCTCTGCTGTTGCATGTTTATCTTTCTGTTCTGTTTAATTATTTGCTTTGCTTAGTGTTTTTTTTCCTTTGTGTATCTAAACTGTCTTTCAATATTTTTTGCAGGGTCGGTTTGGTGTTCATGAAGTTCTTCAGCTGTTCTTTGTCATGGAAGTATCGTATTGCACCATCTATTTTGAATGATAGTTTTGCAGGATATATCAGTCTTGGTTGGAAATCATTTTGCTTTAGGATCTGGAATATTTCACTCCATGCTCTTCTTGACTTTATCGTTTGTGCTGAGAAGTCTGCTGTGATTCTGATAGGTTTTCTTTTATAAGTGATCTGTCTTTTCTCTCTAACAGCTTTTAATAATCTATACTTTTGTTGGATTTCTGGGATGGTGATTATTATATGTCTGGATGTAGTTTTATTTTGGTTATGAGTGTTTGGAGTTCTATATGCTTCACTGATCCTGATGTCAGTTTCTGATCTCATGCTTGGGAAATTTTCAGCTATTACTTCTCTAAATATCCTCTTGACATCCTTTATGTTGTCTCCCTCTCTTTCATTAATCCCTATCATTCTTATGTTATTCTTCTTTGTATCGTCTTGCAGTTGTTGAATTGTTGTTTCCTGATTCCTTGTTATTTTCAAAAGATCTTTCCTTTCCTGTTAACTAGCTGCAATCATGTCTTCAAGGTCTGAAATTCTATCTTCACTTTCATTAAGGCGGTTTTTACAACTTTCAGTGGAGTTTTTTATTTCCTGTATATCTCTGTGCATCTGCATTATGTATTCTGTTTGTTTCTTATATTGCTCGTCTAGGGATTCTATCTTTTTGTTTAGTTCCTCCAATTTTTTATCTGTGTTTTCTTTTGATATATTTAGAATCTCTTTCATTTCTTTGATCATTTCTTCTTTTATCTGGGAGATTATTTCGAGTTTGAATTTCTTTAAAGCTTCCTGGAGTTGCTTGTCAACTTCAGTAGCTATTATGTCCAATATATGAGGTGGATGGTATATATTTTCTTCTATATACATCGCTCCTAGGGTTTCCTGAGATGGACTGGAGGTTTGAGGTTGTAATTTGGTCTTTCGTTTGTCGTTTTCTATATTTCTGTGTTTCAAGTGTTATTTGAAAGCTTCCTCCGGATCTGTTGAAAATCCCCTTCTATGTTTGTAGCTACTGAGACTCTGACACCGTGCTACCCCAAGCCATTGGGCCTACAGAACCAGTGGCCCTCCTCTGCCTGCTCAGAACTCCACAATTCCAGACAAGCTGGGCCTCAGGGACACTGTGCGCCCACCTGCCCCTTGGAAGATCCACAGTTCTTCAATTGCAGCCGAGTTAGGGTGCTCACCACAGGCCACAGTGCCTCAGGATCTTGTGATCCCTCCCTGCTTGCAGCGATATCCACAGTCCTCCAGACAAAGGAAGGGACTTCTGCAGGCACTCCAGATCTGCCCAGCTCCTCCTCTGCAGGCAGTTGGCTAGGTGTGGCTGGGCTCGGGGGTTAGTGTAGGCCTGCCCATCCGTCAGGAGCTCAGCAGACTTCCAAGTGTAGCCGGGAGGGATGGGGAGGCGGCTGTAGTGGCCTCTAACCCACTGCTCCACTTCACTGCACCCAGAAGCCTGGGGGGGCCCAGAACATTCTGAGACTTGGGCAGACTGTGCTGGGCACTCACCACAGGCTGAGGTGCCTCAGGAACCTGCGATCCCTCCCTGCTTGCAGAAATATTCAGTCCTTCAGACAAAGGAAGGGGCTTCTGCAGGCACTCCGGATTCGCCCAGCTCCTCATCTGCATGAAGAAGGCTAGGCGCAGCTGGGCTCCAGAGTTAGTGTAGGCCCGCCCATCCATCAGGAGCTCAGCAGACTTCCAAGTGTGGCCGGGAGGGATGGGGAGGCGGCTGTAGTGGCATCTAACCCACTGCTCCACTTCTCTGCACCCAGAAGCCTGGGGGTGTGGAACAGTCTGAGATTTGGGCAGACTGTGGTGGGCACTCACCACAGGCTGAGGTGCCTAAGGAACCTGCGATCCCTACCTGCTTGCAGAAATATTCTGTCCTCCTAACGTTAATTCTAATCCTAACTCTAACCCTAAACCTAAACCTAAACCTAACTCTAAAACTAACTCTAACTCTAACACTAACACTAACACTAACACTAACTCTAAAACTAACCCTAACACTAACCTCTAAACATAACCCTAACCTTAACCATAACCATAACCCTAACACTAAACCTAAGCTTTAACCTTAATTCTAACACTAAACCTAATAATAAACTCTAAGCCTAACACTAACCATAACCCTAACCCCAACACAAAACTCAAACACTTAACCTAAAGCTAACCTCTACCCATAAGCCTAACCCTACTCCTAAACCTAAACTTAACCCTTACCCTAACCCTAAACCCTAACCCTAACACTAACACTATATGTAAACTTAAACCTAACCGTAAACCGAACCCTAACAATAACCATATCCCTAACACCTAACCCCTAAACCTAGGCCTAAACCTAACCCTAAACCAAACTATAAACCTAAATCTGACCTTAATATTAACCCTAATCGTAACCCTAAACCTAAACCTAATCGTAACACTACCACTAACAGTAACCCGAAGGCTAACACTAAACCTCTCCCTAACACCAAGCCCCTAACCCTAAACCTAAAATAACCCTAACTATAACCCTAACCCTAATCCAAACCCTCTCCAGAACATCTGACCCCAAACACTAACCATAACACTAACCCTATCCCTAACCTAACCGTAATCTTAACCCTAACCCTACCCCTAACTCTAACTTCTAATCCTAAGACTAACATTAACCCTAACCCTAACCCTAAAACAAAAGCTTACCTCTAAACATAACCCTAAGCCTAACCCTAATCCTAACCTTAACACTAAACCTAACCTTAAAACTAAACTCTAACCCTAAACCTAACCCTAACCCTAAACTTAACAATAAAACTATCCCTAACTCTAAACCTTACCCTAAACCAAACCCTAACCCTAAAAATAACGCTAACTCTATCATTAATAATTAACCCCTAACCCTAACCCTAAAACTAACCCTAAGCCTAACCATATCACTAACACCTAACATCTAACACTAAATCTAAACCTGACCCTAAGCCTAACCGTAAGTGTAAACCTAACCCTAAACATAACTCTGACCCTAAATTCTAATCCTAACCCTAAAACAACCCTAACACTAAATGTAACCCTAACCCTAAAATTTAACCCTAAACATAACCCTAACCCTAACACTAAGCCTAACACTACCCCTAAACCTTACCTTAATAGTAAACTTTAACCCTAACTGTAACAATAACCCTAACCCTAACACTAACCATAAACCTACCATAAACCCAACACTAATCCCTAACAATACCCCTTAAACTAACCCTAACACTGACCATAAGACCTAATCCGAACCCGAACCCTAAACCTACCATAACATTATCCCTAAAACTAAGCCTACCCCTAAACCTAAACGTAACCCTTATTTCTAAACCTACCCTAAGCCTGACCCTACCTACAACCCTAGCATTAACGCTAACCTCTATCACTAACCCTAACCCTAAAACTACCATAACCCTACACCGAACCCTAACACTAAACCTAATCCACACCTCTAACACTAACCCTAACCCTAACCCTAACCTTAACCCGAAACCTACTTCTAAACCTAAAACGAACCTCTAACCCTAAAACTAACCCTAAAATTAACCGTAAAACTAACACTAAGCCAAACTTCTAACTCCTACATTAATCCTAACTTTAACTCTAATCCTGACCATAACCTTATCCTTAAGCCTAACCCTAAACCGAAAGCGAACCTCTAACCATAACCCTAACCCTAACCATAACGTAACCCTAAATCCTAACCCTAAACATAACACCTAACCCCTAAACCTAACTCAAACCCTAACCCTAACACTAACCCTCTAACACTAACCCTAACCCTAACCCTAACCTTAACGTGAAACCTAACTGTAAACTTAAAACTAACCTCTAACACTAACACTAACCCTAAAACTAACCGTAACACTAACACTAAGCCAAACTTCTAACTCTAACATTAATCCTAACTTTAACTCTAATCCTGACCATAACTTTATCCTTAAGCCTAACCCTAAACTGAAAGCGAACCTCTAAAAATAACCCTAACTCTAACCCTAACCTTAACACTAATACCTTACACCTAACCCTAACCCTAAACCTAATCCTAACCGCAAGCCTAACCCAAAATCTAATCCTAACAATACACATAACCCAAACACTAACCTTAACCCTAAACCTAAAATTAACCCTAAGCCTAACTCTAATCCTAACCCTAATCCTAACCCTAAAACTAACACTGACCCTAACATTAACCCTAACATGAACACTAACCTCTAAACTTAACCTTAACATGAACCATAATCCAAACCCTAAACTTAACCACTAACCCTAACACTATCTCCAATCCTAACGCTAACAATAAACCTAACACTAACCATAACACTATCCTTAAAATCTAACCCCTAACCCTAACCCTAACTCAAAAACTAACCCTAAATCTAACCCTAACCATAACACTAAACCTAATAGTAATGCTAAAGCTAAGACTAACCCAAAGCCTAATCCTAACCCTATTCCTAACAACTAATCTTTAATCCTCACCCTAATCATAAACCTAACACTAACAATAAACCTAACACTAACACTAAACTTACCCTAACCTAACCATAACCATAAACTCTAACCCTAAACCTAACACTACCACTAAAGTTAACCCTAACACAAAACCTAAACCCTAACTCTAAACCTAACACTATCTCTAACCCTAACCCTGACCGTACAGCTAACCCTAACCCTAACCTAACCCTATCCTGGACAGTAACTCCTAACACTAATGCTAAAACTAACCCTAAAACTAACACTAAAATTAACCCTAACACTAACCATAACCTTAAGCCTGACCCTAAAGCTTCTCATAACCCGAACCCTAAACGTAATCCGAAACCTAATGATAAACCTCTCCCTAAAGCCTAACCCCTAACCCTAAGCCTAACACGAACCCTAATCCTAACTGTAACCATAATCCTAACCCTACCACTAACACTAATTTCTAATCCTAACACTAACCCTAGACCTAGCCATAACCATAACCCTAAACCTAATATTAATCCCTAACCGTAACCCTAACTTTACTGCTTAAATTAACCCGAAGCCTGATGATAATACTTAACCCTAACCCTAACCCTAACCATGTTGCTAACACCTAACACCTAACCCTAACCGTAACACTACCTCTAAATCTAAACCTAAACCTAAACCTAACACTAACCCTAATTCTAAACGTAAAGATAACGCTAACACTATCCCTAATACCTAACCCCTAATGCTAAGCCTAACCCGAAGACTAACCATCACCATCTTCCTAACACTTAACACCTAACCCTAAAACTAAACGTAACCCAAACCTTAACTGTAACCATAATCCTAAACATAACCTAACTCTAACTCTAAATTCTCATCCTAACCCTAAAAATAACCCTAACCGGAATCATAACCCTAACCCTAAAATTGAAACCTAAACCTAACCCTAACCTTACACCAACCATAAAATGTAATCATAAACCTAACACTGACTCTAAACTTAACACTAAACTTAACCCTAAAACTAAACTTTAACCCTAAACCTAACCCTAGCCCTAACCCTAACTCTACACCAAACCTTAAACCTAACCCTAAACCTAACACTATCCCTAACCCTAAACCTTATCCTAAACCTGACACTAACCATAACCCTAACGCTAACTCTATCCCTAATACCTAACCCCTAAACCTTACACTAACCCGAACCCAAAGCCTAACCATAACCCTCTTCCTAACACTTAACACCTAAACCTAAACCTAAACATAACCCTAATCCTAAACGTAACTGTAACACTAAATCTAAACCTAAATCTAACCCTTAATTCTAATTCTAAACCTAAAAATAACCCTAACACTAAACGTAACCCTAACCCTAAAATTTAACCCTAAACGTAACTCCTACCCTAACACTAACCATAAACCTAACACTGATTTGAAACTCTAACCATGACCATAACACTAACCCTAACCCTAAGCATAAACCTAACCCTAAACCTAAAATTAATCCCTAACCCTAAGCCTAAACCTAACCCTTAAAGTAACCCTAAAACTGATCGTAATTGCTAACCTGAACCTTAACCTTAAACCAACCATAACACTATACCTAAACCTAAACCTACCCTTAATCCTAACCCTGAGCCTTCATTCTAAACCTACCCTAAACTTGACCCTAACCACAACCCTAACCTTAAACCTAACCTCTAACACTAACCCTAACCCTAAATCTACCATAACCCTAAACGTAATCAAAAACCTAACCCTAACCCATTCCTCTACGACTAACCCTAACCCTAACCCTAAACCTAAACCTAAACCTAAAACTAACACTAAACCTAACAATAACCCTAACCCTAAACATAGCCCTAAACATAAACCCAAATCCTAACCCATACTTCTAACAATAAACCAATCCCTAACCCTAACCTTAACTCTAAACCTAACTCTAAACCTAAAATTAACTTCTAACCATAACCCTAAACGTAACACTAACAATAAACCAAACTTCTAACCCTAACCTTAATCCTAACTTTTAACTCCAACCCTAACAAGAACCATAACCCTAGTCCTAAACATAACTCTAACCATACCCCTAAGCCCAACACTAACCCTAACCTAAGGCTAAAACCTAAGTCCTAAACCTAACCCTAAAACTAAATTCTAATACTAACCCTAACACTAACCCTAAAACTTAACCTAACCCTAACACTAATCTCTAACACTAAACCTAGCTCTAAATATAACATCTAACCCTAACCATAACCATAATCTTAAACCTCAACCTAACCCTAACCATAGCCCTAACCATAACTCTAACCATAACCCTAAACGTGACCCAAAGCCTAATCGTAACCCTTTTCATAACACTAACCCTAACCTTAATTCTAACCCTAACTCTAAACCTAACCCTAACCCTAAACCTAATCCTAAACCTAACTCTAAATTTAACCCTCACAATAACCTCTACACAAAACCCTAACCCTAAGCATAACCCTAACCTTAACACTAAACCTAAGCTTTAACACTAATCCTAACACTAACACTAATCATAATCTCAAAGCATAACATTAACCATAACCCTAACCCCAACCCAAAATTCAAAAACTAAACCTAACGCTCACCTCTACCCATAAGCCTAACCCTACTCCTAAACCTAAACTTAACCCTTACCCTAACCCTAAACCCTAACCCTAACACTAACACTATATGTTAACTTAAACCTAACCGTAACCCTAACCCTAACAATAACCATATCCCTAACACCTAACCCTAAACCTAGGCCTAAACCTAACCCTAAACCAAACTATAAACCTAAATCTGACCTTAATATTAACCCTAATTGTAATCCTAAACCTATTCATAACACTACCACTAACAGTACCCCGAAGCCTAATATTAACCCTCTCCCTAACATCAAGCCCCTAACCCTAAACCTAAACTAACCCTAACTATAACCCTAACCCTAATCCAAACCCTCTCCAGAACATCTTACCCCAAACCCTAACCATAACACTAACCCTATCCCTAAACCTAACCGTAATCATAACCCTAACCCTAATTTCTAATCCTAACCCTAACGTTAACCCTAACCCTAACCCTAAAACAAAAGCTTACCTCTAAACATAACCCTAAGCCTATCCCTAATCCTAACCTTAACCCTAAACCTAACCTTAAAACTAAACTCTAACCCTAAACCTAACCCTAACCCTAAACCTAACAGTAAAACTATCCCTAACGCTAAACCATACCCTAAACCTAACCCTAACCCTAAAAAAAATGCTAACTCTATCACTAATAATTAACCCCTAACCCTAACCCTAAAACTAACCCGAAGCGTAACCATATCCCTAACACCTAACATCTAACACTAAATCTAAACCTAACCCTAAGCCTAACCGTAAGCGTAAACCTAACCCTAAACATAAAGCTGAACCTAAACTCTAATTCTAACCCTAAATCAACCCTAACACTAAATGTAACCCTAACCCTAAAAGTTAACCCTAAACATAACCCTAACCCTAACACTAAGCCTAACACTACCCCTAAACCAAACCCTAATAGTAAACTTTAACACTAACTGTAATAATAACCCTAACTTTAACAATAACCATAAACCTACCCTAAACCCAAAATTAATACCTAACCCTACCCCAAAAACTAACCCTAACACTGACCATAAGACCTAACCCGAACCCTAACCCTAAACCTACCATAACATTATCCCTAAACCTAAGCCTACCCCTAAACCTAAACCTAATCCTTATTTCTAAACCTATCCTAAGCTTGACCCTACCCACAACCCTAGCATTAACACTAACCTCTATCACTAACCCTAACACTAAAACTACCATAATCTACACCGAACACTAACACTAAACCTAATACATACCTCTAACACTAAACCTAACCCTAACCCTAACCTTAACCCGAAACCTAACTCTAAACCTAAAACTAAACTCTAACCCTAACACTAACCCTAAAACTAACCGTAACACTAACACTAAGCCAAATTTCTAACTCTAAAATTAATCCTAGCTTTAACTCTAATCCTGACCATAACCTTATCCTTAAGCCTAACCCTAAACCGAAAGCGAACCTCTAACCATAACCCTAACCCTAACCCTAAACTAACCCTAAATCCTAACGCTAACCGTAACAACTAACCCCTAACCCTAACTCTAACCCTAAGCGTAACACTAACCCTCTAACACTAACCCTAACCATAACCCTAACCTTAACCTGAAACCTAACTCTAAACATAAAACTAACCTCTAAAACTAACACTAACCCTAAAACTAACCCTGACACTAACACTAAGCCAAACCACTAACTCTAACATTATTCCTAACTTTAACTCTAATCCTGACCATAAACTTATCTCTAAACCTAACCCTAAACTGAAAGCTAACCTCTAAAAATAAACCTAACTCTAACCATAACCTTAACGCTAATTCCTTACACCTAACCCTAACCCTAAACCTAATCCTAACCGCAAGCCTTTCCCAAAGTCTAGTCCTAACACTACACATAACCCAAACACTAACCTAAACCCTAAACCAAAAACTAAACCTAAGCCTAACTCTAATCCTAACCCTAATCCTAACCCTAACATTAACACTGACCCTAACATTAACCCTAACACGAACACTAACCTCTAAACTTAACCCTAACCTGAACCATAATCCTAACCATAAACTGAAACACTAACCCTAACACTATCTATAACCCTAACGCTAACAATAAACCTAACACTAACCGTAACACTATCCCTAACATCTAACCCCTAACCCTAACTCAAAAACTAACCCTAAATCTAACCCTAACCATAACACTAAACCTAACAGTAACGCTAAAGCTAATACTAACACAAAGCCTAAACCTAACCCTATTCCTAACAACTAATCTTTAATCCTCACCCTAATCTTAAACGTAACACTAACACAAACCTAACACTAACACTAACACTAACACTAACACTAACACTAACACTAAACTTACCCTAACCTAACCATAACCCTAAACTCTAACCCTAAACCTAACACTACCCCTAATGTTAATCCTAACACTAACCCTAAACCGTAACTCTAGACCTAACACTATCTCTAACCCTAACCCTAACCGTAAAGCTAACCCTAAGCCTAACCCTAACCCTATACTGGACACTAACTTCTAACACTAATGCTAAAACTAACCCTAAAACTAATACTAAAATGAACCCTAACACTAACCATAACCCTAAGCCTGACCCTAAAGCTAATCATAACCCGAACCATAAACGTAATCTGAAACCTAATGATAAACCTCTCCCTAAAGCCTAACCCCTAACCCTAAGCCTAACCTAAACCTAAACCTACCCCTAATCCTAACCCTGAGCCTTAATTCTAAACCTACTAACCCTAATCCTAACCATACCCATAATTCTAACCCTACCTCTAACCCTAATTTATAATCCTAACAGTAACCCTAGACCTAGCCATAACCCCAACCCTAAAGCTAATATTAATCCATTACCATAACCCTACCTCTACTGCTTAAACTAACCCAAAGCCTGATGGTAATACTTAACTCTAACCCTAACCCTAACCATGTTGCTAACACCTAACACCTAGCCCTAACCCTAACGCTACCTCTAAATCTAACCCTAACCCTAAACCTAACCCTAACAATAACCATAAACCTAAGCCTAAACCTAAAGGTAACCGGAAGCCTAACTCTGACCCGCTCCCTAAAACCTAACCCCTAACTCTAACCCTAAACAAAGCCCTAACCCTAACCTTAAACGTAACCCTAAAACTAACCCTACCTCAACCATAAATTGTAATCCTAAGCATAAACCTAACTCTAAGCTTAACACTAAACCTCACCCTAAAACTAAACTCTAAACCTAAACCTAACCCGAACCCTAACCCTAACCCTAACATTATCCCTAACCATAAACCTATACCTAAACTTAATACTATCCCTAACCCTAAACTTTACCCTACACCACCCTAACCCTAAACCTATACCTAATCCTAACACTAACCCTAATCCTAAACCTTACCATACACGACCCTAACCCTAACCCTCACACTAACCTTAACACTAACAGTATCCCTAATACTAACCCCTAACCCTAACCCTAAACCTAACAATAAACCTAACAATATCCCTAAACTTACCCTTATCCTAAACCTAAACCAAACACTAACCCTAACCATAAACGTAACGATAACGCTAACTCTATCCTAATACCTAACCCCTAGTGCTAAGCCTAACACGAAGACTAACCATCACCATCTTTCTAACACTTAACACCTAACCCTAAAGTGAAACCTAACCCAAAGCCTAACTGTAACCATAAACCTAAACATAATCTAACCCTAACCCTAAATTCTAATCCTAACCCTAAAAATAACCCTAACCTGAATCGTAACCCTAACCCTAAAATTTAAACCTAAACCTAACCCTAACCCTACACCAACCATAAATTGTAATCATAAACCTAACACTGACCCTAAACCTAACACAAAACTTAACCCTAAAACTAAACTTTAACCCTAAACCTAACCCTAATCCTAACCCTAACGCTATACCTAACCCTAAACCTAACCCTAAACCTAGCCCTAAACCTAACATCATCCCTAACCCTAAACCTTATCCTAAACCTGACACTAACCGTAACCCTAAGGCTAACTCTATCCCTAATACCTAACCCCTAACCCTTACACTAACCCTAACCCAAAGCCTAACCATAACCCTCTTCCTAACACTTAACACCTAAACCTAAACCTAAACATAACCCTAATCCTAAATGTAACTGTAACACTAACTCTAAACCTAAATCTAACCCTTAATTCTAATTCTAAACCTAAAAATATCCCTAAACCTAAACGTAACACTAACACTGAAATTTAACCCTAAACCTAACTCTAACCCTAACACTAACCATAAACCTAACACTAATTCAAAACTCTAACCATGACCCTAACACTAACCCTAACCCTAAGAATAAACCTAACCCTAAACCTAACATTAATCCCTAACCCTAACCCTAACCCTACCCCTTAAACTAACCCTAACACTGACCATAATTGCTAACCCGAACCTTAACCCTAAACCAACCGTAACACTATCCCTAAACCTAAACCTACCCCTAATCCTAACCCTGAGCCTTAATTCTAAACCTATCCTAAACTTGACTCTAACCACAACCCTACCCTTAAACCTAACCTCTAACACTAACCCTAAACCTAAATCTACCATAACCCTAAATCTAATCCTAAACCTAACCCTAACCTAACCATACTTCTACCACTAACCTTAACCCTAACCCTAAACCTAAAACTAACTCTAACCCTAACACTAACCCTAAACCTAACACTAACACTAAATTTTAATCCTAACCCTAACACTAAACCTAAAACTTAACCTAACCCTAAAACTAATCTCTAACACTAAACCTAACTCTAAATATAACACTTAACCCTAACCATAACCATAATCTTAAACCTCAACCTAACCCTAACCATAGCCCTAAACATAACTCTAACCATAACCCTAAACATAACCCAAAGCCTAATTCTAACCCTATTCCTAACACTAACCCTAACCTTATTTTTAACCCTAACTCTAACCCTAACCCTAACCCTAAACCTAAACCTAAACCTAAACCTAACTCTAAACCTAAACATAACACTAACACTAATACTAACTCTAAACCTAACCCTAACACTAACATCTAAACATAACCCTAACCCTAAACATACCCCTAACCCTAACACTAAACCTAAGCTTTAACCCTAATCCTAACACTAACCCTAATCATAAACTCTAAGCCTAACACTAACCATAACCCTAACCCCAACAGAAAACCCAAATGCTAAACCTAACGCTAACCTCTACCCATAAGCATAACCCTACTCCTAAACCTAAAATTAACCCTTACCCTAACCCTAAACCCTAACCCTAAAACTAACACTATATGTAAATTTAAAGCTAACCATAACCCTAACCCTAACAATAACCATATCCCTAACACCTAACCCCTAAACCTAGGCCTAAACCTAACCCTAAACCAAACTGTAAACCTAAATATGACCTTAATATGAACCCTAATCGTAACCCTAAACCTAAACCTAATCGTAACACTACCACTAACAGTAACCTGAAGCCTAACACTAACCTTCTCCCTAACACCAAGCCACTAAACCTAAACTTAAACTAACCATAACTATAACCCTAACACTAATCCAAACCCTCTCCAGAACATCTGACCCCAAACCCTAACCATAACACTAACCCTATCCCTAACCCTAACTGTAATCATAACCCTAACCCTAACTTCTAATCCTAAACCTAAACCTAACCCTAAAACAAAAGCTTACCGCTAAACATAACCCTAAGCCTAACCCTAATCCTAACCTTAACCCTAAACCTAACCTTAAAACTAAACTCTAACCCTAAACCTAACCCTAACCTTAAACCTAACAATAGAACTATGCCTAACCCTAAACCTTACCCTAACCTAACCCTAACCCTAAAACTAACGCTAACTCTATCATTATTAATGAACCCCTAACCCTAATCCTAAAACTAACCCGAACCCTAACCATATCCCTAAAACCTAACATCTAACACTAAATCTAAACCTAACCCTAAGCCTAACTGTAAGCCTAAACTTAACCCTAAACATAACTCTGAACCTAAATTCTAATCCTAACCCTAAAACAACCCTAACACTAAATGTAACCCTATCCTAAAATTTAACCCTAAACCTAACCCTAACCCTAACACTAAGCTTAAAACTACCCCTAATCCTAACCTTAACCCTAAACCTAACCTTAAAACTAAACCCGAACCCTAAAACTAACCCTAACCCTAAACCTAACAATAAAATTATCCCTAACCCTAAACCTTAACCTAAACCTAACCCTAACCCTAAAAATAACGCTAACTCTATCATTAATAATTAACCCCTAACACTAACCCTAAAACTAACCCGAAGCCTAACCATATGCCTAACACCTAACATCTAACACTAAATCTAAACCTAACCCTAAGCCTAACCGTAAGCGTAAACCTAACCCTAAACATAACTCTGAACCTAAATTCTAATCCTAACCCTAAAACAACCCTAACACTAAATGTTACCCTAACCCTAAAATTTAAACCTAAACCTAACCCTAACGCTAACACTAAGCCTAACACTACCCCTAAACCTAACATTAATCCTAAACTTTAACCCTAACTGTAACAATAACCCTAACCCTAACACTAACCATAAACCTACCATAAACCCAACACTAATCCCTAACCCTAACCCTTAAATTAACCCTAACACTGACCATAAGACCTAACCCGAACCCTAACCCTAAACCTACCATAACATTATCCCTAAACCTAAGCCTACACCTAAACCTAAACCTAATCCTTATTTCTAAACCTACCCTAAGCCTGACCCTACCCACACCCCTAGCATTAACACTAACCTCTATCACTAACCCTAACCCTACACCGAACACTAACACTAAACCTAATCCATACCTCTAACCCTAACCCTAACCCTAACCCTAACCCTAAGCTTAACCCAAAACCTAACTCTAAAACTAAAACTAACCTCTAAACTTAACACTAACCCTAAAACTAACCGTAACGCTAACACTAAGCCAAACTTCTAACTCTAACATTAACCCTAACTTTAACTCTAATCCTCACCATAACCTTATCTTTAAGCCTAACCCTAAACCAAAAGTGAACCTCTAACCATAACCCTAACCCTAACCGTAACCTAACCCTAAATCCTAACCCTAACCTTAACACCTAACCCCTAACCCTAACTCAAACCCTAACCCTAACACTAACCCTCTAACACTAACCCTAACCCTAACCTTAACCTGAAACCAAACTGTAAACCTAAAACTAACCTCTAACACTAACACTAACCCTAAAACTAACCGTAACGCTAACACTAAGCCAAACTTCTAACTCTAATATTAATCCTAACTTTAACTCTAATCCTGACCATAACCTTATCCTTAAGCCTAACCCTAAACAGAAAGCGAATCTCTAACCATAACCCTAAATCTAACCCTAACCTTAACACTAATACCTTACACCTAATGCTAACCCTAAACCTAATCCTAACCACATGCCTAACCCAAAATCTAATCCTAACACTACACATAACCCAAACACTAACCTTAACCCTAAACCTAAAACTAACCCTAAGCCTAACTCTAATCCTAACCCTAATCGTAACCTGAAAACTAACACTGACCCTAACATTAACCCTAACACGAACACTAACCTCTAAACTTAACCCTAACATGAACCATAATCCTAACCCTAAACTTAACCACTAACCCTAACACTATCTCCAACCCTAACGCTAACAATAAACCTAACACTAACCGTAACACTATCCCTAAAATCTAACCCCTAACCCTAACCCTAACTCAAAAACTAACCCTAAATCTAACCCTAACCATAACACTAAACCTAATAGTAACGCTAAAGCTAATACTAACCCAAAGCCTAAACCTAACCCTATTCCTAACAACTAATCTTTAATCCTCACCCTAATCATAAACCTAACACTAACACTAAACCTAACACTAACACTAACACTAACACTAACACTAACACTAACACTAACACTAAACTTACCTTAACCTATCCATAACCCTAAACTCTAACCGTAAACCTAACACTACCCCTAAGGTTAACCCGAACACTAACCCTAAACCCTAACTCTAAACCTAACACTATCTCTAACCCTAACCTAACAGTAAAGCTAACCCTAAGCTTAACCCTAACCCTATACTGGACACTAACTCCTAACACTAATGCTAAAACTAACCCTAAAACTAACACTAAAATTAACCCTAACACTAACCATAACCCTAAGCCTGACCCTAAAGCTTATCATAACCCGAACCCTAAACGTAATCCGAAACCTAATGATAAACCTCTCCCTAAAGCCTAACACCTAACCCTAAGCCTAACACTAACCCTAATCGTAACCGTAACCATAATCCTAACCCTACCACTAACCCTAATTTCTAATCCTGACTAACCCTAGACCTAGCCATAACCCTAACCCTAAACCTAATACTAATCCGTTACCGTAACCCTAACTATACTGCTAAAACTAACCCGAAGCCTGATGGTAATACTTAACCCTAACCCTAACCCTAACCATGTTGCTAACACCTAACACCTAACCCTAACCCTAACGCTAACTCTAAATCTAACCCTAACCCTAAACCTAAAACTAACAATAACCATAAACCTAAGCCTAAACCTAACCGTAACCGGAAGCCTAACTCTGACCCGCTCCCTAAAACCTAACCCCTAACTCTAACCCTAAACAAAGCCCTAACCCTAACCTTAAACGTAACCCTAAAACTAACCCTACCTCAACCATAAATTGTAATCCTAAACATAAACCTAACCCTAAGCTTTACACTAAACCTCACCCTAAAACTAAACTCTAAACCTAAACCTAACCCTAACCCTAACCCTAACCCTAACACTATCCCTAACCCTAAACCTATACCTAAACCTAATACTATCCCTAACCCTAAACCTTACCCTACACCACTCTAACCCTAAACCTATACCTAAACCTAACACAATCCCTAACCCTAAACCTTACCCTACACCACCCTAACCCTAACCCTCACACTAACCTTAACACTAACACTATCCCTAATACCTAACCCCTAACCCTAACCCCAAACCTAACACTACACCTAACCCTAAACCTAACAATAAACCTAACACTATCCCTAACCTTAACCTCACCCTAAACCTAAACCTAACACTAACCCTAACCCTAATCGTAATGATAACGCTAACTCTATCCCTAATACCTAAACCCTAATGCTAAGCCTAACCCGAAGACTAACCATCACCATCTTCCTAACACTTAACATCTAACCTTAAAACTAAACCTAACCGAAACCCTAACTGTAACCATAACCCTAACCATAAACCTAACTCTAACCCTAAATTCTAACCCTAACCCTAAAATTGACCCTAACACTAAACATAACCCTAAGCCTAAAATTTAACCCTAATTCTAACACTAACCCTAACACTAAGAATGAACCTAACCCTAATCCTAAACTCTAACCCTAACCATAACCCTGTCGCTAACACCTAACCCCTAAGCATAACCCTAACCCTACCTCTAAATCTAACCCTAATACTTACCATAAACATAAGCCGAAACCTAATCCTAACCCAAAACCTAAACATACCCGGAAACCTAACACTAACCCTCTGCCTAACACCTAACCCCTAACTCAAACCATAAACCTAGTCCTAACCCTAACCTTAAATATAACCCAAACCCTAAACCTACCCCAAAAATAAATTGTAATCCTAAACCTAATCCTAACCCAGCATTAACCCTATACCTAACCCCTAAACCTAAACTCTAACCCTAAACCTAACCCTAATCCTAAACCAGCACTAACCTATCGCTAAGCCTAAACCTTACTCTAAACCTAACCCAACCCCTAAACCCAACCCTCACCCTAACGCTGTCTATCCCTAAAACCTGACCCCTAAGCCTAACCCTAACCCGAAGCAGAACCATAACCCTCTTCCTAACACTTAATACCTAAACGTAATCCTAAACTTAACCCTAACCCTAACCGTAACCCTAACCCTAACCATAACCCTAACTCTAACCCTAACCCTTACCGTAAACATATGTCTAACTCTAAATTCTAATCCTAAGCCTAAAAATAACCCTAAAACTAAACATAACCCTAAACCTAAAATTTAACCCTAAACCTATCCCTAACCCTGACACTAACCCTAAACCTAACCCTAATCCTAAACTCTAAACCCAAACCTAACCTAACCATAAAACTAACCCTAACCCTAACCCTAACCCTAACCTTAAAACTAACCCTAAACTTAAAATTAATCCCTAACCCTAACCCCAACCCTGCTCTTAAAATCACCCTAACACTGACAGTAATACCTAACTGGAATCCAAACCCTAAACCTACCATGACACTATCCCTAACACTAACCCAACACCTAAACCTAACCCTACCTATTACTTCTAAACCTAACCTAACCTGACCCTAAACACAACACTAAACTTAAGGCTAACCTCTAACACTAAACCTAACCCTAAACCTACCAAAAACCTAAACCTAACCCTAACACTAACTCTAACCCATACCTCTAACACTAACCCATCCCTAACCCTGTCGCTAACGGCTAACCCCAAACCCTAACCCTAACCCTATCTCTAAATCTAACTGTAACACTAAACCTAACCCTTCCCTTACCATAAGCCTAAGCCTCAACTTAACATTAACCCAAAACCTAACCGTAACCGGAAGCCTAACTCTAACCCTCTCCCTAACATTTAACCCCTAACTCTAAACCTCAATGTAACCCTAACCCTAACTTTAAATGTAAACCTAAAACTACCCCTACCCCAACCATAAATTGTAATCCTATACCTAAACCTAACCCTAAACTTAACACTAAAACTAACACTAAAATAAATTGTAACCCTAACCCTAACAGTATACCGAACACTAAACCTAACACTATCCCTAACCCTAAACCTTACCCTAAACCTAACATTAACCCTAACCCTAACAATAACCCTAAGGCTAACTCTATCCCTAATACTTAACCCATAACCCTAACCCTAACCCTAACCCGAAGCCTAACAATAATCCTCTTCCTAACACTTAACACCTAAATCTAAACCTAAATCTAAAGCTAACCCTAACCATAAACGTAACCCTAACCCTAAACATAACTCATACCCTAAATTCTAATTCTAACCCTAAAAATAACCCTAACCCTACATGTAACACTAACCCTAAAATTTTACCATAAACCTAACCATAACCCTAATCCTAACACTAACCCTGAACCTAACCATAATCCTAAACTCTAACCCTAACCCTAATACTAACCTGAACCCTAACCCTAACCATAAACCTAACACTAAATGTAACATTAATCCCTAACCCTAAACCTAACCCTACCCTTTAAACTAAACCTAACACTGACCTTAATACATAACCCGACCCGTAAACCTAAACCTACCATAACACTATCCCTAAATCTAACACTACACCAAAACCTAACCCTAACCCTTACTTCTAATCTTATCCTAACCCTGACCCAAAACACAACCCTCACATTAATCTTAACCTCTAACCTTTAACCTAACCCTAACCGTACCATAACCCTAAACCAAACCCTAATCCTAACACTAATATTAACCCATTGCTCTAACACTAACCCTAACACTAACCCTAAACCTAACCATAAACTTAAACCTAACCATAACCCTAACCATAAACCTAACCCTAAGCCTAAGCCCAACCCATACCTCTAAGACTAAACCTAACACTAACACTAACCTTAACATTAAACCTAACTCCAAACCTAACATTAAACTCTAACCCTAACACTAACACTAACACTAACACTAACACTAACACTAAACCAAACTTCTAACCCTAACCTTAATTCTCACCTTTAACTCTAACCCTAACCATAACCATAACCCTAACTCTAGCACTAACCCTAACACTAACGCGAACACTAACCTCTAAACTTAACCCTAAATCTAACCTTAATCCTAACCCTGATCTTAACCACTAACCCTTATCCTAATCCTAATGCTATTCCTAAACCTAACCTTAAACCTAAATCTAACACTAAGACTAACACTATCACTAACACCTAACACCTAAACCTAACCCTATCCCTAACTCTAAAACTAAGCCTAAATATAAACCTAACCCTAACCCTAAACCTAATCGTAGCCCTAACCCTAACCCTAACTCAATTCCTAACCCTAACCCTCTTCCTAACACTTAACCTCTAACCCTCACCCTAATCATAAACCTAACCCTATCCCTAACACTAACCCTAACCCTACCACTAACCCTAACATAATCTTAACCCTAATCTCTAACCCTAACCCTAACCCTAACCATAAACCTAACGCTAACTCTAACCCTATTCCTAACACCTAACCCCTAACCCTAACGCTAAACCTAACCCTAAAACTAACACTAAAACTAACCATAAAACTAACCCTAACCCTAACCCTTACCTTAAAGCTAATCATAACCCGAACACTAACCGTAATCCGAAGCCAAACCTTAACCCTCTCCCTAACCTCTAACCCCTAACCCTAACCCTAACACTAACCCTAACCCTAACCGTAAGCATAATCCTAACGGTACCATTAACCCTAACTTCTAAACCTAACCCTAACCCTAAACCTAACCATAACCCTAAACCTAAACCTAACATTAATCCCTTATCCTAACCATAACTCTACTTCTTAAACTAACCCAAAGCCTGACTGTATTACCTAACTCTAACCCTAACCCTAACCCTGTGGCTAACACCTAACCCTTAACCCTAACCCTAACCCTACCTCACAATCTAACCCTAACCCTAAACCTAACCCTAACCAGAACCCTAACCCTAAGCCTAAACCTAATCGTAACTCAAAACCTAACCGTAACCAGGAGCCTAACCCTAACCATCTCTCAAACACCTAACTTCTAACTCTAAACTAAACCTAGCCCTAACCCTAAGTTTAAATGTAACCCTAACCCTAACCCTACCCCAACCATAAATTGTAATCCTAAACCTAACCCTAACCCTAGCCTTAAGGCTAAACCTAAACCTAAACCTAAACTCTAACCCTAAACCTAATCCTAACCCTAACACTAACCCTAACCCAAACACTATACCTAAACCTAAACATTACCCTAAACTTAACCCTAACCCTAACCCTAATCCTAACCCTAACCCTAACCCTAACCCTAACTCTAACTCTAACTCTAACTCTAACTCTAACTCTAACTCTATCCCTGATACCTAACCCGTAACCCTAACCCTAAACCTAACCCGAAGCCTAACCATAACCCTCTTCCTAACACTTAACACCTAAATGTAAACCTAACCCTAACCGTAACCATAACCTTAACCCTAAACCTAAACCTAACCCTAAATTCTAATCCTAACCCTAAAAAGAACCCTAATCCTATACGTAACACTAACACTAAAATTTAACCCTAAACCAAACCCTAACCCTAACACTAACCCTAAATCTAACACTAATCCTAAACTCTAACCCTAAAACTAACCCTAACAATAACCATAAACCTAACAGTAAGCCTAACATTAATCCCTAACCATAAGCCTAAACCTACCACTTAAACTAACCCTAACACTGAACGTAACCTAACTCGAACCCTAACCCTAAACCTACCATTACTCTATCATTAAACCTAACCATCCCATAAACCTTACCCTAAAACTTACTTCTAACCCTACCCTAACCCTGACCCTAACCACATCCCTAACCTTAACCGTAACCTCTAACACTAACCCTAATCCTAAAACTATCTCTAACATTAACCCTAAACCTAACACTAAACCCAAATTCTAACCCTAAACCTAACCCTAACCCTAAACCTCAATCTAACACTACCATAATCCTAACCGTAACCCTAAAAGTAACCCAAAGCTTATCCGTAACACTATCCCTAAACCTAACCCTAACCCTAACCCTAATCCTAAACATAATCCTAACCCTTACACTAAACATGACCCTAAACCCTAACCCTAACACACTTTAATACTAAACATAACCCTAACCCTGACCCTAAACACTAAGCCGGACACTAACACAAACGCTAACCCTAAACCTAGGCCTAACGCTAACCCGAACTGTAACCCTAACCCTAACATTAATGCTAACCCTAAATTCTAATTCTAAACCTAACCTTAACGCTAACCCTAACCCTAAACCTAAATCTAACCCTAAACTCTAACCCTAAACCTAACACTAACTGTAAACCTAAACCTAACTCTAAACTCTAACCCTAACCCTAACAAGAACCCTAAACTAACCCTAACCATGAAACTAACCTGAAAACTAACAAATATCTCTAACCCTAACCATAACCCTACTCGTTAAACTAACCCTAACACTAACCATAATATATAGCCCTATCCCTAACCCTAAACCTACCAGAATACTAATCCTAAACCTAACCCTATGCCTAAAGCTAACCCTAACACATACCTCTAAACCTAACCCTAAGCCTAACCCTAAACATAACCCTAATCCTAACCATAACCTTAATCCTAACCCTAACCCTAACCCATACATCTAACCCTAAACCTAACCTTAACCCTAACCCTAACTCTAAACTTAACACTAACCTCTAACTCCAACCGTAACCTTAACCCTAACCCTAAAGCTTAACCAAAGCCTAACCCGAATCTCTACCCCTAAACCTAACACTAAATCTAACTTCTAACCCTAACCCTAAACATGATCCTAAACGTCAACCTAACCCTTATCATAACCCTAACCATAACACTAATCATAACCCAAAGCCTAACCGTAACCCTATTCCTAACCCTAAAGCTAACCCTAATTCTAAACCTAACATTAACCCTAGCCATAAACCTAAACCTAACTCTAAACCATACCCTAACTCTAACCCTAACACTAACTCTAAACCCAACCCTAACGCTAACCTCTAAACTTAATCTTAACCCTAACCATAAACCTAACCCTAAACCTAAGCTTTAACCCTAATGCTACCCCAAACCCTGACAATAAACTCTATGCCTAGCCCTAACCATAACCCTATCCCCAAACTCTAACAGTAAACCTAATGCTAACATCTACCCATAAGCATAAACCTAATCCTAAACCTAAACCTAAACCTAACCCTAACCCTAAAACATAATCCTAAACCTAACACTATCCGTTAACTTAAACCTAATCGTAAATCTAACCCTCAAACATAACCCGAAACCTAACCCTAACCCTATCACTAACAATATCCCTAACAGCTAACCCCTAACCCTAAGCCTAACCCCAACCCTAAACCTAACTGTAAACCTAACTCTGACCTTAATATTAACCCTTACCCTAACCCTAAACCTAAACCTAATCATACACTAACACTAACAGTAACCCAAAGACTAACCCTAACCCACTCCTTAACCCTAACCCTAACCCTAACACTAACAATAACCCTAACACTCTCCCTAACACCTAACCCCTAACCCTAACCATAACACTAACCCTAACAATAACCATAATCCTAACCATAATCATAACCCTGACCCTACCCCTAACCCTAATTTCTAATCCTAACCCTAACATTAACCCTAACCATAACCGTAAACTCTAACCCTAACCCTAAACCTAAAGCTAAAGCTTATCTCTAAATATAAACCTAAGCCTAACCCTAACCCTAACCCAAACACGATCCCTTAAACTAACACTAACCATGACAGTAATACCTAGCCCAAACCCTAACACTAAACCTACCGTAACCCTAACCCTATCTCTAATCCTACCCTTAAAATAATCTTGACAAATACCTCTAAGCCTAACCCTAACTCTAACACTAATCTTAACCTTTAACCCTAACCCTAACACTAAACTATCCCTACCACTAACCCTAAACCTAACTCTAAATCTAACTTCTAAACCTAACCCTAACACTAACCCTAATGCTAAACTTCAACCTAACCCTAAACCTAAACATAACCCTAACACTAACACTAACCATAACCCAAAGACTAACCGTAACCATATCCCTAACCCTAACACTAACAATAATCCTAACCCTAACCCTAAACCTAACTCTAACACATACCTCTAACCCTAACCCTAACAGTAATCGTAACTCTAATCCTAACCTTAACCTCTAACCCTAACCCTAATCCTAACACTAAACCTAAAACTAAACCTGACCCTAACCCTATCCCTAACACTAACTCTAACTTCTAACCCTAACCCTAACCCTAAACCTCAACCTAACCCTAAACCTAAACATAACCCAAGTGCTAACCCTAACCATAACCCAAAGCCAAACTGTAACACTATCCCTAACCTTAACACTAACCCTAATCCTAACGCTAACCCTAAACCTAACCCTAACCCTAACCCTAATCCTAATCCTAACCCTAACCTTAAACTCTAACCCTAACCCTAAACCTAACACTAACCTATCGCTAACCCTAACTCTAAAATTAACACTAAACCTAACTTTTAACCCTAAACCTAACCCTAAACCTAAGACTAACCCTAGCCCATAACTCTAACCCTAACCCTAACACTAACCCTAAATTTAAAACTAACACTACCCCTAAAACTAACTACAACCTTATCCCTAACACCCAACCCCTAAACCTAACCATAACTCTAATCCTAAAACTAAACATAAATGTAATGCAAACGCTAACACTAACCCTAACACTAACCCTAAGCTAATCATAACTCTAAACCTAAACGTAAACCGAAGGCTAACCCTAACACTATCCTTAACATTTAATCCCTAAATCTAACCCTAAACATATCCCTATTCGTAACCCAAGCCATAAAACTAACCCTAATCCCACCCCTAACACCAACTCTAATACAAATCTAACAATAATCCTAAGCTCTAACCCTAACAAAACACAATCAGTAACCCTAATCCTAAGCCTAACACATAAACTAACCCTAACACTGACCGTAACACCTAACTAGTACCGTAACCCTAAACCTACAATAACCCTTTCAGTAACACTAAACCTACCCCTAAATTTAACCCTAAAGCTTACTTCTAACCCTACACTAACCCTGACCCTAACCACAACCCTAAACTCTAACACTAACCCTAACCCCAGAACTATCCCTAACACTAAGCCTAAACCTAACACTAAACCTAAATTCTAACCCTTACCCTAACCCTAACCCTAAATCTCAATCTAACACTAACCCTAAACATAACCATGCCATAATCCTAACCATAAACCAAAGCCTATCCATAACACTATCCCTAACCCTAACCTAAACCTAATCCTAACCAAAACTCTAACCCTAACACTAACCCTAAACCTAACCCTAATCCTAAACTCTTAACCTAAACCTAACCTAACCATAAACCTAACCCTAGTCCTTACCCTAACCATAAACCTAACCCTAAATCTAACATTAATCCCTAACCCTAACCCCAACCCTACCCTTAAAAATAACCCTAACACTGACCATAATACCTAACTGGAACCCTAAACCTAAACCTATTATAACACTATCCCTAACACTAACCCAACACCTAAACCTAACCCTAACCCTTACTTCTACACCTACCCTAATTTTGACCCTAAAGACAACCCTAAAATTAAGGCTAACCTCTAACACTAACCCTAACCCTAAACCTATAAAAACAGAAACCTAACCCTAACCCTAACCCATACTTCTAACATTAACCCTAACCCTAACCCTGTTGCTAACACCTAACCCCTAACTCTAACCCTAACCCTACCTCTAAATCTAACCCTAACCCTAAACCTATCCCTACCCTTAGCATAAGTCTAAGACTCAACCTAACGTTAACCCAAAACCTACCCTAACCTGAAGTCTAACTCTAACCCTCTCCCTAACACCTAAACCCTAACACTAAAGCTCAACCTAACCCTTTAACCTTCAATGTAACCCTAAAACTACCCCTACCCCAACTATAAATTGTAATCCTAAACCTAAACCTAACTCTAAACATAACACTAAACCTAACACTGAAACAAAACTCTAACCCTAACCCTAACCCTAAGAGTATACCTAACCCTAAACCTAACACTATCCCTAACCCTAAACCTTACCCTAAACCTAACCCTAACCCTAAACTTAACCCTAACCCTAACCCTAACGCTAACTCTATCCCTAATACCTAACCCCTAAACCTAACCCTAACCCTTACCCGAAGACTAACAATAACCCTCTTCCTAACACTTAACACCTAACTCAAAACTTAAACCTGACCCTAAACCTAAGCATAACTGTAACCCTAACCCTAAACATAACTCTAACCCTAAATTCTAATCATAACCCTAAAAATAACCCTAAAACTAAATGTAACACTAACCCTAAAATTTAACCCTAAACCTAACCCTAACCCTAAACCTAACACTAACCATAACTAACCCTAACCTAACCATAATCCTAAACCCTAACCCTAACCCTAACACTAACCAGAACCCTAACCCTAACCATAAACCTAACACTAAACCTAACATTAATCCCTAACCCTAAACATAACCCTATCCCGTAAACTAACACTAACACTGACTGTAATACCTAACCCTAACCCTAACCCTAATCAACCACAACACTATCCCTAAACCTAACCTTACACCTAAACCTAACCCCAACCCTTACTTCTAATTGGATCCTAACCCTGACCCTAACCACAACCCTAACCATAAATTTAATGTAACCTCTAACTCTTAACCTAACCCTAAACCTACCATAACCCTAATCCTAAACATAACCCTAACCCGAACCCTAACCATAACCCATAGCGATAACCCTAACCCTAACCCTAAACCTAACGCTAAACTTAAACCTAACCATAAAACTAACCCTAACCCTAAGCCTAACCCATACCTCTAACACTAAACCTAACCCTCACCCTAACATTAACCGTAAACCTAACTCTAAACCTAACACTAATCTCTAACCCTAACACTAACACTAACACTAAACCAAACTTCTAAACCTAACCTTAATTTTAACCTTTAACTCTAGCCCTAACTATAACCCTAACTCTAACCATAACTCTATCCCTAACCCTAACCCTAACACTAACCCTAATCCTAACACGAACACTAACCTCTAAACTTAACCCTAACTCTAACCTTAATCCTGACCCTGAACTTAACCACTAACCCTTATCCTAATCCTAACACTATACCTAACCCTTACCATAAACCTAACCTAACACTAAGACTGACACTATCCCTAAAACCTAACCCATAACCCTAACCCTATCCCTAACTCTAAAACTGAACCTAAATCTAAACCTAACCCTAACCCCAAATTTAATGGTAGCCCTAAACCCTAACCCTAACCCAAAGCCTAACCCTAACTCTATTCCTAACACCTAACCTCTAACCCTCACCCTAATCATAAACCTAACCATATACCTAACCCTAACTGTAACCCTAACACTAGCCCTAACCTAATCTTAACCCTAAACTCTAACCCTAAACCTAACCCTAACCTTAACCCTAACACTAACCGTAAATCCTAACTTTAAACCTAACACTATACCTAACACTAACCCTAACTGTAAACCTAACGCTAACCCTAAGCCTATTCCTAACACCTAACCCCTAACCCTAATGCTAAACCTAACACTAAAACTAACACTAAAACTAACCATAAAACTAACCCTAACCCTAACCCTTACCTTAAAGTTAATCGTAACCCTAACACTCACTGTAATCCGAAGCCAAATCTTAACCCTCTCCCTAATCCCTAACACCTAATCCTAACCCTAACACTAACCCTGGGCCTAAACCCTAGCCCTAAACATAACACAAACACTAACCCTAAACCTAGCTCTAACCCTAACCCGAACCATAACCGTAACTCTAACATTAACCCTAACTCTAAATTCTAAATCTAAACCTAACCTTAACCCTAAACCTAACCCTAACCCTAAACTCTAACCCTAAATCTAACCCTAACGCTAACACTAACCCTAAAGCTAACCCTAACCCTAAACTCTAACCCTAAATCTAACCCTAACGCTAACACTAACCCTAAACCTAACCCTAACCCTAAACCTAACCTTAACCCTAAAATCAAACCCTAAACCCAACAAGAACCGTAACATAACTCTAAACATAAACCTAAATCTAAACCTAACATTAATCTCTAACATAATCATAAGCCTACCACTTAAACTAACACTAACACTCACCGTAATACGTAACCTTAACCCTAACCCTAAACCTCAATTTAACCGTAACAGTTATGCGAAACGTAAAGCTAACCCTAACCCTAACCATAACGCTAACTCTAACCCTAAACCAACCCTAACATGAACCCTAAACCTAAACCTAAACCTCAAACTAACGCTAACCCTAATCAAAAAATTAACCCTAACCCTAACCCTAACCCTAAACCAAACCCTAAGCCTAAAACTAATCAGAAACCTAATCCCTACCCTAAACTCTACCACTAAACCTAACACTAACGCTAACCCTAACCCTATCCTCTAACCATAACCCTAACCCTAAACTTATCCATAAATCTAACACTAAACATAACCCTAAACTCTATCTGTAACACTAACCCTAAACGTAACACTAACCCTAAACCTATCCTTAACATCTAACCCTAAACCTAACTCTAACTCTAACTCTAACCCTAACTCTAAACCTAAACCTAAACCTAACCCTAAACCCTAACCCTAAACCTAACACAATTCCCAACCCTAAACCTAAATGTAAACCTAACCCTTAACCTAACTGTAAACCTAACCCTTACCCAAAACCTAACCCTAAACTTAACCCTAACCCTATACCTAACACCAAGCCCCAACCCTAACCATAAACCTAACCATAAAAGTAACACTAAAACTAACCCTAACCCTAAACCTAACCCTAAACCTAATCGTAACCCTAACGATAACCGTAAGCCAAAGTCTAAATTTAATCCTCTACATAACACCTAACCCCTAGGATCCAAACCCTAACACTAACCCTAATAACCCCTAACACTTACTTCTAATCCTAACCTTAAACCTAACCCAAACACTAACCCTAACCATAACCATAACCATAAACCTAACATTAATCCCTATCCCTAACCCTTCCCCTTAAAATAAACCTAAACCTGACTGTAAAACCTAACCCTAACACTAACCCTAACCCTAGCATAACCCTAACACTAACCCTAACCCTAAGCATAACCCTAACCAATACCTCTAACCCTTACCCTACAACTAACCCTAACACTAACCCTAATCCTGACCCTCACCCTAAACCAAAACCTAAGCTTTAACGATAACCCTAATACTAAGCCTAACCATACACACTAAGCCTAACCATAAGCCTAACTGTAACACCAAACTCTAACACTAAACCTAAACCTAAACTCTAACCATAACCCTAACCCTAATCCTAACGCTAACCCTAACCCTAACCCTAAACATAAAGCATAACCTTAACCCTAAAACTAACCATAACCCTAAAACTAACCGTAAACCTAACTCTAACCCTAACCCTTAAACTAAACATAACTCTAATCCTATCCATAACACTAAACACCTAATCCTAACCCAAAACCTAACTCTAAAACTAAAATTAAAGCGAACCCTAAAACTAACCCTAACCCTAACTATAACCCTAACCCTAAACCTAATCATAACCCAAGCACTAACTGTAACCCAAAACCTAACCCTAAGCCTCTCCCTAACACCTAACCCCTTAACCTAACCCTAACCCTAAAACTAAACCTAACTTTAAACCCTAAAGCTAACCCTAACTTTAACCATAACATCTAAGCCTAACACTAACCCTAACCCTAAACCCAACTCTAACCCTAAACCTAACGCTAACCTCTAACTTTAAACCTAACCCTAACCTTAACCCTGTCCTCTAACCGTAACACTAACCCTAACCCTAACCCTAAACCTAAACCTAAAATGTAACCCTGACCCTAATTCTCTCTCTAATTCTAACCCTACCCTTAAAACTAAACCAACTTCTAACCCTAACAGTAACCCTAACTCTAAACCTAATCCTAACCCTAACTCTAAACCTAAACCTAACCCTAACTCTAAACCTAACCCTAACACTAACCCTAATCCTAACACTAACCCTAACCATAATCATAAACCTAACCCTACCCCTAACTCTAAATTCTAATCCTAACCCATACATTAACCCTAAACCTAACCCTAACCCTAAACTCTAACCCGAACACTAACCCTTAAACTAACAGTAACCTGACAGTAATATCTAGCCCTAACGCTAACCCCAAACCTACAATAACCCTAACCCTAACTCTAACCCTACCCCTAAACATAAACTTAACCCATACTTCTAAACATAACCCTAATCCTAACCATAACTCTAACCCTAACATTAACCTCTAACCCTAACCGTAACCATAACCATAATCCAAAGCCTAACCGTACCCCTATCCCTATCCCTAACACTAACACTAACCCTAATCCTAACCCTAACCCTAAAGCTAACCCTAACCCATACCTCTAACCCTAACCCTAACCCTAATCATTATACTAACCCTAACCTTAACCATAAACCTAACTCTAAACCTAACACTAACCTCTAACCCTAACACTAAGCCTAAAACTAACCCTAACACTAACACAAAACCAAACTTCTAACTCTAACCTTAATCCTAACTTTAACTCTAATCCTGACCATAACCCTAACAATAACCCTAACCCTAAACCTAACGCTAACCTCTAACGATAACACTAACCCTAAACCTAACCTTAATGCTAACACCTAACACCTACCCTAACCCTAAACCTAATCCTAACCCCAAGCCTAACCCTAAATTCTAATCTTAACACTACACATAACCCTAACACTAACACTAACCCTAACCTTAAACCTGAACCTAAAACTAACCCTAAGCCTAAATCTAATCCTAACCCTAATACTAACCCTAACCCTAACACTAACCCTAACCTTAACCCTAACACGAACACTAACCTATAAACTTAACCCTAACACTAACTGTAATCCTAACCCTAAACTTAACCAGTAACCCTAACAATATCTCTAACCCTACCCCTAACACTAAACCTAACACTAACCCTAACACTATCCCTAACGTCTAACCCCTAACCCTAAGTCTAAAACTAACCCAAAATCTAAGGCTAAACATAACACTAAACCTAATCGTAATGCTAATGCTAATACTAACCCAAAGCCTAACGCTAACCCTCTTCCTAACACCTAATCTCTAAACCTCACCCTAATCATAACCCTAAACATAACACTAACCGTAACCCTAAGCCTAACCCGAACAATAACACTAACCCTAAACCTAACCCTAAACTAACCATAACCCTAAAGTCTAACACTAAACCTAACACTAAACCTAACCCTAACCCTAACACTAACCCTAAACCCTAACTCTAAACCTAACACTTCCCCTAACCCTAACACTAACCGTAAACCTAACCCTAACCCTATCCCGAAAACCTAATTCCTAACACTAATGCTAAAACTAACCCTAAAACTAAAACTAAAATTAACCCTAACACTAACCCTTAAACCTAAGCCTGACCCTAAAGCTAATCATAACCCGAACCCTAACCGTAATCCCAAGCCTAACGTTAAACCTCTCCCTAAAGCCTAACACCTAACCCTAAGGCAAACACTAACACTAACCCTAACCGTAACCATAATCCTAACCCTACCACTAACCCTAATTTCTAATCCTAACACTAACCCTAAACCTAGCCATAACCCTAACCCTAAACCTAATATTAATTCCTTACCCGAACTCTAACTCTACTGCTTAAAATAACCCAAATCCTGATGGTAATACCTAACCCTAAACCTAACCCTAACCCTGTCGCTAACCCCTAACACATAACCCTAAGCCTAACCCTACCTCTAAATCTAACCCTAACCCTAAATCTAACTGTAACACTCACCATAATCCTAAGCCTAAACCTAATTGTTACCCAAAACCTAACCGTAATTGGAAGCCTAACTTTAACACTCTCCCTAAAACCTAACCCCTAACTCTAACCCTAAACCTAGCCCTAACCCTAACCTTAAACATAACCATAAAACTAAACCTACCCCAACCTTAAATTGTAATCCTAAACTTAAACCTAACCCTAAGCTTAACACTATCCCTAACCCTAAACCTAAACCTAACCCTAACACTATCCCTAACCCTAAACCTTACCCTATACCACCCTAAAACTAACCCTCACACTAACCCTAATGCTAACACTATCCCTAATACATAACACTAACCCTAACCCAACAATACATTGTAATCCTAAACGTAATCCTAACACTAACCTTAACCCTAAACCTAACCCTAAACCTAAATTCTAACCCTAACCCTAACCCTAACCCTAACCCTAAGCCTAACCCGTACCTCTAACACTGAACCTAACCCTAACCTTAACCTTAAACCTAACTCTAAACCTAACACTATCCTCTAGCCCTAACACTAACACTAACCCTAACCCTAACACTAACATTAAACCAAATTTCTAACCCTCACCTTACTCCTAACCTTTAACTCTAACCCTAACCATAACCCTAACCCTAACGTAACTCTACGCCTAACGCTAACCCTAACATGAACACTAACCTCTAAACTTAACCCTAACTCTAACCTTAATCCTAACCCTGAACTTAACACTAACCCTTATCCTAATCCTAAAACTACCCACTAACCCTAACCATAAACCTGAACCTAACACTAAGACTAACACTATTCCTAACACCTAAACCCTAACCCTAACCCTATCCCTAACTCTAAAACTAAGCTTAAATCTAAACCTAATACTAACCCTAAACCTAATCGTAGCCCTAACCCTAACCCTAAACCAAAGCCTAACCCTAACCCTCTTCCTAACACCTAAACTCTAACCCTCACCCTAATCATAAACCTAACCCTAACCCTATCACTAACACTAACCATATCCTAATCTTAACCCTAACCTCAGAACCTATACCAGCCCTAACCTTAACCCTAACACTTACCGTAAACCCTAACTCTAAATGTAACACTATCCCTAATCCTAACGCTAACCGTAAAGCTAACGCTAACCCTATCCCTATTCCTAGCACCTAAGCCCTAACCCTAACGCTAAACCTAAACCTAAAACTAACACTAAAACCAACCATAAAACTAACCCTTACCTTAAAGCTAATTGTAACCCTAACACTAACCGTAATCCGAAACCGAATCTTAACCCTCTCCATAACCCCTAACACCTAACCCAAACCCTAACACTAACCCTAACACTAAGCATAATCCTAACCATACCATTAACCCTAACTTCTAAACCTAACCCTGACCCTAAACCTAACCATAACCCTAACCTTAAACCTAACATTAATCCATTACCATAACCATATCTCTACTCCTTAAACTAACCCAAAGCCTCACTGTAATACCTAACTCTAACACTAACCCTAACCATGTCGCTAACACCTAACCCCTAAACCTAACCCTAACCCTACCTGTAAATCTAACCCTAACCCTAAACATAACCCTAACCAGAACTCTAACCCTAAGCCTAAACCTAATCATAACTCAAAACTTAACCGTAACCGGGAGCCTAACCATAAACCTCTCTCTAACATCTAACTTCTAACTATAACACTAAACCTAGCCCTAACCCTAACTTTAAATATAACCCTAACCCTAACCCTACCCCAACCATAAATTGTAATCCTAAACCTAACCCCAACCCTAACCTTAAGCCTAAACCTAAACCTAAACCTAAACTCTAATTCTAAACCTAACCCTAACACTAACACTAACCCAAACACTATACCTAAGCCTAAACCTTACCTACTTACTTCTAAACATAACCCTAAGCCTAAACCTAACCATAGCCCAAACCTTATCCCTTAAACTAACACTAACCCTGACAGTAATACCTAGACCTAACCCTAACCTTAAACCTACCATAACCCTAACCCTATCTCTAACCCTACCTCTAAAAGTAACCCTGACACATACCTCTAACCCTAACCCTAACTCTAATCCTAATCTTAAACTTTAACCCTAACCCTAACACTAAACTATCCCAAATGCTAACCCTAAACGTAAAGCTTACTTCTAAACATACCCTAAGCCTAACTCTAACCCTAACCCAAACCCTATCCCTTAAACTAAAACTAATCCTGACAGTAATACCTAGAGTTAACCCAAACCTTAAACTTTCCATAACCCTAACCCTATCTCTAACCCTACCCCTAAAAGTAACCCTGACACATACTTGTAACCCTAACCCTAACCCTAACTCTAACACTAATCTTAACCCTAAACATAAAGCTTAACTCTAAACATAAATCTAAGCCTAACCCTAACCCTAACCCAAACCCTATCCCTTAAACTAACAATAACACTGACAGTAATACCTAGACCTAACCCTAACACTAAACCTACCATAACCATAACACTATCTCTAACCCTACACCTAAAAGTAACCCTGACACATACTTGTAACCCTAACCCTAACCCTAACTCTAACACTAATCTTAACCTTTAACCCTAACCCTAACACTAAACTATCCCTAACGCTAACCCTAAACCTAACGCTAAAACTAACTTCTAAACCTAACCCTAACACTAACCCTAACCCTAAACCTCAACCTAACCATAACCCTAACCCAACCCTAACCATAACCAAAAGAACAACCATAACCATATCCCTAACACTAAGACTAACACTAATCCTAAACCTAACCGTAACACATACCTCTAAACCTAACCATAACCCTAACACTAATTCTAACTCGAATCCTAACCTTAACCTCTAACTCTAACACTAACCCCAAACATAACACTTATCCTAACCCCAACCCTATAACTAACGCTAACCCTAACTTCTAACCCTAAACATAACCCTAACGCTAAACCTCAACCTAACCCTAAACGTAACCATAAATCTAACCCTAACCTAACCATAAGCCAAAGCCTAACCGTAACCCTAACCCGAACCCTAACACTAACCCTAATCCTAAACCTAACCCTAAACCTAACCCTAACCCTAACCCTAACCTAACCCTAACCCTAAACGTAAATCTTAATCTAACACTAAACCTAAACATAACCCTGCCATTACCCTAACCATAATCCAAAGCCTGTCCATAACGCTTTCCCTAACCCTAAACCTAAACATAATCCTAACCCTAACCCTAACCCTAACACTAATCCTGGTCCTAAATCCTAACCCTAAACATAATTCAAACACTAACCCTAAACCTAGCCCTAACCCTAACCCGAACCGTAACCGTAACTCTAACATTAACTCTAATTCTAAATTCTAATCCTAAACCTAACATTAACCCTAAACCTAACACTAACCCTAACACTAACCCTAACCCTACCCTAACCCTAACCCTAACCATAACCATAAACATAAGCCTAACCCTAAACTTAACCCAACCCTAACCCTAAACCTAACACTGATCTCTAACCCTAACGCTAAACTTAACCCTAACCCTAAACCTCAATCTAACCCTAAACCTTACGTGAAACGTAAACCTAACCCCTAACCCTAACCCTAACGCTAAATCTAACCTTAAACCAACACTAACACTAAACCTAAACCTAACCCTAAACCTCAACCTAACCCTAACCCTAATCATAACATTAACCCTAACACTAACCCTAACCCTAAAACTAACCCGAACCCTAAAACTAATCGTAAACCTAACCCTAAACATAACCCTTACCCTAAACTCTACCCCTAAACCTAACACTAACCCTAACTCTAACCCTAACCTCTAAACATAACCCTAAACCTAACCCTAAACTCTATCTGTAACACTAACCCTAAACCTAACCCTAACCCTAAACCTAACCTTAACATCTAACCCTAACCCTAACTCTAACTCTAACCCTAACCCTAAATCTAAACCTAACCCTAAACACTAACCCTAAACCTAGCACAATTCCTAACCCTAACCCTAACCATAAACCTAAACCTTACCCTAAAACTAACCCTAAACCTAACCCTAACCTTATCCCTAACAGCAAACCCCAAACCCAACCATAAACTTAACCCTAAAAGTAAGACTAAAACTAACCCTAGCCCTAAGCCTAAGCCTAAACCTAATCGTAAGCCTAACACTAACCATAAGCCGAAGTCTAAACTTTTCCTCTCCCGAACACCTAACCCCTAATCCTAACCCTAACACTAACCCTACTAACCCCTAACACTTCTAATCATAACCATAACCATAACTGAAACCCTAATCCTAACCATAACCATAACCATAACCATAACCCTAAACCTAATATTAATCCCTAACCCTAACCCTACCCCTTAAACTAACCCTAAACCTGACTGTAATACCTAACCCTAAGACTAACCCTAACCCTAGCATAACCCTAACATTAAACCTAACCCTAACCATAACACTAACCCATACCTCTAACCCTTACCCTAACAGTAAACCTAACACTAACCCTAATCCTGACCCTCATCCTAACCCAAAACCTAAGCTTTAATGATAACCCTAATACTAAGCCTAACCATAAACTCTAAGCCTAACCCTAAACCTAAACGTAAAACCAAACTCTAACACTAAACCTAAACCTAAACTCTAACCATAACCGTAACCCTAATCCTAATGCTAATCTTAACCCTAAACCTAAAGCCTAACCTTAACCCTAAAACTAACTATAACCCAAAAACTAACCATAAACGTAACTCTAACACTAACCCTTAACCTAAACATAACCCTAATCCTATCCCTAAAAGTAAACCCCTCAAACTAACCCTAAACCTAACCCTAAAACTAACAGTAAACCTAACCCTAACACTAACCCTTACACTAACGCTATCCCTAAACCTAATCATAACCCTAAAATTAATCTTACCACAAAGCCTAACCCTAAGACTCTCCATAACACCTAACCCCTAAACTAACCCTAACACTAAACCTAACACTAACCCTAACCATAACAGTAACTCTAATGCTATCCCTAACCATAAACCTAAGTTTAAACCTAAACCTAACCCTAACCTTAACCATAACATCTAAGCCTAACCCTAACCCTAACCCTAACGCCAACTATAACCCTAAACTTAACGCTAACCTCTAACCATAACCCTAATCCTAACCTTAACCCTATACTCTAACTGTAACACTAACCCTAACCCTAACCCTAACCGTAACCCTAACCCTAACCCTAAAATATAACCCTAAAACTAATTCTATCGCTAAATCTAACCCTAACCCTAACCTTAACACTAAACCAACTTCTAAACCTAAAAGTAACCCTAACCCTAAATCTAAATGTAAACCTAACCCTAAACCTAACCCTAACACTAATCCTAATCCTAACACAAACCCTAACCGTAATCATAACCCTAACCCTACACCTAACACTAACTTCTAATCCTAACCCTAACTTTAACCGTAAACCTAAACCTAATGCTAGGCCTAAACTGTAACCCTAAACCTAACCCTAAAACTAAAGCTAACTTCTAAACATAACCCTAAGCCTAATCCTCACCCTAACCCGAACCCTTACCCTTAAACAAACACTAACCCTGACAGTAATATCTAGCCCTCACCCTAAACCTAAGCCTACCATGACCCTAACCCTAACTTTAACCCTACCCTAAACCTAACCCTAACCCATACCTCTAACCCTAACACTAACACTAATCCTAACCTTAACTTCTAACCCTAACCTATCACTAACCGTAACCCTAAAACTAGCACTAAACCTAACTTTGAGCATTAAACCTAATCCTAAGCCTAAAACTATACCTATCACTAACCCTAAGCCTATCCCTAACACTAACCCTAACCCTAACCCTAACCCTAATCCATACCTCTAACCGAAAACATAACCCTAACCCTAACCCTAACACTTTCCATAACACCTAAATACTAAGCCTAACCCTAACACTAATCCTAACAGTAAACCTAACCTAACACTAACCCCAAACCTAAACCTAAGTTTTAACCCTAACATTAAACTGAAACATAACCTCTAAGCTTAAACCTAACCCTAAACCTAAACCCAAACTCTAACACTAAACCTAACGCTGACCTCTAACCGTAACCCTAAGCCTAACCTTAAAACTAACTCTAACCCCAAAACTAACCCTAACCTTTATCCATAACACTAACCCTAAACCTAACCCTAACCCTAATGATAACCCTAACCCTAAACCTAACATCTAACCTAACTCTAACTCTAACCCTAACCCCAACACTAACACTAAACTAACTTCTAACCGTAAAACTAACCCTAACCCAAAACCTAAATTTAACCCTAACCCTAACCCTAAACCCTAAATCTAAATCTAACACTATTCCTAGCCCTAACCTTAACGGTAAAGGCAACCCTTACTCTAAAACTATGGCTAATCCTAACCTTATCACTAATACCAAACCCCAACCCTAACCATAAACCTAACACTAAAACAAACACTAAATCTAACCCTAACCGTAACCCTAGACCTAAACCTAAACCTAAACGTAACCCTAACCCTAACCATAAGCCGAAGTCGAATGTTAATCCTCTCCCTAACACCTAACTCCCAACCCTAACCTTAACACTAACCCTAACTACCTAACCCTACCACTAACCCTTACTTCTAATCCTAACCCTAACCCTAACCGGAAAACTAACCCTAACCCTAACCATAACCATACCCTAAAACTAAAATTAATCCCTAACCTTAAATCTAACCCTAAACCTACCCCTTAAATTAACCCTAAACCTGAGTGTAATACCTAAACCTTATCCTAAACCTAGCATAACCCTAAGGCTAACCCTAACCCTAACCCTAATTCTATCGCTAAACCTAACCCTAACCCTAACCCTAACACTAAACCAACTTCTAACCCTAAAAGTAACCCTACCCCTAAACCTAAATGTAAACCTAACCCTAAACCTAACCCTAACACTAACCCTAATCCTAACACAAACCCTAACCGTAATCATAACACTAACCCTACAAATAACACTAACTTCTAATCCTAACCCCAACGTTAACCCTAAACCTAACCCTAACGCTAGGCCTAAACTATAACCCTAAACCTAACCCTAAAACTAAAGCTAACTTCTAAACATAACCCTAAGCCTAACCTGAACCCTAACCCGAACCCGAACCCTTAAACAAACACTAACCTTGACAGTAATATCTAGCCCTAACGCTAACGCTAAACCTACCATAACCCTAACCCTAACTCTAACCCAACCCCTAAACCTAATCCTAACCCATACTTCTAATCATAACCCTAACCCTAATCCTAACTCTAACCTTGACATTAAACTCTAACCCTAACCCTAAACCTAAACATAACACAAAGACTAACCGTAACCCTATCACTAACACTAAAACTAATCCTTATCCTAACCCTAGCCCTAACCCTAACCCTAACCCATACCTCTAACCCTAACCCTAACCCTAACCCTAACCCTAACCCTAACACTAATCCTAACCCTAATCCTAACCTTAACCTCTAACCCTAACCCTAACCCTAACCTATCCCTAAATCTAACCCTAAAACTAACACTAAACCTAACTTTGAACACTAAACCTAATCCTAAGCCTAAAACTAAACCTAATTCTAATCCTAACCCTAAACCTAACACATACCTCTAACCCTAATGCTAACCCTATCACTAACCCTAACCCTAATCCATACATATTACCCTAAAACTAACACTAACCTTAACCTTAACCCTAACACTAACACTTTCCCTAACACCTAACCCCTAAGCTTAACCCTAACAATAATCCTAACAATAACCCTAACCCTAAAACTAACCCTAAACCTAAACCTAGGTTTTAACCCTAACCCTAACATTAACATTAACCATAACCTCTAAGCTTAAACCTAACCCTAAACCTAAAGCCAAACTCTAACACTAAACCTAATGCAGACCTCTAACCATAAACCTAAGCCTAACCTTAACACTAACTCTAACCATAAAACTAACCCTAAAATTTATCCGTAACACTAAGCCTAAACCTAACCCTAACCCTAACGGTAACACTAACCATAACTCTAACATCTAACCCTAACTCTAACTCTAACTCTAACTCTAACTCTAACTCTAACCCCAACACTAACACTAAACTAACTTCTAACCCTAAAACTAAACCTAAATTTAACCCTAACCCTATCCCTAACCCTAACCCTAAACCTAACCCTAAACCCTAACACTAAACTTAACATGATTCCTAGCCCTAACCCTAATGGTAAAGCTAACCCTTACTCTAAACCTAAGGCTAACCCTAACCCTATCACTAATACCAAACCCCAACCCTAACCATAAACCTAACCCTAAAACAAACACTAAACCTAAACGTAACCCTAAACCTAAGCCTAACACTAAACCTAATCTTAACCCAAATGCTAACCATAAGCCAAAGTCTAATCTTAATCCACTGCCTAACACCTAATCCCTAACCCTAACCCTAACACTAAACCTAACCCTAACGGTAACCATAAACCTAACACTACCCCTAGCCCTTACTTCTAATCCTAACCCTAACCCTAACCTAAACCCAAACCCTAACCCTAATCATAACCATAACCCTAAACCTAAAATTAATCACTAACCCTAACCCTACCCTTTAAACTAACTCTAAACCTGACTGTAATACCTAAACCTAACACTAATACTAACCCTAGCATAACCCTAACAGTAAACCTAACCCAAACCATAACCCTAACCCATACCTCAAACCCTTACCTTAACAGTAACCCTAACACTAACCCTAATCCTGACCCCCACCCTAAGCCAAAGCCAAAGCTTTAACGATAACCCTCACACTAAGCCTAACTATAAACTCTAAGGCAAACCCAAACCCTAACCGTAAAACCAAACTCGAACACTAAACCTAAACCTAAACTCTAACCATAACCCTAACCCTAATCCTAAAGCTAATCCTAACCCTAAACCTAAAGCCTAACCTTAACCCTAAAACTAACCATAACCCAAAAACTAACCATAAATGTAACTCTAACCCTAACCCTTAACCTAAACATAACCCTAATCCTATCCCTAACACTAAACCCATAAACCTAACCCTAAACCTAACCCTAAAACTAACAGTAAACCTAACCCTAACACTAACCCTTACACTAATGCTAACCCTACACCTAATCATAACCCTAAAATTAATTTTAACACAAAGCCTAACCCTAGGACTCTCCCTAACACCTAACCCCTAAACCTAAACCTAACACTAAACCTAACACTAACCCTAAGCGTAACCGTAACTCAAACGCTAACCCTAACCATAAACCTAAGTTTAAAACTAAACCTAACCCTGACCTTAACCATAACATCTAAGCCTAACCCTAACCCTAACCCTACACCCAACTCTAACCCTCAACTTAACGCTGACCTCTAACCATAACCCTAATCCTAACCTTAACCCTATCCTCTAACCGTAACACTAACCCTAACACTAACACTAACCCTAAAATATAACCCTAACCCTAATTCTATCGCTAAACCTAACCATAACACTAACCTTAACACTAAACATCTTCTAAACCTAAAAGTAACCCTAACCCTAAACCTAACCCTAACACTAACCCTAATCCTAATACTAACCCTAACCATAATCATAACCCTAAACCTACCCCTAACTTCTAATCTTAACCCTAACGTTAACCCTAACCCTAACCCTAACGCTAAGCCTAAACTGTAACCTTAACCCTAACCTTAAAACTAAAGCTAACTTCTAAACATAACCGTATGCCTAAACCTCACCCTAACCCGAACACTAACCCTTAAACTAACACCAACCCGACAGTAATATCTAGCCCTTACACTAACCCTAAACCTACCATAACCCTATCCCAAACTCTAAACCTACCCCTAACCCTAACATTAACCTATACTTCTAACAGTAACCCTAACCCTAACCCTAACGTAACCCTAACCCTAACCTAACGCTAACCCATGCCTCTCAAACTAAACCTAACCCTATCCCTAACCTTCAACCTAACCCTAACCTTTTCCCTAACACCTAACCCCTAACCCTAACCCTAACCCTAAACCTAACCCTAACCCAACACTAACACTTTCCACACACGTAAACCCTAAGCCTAACCCTAAACCTAAACGTAACCCTAAACATAACCCTAAGCCTAACCTTAAACCTAATCGTAACCCTAACCCTAACTGTAATCCTAAGCCTAACTGTAATGCTAATACTGACCTTTACCCTAACACTAACCCTAAATCCTAACCCTAAAATTAATACTAACCCTAACTGTAACCCTAACCCTAATGCTAAAACTAACCCTAACTTCTAACTCTAACCCTATCCCAAAACATAAACTTAACACAAGCCCTAACCCTAACCCTAAACCTAACCCTAACCCTAACATCTAATGCTAACCATAACACTAACCCTAACCATAACCCTAACCCTAGCTTAACCGTAAACCTAACCCTAATGCTAACACTAACCCTAAAACTTACCTCTAAACATAACTCTAACCATAATTCTAACCGTAACCAAAAGCCTTACCGTAACCATATCCCTAACTCTAACCCTAACCCTAACCCTAACCCATTAACACTAACACTAAACCTAACCATAACACTAAAATGTAACCCTAACCCTAAACCTAACCGTAACTCAAACCCTAAACCTAAGCTTTAATCCTAATCCTAAAACTAACTCTAACAATAACATCTAAGCCTAACCCTAAACCCTAACCCTTAATCCAAACTCTAACACTTAACCTATCACTACTCTCTAGCCATAAGCATAAACCTAATCCTAAACCTAACCCTAACCCTAACCCTTACCCTAAACTCTAACCATAACACTAACTCTAGCCATAACGCAAAACCTAAACATAAACCTAACCCTAAACCAGCTATAACCATAAACCTAACCATAACCCTATTCCTAACACCTAACCCCTAACCCTAACCCTAAACCTAACCCTAAACCTAACTGTAAACTTGACTCTGACCTTAATATTAAACCTAACCCTAACCCTAACCCTCATCCTAACACTATCCCTAACAACTAACCACTAACCCTAATGCTAAACCTAACACTAAACATAACCGTAAACCTAACTCTGACCCTAACACTAACCCTAACCCTAACCCTAAATCTAATCGTAACCCTAAAATGAACCATACCCCGAAGCTTAACCAGAACACTCACCCTAACACCTAACTCCTAAACCTAACCCTAACACAAACCCTAAACCTAACCCGAACCATAACTCTAAGCCTAACCCTACCCCTAACCTTAACCTCTAACCCTAACACTAACACTAACCTATCTCTAACCCTAACCCTAAACTTAACACTAATCCTAACTTCTAACCCTAACCGTAAAACTAACCCTAACCCTGAAACTCAACCTAACCCTAACCATAAACCTAACCTAACCCTAACCTAAAGCCTAACCGTAACCCTGTCCCTAACCCTAACATTAACAGTAATTCTAACCCTAGACCTAACTCTAAACCTAAACCTAAACCTAACTCTAAACGTAACCCTAATCCTAATGCAAACAATAACCCTAAACCTAACACTAACACTATCCTCTAAACCAACCCTAACCCTAACCTGAACCCTAACCATTAACCTAAGCTATAACCCTAACCATAACCTCTAAGCCTAACCCTAACCATAACTCTAACCCCAAACTCTAACCTCTAAACCTAACGCTAACCCTAAGCATAACCCTAACCATGACCCTAAGCTTTCACGGTGACACTAATACTAAACCTAACCATAACTTCTAAGCCTAAACCTAACCGTAACTCTAAGACAAACCCTAACCCTAACCCTAACCCTATGCCTAGCCCTAACACTATCCATAACCATAAACCTTACTGTAACGCTATCCTTAACACTAATCTTAACCCTAACCCTAACACTAACCTAACCCTAATAATATACCTAATCCTAAAACTAACCCTAAAACTAACACTACCACGAACACCTAACCCCTAAACCTAACTCTAAATCTAACCATAAAACTAACCCTAACCCTAAACTAAACCTAAGTTTTAACACTAACCCTAACCCTATTGTTAACCATAACGTCTAACACTAACCTGAACCCTAACCCTAAACACAAACTTTAACCCTAAACCTAACGCTAACCTCTAAACCTAACCCTAACCCTAACGTTAACACTAACTGTAACACAAACCATAACCATAAATTCTAACTGTAACACTAAACCTAATCCTAAATTTAACCTTAGCCCTAAAATCTAATCCTAAACCTAACTCTAACCCTAACACTAAACCAACTTCTAACCGTAACACTAACCCTAAACCTAAACCTAAACCTAACCCTAAACCTAAACCTAACCCTAACCCTAACCCTCACCCTAACCCTAACACTAACCATAAACCTAACCCTAAACCCTAACCGTAAACCTAACACTATTCCTAAACCTAAACATAACGGTAAACCTAAACATTATCCTAAACCTAACTGTAACCCTAAACCTAACCCTATCACTATTCCTAACACCTAACCCCAACCCAAACCCTAAACCTAACAATAAAACTAACACTAAACCTAAACTTAACCCTAATCCAAAGCCTAACCCTAAACTTAATCGTAACCCTAATGCTAACTCTAAACCAAAGCCTAAACTTAACGCTCTATCTAACAACTAACCACTAAACCTAAACCTTACACTAAACGTAACTGTAAGCATAACCCTAACCCTACCTCTAACCCTAACATCTAATCCTAACACTAACACTAACCCTAACCCTAACACTAACCATAACCATAACCCTAAACATAACATTAATCCCTAATCCTACCCCTTAAACTAACCCTAAACCTAACTGTAATAACTAACCTTAACCCTAAATGTAACCATAGCATAACACTAAGCCTAACCCTAACCCCAACGATAACCCTAACCCATACCTCTAACCCTAACCCAAAGACTAACCCTAACATTAACACTAACCCTAACCCTAACCATAAACCCTAAGCCTAACCCTAACCCAAACCCTAACCCTAAACCCAAACTCTAACACTAAACTTAATGCTTACCTCCAAACATAAACCTAACCCTAATCCTAACCCTAACCCTAACCCTAAGGCTAAAGCCTAACCCTAACACTAACACTGTCTGTAATCCTAAACATAAGCGTAAACTTAATCCTAACCATAACCCTACCCTAACCCAAACCCTAACCCTAACCCTAAACCTAACCCTAAACCTAAGCTTTAACACTAACCCTAACCTTAACCATAACCTCTAAGCCTAACCCTAACCCTAAATTAACCATAACATTAACCCTAGCTTACACCCTAACCCTAAGCCTAATATTATCCCTAACCCTAACCCTAACACTGTCATGAAGAACTAACCCCTAACCCTAACCCTAAATCTAACCCTTAAATTAAACCTAACCCTAACTTTAACACTAAATCTAAGTTTTAAAACTAACCCTAACGCTCACCTTAACCATAACTTCTAAGACTAACCCTAACCCTAACCCCAAACACAAACTCTAACCCTAAACCTAATGCTAACCTCTAGCCTTAACCCTAACTCTAACACTAACCCTAACCATAAACACCAAGCGTAATAAAAGCCCTAATCCTAACCTTAAACTTAGGCCCAACATTTAACCCTAACCCTAACTTTAACCCTAACGCTAACCCTAACACTAAACCAACTTCTAACCCTAACCCTAAACCTAACCCTAAACTTAAACCTAACCCTAACCCTAACCCTAAACCTCAACCTAACCCTAAAACCTAACCGTAAACCTAACACTATTCCTAAATCTAAACCTAACTGTAAACCGAACCCTTATCCTAAACATAAACCTAACCCTAACCCTAACCCTGTCCCTATTCATAACACCTAACCCCAACCCAAACTCTAAACATACCCTAAAACTAACACTAAACCTAAACATCAACCTAATCTTAAGTCTAACCCTAAACTTAATCATAACCCTAACGCTAAATGTAACCCGAAGCTTAATCTTAACCCTCTCGCTAACAACTAACCCCTCACCCTAAACCTAACCCTAACCCTAAACCTAACCGTAACCATAATCTTAAACCTAACAATAACTGTAACATCTAATCCTAACCCTAACCCTAAACCTAACACTAACCATAACCATAACCCTAAACTTAAAATTAATCCCTAACCCTAACCCTAACCCTAACCTAACCCTAACCCTAACCCTAACCCTAACCACAACCCTAACTCATATCTCTAACCCTAACACAAAGACTAACCCTAACCATAACCATAACCATAACCATAAACCCTAATGCTAACTCTAACATTAACCCTAACCCTAACACCAAACTCTAATACTAAACTTAATGATTACCTCTAACCATAACCCTAAGCCCAATCATAACAATAAACCTAACCCTAAGCCTAAGCCTAAAGCCTAACCCTAACACTAACACTATCCATAAACCAAAACCTAGCCGTAAACCTAACTCTAACCCTAACCGTAACCCTAACCCTAACAATAACCCTAAACCTACCCTTACACTTTACCCATAACCCTAACCCTAATTCTAACCCTAAAACTAACAATAAACCAAACCCTAACCCTAACTCTAACACTAAACCTAATTCTATCCATAACACTTAAGCATTAAACCTAACCCTAAACCTCACCCTAAAACTAACGTAAACCTAAACCTAAACCTAACCCTAACCCTAACTGTAACCCTAATCCTAAACATAAGCCTAACCCTAAATTCTATTCCTAATCCTAACCCTAACCCTAACCCTAAACTCTAAACCAAAACCTAACCCTAAGCATAACACTAAATCTAACCCTAACCCTAAATATAACACTAACGCAAACCTAACATTAATCCCTAACCCTAACCCTACCCCTTAAACAAACACTAAACCTGACAGTAATAACTAACCCTAACACTAACACTACCATAACCCCAACCATAAAGCTAACCCTAACCCTAACCCTAAACCTAACCCTAACACTAAACCTACCGCTAACCTCTAAGCATAACCCTAACACTAACACTAACCCTAACCCTAACACTAACACTAAACCTAAACTCTAACTGTAACCAAAACACTAATGCTATCCCTAACCCTAATTCGAATCTCTAAACTTAACGCTAACACTAACCCTAAACCTAGCGTAAACTTAACCCTAACCATAAAATGAAGCCTACCCCTAACACTCTCCCTACACCTAACCCCTGACATTATTCCTAACCCTAACCTTAAAATTTATCCTACCCCTAAACCTAAACCTAAACCATACCTCTAATCCTAACCCTAAAGCTAACCCTAACACAAACCCTAACCTCTAACACTAACCTTAACCCTAAACCTATCCCTATCCGTAACCCTAAACCTAACATTAAACCAAATTTCTAACCCTAACCCTAAGCCTAACCCTAAACCTCAACCTAAACTTAACCCTTACCATAACCCTAACCCTAACAATAACCATAACTCAAAGCCTAACCATGACCCTAACCCTAACCCTAACCCTAATTCTATCCTTAAAGCTAACACTAGCCCTAAACCTAAACATAACCTAATCCTAACCCTAACACTAACCGAAACATAACCCTAACATTAACCTCTAAACCTAACCCTAACCCTAACCGTGACGCTAAACCTAAACCTAAGCTTTAACCCTAACCGTAACACTCACCATAACCATAATCTCTAAGCCTAAACCTAACCCTAAATTCTAAACCGAAACCTAACCCTAACACTAACAATATCCCTAAACCTAACCATAACCCTAAACTCTAAGCCTAAAACTAACACTAACCCTAACCATAACCCTAGCCATAAACCTATCAATAAACCGAACTTTAATTGCTAACCCTAACCTTAAACCTACCCATTAAACTAACACTAATACTGACTGTAATACGTAACCCTAACTTAACGCTACACCTACCATAACCCTAAATCTAACCCTAACCCTAACTCATACCTCTAACACTAAATCTAACCCTAACCCTAAAAGTAACGCTAACCCTAAAGCTAACCATAACCATAACCCTAACCCTAACCCTAAACCTAACGCTAACCCATACCTCTAACCATAAACCTAACCCTAAACTCTATCAGTAACACTAACCCTAACCCTACCCATAAACCTAACTGTAACCCTAACCATAACCATAAACCTAACCCTATAACTAACACTAAACCTAACCCTGAAACTAACCCTAAGAGTAACCCTAAACCGAATCGTAACCCTAACGATAACCATAAACCGAAGCCTAATCTTGATCCTCTCCCTAACACCTAATTTCTAACCCTAAGCTTAACAGTAACCCTAACACTAAGTGTAACCATAAACTTAACCCTACCCCTAAAACTAACTTCTAATCCTAACTCTAACTCTAATCATAACCATAACCCTAAATCTAACATTAATCCCTAACCCTAACCCTTACCCTAAGCCTATACCTTAAACTAAGCCAGAACCTCACTGTAATACCTAAGCCTAACCCTAACACTAACCCTAGCAAAACACTAACCCTAAGCATAAGCATAACCTTAACCCATGCCTCTAACCCTAACCCTAACACTAACCCTAATCCTAAGCCTAACTCTAACCCAAAACCTAATCTTTAATGATAACCCTAACACAAAGAATAACCACAAAATCTAAGCCTAACCCTAACCCTATCCCTAACACCAAACTCTAACACTAAACTTAACGCTAACCTCTAACCATAAACCTAACACTAATCCAAACACTAAATGCTAACCCTAATCCTAGAACTAACTGTAAATATAAAACTAACCGTAAACCTAACCTTAACCCTAACCGTAAACCTAACCCTAACCCTAACCATAACCCTAAGCCTATACCTTACAGTTAACCCTTAACCCTAACACTAAAACTAACCCTAAAACTAACCATAAACCTAACCCTAACCCTAAACCTAAACCTAATTGTAACCCTAACACTAATGGTAAACTGAAGCATAACCGTAAGCCACTCCCTAACACCTAACTCCTAACCCTAACCCGAACACTAACCTTAACCCTAACCGTAACCATAACCCTAACCATACCATAACACTAACTTCTAATCCTAACATTAACCCTAACCCTAAACATAACCCTAACACTAAACTCTAACCCTAAACCTAAACCTAACTCTAACCCTAACCCTCACTGTAGCACAAAACCTAAAGCTTAACCCTAACACTAACCCTCACACTAACACTAACATTTAACACTTAGCCTAACCCTAAACGTAACCCTAACCATGATGCTAACCCTAAACTTAATCTCTAACCCCAACTATAACCCTAACACTAACCTATCCCTAACTTTAACCCTAAAACTAACACTAAAACTAAATTCTAACCCTAACACTATACCTCAACCCAACTCTAACCCTAACCATAACCCTAACCCGAAATATAATCATAAACCAAAGCCTAACCGTAACCCTATCCCTAACTCTAACACTAACCCTAATCCTAACCCTAACCCTAACCCTAAACTGAAACCTAACCCTAAATCTAACGCTAACACTAACCTCTAAACCTAACACTACCTATAACCATAACCCTAACACTAAAGTAGAGCGTTAACCCTAACCCTAACACTAACCCTAACCATAACCTCTAAGCCTAACCCTAACACTAACGCTAATCCCAAACTCTAACACTGAACTTAACTCTAACCTCTAACCTTAACCCTAACCATAATCCTAACCCTAACCCTTACTTTAACCCTAATCCTAAGCATAATCCTAACCCTATCTGTAACCCTAAACCTAAATGTAAACCTAACACTAACCCTAAACCTAACCCTATCCTTAACATCTAACCCCTAACCCTAACCCTAAACCTAAACCTGAAATTAACCTTAAACCTAACACTATCTTTTTCCCTAGCAGTAACCCTAAACATAATTGTAACCCTAACACTAACCATAACCAGAAGCCTAACCCTAACCGCTCCCTAACAACTAACCCCTAAACTTAACCCTAACACTAACCCTAAATCTAACAGTAACCATAACACTAACTGTACCCCTTACTCTAAATTCTAATCCTAACCCTAAACCTAAACCTGACCATAACACTAAGCCTCACCCTAAACATAAATTCTAACCCTAAACCTAAATCTAACACTAATCATACTTTAAGCCTGACTGTAATACCTAACCATAACCCTAACCCTAACCCTAACCATCACCCTATCTATGCCATAAACCTAAACCTAATATTAAACCTAATGCAAATTCTAACCCTAAATTATAACCCTAAACCTAACACTAACACTAACCCTAACCCTAACACTAAAGTCTAACCCTAAAGCGAACCCTAACCTGATACCTAACGCTAAACATAACCCTCACCATAACACTAATCCAAAACCTAAACTTAATCCCTAACCCTAAGCCTAAGCCTAAACCTACAATTCACCCTAACCCCAACCGTAATGCCTAACCCTAACCCTAACCATACCATAAGCCTAACCCATACCTCTAACCATAAACCTAACCGTAACTCAAACCCTAAACCTAACCATAACCCTAAACCTAACATTAACCTCTAACCTTAAGCTAAACCTAAACCTAACCCTAACATTAACACTAAACCTAACTTCTAACCCTAACTCTAACCCTAAGCCAAAACCTCTTCCGAACCCTAACACTTAACCTAACCCGAAACTTAAACCTAACCCTTAAACTAACCATAAACCTAACACTAAACCTAACTCTTACCCTAAACTGTACCCCTAAACCTAACACTAACCATAACCCTAACCCTAAACCTTACTGTAAATTTAAGGCTAAACCTAATTGAACCCTAAACCTAACCATAAAACAAAGCTTAGCCCTAACACTCTCCTTAAAACCTAACCACTAACGCTAGCCCTAAACATAGAATTAAGCCTAACCCTAACCATAACCCTAACCCAAACACTAACCATAAGCCTCAACCTAAACCTAACCCTAACAATAACCCTAACCCTAACCCTAAACCCTAACCCAAACCGAACCCTATCAATAACCCTAACACTAACACTAACCCTAAACATAACACCATGCCTAACCCTAAACCTAACGCTAAAACAAAAACTAACACTAACCCTAACGCTAAACCTATCCCTAACACCCTACCCCTAACCCTAACCCCAACCGTAAAACAAACCCTAAACATAACGCTAAACCTATCCCTAAACCTAATCATAACTCTGAACCTAAACGTAGTCTGAAGACTAACCATAATGCTCTCCCTAACACCTAACCCTAACCCTAACCCTAACCCTACCCCTACCCCTACCCCTAACCCTAACCCTAACCCTACCCCTAACCCTAACCCTAACCCTAACGGTAACCGTAACATTAATCCTAAACCTAACCTGAACCCTAAATTGTAATCCTAACCCTAAGCCTAACCGTAACCCTAAGCCTAACACTAACACTAACCCTAAACCTAAATTCTAGCCATAATCCTAACCCTAAACATAAACCTAACCCTAAAACTTACCCTAAAACTAGCCCTAACACCTAACCAAATTCTAACCCTAACACTAACTCTAAGCCTAACCCTAAACCTAAGTTTTAACCCTAACCCTAGCTCTAACCCTAACCTCTAAGCCTAACCCTAACCCTAACACAACTACAATCTCTAACCCTAAACCTAACACTAATCTCTAACGATAACCCTAAGCCTAACACTAATGCTATCCCTAAACCTAAACATGCCTCTTAAACTTACCCTAACCCTAACCCTCACCTCTGAATCGAACATTAACACTAAACATAACCCTAATCCTAACCCTAACCTTAACCCTAACCCAGCTCTAACCCGAAACTTTAACCCAAAATCTAACCTCCAGCTATAACTGTAACCCTAACTATAACCCTAACACTAACCTCTAACCTGAACCCTAAACCTAACCCTAACCATAACAAAACCAAACCCTAACCCTAACCCTAACCTTACCCTAAACTCTAACCCGAAACCTAACACTAACCCTAACCCTAACCCTAACCTAAACCTAACCCAACCATAACAGTAACACTAACCCAAACCCTAAACCTAAAGCTAACCCTAGCCCTCTAAGCCTAACCCTAACCCTAACCCTAAACATAAACCTAACCCTAACCCTATACCTATCCCAACATGAACCCGAACAATAACCCTAACCCCTAACCATAACCCTAATCCTAACATGGTCCCGAACCCTAACCCGATCCCGAACCCTAACCCTAACCCTAAACCTAACACTAACCCTAATACTAACCCTAACCTTATCCCTAACACCTAACCCCTAACCCTAGGCCTAAACCTAATCCTAAACCTAACTGTAAACCTAACACTGACCTTAATATTAACCCTAGCCGTAACGCTAAACCTAAACCTAATCATAACACTACCACTAACAGTAATCCGACGCCTAACACTAACCCTCTCCCTACAACCTAGCCCCTAACCCTAATCCTAAACTAACCCTAACCATAACCATAACCCTAACCGTAACCCTCTCCCCAACACCTGACCCCTAAACCAAAACTTAACACTAATCCTAACCCTAACCCTAACCCTAACCGTAATCATAACCCTAACCCTACCCATAACCATAACTTGTAAACCTAACCCTGACGTTAACCCTAACCCTAACCCTAAACTCTAACCCTAAAACGAAAACATACCTCTAAACATAACCATAAGACTAACTCTAACCCAAACCTTAACCCTAAAACTAAACTCTAACTCTAAGCCTAACACTAACCCAAACCTTAACCCTAAAACTAAACTCTAACCCTAAACCTAACAATAAATCTATCCCCAACACTAAACCTAACTCTAAAACTAACACTATCCGTAACCCTAAAACTTACCCTAAACCTAACCCTAACCCTAACCCTAAATATAAGGCAAACTCTATCCCTAATAATTAACCCCTAACCCTAACCCTAACACAAAGCCTAACCATATCCCTAACACCTAACACCTAACACTAAACCTAACCCTAAGCCTAACTGTAACCGTAACCTTAACCCTAAACCTAATTCTGAACCTAAATTCTAATCCTAACCTTAAAAATGACCCTAACACTAAATATAACACTAACCCTAAAATTTAACCCTAAACCTAACCCTAACCTTAACACTAACCCTAACACTACCCCTAAACCTAAACCTAAACCTTATTTCTAAATCTACCGTAACCCTGACCCTACCCACAACCCTAGCATTAACACTAACCTCTATCACGAACCCTAACCCTAAATCTACCATAACTCTACAATGAACCCTAACCCTAAACCTAACCCATACTTCTAACACTATCCCTAACCCTAACCCTAACATTAAGCCTAAAACTAACTCTAAACCTAACACTAACCTCTAAACCTAACTCTAACCCTAACACTAAACCAAACTTGTAACTCTAAAGTTGATCCCAACTTTAACTCTAATCCTGACCATAACCCTAACCCTAACCCTAACCCTAACCTAAACCTAATGCTAATCTCTAACCATAACCATAACCCTAACCCTAACCCTAACCCTAACCTTAACGCTAACACCTAAGACCTAACCGTAACCCTAAACCTAATCCTAACCACAAGCCTAACCCTAAATTCTAATCCTAACACTACACATAACCCTAACACTAACCCTAACCCTAAACCTAAACCTAAAACTAACCCTAAGCCTAACTCTAACCCTAACCCTAATCCTAACCCTAACCCTAACACTAACCCTAACCTTAACCCTAACATGAACACTAACCTCTAAACTTAACCCTAACACTAACCATAATCCTAACCTTAAACTTAACCATTAACCCTAACAATATCTCTAACCTTAACCCTAACAATAAACCTAACACTAACCCTAACACTATCCCTAACATCTAAACCCTAATGCTAACCTAACTCTAAAACTAACCCTAAATCTAACCCTAACCATAAGACTAAACCTAGTCGTAACGCTAACGCTAATACTAACACAAAGCCTAACCCTAATCCTCTTCCTAACAGCTAATGTCTAATCCTCACCCTAATCATAACCCTAAGCCTAACCCTAAACTTAACCCTAACATTAAACCTAAACACTAACTCTAAACCTAACACTATCCCTAACCTTAACCCTAACCGTAAACCTAATCCTAACCCTAACCCTATCCTGAACACCTAACTCCTAACCCTAATGCTAAAACTAACAATAAAACTAGCACTAAAATTAACCCTAAACTATCCCTAACTCTAAGCCTGACCCTAAAGCTAATCGTAACCCGAACGTTAACCATAATCCCAAGCCTAACGTTAAACCTCTCCCTAAAGCCTAACCCCTAACCCTAAACCTAACACTAACCCTATTCCTAATTCTAAACGTAACCATAATCCTAACCCTACCACTAACCCTAATTTCTAATCCGAAAACTAACACTAAACCTAGCCATAATCCGAACACTAAACCTAACATTAATCCCTTAACCTAACCCTAACCCTACCCCTTAAACTAAAGTTAACCCTGTCTATAATACCTAACCCTAAACCTAAACATAACCCTACCATAACCCTAACCTTAACCCTAACCTACTGCTTAAACTACCCCGAAGCCTGATGGTAATACCAAACCCTAACCCTAACCTTAACCCTGTCGCTAACACCTAACCCCTAACACTAACACTAAACCTACCTCTAAATCTAACCCTATTCCTAAACCTAACCCTAAACCTAACCCTACCCTTACCATAACCCTAAGCATAAACCTAATCATAACCCAAAACCTAACCATAACCGGAAGCCTAACCCTAACCTCTCCCTAACACCTAACCCCTAACTCTAATCCTAAACCTAACCCTAACCCTAACCTTAAATGTAACCCTAACCCTAACCTTACCCCAACCATAAATTGTAATCCTAACCCTAACCCTAACCCTAACCTTAACCCTAAACATAAACTCTAACCCTAAACCTAACCCTAACCCTAACCCTAAACCAAACAATAACACTATCCCTAACCCTAAACCTTACCCTAAACTTAACACTAAACCTAACCTCAACACTAATCTTAATGTTAAGTCTATCCCTATTACATAACCCCTAACCCTAATCCTAACCCTAACCCGAAGCCTAACCATAACCCTCTTCCTAACACTTAACACCTAAACCTAAACCTAACCCTAACCCTAAACATAACTGTAACCCTAACCCTAAACCTAACTCTAACCCTAAATTCTAATCCTAAACCTAAAAATAACCCTAACCCTAAACGTAACCCTAAGCCTAAAATTTACCCCAAAACCTAACCCAAACCCTAACACTAACACTAAACCTAACCCTAATCCTAAAGTCAAACCCTAACCCTAACCCTAACACTAACCCTAACCATAAACATAAAACTAACCCTAAACCTAACATTAATCCCTAACCCTAACCCTAACCCTACCCCTTAAAATAACCCTAACACTGACCGTAATTGCTAACCCAAACCTTAACCCTAAACCAACCGTAACACTATCCCTAACCCTAACCCTACCCCTAAACCAATTGCTAAACCTTAATTCTAACCCTACCCTAAACCTGACCCTAATCACAACCCTAACTTTAATCCTAACCTCTAACAATAATCCTAACCATAAACCTACCATAACCCTAAACCTAACGCTGACCCTAACCTATACCTCTATCACTAACCCTAACTCTGTCACTAACACCTAACCCGTAACCCTAGCCCTGAACCTACCTCTAAATCTAACCTTAAACCTAAACCTAACCCTAACACTAACAATAACCCTAAGCCTAAACCTAATCCTTACACAAAACTTAACCGTAACTGGAAGCCTAACTCTAACCCACTCCCTAAAACCTAACACCTAACTCTAACCCTAAACCTATCCCTAACACTAACCTTAAACATAACCCTAATACTAACCCTACCCCAACCATAAATTGTAATCCTAAACTTAAACCTAAACCTAAGCTTAACACTAAACCTAACCCTAAACCTAAACTCTAACCCTAAACCTGACCCTAAAACTAAATACTAAACCTAAACCTTGGGGCTGGGGGTTTAGCTCAGTGGCATAAGCGCCTGCCTTGATAGCAGGCAGTCGTGAGTTAGATTCCTGGTACCGATAAAAAGGAAAAAGACCAATAAATAAATAAATAAATAAATAAATAAATAAACCTAAACCTAAACCTAAACCTAAACCTAACCATAACCCTAAACCTAACCATAACACTATCCCTAACCCTAAACCTAAAACAAAACCTAACACTATCCCTAACCCTAAAGTTTACCCTAAGCCACCGGAACCCTAACCCTCAACCTAACCCTAATGCTAACACTATCCCTAATACCTAACACCTAACCCTAACCATAAACCTAACACTATACATAACCCTAAACATAACACTATCCCTAAACCTAAACCTTACCCTAAACCTAACCTTAACCCTAACCCTAAACGTAATGATAATGCTAATTCTATACCTAATACTTAACCCCTACCCTAACCCTAACCCGAAGCCTAACCATAACCCTCATCCTAACACTTAACACCTAACACTAAACCTAAACCTAACCCTAACCCTAACTGTAACCGTAACCCTAAGCCTAAACATAACTCTAATCCTAAATTCTAATCCTAACACTAAAAATAACGCTAACCCTAAATGTAACCCTAAGCCTAAAATTTAACCCTAATCCCAACCCTAACCCTAACACTAACCCTAAACCTAACCCTAATCCTAAACTCTAACCCTAACCATAACCCTGTCGCTAACACCTGACCCCTAACCGTAACCCTAAACCTACCTCTAAATCTAACCCTAACCTTAAATCTAACCATAACACTTACCATAACCCTAAGCCTAAACCTAATCATAGCCCAAAATCTAACCATAACTGGAAGCCTAAGCCTAACCCTCTCCCTAACACCAAAGCCAAACCCTAAACCTATCCCAACAATAAACTGTAATCCTAAACCTAATCTTAACCCTAAATTTAACCATAAACCTAACCCTAAACCTAAACTCTAACCATAAACTTATCCCTAACTCTAATCCTAACATTTACACTATCCCTAAGTCTAAACCTTACCCTAATCCTAACCCAACCCTTAACTCCAACACTCACCCTAACACTAAGTCTATCCCTAAAACATAACACCTAAACCTAACCCTAACCCAAAGCCTAACCATAACCCTATTCCTAACACTTAACACATAAACCTAAACCTAAACCTAACCCTAACCATAACCGTAACCCTTACCCTAAACCTATCTCTAACTCTAAATTCTAATCCTAAGCCTAAAAATAATGCTAACACTAAAAGTAACCCTAAACCTAAAATTTAACCCTAAACCTAACCCTAACCCTAACACTAACCTTAAACCGAACCCTAATCCTAATCACTAAACCTAAACCTAACCTAACCCTAAACCTAACCCTAACCCTAACCCTAAGGATAAACCTAACCCTAAACCTAACATTAATCCCTAACCCTAACCCTAAACTAAACCTACCATAAAGCTAAAGCTAACCCTAACCCTAACCCTAACCCTAATCAATACCTCTAACACTAACCCTAACCCTAACCCTGTCCCTAACACCTAACCCCTAACCCTAACCCTAACCCTAACCCTACCTCTACATCTAACGCGAACCCTAACCTTACCATAAGCCTAAGCCTCAACCTAAAGTTAACACAAAAGCTATCCCTAACTGGAAGCCTAACTCTAACCCTCTCCCTAACACCTAATCCCTAACTCAAAACCTCAACCTAACCCTAAACCTAACCTTAAACGTAACCCTAAAACTACCCCTACCCCAAATATAACCCTAACCATAACCCTAACCCATACCTCTAACACTTAGCCTAACACTAACCCTAAAACTAACCCTAATCCTAACCCTCACACTAACCCAAAACCTAAGCTTTAACGAAAACCCTAACACTAAGCCTAACCCTAAATGGTAGCCTAACCCTAACACCAAACTCTAACACTAAACCTAACGCTAAACTCTAACCATTACCGTAACCCTAATCCTAACACTATCACTAACCCTAAACCTAAACCTAAAGCCTAAACCAAACCTTAAAACTAACCATAACAGTAAAACTAACTGTAAACCTAACACTAAACCTAACCGTAACCCTAACCCTAAACCTAAACATGAACCTAATCATATCCTTAACACTAAACCCCTAAGCTTAAACCTAAAACTAAGAGTAAACCTAACCCTAAAAATAACCCTATCCCTAACACTAAACCTAATCATAACCCTAACATTAACCTTAAACCAAAGCCTAACTATAAGCCGCTCCCTAACACCTAACCCCTAAACCTAACCCTAACACTAAACCTAACACGAACCCTAACCGTAACTCTAACCCTAACCCTAAGCCTAAACCTATGTTTTAACCCTAACCCTAACCATAACCACAACATCTAAGCCTAACCCTAACCCTAAAGCCTAAACCCTACTCTAACCCTAAACCTAATGCTAACTTCTAACCATAACCCTAACCCTAACTTTAACCATAACCTCTAACCATAACACTAATCCTAACCCTAACCCTAACCCTAGAACTGACCCTAAAATCTAACCCTAACCCTAACGCTAACCCTAACCCAATCCCAAACCCTAACCATATCCATAGCCACAACCCTAAACCTAACACTAATCCCTAAACCAAACACTAACCCTATCCCTACCCCTTAAACTAACCCTAAAACTGACTGTAATACCTAACCATAACCCTAACACTAGCATAACCCTAACAGTAACCATAACCCTAACCCATACCTATAACCCTTACCATAACAATAACCCTAACACTAACCCTAATCCTAACCCTCACCCTAACCCAAAACCTAAGCTTTAATGATAACCCTAACACTAAGCCTAAACATAAACTCTAAGCCTAACACTAACACCAAACTCTAACACTAAACCTAACGCTATATATTAACCATAACCCTAACCCTAATCCTAACCCTAACGCTAACCCTAACCCTAAAGCCTAACCCTAACCTTAAAACTAACCATAACCCTAAAACTAACCCTAAACCTAACCCTAACCCTAAACCTAAACATAATCCTAATCCTATCCCTAAGACTAAACCCCTAACCCTAACACTAAACCTAACCCTAAAACTGACAGTAACCCAAACACTAACACTATTCCTAACCGTAACTCTAACCCTAAACCTAATCGTAACCCTAACACTAACCATAACCCGAAGCCTAACCCTAAGCCTCTCTCCAACACATAAACCCTCAACCTAACCCTAACCCTTAACCTACCACTAACCTTTACCATAACCATAACTCTAGCCATAACAATAAACCTAAAACTAAACCTAACGTTTTACCCTAACCCTAAACTTAACCATAACATCTAAGCCTAACATTAACCCTAACCCTAAACCCAACTATAACCCCAACCTAACGCTAACCTCTAACCATAACACTAACCCAAACCTTGACCCTAACTTCTAACCATAACCTTAACCCTAACTCTAACCCTAAAATGTAACCCTAAACCTAACTGTAACTCTAACCCTAAACCTAACCCTAACACTAACACTAAACCAACTACTAACCCTAACCCTAAACCTAAACCTAAACCTAACACTAAACCTAACCCTAACCCTAACCATAACCATAACCATAACCATAAACCTAACATCTAAACCTAAACCTAACTCTAATTCTAACCTTAAACCTAACCCTAACACTAAAAAAACTTCTAAACCTTAAACTAAACCTAACCCTAACCCTAAACATAACCCTAAACCCTAACTCTAAACTTAAAACTATACCTAACCCTAACCAAAACTGTGAACCTAAGCCTTAACCTAAACTTAACCCTAACACTATCCCTAACACCTAACACTAACACTAACCCTTAACCTGACACTAAAACTAACACTAAACCTAACCATAAACATAACCCTCAGCCTAACCTGAAACCTAATCATAATCCTATTGCTAAATATAACCCGAAGCCTACTCTAACCCTCTCCCAAACAAGTAAACCCTAAGCCTAAACCTAACACTAACCCTAACCCTAACTGTAAACATAAACCCAACAGTACCCCGAACCCTAACTTCCAATCCTAACACTAAACCTAACCCTAACACTAATCATAACCATAATCATAATCCTAAACCTAACATTAATTCCTAACTCTAATCCTAACCCTAACCCTACCCCTTAAACTAGCATTAACCCTGCCAGTAATACCTAACCCTAACCCTCATCCTAGTGTAACCCAGCCCTAACCCTAATTATAACTCTAACACTAACGCTAACCCTAAGCCTAACCCTAACCTGTACCTTTAACACTAAACCTAACACTAACCCTAACCCTAAGACTAACCCTAACCTCTAACACTAATCCTAAACCTAAACCTATCCCTTCCCTAACCCTAAACCTAACACTAAAGCTATCTTCTAACCCTTACACTAACCCCAACCCTAAACGTCTACCTAACCATAACCTTAACCATAAAACTAACCCTAGACTTAACCCTAAAAGCTAACCCTAAACATAACCATAACCCTAACCCTAACCCATAAACCTATACCTCACACCTATCCCCTACCGCTAACCCTAATCCTAACACTAAATCTAAAGCAAACCCTAACCCTAATCCTAACCTAATTGTAAAACCTAACCTTAACTATAACCCAAGGTTAATCCTAACCCTAACACTAACCCTAAGCCTAACCCTAACAATAAACTTAAATCTAACACAAACCCTAACACTAAACTCTAGACCTAACCCTAACCATAACCGTAACCCTATCCCTAAAATTAAGCAGAACCCTAATCTTAACCCTTACCCTATCCCTAACCCTAAAACTAACCCAAACACTGAACCTATGCTTTAACCTTAAACCTAACATTAACCATAACCTCTAAACCTAAACCTAACCCTAACTCTAAACCTAACTCTAAGCCTAAACCAAACGCTAACTGTCAAGCATAACCCTAACCCTAACCATAACCCTAAACTGAACATTAACCCTAACCCTAACCCTAACCCTAACCCTAAACATAAACCTAAGCTTAAACCCAATCCCTAATCGAAACCTAACGCTAAGCTCTACCCATAAACCTAACACTAACCCTAACACTAAACTCTAACTGTAACACTAACACTAACCCTAAAACTATCCCTAACATCAAATCCTAAACCTCACCCTAACCCTAAACCTAAGCCTAACCTAATTGTAACACTAACCCTAAACATAACCCAAAGCCTAACCATAACCCGAACCCTAACCGTAACACTAAACCTAAACCCTAACCCTAAAGCTAAAAATATCCCTAAGCCTAACACCCACCGTCAACTTAACCCTGACACTAACCCTAACCCTAACCCAATCCCTAAGACCTAACGCCTACCCAAACGTTAAATCAAACCCTAAAACTAACACTAAAACTAACCCTAACCCTAACACGAAGCCTAACCCTAAACCTAATCATAACCCTAACACTAACTGCAACCTGAAGCCCAATCATAAAACTCTTCCTAACACCTAACCCTAACACTAACCCTAACCCTAACCCTACCCCTTAGACTAAAGCTAACCCAGTCTATAATACCTAACCCTAAACCTAAACTTAACCCTAGCATAACCCTAACCCTAACCCTAACCTTAACCCTAAACTTAATGCTAACCTTAACCCTAACACATACCTCTAACTTTAACCCTAACCCTAACCCTAAATATAACACTAACCCTAATCTCTAACACTAACCCTAACCCTAACCCTAATCCTATTCAGAACCCTAACCCTTAACCTAACACTAAATCTAACTTGTAACCATAATCCTAACCTAACACTAAACCTCAACCTAACCCTAACCATAACACTAATCCTAACACTAAGCCTAACACTAAATGCTAAGCGTAACCATAATCCTAACCATAACCCTAAACTTAACTCTAACCCTAACGCTAACACTAACACTAACACATACCTCTAACTTTAACCCTAACCCTAACCCTAAACATAACACTAATCCAAACCTCTAACACTAATCCTAAACCTAAACCATCCCTAACCCTAACCCTAAAACTAACACAAAACCTAATTTGTAACCCTAATCCTAACCTAACACTAAACCTCAACCTAACCCTAACCCTAGCCATATCATTAACCCTAACCATAAGCATAATCCTAAATGCTAATCCTAACCATAATCCTAACCCTACCATAACCCTAACCATAACACTAACCCTAACCCTAACCCACAACCCTATCCCTAACACCTAACACTTAAACCTAACCCTAACCCTAAACCTACATCTAACGCAAAACCTAACCCTAACCCTAAACCTAACTCTAACTCTAACCATAAGCCTAACACTAAAAAAAATTATAACCCTTACACTAACCCTAACTGTAAACCTAAACGAAACCCTAACCCTAACACTAACCCTTACACTAACCCTAACGCTAAACCTAAACCTAAACCTAACCCTAACCCTAACCCTAACCCTAAACATAACCCTAAATCCTAACCCTAAACTTAACCGTAACCATAACGTTAACCTAAATGTAATCCTAACACTAACCATAACACTAAGCCTAACCCTAAACCTAAATCTAACCCTAACCTTACAATAACCCTATCCCTAACCCTAAAACTAACACCTAAAGCTAGCCCTAACCCTAACTGTAACCCTAACCCTAAAATTAATAACTAACCCTAATCCTAACAATTACCCTATCCCTAACCCTAAACCTAACCCTAACCATAACCGCTAAGCCTAATCCTAACCCTAACCCTAAATCTAACCCTAAAATAAACGCTAACCTCTAAACATAACCCTAACACTAACCATAACCCTAACACTAGCCCTAACACTAACCGTAACCCTAACCCTAAACCTAAACCTAAATTCTAACTGTAACACCAATTCTAACCCTAACCCTAACACTAACACTAACCCTAACCATAAACTTAAACCTAAACCTAAACCTAACCCTAACCATAACCCTAACCCTAAACCTAAACCCTAACACTATGCATAACCCTAACCCGAACCCTAAATCGAACCCTAAAGCTAAACCTAATCCTATTGAAACACCTAACCCCTAACCCTAACCCTAACCTTAAATCTAAAACTAACCCTAAACCTAACCCTAACCCGAAACCTATCATAACCCTAACCATAACCTTCACACAAAGCATAACCCTAACACTCTCCCTAACAGCTAACCCCTAACCCTAACCTTAATCATAACCCAAACCCTAAGCATAACCCTAAGCCTAAAACTAAACCTAACATCTAACCATAAATCTAACCCTAACCCTAACGCTAACCCTAATCCTAACCCGAACCCGAACCCAACCTAACCCCTAACCCTAAACCTAACACTAAGCTTAACCCTAATCCTAACACTAAAACTAACCTCTAAAACTAACCTTAGCACTAACTGTAATCCTAACCCTAAACCTAACCACTAACCCTTGTCCTACACTTACCCTAACCCTAACCCTAACTCTAACACTTAACTGAATACTAACATCTAACCATAACCCTAATCCTAACCATAACACTAAACCTAACCCTAAACTCTAACTGTAACACTGACCCTAACCCTAACGCTAACACTAAAACTAACCGCTAAACCTAACCCTAACAATAACCCAAACCATAACCATAACCATAACTTTAAACCTAAATCTAACATTAATCCCTTACCCTAACCCTAACGCTACACCTTAAACTAAACCTAACCCTGACTGTAATACCTAACCCTAACCCTAGCATAATGATAACCCTAACCCTAACACTAACCCTATCCCATACCTCTAAACATAACCCTAAACATAACCCTAACTGTAACCAAATGCCTAACTGTAACCCTATACCTAACCCTAACCCTAACCCTAATCCGAATACTAACCTCTAAAAATAACCCTAACCCTAACCTTAACCCTAAACCTAACCCTAAACTCTAACTGTAACACTTACCAAACCCTAACGCTAACACTAACAATAACCTCTAACCATAACCCTAACTATAACCCTAACACTAACAATAACGAAAACCTAACATTAATCTAACATTAATCCCTTACCCTAACCCCAACCCTACCACTTAAACAACCCTAACACTGACTATAATACCTAAACCTAACCCTAACCGTAAGCCTCACCTAATTTTAACCCTAACCCTAACCCTAACCTAATTGTAACCCTAACCCTAACCATTACATTAACCCTAACCCTAACACTAACCATAACCTCTATGCCTAACCTTCAACCTAAATCTAACCCTAAACCAAATGCTAACCTCTAACCATATACCTAACCCTAACCATACCAAGAAAATTATCCCTAACCCTAACCCTAACACTAACCCTAAGCCCAAACTTAAGATTTAACACTAACCCTAAACCTAAACCAATCCCTAACATCTAACCCTAATCCTAACCCTATACCTAAGCTGTAAAATTAACCCTAAACCAAACCTAGTGCACTAACCATAACTTTAACACTAACCCTAACCCTAAACTCTAACTGTAACACAAACCCGAACCTTAAAACTATCCCTAACATCTAACCCTAACCCAAAATCTAACCCAAACCCTAATCCTAACCTAATCATAACTCTAACCCTCACCATAACCTGAAGCCTAAACATAACCCTAAACCTTACCCTAAACCTAACACTAACACTAAACCCTAACCCTAAAGCTAACACTATACCTATCCCTAACCATAACCGTAAACCTAAACCTAACCCTACACTAATCCTAACCCTATCCCTAACATATAACCCCTAAGCCTAATGCTAAACCTAAGCATAACTCTAACCCTAACCCAAAGCCTAACCCTAAACCTAATTGTGACACTAAACCTAACCGTAATCTGAAGCCTAACCATAACTCTAACCCTAACCCTAACTCTAACCCTAAACTGAATCATAACCCTAACTAGAACTGTCACACAAAGACTAATCCTAAGCTTTCCCTAATAGCCAACCCCTAATCCTAAAATTAATCGTAACCCAAACATTAACTGTAACCCTAACCCTAACCCTAAACCTAGCCTCTAACAATAACCCTGACCCTAACCTTAACCCTAACCCTAATCCTAATCCTAACCCTAACCCAACCTAACCCCTAACCCTAATGCTAACCCTAACCCTAACCCTAATACTAAAACTAACATTTAAAACTAAGCCTAGCATTAACTATAATACTAAGACTAAACCTAACCACTAACCCTTGTCCTAACCCTTACCCTAACCCTAACCTTAAACCTAAACCTAACCCTAACTCTAACACTTAACCGAATGCTAACCTCTAACCATAACCTCTAAGCCTAACACTAACCCTAACACAAACCTAAACATAACACTAACCTTAACTTACACCCTAATGCTAACACTAACCCTAATATTATCCCTAAACCTAAAACTAACCCTAACACTAACACTATCACGAACACCTAACCCCTAACCCTAACCCTAAATTTAACCCTAACACTAACCCTAACCCTAAAGCTAAGTTTTAACACTAACCCTAACCCTAACCTTAACCAAAACCTCTAAAATTAACCCTAACCCTAACCCTAAACACAAACTCTAACCCTAAACCAAATGCTAACTTCTAACACTAACCCTAACACTAAACTTAACACTAACTCTAACACAAACCTTAACCATAAACTCTAACCGTAACACTAACCCTAATCCTAACCTTAACCTTAGCCCTAACATCTAACCCTAACCCTAACTCTAACCCTAACCCTAAACCTAAAACTAACTTCTAACAATAACCCTAACCCTAACCCTAACCCTAAACCTAAACCTAAACCTAATCATAACCCTAACACTAACGGTAACCCGAAGCCTAACCTTAACACTCTCCCTTACACCTAACACCTAACACTAAACCTAACACTAAATGTAGCCATAACCCTTACCCTACCTCTAACCATTACTTCTAATCCTAACCCTAACCCTAACCCTAACCCTAACCCTACCTATAACTCTAACACTAAACCTAACATTAATCCCCTACCCTAACCCTAACCCTACACCTGAAACTAAAGCTAACACTTTGTATAATACCTAACCCTAAAACTAAACATAACCCTAGCATAACCCTAACCCAGAGCCTAACCTTAACCCTAACCCTAACGCTAACCCTAACCCTAAACTATATTTCTAACCCTAACCCCAAATATAACACTAACCCTAACCTCTAACACTAATGCTAAACCTAAACCTATACCTAAACCTAACCCTAAAGCTAACACTAAACCTAACTTGTAAACTATTCCTAACCTAAACCTAAACCTCAACCTAACCCTAACCCTAACCATAATACTAACCCTAACCCTATCCCTAAAAGCTAGCCCTTAGCCTAATCCTAACCCTAACCATAACCCTAACGCTAACACTAACCCTAACCCTAACACATAACCCTATACCTAACACCCAACACCTAAACCTAACCCTCACCCTAATACTATATCTAATGCAAAACCTAACCCTAACACTAAGGTTAACATAAATGTAATCCTAACCCTAAGCATAACGCTACACCTAACCCTAAACCTAACCCTAACTTTAACCCTAACCCCAACCCTGACACTAACCCTATCCCTAACCCTAACCCTAAAATTAACCCCTAAATCTAACCCTATCCTTAACCATAACTCTCGCACTAAATCTAATAACTAACCCTAATCCTAACCGTTACCCTATCTCTAACCCTTACCCTAACCCTGAAACTAACCCTGAACCTAAGCTTTCACCCGAACCTTAACCCTAACCCTAACAATAACCTCTAAGCCTAATCCTAACCCTAACCCTAACCCTAACCCTAACTCTAACCCTAAACCAAACACTAACATCTAACCATAACCCTAACACTAACTATAACCCTAATCCTAGGTCTAAACCTAACCGTAACCCTAAACCTAACCCTAAACTCTAACTGTAACACTAATTCTAACCCTACCCAAACCCTAACCCTAGCCCTAAAACTAAACCATTACCCTAACCCTAACACTATGCTTAACCGTAAACCTAACCATAAATCGAACCCTAACCCTAAACCTAACTCTAACTCTAAAACTAACCCTAAAACTAACACTAAACCTAACCCTAACCCTAAACCTAATCGTAATTCTAACCGTAAACATCACGCAAAGCCTAAGCCTCACACTCTCCCTAACAGCTTACCCCTAAACCTAACCTTAATGATAACCCAAATACTAAGTGTAACCTTAACACTAACCAAAACCCTAACCCAACTTAACCCCTAACTTAATGCTAGCACTAACGATAACCCTTATCCTAACACTAAAACTAACCTCTAAAACTAACCCTAGCACTAACCATAATCATAAAACTAAACCTAACCACTAAAACTTGTCCTAACACTTACCCTAGCCCTAACCCTAAACCTAACCCTAACCCTAAATCTAATACATAAGCAAATGCTAACCTCTAACAATAACACTAATCCTAACCCTAAACTTTAACCGTAACACTGACCCAAACACTAATCCTAAAACTAACCATAACCTCTAACCCTAACCCTAACCATAACCCTAACCCTCACCATAAGCAAAACCCAAACCCTAAATTGAACATTAATCCCTTACCCTAAACCTAACCCTACCCCTTAATCTAACCCTAACCCTAACTGTAATACTGAACCCTAACCGGAACTGTAACCCTGGCATAACACTAACCCTAACATTAACCCTAACCATAAGACTAACCCTAACCCTAACATATACCTCTAACCCTATCCCTAAACCTAACCCTAAATTTAACACTAACCCTTACCTCTAACTCTAACCCTAATGCTAACCCTAAACCTAACCATAACACTAAACCTAACACTATAACTAACTTCTAACCCTAACCCTAAAAGTAACCCTAAACCTCAACCTAAACCTAACGCTAACCCTAACACTAACCCTCATACTAACCCTAACCCTAAACGCTAACCCTAAACATAACCCTAACACTAACCCTAACCCTAACTCTCACCTAATGGTAACCCTAACCATAATGCTAAACTAATTGTAACCCTAACCCTAACCATAATCCTAACCCTAACCCTAACCCTAACCCTAACCATATCACTAACCATAACCTCTATGCCTAACCCTAACCCTAACCTTCACGCTAAATCTAACACTAAACCAAACGCTAAACTCTAAACATAACCCTAACCCTAACATGAAAATTAACCCTAAACCTAACCCTAACACTAACCCTAACCCCAAACTTAAGCTTTAACACTAACCCTAAACCTAAACCTATCCCTAACATCTAATCCTAACCCTAACCCTAACCCTAACCCGAACCCTAAACCTAAGCTTTAACCATAACCCTTAACCAAACCTATTGCTAAATGCTATCCATAACTCTAACCCTGACCCTAACCCTATACTCAAACTGTAACACTAATCCTAACCCTAAATCTATCCCTAACGTCTAAACCTAACCTAAAACCTAACCCTAACCGTAACCCTAACCTAATCATAACTCTAACCCTCACCATAAGCCGAAGCCTAACTGTAACAGTAAACCTTACCCTGACCCTAGAGCTAACACTATACCTAACCCTAAACATAACCATAAACCTAACCCTAACCGTAACCCTAACCCTATCACAAACATGTAACCCCTAAGCCTAACCCTAAACCTAAACGTAATACTAAACATAACCCTAAGCCTAAACCTATACCCAATCATAACCCTAACCTTAACTGTAATCGGTAGCCTAACTGTAACTCTAACCATGATACTAACCTTAACACTAACCCTAAATTCTAACTCTAAACTTAACACTAACCCTAACTGTAACCCTAACCCTAACCCTAACTTCTAACCCTAACCCTAACCCTAACCCTAAACATATACTTAACACTAACCCTAACCCCAACATCTAATGCTAACCATAACACTAACACTAACCATAACGCTAACCCTAGCTTAACCCTAAACCTAACACTAATTCTAACACTAACCCTAACACTTACCTCTAAACATAACTATAACCATAACCAAAAGCCTAACCATAACCCTATTCCTAACCCTAACACTAACCCTAACCCTAACACTAAACATAACCGTAAACCTAACTCTGACCCTAATACTAACCCTAACCCTAACCCTAAATCTAGTCGTAACCCTAAAACGAACCGTAAACCGAAGCTTAACCATAACGCACACTCTAACACCTAACCCCTAACCCTAACCCTAACACTAATCCTAAACCTAACCCGAACCGTAACCCTAACCCTAACCCTACCCCTACACCTAACCTTAACTTCTAACCCTAACCCTAACCCTAACACTAACACTAATCTGTCCCTAACCCTAACACTAAACTTAACACTAATCCTAACTTCTAACCCTAACCATAAACCTAACCCTAAACATCAACCAACCCTAACCCTAAACCTCAACCTAATCATAACCCTAGCCTAAACCCTAAACCTAACCCTAAATATAACCCAAAGATTATCCGTAACCCTGTCCCTAAGCCTACCATTAACCGTAATACTAACCCTGGACCTAACTCTAACCCTAAACCTAAACCTAACTCTAAATTAACCCTAATCCTAACACAAACACTAACCCTAAACCTAACACTAACACAAACATTAACCTCTAAATCTAACCCTAACCCTAACCTGAATGCTAGCCGTAAACCTAAGCTTTAACCCTAACCATAACCTTTAAGCCTAACACTAACCCTAACTCTACCCCAAACTCTAACCTCTAAACCTAACCCTAACACTAAGCATAACCCTAAACATAACGCTAAGCTTTCACTGCAACAATAACGCTAACCCTAACCATAACTTCTAAGCCTAAACCTAACACTAACTCTAAGCCAAACCCTAACCTTAACCCTGAACCTATCCCTAACCCTAAGCCTAACCCTAACACTATACATAACCCTAAACCTAACTGTAACGCTATCCCTAACAATAACCCTAACCCTAACCTTAACCATAACACTATCCCTAACACCTAACCCCTAAGCCGAACACTAAACTTAACCCTGAAACTAACCGTAAACCTAACGCTAACCCTAACACAAACCCTAACCTTAACACTAAGCCTAAACCTAATCATAACCCTAAACCTAACCATAACCCGAAGGCTAACCCTAACCCTTTTCCTAACACCTAAATCCTAACGCTAACCCTAAACCTAGCCCTAACCCTAACCGTAACCATAACCCTAACCCTAACCTTAACCCTAACCTTAATACTAAATTCTAATCAAAATCATAACCCTAATGCTAACCCTAAACCTAATATCTAACCCTGAACATAACCTTAACAAAAACCCTAACCCTAAACCTAACCCTCAACTCTAACCCAAACGCTAAACCTAATACGAAAATTTACCCTAAAACTAACCCTAACCCAAAGCCTAAACCTAACACTAAACCTCAACCTAACCCTAACCCTAACAATAACCCTAACCCTCACCCTAACCCTAACCCTATCCCTAACCTTAACCTTAACCTTAACCCTAAACCTAACAGTATCCCTAACCCTAAACCTAACCCTAAACCTAACACTAACATTAAACCTAACCCTAACCCTAACGCTAACTCTGTCCCTAACACCTAATCCCTAACCTTAACCCTAACCCTAACACTATCCCTAACCCAAACCCTAACCCTAAACTTAATCATAACCAAAAACCTAACCGTAACCCGAAGCCTAAGCAAAACCCTCTCACTATCACATAAAGCTTAACCCTAACCCTAAACCTATTACTAACCCTAACCGAAAGGGTAACCTTAAGCCTAAACATAACCCTAAACCTAAACTCTAATTAAAACCCTAACCCTAACACTAACCCTAATTGTAACCCTATACTTAAACTCTAACCCTAATCCTAACCCTAACTGAAACTTTATCCCTAACACCTAACTATTAAACCTGAACCTAACCCTAAAACTAACCATAAATCTAATGCAAAAGCTAACCCTAACAATAACCATAACCTAATCATAACCCTAACACTAACTGGAAAATAAAGCCTAACCCTAAAACCTATAGCTAACACTTAACCCCTAAATCGAACACTAACCCTAACCCTAATCCTAACCCAAACCCTAAACCTAAAGCTAAATGTAACCCTAAACCTAACCCTAATCCAAACACTAACCTAATCATAACCGTAACCCTAACAATAACCCGAAGCCTAAGCATACTTCTATCCCTAACCCGAAGCCTAACCATAAACCTAAACCTAAGCTTTAACCCTAACCTTAACCTTAACCATAAACTCTAAGCCTAACCTTATCTGTAACCCTAAACTAACCATAACACTAACCCTAACTTACACACTAAACCTAACCCTAATATTATCCCTTACAATAAAACTAAGCCTAACACTACTACGAACAAGTAACCCCTAACCCTAACCCTAAATCTAAAATTTAAACTAAACCTAACCCTAATCCTAACCCTAATCCTAAGTTTTAACATTAACCCTAACCCTAACCTTAACCATAAACTCTAAGACTAACCCTAACCCTAACCCTAAACACAGAATATAACTCTAAACCTAACACTAACCTCTAAACCTAACCCTAACCCTAACCCTAAGCTTAACACTAACTGTAACACAAACCCTAACCATAAACTCTAACCGTAACCTAACCCTAATCCTAACCTTAACATTAGCTCTAACATCTAACCCTAACCCTAACTCTAACCCTAACCCTAACACTAAACCAACTTCTAACCCTAACACTAACCCTAACTCTAAACCTAACCCTAACCCTAACCGTAACCCTAAACCTAAAGCTAATCCTAAAACCTAACCGTAAACTTAACATTATTCCTAAACCTAAACCTAACCGTAAAACTAACCCTTACCCTTAAACTAACCATAACCCTAAATCTAACCCTATCCCTATTCCTAACACCTAACCCCAACCCAAACCTTAACCTAACCCTAAAACTAAAACTAAACTTAAACCTAACCCTAATCCTAAGTCTAACCCTAAATTTAATCATAACCCTAACACTAGCTGTAACCCAAAGCCTAAACTTAACCCTCTGCCTAACAACTAACACCTAACCCTAAAGGTAACTGTAACCCTAACCCTAAACCTACCACTAACCCTAACATCAAATCCTAACACTAACACTAACCCTAACCCTAACATTAACCATAACCATAACCCTAAAACTAACATTAATCCCTAACCCTAACCCTACCCCTTAAACTAACCCTAAACCTGACTGTAATTCCTAATCCTAACCCTAACCGTAACCATAGCATAAACCTAACACTAGCCCTAACCCTAACCCTAACCCTAACCATAGCCCTAACCCAAACCTCTAACCCTAACCCAAAGCCTAACCCTAACACTATCACTAAACCTAACCCTAACCCTAAACCTAAACCTAACCATAAACCCTAAGCCTAACCCTAACCCTAAAACTAATCACAAACTCTAACACTAAACTTAACACTTATCTTTAAACATAACCCTAACCCTTATACCAACCCTAACCCTAACCCAAAGACTAAAGCCTAACCCTAACACTAACACTATCTGTAACCCTAAAAATGACCGTAAACCTATCACTAACCCTAACAGTAACCCTAAACCTAACCCTAAAACTAAACCTAACCCTAAACCTAAGCATTAACCCTAAACCTAACCTTAACCATAACCTCTAAGCCTAACCCTAACCCTAAACTAACCATAACACTAACCCTAACTTACACCCTAAACCTAACCCTAATATTATCCCTAACGCTAACCCTAACCCTAACCCTAACCCTAACAATGTCAAGAACAGCTAACCCTAACCCTAACCCTATATCTCACCCTAAATCTAAACTTAAACTTAACTCTAACCCTAAACCTAAGTTTTAAAACTAACCCTAACCTTAATCATAACTTCTAAGACTAACCCTAACCCTAACCCTAAACACAAACTCTAACTCTAAACCTAACGCTAACCTCTAACCCTAACCCTAACCTTAAAACTAACTCTAACACTAACTCTAACCATAAACTCCAAGCGTAACAATAAAACTAGTCCTAACCTTAAAATTAGCCCTAACATTTATCCCTAACCCTAACTTTAACCCTAACCCTAAAACTAACACTAAACCAACTTCTAACCCTAACAATAACCCTAACCCTAAACCTAAACCTAAACCTAACCCTAACCCTAACCCTAACCCTAACCCTAACCCTAAACCTAAACCTAACCCTAAAACCTAACCGTAAACCTAAGAGTATTCCTAAATGTAAACATAAACATAAACCAAAAACTTACCCTAAACGTAACCATAACCCTAACCCTAACCATATCCCTATTCCTAATACCTAACTCCACCCCAAACCCTAAACCTAACCCTAAAACTAACACTAAACCTAAACCTAACCCTAATCGTAAGTCTAACCCTAAACTTAATCGTAACCCTAACGCTAACCGTAACCCGAAGCCTAATCTTAACCCTCTCCCTAACAACTAACCCTTCACCCTAACCTAACCATAACCCTAATCCTAACACTAACCCTAACATCTAATCCTAAACCTCACACTAATCCTAACCCTAACACTAACCATAACCATAACCCTAAACCTAACATTAATCCCTAACCCTAACCCTAACATTTAACCTTAACTAACCCTAAACCTGACTGTAATACCTAACCCTAACCCTAACCCTAACCATAACCATAACCATAACCATAACCATAACCCATACCTGTAACCCTAACCCAAAGACTAACCCTAAGACTAACCCTAACCCTAACCATAACGATAACTATAAACCCTAATGCTAACCCTAACCCTAACCCTAATCCCAAACTCTAATACTAAACTTAACATTCACCTCTAACCATAACCCTAACACCAATCATAACCCTAACACCAATCATAACCCTAACCCTAACCCTAACCCTAAGTCTAAAGCCTAACCCTAACACTAACACTATCCATAAACCAATACCTAACCATAAACCTAACTCTAACCCTAACCGTAACCATAACCCTAACCCTAACAGTAACCCTAAACCTACCCTTACACTTAACCCCTAACCCTAAACATAACTCTAACCCTAAAACTAATCGTAAACCTAAACCTAACCCTAAATCTAACACTAACCCTAATCATATCCCTAACACTTAACCAATAACCCTAACTCTAAACCTCACCCTAAAACTAATGTAAACCTAAACCTAAACCTAACCCTAACCCTAACCATAAGCCTGACCCTAAACATAACCATAACCCTAAATTCTAATCCTAATCCTAACCGTAATGCTAACCCTAAAACTAACAATAAAACTAACGCTAACACTAACACTAACACTAAGCATTACCCTAAAGCGAATCATAACTCTAACCCTAACTGTAATCTGAAGCCTAAGCTTAACCGCTATCTAACCCATAACCCCTAACCCTAATCCTAAATGTAACCATAACCCTAACCCTACCACTAACCCTAACTTCTAATCCTAGCTCTAACCCTAAACCTAACCATAACCGTAACACTAAACCTAACATTAATCCCTTATCCTAACCCTAACTCTATGCCCTAAACATACCCCGGGGCCTGACTGTAATACTTCACCCTAACCGTAACCCTAACCTGTCACTACCAACTGACCCCTAACGCTAACGCTAACCCAACCTCTAAATTTAACCCTAAACATAAACCTAACCATAACCCTAACAATAACCCTAACAATAACCCTAAACCTAAACCTAATCGTAACCCAAAACCTAACCGTAAATAGAAGCCTAACCCTAACACTCTCCCTAACACCTAACCCCTAACTCTAACTCTAAACCTAGTCCTAACCCTAAACTTAAACATAAACCTTAGCCTAATGTTACCTCAACCATAAATTGTAATCCTAAACCTAACCCTAACCCTAACCCTAACACTATCCTGAACCCTAATCTCAATCCTAAACCTAACACTATCCCTAACCCTGAACCTTACCCTAAACCTAAAAGTAACCCTAACCCTAAACCTAAGGCTAACTCTATCCCTAAAACCTTACCCCTACCGCTAACCCTAACTCTAACCCGAAGCCTAACCATAACCCTCTTCCTAAAACTTAACATTTAACCCTAAACCTAAACCTAACGCTAACCCTAACCGTAACCATAACCCTAAACTTAAACCTAGCTCTAACCCTAAATTTTAAACCTAAGCCTAAAAATAACCCTAATCCTAAATGAAACCCTACACATAATTTTAACCCTAAACCTAACCATAACCTTAACAATAACCCTAAACCTAACCCTAACTCTAAATTCTAACCCTAAACCTAACACTAACCCTAACCCTAACCAAAAACCTAACTCTAAACCTAAGATTAATCCCTAACTTTAAACTTAACCCTACCCCGGAAACAAACCCTAACACTGACAATAATACCTAACCTGAACCCTAACCCTAAAACTACCATAACACTATCCCTATCCCTAACCCTACGCCTAAACATAACCCTAACACTTCTAACCCTACCCTAATAACCCTAACCCTAAACCTAAACCTCAACTTAATCCTAACCCTAATCATAACCCTAATTCAAAACCTAACCCTTTCCCTGACTCTAAACCCTAACCCTAACTCTAACCCAAAAGCTAAACCTAAACCTAGCACTCACCGTAACCCTAACCATAACCCTAACGCTAACATTAACCGTAAGCCTAAATTCTTATCCTAAATCCAACGTTAACACTAACCACCACCCTAAACATAACCCTTACCCTAAACACAAACCCTAAACTTAGCCTAACCATAACATTAATCTTAAAACTAATCCTAACCCTAAAATCTAACCCTAACCCTAACACTATCCCTAACCATAAACCTAACCTTAAACCTTACATTAGTCCCTAAACCTAACCCTAACCCTAAACCTACCATAACAATAATCCTAACCCTAAACCTACCACTAAACCTAACCCTAACCCATACCTCTAACCCTAAATCTAACCCTAACCATAACCATAACCCTAATCCTAAACATAACCCTAGCCCTAACCCTAACCCTAACCCATACATCTAACCCTAAGCCTAACCCTAACCCTAAACTTAACCCTAAACATAAACATAAGCCTAACACTAACCTGTAACTGCAACTCTAACCTTAACCCTAAACCTAACCCTAACCCTAAACCCAACCTCTAACTGCAACCCTAACCTTAACCCTAATCCTAAAGGTCAACCTAACCCTAAACCTTACGCTAAACCTAAACCTCACCCTAACCCTCACCCTAACCCTAACCTTATCCCTAACACTAACACTAACCCTAAACCTAATGCTAAATCTCAAACTAACCCAAACATTAATCATAACATTAACCTAACCATAACGATAAATCCTATCACTAACCCTAACCCTAAAACTAACTGGAAACCTAATCCTAACACTAAACCTTACCCAAAACTCTACCACTAAACCTAACACTAACGCTAACCCTAACCCTAAAACTAAACCTAAAACTAACCCTAACATTAACCCTAAGCCTATACCTAACCGTAACCCTAAACATAACCATAACCCAAAGCCTAACCCTAACACTATCCCTAACTCCGAACCACAAAAGCTAACCATAAACCTATCCCTAAACCTAACCCTAAACCTAACCCTAACTCTAACCCTAACCATAAACCTAACCCTAAACCTAAACCTAACCATAAACCTAACACTGAAGTTTAATACTAAACCTAATGGTAACCCTAAGCCTAACCATAACCGTAACCCTAAACCTAACAGTAACCCTAACCCTAACACTAAACTCGAACCCTAAACGTAACCCTATTCTTAACACTAAACCTAAACCTAACCCTAAACCTAAACTCTAAACCTAAGCCTAACGCTGACCCAAAACCTAGCCCTAACATTAAACCTAACTGTAACCCTAACCTTAATCCTAAACCTCAACCTAACCCTAACCCTAACAATAAACCTAACCCTAAACCCTAACCCTAACCCTAACAATAACTCTGACATCATCCCTACCCCCAAACCTACCACTAAACCTAACACAATCCCTAACCCTAAAGCTAACCCTAACCCTAAGCCTAACAATAACCCTAACCCTAACCCTAACCTAACACATAACCCTAAACCTAACCTTAAAACAAACCCTAACCATAACCCTAAACCAAATGGTAACTGTAAACCTAACCGTAACACTAAGCCTAACCATAATCACCTCCCTAACACCTATCCTGTAACCCTAACTCTAAACCTAACCCTAACCCTAACCGTAACCCAAAGCCTAACCATAACCCTATCCCTAAACCTAACACTGACCCTAATCCTAACCATAACCCTAATCCTAATCCTAAACCTAACCCTAAGTCTAAACCTAACCCTAATCCAAACACTAGCACTAACTCTAAATCTAACCCTAACAGTAACCTCTAAACCTAATGCTAACTCTAACTGTAACCCTATACCTAAACCTAAGTTTTAACACTAACCCTAACCATAACCTCTAAGCCTAACCCTAAGCAAACCCTAATACCAATCTCTAACATTAAACCTAATGCTAACCTCTACGCATAAGCCTAAACTTCATCCTAAACCTAACCTAACCCTAACCCTAACTCTAAACCATAACATTAACCCTAACACTATCCATAAACCTAAACCTAAACGTAAACCTAACCCTAACCCTAACCATATCACTAACACCTAAGCCCTAACCCTAAGTCTAAACCTAACCATTAACCTAACCCTAAACCTAACTCTGACCTTAATACTAACCCTAACCCTAAGCCTAACACTGAACCTAATCGTAAAACTAACACTAACTATAACCTGAAGCCTAACCCTATCCCTCTCCCTAACAACTAACCCATAACCCAAACCCTACACTAATGCTAACCATAAGCCTAACCCTAACCCAAACATTAACCCTAACACTAGCCATCTCCATAACAACTAACCGCTAACCCTAAGCCTAACACTAACCATAACCGTAACCCCAGCCGTAATCATAACCCTAACCATACACCTAACCCTAGCTTCTAATCCTAACCCTAACCCTAACCCTAACTCTAACCCTAATCCTAACGCTAAACCTAAACTCTAACCCTAACCCTAAACCTAACCCTAATCCTAACCCTAACCCTAAACCTAACCCTAATCCTAACCCTAACCCTAAATTTAACCTCTAACCTTAAGCCTAACAATAACACTAACCTAAATTTAACCCTAACCCTAAACATAACCCTACAACTAAAACTAAACCTAACTCTGAATCTATCCCTAACCCTAACTTAAACCCTATACCTAACCCTAACCCTAACCATAAAACTAAACATAAATCTAACACAAATGGTAACCCTAATCCTAACACTAACCCTAACCTAATAATAACCCTAACCCTAAATGTAATCCGAAGCCTAACCCTAAACATATCCCTAACACCTAACCCGTAAATGTAACCCTAACCAAACCCTAATCCTCATCCAAGCCCTAACTCTAACCCTAATGCTAACTCTTACCCTAACCCTAAAACAAACCTAACCCTAATCCTAAATTCTAATCGTAACCCTAACACTAACCCTAACTCTAACCCTAACCATAAAACTAACCCTAAACCTAACATTAATCCCTAAACCTAACCCTAGCCCTACGCATTAAACTAATGCTAAACCTGACCATAATACGTAACACTAACCATAGCTCTAAAGCTACAACACTAAACCTAACCTGAACACTACACCTAAACCTAACCCTAACCCATACCTCTAACCCTAACCCTAAACCTAACACTAACCCTAACCATAACCCTAGCTTTAACCATAACCGTAATGCTAACCCTAACCTTAACACATACCTCTACCCTAATCCTAACCCTAACTCTAAACAAAACACTAACCCTAACCTCTAACACTAACCCTAACAATGAAGCTCTCCCTAACCCTAACCCTAAAGCTAACACTAAAACTAAATTATAACCCTAATCCTAACCTAAACCTAAACCTCAGCCTAACCCTAACCCTACCCATAACACTAACCCTAACCCTAAGCCTAACCCTAAACACTAACCCTAAACATAATCCTAACCCTAAACATAACCCTACCCATACCCATAACTCTAACCCTAAACCTAACATTAATCCCTTACCCTAACCCTAACCCTAACCCTACCCCTTAAACTAAAGTTAATCCTGTCTATAATACCTAACCCTAAACCTAAACATAACCCTAGCATAACCCTAACCCTAACCCTAACCTTAAACCTAACACTAACGCTAACCCTAACACTAACACATACCTCTAAACCTAACCCTAAATATAACACTAACCCTAACCTCTAACACTAACCCTAAACCTCAACCTAACTCTAACCCTAACCATAACACTAACCCTAACCCTAAGCCTGACCCTAAACGCTAACCCTAACCATAATCATAACCATAAACATAACCCTAACCCTAACACTAACGCTAACCCTAACACATAACCCTATCCCTAACATCTAACACCTAAACCTAACCCTAAACCTAACACTACATCTAACGCAAAACCTAACCTAAACGCGAACATTATCCTAAAAGTAATCATAACTCTAACCATAACACTAAGCCTAACCTTAACCTAGTCCTAACTCTAACCCTAACCCTAACCCTCACACTTAACCTTATCCCTAAACCTAACCCTAAAATTAACCCCTAAAACTAACACTAACCCTAACTGTAACCCTAACCGTAAAACTAATAACTAACCCTAATCCTAAGCCCCAACCTATCCCTAACCTTTACCCTAACCCTAAACTTAACACTGAACCTAAGCTTTCACCCTAACCTTAACACTAAACCTAACAATAACGAATAAGCCTAATCCTAACCCTAATTCTAACCCTAAACCAAAGGCTAACCTATAACAATAACCCTATCAGTAACCATAACCCTAACCCTAGCCCTAAACCTAAGACTAACCCTAAAACTAACCCTAAACTCTAACTGTAACACTATTTCAAACCCTAAACTGAAACCTTACCCTAACCCCAACCCTAGCCCCAACACTAACACTAACCCTGACCCTAAACATAAACCTAAACCTAACCCTAACTCTAACCCTAAACCTAAACCCTAACCCTAACCTTAACACTATACCTAACCCTAAATCGAGCCCTAATCCTAAACCTAACCCCAATCGAAACCCATAAACCCTAACCTTAACACTAACCCTAACTCTAAAACTAACTGTAAATCTAACCCTATCCCTAAACATAAGCCTAATCCTAACCGTAACCGTCACACAGAGCCAAACACTAAATGTTTCCCTAACAGCTAACGCCTAAGCCCAACCTTCACCATAACGCAATCACTAAGCATAACCCTAACCCTAACCCTAAACCTAACCTCTAACCGTAACCCTAACCCTAGCCCTAGCCCTAACCCTAACCCAACCTAACCCCTAGCCCTAATTGTAGCACTAACGCTAACCCTAGTACTAACACTAAAACTAACCTCTAAAACTAAAACTAGCACTAACCGTAATCCTAACACTAAACCTAACCACTCACACTTGTCTTAACCCTTACCCTTACCCTAACCCTAAACCTAACATTAACCCTAAATCTAACACTTAACCGAATGCTAACCTCTAACCCTAACCCTAACCCTAACCTAAACCTAATCCTAAACTCTAACCGTAACACTGAACCTAACACTAATCGTAACACTAACCCTAACCTCTAACCATAACCATAATCATAACCATAACACTAACCCAAAAACTATCATTAATCCCTTATCCTAACCCTAACACCACCCCTTAAATTAACCCTAACGCTAACTGTAATACTTAACCCTATCATAAACCCTAACCCTAGCATAACACTAACCCTAACCTTAACCCTAAGACTAACCCTAACACTAACACACACCTGTAACCCTATACCTAAACCTAACCATAAACGTAACACTAACCCTAACATCTAACACTAACCCTAACACTAAACCTATCCCTAACCTTAACACTATACATAACTCCTAACCGTAACACTAAAATTAACCCTAAACCTCAACCTAAACCTAACACTAAACATAACACTAACCCTCACACTAACCCTAACCCTAAACGCTAACCCTAACACTAAACTATCCCTAAACCTAAACCTAACACTAATCCTAACTACTAACACTAATCCTAACTTCTAACCCTAACCCTAAACCTCAACCTATCCCTAACCCTTACCATAACCCTAACCCAAACCCTAACCGTAACCCAAAGCCTAAACATAACCCTGTCCCTAACCCTAACATTAAGCCTAATCCTAACCCTAAACCTAACCCTAACCCTAAAACTAATTCTAAACATAACCCTAATACTAACACAGACACTAACCCTAAACCTAACACTAACAGTAACCTCTAAACCTAACCCTAATCCTAAACGTAACTCTAACCCTAAACCTAAGCTTTAAACCTAAACATCACCTTTAAGCCTAACCCTAACCCTAACGCTAACCCCAAACTCTAACCTCTAAACCTAACCCTAACCCTAAGCATAACCCTAACCATAACCCTAAGATTTAACCCTAACACTAACGCTAACCCTAACCATAACTTCGAAGCCTAACCCTAACCCTAACTCTAAACCAAACCCTAACCCTAACCGTAACCCTTAAACAAACACTAACCCTGACAGTAATACCTAGCTCTAACCCTAACACTAAACCTACCATAACCCTAACCCTAAATCTAAGCTTTAACACTAACCCTAACCATAACCTCTAAGCCTAACCCTAAGCATAACCCTAACACCAATCTCTAACACTAAACCTAACGCTAACCTCTACCCATAAGCCTGAACCTCATCCTAAACCTAAAATTAACCCTAATCCTATCTCTAAACCTTAACCCTAACCCTAACACTATCCGTAAACCTAAACCAAAATGTAAACCTAACCCTAACACTAAACCTAAACCTATCCCTAAACCTAACCATATCCCTAACACCTAACCCCTAACACTAAGTCTAAACCTAACCCTAAACCTAACCATAAACCTAACTCTGACCTTAATACTAACCCTAACCCTAAGCCTAACACTGAACCTAATTGTAAAACTAACACTAACCATAACACGAAGCCTAACCATAACACTCTCCCTAACAACTAACCCCTAAACCTAACCCTAACACTTACCCATACCTCTAACACTAACGCTAATCCTAACACTAAACCTAAACTTAACCTTAAACCCTAACCCTAATCCTAACCGTAACCCTAACCCAAACCCTAAAACTAAACATAAATATAACGCAAATGCTAACCCTAACCCTAACACTAATCCTAACCTAATCATAACACTAACCCTAAATGTAACCTGAAGCCTAACACTAAACCTATCTCTAAAATCTAACCCCTAAATGTAACCCTAAACCTAACCCTAATCCAAGCCCTAACGCTAACCCTAATCCTAACTCTAACACTAACCATAACGCAAACCTAACCTTAATCCTAAACTCTAACCGTAACCCTAACACTAACCCTAACTTTAATCCTAACCATAAAAATAACCCTAAACTATCATTAATCCCTAATCCTAACCCTAACAATACGTATTAAACTAATGCTAACACTGACCGTAATACGTAACACTAACCATAACACTAAGCCTACAATAACAACACTAAGCCTAACCTGAACCCTAACCCTAAACCTAACCCTAACCCATACCTCTAACCCTAATCATAAACATAACGCTAACCCTCACCCTAAACTAAACCCTAACCATAACCCTAACCCTAACCCATATCTCTAACCCTAAACCTAACCCTAAACTTAACCTTAACCCTAACCCTTTCCCTAACACCTAAACCATAACCATAACCCTAACAATAACACTAACACTAACCCAAACTCTAACCTTAACCCTAAACCTAAGTTTTAACCCTAACCCTAACACTAACCTTAACCATAACCACTAAGCCTAAACCTAACCATAAACCTAAAAAAACTCGAACAATAAACCTAAGGCTAACCTCTAACCGTAACCCAAACCCTAACCTTAACACTAACTCTAACCCTAAACCTAACCCTAAACTCTATCCATAACACTAACCCTAACCCTACCCGTAACCCTATCTGTAACCCTAACCCTAACCCTAACCCTAACATCTAACCCTAACCCTAACTCTAACTGTAACCCTATCCCCAACACTAACACTAAAACAACTTCTAATCCTAAAACTAACCTTAACTCTAAACCTAAACCCAACCATAACAATAACCCTAAACCTAAACCTAACACAATTCCTAACCCTAACCCTAACCGTATACATAAACCTTACACTAAACCTAAACCTAACACTAACCCTAAACATAACCATAAACCTTACCCTAAAACTGTCACTAAACCTAACCCTAAAAATAACCCTAAGCCTAACCCTAAACCGAATAGTAAACCTAACGATAACCATAACATGAAGCCTAATCTTAATCCTCTCCCTAACACCTAATCCCTAAAACTAACCTTAACACTAACCCTAACACTAAGTGTAACCACAAACCTATCCCTACCCCTAAACCTAACTTCTAATCCTAACACTAAAACTAACCCCAACTCTAACCATAACCATAACCCTAAGTCAAACATTAATCCCTAACCCTAACACTTACCCTAACCCTACACCTTAAAGTAAGCCTAAACCTCACTGTAATACCTAAGCCTAACGCTAACCCTAGCAAAACCCTAACCCTAACCATAACCCTAACCCATACCTCTAACCCTAACCTTAACACTAACCCTAATCCTAAGCCTAACCCTAATCCAAAACCTAAGCTTTAACGATAACCCTAACACAAAGCCTAACCATAAAATCTAAGCCTAACCCTAACACTATCCCTAACACCAAACTCTAACGCTAAACCTAATGCTAACCTCTAACCATAAACCTAACACTAATCCAAACCCTAAATCCTAACCCTAAGCCTAAAACTAACCGTAAACCTAACCTTAACCCTAACTGTAACCCTAACCCTAACCCTAACCATAACACTAAGCCTATCCCTTACACTTAACCCCTAACCCTAACACTAAACCTAACCCTAAAATTAATGGTAAACCTAACCCTAACCCTAAACCTAACCCTAACCCTAAACCTAAACCTAATGGTAACCTTAACACTAACCATAAACTGAAGCATAACCCTAAGCCACTCCCAAATACCTAACCCCTAAACCTAACCCTAACACTAACCCTAACCCTAACCGTAACCATAACCCTAACCCTACCACTAACACTAACTTCTAATCCTAACATTAACCCTATCCCTAAACATAACCCCAACCCTAAACTCTAACCATAAACCTAAACCTAATACTAACCCTAACCCTAAGTGTAGCACAAAATTTAAACCTTAACCCTAACACTAACCCTCACACTAACACTAACATTTAACTCTTACCCTAATCCTAACCATAACCCTAACCTTGATGCTAACCCTAAATTTAACCTCTAACCCCAACACTAACCATAACACTAACCTATCCCGAACTTTAACCCTAAAACTAACACAAAACCTAACTTATAACCATAACCCTAACCCTAACCTTAAACCTCAACAAAACTCTAACCCTAAACATAACACTAACCCGAAATATAAGCATAAACCAAAGACTAACCGTAACCCTGTCAATAACCCTAACACTAAAACTAATCCTAACCCTAACCCTAACCCAAAACCGAAACCTAACCCTAACACTAACCTGTAAACCTAACCCTAACCATAACCATAACCATAACCCTAAACCTAAGCTTTAACTCTAACTCGAACACTAACCCTAACCAAAACTGCTAAGCCTAACCCTAACACTAACGCTAATCCCAAACTCTAACACTGAACTTAACTCTAACCTCTAACCATAACCCTAACCAGAATCCTAACCCAAACTCTAACCTTAACCTAATTCTAAGCATAATCCTAACACTATCCGTAACCCTAAACCTAACTGTAAACCTAACTGTAACCCTAACCCTAACCCTATCCTTAACACCTAACCCCTAACCCCTAACCCTAACCCTAAACCTAACCCTGAAATTAACCGTAAACCTAACCCTAACTCTTTCCCTAGCAGTAACCCTAAACCTAATTGTAACCCTAACACTAACCATAACCCAAAGCCTAACCCTAACCACTCCCTAAAACCTAACACCTAAACTTAACCCTAACACTAACCCTAAATCTAACAGTAAGCATAACACTAACTTTTCCCCTAACTCCAAATTCTAATCCTAACCCTAACCCTAAACCTGACCATAACACTAAACCTCACCCTAAAACTAACCTCTAACCCTAAACATAAATCTAAACCTAATCTTACTTTAAGCCTCACAGTAATACCTAACCATAACCCTAATCCTAACCCTAACCCTACCATAAGCCTAAACCTAATCCTAAACATAATGCTAATTCTAACCCTAAATTCTAACCCTAAACCTAACACTAACACTAACCCTAACTCTAACACTAAAGTCTAACCCTAAACCTAACCCTAACCTGATACCTAACGCTAAACCTAACCCTCACAATAAACCTAATCCAAAACATAACCTTAATCCCTAACCCTAAACATAACACTAACCCTAAAATTAACCCTAACCCTAACCATAACTAACCCTAGCCCTAACACTACCATAAGCCTAACTCATACCTCTAACCATAAACCTAACCCTAACTCAAACTCTAAACCTAACCCTAGCCCTAAACTTAACAGTAACCTCTAACCCTAAACCTAACCCTAACATTAACACTAAACCTAACTTTTAACCCTAACTCTAACCCTAAACCTAAACCTCTACCTAACCCTAACACTTAACCTAATCCTAAACTTAAACCTAACCCTAAAACTAACCATAAACCTAACATTAAACCTAACTCTTACCCTAAACAGTACCCCTAAACCTAACACTAACCCTAACCCTAACCCTAAAGCTTACTGTAAACTTAACCCTAACCTTATCGGAACCCTAAACCTAACCGTAAACCAAAGCCTAGACCTAACACTCTCCTTAAAACCTAACCCCTAATGCTTGCCCTAAGCCTAGACTTAAGACTAACCCTAACCCTAACACTAAACCTATACCTCAACCAAAACCTAACCCTAACAATAACCCTAACCCTAACCCTAAACCTAACCCTAAACCCTAACCCAAACTCTAACCGAACCCTATCCATAACACTAACACTAACCATAACCCTAAACATAACACTATCCCTAACACTAAAACTAACCCCAAAACAAAAACTAACACTAATCCTAACGCTAAATCTATCCTTAACACCTAACCCCTAACCCTAACCATAAAACAAACACTAAACATAACCCTAAACCTAATCATATCTCTAAACCAAAATGTAGCCCAAAGCCTAACCACAACACTCTCCATAACACCTAACACCTAAACCTAACCTTAATCCTAACCCTAACCATAACGGTAACTGTAACCTTAACCCTAAACCTAACATGAACCCTAAATTGTAATCCTAACCCTAACCCTAACGCTAAACTTAACGCTAAAAATAAACTCTAACCCTAAACCTAATCCTAACACTAACCCTTACCCTACACTTAACCCTAACCCTAAACTCTAACCCTAACCCTAAACCTAACCCTAATCCTAACCCTATCTACAACATTATCCGGAACATATAACACCTAAACATAAACCTAACCCTAACACTAAAACTAAGCATAAATATAATGCAAAAGGTAACCCTAATCCTAACCCTAACCCTAACCCTTATCTTATCGTAACACTAACATTAAACGTAACCTGAAGTCTCACCCTAAATCTATCCCTAACATGTGACTCCTAAATCTAACCCTAACCTTAATCCTAATCCTAACTCTATCCCTAATCCTAACCATAACCCTAAACCTAACTCTAACCATAACCGTAACCTCTAAGCCTAACCCTAACACTAACCCTAACACTAACACTAACCATAAACCTAACCCTAACCTAAACCCTAACGCTAACCCTAATACTACCCCAACCCTAACCCTAACCATAAACCTAACCCTAACCCTAAAACTATCAATAACACCTAACCCCAAACCCTAATCCTAAACCTAACCCTAACTCTAACCCTAACCCTAACCCTAACCCTAACCCTAACACTAAACCATCTTCTACCCTAACATTAACCCTAAATCTAAACCTAAATCTAACCATAAAACTCACCCTAACACTAATTTAACCCTAATCTAAACCTCTGTTTTAACCCTAACACTAACCCTAACCATAACCATAACCTGTAAGCCTAACCGTAACACTAAACCGTAACCCTAAAACCAAAATCTAACCCTAAACCTAATGCTAACATCCAACCATAATCCTAAACCTAACCTTTACCCTAAATCTAACCCTAACACTAACTCTAAACTCTAACTGTAACACTAAATATAACCCTAACCCTAAAACTAACATCTAACCTAACCGTAACCCTAAAGCTAATCTGCAAACTAAACCTAACCCTAACAATAACCATAACCATAACCATAACCCTAACTCTAACCATAACCCAAAGCTTAACCCTAACCAAATTCTAACAATAACACAAACCCTAAACCTAAACCTAACCCTAACCCTAACCCTAAAACTAACACTAATCCTAACTGTAACACTAAAATCTAAACCTAAACCTAACATTATTCCTAACCATAAACTTAACCGAAAACCTAACTCTAACCCTAACACTAACACTAATGCTATCCCTAACACCTAACCCCAACCGTAACCCTAAACCTAACCCTAAAATTAACACTAACCCTAACCATAACGATAACTTCTAATCCTAACCCTAACTCAAATTCTAACCATAACTCTAACCAAAATCATAACCCTAAACCTAACATTACTCCCCAACCCTAACCCTATCCCTACCCCTTAAACTAACCCTAACACTGACTGTAATACCTAACCTTAACACTAACCCTAACCCTGTCATAACCCTAACCCTAACCATAACCATAAAAAACCATAAACTTAAACTTACCAGAGCCTTAACCCTAACCCAAAGCCTAACCCTAATACTATCCCTAACACTTAACACCTAACCCTAACCCTAAACCGAACCCTACAACTAACTGAAAACCTAACACTAACACTAACCATAACCCTAACGGTAACCCTAACCCTAAACCTAATTGTAACCCTAAAACTAACACTGACCCGCAGCCTAACCTTAACCCTCTCCCTAACAACTAACCCCTAACCCTAACCCTAATACTAAGCCTAAACCTAACCATAACAATAACCCTAACCCTACCCCTAAAAGTAACTTCTTAACCTAACACTAACCCTAACCCTCAACCTAACCCTAACCCTAAAATCTAACCCTAAACCTAACCCTAACACTAACACTAACTTTAACTCTAACCCTAACCATAACCCTAACTCTAACCCTAACTTTAAACTCTAACCCTAACTCTAACACTAACACTAACCTATCCGAAACCCTAACCCTAAATCTAGCACTAAAGCTAACTTCAAACCCTAACCCTAAACCTAACCCTAACCCTAACCCTAAACCTCAACCTAATCTTAACCCTAACAATAACCCTAACCCTAACCCTAACTCTAACCATAACCCAAAGCCTAAGCGTAACTCTATCCCTAACCCTAAACCTAAAGCTAAAACTAACCCTAACCCCAACTCTAACCGTAAAGCTAAACCTAACTCTAATCCTAACCCTAAACTAACCCTAATACAAACCTCTAAACTGAACACTAACACTAACTGTAACTCTCGCACTCAACCTAAGCTTTAACCCTAACCCTAACACTAACCCTAACCATAACCTCTAAGCCTAACCGTAACCCTACAGCTAACCCAAAACTCTAACACTAAAATTAACGCTATCTGTAACCATAACCCTAACACTAATCCTAACCCTAACCCTAAACCTAACCCTAAACCTAACCCTAACCCAAACCCTAAGCATTTCTCTAACACTATCGGTAACCCTAAACTTAACTCTCAACCTTAACCTAACACTAACCCTAACCCTAATCCTAACCCTATCCCTAACACATAACGCCTAACCCTCACCCTTAACCTAACCCTGAAACTAACCGTAAAATAACCCTAACTGTAACCCTAAACCTGACCCTAACCCTAAACCTAATTGTAACGCTAACACTAACCGTAAACCAAAGTCTAACCATAACCCTCTGCCTAACACCTAACCTAACACTAACCCTAACACTACCAGTAATCATAACCCTGAACCTACCCCTAACCCTAACTTCTAATTCTATTCATAACACTAATACTAACCCTAACCCTAAACCTAATACTAACCTTAAACTCTAAGCCCAAATCTAACTCTAACCCTAACCATAACCCTAAAACTAACTTTAACCCTGATGGTAATACCTAACCCAAACCCTAACTCTACAATAAACCAAAGCCTAATCCTAACCCTAAATGTAATACTTACCCTAAATTCTAATGCTAATCCTAACTATAACACCAACACTAACACTAACACTAAACCGAGCTATGATCCTAAACTTTAACCTGAAACTAACCCTAACCCTAAACCTAACTATTACCCTAACAATAACCCTAAACTCTAACCAGAACACTAAACCCAAATATAACCTTTAACTCTAACCCAAACCCTAACCATTACCCTAAACCTAATGCTAACCTCTAACCATAACTGTAACCCTAACTCTAACCGTAATCCTAACCCTAACCCTAAACCTAACACTAACCCATAACACTAACCCTAACACCTAACCCCTAAATCTAATCCTAACCCTAACCCTAAGCCTAACCCTAAAACTAAATTTAACGCAAACACTAACCCTAATTATAATCCTATTCCTAACCCTAGCACTAACGAATTGTAACCCTAACCATAGCCATAACCCTAAGCCTAACCCTAACCATAACACTAACTTTAACCATAAAACTAACCCTCACACTAACCCTAACCCTAAAACTAACACTAACATCTAACCCTAACCCTAACCCTAACCGTAACGCTAACCATCAAATTAACCACTAGCTCTAATCCTAACCCCTAGCATATCCCTAACCAAACCCTACTCCTGAATCTAACCCTCAAACTAAGCTTTAAACCTAACTGGAACCCTAAACATAACCATAAACTCTAAGCCTAACACTAACACTAACCCTTACACTAACCCTAAAACAAAAGCTAACCTCTAACCATAACCCTAACTCTAACATTAATCCGAATCCTAAAATCTAACCGTAACCCTAACCTTAACTCTAACCATAAACCTGAACTTAAGCTTTAATCCTAACCCTATCCCTAACCCTAAACCATAACGTCAAAGCATAACCCTAACCCTAACCCTAACTCTAACCCTAAACCAAACGCTACTCTCTTACCATAACCCTAACCCTAACACTAACATTAACACTAACACTAAAACTAACTTCTAATCCTAACACTAACCCTAAACCTAAACCTAAACCTTAACCTAACCCTAACCCTAATGCTAGCCTTAACGCTAACCTAACATCTTAACCCTAACCTTAATCCTAATCCTAAAATCTAACCGTAACCCTAACCTTAACCCTAACCATAAACCTGAACTTAAGCTTTAATCCTAACCCTATCCCTAACCCAAAACCATAACCTCTAAGCATAACCGTAACCCTAACTCTAACCCTAAACCAAACGCTACTCTCTTACCATAACCCTAACCCTAACACTAACATTAACACTAACACTAAAACTAACTTCTAATCCTAACACTAACCCTAAACCTAAACCTAAACCTTAACCTAACCCTAACTCTAACGCTAGCCTTAACGCTAACCTAATTATAACCATAGCCCTAAGCCTAACACTAAACCTAACCCTAACTCTAAACCTAACCCTAACCCTAACACTAATCCTAACCCTAACCCTGAACCTAAACCTAAACCTAACCCTAAACCAAACCCTAAGCATTTCTCTAACACTATCAGTAACCCTAAACTTAACTCTCAACCTTAACCTAACACTAACCCTAACCCTAATCCTAACCCTATCCCTAACACATAATCCCTAACCCTCACCCTAAACCTAACCCTGAAACTAACCGTAAAATAACCCTAACTGTAACCCTAAACCTGACCCTAACCCTAAACCTAATTGTAACACTAACACTAACCGTAAACTGAAGACTAACAATAACCCTCTGCCTAACACCTAACCTAACCATAACCCTAACACTAACCCTAACACTACCAGTAATCATAACCCTGAACCTACCCCTAACCCTAACTTCTAATCCTATTCATAACACTAATCCTAACCCTAACCCTAAACCTAATACTAACCTTAAACTCTAAGCCCAAATCTAACTCTAACCCTAACCATAACCCTAAAACTAACTTTAACCCTGATGGTAATACCTAACCCAAACCCTAACTCTACAATAAACCAAAGCCTAATCCTAACCCTAAATGTAATACTTACCCTAAATTCTAATGCTAATCCTAACTGCAACACCAACACTAACACTAACACTAAACCGAGATATGATCCTAAACTTTAACCCTGAAACTAACCCTAACCCTAAACCTAACTATTACCCTAACAATAACCCTAAACTCTAACCAGAACACTAAACCCAAATATAACCTTTAACTCTAACCCAAACCCTAACCATTACCCTAAACCTAATGCTAACCTCTAACCATAACTGTTACCCTAACTCTAACCGTAATCCTAACCCTAACCCTAAACCTAACACTAACCCATAACACTAACCCTAACACCTAACCCCTAAATCTAATCCTAACCCTAACCCTAAGCCTAACCCTAAAACTAAATTTAACGCAAACACTAATCCTAATGATAACCCTATTCCTAACCCTAGTACTAACGAATTGTAACCCTAACCCTAACCATAAGCCTAAGCCTAACCCTAACCATAACACTAACTTTAACCATAAAACTAACCCTCACACTAACCCTAACCCTAAAACTAACACTAACATCTAAACCTAACCCTAACCCTAACCGTAACCCTAACCATCAAACTAACCACTAACTCTAATCCTAACCCCTAGCATATCCTTAACCAAACCCTACCCCTAAATCTAACCCTCAAACTAAGCTTTAAACCTAACTGTAACCCTAAACATAACCATAAACTCTAAGCCTAACACTAACACTAACCCTTACACTAACCCTAAAACAAAAGCTAACCTCTCACCATAACCCTAACTCTAACCTTAATCCTAATGCTAAAATCTAACTGTAACCCTAACCTTAACCCTAACAATAAACCTGAACTTAAGCTTTAATCCTAACCCTATCCCTAACCCTAAACCATAACGTCAAAGCATAACCCTAACCCTAACCCTAACTCTAACCCTAAACCAAACGCTACTCTCTTACCATAACCCTAACCCTAACACTAACATTAACACTAACACTAAAACTAACTTCTAATCCTAACACTAACCCTAAACCTAAACCTTAACCTAACCCTAACCCTAATGCTAGCCTTAACGCTAACCTAACATCTTAACCCTAACCTTAATCCTAATCCTAAAATCTAACCGTAACCCTAACCTTAACCCTAACCATAAACCTGAACTTAAGCTTTAATCCTAACCCTATCCCTAACCCAAAACCATAACCTCTAAGCATAACCGTAACCCTAACTCTAACCCTAAACCAAACGCTACTCTCTTACCATAACCCTAACCCTAACACTAACATTAACACTAACACTAAAACTAACTTCTAATCCTAACACTAACCCTAAACCTAAACCTAAACCTTAACCTAACCCTAACTCTAACGCTAGCCTTAACGCTAACCTAATTATAACCATAGCCCTAAGCCTAACACTAAACCTAACCCTAACTCTATCCCTAACCCTAACACTAACACTAACATCTAAATCTAACCCAAACCCTAACTGTAACCCTAACCCTAAAAATAACAACTAACCCTAATCCTAACCCTTACCATTTCCCTAACCCTAACCCTAATCTTAACACTAACCCTGATCTGACGCTTTAACCCTAACCCTAAACCTGAACCTAACACTAACCATAACCTCTAAGCCTAACACTAACCCTAACACTAACCCTAACCTAACACTAACCATAACCTCTAAGCCTAACACTAACCCTAACACTAACCCTAACTCTAACCCTAAACTAAAAGCTAACCTCGAACCATAACCCTAACCAGAACTTTAAACCTAATCCTAAACTCTAACCGTAACCCTAAGCGTAACCCTAAAAGTAAACCTGAACCTAAGCTTTAACCCTAACCCTAACTGTAACCTTAACCATAACCATAACCTCTAAGCCTAACCCTAACCCTAAACCTAACCCAAACTCGAAACCTAAACCAAACGCTAAACTCTAACCATAACCCTAATCCTAAAACTAACACTAACACAAAACTTATTTTCTAAACCTAACATTAACCCTAACCCTTATCCTAAACCTAAACCTAACCCTAACCCTAAACCCAAGACTATCCCTAACCATAACCTTAACCCTAAACTGAACTGTAAACCTATCGTTAAAACTAATCCTATAGCAAACACATAACCCCTAACACTAACACTAACCCTAACTCTAAAACTAAACCTAAACCTAATGCTAACACTAACCCTAACCATAAACCTAACCCTAAACCTAACAAGTAACCCTAATCCTAACACTTACCCTATTCCTAACTCTAACCCTAACCATAAACCTAAGCTTTAACCATAACCCTAACCCCAATCCTAACCATAACCTCTAAGCCGAACAGTCACCCTAACCGTAACCCTAACCCTAACGCTAACCCCAAACTCCATAACTAAACGCAATGCTAACATCTAACCATAACACTAAAAATAGCCATAACCCTAACCCTAACATTAACCCTAACCCTAAACCTAATTGTAACATTAACCCTAACCTTAAACCTAAGCTTTAATCCTAACCCTAACCGAAAGCTAACGCTAACTGCTAATCATAACCGTAACCGTAACCCTAAACTCTAAGTGTAACATTAATCCTAACCCTAAAACTATCCCTAAAATCTAACCCTAACCCTAACCCTAACACTAAACCTAAACCCTAATCCAAACCTAATTGTAACTCTAACCCTCTAACCCGAATCCTAACCATAAACCTAACCCTTACCCTAAAACCAACACTAACATTAAATCCTAACCCTAAAAATAACACTATCACTAAACTTAACCCTAACTGTAAACCTAACCCTAACCATAACCTAAATTTAACCCTATCCGTAACACCTAACCCCTAACCATAACGCTAAACCTAACCTTAACACTAGTCTCTAAACCTACCCCAAACCCTAAGCCTAACCCTAACCATAACACTAACACTACCTAAGCATAACCCTAAGCGTAACCCTAACCATAACACTAACACTGCATAACACTAACTTTAACTGTAACCTAACCCTAACAATAACATCTAAACCTAACCCTAACCCTAACAGTAACCCTACCCCTAAAATAAACCCTAAACCTAAAGGTAAACATAACCTTAAACCTAAAGACTAACTGTAATCCTAACCCTTACATTATACCTAACCCTAAAGCTATCCCTAACCCTAAGCCTAAGCTTTAACCTTAACCTTAACCCTAACTTAATGCAAACCTCTAACCATAACCTTAACCCTAACCCTAATCCTAAACCTAACCCTAACCCTAAACCTAACAATAACCATACTCCTAAACCTAAGCTTTAACCCTTACCCTAAACCAAAACTAACGCTAAGCACTAACCCTAACACTAACCTTAACCCTAAAGCTAACCTTAACCCTAAACTCTAATGGTAACACTAACCCTAACCCTAAACCTATTCCTAACATCTAACCCTAAACCTAACTCTAACATTAACCTAACTTTAACCATAGCCGTAAACTAAATGTAACTCTAAAGATAACCGTAACCCAAAGCCTAAACATAACACTAACCCTAACGCTAACACTAACACTAACCCTTAACCCTAACCCTAAACCTAACACTATCCCTAACCATAACCATAAAACTAGCCCTAACACTAACATTAACCATAACCCTATACCTAACACCTAACATCTAATGGTAACACTAAACCTAACTCTAAAATTAACACTAAACTTAACACTAACACTAACCCTAATGCTAAGCCTAACCCTAAACCTAATCATAACACTAACACTAACCATAACCCGAAGCCTAACCTTTAGACTCTCCCTAACACCAAACCCCTAACCGTAACCCTAATCCTAGCCCTAACCATAACCTTAAATGTAACGCTATCCCTAACCCTAACCTTAATGCTAACTTCTTATCCTAAACATAACACTAACCCTAACCCTAACAATAACCATAACGCTAACCCAGACATAACATTAATCCCTTACACTAACCCTAACCCTACCCATTAAACTAACACTAAGTCTGACTGTAATACCTAACCCTAACCCTAAACCTAACCCTAGCATAACCCTAACCTTAACCCTAACCCTAACACATGCATCTAATCCTAACCATAACCCTAACACTAACCCTATCCTCTAACAATAACCCTAATCCTAAACTTATCCTTAAACCAAACCCTAAACCTAACACTAAACCTAACTTCTAACTCTAACACTAAACCTAGCCCTAAAGCTCAACCTAACCCTAAACCTATCCATAACACTAACCCTAACTCTAACCCTAACCCTAACACTAAACTCTAATGCTAACCATAACCCTAACCCTAACCCTAAACCTAACACTGACCCTAACACTAACCCTAACCCATAACCCTATCCCTAACACCTAACGCCTAAACCTAACCCTAAACTTAGCCCTAACACTAAATCTAATGCAAAACCAAACCAAAACCCTAACCTTAACCCTAACACTATCCAAATTGTAATCCTAACACTAACCATAACCCTAAGCCTAACCATAAACCTAACCCTAACACTAACCGTAACCAAACCCTCACACTAACCCTAACTGTAACCCAAACACTAAGACTAAAATAAAACTCTAAACCTAACCAAAACACTACCCATAAGCCTAACCCTAAAAGTAACCACTAAGCCTAAACCTAACACTTACCATATTCCTAACCCTAACCCTAAACCTAACCCTAACTGTAACCATGACAATAACCTCTAAGCCTAACACTAACCCGAACACTAACCGTAACTGTAACCCTAAAACCAAAGCTAACCTCTAACCATAACCCTAACCCTAACCATAAATTTAAACCTAACCCTAAATTCTAACCGTAACCCTAACCCTAACCGTAAACCTGAACATAAGCTTTAACTCTAACCCTATCCCTAAACCTAACCATAACCTCTAAGCGTAACCCTAACACTAACCCCAATCCTAAACCAAAGGCTTACATCTAACCCTAACCCTAACCCTAACCCTGATTGTCACCCTAACCCTAAGCCTAACCCTAACACTAACCTAACACTAATATCTAAACCTAACCTTAACCCTAAATGTAACACTATCACTAACCCTAACCCTAACACTAACCCTAAACCCTAACCCTAAACTTAACACTATCCCTAACCCTAACACTAACCATAAACCTAACCCTAACTCTAACCCTAAACCTACCCCTAAAACGTAACCCATAACCCTAACACTAAACCTAAACGTAAAACTAACACTAAACCTAACCTTACCCCTACACCTAACCCTAAGCCTAAACCTAAACCTAATAGTAAAACTAACCCTACCCATAAACCAGAGTCTAACCTTTACATTCTCCCTAACACCTAATGACTAAACCTAACCCTAACACTTACCCTAACACTAAACCTAACCATTTCCCTAACCCTACAACTAACCCTAGCTTCTAATCTTAACCCTAATGCTAACCATAACCATAACCCTAAGCCAGACCTAATATTAATCCATAACCCTAACCCTAACACTTAAACTAATGCTAAGCCTGACTGTAATACCTAACCATAAACCTAACCCTAAACCCTAGTATAACGCTAAACCTAACTCTAACACTAACCCTAACCCCACCCCTAACCCATGCACCTAACCCTAACCCTAACCCTAACACTAACCCTAACCCCTAACACTAACCCAAACCCTAAACCTATCCCTAATTCTAACACAAACCTAACACTAAACCTAACTTCTAACGCTAACCCTCACCCTAAACCTCAACCTAACCATAACCCAAACCATAACACTAACACAAACTCTAACTCTAACCCTAAACTCTAACCCTAACCCTAACCCTAACCCTAACACTAACCCTAACCCATAACACTATCCCTAACACCTAACCCCTAAACTAATGCTAACCCTAACCCTAAACCTAACACTAAATGTAGCACAAACCTTAACACTAAGGCTAACCTAATTGTAACCCTAACACAAACTATAACATTAAGCCTAACCCTAACCAAAAGCTAACGCTAACTGCTAACCATAACCGTAACCCTAACCCTAAACTCTAAATGTAACATTAACCTTAATCCTAAAACTATACCTAAAATCTAACCCTAACACTAACCCTAAACCCTAATCCTAACCTAATTGTAATTCTAACCCTCACTCTAACCCGAAGCCTAACCCGAACCCTAACCCTAACCCTAAAACCAACACTAACATTAAACCCTAACCCTAAAAATAACACTATCACTAAACTTAACTCTAACTGTAAACCTAACCCATAACCAAACAAAACCTAACTTTAACCCTATCCGTAACATCTATCCCCTAACCGTAACGCTAAACCTAACCTTAACACTAACCTCTAAACTTAACCCTAACCCTAAGCCTAACCCTAACCATAACACTAACACTACCTAACCATAACCCTAAGCGTAACCCTAACCATAACACTAACCTACATAACACTAACTTTAACCCTAACCTAACCCTAACACTAACATCTAAACCTAACCCTAACCCTAACAGTAACCCTACCCCTAAAACGAACCCTAAACCTAAAGGTAAAACTAACCCTAAACATAAAGACTAACCGTAATCCTAACCCTTACATTATACCTAACCCTAAAGCTATCCCAAACACTAAACCTAAGCTTTAACATTAACCCTAACCATAACTATAACCATAACTTCTAAGACTCACCCTAACCCTCACCCTAACCGCAAACTCTATCACTAAACTTAACACAAACCTCTAACCATAACCTTAACCCTATCCCTAACCCTAAACCTAACCCTAACCCTAAACCTAACGCTAACCCTAAGCCTAAACCTAAGCTTTAACCCTTACCCTAAACCAAAACTAACGCTAAGCACTAACCCTAACACTAACCTTAACCCTAAAGCTAACCCTAACCATAAAGTCTACCGGTAACACTAACCCTAACCCTAAACCTATTCCTAACATCTAACCCTAAACCTAACTCTAACATTAACCTAACTTTAACCATAGCCCTAAACTAAATGTAACTCTAAAGATAACCGTAACCCAAAGCCTAAACATAACACTAACCCTAACCCTAACACTAACACTAACCCTTAACCCTAACCCTAAACCTAACACTATCCCTAACCATAACCATAAAACTAACCCTAACACTAACACTAAACCTAACCCTATACCTAACACCTAACATCTAACTGTAACGCTAAACCTAACTCTAAAACTAACATTAAACTTAACACTAACACTAACCCTAATGCTAAGCCTAACCCTAAACCTAATCATAACACTAACCATAACCCGAAGCCTAACCTTTAGACTCTCCCTAACACCAAACCCCTAACCGTAACCCTAACCCTAGCCCTAAAAGTAACCCCTAAATGTAACGATATCCCTAACCCTAAACCTAATGCTAACTTCTTATCCTAACCATAACACAAACCATAACCCTAACAGTAACCATAACGCTAACCCAGACATAACATTAATCCCTTACACTAACCCTAACCCTACCCCTTAAACTAACACTAAGTCTGACTATAATACTTAACCCTAACCCTAAACCTAACCCTAGCATAAACCTAACCCTAACCCTAACCCTAACCCTAACCCTAACTCTAACCCTAACACACACATCTAACCCTAACCCTAACCCTATCCTCTAACAATAAACCTAACCCTAAACCTATCCCTAACCCAAACCCTAAACCTAACACTAAATTAACTTCTAACTCTAACACTAAACCTAACCTTAAAGCTCAACCTAAAAGTAAACCTATCCATAACACTAACCCTAACCCTAACTCTAACCCTAACACACACATCTAACCCTAACCGTAACCCTATCCTCTAACAATAAACCTAACCCTAAACCTATCCCTAACCCAAACCCTAAACCTAAAACTAAATTAACTTCTAACTCTAACACTAAACCTAACCCTAAAGCTCAACCTAAAAGTAAACCTATCCATAACACTAACCCTAACTCTAACCCTAACCCTAACACTAAACTCTAATGCTAACTATAACCCTAACCCTAAACCTAAACCTAACGCTAACCTTAACACTAACCCTAACCCATAACCCTATCCCTAACACCTAACGCCTAACCCTAACCCTAAACTTAACCCTAACACTAAATCTAATGCAAAACCAAACCAAAACCCTAACCTTAACCCTAACGCTAACCAAATTGTAACCCTAACACTAACCAAAACCCTAAGCATAACCATAAACCTAACGCTAACTCTAACCGTAACCAAACTAAAACTAACCCTAACTCTAACCCTAAACTCTAAACCTAATCCTAACCCTAACCCTCACCATAACCCTAACCCAAAATCTAACCATAATCCCTAACCATAACCCTAACCCTAACCCTCACCCTAACCCTAACCCTAACCCTAACCCTGACCGTAATACCGAACCCTAACCCTAAATTCTAATCATAAAACTAACCCTAACCCTAACTCTTACCCGAAAGGTAAACCTAACCCTAATATCTAACCCTAAACCTAACTGTAACCCTAACACTAACCCTAAACCTAAACTCTAACGTAACCCTGAACTGAAACCTAACCCTAACACTAACCCTAACTATAACTCTAACTTTAACCCTAAACCTGAAACACAACCTAACTGTAACCTTAAATATAACCCTAAACCTAAAACTAACCCTAAGCCTAACCCGAACACTAACCCTAATTCTAACCTTCACCCTAAACCTATCCTTAACCTCTAACCCTAACCCTAACCCTAACACTAACCTATTCATAACCCTAACCCTAAACCTAACACTAAACCTAATTTCTAACCCTAACCCTAACCCTAAACCTAAACCGCACCTAATCCTAACCCTGACAATAACCATAACCATAACCCTAACTCTAACCATAACCCAAAGCCTAACCCTAACCTAACCGTAAGCCTAAACCTACCACTAACCCTAACCCTAACCCTAACCCTATCCCTAACACCTAAACTAACCATGAAATTAACCGTAAATCTAACCCTAACCCTAAGCCTAACCCTAACCCTAACCCTAACCCTAAACCTAATCGTAACACTAACACAAACCATAACCTGAAGTCTAGCCGTAGCCCTCTCCCTAACACCTAACACAAAATCCTAACACTAACCCTAACCCGACCAGCAATCATAACACTAACCCTAGCCCTAACCCTAACTTCTAATCCTAATTCCAACTCTAACCGTAACCCTAACACTAAACCTAAATATAACCCTAAACTCTAACCCTAACCCTAACCCTAAAACTAACTTTAACACAAACGGTAATATCTAACGTTAAGCCTAACTTTACCATAAGCGTAAGCCTAGTCCTAACCCTAAAACTAATTCAAAGCCTAAATTCCAACGCTAAACCTAACCCTAACCCTAACAGTAACACTAACCCTAACCCTAACACTATACTCTAACCCTAACCCTAACCCTAACCCAACCTAACCCTAACACTCACCATAACCCTAACACAAAACCTTACCTTAATCCCTAACCCTAACTCTAACCCTAAAACTAACCCTAAACCTAACCCTAAATTCTAATCATAAAACTAACCATAACTGTAACTCTAACCTAAAACCTAACCCTAACACTAATATCTAACCCTAAACCTAACCCTAACCCTAACACTAACCCTAACCCTAAACCTAACCCTAAACTCTAACCCTAACCCTAATCCTGACCCGATACCTAACCCTAACACTAACCTTATCCCTAAACCTAACCCTAAACCTAAACCACAACCTAACCCTAACCCTAAAAATAACCCTAAAACTAACCCTTTACCTAAACTTTAACCCTAAGCCTAACCTGAACCCTATCCCTAACCCTAAACCTAAGCCTAAACCTAACACTATCCCTAAACCTAAACATAACCCTAACACTAATCTTAACCCTAACCCTAAGCTAATTCTATCCCTAACACCTAACACTAGACCTAACCCTAACCCTAAACCTAACCATAAAACAAACCCAAACCATAACGCTAAACCTAACCCTAAACCTAATAGTAACCCTAAAACTAACTGTAACCTGAAGCCTAACCATAACCATCTCCTTAAAAAGTAATCCCTAACCACAACACTAAACCTAACCCTAACCCTAAAACTAACACTAAACTCTAACCCTAACCCTAAACCTAATCTAACCCTAACACTAACCCTAAACCTAACTTCTAATCCTAAACCTAACCCTAAACCTCATCCTAACTCTAACTCTTAAACTAACCCTAACGCAACCCTAACCCTAAAACTAACCGTAAACCTAACACTAAACCTAAAACTTACCCTAAACAGTACCCCTAAACCTAACACTAACCATAACCCTAACCCTAAACCTCAACCTAAACTTAAACCTAACCATAACCTTAAACCTAAAACTAATCATATCCTTCAACCTAACCGTAACACAAAGCCTAACCCTAACCCTCTCCCTAACACCTAACACCTAACCCTAACCCTAACACTAACACTAACACTAACCGTAACCCTAACCCTAAACCTAAGTTTTAAGCCTAACCCTAAACCTAACCCTAAACTTAACCCTATGTCTACCATTAACCTTAATCCTAAACTCTAACTGTAACACTAACACTAACCCTAATATCTAACCCTAACCCTAACCCAAACTAAAACTCTATATCTAACAATAACCCTAAGACTATACCAAATTCTAACACTAACACTAACCCTAAACCTAAACCTAAACCTAACCCTAACCCTAAAACTAACACTAACCCTAACCATAACACTAAAACCTAACCCTAAACCTAACATTATTCCTAACTATAAACTTAACCGAAAACCTAACTCTAACCCTAACGCTAACCCTAAAGCTATCCCTAACACCTAACCCCAACCGTAACCCTAAACCTAACACTAAAACTAACAATAACTGTAACCATAACCATAACTTCTAACCCTAACCCTTACATGAATCCTAACACTAACCCTAACCATAATCATAACCCTAAACCTAACATTACTCCCCAACCCTAACCCTAACACTACCCCTTAAACTAACCTTAACACTGACTGTAATACCTTACCCTAACACTAACCCTAACCGTAGCATAACCCTAACCCTAACCATAAAAAACCATAAACTTAAACTTAACCAGAGACTTAACGCTAACCCTAAGCCTAACCCTAATCCTATGCCTAACACTTAACCCATAAGGCTAACCCTAAACCTAATCCTACAACTAACGGTAAACCTAACCCTAACACTAACACTAACACTAACACTAACAGTAACCGTAACCCTAAACCTAATCATAACCCTAAAACTAACACTGACCCACAGCCTAACCCTATCACTCTCCCTAACACCTAACCCCTAACCCTAAACCTAAAACTAAGCCTAAGCCTAACCCTAACCATAACCATAACCCTAACCCTACCCCTAACAGTAACTTCTTAACCTAACACTAACCCTAACCTTCAACTTAACCCTAACCCTAAACTCTAAACCTAAACCTAACGCTAACACTAACACTAACCATTAACTCTAACCCTAACCATAACCCTAACTCTAACCCTAAATTTAAACTCTAACCCTAACTCTAACACTAACACTAACCTATCCGAAACCCTAACCCTAAATCTAACACTAAAGATAACTTCAAACCCTAACCCTAAACCTAACCCTAACCCTAACCCTAAACCTCAACCTAACCCTAACCCTAACCATAACCCTAACCCTAACCCTAACTTTAACCATAACCCAAAGCCAAACCATAACTCTATCTCTAACCCTAAACCTAAAGCTAAAACTAACCCTAACCCCAACTCTAACCGTAAAGCTAAACCTAACTCTAACCCTAACCCTAATCTAACCCTAACACAGTCCTCTAAACCGAACACTAACCCTAACTGTAACTCTCACACTCAACCTAAGCTTTAACCCTAACCCTAACACTAACCCTAACCATAACCTCTAAGCCTAACCGTAACCCTAACGCTAACCCAAAACTCTAACACTAAAATTAACGCTATCTCTAACCATAACCCTAAAACTAATCCTAACCCTAACCCTAAACCTAACCCTAAACCAAATGCTAAGCATAACTCTAACACTATCCGTAACCCTAAATGTAACTATAAACCTTAACCTAACACTAACCCTACCCTAATCCTAACCCTATCCCTAACACCTAACCCCTAACCCTCACCCTTAACCTAACCCTGAAACTAACCATACAAATAACCCTAACCATAACCCTAAACCTAACCCTAACCCTAAACCTAATTGTAACACTAACACTAACCGTAAACCGAAGACTAACCATAACCCTCTGCCTAACACCTAACCTAACCCTAACCCTAACACTAACCCTAACAATACCAGTAATCATAACCCTAAACCTACCCCTAACCCTAACTTCTAATCCTATTCATAACACTAATAGTAACCCTAACTCTCAACCTAATACTAACCCTAAACTCTAAGCCTAAATCTTACTCTAACCCTAACCATAACACTAAAACTAACTTTAACCCAGACCGTAATACCTAACCCAAACCCTAACTCTACCTAACTCTAAGCCAAAGCCTAATCCTAAACCTAAACGTAATTCTTACCCTAAATTCTAAGGCTAATCCTAACCCTAACACTAACACTAATACTAACACTAACTCTAACCCTAATCCTAAACTCTAACCCTAACACTACAACCTAACCCAAAACCTAACCCAAACCCTCACCATAACACTAACTGAAAACCTAACCTTAATCCCTAACCCTTACCCTAACCCTAACACGAACCCTAAACCTAAACCTAACTCTAAAAATAACCCTCACACTGATACCAACAGTAACCCCAAAACTAACCCTAACCCTAACCTCTAATCCTAACCCTAACCGTAACCCTAAACTTAACCCTAAGCTTTAACCCTAACCCTAACACTAACCCTAAACATAAACTGTTAGCCTAACCCTAACGCCAAACTCTAACACTAAACCTAACGCTATCCTCTAACCCTAAACCTGACCCTAACCATAAACTTTAACAGTAACATGAACCCTAGCCCTAAACCTAACATCTAACCCTAACCCTAACTCTAAACCTAACCCTAACAGTAACAGTAAACCAAATTCTAACCTTAACACTAACCCTAACCATAAACCTAAACCTAACCCAAAGCCTAACCATAACCCTAACACTAAATCTAACTTAAACCCTGACCGTAATACCTAACCCTAACGCTAACCCTACCATAAGCCTAAGCCTGTTTCCAAACCCTAAACGAAATTCTAACCCTAAATTCTAACGCTAAACCTAACCCTAACCCTAACACTAATCCTAACCCTAAACCTAAACTCTAACCCTATCAGAAACCCTTAACCTAAACCTCAACTTACCCTAACCTAAAATAACCCTAACCCTAAACCTAAACCCTAACCCTAAGCCTAAACCTAACACTATCCCTAACCCTAAACCTAAACCTAACACTAATTCTAACCCTAACCCTAATGCTAAATCTATCCCTAACACCTAACACCTAACCCTAGCCCTAACTTTAAGCTAACCCTAACCATAAAACAAACCTTAACCATAACAGTAAACCTAACCGTAAACCTAATTGTAACCCTAAAACTAATAGTAACCCAAAGCCTAACCAGAACCGTCTCCCTAACAACTAACCCTCAGCCCCAAAACTAAACCTAACCCTAACCCAAAAACTAACACTAACCTCTAAACCTAAACCTAACACTACCACTAACCGTAAACCAAACTTCTAACCCTAATGCTAACCCTAACCCAAACCCTAACACTAACCCTAAAACGAACTTCTAACCCTAACCCTAACTCTAAACCTAAACTTCTAAACCTATACCTCGACCTAACCCTAACTCTTTTTTTTTTTTTTTTTTTTTTTTGTCTTTTTCCTTTTTATCGGTACCGGGGATCGAACTCACGACTGCCTGCTTTACAAGGCAGGTGCTTATGCCGCTGAGCTAAATCCCCAGCACCCTAACTCTAACTCTTAACTTAACCTTAACCCAACCCTAACCCTAACCCTAAAACTAACTGTAAACCTACCACTAAACCTAACCCTTACCCTAAACAGTACCCTTAAACCTAACACTAACCATAAACCTAACTCTAAACCTTAACATAACCCTAAACCTAACTGTAACATTAAGCCTAAACCTAATCGTAACACTAAACCTAAACATAACACAAAGCCTAACGCTAACCCATTCCAAAACACCTAAAAACCTAAACCTAACCTAACACTAACACTAACACTAACCCCTACCCTAACCCTAACCCGAACCCTAAAACCTAAGTTTAAACTGAACCTTAACCCTAACCCTAACCCTACACCTAACTTTAACCCTAACTCTAATATTAACCCTAACCCTAAACTCTAACCGTAAAACTAAACCTAACACTAACACTAACCCTAATATCTTACCCTAACACTAATTATAATGCTAACTATAACCCTAACCCTAACCATAAGACTAAACCAACTTCTAACCCTAACACTAATCCTAACCCTAAAACTAAACCTAACCCTAAGCCTAAACCTAACCCTAACACAAACCCTAACCCTAACACAAACCATAACCCTAAACCTAACACTATTCCTAAAAATAAACCCAAACGAAAACCTAACACTAACCCTAACCCTATCCATAACACCTAACCCCAACCCTAAACCTAAACCAAACCCTAAAACTAACATTAAACCTAACCATAACCCTAACCATAACTTCTAATCCTAACCCTAACCTGAATACTAACCCTAACATTAATCATAACCATAACCATAACCATAACCCTAAACCTAACATTACTCCCTAACCATAACCCTAACCCTACCACTTAAACTAATCCTAACACTGACCATAATACCTAACCCTAACACTAACCGTAATATCTAAACCTAACACTAATCTAACCCTAACCCTAACCCTAGCATTACCCTAACCCTAACACTAATCCTAACCCTAACCCTGACTTCTAACTGTAATACTAACCCTAACCGTAACACTAACCATAAAATCTAACAGTAACCCTAACCCTAACCCTATCCCTAACCCTAACCGAAACCTAACACTAAACCTAACTTCTTACCATTACCCTACCCCTAAACCTCAACCTAAACCTACACCTAACCATAACACTAACCCTAACATAAAACGCTAACCCTAAACATAACACTACTCTAAGCCTAACACTAACCCTAACCATAACCTAACACTAAACCTAATTCTAAACCTAACCCTAAACATAATACTAACCCAAACAATAACACTAACACTAACCTCTAAACCTAAACCTAACCCTAACCTTAAACCTAACGCTAAACCTTAATCCTTCCCTAACGCTAACCTTAACCCTAACGCTAAACCTAACATTAAACCTAACTTCTAACCCTAAAGCTAACACTAACCCTAACCATAAAGCTAACCATAAACCTAACCCTAACCAAAACACTAACCATAACACTAAGCCTAACCCTAATCCTATCCCTAACACTTAACCACTAACACTAACCCTAAACCTAAACCTACAACTAAATGTAAACCTAACCCTAACCCTCTCCCTAACACCTAATTCCTAACCCTAACCCTAACAATAACCCTAACTCTTACCATAACCCTAAACCTAAACCTACAACTAACTGTAAACCTAACCCTAACCCTCTCCCTAACACCTAATTCCTAACCCTAACCCTAAAAATAACCCTATCTCTTTACCCTAAGCCTAACGCAAACCCTACCCGTAACCCTAACCCTAAGACTAAACACAACACCATCCCTAACCCTAAACCTAACCCTAACACTAATCCTAACTCTAACTCTAACGCTAACTCTATCCCTAACACCTAACACCTAACTCTAGCCATAACACTAATCCTAACCCTAACCATAAAACAAACCCTAACCATAACCCTAAATCTAACCATAAACCTAATCGTAACCCTAAAACTAAATGTAAACAGAAGCCTGACCATAACAGTCTCCCTAACAACTAACCCCTAACCTCAACACTAAACGTAACGCTAACCCTAAAATTAACACTAACCTCTAACCATAAACCAAACCCTAAGCCTAACACTAACACTAACCCTAAACATAAATTCTAGCCCTAACCCTAACCCTAAACCTAAACCTCGACCTAAACCTAACTCTTAATCTAACCCTAAACCAACCCTAACCCTAACCCTAACCCTAAAACTAACCGTAAACTTAATCCTAAACCTAACACTTACACTAAATAGTACCCCTAAACTTAACACTAACCATAACACTAACTCTAAACCTAAACCTAACCCTAAATCTAACTGTAACTTTAAGCCTAAACCTAATTGTAACCCTAATCAAAAATGTAACCCAAAGCCTAACCCTAACCCTCTCCCTAACACCTAACACCTAACCCTAGCCTTAACACTAACACTAACACTAACCCTAACCCTAAACCTAACCCTAACCCTAACTCTAGGCCTAGCCATAATCCTAACACTATCCCTATCCATAACCTTAACACTAAACCTAACCCTAAACCTAAGCTTTAACCCTAACCATAACCATAACCCTAACCATAACTTCTAAGACTCACCCTAAACCTAACCCTAACACCAAAGTCTATCACTAAACCTAACGCTAACCTCTATCCATAACCCTAACCCTAAAACTAACCCTAACACTAAACATAAACTTAACCCTAAACCTAACACTAAACCTAAGCTTTAACCCTAACCCTAACCAAAACCAAATGCTAACCGCTAACCCTAACCCTAACTCTAACCCTAACGCTAAACTCTAACCATAACACTAACCCTAACACTAAACCTATCCCTAACATCTAAACCTAACCCTAACCCTAAACCTAAACCTAACCTAAACGTAACTCTAACCCTAACAAGAACCCAAAACCTAACCGTAACTCTAAACCTAACCCTAACCCTAATACTAACCTTATCACTAACCCTAAACCTAACACTATACATAACCCTAACCCTAACCGTAAACCTAACACTAAACCTAACCCTAACCCTATCCCTAACACCTAACCCCTAACCCTAATGCTAAACCTAACCCTAAAACTAACACTAAACCTCACCCTAAATCTTACCCTAAGACTAACCCTAAACCTAATCATAACACTAACCGTAACCCAAAGCCTAACCTTAATCTTCTCCCTAACACCTGAACCCTAATCCTAACACTAACACTAACCCTAACCCTAAACATAACGATATCCCTAACCCCACCCCTTACCCTAAATTCTAATCCTAACCCAAACCCTAACCATAACCCAGACCTAACATTAATACTTTACCCTAACCCTAAGCCTACCCCTTAAACATAAGCCTGATGGTAATACCTAACCCTAACCCTAACCCTAACCCTAACCCTAGCATAACCCTAACCATAACCCTAACCCTAACCCTAAAGCTCAACCACAACCTAACCCTAACCCTAAACATAACACTAAAGATAATCCAAACCCTAGCCCTAAATGCTAACCCTATCCCTAAAACTAAAACTAACCCTAACCTCTAACACTAATCCTAACCCTAAACTATACCTAAGCCTAACCCTAAACCTAGCATTAAACTTAAATTCTAACCCTAAACCTATCCCTAAGTCTTAACCTCAGCCTAACCATAACCCTAACCATAACACTAACCCTAATCCAAACTCTACCCAAAACGCTAACCCTAACCATAACCCTAACCTTAACCCTAACCTGAAGACTAACACTAACACTAACCCTAATCCATAACCCTAACCCTAACACCTAACCATTAAACCTGACCCGAACCCTAGTCCTAACCGTCACACTAAACCTAACGCAATCCCTAAACCTAACCCTAACCCTAAACCTAAAGCTAACATAATTGTAACCCTAACACTAAATATAACCCTAAGCCAAATCCTAACCCTAACACTAACCCTAACCCTCACACTAACCCTCACCCTAACCCTAAAACTAACAGTAACCTCTAAACCTAACCCTAACACTAACTGTAACCCTTACCCTGAAAATAACCACTAACCATAATCCTAATCATTATGCTATTCCTAACCATAACCCTAACCCTAACCCTAACCCTAAACCTAATCGTAACCCTAACACTAACCGTAACACAAAGCCTAAACCTAACCCTCTCTGTAACATCTAATCCCTAACCCAAACCTTAATCATAACCCTAACCCTAAACCTAACCCTAAACCTAATCCTAACCTAATCATAACTCTAACCCTCAGCCTAACCCCAAGCCTAACTGTAACCCTAAGCCTTACCATAACCCTAACACTATCCCAAAGACCTAACCATAACCATAACCTTAACCCTACCCTAACCCGACCCATAATACATAACCCCTATCCCTAACGCTAAACCTAACCGTAACCCTAACTGTAACTTTAAGCCTAAACCTAAACCTAATCGTAACCCTAACCCTAACCCTAATACTACCCCTAACACTAACACTAACCGTAAACCTAACCCTAACCCTAACATCCAACATTAACCCTAACCGTAAACCAAATCCTAACACTAAACCTAAGCCTAACGCTAAAACTAAGTGTAACCGTAACACTAACCGAACCCGAAGTCTAATCTTAACCCTCTGCCTAACACCTAACGCCTCACCCTAACACTAACCTTAACCCTAACTGGAACCATAAACCTAACCCTACCCCTAATCCTAACTTCTAACCCTAAGCCTAACCCTAAACCTAACGATAACCCTAAACTCTAACAGTAACAATAAGCCTAACCCTAACCTTAACACTAACACTAACACTAACCCTAACAGCTAACCCTAACCCTAACGCTAACTCTATCCCTAACACCTAACGCCTAACCCTAGGCCGAACCCTAACCCTAACTCTAACGGTAAAACAAACCCAAATCATAACCCTAAATCTAACCTTAACCCTAACCCTAACCCTAACCATAACCATAACCCTAACCCTAAGTGTAAGACAAACCCAAACCATAACCCTAAACCTAACCCTAAACATAATTGTAACCCTAAAACTAACCGTAACCCAAAGCCTAACCATAACCGTCTCCCTAACAAGTAACCCCTAACCCTATCACTAAACCTAACCCTAACCCTAAAAATAACACTAACCTCAAACTCTAACTCTAACGCTAACCCTAACACTAACACTAAACGTAAACCTAACTTCTAACCCAAACACTAAACCTCGACCTAACCCTAACTCTTAACCTAACCCTAACCCAAACCTAACACTAACCCTAAAACTGACCGTAAACCTAACCCTAAAACTAAGACTTAACCTAAAGAGTATCCCTAAACCTAACACTAACCATAACCTAACACTAAACCTCAACCTAACCCTAAACATAACCGTAACCTGAAGCCTAAAACTAATGGTAACCCTAAACCTAAACATAACACAAAGCCTAACACTAACCATCTACCTAACACCTAACACCTAACCCTAACCCTAACACTAAGACTAACACTAACCCTAACCCTAAACCTAACCCTAACCCTAAAATTAAAGTTTTAAGCCCAACCCTAACCCTAACCTTAACCCAAAACTTAACCCTAACTCTAACTTTAAACCTAACACTAAACTCGAACTGTAACACTAACTCTAACACTAGCCCTAACACTAATATCTAACCCTAACCCTAACTCTAACTCTAACCATAACCCTAACCCTAAACTTATCCCTAAACCTAAACTCTAACCCTAACCCTAACCTAGAACTAACTCTAACCGTCAACCTAACACTAAATATAACCTTATCCCTAACACCTAATTCCTAAACTTAACCCTAATCCTTAAAGTAAAACTAACCATAAATCTAAAGCAAATGCTTATGCTAACCCTAATCCTAATGCTAACCTAATTGTAACCATAACCCTAACCGTAACCCGAAGCCTAACGATACCCCTATCCCTAACACCTGACCGGTAAACCTAACCCTAACCCTAACACGGAGCCTAATCCAAACCCTAACCTTAACCCTAAACCTAACCATAACCCAAACACTAAAATTAACCTAACACTAACTTAATCGTAACAGTAACCTAAACCATAACCCAAAGCCAATTCGTAACCCTACCCTAACACTAACCCTAACCCTAACCCTAACCATAACTCTAAACCTAACACTAAACCTAAGCTTTAACCCTAACCTTAACCCTAATGCTAACCATAACATCGAAGCCTAACCCTAAACCTAACCCTAACACTATACCTAACCCTAACCCTAAACCTAATACTATCCCTAACACTAACACTAACCGTAAACCTAACCCTAACCCTAACATCCAACACTAACCCTAACCGTAAAACAAATCCTAACACTAAACCTAAGCCGAAGCCTAAAACTAAGTGTAACCCTAACACTAACCGTAACCCGAAGTCTAATCTTAACCCTCTGCCTAACACCTAATGCCTAACCCTACACTAACCTTAACCCTAACTGGAACCATAAACCTAACCCTATTCCTAACCCTAACTTCTAACCCTAACCCTAACCCTAAACCTAATGATAACCCTAAACTCTAAAAGTAACAATAAGCCTAACCCTAACCTTAACACTAACACTAAAACTAACCCTAACAGCTAAGCCTAACCCTAACAGTAAACCAAACACTAACACTAAACCTAAGCCTAACCCTAAACCTAAGCTTAACCCTAATGCTAACCATAACCCGAAGGCTAATCTTAACCCTCTGCCTGACCCTAACCCTTAAACTAAACCTAAATCTGACTGTAATACCTAACCCAAACCCTAACCTTAATCGTAGCATAACCCTAACAATAAACCTAACCTTAACCCTAACCATAACCATAACTGTAACCCATACCTCTAACACTAAACCTGACACTAACCCTAACACTAACACTAATCCTAACACTAACCCTAACCCTAACCCAAAACCTAAACTTTAACGCTAACCCTAACACTAACCCTAACCATAAACTCTAAGCCTAACCCTAACCATAACCCTAACATCACACTCTAACACTAAACCTAACGCTAACCTCCAAACATAACCCTAACAGTAATCTTAACCCTAACCCTAACACTAACCCTAAACCTAAAGCCTAACCCTAACACTAAAACTAAACTTAACCCTAAACCTAACCATAAACCTAACCCTAACCCTAACCGTAACCCTAAACCTAACCCTAAACATAACACTAATCCTATCCCTAACAATAAATCCCTAAGCCTAACACAAACCATAACCATAAAAATAACCGTAAACCTATCCCTAACCATAACTCTTATCCTAACCCTAAGCCTAACCAGAATCCTATCCCTAACACTTAATTCCTAACCCTAACTCTAAACCTAATGCTACAACTAACTGTAAACCTAACCCTAACTCTAACAGCAACCCTAACCCTAAACCTAAACCTAATTGAAACCTAACACTAACCGTAACCCACAGCCTAACCCTAACCCTCTCCCTAACACCTAACCCCTATACCTAACGCTAAAAATAACCCTAACCCTAAGCGTAACCATAAACCTAACCCTATCCCTAAGAGTAACTTCTTATTCTAAAACGAACCTTAACCCTAAACCTAACCCTAACACTAAACTCTAACCTAAACCTAACACTAACACTAACCCTAAACTCACCCTAGCACTAACTCTAAACTCTAACCCTAACACTCACCCTAACACTAACACTAACCTTTAAAGTTAACCCTAACTACAATCCTAATGCTACCCCTAACACTAAACCTATCCTTAACCTCTAACCCTAACCCTAACCCAAAAACTAACCTATCTGGAACCCTAACCCTAAACCTAACACTAAAACTAACTTCTAACCATAACCCTGAACCTAACCCTAAACCTCAACCTAACCCTAACACTAAAATTAACGCTAACCTCTAACCATAACCCTAACACTAATCCTAACCCAAACCCTAAACCTAACCCTAACCCTAACCCTAACCATTAGCATACCCTAACACTATCCATAATCCTAAACCTAACCATAAACCTAAACCTAACACTAACACTAACCCTAACCATAACCATAATCCTATCCCTAACACCTAACCCTTAACCCAAACCCTAAACCTAAGCCTGAAACTAACTGTAAACCTAACCCTAACCCTAAACCTAACCCGAACTCTTAACCTAATCGTAACGCTAACACTAACCGTAACCCGAAGCCTAACAATAACCCTCTCCATAACACATAACACCTAACCCTAACTTCTAATCCAAATCCAAACACTAACCCTAACCCAAACCCAAACCCTAAAACTAATTCTAACCCTAAACTCTAAACCTAACCATAACCCTAAAACTAACTTTATCCCTGACCATAATACCTAACCCTAACCCTAACCCTACCATAAGCCTAAGCCTAACCCTAACCCTAAACATAATTATAACGCTAAACCTAACCCTGACCCTAACAGAACACTAACCATAACCCTAACAAAAAACTCTAACCCTAACCCTAACACTAACCCTAACCCTAACCCTAACCCAAAATTTAACTTTAATCATCACCATAACCCTAATCCAAAATCTAACGTTAATCCCTAAACCTAACCCTAACCTAACCCTAAAACTAACCCTAACCTGACCCTAATACTTAACCCTAACCCTAAATTCTAATCATAAAACTAACCCTAACCCTAACTCTAACCCTAACCCTAACCCTAACCCTAACCATAATCCTAACCCTAACACCTAACCCTTAATCCAAACCCTAAACCTAAGCCTGAAACTAACTGTAAACCTAACCCTAACCCTAAACCTAACCCGAACTCTTAACCTAATCGTAACACTAACACTAACCGTAACTCGAAACCTAACAATAACCCTCTCCCTAACACCTAACACCTAACCCTAACTTCTAATCCGAATCCAAACACTAACCATAACCCAAACCCTAAACCTAATTCTAACCCTAAACTTTAAACCTAACCATAACCCTAAAACTAACTGTAACCCTGACCATAATACCTAACCCTAACCCTAACCCTACCATAAACCAAAGCCTAACCCTAAACCTAAATATAATTCTAATGCTAAACTTAACCCTAACCCTAACCCTAACCCTAACCCTAACAGAACACTAACCATAACCCTAACCCTAAACTCTAACCCTAACCCTAACCCTAACCCAAAATCTAACTTTAATCATCACCATAACCCTAATCCAAAATCTAACCTTAATCCCTAAACCTAACCCTAAACCTAACCCTAACCCTAATATCTAACTCTAACCCTAATCTTAACCCTAACACTAAACATAACCCTAAACCTAACCCTAAACTCTAACCCTACCGCTAACCCTGACCAGAAAACTAAGCCTAACACTAACCCTAACCCTAACCCTAAACCTAAACGTAAATCACAACCTAACCCTAAACGTAACAATAACCCTAACCCTAACCCTAACCCTCAACCCTAACCCTAAGCCTAACCCGAACCCTGTCCCTAACCCTAACCCTAAGGCTAAACCTAACAGTATGCCTAACGCAAACATTAACCCTAACACTAATCCTAACACTAACACTAACACTAACTCTATCACTAACACCTAACACCTAACCCTATCTCTAACCCTAACCCTAAACCTAATGGTAAAACAAACAGAAACCATAACCCTAAAATGAACCCTAACCCTAACACTAACCCTAATGGTAAAACAAACACAAACCATAACTCAAACCTAATTGTAACACTGAAACTAACCGTAACGTGTAGCCTATCCATAACCATCAAACAAGTAACCCCTTACACCAACACTAAATCCAAACATAACCCTAACACTAACACTAACCTCTAACCCTAACCCTAACCCTAACACTAACACTAACCCTAAACCTAACTTGTAACCCTAACCCTAACACTAAACCTCGATGTAACCCTAACTCTTAACCTAACCCTAACCCAAACCTAACCCTAACCCTAAAACTGACTATAAATCTAACCCTAAACCTAAACCTTACCCGAAACAGTACCCCTAAACCTAACACTAACCATAACCCTAACCATAAACCTCAACCTAACCCTAAACCTAACCGTAACCTTAAGCTTAATACTAATCGTAACCCTAAACCTCAACGTAACACAAAGCCTTACCCTAACCCTCTCCCTAACACATAACACCTAACCCTAACCCTAACACTAAAACTAACCGTAAACTTAACCCTAACCCTAACACTATCACTAACACTTAACCCCTAACCCTAAACCTAACCCTAAAACTAACCCTAAACCTAACCCTAACACTAAACCTAAACCTAATCGTAACCTAACTAAAAACCATAACCCAAAGTCTAACCCTAACCCTTTCCCTAACAACTAACCCCTAACCCTAACCCTAACCCTAATACTAACTATAACACTGACTGTAACCCTAACCCTAACACTAAACCTAAGGTTTTTTTTTCCCTAACCATAACCCAAACTTAACCATAACATATAACCATAACCGAATCCTTACCCTAAACACAAACTGTAACACTAAATATAACCTTAACACTAACCCTAACCTCACCTTAGCACTAACTCTAAACTCTAACCCTAACACTCACCCTAACACTAACACTAACTTTTAAAGTTAACCCTAACTATAACCCTAATGCTAAACCTAACACTAAACCTATCCTAAACCTCTAACCCTAACCCTAACTCTAACCCTAACATTAACCTATCTGGAACCCTAACCCTAAACCTAACACTAAATCTAATTCTAACCATAACCGTAACCCTAACCCTAAATATCAACCTAACCCAAACACTAAAATTAACGCTAACCTCTAAACATAACCCTAACATTAATCCTAACCCTAACCCTAAACCTAACCTTTAGCATAACCCTAACACTATCCGTAACCCTAAACCTAACCGTAAACCTAAACCTAACACTAACCCTAACCCTAAACCAAACCCCATCCCTAACCCAGAACCCCTAAGCGTAACCCTAAACCTAAGCCTGAAACTAACTGTAAACCTAACCCTAACCCTTAACCTAATCGTAACACTAACACTAACCATAACCCAAAGCCTAACCATAACACTTTCCCTAACATCTAACACCTAACCCTAACTTCTAATCCTAATCCTAACACTAACCCTAACCCTTAACCTAAACCTAATTCTAACGCTAAACTCTAACCCTAACCTTAACTTTAAAAGTAACTTTAACACTGACCATAATACCTAACCCTAATCCTAAACCTACCATAACCCTAAGCCTAATCCTAAACTTAAAGGTAATTCTAACTCTAAATTACAACGCTAAACCTAACCCTTACCCTAACACTAACACTAACACTAACCCTAACCCTAAAACTAAATCACAACCTAATCCTAACCCTAACAATAACCCAAACACTAACCCTAAGCCTAAAACCTAACCCTAAGCCTAACCCAAACCCTATACCTAATCCTAGCCCTAAGCCTAAACCTAAAACTATCTCTAACACTAAACCTAACACTAACACTAATCATAACCCTAACCCTAATGCTAACTCTATCCCTAACACCTAACACCTAACCCAAGCCATAACCCTAACCCTAACCCTAACGGTAAAACAAACACAAACCATAACCCTAATCTAATTGTAACCCTAAAACTAACCGTAACACAAAGCCTAACCATAACCGTCTCCCTAACAAGTAACCCCTAACCACAACACTAAACCTAACCCTAAACCTAAAACTAACACTATCCTCTAAACCTAACCCTAACCCTTACACTAACACTAACCCTAAACCTAACTTCTAACCCTAACTCTAACCCTAAACCCCTACCTAACCCTAACTCTTAACCTAACACTAACCAAACCCTAACCCTAAACTTAAAACTGACTGTAAACCTAACCCTAAACATAACACTTACACTAAACTGTACCCATAAACCTAACACTAAATATAACCCTCGCCTTAAACATCAACCTAACCCTAAAAATGACTTAACTTTAAGCCTAAAACTAATCGTAACCCTAAACCTAAATGCAACGCAAAGCCAAACCTTAACCCTCTCCCTAATATCCAACACCTAAACCTAACCCTAACACTAAAACTAACCAGAACACTAACCCTAACCCTAAACCTAAACCTAAGTTTTAAGGCTAAACCTAACCCTAAACTTAACCTTAACCTTAACTCTAACTTTAACCCAAACCCTAAACTCTAACCATAACACTAACCCTAACACTAACCCTAACCTTAATATCTAAACCTAAACCTAACTATAACTCTAACTTTAACCATAACGCTAACCCTAAACTTAACCCTAACCTTAAACTCTAACCCTAAACCTAACCCTAGACCTAACCCTAACACTAAAACTAACACTAACCCGAAATACAACCTTATCCCTAACACCTAATTCCTAAAGCTAACCCTAATCTGAACCGTAAAACTAACCATAAATCTGAAGCAAATGTTAACGCTAACCCTAACCCTAACCCTAACCTAATCATTACCTTAAGCCTAACCGTAACACGAAGCCTAACGTTACCACTATCCCTAACACCTGACCACTAAACCTAACCCTAACCCTAACACGAAGCCTAATCGAAGCCCTAATCCTAACCCTAACCCACCCTAACACTAATCCTAACCTTAACACTAACCTAATCGTAACCGTAACCCTAACGGTAACCCGAAGCCAAAGCGTATCCCCATACCTAACACTAACCCTAACCCTAACCTTAAACCTAACACTAAACCTAAACTTTAACCCTAACCTTAACCCTAACGCTAACCATAACCTCTAACACTAACCGTAAACCTAGCCCTAACACTAACCCTAAACCTAACCCTAACACTATCACTAACACCTAACCCCTAACCCTAACACTAAACCTAACCCTAACACTAACCCTAAACTTAACCCTAACCCTAAACATAAACATAATCATAACCTAACAGAAACCATAACCTGAAGCCTAACCCTAAACATTTCCCTAACACCTAACACCTAAACCTAACTCTAATACTAACCCTTACACTAACACTAACAGTAACACTAAACCTAAGTTTTATCTCTACCCTAAACTTAACCCTAACATATAAGCCTAACACTAATCCTAACACTAAACCCAAACTCTAACCCTTAACCTAACGCTAACCTCTAAACATAACCCTCACCTTAACCCTAAGGTCTAACAGTAACACTAAACCTAATGCTAACACTGAACCTCACCTTAACACCTAACCCTAACCCTAACCCTAACTCTACCATAAGCCTAAGCCTAATCCTAACCCTAAATGTAATTCTAACACTAAATTCTAATGCTAAAAATAACCCTAACCCTAACCTCAACACTAACACTAACCCAAACCCTAACCTAAACTCTAACCCTAATGCTAATCCTAACCCAAAATCTAACCCTAATACTCACCATAACCCTAACCCAAAATCTAACCTTAATCCCTAAACCTAACCCTAACCCTAAAACTAACCCTAATCCTGAACGTAATACTTAACCCTAACCCTAACCCTAACCCTAAATTCTAATCATAAAACTAACCCTAACCCTAACTCTAACCTTAAACCTAACCCTAACCCTAATATCTAACCCTAAACATAACCCTTGCCCTAACACTAACCCTAACGCTAATCCTACCCCTAAACTTTAACCCTAACCCTAACCCTGACCTGAAACCTAAATCTAACACTAACCCTAAACCTAACCCTAAACCTAAACCACAACCTAACACTAACAATAACCCTAACCCTAACTCTAACCCTAAAACCTAACCCTAAGCCTAACCTGAACCCTATCCCGAACCCTAACCCTAACACTGTCCCTAACACTAAACCTAAACCTAACCCTTACACTAACAATAACCCTAAACCTAATGCTAACTATATGCCTAACACCTAACACCTAACCCTAGCCTTAACCCTAACCCTAACCCTAATGGTAAAACAAACCCAAACCATAACCCTAAAACTAACCTTAAAACTAACTGTAATGCTAAAACTAACCATAAACATTAGCCTAACCATAACCGTCTCCCTAACAAGTAACCCCTAACCCCAACACTAAAACTAACAATAAAACTAACACTGAGTTCTAAACCTAACCCTAACCCTAACTGTAACACTAACACTATCCCTAAACCTAAATTATAACCATAACCCTAACCCTAAATGTGACCTAGCCCTAACTATTAAATTAACCCTAAACCAACCCTAACCCTAACCCTAAAACTAACCATAAAGCTAACCCTAAAACTAACCCTTAAAATAAACAGAACCGATAAACATAACACTAACCATAAACATAACCATAAACCTCAACCTAACCTTAAAACTAACCGTAACATTAAGCCTAAAATTAATCATAACCCTAAACATAAACGGAACACAAAGCCTAACCTTAACACTCTCCCTAACACCTAACACCTAAAGCTAAGCCTAACACTAACACTAAACCTAACCCTAACCCTAACCTTAACCCTAAATCTAACCGTAACAATAACCCTAACACTAACACTAACCCTAATATCTAACCTTAACTCTAACTCTAACTCTAACTCTAACTCTAAACCTAAACCTAAGACTAAATCAACTTCTAACCCTAACACTAACCCTAACCCTCACCCTAACACTAACCCTAACACTAACCCTAACCCTAACCCTAACACTAACCCTAACCCTAACCCTAACACTAACCCTAAACCTAACACTAATCCCTAACCCTAAACCTAACATTATTCCTCACCATAAACGTAACATAAAATCTAACACTAACCCTAATACTAACCCTAACCCTATCCATAACACCTAACCAAAACCCTAAACCTAAACCTAACCCTAAAACTGACACTAAACCTAACCCTTCCCATAACCATAACCATAACTTCTAATACTAACCCTAACTCGAATCCTAACACTAACTCTAACCATAACCATAACCCTAAACCTAACATTAATCCCTAACCCTAACACTAACCCTACCCCTTATACTAACCCTAACACTGACTGTAATACCTAACCCTAATGCTAACCCTAACCCTAGCATAACCTTAACACTAACACTAATCCAAACCCTAACCCTAACCCATACTTCTAACCGTAATACTAACCCTAACCCTAACACTAACCATAAAATCTAACACTAACCGTAACCCTAAACCTATCCCTAACCTTAACCCAAACCTAACACTAAACCTAACTTATAACCTTAAACCTACCCCTAACCCTAAACCTCAACCTAAACCTACACATAAAAATAACACTAACACTAACATTAAACGCTAACCCTAAACATAACACTACCCTAAACCTTACACTAACCATAATACTAACCTAACACTAAACATAATTATAAACCTAACCCTAACACTAATACTAACCGTAACCCTAACACTAACACTAACCTCTAAACCTAACCCTAATCCTAACCCTTAACCTATCCATAACGCTAACCTTAACCCTAACCCTAAAACTAAGCTTTAAACCTAACGCTAACCTTAAGTCTAACCATAACCTCTAAGACTAACACTAACCCTAACCCTAACCACAAACTCTATCACTAAATCTAATGTTAAACAATAACAATAAACCTGACCCTAACTCTAACACTAATGCTAACACTAACCCTAACTTAACCCTAACCCTAACACTATCCCTAACCCTAACAGTATACCTAAACCCAACCTTAACCCAAAGCCTAACACTATCCCTAACACCTAAACCCTAACCCTAACGATAAACCTAAAACTAAAACTTGCACTAAAGCTAAGCCTAACACGAAACCAACTTCTAACCCTAACACTAACCTTAACCCTAAAACTAAGCTTTAACACTAACCCTATCCCTAACCTTTAAGCCTAACCGTACCCTTAACCCACCCCCAAACTTTAACCCTAAACTTAATGCTAACCTCTATAAATAACCCTAAGACTAACAGTAAACCAAACCTAAACCTAACCATGCCCCTTAAACTAACCCTAACCCTAAACCTATCCCCAACACTAACCCTAACCTCTAACACTAACCCTAACCCTAAACCTATCCATAACCCTAACCTTAAACCTAACATTAAACCTAACTACTTATGCTAACCCTAACACTAACCCAAACCAAAAAACTAACCATGAACCTAACCTTAACCATAACATTAGCCCTAACCATAAGCCTAACCCTAATCCTATCCCTAACACTTAACCCCTAACCCTAACCCTAAACCTAACACTACAACTAACTATAACCCTAACCCTAACACTAAAACTAACCCTAACCATAACCCTAACCCTAAACCTAAGCGTAACCCTAACACTAATCGTAATCTGCAGCCTAACCCTAACCCTCTCCCTAAGACGTAACCTCTAACCCTAACCCTAACACTAACCCTAACCCTAACCGTAAGCATAACCCTAACACTACCCCTAACAGTACATTCTTATGCTAACACTAAACCTAAACCTAACCCTAACCCTAAACTCTAAATCTAAACCTAAACCTCACACTAACTTTAACTCTAACCCTAACCATAACCCTAATGCTAACCCTAAACCTAAACCTAACCTGAAACTCTAACCTTAATGATAACCCTAACACTAACCTATCCATAACCATAACCCTAAACGTACCACTAAACCTAACTTCAAACCCTAACGCTAAACCTAACCCTAACAATAAACCTCAACCTATCCCTAACCCTAACCATAACCCTAACCCTAACTCTAACCATAAACCAAAGCCTAAGCGTAACCCTTTCCCTAACCCTAACCCTAAACCTAAAACTACACCTAACCCTAAACCTAACCCTAAAGCTAAACCTAACTCTAACCATATCCCTAACCCTACCCTAAACCTAACTCTAACCTCTAAACCTCAAACTATCCCTATGCGTAACACTAACCCTGAACCTAAGCTTTAGCCCTAACCATAACACTAACCCTAACCATAACCTCTAATCCTAACCCTAAGCATAACCCTAACACTATCACAAACCCTAAACCTAACCGTAAACCTTAACCTAACACTAACCCTAAACCTAACACTACCTATAAACCAAACACGAACAATATCGCTAACCCGAACCCCTAAACCTATCCCTAACCCTAAATGTAACCCTAAACCAAATCCCTAACCCTAACTCAAACCCTAACCCTAACCTTAACCCTAACCCTAACCCTAATGGTAACCCTAACCCTATTCATAACCCTAACCCTCTAACACTAACCCTAACACTAACTCTAACACTAAACCTAACCTTAACCTTTACACTGACCCCTATCCCTAACACTAACATTAACCCTAATCCTAACATGAACCCTAACCCCTCACAGTAACCGTAAACCTAACCATAACCCTAAAGCTAACCCTAACAATAACCGAAATTCCTAACACTAACTCTAACGCTAACCCTAACCCTAACTGTAACCCTCACCATAACCATAAACCTACACGTAACACTAACCCTAAGGCTAACCATAACCATAACCCTAAACCTTAACCCTGACCCCTAATCCTAACCCTAACCCTAACCCTAACCATAAACCTAACCCTAAACTTAATCTTAACCCAAACATGAACCATTACCTTAAACCTAACACAAAACCTGAGCCTAACAATAAGCCTAACCCCTAACCCTAACCCCTAACACTAACCCTAAAAACTACCCATAAGCTCCTACCCTTATCATAACCCTAACCCTAAACATAAACTCTAACCCTAACCATAAAGCTAACCCTAACCCTAATGCTAACCTCTAAACTGAACACTATCCCTAACCCTAATGCTAACCCTAAATCTAACCACAACCCAAACACTAACCATAACCTTAATCCTAACCCTAACACTAACCCTAAACCTGACCTCCAACCCTAACCCTAACCAAAACCCTAAGGCTAACCCTAACTGTAAACTGAACCTCTAACTCTAACCTTAACCCTAAACCTACCTTAACCCTAAAACTAACCCTAACTCTAAACCTAAGGCTAACCCTATCCCTAACCCTCTAACCCTAACCCTAACACTAACACTAACCCTAAACGTAGCTGTAAACCTAACCGTAATGCTAACCCTAACCGTAACACTAACATGAAAACGAACTATAAACGAAACCATAACCCCTAACCCCTAAACCCAATGCTAACCATAACCCAAACCCTAATCTCTAACCCTAACGCTAAACTTAACCCTAAGCCTAATCATAACTCTATCCCTAACATTAACCCTAACCACTAAGCATAACCATAGCCCTAATCATAACCCTAACCATATCTCTCACCCTAAACCTCTAACACTAACCCTAACTCTAACATGAATCTAAACCTAACCCTAACACTAACCCCTAACCCTAACCCTAAACCTAACCCTAATCCTAACCCTAAGCCTAACCCCTAACTGTAATCCTAACCCTAACACTAAACCTAACCCTATCCTTAAATCTAACCCAAGCCTAACCCTAACCCTATCCCTAACACTAACCATTACCTTAAACGTAACACTAAACCTAAACCTAACATTATTCCTAACCCCAAACTGTAACCCAAACCCTAACCTTAACCTTAACCCAAACCAAAATCTCTAAGCTTAACACTAACCCTAACCTGAAACATAACCCTAACACTAACCCTAAACATAACTATAATGATAAGCATAACACTAACCAAAACCCTAACCCTAACCTAAAATTACCCCTAACACCAACTGTATCCTCTAACACTAATTGTAACACTAACACTAACCCTAAACTCTAATCCAAAACCTAACCCTAACACTAACCCTATCTCTAAACCTAACCATAACCCTAACACTAACCGTAAACCAAACCCTAACACTAATGCTAAGCTTAACCCCAAACACTAACCCTAAACATAACTATAACACTAACCCTAACCCTAACTCTAACACGAAACTCTAACCCTAACACTAACCCTAACTTTAAGCATAACCGTCTAACGCTAACCCAAAACCTAACCCTATTCTTAACCCTAATGGGAATGCTAACCCTAACCATAACCATAAGACGAACCAGAACACAAACCCTCTAACACTAACCCAAACCCTAACCTAAACTCTAACCCTAACGCTAATCCTAACCCAAAATCTAACCCTAATACTCACCATAACCCTACCCAAAATCTAACCTTAATCCCTAAACCTAATCCTAACCCTAAAACTAACCCTAACCCTGACCGTAATATTAACAGTAACCCTAAACCTAACGCTAAACCTATCCCAACAAGAACCCGAACACTAACCTTAACCCTAACCCCTAACACTAACCCTAACCCTAACACGATCCATAACCCTAACCCTCACAATAAACCTAACCCTAACACTAAACCTAACCCTAACGCTAAGCCTAACCCTCTAACCCTAACACTAACACTAAGCCTAACCCTAACCCTAACCCTAACCAAACACTAACACTATTCCTATCCCCAACCCCTAACCCCAACCCTAACACTAACATTAACCCAAACCAAAATCTCTAAGCCCAATTCTAACCTTAACACTAAACATAACCCTAACCCTAACATTAACCCTAACCCTAACACTAACCCTAAACATAAACCTAACACTAACTTAAACCTAACACTAACCCTAACACTTACCCTAAACCGTAACTCTAATGATAACCCTATCACTAACCCTGACCCTAACCCTAACCCTTAACCCTAAACCTAAACCTAATGCTAAACCTATCCCTAACCCTGACCCTAACCCTAAACCTCTAACCCTAACCCTACCCCTAAAGTAACCTTAACCCTAACATTAATCTCTAACCCTAACATTAACTCTAATCCTAACCATAACCCTAAGACCAACCCTATCCTCTAAGCCTAATTGTAACCCTAACCCTAACATTAACATCTAATTCGAACCATAACCCTAAACCTAAATCTAACCATAACCCTAACCCTAACCTTAACACAAACCCTAACCGTAGCCTTAGCCCCTAAACCTAAACTTAACCATAACACTAACCATAACACTAACTCTAACCAGAAACTCTAACCCTAACCCTAACCATAACCCTGATACTAAACCTCTAAGTCAGGCCTAACTCTAACCCTAAAACTAGCCCTAACTCTAACCATAATCTTAACCTTAACCATAAACCTAAATCCAACTCTAACACATAACCTTAAGCCCTAACCTTAACACTAACACTCACACTAACCCTAACCTCTAACCCTAACTGTAAGCCTAACCCGACCCCTAATCCTAACCCTACCATTTAACCCAAACGCTATCCCTAAACTTAACACTAACACTTAACCTAACCATAATGCCTATCTCTAAACCTAACTCTAACCCTAACCCTTACCCTAACCCTCATCCCTATCCCTAACCCTAACACTAATCCTAACCCTAACTCTAACCCTAACATTAATTCTAACACTAAGCCTAACCCTAAACCTAACCCTAACACATAATTATAACCCTAACCCTAACCCTAATTCTAACCATAACCCAAAACCCTAACTCTAACCCTTACACCTAACCATAAGATCTAAACCTAATCCTAACCCTTACTCCAACTCTAACCTCTAACTCTAACAGTAACGCTAACCCTAAACCTAACTCTCACCTCTAACACGAAACCTATCCCTAACACTACTACTAACACTAAAACTAAGCATAACCTTGCCACTAACCGTAACACTAATCCTAATACTCATACTAACCCTAAAACTAACTCATAATCATAGCACTAACCATAAGGCCAAGCCTAAACCTAACTTTAAACCGAACCTCTATCCCTAACCCTACCATAACTGTAACACTAACGCAAAGCCTAACCCTAACGCTAACCCTAACCCTAACCCTAACTCTAACCCTAACCCTAACACTAACCCTCTAACCGTAACCCAAACCCTAACCCTAACCTTAACTCTAACGGTCATGCTAACCGTAACCCTAACCATAACACGAACCATAACCCTAAGCATAACCATAACCCTAAGTTCTAACCATAAACATAACCCTAAACCTAACCCTAAACGTAACCCTAACCCTCACCCAAATGCACTAACCCTAACCCTAACTCTATCTCTAATGCTAACCCTAACCCTAACACTAACCCCGATTCCTAAACAGAACCCTAACTCTAATCCTAACCCTAAAACTAAACCCTAACCAAAACCCTAACCCTAAACCTAAACCTATCCCTATCCATAATGCTAACCCTAAGACTAACCCTAACACTAACCCTAATAATAACCTTCACCCATACCTAATCCCTAAACCTAAACCTAAACCTAACACTAACTCTAACCCTTACCGTAACCCTAATCCGGAACCCTAACCCTAGCCATAAACCTAACCCTAACAATATCACTAACCCAAACACCTAACCCTATAACTAACCCTAACCTTAACCCTAACCCTAAACCTAACCCTAATGGTAACCCTAACCATAAAGGTAATCCTAACATTAACCATAACCCTAATCCTCTAACACTAACCCTAACCTTAACTCTAACCCTAAATCTAAACTTAACCCTAACCCTAACACTAACACTAACCCTAATTCTAATCCTAATCCTAACCCTAACCCCTAACTGTAACCGTAAACCTAAATATAACCCTAAACCTAACCCTAACCGAAATTCCTAACCCTAAATCTAATGCTAACCATAACCCTCACCATAACCTTAAACCTAAATGTAACACTAACCCTAAGGCTAACCATAGCCATAACCCTAAACCTTTACACTGACCCCTAATCCTAACCCTAACCCTAACCCTAAATCTAACCCTAAACTTAATCGTAACCCAAACACAAACCGTTATCTTAAACTAACACTAAACCTAAGCTTAACAATAACACTAACCCCTAACCCTAACCCTAACAACTAAGCATAAGCTCCTACCCTAATCCTAACCCTAACCCAAACCCTAACATCTAACCCTAACCGTAAAGCTAACCTTAACTCTAACGCTAACCTCTAAACTGAATACTATCCCTAACTCTAAACTTAACCCTAATCCTAACCACAACCCTAACACAAACCGTAACCTTAATCCTAACCCTAACACTAACACTAACCTGGACCACCAACCCTAACCCTAACCAAAACTCTAAGGCTAACCCTAACTCTAAACCGGACCTCTAACCCTAACATTATCCCTCAACCACCACAACACTAAAACTAACCCTAACCCTAAACCTAAGCCTAACCCTATCCCTAACCCTCTAATGCTAACCCTAATCCTAACACTGATCCTAAACCCAGATGTAAACCTAACCATAATGCTAACCATAACTGTAACCCTTACATGAATACGAACTATCAATGTAACCCTAACCCCTAACCCCTAACCCCAACGCTAACGATAACCCAAACACTAACCTCTAACCCCAATGCTAAACTTAACCCTAACCCTAATCATAACTCTAACCCTAACACTAACACTAACCACTAAGCATAACCCTAGCCCTAACCCTAACCTTAACTGTAACCCTAACCATATCCCTCACCCTCACCCTCTAACACTAACCCTAACTCTAAAATGAAACTAAACCTAACCCTAACACTAACCCTAACCCTAAACCTAAACCTAACCCTAATCCTAAGAATAAGCCTAACCTCTAACCGTAATCCTAACCCTAACACTAAACCTAACCCTATCCTTTAACCTAACCCGAAGCCTAACACTAAACCTATCACTAACACTAACCGTTACCTTAAACCTAACACTAAACCAAAGCCTAGCCCTAACCTAAAGCTAACACTAATCTTAACCCCAAACCGTAACCCAAACCCTAACCTTAAATTTAACCCCAACCAAAATCTCTAAGCTTAACTCTAACCGCTAACCTTAACCTTAACCATAACCCTAACCCTCACCATAATCCACTAACCCTAAACCTAACTCTATCTCTAAAGCTACCACTAACCCTAACACTAACCCCCATCCCTAAACCTAAACCTAACACTAATTCTAACCCTAACCCTAAACCCTAACCGTAACCCTAACACTAACCCTAAACTAACACTAAACAGAACCTAAATTTAAACCTAATCCTAACCCTATCTGTAATGCTAACCCTAACCCTAACCCTAACCCTAACAATAACCCTAACACTAACCCAAAACTAACACTAACTCTTTCCCTAAGTATAAAACTAATCCTAACCCTAACCCTAGCCCTAACCATAAACTAACCGTAAACCTAACCCTAAACATAACACTAACCCTAACACTAAGTCTAACCCAAATCCTATTCCTAACACTTGACATCTAACCCTAACCATAAACCTAACCCTGCAACTAACTGTAAACCTAACCTTAACCCTAAACCTAACCGTAACCCTAACCCTAGACCTAAACCTAAACCTAATTGTAACCCTAACACTAACCATAACCAGCAGCCTAACACTAACCCTCTCATTAACAACTAACCCCTAAACCTAACCCTAACAGTAACCCTAACGTTAAAGTAACCATAACCCTAACTTTACCCCTAACACTAACTTCTTATCCTAACACTAACCCCAACCCTAAACCTAAGCCGAACCCTAAACTCGAACCCTACATTCTAAGGCTAAACATAACACTATCCCTAACACGAACACTAACCCATACTGTAACCATAAACTCTAACCCTAACCCTAACCTTAACCCAAAACCTAATCCTAACCCTCACCATAACCCTAACCCAAAACCTAATCTTAATCCCTAACCCTAACAATAAAATAAACCGTAACCCTGACCGTAATACCTAACCCTAGCCCTAACCCTAAATTCTAATCATAAAACTAACCCTAACCCTTACTTTTACTCTAAAACAACACTAGCCCTAATATCTAACCCGAAACCTAACGCTAACACTAACACTAACACTAACCCTAACCCTAAACCTAATGCTAAACTGTAATCTTAAACCTAATCCTGACCTGAAACCTAACCCTAACACTAATCCTAACCCTAAACCTAAACCTAAACCTCAACCTAAGCCTAACCATAACAATAACACTAACCATAAACTTAAACCATAAACCTAAGCCTAACCCGAAGCCTATATATAACCCTAACCCTAAGCCTAAATCTATCACTATCCCTAACCCTAAACCTAACCCTAAGAACTAACCCTAACCCTAAAATCTAACCCTAACCCTAACTCTAACTCTAACTTTAACCCTAACCCTAACCCTAACACTAAGCCAATTTCTAACCCTAACACTAACCCTAACCCTAAAACTAACCCTAACCCTAACACTAACACTAACCCTAAACCTAACACTAGCCCTAATCATAAACCTAACCGAAAACCTAAACCTAACCCTAACACTAACCCAAACCTAACCCTAAACCTGACCCTAATAATAACACTAAACCTAACCCTAACCATAACCCTTACCATAACTTCTAATCCTAACCCTAACCCGAATCGTAACTCTTACCATAAACAATACCCTAAACCTAAAGTTACTCTCTAACCCTAACCCTAACTCAACTCCTTAAACTAACCCTAACATTGACTGTAATACCTAACCCTAAACCTAGCATAACCCTAAACCTAACCCTAATCCTAACACTAACCCAAACCCATACCTCTAACAGTAATACTAACACGAACCCTATCCCTAACCATAAAACCTAACACTAACCCTAACCCTAAACCTATCCCTAACCCTAACCCAAACCTAACACTAAACCTCAACCTAAACCTACCCCTAACCATAACACTAACCTTAACACTAAATGCTAACCCTAAACATAACACTAACCCTAACTCTAACCCTAACCCTAACATAACACTAAACCTAACTATAAATGTAACCCTAACCGTAATACTAACCCTAGCCCTAACACTAACACTAACCTCTAAACCTAACCCTAACCCTAAAATTAAACCTAATGACTAACCCTAATCCTAACCCTTAACCTATCCCTGACGCTAATGCTAACCCTAACCATAAATCTAAGCTTTAAACCTAACCCTAACTGTAACTCTAACCAAAACCTCTAAGCCTAACACTAACCCTAATCCTAACCCCAAACTCTATCACTAAACCTAATGCTAAACTCTAACCATAAACCCAACCCTAACCCTAACACTAACCTTAAATTAACCCTAACCCTAACCCAAACACTATCCCTAACCCTAACCATAAACCTAACCCTAACCGTTACCCTAAGCCTAACAATATCACTATCACCTAAAGCCTAACCCTAACCATAAACCTAACCCTAAAACTTACCCTAAAACTAGCCCTAACCCTAAACCAAATTCTAACCCTAACACTAACCGTAACCCTAAACCTAAGCTTAAACCTTAACCCAATCCGTAACCCTAACCCTAACCCTAACTCTAACCCTAGCCTCTAAGCCTAACCCTAACCCTAAACCAACCCCAAACACTAACCCTAAACCTAACGATAACCGCTAACCATAACCCTAAGACTAACACTAACCTTAATCCTAAACATAACCATGCCCCTTAAACTAAACCTAACCCTAACCCTAACTCTAACCCTTACCATAAACTTAACTCTAAACCTAAACATAACCCTAAACGTAACCACAAGCCTAACCCTAATCTGTAACCTGAACCCTAACCCTAACCCTAATCCTAATCTGTAACCCGAACCATAACACTAACCATAGCACTAATCCTAACCCTAACCTGAACCCTAACCCAGCTCTAACCAGAAATTGTAACCCTAAAACTAACCTCTAAACCTAACCATAACCCTAAACATAACTTCTAACCTGAACCCTCAAGCAAACCCTAACACTAACCCTAAACCTAAAAATAACCCAAACCCAAACCATAAACCAAACCCTAACCCTACCCTAACCTTAGGCTAAACTCTAACCTGAACTCTAACACTAACCCTAACCCTATCCCTAACCTAATCCTAACCCAAACATAACCCTAACATTAACCCAAACCCTTAACCTAAACCTAACCGTAGCCCTCTAAGCCTAATTTTAAGCCTAACCTTAAACATAAACCTAATATTAACATCAACCCTAGCACTAACCCTATCCCAACACGAACCCGAACACTAACCATAACCCTAAACCTCACCCTAACATGATCGCTAACCCTAACCCTAACACTAAACCTAACTCCAACGCTAATCCTAACCCTCTATCCCTAACCCTAGCCCTAAACCTAACTCTAACCCTAACCCTACCAAGAACCCTAAAACTAACCCTAAAACTAACCCCAAAACTAACCACTAACCCTAACCCCAACCAAACCCTAATATTATTCCTAACCCCAACCCCTAACACCAACCTTAACCCTAACATTAACCCAAACAAAAATTTCTAACCCGAACTCTAACCCTAACCCTAAACATAACCCTAACCCTAAACATAAACCTAACCCTAACATTAAACCTAACACTAACCTTAACACTCTAAACCCTAACTCTAACGATAACCCTATCACTAACCCTAACCCTAACCCTAACCTCTAACCCTAAACCTAAACCTAATGCTAACCCTAACCCTAAACCTTACCCTAACACTAACCCTCTAACTCTAACCTTAACCCTAAATCCAAACTCTAACCATAAAACCTAACCATAAGAACTAACCCTAATCCTTAACACTAAGACCAACACTATCCTCTAAGCCTAATTGTAACCCTAACCCTAATGTCTAATCCGAACCCTAACCCTAACCCTAAACCTAACCATAACCCTAACCCTAAACTTTACACAAACAATAACCCTAACCCTAACCCCTAAACTTATACCTAACCAGAACATTAAACATAACACTAACTCTAAGCCGAAACTCTAACCCTAATCCTAAACATAACCATGACATTAAATTTCTAACCCAGGCCTAACCGTAACTCTAACACTAACCCTAACTCTAACCCTAATCTTAAACTTAAGCATAAACCTAACCCCAACTCTGACACCTAACCTTAAGCCCTAACCTTAACACTAACCCTCACACTAACCTTAACCTCTAACCCTAACCGTAAACCTAACACTACCCCTAATCCGAACACTACCATCTAACTCAAACACTATATCTAAACTTAACCCTAACACTTACCCTAACCCTAATCCCTATACCGAACCCCAACTCTAACCAAACCCTAACACTAACCCTTACACTAACCCTGATCCCTATCCCTAACCCTAACTCTAACCCTAACCCTAACCCTAAAACCAAAACCTAACCCTAACCCTAACCCTAACCCCAACCCTAAACCCTAACTCTAACCATAACACCTATCCATAATATCAAAGCCTAATCCTTACCCTAACTCTAACTCTAAACTCTAATCCCAACTATAATGCTAACCCTAAGCCTAACCCTCACCTCTAACCCCAAACATATCTCTAACTCTACCACTAACCCTAACCTAAGCATAACCTTACTACTAACCGTAACACTAATCCTAACACTCACACTAACCATAGCACTAACCCAAAATTATAACGCTAACCATAAGCCCAAGACTAAAGCTAACTCTAACCCGAAATCTAACCCTAACTCTACCATAACCGTAATACTAACCCAAAGCCTAAAACTAACCCTAACCGTAACCCTAACCCTCTAACCCTAACCCAAACTCTAACCCTAACCTTAAACCTAACGGTCATGCTAACCCCAACCGTAACCCTAACACGAATCCTAACCCTAACCATAACCATAACCATAACCATAACCATAACCCTAACCTCTAACCATAAACCTAACCCTAAACCTAACCCTAACTGTAACCCTAACCCTCACCCTAATCCACTAACCCTAATCCTAACTCTATCTCTAACGCGAACCCTAACCCTAACACTAACCCCAATCCCTAACCCGAACCCTAACCCTTATCCTAACCCTAACTCTAAAAGCTAACCGTAACCCTAACACAAACCCTAACCCTAAACCTAAACCTAATCCTATCCCTAATGCTAACCCTAAGCCTAACCCTAACACTAACCCTAACCCTAATAATAACCTTTACCCTAAACCTAATCCTTAAACCTAAACCTAACACTAACCCTATCCCGAACTCTAACCTAACCCTAATCCGGAACCCTAACCCTACCCATAAACCTAAATCTAACAATATCACTAACACAAATCCCTAACCCTATCCCTAACCCTAAACTTAAACCTAAACCAAATCCCTAACCCTAACTCTAACACTCACCCTAACCTTAACCCTAGCCCTAACCCTAACCCTAACCATAACTATAACTCTCTAACACTAACCCTAACCATAACTTTAACCCAAAATCTAACCTTGACTGTAGCACTAACCCCTAACCCTAACACAAACACTAACACTAACACTAACCCTAATCCTAACCCGAACCCTAACCCCTAACTGTAAACGTAAACCTAACCATAACACTAAACCTAACCCTAACCCTAAAAAAAATTCCTATCCCTAACTATAATGCTTACCCTAACCATATCCCTCACCATAACCCTAAACCTAACCATAACACTAACCCTAAGGCTAACAATAACCATAACCCTAGCCCTTAACCCTGACCCCTTATCCTAACCCTAACCCTAAACCTAAACCTAACCCTAAACTTAATCCTAACCCAAAAACTAACCGTTACCTTGAACCTAACACTAAATCTAAGCCTAACAATAACCCTAACCCCTAACCCTAACACCTAACCCTAACCCTAACAACTAACCATAAGCTCCTACCCTAATCCTAGCACTAACACTAACACTAACCTCTAAACCTAACTGCAAAGCTAAACCTAACCGTAACACTAATCTCTAAACTGAACACTATCCCTAACCCTAACACTAAACCTAAACCTAACCACAACCCTAACATGAACCGTAACCTTAATCTTAACCCTAACACTAAACCTAATCCTGACCCCCAACCTTAACCCTAACCAAAACACTAAGGCTAACCCTAACTCTAAACCGAACTTCTAACCCTAACCTTAACACTAAACCTACCATAACCCTAAAACTAACCATGACCCTAAACCTAACAATAATCCCTAACACTAATCCTACCCCTACCCCTTAAACTAACACTAACCCAGACTGTAATACCAAGCACTAACCCTAACCGTAACCCTAAATGCTAATGCTAACCATAAACCTATCCCTAACCCTAACCCTAAGCATAAAGCTTATCCTAACCCTAAACCTAACCATAAACATAACCCTATCCCTAACAACTAACCCCTAAACCTAACGTTAACCATAATCCTAAAACTAACCCTATATCTAATGCAATCGCTATCCCTAACACTAACCCTAACACTAACCAAACACTAACCTAATCATAACCCTAACCCTAACCGTAACTCAAAGCCCAACCCTAACCCTATCCCTCACACCTAACCCCTAAACCTAACCATAAACCTAACAATAATCCTAATCCAATCCCTAACCCTAACCACAAACCAAACCCTAATGCTAACCCTAAGCCTAACCATAACCTAATCATAACCCTAACCCTAACCATAACACAAAGCCTAACCAAAACCCTATCCCTAAACATAAATCTAATTCTAAACCAAACCTTACCCTAACACTAACACTAACGTTAACACTAACCTCTAAAGCTAACCGTAACTCTAACCATAACCCTAACCATAACCATAACGACTAACATTAATCCTAACCCCTACCCTATTCCTAACCTTAAGCCTAACACTAACCTTAACCTAACGCTAACCCTATTCCTAAGCTTTTACACTAAAACTAACCCTAACCACAAACTCTAACACTAAAGCTAAAACTAACCTCTTACCATGACCCTAACTATAACCCTAAAACTAACCGTAATACTAGCATTAAACCTAACCCTAACCATAATCCAAACCCTAAAGCTAACCTTAACCCTAACCCTAACACTATCCCTAACTCCTAACCCCTAACACTAAAGCTAAAACTAACACTAACTCTAACCCTAAACCTAACCCTAAACCTAAACCTAACCCTAACTGTAAACCTAACCCTAAGTTCTAATCCTAACCCTAACTGTAACACTAAACCTAATCCTAAAACTTACCCTAAACCTAACCATAACCATAACCATAACCATAACTCTATCCCTAAAACCTAACCTCTAACCCTAACCCTAACCCTAAACCCAACCCTAACCCTAAATATTATGCAAACCCTAAACGTAACCCTAAAACTAACCTAACCCTAACCTAATTGTAACCCTAACCCTAACCATAACCCTAAGCCTAACCCTAAACCTAACGCTTACTCTAAGCCTAACCCTAAACGTAACACTAACCTTAACACTAACACTAACACTAACTTCTAAACTGAACACTAAGACTAACCGTAATACTAAAATTAAACCTAACCACTAACACTAATCCTAACCCTTTTCCTATCGCTAACACTTACGGTAAACCTAAACCTAAACCTGAGCATATGATTCAACCCTAACTCTAACCCTAACTAGAACCATCAACTTTAAGCTTAAACCTAACCCTAACTCTAACCCTAATTCGAATGCTAACCTCTAATGATAACCATAACTCTAACCATAACCTTAACAATAAACCTAACCTAAACTCTTACTGTAACATTAACCCTAACCAGAACCCTAACCCTAACACTAACCTCTAACCCTAGCACTAACCCTAACCCTAACTCTAATGCTAACACTAATCCTAACTTCTAAACCTAACACTAACCCTAACCCTAACCCTAACCCTAACCTCATCATAACCCTAACCCTAACCGTAACACAAAGGCTAAACCTAACCCTATCCCTAACACCTAACCACTAAACCTAACCCTAACCTAAACATAAACCTAACCCTAACCGTAACCCAACACCTATGCGTAACGCTATCCATAACCCTAACCATAATCCTAACCCTAAACCTAAAGCTAAACCTAAATCTAAACCGAACCCTAACCCTAAAACCAAACATAACACTAACACTAACCCTAACATCTAAACCTAACCCTAACCATAACTGAAACCTAACGCTAAACCTAATGACTAAACTTAATCATAACCCTTACCCCATACCTAACCCTAAACCTAACCCTAAAGCTAAACCTAAGCTTTAACTCTATCCCTAAACATAACCTTAACCATAACCTCTAAGCCTCATCCTAACCCTAACCCGAACACCAAATTCTATCACTAAACCTAATGCAAACCTCTAACAATAACCCTAACCCTAACCCTTAACATATCCCTAACACTAACCCTAACCATATCCCTAACCCTAACCTGAACCCTAACCCTAAACCTAAGCATTCACACTAAAGCCAAAACAAACCTAAGGCTGACCACTAACCCTAAACCTAACCTTAACCCTAAACCTAACCCTAACCCTAAACCTAACCCTAGCCCTAACCCTAAAATCTAACCGTAACACTAACCCTAACCCTATCCCTATCCCTAACATCTAACCCTAACCCTAACCTAATATTAACACTAACCTAATCATAACACTAACCCAAACCGTAACACGAAGCCAAACCATAATCCTAACCCTAACCTGAACCATAATACTAACCCTAAACCCTAACCCTCAACCTAACACTATCCCTAACACTAACCCTAACCATAACCATAAACCTATAACACCTAACACCTAACACTAATGCTAACCCTAACCATAAAACTAACACTAAACCAAACCCTAACCTTATCCCTAACATCTAACCCCTAAACCTAAGCCTAACCCTAACCCGAATACTAATCCAAATCCTAACCCTAACCATAAACCTAGCCCTAACCCTAACCTTAACCTAAATGTAACCCTAACCCTAAAAGTAACCCCATCCCTAAACCTAACCCTAACTCTAAACCTAAACCTAAACCTAACTCTAAACCTAACCCTAACCCTAATCCTAACCCTAACCCTAACACATAAACCTAACGCTAACCCTAACACTAACCCTAACCCTAACCCTAAACCCTAACTCTAACCATAACACCTAACCATAAGATCTAACCCTAATCCTAACCCTAACTCTAACTCTAATCTCTAACACTAACCGTAACGCTAACCCTAACCCTAACCCTCACCTCTAAACCCAAACCTATCCCTAACTCTACCATTAACCCTAAACCTAAGCATAACATTACCACTAACCGTAACACTTATCCTAACACTCAAACTAACCCTAAAACTAACCCGTAATTGTAACACTGACCATAAGCCCAAGCCTAAAGCTAACTCTAACCCGAAACTCTAATCCGAACCCTACCATAACCGTAATACTAACCCAAAACCTAAAACTAACCCTAACCCTAACCCTAACCCTAACCCTAACCCTCTAACCCTAACCCAAACCCTAACCCTAACATTAACCCTAACGGTCATGATAACCATAACCATAACCATAACCCTAAACTCGAACCATAAACCTAACTCTAAACCTAACCCTAACCGTAACCTTAACCCTCACCCTAATCCACTAACCCTAACCCTAACTCTATCTCTAATGTTAACCCTAACCCTAAAACTACCCCCATTCCTAACCCGAATGCTAAACCTAATCCTAACCCTAACCCTAAAACCTAACCATAACCCTAACACAAACTCTAACCCTAAAACTAAACCTAAACCAGACATAACATTAATCCCTTACCCTAGCCCTAACCCCACAACTTAAACTAACACTAAGCCTGACTGTAATACCTAACCCTAACCCTAACTCTAGCATAACCCTAAACCTAACCCTAAACCTAACTCTAACCCATACATCTAACCCTAACCCTAAGCCTAACCCTAACCCTATCCTCGAAAAATAACCCTAACCCTAAACCTATCCCTAACCCAAACCCTAAACCTAAGACTAAACCTAATTTCTAACCCTAACCCTAAATCTCGACATAACCCTAAACCTATCCATAACACCAACCCTAACACTAAACTCTAGCCCTAAGCATAACCCTAATCCTAAACCTAAACCTAACGCTAACCCTAACACTAACCCTAACCCATAACCCTATCCCTAACACATAACGCCTAAACCTAATCCTAAAACTAACACTAACACTAAATCTAATACAAACCCTAACCGAAACCCTAACCCTAACCATAACACTAACCAAATTGTAACCCTAAATCTAACAATAACCATAAGCCTGACCGTAAACCTAACCCTAACTCTAACCCTAACCAAAATCCTCACACTAACCCTAAATGAAGCCCAAACCCTAACCCTAAACCTAACCGCTAACCCTAACCAAAACATTAACCATAACCCCAACCCTAAAAGTAAACACTAACCCTAATCCTAACACTTAACATATTCCTAACCCTAACCCTAACCCTAACCCTAACTGTAACCTTGAACCTAAGCTTTAACCCTAACCCTAAACATAACCATAACCATGACCTCTAAGCCTAACACTAAACCTAACACTAGCCCTAACCGTAACTCTAAAACAAAAGCTAACCTCTAACCATAAACCTAACACTAACCATAACTTTAAACATAGCCCTAAACTCTAACTGTAACCCTAACCCTAACCCTAATCGTAAACCTGAACGTAAGCTTTAACCCTAACTCTATCCCTAACCTTAACCATAACTTCTAAGCGTAACCCTAACCCTCACCCCAACACTAACTATAACCCTAAACCAAAGGCTAACATCTAAACATAACCCTAACACTAACCCTAACCCTAACACTAAACCTAACTTCTAACCCTAACACTAACACTAACCCTAAACCTAAACCTAAACCTAACCCTAACCCTATCCCTAAACCCTAACCCTAAACCTAACACTATCTCTAAACCTAACCCTAACCCAAAACCAAACCCTAAATTAACCTTAAAACTAACCCAATCGTTAACACTGAACCCCTAACCATAACCCTAACCCTAACACTAAAACTAACTGTAAACCTAACCGTAACTCTACCCCTAACCCTAATCCTAAAACTAATCATAACCCTAACCCTAACCATAAAGCAAAACCTATACCTAAAACTCTCCCTAACATCTAACTTTTAACCCTAACCTTAATCATAAATCTAACATTAAGCATAACACTAAACCTAACCCTAAGCATTAACTCTAAGCCTAACCCCTCACATTAAGCCCTAACACTAAACCTAACCCTAACCCTAACCCTAAATGTAAACTTATCCTTAAGCCTACCCTAACCCTAACACTATCTCTATCACTAACACCTAACCCCTAAACCTAATGCTAAACCTAACCCTAAACTAACACTAAACCTAAAACTAACCCTAACCCTACCCTAAGCCTAACCCTAAACCTAATTGTAACACTAACACTAACCGTAACCCGAAGCCTAACTGTAACCCTAACCCTAAGACTAACGCTAACACTAACACTAAATCCTAACCCTAAACCTAACATTAACCCTAACCCTAACCCTAACACTAATGCTAACTTCTAACCCAAACCCTAACCCTAATCTTAACCTAAACCTAACACTAACCCTTACACTAAGCCTAACCGCTTACCCTAACCATAACACTAACCCTAACCATAACCTAAACCGTAACCATAATCTCTAACCCTAATCGCAATCCTAACCCCAAACGTAACCGTAACCTGTCCCTAACCCTATGCCTAACCCTAACCAAAACGCTAACCCCTAAATCTAAGACCTAACACTAAGCCATAATCTTAAGCCCTAACACAAATCCTAACCTAAACCTAACCCTAAACCTCAACCTTACCCTAACCCTAAACATAACCTTAACCCTAAGCCTAACCCTAAATGCTCACAATATCCATAACTTTAACCCTATACCTAAACCTAACCCTACACCTAACCCTAACCCAACCCTAACTATAACAATATCCCTAACACCTAACCCCTAAACCAAACCCTAACCCTAACCCTAAAACTAACCCTAAATCTAACACAGACACTACCCCTACCCCTAATCCTAACCCTAACCCTAACAATAACCCTAACCTAATCATAACTCTAAACCTAACCATAACCCGAAGCCTAAATCTAACAATATTCCTAACACTAAACCCCTAAACTATCCATGACCCTAACACTAATCCTAGTCCAAATCCTAACCGTAACCGTAGACCTAAGCCTAACCGTAACCTAATCGTAACCCTAACCCTTACCATAACCTGAAGATTAGCCGTAACCTATAATGAATGCTAACCCTAACCCTAATGCTAAACCTAAACCTAATTCTAAAGCTAACACTAGCCCTAACACTAATGCTAACCCTAATAATAACCCTAACACTAATCTTTAACCTAAACGAAACCTTAACCATAAACCTAGCCCTAAAACTAATGACTAACCCTAACCCAAACCCTTTCGTTATCCCTAAACCTAAAGCTAACCCTAACCCTAAACTAAGTTTTAACCCTAACCCTAACCATAACATTAATGATAACTTCTAAGCCTCAGTCTAAACTTCACCCTAAGCCCAAACTCTATCACTAAACCTAAAGCTAACTTCTAAACATAACCTTAACCCTAACCCAACCCTAACCCTAACCCTAACCCTAACCCTAACACAAACCCTAACCCTAACACTAACACTAACCCTAAACCTAATCCTAAGCTTTAACCCTAAACCTAACCGAAAACTAACACTAACCACTAATCCTAAACCTAATCCCAACCCTAACCCTAAACTCTAACCATAAAATAAACCTAACCCTAAATCTATCCCTAACATATAACTCTAACCCTAACCCTAAACCTAAACCTAACCCTAACCCTAACCCTAACCTTAACCTAAACTTAACTCTAACCCTAAAAATAACCCGAAGCCTAAACATAACCCTAACCCTAAACCTAACCCTAACCCTAAACCCAAACTTAAGCCTAAACCTAACCCTAAGACTAACTCTAACCTTAACCTAAACGTAACTCTAACCCTAACCATAACCTGAAGCATAAACGTGACCCTAACCCTAACACTAACCCTAAAACTAACCATAAAACCTAACCCTAAACCTAACACTATCCCTAACCCTAACCCTAACCATAAACCTAACCCTAACAGTAACCATAACCGTATCACTAACCTTTAAATCCTAACCCTAATGCTAAATCTAAACCTAAAACTAACACTAAACCTAACCCTAACCATAACCATAACCCTATTGCTAACACCTAAACCATAACCCTAACTTTAAACTCACCCTAAACCTAACCCTAACCCTAACCCTAACCCTAACAGTAACACTAACCCTAAAACTTATTGTAACCCTAACCCTAACCGTAACACAAATCCTAACCCTAACCCTCTCCCTAACACCTAACTCCTAACACTACCCTTAATCATACCTCTGACACTAAGCGTAACCCTAACCCTAACCCTAAACCTAAGCCATAATCCTAAGCCTAACAACTCACATTAAGCCCCAATACTAATCCTAAACCTAAGCCTAACTGTAAACCTAACCCTAACACTAACCTAACCCTAACCCTATCCCTAACACCTAACCCCTATTCCTAACGCTAAACATAACCCTAAATCTAACACAACCTAACACTAACCCTAAACCTACCCTAAGCCTAAACCTAAACCTAATTGTAACACTAACCCCAACTGTAACCCGAAGCCTAAGCGTAACCCTAACCCTAATCCTAACCCAAAGACTAACACTAAACCCTTACCCTAAACCTAATACTAACCCAAACCCTAACCCTAACCCTAACGCTAACACTAACACTTACCGTAACTTTTAACCCTAACACTAATCCTAACCTTAAAACTATCACTAACATGTAACCCTATCCATAACCCTAACCCTAAACCTAACCCTAAACCTAACCATATCCCTAACATCTAACCCTAATCCTAATCCTAACCGAACCCTAACCCTAACCCTAACCTAAACATAACCCTAACCCAAACTGTAAAACGAAGCCTAACCATAATCCTAACCATAACCATAACCGTAAACCTATAACACCTAACCCCTAACACTAATGCTAAACCTAAACCTAAAACTAACACTAACTGTAACCCTAACTCGAACCCTAACTGTAAACCTAACTCTAACCCTAATCTAATCCTAACCGTATCCCCTAACACCTAACCCCTAATCCTAACGCTAAACCTAAAGCTAAATCTAACACTAAACCTAACACTAACCCTAAACCTACCCTAAGCCTAAACCTCAACTTAATTGTAACTCTAACCCTAACCATAACCCGAAGCCAAACCGTAACCCTAAACCTAATCCTAACCCTAAGACTAACACTAAACCCTAACCCTAAACCTAATACTAACCCAAACCCTAACCCTAACCCTAACGCTAACACTAACACTTACCGTAACTTTTAACCCTAACACTAATCCTAACCTTAAAACTATCACTAACATGTAACCCTATCCATAACCCTAACCCTAAACCTAACCCTAAACCTAACCATATCCCTAACTTCTAACCCTAACCCTAACATAACCCTAACCCTAACCAAACCCTAACCTAAACGTAACCCTAAGCCAAACCGTAACACAAAGCCTAACCATAATCCTAACCACAACCCGAACCATAACACTAACATTAAAACCTAACCCTCAACCTAACACTATCCCTAAACCTAACCCTAACCCTAACCGAAAAACCTATAACACCTAAAACCTAACACTAACGCTAAATCTAACCCTAAAACTAGCACTAAACCTAACCCTAACCCTAACCCAACACTAACCTTATACCTAACACATAACCCCTAAACCTTACCCTAACCCTAACCTGAATACTAATCCAAATCCTAACCTAACCATAACCCTAGCCCTAACCCTAACTCTAACCCTAACCTAATCGTAACCTTAACCCTAAACGTATCCCTATCCCTAAACCTAACCCTAACTCTAAACCTAAACCTAAACTTAACTCTAAACCTAACCCTAATACTAACCCTAACCCTAAGCCTAACAGTAACACTATCCTCTAAACCTAACCCTAACCCTAACCATAAACCTAAACACAAACCTAAAGACTAACACTAATCCAAACCCTTACCCTATCCCTAACCCTAACCCTAAACCTAAGCTTTAACACTAACCCTAACCCCAACCGTAACCATAACCTCTAAGCCAAACAGTAAACTTAACCATAACCCTAAGCCCAAAATCTATCATAAAAGCAACGCTAACTTCTAACCATAACACTAAACCTAGCCCTAACCTTAATGCTAACCATAACACTAACCCTAAACCAAAGCTTTAACCCTAAACCTAACCCAAAGCTAACGCTAACCGCTAACAATAACCGTAACCCTAACCCTAAACTCTAATCGTAATGTTAACCCTAACCCTAAAACTATCCCTAACATCCAACCCTATCCCTTACCTTCACCCTAACCCTAATCCAAACCTAATTATAAATCTAAACCTCACCCTCCCCCAAAGCCTAACCATAACCCTAACCCTAAATCTAACACCAACGCTAAACCTAAACCCTAACCCTAAACGTAACACTATCACTAAACCTACCCTAACTGTAAACCTAACACTAACACTAACCTAACTGCAACCCTATCCTGAACACCTAACCCTAACCCTAACGCTAAACTAACCTTAACACTAACCTTTGAACGTAACCCTAACCCTAACCCATAAACCTTACCCTAAACCTAAAGACTAACTGTAATGCTAACCCTTACACTATACATAACCCTAACGCTATCCCTAACCCTAAACCTAAGCTTTAACCCTAACCCTAACCATAACCATAACCATAACTTCTAAGCCTCACCCTAATCTTCACCCTAACCCCAAACTCTATCAGTAAACCTAACGCTAACCTCTAACCATAACCCTAACCCTAACCCTAATCCTAACCCTAACTCTAACACTATCCCTAATCCTAAACCTAAACGTTAAACCTTACCCTAAACCAAAACTAATGCTAACCACTAACCCTAACCCTAACCTTAACCCTAACGCTAACCCTAACCCTAAACTCTAAAGGTAACACTAACCCTAACCCTAAAATATTCCTAACATCTAACCCTAACATTAACCTAACCTTAAGCCTAACCCTAACCAAAACCTAAATGTAACTATAACGCTAACTGTAACCCTAAGCCTAACTGTAACACCAACCCTAACCCTAACCTAAATGTAACTCTAACGCTAACTGTAAAGCTAAGCCTAACTGTAACCCTAACCCTAACTCTAACACTAACACTAACCCTTAACCCTAACCCTCAACCTAACAATATCCCTAACCATAACCGTAAAACTAGCCCTAACCTTAACACTAACCCTAACCCTATACCTAACACCTGGCATCTAACTGTAAAGCTAAACCTAACCCTAAAACTAACACTAAACTTAACCGTAACCCTAACTCAAATGCTAAGCCTAACCCTAAACCTAATCATAACACTAACCCAAACCATAACCTGAAGCCTAAACTTTACACTCTCCCTAAAACCTAACACCTAACTCTAAACTTAACCCTAAACCTAAATGTAACAATATCCATAACCCTACCCCTAATGCTAAGTTCTTATCCTAACCCTAACCCTAACCATAACCATAACGCTAACCTAGACATAACATTAATCCCTTACCCTAACCCTAAACCTACCCATTAAACTAACACTAAGCCTAACCCTAACACTAACCCTAACCCTATCCTTGAACAATAACCCTAACCCTAAACCTATCCCTAACCCAAACCCTAAACCTAACATTAAATCTAACTTCTAACACAAACCTAATTTCTAACACTAACATTAAAGCTAACCTTAAACCTCAACCTAACCCTAAACATATCCATAACACTAACCCTAACCCTAACCCTAACACTAAACTCAAACCCTAACCATAGCCCTAATCCTAACCCTAAACCTAATGCCAACCCTAACACTAACCCTAACCCATAAACCTATCCCTAACACCTAACACCTAAAACTAACCCTAAGCCTAAACCTAAAACTAAATCTAATGCAAACCCTAACTGAAACCCTAATCCTAACCATAATGCTAACCAAATTGTAACCCTAAATCTAACCATAAACCTAAGCCTAACCCTAAACTTAACCCTAACTCTAACCCTAACCAAAACCCTCACACTAACCCTAACCGTAATCCAAACACTAACACTAACATTAACCTCTAAACCTAACAAAAACAATAACCGTAACCCTAAACCTAAAAGTAAACACTAACCCTAATCCTAACACTTACCATATCCATAACCCTAACCCAAACCATAACCATAACCGTGAACCTAACCTTTAACCATAACAATAACCATAACCTCTAAGCCTAACACTAACACTACCACTAACCCTAACTGTAACCTTAAAACAAAAGCTAACCTCTAACCATAACCCTAACCCTAACCATAACTTTAAACCTAACCCTAAACTCTAACAGTAACCCTAACCTTAACCGTAAACCTGAAGCTAAGCTTTAACGCTAACCCTATAGCTAAGCCTAACCATAACCTCTAAATGTAACCCTAACCCTAACCCAACACTAACTATATCCCCAAACCAAACGCTAACATATAACCCTAACCCTAACACTAACACTAACACTAACACTAACACTAAACCTAAATTCTAACCCTAACACTAACACAAACCTAAACCTAAATGTAAGCCTAACCCAAACCCTAAACCCTAACCCTAAACCTAACACTATCCCTAAACCTAACCCTAACCCAAAACCAAACCCTAAACCTAACCAATCGCTAACACCTAACCCCCAACCCTAACCCTAAACCGAAGACTAAAACTAACTGTAGCCCTAACCTTAAATCTAACCGTAACCCTAACCGTAACCCTAACCCTAAACCTAATTGTAACTGTAATTCGAACAATAACCCAAAGCCTAACCCTAAAACTCTCCCTAACACCTAACTTCTAACCCTAACCTTAATCATGAATCTAACACTAAGCATAACACTAACCTTAACCCTAAGCCATAACCCTAAGCCTAACACCTCACCCTAAGCCCTAACACTAATCCTAACCCTAACCCTAACTCTAAACCTATCCTTAAGCCTACCCTAACCCTAACCCTATTACTAACACCTAACCCCTAACCCTAGTGCTAAACCTAACCCTAAAACTAACACTAAACCTAACACTAACGCTAAACCTACCCTAAGCCTAACCCTAAACCTAATTGTAACCCTAAAATTAACCGTAACCTGAAGCCTAACTGTAACCCTAACCCTAACCCTAACGCTAACAATAACACTAAAGCCTAACCCTAACCTTAACACTAACCCTAACCCTAACCCTACCCTAACCCTAACACTAACCCTAACACTAACACAATACTTAACCCTAACCCTAACGCTAACCAAAATCCTAAACCTAAGCTTTAACCCTAAACCTAACCCAAAACTATCGCTAACTGCTAACACCAAACCAAACCCTAACCCTAACACTAAACTCTAACCGTAACACTAAACCTAACCCTAAACCTATCCTTAACGTATGTCCCTAACCCTAAACCTAAAACTAACCATAACTCAAAATTTAACCTAAATGTAACTCTAACCCTAACCATAACCCGAAGCCTAAACATAACCCTGACCCTAACCCTAACCCTAACACTAACCATAAACACTAAGCCTAAACCTCACACTATCCCTAACCCTAACCCTAACCGTAAACCTAACACTAACTATAACACTAACCTTATCACTAACATTGAAACCCTAAACCTAACACAAAATCTAAACCTAAAACTAACACTAAAGCTAAACCTAACCCTATTGCTAACACCTAACCACTAAGCCTAACTTATACTAACCTTAAACCTAACCCTAACCCTAACTCTAACCCTAAAACAAATCGTAACCCTAACCCTAACCGTAACACAAATCTTAACCCTAACCCTCTTCCTAACACCTAACTCCTAACCCTAACCTTAATCATAACTCTAACACTAAGTGTAACCCTAACCCTAACCTTAAACCTAAGCCATAACCCTAAGCCTAACCACTCACATTAAGCTCTAACACTCATCCTAATCCTAAAACTCACTGCAAACCTAACCCTAACCCTATCCCTAACACCTAACCCCTAATCCTAACGCTAAACCTAACCCTAAAACTAACACTAAACTTAACACTAACCCTAACCCTTCACTAAGCCTAACCCTAAACCTAATTGTAACCCTAACCCTAACCGTAACCCGAAGCCTAATCTTAAACCTAACCCTAATCATAACCTTAACACTAACACTAAACCCTAACCCAAAACCTAATACTAACCCAAAGCTTAATCCTACCCTAACCCTAACCCTAACCCTAACCCTAACTCTTACCCTAACTTCGAACCCTAATGCGAACCCTAACCCTAAACCTAAACCTAACCCTAACACTAAAACTAAGCCTAAGCTCTTAACCTAACTGTAACACTAACCCTAACCATAACCCTAACAGTAACCATAATCTCTAACCCTAATCGTAACCCTAAACCTAACCCTAACCATAACATTAACCCTAACACTAAACCTAACCCTACACCTAATCCTAACTGTAACGCTAACCCCCAAAACATAACACCTCACCGTAAGCCATAACCCTAAGCCTAACCCCTAACCTTAAGCCCTAAAACTAATCCTAACCCTAACCCTAACCCTAAACCTCAAACTTAACCTAACCCTAACCATAACACAAACCCTAACCCTAACCATAAACGCTAACACTAACCATAATTTAACCCTAAACCTAAACCTAACCCTAACGCTAACCCTAACTATAACTCTATTCTTAACATCTAACCCCTAAATCTAACCCTAACCCTAACCCTAAAACTAACCCTAAATCTAATGCAGACGCTACCACAAACATTAACTCTAAACCTAACACTAATGGTAACCTCTTCAAAACCCTAAAGCTAGCCGTAACCCAAAGATTAACCCTAACCCTATCCCTCACACCTAACCCCAAAACCTAACCATAACCCTAACACTAATCCTAATCCAAATCTTAACCCTAACCATAAACCTAAGCCTAACCCTAACCCTAACCTAATTGTAACACTAACCCTTACCGTAACCGGAAGCCTAGCCTAGCATTCACCCTAACCCTAACACTAAAACTAAACCTAACTCTAAACCTACAACTACCCCTAATAATAAACCTAGCCCTAACGCTAACCCTAACAGTCACCTCTATACTTAAACCTAATGACTAAACCTAAAATTAACCCTTACGCTATCTCTAACCCTAACGCTAACACTAACCCTAAACCTAGCTTTAAACCTAACCCTAACCCTAACCGTAATGATAACTTATAAGCCTCACTCTAACCCTCACCCTAACACCAAACTCTATCACTAAACCTAAAGGTAACCTCTAACCATAACACTAAGCCTAAACCTAACCCTAAATCTAACCCTAACCTTAACACTAACACTAACCCTAACCCTAACCCTAACACTAACACTAACCCTAACCCTAAACCTAAACCTAAGCTTTAACCCTAACCCTAACCCAAACCTAACGCTAACTGCTAACACTAACCCTAACCCTAACCCTAACCTCTAACTGTAAAACTAACACTAACCCTAAACCTATCACTAGCATGTAACCCTAACCCTAAACGTAACCCTAAACCTAACCCTAACGCTAACCCTATCCCTAACATCGAACCCTAACCCTAACCTAAGCCTAACCCTAACCCTAAACCTAACCTAATCGTAAGCCTAACCCAAACCGTAACACGAAGGCTAACCGTAATCCTAACCATAACCCGAACCATAACACTAACCCTAAACCCTAACCCTCAACCTAACACTATCCCAAAACCTAACCCTAACCCTAACCCTAACACTAACCGTAAACCTATAACACCTAACCCTTAACACTAACGCTAAACCTAACTCTAAAACTAACACTAAACCTAACCCTAAAACTAACCCAACACTAACCTTATCCCTTATACCTAACCCCATACCTAACCCTAACCCGAATACTAATCCAAATCATAATCCTAACTGTAACCCAAGCCCTAGCCCTAACCCTAACCCTAACCTAATCGTAACACTAACCCTAAATATAACCCTATCCCTAAACCTAACACTAACTGTAAAGCTAAACCTAAACCTAACTCTAAACCTAACAGTAACCCTAATACTAAGCATAACCCTAATGCTAACACTAACACTAACCTCTAAACCTAACCCTAACCCTAACCGTAAATCTAAACCTATACCTAATGACTAACCCTAACCCTAACCCTTACCCTATCCCCAAACCTAACCCTAAACCTAACCGGAACCCTAACCCTAACCCTAAAACTAAATCAAACGCAAACCCTAACACTAACCCTAACCCTAACAATAACCTAATTGTAACCCTAATCCTAACCATAACCCTAATCCTAACCCTAAACATAACACTAACTCTAACCATAACCCTAACCCTCACATTAACCCTAACCCTAACCCTAATCCTAACACTAACCTCTAAACGTAAACCTATCCCTAAATGTAACCCTAAATGTAAAACTAACCACTGATGTAAGCCTAACCTTAGCATATCTCTAACCGAACCCTACACCTAACACTAACCCTGAACCTAAGCTTTAACCCTAACTGTAACCCTAAGAATAACCATAAAATCTAAGCATAACACTAACCATAACACTATCCCTAACTCTAACCATAAAGCAAAAGCTAACCTCTAACCATAACCATAACCCTAACCCTAACCTTAAACCTAACCCTAAACTCTAACTGTAACCCTAAACTTAACCATAACCGTAAACCTGAATATAAGCTTTAACCCTAAATGTAACCTTAACCCTAACCATAACCATATTCTTGAAGCCTAAACCCAACCCTAACCTAACTCTAACCCTAAACCAAATGCTAACCTCTAACCATAATGAAAACCCCAACCCTAAAACTAATTTCTACCACTAACACTAACCCTAACCCTAAACCTAAACCTAACCCTAACCCTAACCCTAAACTCTAACCCTAAACCTAACACTATCCCTAACAATAACCCTAACCCTAAACCAAACCATAAACCTAACCATAACCCTAACCCTATCGCTAACACCTAACCCCTAACCCTAACCCTAACCCAAACCCAAACTCTAAAACTAACCCTAAACCTAACACTAACAATAACCCTCTCCCTAACCCTAAACCTAATTGTAACCCTAAGCCTAACCATAACCCAAAGCCTGACCCTACCCACTCCCTAAACCTAACTCCTAACTCTAAGTGTAACCCTAACCCTAACCCTAACCCAAACCGAACCATAATCCTATACTCTAACCCTAAACCTAACCCTAACCCTAAATGAACCCTTACACTAAATCTAACCCTAAACTCTAACCGTAATTCTAAACCTAACCCTAAACTTTAACTCTAACCCAAACCAAAACCCTAACAATAAACCTAACGCTAACCTCTAACCATAACCATAACCATAACTCTAACCATAACCCTAACCCTAACACTAACCCTAACCCATAAACCTATCCCTAACACTTAACCCCTAAACCTAACCCTAACCCTAACCTTAACACTAAATCTAAAGTAAACCCTAACCATAACCCTAATGCTAACCTAATGGTAAACCTAACCCTAACCATTACCCTAGGCCTAACTCTAACCATAACCCTAACACTAACCCTCACATGAACCCTAAAACTAACCCTAACCCTAACAGTAACCCTAACCCTAAAGCTAACCACTAAACCTATTCCTAACCCTTAGCATATCCCTAACCGAACCCTACACCTCACCCTAACTCTGAACCTAAGCTTTAACCCTAACCATAACCATAATGATACCGTCTAAGCCTAACACTAACACTAACCCTAACTCTAACCCTAAACCAAAATCTAACCTCTAACACTAACCCTAAAAGTAACCCTAACATTAAACCTGAACCTAAACTCTAACCGTAACCCTAACTTTAACACTAACCATAAACCTGAACCTAAGCTTTAAGACTAACCCTAACCCTAAGCATAACCTCTAAGCCTAACCCTAACCATAACCCTAAATCTAACCCTAAAGCAAACGCTAACCTCTAACCATAACCCTAACCCTAACCCTAACCCTAACCCTAAAACTATCCCTAACCCTAACCCTATACCGACCTTAAATATAACAGTAACACTTACCCTATCACTAACAATTAACCCTGAAATTTAATCCTAACCCAAACTCTAATACTAACCCTAAACCTAACCCTAACCCTAACCCTAAAACTAATCATAACCCTAAGCCTAACCGTAACCCAAAACCTAACCCTAACCCACTCCCTAACAATTAACTCCTAGCCCTATCCTTAATCATAACCCTAACACTAAGTGTAACCCTAACACTAACCCTAACCCTAAACCAAAAGATAACCGTAAATGCTAACCCTAAACCTAAACCTAAAACTGACCCTAACACTAACCCTAAACTCTAACCATAATGCTAAACCTAACCATAACCTTTAACTCTAAACCAAATCCTAACACTAACCGTAACCCTAACCCTAAACCTAACGATAAGCTCTAACCATAACCGTAACCCTAACTCTAACCGTAACCCTAACACTAACCCTAAAACTAACCCTAATCCATAACACAATCTCTAACACCTAAACCCTAAACCAAAAATAAACCTAACCCTAACACTAAATCTAACACAAACCCTAACCCTAACCCTAACGCTAACCTGATTGTAACCCTAACCGTAATCATAACCCTAAGCCTAACCCTAACCATAAGCCTAACTCTGAGCCTAACCCTAACCCTAACCCTCACACTAACCGTATCCTTAAGCCTAATGATAACAATAACTTCTACACCTAATCCTAACCCTAATGGTAACCCTAACCATAAAACTAACCACTAAACATATTCCTAACCCTTAGCATATCTCTAACCGAACCCTACCCCTAACCCTAACCCTGAACCTAAGCTTTAACCCTCACCCTAACCCTAACCATAACAATTACCTCTAAGCCTAACACTAACCCTAACTCTAACTGTAAAACAAAAGCTAACATTTAACCATAAACCTAACCCTAATCCTAACCTTAAACCTAATCCTAAACTATAACCGTAACCCTAAACTTAACCCTAACCATAAACCTTAACTTAAGCTTTAACTATAACCCTAACCCTAACCCTAACCATTACCTCTAAGTCTAACTCAAAACCTTACCCTAACTCTAACACTATAGCAAACACTAACCTCTAACCATAACCCTAATCCTAACCCTAACACTAACCCTAACACTAAACCTATCTTCTAACCCTAACACTAACCCTAAACTTAAACCTAAACCTAACTATAACACTAAAACTAACCCTAAACATTAACCTTGACCTTAACACTATCAATAACCCTAAACCTAAACCTAAACCAAACCCTAAACCTAACACTAACCATAAGCCTATGACTAAAATCTAACACTAACCCTAACCCTAACCCTAACTCTAAAACTAACCCTAAACCTAAACCTAACTCTAAACCTAACCGTAACCCTAAACCTAATCATAAACCAAACCCTAACCGAAACCCAAAGCCTAACTTTGACTCTTTCCCTAACACCTAACCCCTAGCCCTAACTTTAATCATAACCCTAAACCGAACCATAACCCTAAACTCTAACCCTAAACCTAACTGTAAACTGAAACCTAACATTTACCTAACATTAACCCAAAACTCTAACCGTAACCCTAACCCTAACACTAACCCTAACCCTAAACCTAAAGTTTACCTCTAACCATAATCGTAACACTAACCCTAACCCATAAAACTAACCCTAACCCTAACACTAATTTTTAATCCTAACCCTAAACATAACTCTAACCATAACCCTAAACTTAATCCTAACCCTAACTTAACCATAACCTAACCATAATCCTTACCCTATCCCTAACACCTAAGCCTTAAAACTAACCTTAACACTAACCCAATATTCTAATCCTAACAATAAACCAAACCCTAACACTAATACTAACCCTAACCTCTAACACTAACCCTAACAGTAAACCTATCCTTAACCCTAAACCTAAAACTAACCCTAAATTCTAACAATAATCCTAACCCTAACCAAAACCCTAACCTAAATGTAATCCTAAACCTAAACATAACCCTAAGCCTAGCCCTAACCCTAACAATAACCCTATCCCTAACCCTAACATTAAGCATAACTTTTAACCTAAGCTTTAACCATAACCCTAAGCATGACCCTAAAATTAAAGTCTAAGCCTCATTCTTACCCTAACCCTAACCCTAATCACAAACTCTATCACTAAAACTAATACTAAACCTCTAACCATAACCCTAACCATAAACCTAACCCTAACCCTAACCCTAAGCCTAACCCCTCCCACAAAGCCCTAACACTAATCCTAACCCTAACCCTAACTGTAAACCTAACCCTAACATTTCCCTAATCCACAACCCTATCCCTAACACCTAGCACCTATCCCTAACGCTAAAACTAACACTAAAAATAACACAAAAACTAAAGCTAATCCTAACCGTACCCTAATCCTAACCCTAAACCTAATTGTAACGCTAACCCTAACTGTAACCCAAAGCTTAACCATAACCTTAACCCTAACCCTAATCCTAACACTAACACTAAATTCTAACCCTAAACCTAACACTAATGCTAACACTAACCTTAACCCTAACCCTAAACCAAAACCTAAACCTAAACCTAACTGTAAATCTAAACCTAACCCTAACCCTAACACTAACCCTAAACCTAACCCTAACCCTAACTCTAAACTCTAAACATGAACTTAACCCTAACCGTAAACCTAACCCTAAACTTATCCATTAACCTTAATCCTAACCCATAACCTATCCCTAACCCTAGCTCTAATCCTAAAACTAAACCTAAGCTTTAACCCTAACCATAACCCTAACCCTAATGAAAACTTCTAAGCCTCACGATAACCCTCACCCTAACCCCAAACTCTATCACTAAATCTAACGCTAACCTCTAACCATAACCGTAAGTCTAAACCTAAACTTAATCCTAACCATAACCCTAACACGAACCGTAAGCCAAACCCAAACACTAACCCTAACACTAAGCTTTAAACCTAACACTAACCCAAACCTAATGCTAACCACTAAACCTAAAAATAACCCTAACCCTAACCCTAAACTCTAACCGTAACACTAATCCTAACCCTAAACATATCACTAACATGTAACCCTAACCCTAAACATAACCCTAACCCTAACCCTAACCTGAACGTAACTCTAAACCTAACCGTAACCCGAAGCCTAACCATAACCCTAAACCTCACCCTAACACTATTCCTAAACCTAATCTTAACCCTAAACCTAACGCTAACCTCTAACCATAACCGTAACCCTAACTCTAACCATGACCCTAACCATAACCTTATCCCTAATACTACCCCTAACCCATAACCCTTTCCCTAACAAATAACCGCTAACCTAACCCTAACCCTAACCTTAACCCTAACCCTAACCCTAAATCTAATGCAAACCCTAAACCTAACCCTAACCCTAACTCTAACGCTCACCTAATGGTAACACTAACACTAACAATAAACCTAGGCCTAACCCTAAACATAACCCCAACCCTAACACTAACACTAACACTAAACTCTAAACCTAACCCTAACCTTAATCGTAATCCTAACCACTAAAACTAACCAGTAACACTAATCCTAACCCTTAGTATATCCCTAACCGAACCCTACACCTAACCATAACCCTGAACCTAAGCTTTGACCCTAACTGTAACCCTAACAATAACCCTAACCTCTAAGCCTAACACTAAGCATAACAGTAACCCTAACTCTAACCCTAAAGCAAAAGCTAACCTTTAACCATAACCCTAGCACTAACCCTAACATTAATTCTAACTGTAAAGTCTAACCATTACCCTATCTTTAACCCTAACCGTAAACCTGAACTTAATCTTTAACCCTAACAATAACCGTAACCCTAACCCTAATCCTAACCCTAACCATAACTTCTAAGCCTAACCCTAACCCTAACCCTAATTCTAACACTAAACCAAATGCTAACATCTAACCATAACCCTAACCCTAAACCTAACCCTAAAACTAACACTAATACTAACTTCTAACCCTAACCCTAACCCTAAACCTAAACCTAAATAGTAACCCTAACCCTAACCCTAAACCAAAATATAAACCTAACCCTAACCCTGTCATTAACACCTAAACCCTAATCTTAAACCTAAACCTAAACCTAAATCTAAAATTGACCCTAAAAATAAACCTAACACTAACCCTAAGCCTAACCCTAAACCTAATTGTAACACTAACACAAACTGTAAACCGAAGCCAAACCTTTACACACTCCCTAACACCTAACCCCTAACTATAACCCTAACGCTAACACTCACACTAAAAGTAACCATATCCCTAACCCTAACTTGTAATTCTAACCACAACCCTAACCATAACCATAAACCTAGGCCAGACCTAACACTACTCCCTTACCCTAAACCTAACCCTAACCCTTAAACTAACCCTAAGCCTGACTGTAATACCTCACCTAACACTAACCCTAACCCTGTCATAACCCTAGCCCTAACTCTAACCCTAACCCTAATATAACCCTAACCCAAACCCATACATCTAACCCTAACCCTAACCCTAACCCTAACCCTAACCCTAACGCTAACCCTAAGCCTAATCCTAACCCTAACACTAACCCTAACTGCTAACTCTAAACCTAACCCTAACCCTAAATCGATCCATAACCCTAACCCTAACATTAAACCTAACTTCTAACCCTAACCTTCACCCTAAACCTCAACCTAACCCTAACACTAACCCTAATCCTAACCCTAACACTAACCCTAAACCTAACGCTAACCTCTACCCATAACCATAACACTAACCCTAACCCATAAAAATAAACGTAAACCCTAACACTAAATTCTAATCCTAAACCAATCCATAACCCAAAACATAACCCTAAACCTAACCATAACCCTAACTTAACCATAACCTAACCATAACCCTAACCCTATCCCTAACACCTAACCCCTAAAACTAACCCTAACCCTAACTCAAAATTCTAATCCTAACCCTAAACCCAACCCTAACCCTAATACTAACCCTAACCTCTAACACTAAACCTAACAGTAAACCTATCCCTAAAGCTAACGCTAAACCTAACACTAACCCTAAATTCTAACGCTAACCCTAACCCACACCCTAACCTAAATGTAATCCTAACCCTAAACATAACCCTAAGCCTAGCCCTAAACCTAACACTAACCCTATCCCTAACACTAAAGCTTACCCTAACCATAAACCTAAGCTTTAACCCTAACCCTAAACATGACCCTAAAAATAAAATCTAAGCCTCATCCTAACCCTAACCCCTAACTCTAACCAGAAACTCTATCACTCAACCTAACACTAACCTCTAACCATAACACTAACCCTAACCCTAAACCTAAGCCTAACCCCACCCATTATGCCCTAACACTAATCATAACCCTAAACCTAACTGTCAACCTAACCCTAACCCTACCCTAATCTGCAACCTTATCCCTAACACCTAACCCCTAACCCTAACACTAAACCTAAACCTAAAACTAATACAAAACCTAACGCTAATCCTAACGCTACCCTAAGCCTAACCCTAAACCTAATTGTAACGCTAACCCTAACCATAACCCAAAGCCTAACCTTAACCCAAACCCTAACCCTTATCCTAACACTAACACTAAATCCTAACCCTAAACCTAACACTAATGCTAACACTAACCCTAACCCTAAACCTATCACTAACATGTAACCCTAAGCCTAAACCTAACCCTAAACCTAACCCTAACCCTAAACTAAATGTAACTCTAAACCTAACCGTAACCCAAAGAATAACCGTAACACTAACCCTCACCCTAACACTATCAGTAACCCTAACCCTAAACCTAAACCTAACACTAACCTCTAACCATAACCATAACCTTAACTCTAACCGTAATCCTAACCCTAAAGCTAACTCTGATACTAACCCTAACCCATAATCCTATCCCTAACAACTAACCCCTAACCCTAACCCTAACATTAACCCTAACGCTAACTCTAAATCTAATGCAAACTCTAAGCCTAACCCTAACCCTAACCGTAACCCTAATGTTCACCTAATGGTAACACTAACACTAACAATAACCCTAAGCCTAACCCTAACCATAACCCTAACTCTAACCCTAACCCTCACACTAACACTAACACTAATCCTAACACTAAACTCTAAACCTAACCCTAACCCTAACCATAAACCTAACCCTAAAACTAACCAGTAACAGTAATCCTAATCCTTCGCATAACCCTAGCATCCTTAGCATAACTAACACTAATCCTCAACCTAAAGTTTAACACTAACCATAACCCTAACCATAACCATAACCTCTAAGCCTAACACTAAGCCTAACAGTAATCCTAACTCTAACCCTAAACCAAAACCTAACCTCTAACCATAACCCTAACACTAACCCTAATCTTAATCCTAACCATAAAGTCTAATCATAACCCTAACCTTAACCCTAAGCATAAACCCGAACTTAAGCTTTAACCCTAACCCTAACACTAACCCTAATCCTAACCCTAACTATAACCTCTAAGCCTAAACCTAACCCTAACCCTAACTCAAACACTAAACCAAACGCTAATCTCTAACCATAAACCTAACCCTAAACCTAACCCTAACACTAACACTAAAACTAACTTCTAACACTAACACTAACACTAATCCTAAACCTAAATATAAATCTAACCTTAACCCTAAACCTAAACCGAACAATAAACCTAACCCTAACCCTATCGCTAACACTTAAACCCTAACCCTAAACCTAACCCTAAATCTAACCCTAAACCAAATGCTAACCCTAACCATAACGCTAACCCTAACCATAACCTTAACACTAAACCAATCTTCTAACCCTAACCCTAACACTGACACTAACCTTGAACCTAAAGCTAAATCTAACTCTAACCCTAACCCTAAACCCTAACCTTAACCCCAACACAATCCCTAACCCTAACTGTAAACAGAACCCTAAACCTAACCCTAAAGCTAACCCTATTGTTAACACCTATACCCTACCCTAACCTAACCCTAACTATAAAACTAACCCTAAACCTAACCCTAACCCTAACTCTAACCCTAACCATAATCGTAACCCTAACTCAAACCCTAAACCTAATCGTAACCCTATCCCTAACTGAAAAACAAAGCCTAACCCTAACCCTCACCTTAACACCTAACAGCTAAGCCTAACCTTAATCTTAGCCCTAACATCAAGCGTAACCCTAACCCTAACACTAACACTAACCCTAACATTAAACCGAATTATAACACTAAAATTTAACCATAAACCTAACCATACACTAAACCTAACGTTTATCCAAATAATAACCCTAAACTCTAAATGTAACATCAAACCTAAATATAACCTTTAACTCTAACCCAAACCCTAATCCTAACCCTAAGACTAACCTCTAACCATAACCATAACCCTAAGTCTAACTGTAACCCTAACCCTAACGCTAACCCTAACACTAACCCATAAACCTGTCCCTAACACCTAACCCCTAAACCTACCCTTAACCCTAACGTAACCCTAACCCTGACCCTATGGCTAAACTAAATGTAACCCTAACACTAACCATAAACCTAAGTCTAACCTTAACCATAACCCTAACCCTAACCCGAACCCTAACCCTAACCCTAACCCAAAGCCTGATTGTAATATCTAACCCTAACCCTAACCCAGTCGCTAACACCTAACCCCTAACCCACACCCTAACCCTAGCTCTAGATTTAACCCTAAACCTAAACATAACCTTAACCCTAACCATAAGCCTAAGCCTAAACCTAATGGTAACCCTAAACCTAACCATAACCCGAAGCCTAACCCTAACGCTTTCCCTAACATCTAACCCCTAAAATAACCCTAAACCTAGCCCTAACCCTAAACATAACACTAACACTAACCCTAATCCTAACCCTAACGCTAAACCTCAACCTAAACCTAAACATAACAATAACCTTAAGTCTAACCCTAAACCTAAATGCTACCCCTAACCAATCCATATCCCTAACCCTAACCTTAACCCTAAACCTAACATGATCCCTAACCCTAACCCCAAATTCTAACACTGAACCTAACACTAACCTCTAACAATAACCCTAACCCTAATCCTAACCCTAACACTAACCCTAACCCTAAAGCCTAACCCTAACCCTAACACTATCCATAAACCTAAACCTAACCGTAAACCTAACCCTAAACCGAACCATAATCCTAACCCTAACCCTAACCCTAACCATAACCATAAAGGTAATCTTACCTCGAACACTTAACCTCTAACCCTAACGCAACCTCTAACCCTAAAACTAACCGTAAAGCTAACCCTAACCTTAACTATAAACCTAACAATAATCCTATCCCTAACAATTAACCCCTAACCCCAAACCTAAACGTAAACCTAAACCTAAAACTAACCGTAAACCTAAACCAAAACCTAACCCTAACCCTAACCCTAACTCTAAACCTCATTGTAACCGTAACACTAACCGTAACCCGAAGCCTAACCCTAATTCTCTCCCTAACACCTAACCCCTAACACTAACCCTAACACTAATCCCAACCCTAACTGTAACCATAACCTTAACCTTACCCCTAACACAAACTTTTAATCCTAAAATTAACACTAACCCTAAACCTAACACTAACCCTAAACTTTAAACCTAAACCTAACCCTAACACTCACACTAACTCTCAAGCTAGTACTAACCCTAAACTCTAACGCTAACACTAACCCTAACCCCAACACTAACCTTTAACTCTAACCCTAAAACTAAATCTAACCGTAAACCTAACGCTAACCTCTAACAATAACCCTAATGCTAACACGACCCCTAACACTAACCCTAACCCTAAACTCTAACCGTAACCAAAACACTAACACTACCCCTAACCCTAAATCTAAACTCTAACCCTAACCATAACACTAATCCTAAACCTAATCGTAACCCTAACCCTAACAGTAACACGAAGCCTAACCCTAACACTCTCCCTAACCCCTAACCCTTAACCCTAACCCTAAACCTATCCCAACCCTAACCCTAACCATAACCGTAATCCTAAACATAACCCTAACCCTAAATTCTAATCCTAATCCTAACCCTAACACTAATCCTAACCCTAACCCTAATTCTAACCCTAAACTCTAAGCCAAAACCTAACACTAACCATAACACTAAACCTAACCCTAACCCTAAATATAACTAACCCTAAACCTAACATTAATCACAAACCCAAATCGGAAGACTACCCCTTTAACAAACCCTAAACCTGACAGTAATACCTAACCCTAAACCTAACAGCACCATAACCCTAACCTAAAGCTAACCCTAACACTAACTCTAACCCTAACCAAAACACTAATGCTACCCCATCCCTAATTCTAAACTCTAACATTAACGCTAACACTAACCCTAAACCTAATTGTAACCTAAACCCTAACCGTAACATGAGACTAACCCTAACACTCTCCCTAACACCTAACCCATAACCCTAAACCTAAACCTAAACATAAACCTAACCCTAACCTTAACCTTAACTCTAACCCTAGCACTCACCCTAAAATATAACCGTAATACTAACTCTAACCCTAAACCTAACCCTACCCCTAAAACTAACCCTAACCCATACTTCTAACCCTAACCCTGACCCTAACCCTAACGCTAACCTTAAGCCTAACCCTAACCCTAACCTCTAATACTAACCCTAACCCTAAACCTCAACCTAACCCTAACCCTAACCATAACCCTAACACTAACCACAACAGTAACCCAAAGCCTAACCGTGACCCTAAACCTAACCCTAACCCTAATTCTTGCCTTAAACTTAACACTAACCCTAAACATAAACATAACTCTGAACCTAATGCAAACCCTAACACTAACACTAACCCTAAACATAACCTAACAATAACCTCTAAACCTAACCCTAACACTAAGCGGGATGCTAAACCTAAACCAAAGCTTTAATCCTCACCCTAACAGTAACACTAACCATAACCTCTAAGCCTAACCCTAACACTAACCCTAACCCTCAACTGTAACCCTAACACTAACACTAACCCTAACCCTAACCCTAAAAGGAACCTAACACTAAACCTAACATTAATCCCTACCCCTAATCCTAAACCAACCCGTTAAACTAACACTAACACTGAAAGTAATACGTAACCCGAAACCTAACCCGAAACCTACCAAAACCCTAAACCTAACCCTAACCCTAAACCATACCTCTAACACTAACTCAAACCCTAAACCTAACCCTAAACATGACCCCAACAATAACCTATAAACCTAACTCTAACACTAACCGTGATGCTAAACCTAAACTTAAGCTTTAATCCTCACCCTAACAGTAACACTAACCATAACCTCTAAGCCTAACCCTAACACTAACCCTAACCCTCAACTGTAACCCTAACACTAACACTAACACTAACCCTAACCCTAGACAGAAACCTAACACTAAACCTAACATTAATCCCTACCCCTAATCCTAACCCTACCCATTAAACTAACACTAACACTGAAAGTAATACGTAACCCTAACCCTAACCCGAAACCTACCAAAACCCCAAACCTAACCCTAACCCATACCTCTAAAACTAACCCTAACCCTAACACAAAACCTAAACCTAACCCTAACCCTAACCGTAACCCTAACCCTAACCGTTACCCTAAGCCTAACCATAACCCTAACCTGTACCTCTAACCGTACACCTAACCCTAATTCTAACCTTAATCCTAAACCTAACTCTAAAACAAACACTAACCTATAACCCTAACACTAACCTTAACCCTAAACTAACACTAACACTAAACAAAACTCCTAACCCTAACCTTAATCCTAACCTTTAGCTCTCACCCTAACACTATCCCTAAACCTAACCCTATCCCTAAACCTAACACTAACACTAACATTATCCCTAACACCTAACCCCTAACCCTAATTCTAACCCTATCTCTAAAAGTAACCCTAAATCTAACATTAACCCTAAGCCTAAACGTAATTGTAATCCTAACATTAACTCTAACCCTAACCCTCTTCCTAACACCTAACCTCTAACCCTCACCCTAATCATAATCCTACCCCCTGAAGCATAACAATAACCCTAACACTAAACCTAAACCTAAAATAACCAACACCCTAAACTCTAAACCTAAACCTAACCCTAACCCTAACGTTAACCCTAACACTAACCATAAAACATAACTCCAAACGTAACACTATTCCTAACACTAACCCTAACTGTAAAACTAAACCTAACCCTATCCCTAACACCTAACCCCTAACCCTAATGATAAACCTAATCCTAAAACTAACACTAAAATTAACCATAAAACTAACCCTAACCCTAAAGCTTACCATAAAGCTAATTGTAAACCTAAACCTAACCGTAATCTGAAGTCTAAACTTAAGCCACTCCCTAACCACTAACCCATAACCCTAACACTAACACTAACCCTAACCCTAACCGTAACCATAATTCTAACCCTACCACTAACCCTAACTTCTAATCAAACCCTAACACTAAAACTAACCATAACCCTAACCCTAAACCTAACATTAATCCCTTACCCTAACTCTAACTCTACCCATTAAAATATCCCGAAGCCTGACTGTAAAACTTAACCTGAACGCTAACTCTAACCCTGTCACTAACATCTAACACCTAACCCTAACCCTAACACGAGCTCTTAATCTGACCTTAACCCTAAACCTAACCCTGACAATAAGCCTAAGCTTAAACCTAATAGTAACCCTAAACCTAACCGTAACCCGAAGCCTAACCCTAACAGTTTCACTAACAACTAACCCCTAACACTAACCCTAAACCAAGCCCTAACCCTAACCCTAACCCTAACCAGAGCCCTAAACCTCAACCTAACCCTAAAGCTAACATTCCTACCCCTAACAATAACCCTAAATGCTAACCCTAACCCTAACCCTATCCCTAATCCTAACCTAAACCGAAACCTAACACTATCCCTAACCCTAAACCTAACCATAAACCTAACACTAACACTAAAACTAACCCTAAAACTAATGCTAACACTATCCATTACACATAACCCCCAACACTAACCCTAACACTAAACTTATTGTAACCTTAACCCAAACCATAAGCCGAAGCCTAAGCATAAGCCTATCCCAAACCCTAAGACTAACCCTAACACTAACCCTAAACCTAACTCTAAATGTAAGTTTTAACCCTAACCCTAAACATAACCATAACCTCTAAGCCTAACCCCTAACCCTAAACCTCACACTAAACTTAAACATAACCCTAACCTAAACCCTAACACTAACCCTAATACTATCCCTAACCCTAACCCTAACCCTAACCCTAACCCTAACCCTAACACTTACCTTAACAATTACTCTAACCCTAACACTAATACTGTAACTAACACCTAACCCCTAACCCTAACCCTACGCCTAACCATAAAACTAACCCGAACCCTAACCGTAAACACAAACTCTAACCCAAACCTAAGGCTAAACTCTAACCACAACCCTAACCCTAAACTTAACCCTAAATAAACATTAAACCTAACCATAAACTCTAACCGTAACACGAACCCTAACCCTAATCATAGCCTTAGCCGTAACATCTAAACTTAACCCTAACTCTAACTCTAAACCTAACCCTAACCCTAACCATAAACCAACTTCTAACCCTGACACTAACCCTAACCCTAAACTCTAACACTAACCCTAACCCTAAACCTAACCCTAAACCTAATCCTAACCCTAATGCTAACCGTAACCTGAAGCTTAATCTTAACCCTCTCCTTAACAACTAACCCCTATCCCTAACCCTAAAACTAACCCTAACCCTAACCCTAACATCTAATCGTAACCCTAACACTAACCCTAACTCTAATGCTACCCATACCCATAACACTAAACCTAACATTAATCCCTAGCCTTAACCCTAATCCTACCCCTTAAAAAAACCTAAACCTGAATGTAATCCCTAACCTAACACTAACCCTAAACATAGCATAACCCTAAACCTAACCCTAAGCCTAACCCTTACCATAAACTTAACCCATAACTCTAACCCTAACACTAAGACTAACCATAACCCTAACCCTAACCCTAACCCTATCCCTAAGCATGAACCCTAAGCCTAACCCTAACCCTAACCCTAAACCCAAACTCTAACACTAAAACTAACGCTAACCTCTAACAATAAACATAAACCTAATCCTAACCCTAACCCTAAACCTAACCCTAAACCCTAACCCTAACCCTAACACTATCTGTAGCACTAAACCTAACCATAAACCTAACCCTAACCCTAACCATAAACCTAATACTACCCCTAACACTTAACCTCTAACCTAACCCTAACTCTAACCCTAAACCTAACCCTAAACCTAACCCTAATCCTAACTCTAACCTAACCCTAATCTTATCCCTAACACTTAGACCCTAACCCTAACACTAAACCTAAACATAAAACTAAATGTAAACCTAAACGTAACCCTAACCCTAACCCTAAAACTAATCCTAACCATAACACTAATGGAAACCATTAGCCTAACGCTAACCCTCTCCCTTACACCTAACCCCTAACACTGACCCTAGAACTAACCCTAACCCTAACCATAACCATAACCCTAAACCTACCCTTAACACTAACTTCTATTCCTAACATTAACCCTAACCCTAAACCTAACACTAACCCTAAACTTTTACCCTAAACATTACCCTAACACTCACCCTAAGCCTCAACCTAGCACTAAACAAAAACTCTAATGCTAACACTAATCCTAACCCTAACACTAACATTTAACTCTAAAACTAAACTTAGCTCTAACATAAACCTAATGCTAACCTCTAACCATAACCCTAAAGCTAACACTACACCTAATCCTAATCCTAACCCTAAATTCTAACCGTAACCAAAACCCTAACGCTACCCCTAACCCTAATTCTAAACTCTAACTCTAACCCTAACACTAACCCTAAACCTAATTGTAACCCTAACCCTAATGTTAACACAAGCCTAACCCTAACACTCTCCCTAACACCAAATCCCTAACACTAACACCTACCCTAAAACTCTCTCTAACACCTAACACCTAACCCTAACCCTAAACCTAAACCTAACCCTAACCCTAACCGTAACCCTAAACCTAACCTTAACCCTAAACCTAACACTAACCTCTAGCCATAACACTAGCCCTATCAATAACACTAAAACTAACACTAAACCAAACTTCTAACCCTAACCTTAATCCTAACCTTTAACTCTAACTGTAAAACTATCCCTAATTCTAACCCTAACCCTAAACCTAACACTAACCCTAACACCATCCTTAACACCTAACCCCTAACCCTAACCCTAACATTAACACTAACACTAAAACTAACCATAAATCTAACGCTAACCCTAAGCCTAAACCTAATCATAACCCTAACCCTAAACCTAAACCAAAGCCTAACCCTAATACTCTTCCTAACACCTAACCTCTAATCCTCACCCTAATCATAACCCTAACCCTAACCCTCACCCTAACCCTAACACTAAGCATAACCCTAACCTAACCATATCCCTAAACTCTAACCCTAAACCTAACCCTAACCCTAACCTTAACCCTAACACTAACCCTAAAACCTAACTCTAAACCTAACAATATCCCTAACCCTAACGCTAACCGTAAACCTAAACCTATCCCTAACACCTAAGCCCTAACGCTAACGCTATACCTAACCCCAAAACTAACACTAAAAATAACCCAAACATTAACCCTAACCCTAAGCCCTACCCTAAATCTAATCGTAACACTAACCCTAACCGTAATCTGAAGCCTAACCTTTAGCCTCATGCTAACACCTAACCCCTAACCATAACCCTAACACTAAACCTAACAATAACCGTAACCATAATCCTAACCCTACCACTAACCCTAAGTTCTAACCCTAACCCTAACCCTAAACCTAACCATAACCCTAACCCAAAACCTCACATTAATCCGTTACCCTAACCCTAACTCTACCCCTTAAACTAACCCGAAGCCTGACTGTTATACCTAACACGAACCCTACCCCTAACCCTGTGGCTAACACCTAACCCCTAACCCTAACCCTAACCCTACCTCTAAATCTAACCCTAATCATAAACCTAATCCTAACCCTAACCACAACCCTAAGCCTAAACCTAAAAGTAACCCAAATCTTAACAGTAACTGGAAGTCTAATTCTAACCCTCTCCCTAACACCTAACCCCTAAATCTAACCCTAAACCTAGCCCTAACCCTAACCTTAAACATAACTCTAAAACTAACCCTACCCCAACCATAAATTGTAATCTTAAACCTCACGCTAACCCTAACCTTAACCCTAGCCCTAATCCTAAATCTAATCCTAACCCTAAACTCTAACCCTAAACCTAACCCTAACACTAACCCTAAAACTTACCCTAACCCAAAAATCTAACCCTAAACCTAACAAGAACCCTAACTTAAACCTAAACTTAAACCTAATCCTAAACCTAAAAATCATCCCTAACAAAACCATAACACTACGCGTTAAACTAACCCTAACACTGACCATAATACGTAACCCTAACCCTAACCCTAAAGCTACCATAATACTAATCCTAAGCCTAACCCTACCCCTAAAGATACCCCTAACACATACCTCTAACCCTAACCCTAAACCTAAACATAACTGTAAACATAACCATAACCTTAAACTTAACCCTAACCCTAACCAATGCATTCTAACCCTAAACCTAACCCTAACCCTAAACATAACCTTAATTCTAACCATAACATTAACCCTAACCCTAACCCTAAAGCTAACACTAACCTCTACACATAAGCCTAAACTTAACCCTAAACCTGAAACCAACAAGTCTAACCGTAACACTATTCCTAATCCTAACCCTAATCCTAACCCTAAACTAACCCTAATACTAACCCTAACCCTAAACCTAATTTTAAACATAACCCTATTATAAATTTAACACTAATTCTTAACCTAACCCTAACACTAACCTCTAAACCTAAGCTTTAACCCTAACCCTAACACTAACCCTAACCATAAATTCTAAGCCTAAACCTAACCATAACGCTAACCCCAAACTCTAACACTGAACCTAACACTAACCTCTACACATAAGCCTAAACCTAACCCTAAACCTAAAACCAACACTAAACCTAGCACTAAACTCTAACACTATATGTAAAAATAAACCTAACTGTAAACCTAAAACTAACCCTAACCCTAACCCTAACCATATTCCTAAAACCTAACCACTAACCCTAAGCCTAAACCTAACCATAAAGCTAACTGAAACCTAATTCTGACCTTAATATTCACACTAACCATAACCCTAAACCTAAACCTAATTGTAGCACTAAAAATAACAGAAAGCCGAAGCCTAAACGTAACTCTCTCCCTAACACCTAACCCTCAACCCTAACCCTAAACTAACCCTAACCATAACCCTAACCCTAATTGTAACCCTAACTTTCTCCCTAACACCTAACCCCTAACCCTAACCATAACACTAACACTAACCCTAACCCTAAATCTAACCGTAATCATAATCCTAACCCTACCCCTAAACCTAACTTCTAATCCTATCCCTAACCATAACACTAAACTCTAACCCTAACCCTAACCCTAAACCTAAAGCTTACCTCTAAACATAACCCTAAGCCTAACCCTAACCCTAACCTGAACTCTACCACTTAAACTAACACTAACACTGAAAGTAATATGTAGCCCTAACCCTAACCCTAAACCTACCATAATCCTAACCCTATGTCTAACCCTACCGCTAAAAGTAACCCTAACCCATAGCTCTTACCATAACACTAACCCTAATCCTAAACCAAACATTAACCTTAACCTCTAATCCTAACCCTAACACTAACACTAACCTATCCCTAAACCTAACCCTAAACCCAACACTAAACCTAACTTCTGACCCTAACACTAACCCTAACCCTAAACCTCAAACTAAACCTCAACCTAACCATAACACTAACATTAACCCTAACCATAACCTAAAGCCTAACCGTAACCCTATCCATAACCCTAATACTAACACTAAGCCTAAACCTACCCCTAAACCTAACACTAACCCACACCTCTAACCCTAACCCTAACCCTAACCCTAACCCTAAGCCTAATCCTAACCATAATATCTAACCCTAATCCTAACCCTAACACTAACCTATCCTAAACCCTAACCCAAAAACTAACACTAAACCTAATTTAACCGTAAACCTAACCCTAACCCTAAGCCTAAATCTAAACCTAACTCTAACCTAACCCTAACCATAAACCTAACCCTAACCCATATCTCTAAGCCTAACCCTAACCCTAACCCTAACACTAGCCCTAAACTTAATCTAACCTTAACCTTAACACTAACCCTAACCCTAACTACAATTTTATCCCTAACAACGAACACCTAAACTAAAACTAATACTAAATTAACTAACTAACTAAACTAACCCTAATACTAAAACTAAACATAAATCTAATGCAAACGTTAACACTAACCCTAACAATAACCCTAACCTAATCATAACACTAACACTAAACCTAACCCTAACCCTAACCCTAACCCTAACCCTAATCCAAGCCCTAACAATAACCCTAATCCTAAACATAACCCTAACCCTAACACAAAACTAACAATAACTCTAAACTCTAACCCTAACCCTAACCCTGACCATAAACCTAACCCTAAACCTAACATTATTCCCGAACCCTAACCATAACCCGAAGCATTCAACTAATGCTAAAACTGACCGTAATACGTAACCCTAACCCTAACCCTAAACCTACCATAATACTAAACCTAACCCGAACCATACCCCTAAACCTAACCCTAACCCATACCTCTAAAACTAACCCTCACCCTAATCGTAAACCTCACACTAACCCTAACCCTAACCTTAACCCTAACCCTAACCCTAACACATACCTCTAACCCTAAACCTAATGCTAACCCTAAACTTAAACCTAACCCTAATCCTTAAACTAACACCTAACCCCTAACACTAACCCTAACACTAATCCTAACACTAACACTAACCCTAACCCCAACCCTAAAACTAAACCTAAATTTTAACCCTACATAACACTAACCTTAACCATAACCTCTAAGCCTAAACCTAACCCTAAAAATAAACACAAACTCTAACCCTAAACCTAAACTCTATCCGTTACACTAACCTAACCCTAACCCTAACCCTAACAGTAACCCTAACCCTAACCCTAATATCTAAACCTAAACCGAACTCTAACTCTAACCCTCACCCTAACCCTAAACCTAACACGATTCCTAACTCTAACCATAACTGTAAACATAACCATTACCCTAAACCTAACCCTAACCCTATTACTAACACCAAACCCCAAACCTAATGATAAACCTAACCCTAAAACTAACACTAAACCTAACATTAACCCTAACCCTAAGCCTAACCCTAAACCTAATCGTAACCATAATGCTAACCATAATCTGAAGCATAATCTTAATCCTCTCGCTAACACCTAACCCCTAACCCTAAGCCTAAACTACCTCAAACCCTAACTGTAACCATAAACCTAATCCTACCCCTAACACTAACTTCTAATAGAAAACCTAACCCTAAGCCGAACCCAAACCCTAACCCTGAACATAACCATAACCATAATCCTAAATCTAACATTAATCCCTAACCCTAATCCTACACCTTAAACTAACCCTAAACCTGAGCGTAATACCTAACCCTAACCTTAGCATAACCCTAATCCTAACCCTAACCCTGACCATAACCCTAACCCATACCTCTAACCCTTACACTAACACTATCCCTAACACTAACCCTAACCTTAACCCTAACCCTAAGCCTAAGTCTAACCATAAACTCTAAGCCTAACCCTAACCCTACCACTTACACCAAACTCTAACACTAAAACTAAAGCTAAACTCTAACCATAACCCTAAACCTAATTCTAATCCTAACCAAAACACTAACCATAAACATAACCCTAATCCAAACATAACCTTAACACTAACCCTAACCCTAACCCATACATCTAACCCTAAACCTAACCCTAACCTTAACCTTAACCCTAACCCTAAACCTAAACCTAAAACTAACCTCTAACCCTAGCACTACCCTTAAGACTAAACCTAAACCTCAACCTAAACCTAACCCTTATTCTAAAAGTAAACCTAGCACTAACCCTACCCCTAACCCTAACGCTAACTCTAACCCTAACCCTAACACTAACACTAACCTAAACCTAACCCTAAACCTCAATCTAACCTTAACCTTAATCCTAACATTAAGCCTAACCTTACCCCTAACCTTAAACCCTAAACCTAACCTTAAACCTAAAACTAACTGTAAATCTAACCCTAATACTAAACCTTACACTAAACTCTACCCCTAAACCTAACACTAACCCTAACCCTACCCCTAAACCTAAACCTAACACTAACCCTAACCTTAACACTAAGCCTACACCTAACCATAAAACAAAACCTAACTGTATCCCAAGCCTAACACTAACCCTCTCCCTAACACCTAACCACTAAGACTAATCCTGAACCTAGCCATAACCTTAACCGTAACCCTAATATTAACCCTAAACATAACCCTAAAAATAACCCTAACCCTAAACCAAACTTTAACCCTAAAGTTTAATCCTAAACCTAACTCTAACCCTTAGCCTAACCCTAAACTCGAAACCTAAACCTAACCCTATCCCTAACCCTAACCCTAACCCTAATACTAAAGTCTAAACCTAACCCTAACCTGAAACCTAACCCTAACACTAACCCTAACCCTAACCCTAACTTAAACTTAAACCTCAACCTAACACTAACCATAACAATAACACTAACCCTAAACCCTAAACCTAAACCTACCTCTAACACTATCCCTAACCCCAACCCTAACACTAAACAGAACACTATACCTAACCCTAAACCTAATGCTTACCCTAAACCTAAACCAAACCCTAATCCTAACCTAAACCCTAATCCTAACCCATACCTCTAACCATAACTCTAACCCTAACCCTAATCCTAACTCTAATCCTAACCTTAAACTCTAAACATAACGCTAACACTAAAACTGACATATACCTAACCCTAACACTAAAACTAACACTAAACCTAAATTTTAACCCGATACCTAAACTTAACCCTAAGCCTAAAACTAAACCTAACTCTAAACCTAACGTTAACCCTAACACTAACACTAACACTAACACTAACACATACCTCTAACCCTAACCATAACCCTAACACTAACCCTATACTTAACCCTAACCCTAACCCTACAATCGCAATAATCCTAACCTTAAAACCCTACCCCTAAACAAAGCCCTAACACATACATCTAACACTAACCCTAACCCTAACCCTAACCCTAACCAGGCCTAAACTTAAACATAACACTAATCCTAACCATAACCCTAACCATAACCCTAACCCTAACCCGTACATCTAACCCTAAACCTAAGCCTAACCATAACCTTAACCCTAACCCTAATCCTAAACCTAATACTAACCTCTAACCCTAACCCTAACCTTAACCCTAACCCTAAACTTTAATCTAACCCTAATCCTTACGCAAAACATAAACCTAACCCTAACTCTAAACCTAAACGAACCCTAACACTAACCCTAAACCTAACCCTAAACCTCAACCTAACCCTAACCCTAATCATACCATTAACCGTAACCCTAACTGTAACACTAAACACTAACCCTAAACCTAACCCTAACCTAAAACTAATCGTAAACCTAACACTAAAACTAACCCTTACCATAAATTCTACCCCTAAACCTAACACTAACCCGAACCCTAACCCTAAACCTAAACCTAACATTAAACCTAACCTTAACCCTAAGCCTATACATAACCATAACCCTAAACCTAACCGTAACCTGAAGCCTAACACTAACCCTCTCCCTAACACCTAACAACTAACACTAACTCTAAACCTAGCCCTAACCATAACCCTAACCCTAACCCGAACTCTAACACTAATCGAAACCCAAAACCAAACCCTAACCCTATACATAACCCTAACCCTAAAGTTTAATCCTAAACATAAGTCTAACCCACGCCTAACCATAAAACTAATCCCTAACCCTAAACTCGAAAAATAAACCTAACCTGATCCCTAACACTAACACTAACCCTAACGCTAACACTAAACTCTAACCCTAAGGCTAACCCTAACTCGAAAACTAACCATAACACTAACCCTAACCCTAACAATAACCCTAACCCTAACCCTAAAACCTAACCCTAACCCTGATCCTAACCCTACCTCTAACACTATCCCTACCCCCAATCCTAACACTAAACCTAACACTATCCCTAACCCTAAACCTAACCCTAAACCTGACCCTAACCCTAACACTAAGCCTAATGCTAACTCTATCCTTAACACCTAACATGTAACCCTAAACCTAACCCCAAAACAACATGTAACCATACCCTAAACCTAACCCTAAACCTAATTGTAACCCTAAACATAACCATAACACTAAGTCGAACCATAACCATCTCCCTAACACCTATCCCGTAACCCTATCACTAAACCTACCCCTAACTCTAACCGTAACCCTATCCCTAACCCTAAACTTACCCTTACCCTAAATTACCATAAATTCTAATCCTATCCCTAACCCTAACACTAAAACTTAAACTAAACATAACCCTAATCGCTAACCCTAAACCTAACACTAAACTTAACTTCTAATCCTAACCCTAAACATAATCCTAAACCTCAACCTAACCTTAACCATAACCCTAACCATAACCCTAACAGTAACCTAAACCTTAACTCTAACTGTAACACTAACACTAACCCTAAAACTATCCCTAACATCAAACCCTAAACCTAACCCTAACCATAACCCGAAGCCTAACCTTAACCCAAACCCTAACCGTAACACTAACCCTAAACCCTAACCCTAAAGCTAACAATATCCATAAGCCTAACACAAACCGTCAACCTAACCCTAAAGCTAACCCTAACCCTATCCTTAACACATAACCCCTAACCCAAATGCTAAATCTAACCCTAAAAACTAACACTAAACCTCAACTTAACCCTAACCCTAAGCCTAACGCTAAACTTAATCATAACCCTAACACTAATCGTAACCCGAAGCCTAACCAGAACACTCTCTCTAACACCTAACCCCTAAAACTAACCCTATCCATAAAAGTAACCATAACCCTAACCCTAGCCCTAACCCTAACTTCTAATTGTAACCCTAACCTTAACCCTAACCATACCCATAACCCTAACCCTAAACCTAACATTAATCCCTTATCCTAACCGTAACCTTACCCCTTAAACTAAAGCTAACCCTGTCTATAATACCTAACCCTAAACCTAAACATAACCCTAGCATAACCCTAACCCTAACCCTAAACTTAACCATAAATCTAATGCTAAGCTTAACCCTAACACATACCTGTATCCCTAAGCCTAAATATAACACTAACCCTAACCTGTAACACTAACCCTAACCCTAATTCTATCCCTAACCCTAACTGTAAACCTAACACTAAACCTAACTTGTAACTCTAATCCTAACCTAACCCTAAACCTCAACCTAACCCTAAACCTAGCCGTAACACTAACCATAACACTTAGCCTAAACCTAAATGCTAACCCTAACCATAATCCTAACTCTAAAACTAACCCTAACCCTAACCCTAAACCATAACCCTATCCCTAATACCTAACACCTAAACTTAACCGTAACCCTAACCCTAACCCTAACACTACATCTAACGCAAAACTTAACCCTAACCTTAACGTTAACCTAAATGTAATCCTAACCCTAACCATAATGCTAAACCTAACCCTAACCATAACCATAACCTTAATACTAACCCTAACCCTAAGCCTCACACAAACCCTATACCTAACCCTAAACCTAAAACTAACCCCTAAAGAAAACCCTAAAACTAACCGTAACCCTAACCCTAAAACTAATAACTAACACTAACCCTAACCCTTACCCTGTCCTTAAACCTTACCCTAACCCTAAACCTAACACTGAACCTACACTTTCACCCTAACTCTAACCCTAACAATAACCCTAACCCTAAACCGAACCCTAACAATAACCTCTAAGCCTAATCCTAAACCTAACTCTAACCCTATCTCTAACCCTAAATCAAACGCTAACATGTAACCATAACCTAACACTAAACATAAGCCTAACGCTAGGCCTAACACTAACACTAACCCTAAACTTAACCGTAAACTCTAATGGCAACACTAAATCTAACCCTAACCCTAACACTAACCCTAAGCCTAAATTTAAACCTAAACCTAACTATAACCCTAACCCTAACCCTAAACCCTAACCCTTATGCCTAAACCTAAACCTAACCCTAAATCGAAACCTAACCCTTAAACTAACCGTATTGAAACACCTAACCCCTAACCCTAACCCTAACTCTAAAACTAACCCTCAAACTAACACTAACCCTAACCCTAAACCTAACTGTAAACCTAAAGGTAACCATCACACAAAGCCTAACATTAACCCTCTCTCTAACGGCTAACCCCTAACCCTAACCTTAATCATAACCCAAACACTAAGCGTAACCCTAACCCTCATCATAAAACTAACCTCTAACCATAACCCTAACCCTAAACCTAACCTTAACCCTAACCCTAACCCTAACACTAACACTAACCTCTAACCCTAACCATAACCATAACCATAAACCTAACCCTAAGCATAACCATAACCATAAACCTAAATCTAACATTAATCCCTTACACTAACCCTAACCCTACTCCTAAACTAACCCTAACCCTGACTGTAATACCTAACCCTAACCTTAACCCTAGCATAACACTAACCCTAACCCTAATTCTAACCCTAACACTAATACTAACCCTAACATTAACACATACCTCTAACCTTTTCCCTAAACCTAACCCTAAATGTAACACTAATCCTAAACTCTAACCCTAACCCCAACGCTAAACCTATCCCTAACCGTAACACTGAACCTATCAATATACCTAACTTCTAACCCTAACACTAAAACTAACCCTAAACCTCAACCTAAACCTAACACTAACAATAACACTAACCATCACACTAACCCTAACCCTAATTGCTAACCTTAACCATAACCCTAACCATAACCTAACCCTAACTCTAACCCTCACCTAATTGTAACCCTAACCCTAACCATAACCCTAAACCTAACCCTAACACTAACGATAACCTCTATGCCTAACCCTAAACCTATCCTTCAAACTAAATCTAACCATCAACCAAATGCTAACATCTAACCCTAACCTTAACCCTAACCCTAAAATGAAAATTAACCCAACCCTAAACCTAACACTAACCCTAACCCCAAACTTAAGCTTTAACACTAACCCTAAACCTAAACCTATCCCTAACATCTAACCCTAACACTAATCCTAACCCTAAACCTAAGCTTTAACCCTAACCCTAAACCAAACCTAATGCTAACCGTTGACACTAACTCTAATGCTAACCCTAACCCTAAATTCAAACCGTAAAACTAACCCTAACCATAAAACTATGCTTAACATCTAACTCTACCTCAAACCCTAACCCTAACCTAATAATAACTCTAACCTTCAACATAACCCGAAGCCTAAATGTAACCCTAACCCTTACCCTAAAACTAAACCAACACTATACCTAACCATAACCATAACCGTAAATATAACCCTAGCCCTACACTAACCCTAACCCTAAAGCTATCCCTAACACGTAACCCCTAACCTTAACTCTAAAGCTAACTGGAACCCTAACCCTAACCCTAAGCCTAACCCTAAACCTGACCGTAACCCTAAACCTAACCGTTATCTGAAGCCTAACTGTAACTCTAACCCTAACCCTAACACTAACACTAACACTAAATCCTAACCCTAAACCTAACACTAACCCTAACCCTAACCGTACCCATAACACTAACACTAACCCTAACCCTAAACCTCAACTTAACACTAACCCTAACCCTAACCCTAACCCTAACCCTAACCCTAACCCTAACCCTAATCCTAACCCTAACATCTAATGCTAACCATAACACCAACCCTAAGCATAACTATAACCATAACAATAATATCTAACCCTAATCGTAACCCTGACCATAACCCTAACCATAACGCTACCCCATAAACTAACCCTAGGCCTGACTTTAATTCCTAACCATAACTCTAACCCTTACCCAGGAATAGCTCTAAACATAACCCTAACCCTAATGCTAACCCTAACCCATACCTCAAACATAACTCTAACTGTAACAAAAAGCCTAACCATTACCCTATCCCTAAACCTAACCCTAACCCTAAACCTAATCGTAACCCTAACCCTAACCCTAACCCTCAACCTAACTCTAACCCTAACCCTAAAATTCACATTAACACTAACATAATCCTAACCGTAACACTAACCTCTAAACCTAACCCTAACCCTAACCGTAACCCAAAACTTAAACCTAAGATTTAACCCTAATCCTAACAATAACTCTAACAATAATATCTAAGCCTAACCTTAACCCTAAATCCAAACTCTAACACTACACTAACGCTACCCTCTAACCATAAACCTAAACCTAATTCTAAACATGACCCTAACCCTAACACTTACCCTAAACCCTAACACTAACACTAACTCTATCCGTAACACTAAACCTAACCATAAACCTAACCCTAACCCTAAACCTACCATAACCTTATGCCTAACACCTAACCCCTAACCCTAACCATAAATCTAACCTTAAACCTAACTGTAAACCTAACTCTGACCTTAATATTAACCCTAACCCTAAACCTAAACCTAACCGTAAATCTAACGCTAACCCTAACCCTATCCCTAACATCTAACCCCTAAACCTAATCAAAAACCAAACCCTAAACATAACCATAAAACTAACTCTGACCCTACCACTAACACTAACCCTAACCCTAAATTGAATCGTAACCCCAAAACGAACCATAACACGAACTTAACAATAACCCTCACCCTAACAGCTAACCCTAACCCTAACCCTAACACTAATCCTAACCCTAACCCGAAAATTAACCCTAACCCTACCCCTAAACCTACCCCTAACCCGAAAATTAACCTCTAACCATAACCCTAACTCTAAAACTAACCCTAACCCTAACCCTAACCCTAACCCTACCCCAAATCCTACCCCTAACCCAAACATTAACATCTAACCATAACCCTAACCCTAACACTAACCTATACCTAACCCTAACCCCAAACCTAACACTAATCCTAACTTCTAACCCTAACCCTAAAACTAACACTAACCCTAAACCTCAACCTAACCCGAACCCTAACTAAAACCCTAACCCTAACCCTAACCATAACACAAATCCTAACCGTAACCCTGTCCCTAACCATAACAGTAACCTTAATTCTAACCCTAAACCTAAACCTAACTTTAAATGTGACCATAATCCTAACACAACCACTAACCATAAACCTAACACTAACACTAACCTCTAAACTTAACCCTAAACCTAAACATAACCCTAACAATAAACCTAAGCTTTAACCCTAACCATAACCTCTAAGCCTTACCCTAACCCTAATGCTAACGCCAAACTCTAACTTCTAAACCTAACCCTAACCCTCAAGTGTAACCCTAACCATAACCCTAATCTTTAACCCTAACACTAACACTAAACCTAACCATAACCTCTAAGCCAAACCCTAATCCTAACTCTGTGCCAAACCCTAACCCTAACCCTAACCCTATCCCTAACCCTAAGCCTAACTCTAAAACTATCCATAACCCTAAACCTAACCATAACGCTAACCCTAACACTAACCCTAACCCTAACCATAACCATAACACCGAACCCATAAACAAAACCCTAAACCTAACCCTGAAACTAACAGTAAACCTAACGCTAACCATAACGCAAACCCTAACCCTAACCCTAAGCCTAAACCTAATCATAACCCTAAACCTAACCATAACACGAAGCCTAACCCTAACCATTTTCCTAACACCTAACACCTAATGCTAACCCTAAACCTAGCGCTAACCCTAACACTAACCATAACCCTAACCATAACATTAACCCTAACCTTAACCATCAATTCTAATCATAATCATAACGTTAACCCTAACCCTAAACCTATACCTAACCCTAAGCCTAATATCTAACAATGAACGCAACCCTAACACAAACACAAACCCTAACCCTAACAATAAACTCTAACTCAAACCCTAAACCTAATCTGAAACCTAACCCTAAAATTAACCCTTACCCAAATGGTAACCCTAATAGTAAACCTCAACCTAACCCTAACCCTAAACCTCAAAGCTAACCCTAAACCTAACCCTATCCCTATCCCTAACCCTCACCTTAACCCTAAACCTAATACTATCTCTAACCCTAAACCTAACCCTAAACCTACCACTAACATTAAACTTAACCCTAACCCTAATGCTAACTCTATCCTTAACATATAACCGCTAACCCTAACCCTAAGCATAACCATAACCATAACCCTAACTCTAACCCTACACATAATCGTAACCTAAAACCTAACTGTAGCCTGAAGCCTAACCAAAACACTCTCCCAAACACCTAAAGCTTAACCCTAACCCGAAACCTAACCCTAACCAAAACCGTAAGCTTAAGCCTAAATCTAACCATAAACCTGAATTCTAACCCTAACCCTAACATCAACCCTAAACCTAACCCTAAACCTAAACTCTAACCCTAACCCTAACCCTAATACTAAATGCAACCTTATTCCTAACACCTAACTCTTGAAACTCACACTAACTCTTAACATAAAACTAACCATAAATATAACACAAACACTAACCTTAACACTAACCCTAACCTAATCATTAGCCTAACCCTAACTGGAAACTGAAGCCTAACTCTAAACCTATCTCGAACACTTAAGCCCAAAAACTAAACCTAACACTAACTCTAATCCTAATCCAAACCCTAACCCTAAACCTAACAGTAACCCTAACACTTACCTTAACCCAAACACTAACCTTATCGTAACTGTAACCCTAACCATAACCTGAAGACTAAGCATAACCCTATCCCTAACCCTAACACTAACACTAAACCTAAGCTTTAACCTTAACCCTAAACTTAACCTTAACCATAACCTCTAAGCCTAACCCTAACCCTAACCATAAACTAACCCTAATACTAACCCTAACTTACACACTAACCCTAAACCTAATATTATCCCTAATCCTAACCCTAACACTATCACAAACACCTAACCCCTAACCCTAACCCTAAATATAATCCTAAAACAAACCCTAACCCTAACAATAAACCGAAGTTTTAACACTAACACTAACCCTAACCTTAACCATACCCTCTAAGACTAACAGTAAACCTAACCCTAAACACAAACTCTAACACTAAACCTAACGCTAACCTCTAACCCTAACCCTCAACCTAACCTGAAAACCTAACTCTAACACTAACCCTAACCATAAACTCTAACCATAACACTAACCCTAATCCTAACATTAACCTTAGCCCTAACATCTAACCCTAACCCTAATTCTAACCCTAACCCTAACCCTAACCCTAACACTAAATGAACTTCTAACCCTAACACTAACCCTAACACTAAACCTAAACGTAACCCTAACCCTAACACCAAACCAAACCATAAACCTATCCCTAATACTAAAACTAAACTTAAACCTAACCCTAATCCTAAGTCTAACCCTAAACTTAATTGTAAACCTAACAATAAACATAACCCGAAGCCTAATCTTAACCTTCTCCCTAACAACTAACCCCTAAACCTAAACCTAACCCTAACCCTAAACCTAACCTTAACCATAACCCTAACCCTACCACAAACCCTAACATCTAATACTAACCCTAACACTAACCATAACCCTAACACTAACCATAACCATAACCCTAAACCTAACATTAATCCCTAACCCTAACCTTACCCCTTAAACTAACCCTAAACCTGATTGTAATACCTAACGCTGACCCTAACCATAAACATAGCATAACCCTAAACATAACCCTAACACTAACCCTAACCATAACTCTAGCCCATACCTCTAACCCTAAACCAAAGAGTAACCCTAACACTAACCCTAACCCTAGCCCTAACCCTAATAATAAAAGCTAAGCCTAACCCTAACCCTAACTCTAACCCCAAAGTCTAACACTAAACTTCATGCTTACCTCTAACCATAAACCTAACACTAATCTTAACGCTAACACTAACCCTAAGGCAAAAGCCTAACGATAACACTAACAATATCCATAACCATAAAACTAACCATGAACCTAACCCTAACCGTAACAATAACCCTAACCCTAACAATAACCGTAAACCTACCCGTAACACTTAACCCCTAAACGTAACTCTAACTCCAACCCTAAAACTAACCGTAAACTTAACCCTAATCCTAACACTAACACTAACCCTAATTCTATCCCTAACACTTAAATTCTAAACCTAACCCTAAAACTAACCATAAACCTAAACCTAACCCTAACCCTAACTGTAACCCTAATCCTAAACATAAACCTAACCCTAAATTCTAATCCTAATCCTAACACTAACATTAACACAAACACTAAATTCTAACCCAAACCAAACCCTAACTGTAACACTAAACATAACCCTAACCCTAAAGATAACAATAACCATAAACCTAACATTAATCCCTAAACCTAACTCTAACCCTACCCCTTAAACAAACCCTAAATATGAAAGTAATACCTAACCCTAACCCTAACACTACCAGAACCCCAACCATAAAGCTAACCCTAACACTAACCCTAAACCTAACCCTAACCTAAACCTAACGCTAACCTCTAACCATAACCCTAACCCTAACACTAACCCTAACCCTAACACTAAACCTAAACTCTAACCGTAACCAAAATACTAATGCTACCCCTAACCCTAATTCTAAACTCTAACCTTAACCCTAACACTAACCCTAAACATAATAGTAACCTTAACACTAACCGTACCACGAAGCCTACCCGTAACACTCTCCCTAACACCTAACCCCTAACCCTAAACTTAACCCTAACCCTAAACATAACCCTACCCCTAAACCTAACCCTAACCCACATCTCTAATCCTAACCGTAATGCTAACCCTAACCCTAACCCTAACCCTAAACCTCACCGTAAACCTTACATTAACCCTAACCCTAACCATAAAAGTAACCCAAAGTCTAACTGTTACCCTAACCCTAACCCTAACCATAATTCTATCCTTAACACTAACCTTAAACCTAAACATAACTTTAAACCTAACCCTAACCCTAAAGCTAGCCCTAAACATAACCCTAACACTAACCTCTAAACCCAACCCTAACCCTAACCGTGACGCTAAACCTAAACCTAATGTTTAACCCTAACACTAACACTCACCCTAAACATAACACTAACACTAAAAATACTTCTAAACCTAACCTTAATCCTAACCTTCAACTCTAACCCTAACCCTAACCCTAACCCTAACTAACCAGAAGCCTGACTGTAATAATTAAGCCTAACCCTAACCCTAACACTGTCACTAACACCTAACCCCTAACCCTAACACTAAACCTATCTCTAAATCTAACCTGAAACCTAAACCTAACCATAACCCTAACCATAAACCTAAGCCTGAAACTATTCATAATCCAAAAACCTAACCCTAACCGGAAGCCTAACCCTAATTCTCTCTAACAACTAAACCCTAACTCTAACACTAAACCTAACCCTAACCCTAACCTTAAATGTAACCCTAACCTTAATCCTACCCCAACCATAAATTGTAATCCCAAACATAACGCTAACCCTAAACTTAAAACTAAACCTAACCCTAAACCTAAACTCTATCCCTAAAACTAACCCTAACCATAACCCTAACCCTAACCCTAACACTATCCCTAACCCTAAACCCAACCCTAAACCTAACACTATCCCTAAACCTGAACCTTACCCTAAACCTAAACATAACCCTAAACCTCACTCTAACCCTAAAACTAACCGTAATGCTAACTGTATCCCTAAAACCTTACCCCTAATCCTAACCCGAAGCCTAATCATAACCCTCTTCCTAAAACTTAACACCTAAACCTAAACCTAAGCCTAACCCTAAACTTAATTGTAACACTAACGCTAACCATAACCCGAAGCGTAATCTTAACCCTCTAGCTAACAACTAACCCCTAACCCTAAACCTACCCGTACCATAACCCTAACCCTACCTCTAATGCTAACATCTAATCCTAACCCTAACACTAACCCTAACTCTAACCATAACCATAACCCTACACCTAACATTAATCCCTAACCCTAACCGTAACCCTACCCCTTAAACTAACCCTAAAACAGACTGTAATACCTAACCCTAAGCCTAACCATAACCAAAGCATAACCCTAAACCTAACCCTAACCCTAACCATAACCTTAACCCATACCTGTAACCTTAACCCTAACCGTAACTCTAACCCTAACCCTAACATTACCCCTAACACAAACCCTAACCCTAACCCTAACCGTAACCATAAACACTAAGCCTAACCCTAACCCTAACCCCAAACTCTAACACTAAACTTAACGCTTACCTCTAAACATAAGCCTAACAATAATCCTAACCCTAACCCTAAGCCTAAACCCTAACCATAACACTAACACTTTCCGTAACCCTAAACCTAACCGTAAACCTAACCCTAACCCTAACCGTAACCCTAACGCTAAACCTAACAATAACCCTAAACCTACCCCTAACACTTAACCCCTAACCCTAACCATAACTATAACCCTAAAACTAATTGTAAACCTAAGCCTAACTCTAACACTAACCCTAATCCTATCCCTAACACTTAACCCATAAACCTAACCCTAAACCTAACCCTAAAACTAACTGTAAACCTAAACCTAACCGTAACCCTAACGTAACGCTAATCCTAAATATAACCCTAAGCCTAAATTCTAATCCTAATCTTAATCCTAACCCTAAACCTAAACTCTAACACAAAACCCAACCCTAAACGTTACACTATACCTAACCCTAACCCTAAACATAAGACTGACACTAAACCTAACATTAATCCCTAGCCCTGACACTAACCCTACCCCTTAAACAAACCCTAAACCTGACAGTAATACTAACCCTAACACTACCATAACCCCAACCATAAAGTTAACTCTAAGTTTAACCATAAACGAAACCCTAAACCCTAAACTCTAACCGAAAGCAAAACACTAATGCTACCACTAACACTAATTCTACACTAAAACCTTAACCATAACATTAAACCTAAACCTAATCGTAACCGTAACACCTACCATAACACGAAGCCTACACCTAGCACTCTACCTAACACCTAACCCCTATCCCTAGCCCTAACCCTAAACATAACCCTACCCCAAAACCTAACCCTCAGCCATACCTCTAATCCTAACCCTAACGCTAACCCTAATGCTAACCCAAACCTCTAACACTAACCCTAACCCTAAAACTATCCCTAACCGTAACCCTAAAACTAACATTAAACCTAACTTGAAACCCTAAACCTAACCCTAACCCTAATCCTAACCCTAAACCTCAACCTAACCCTAACCCTTACCATAACCCTAACCCTAACCATAACCGTAAACCAAAGCCTAACCATGACCCTAATCCTAACCCTCACCCTAACCTAATTATATTCTTAACACTAACACTGACCCTAAGCCTAAACATAACTCTAAACCTAAACCTAACCCTAACACTAACCCTAAACATAACCCTAACACTTACCTCTTAACCTAACCCTAATGCTAACCGTGAAGCTAAACCTAAACCTAATGTTTAACCCTAACGCTATCCGTGATGCTAAATGTAACCTAAGGTTTAACGCTAACCCTAACACTCACCCTAACCATAACTTCTAAGCCTAAACCTAACACTAAACCTAACCCTAAATTCTAAACCGAAACATAACCCTAACACTAACAATAACCCTAAATCTATTCATAACCCTAAACTCTAACCCTAAAACTAACAATAACCCTAACCTTAACCCTAGCCATAAACCTAAAACTAAACCTAACATTAATCGCAAACCCTAACTCTAAACCTACCCATTAAACTAACACTAACACTGACCATAATACGTAACCCTAACCCTAACACTAAACTTACCATAACCCTAAAACTAACCCTAACCAAAACACTAACCTATACCTCTAACACTAACCCTAACCCAACCCTAAAACTAACGCTAACCTTAAACCTAACCATAACCATAATCCTAACACTAACCCTAATGCTAACCCATACCTCTAACCCTAAACTTAACCATAACCCTTACTTTAACTCTAAACCTATCTCTAAAACTAACACTAACCTCAAACCCTAACACTAACACTAACACTAAACCTAACACTAACACTAAAAAAACTTCTAAACCTAACCTTAATCCTAACCTTCAACTCTCAACCTAAACATAACCCTAAACCTAACCATAACCATAAACCTAACGGTAAAAATTAACCATAACCCTAAACCTAACCCTAACCCGAAACCAAACCATAATCCTCATAAAACTTAACACCTAACCCTAACCCTAAACGAAATCGTAAGCCTAACCGTAACCATAACCCTAACCCTAAAACTAACTGTAACCCTAAATTCTAATCCTAACCCAAAAAATAACCTTAATACTAAATGTAACACTACCCCTAAAATTTAACCCTAAACCTAACTTTAACCGTAACACTAACCCTAATCCTAATGCTAACCCTAAACTCTAACCCTAACCCTAACATTAACCCTAACCCTAACCACAACCATAAAACTAACCCTAAACCTAAGATCAATCCGTAACCATTACCCTAAATGTACCCCTTAAACTAACCATAACACTGACCGAAATACCTAACCCGACCCCTAAAACTAAACCTAACCCTTACTTCTAAACCTACCGTAAACCTGACCCTAACCACAACACTAAGCTTGACCCTAACCTCTATCACTAATCCTAACCCTAAATCTATCCCTAACACTAACCATAAACCTATCACTAAACCTAAATTCTAACCCTAACCCTAAAACTAACCCTAAAACTCAATCTAAAACTATCCCTAACCCTAACCCTAACCCTAACCCTAACCCAAAGCCATTCTATAACACTATCCCTAACCCTAACTCTAAACCTAATCCTAACGCTAAACCTAACCCTAAACGTAACACTAACTCTAAACCTAACACTAACACACTAAACCTAACCCTAAACCTAACCCTAACACTAATAATAACCTTAATTCTAACCCTAACCCTAACCCTGACCCCTAGCCCTAACCCTAACACTAACCCTGACCCTAAACCTAACCCTAACTCTAATCCCTATTCCTAACCCTAATGCTAACCCTAACCCTAACTCTAACCCTAAACCTCAAGGTAACCTTAACCCTAACAATAACCCTAACCCTAAACTTAACCCTAACATTAGCGGTAACCCTAACCCTAACTCTAACCATCTAACACTAACCTTAACACTAACGTTAACTCTAACCCTAAGATTAAGCCTAACACTAACCCCTAAACCTAACCGTAACACTAACCCTAACCTAACCCTAAACCTAACCCTAAACCTAACCCTAAACCTAGCCCTAACCTAACCCTAACATTATTCCTAACCCCAACAATTAACCCAAACCCTAACTCTAACATTAACCCAAACCAAAATCTCTAAGCCTAACTTTAACCCTAACCCTAAACATAACCCTAACATTAACACTAATACGAACCCTAATACTTGCCCTAAACCCTATCTCTAACTATAACCTTACCACTAAACTTAAACCTAACCTTAACCTCAAACTCTAACCCAAAACATAACGCTAACCCTAACCCTAACCCTAATCATAAACCTCTAACCCTAACCCTAGACCCAATCCTAATGTAACCCTAAACCTAACCCTAATCTCAAGCCCTAACCATAGCCTTAAATCTAAACCTAACCTTATCCCTAACACCAACTCTATCCTCTAACACTAATTGTAACCCTAAACCTAACCATAACCATAACCTTTAATTCAAAACTTTACCCTAAACTAACCCTAACCCTAAACCTAACCATAACACTAACCCTAACCTTAACCCAAACCCTAACACTAACCCTAACCCTAAACCTACACCCTAACCCTAAACCTAACCATAACACTAACCCTAACACTAACTCTAACCCAAAAATATAACCCTAACCCTAACCCTGACTTTAAACATCTCACCCAGCCCTTACACTAACTCTAACCCTAATGCTAAACCTAGTCATAAACCTAAACCCAATTCTGATCCCTATCCTTATGCCCTAACCCTAACACTAACCCTAACCTCGAACCCAAACCGTAAACCTAACCCTACCCTAAACCTAACCCTAACATCTAAATCAAACACTATCCCTAAACTTAAGCCAAACACTTACACTAAGCCTAATCCCTATCCGTAATCCTAACTCTAACCCTAACCCTGACCATAACCCTTACCCTAACCATGATCCCTATCCCTAACCCTAACACTAAGCCTAACCCTAACTCTAACCCTAACCCTAAACCTAACCCTAATCCTAATCCTGACACCTAAACCCTAACACAAACCCTAACACCTATCCATAAGATCTAACCCTAATCCTAACCCTAACTCTAACTCTAAATTCTAACCCTAACTGTAATGCTAACCCTAACCCTAACCCTCACCTCTAACACGAAAACTATCCCTAACTCTACCACTATCCCTAAACCTAAGCATAACATTAACACTAACTGTAACACTAATCCTAACACTAACACTAACCCTAAAATTAACCCCTAATCCTAACGCTAAACATAACCACAGGCATAACCCTAACCCTAACCCGAAACTCTAACCGTAATACTACCATAAACCTAACACTAACCCAAAGCCTAAACCTAACCCTAACCCTAACCCTAACCCTAGCTCTCTAAACATAACTCAAACCCTAACCCTAACCCTAACCTTAACACTAATGGTCGTGCTAACCTGGACCATAACCCTAACACGAACCCTAAACCTAACCATAACCATAACCCTAACCTCTAACCATAAACTGAACCCTAAACCTAACCCTAATCATAACCCTAACACTCTCCCTAATCCACTAACGCCAAACCTAACTCTATCTCTATCGCTAACCCTAACCCTAAAACTAACCCCCATCCCTAACCCGAACACTAACACTAACCTCCATCCCTAAGCCGAACCCTAACACTAATCCCAACCCTAACCCTAAACCTTATCCATAACCCTAACACAAACCCTAAACCTAAACTTAAACCTAACCCTATCCCTAAGGCTAACCCTTAGCCTAACCCTAACCCTAACCCTAACCCTAATAATAACCATCACCCTAACCCTAATCCCTAAAACTAAACCTAACATTAACTCTATCCCTAAATCTAAAACTAACCCTAATCCCTAACTCTAATACTACCCACAAACCTAACACTAACAATATCCCTAACGCCAACCCCTAACTCTATCCCTAACCCTAAAGTTAACCCTAAACCAAATTCCTAATCCTAACTCTAAACCTAACCCTAACCCTAACAGAAATTCCTAACCCTAACTCCAACACTAACCCTAACTCTAACACTAACCCTAACTGTAACCCTCACCATAACGCTAAACCTAACCGTAACACTAACCCTAAGGCTAACCTTAATCATAACCCAAACCCTAAACCCTGACCACTACTCCTAAACCTAAACCTAACCCTAAGCTTAATCCTAACCCAAACACTCACCATTACCTTAAACCTAACACTAAACCTAAGCCTAACAATAACTCTTACCCCTAAACCTAACCCTAACCCTAACAACTATAAGCTCCTACTCTAATCCTAATCCTAAACCTAAACTTAACCATAATGCTAACCCTAACCCTAACCCTAAAGCTAACCTCTAAACTGAACACTATCCCTAAACCTAACCCTAACCCTAACCCTAAACCTAACCACAACCCTAACACTAACCGTAACCTTAATCCTAAACCTAACACTAACCCTAACCCTGACCCCCAAACCTATCCCTAGCCAAAACCCTAAGGCTAAACCTAACTCTAAACCGAACCTCTAACTCTAAACTTAACCCTAAACCTACCATAACCCTAAAACTAACCCGAATCCTAAACCTAAGCCTAACACTATCCCTAACCCACTTACCCTAACCCTAACACTAACACTAACCCTAACCTATGCTGTAAACCTAACCATAATGCTAACCCTAAGGATAACCATAACACAAACACAAACTATAACCGTAACCCTAACCCCTAACCCCTAACCCCAGAGCCCAACGTTAACAATAACACAAACCCTAACCTCTAAACCTAACGCTAAACTTAACCCTAACCCTAATCATAACTCTAACCCTAACACTAACCCTAACCACTAAGCATAACCTTAGGCCTAACCCTAACCTTAGCCAAAACCCTAAACCTATCCCTCACCCTAACCCACTAACACTAACCCTAACTCTAACATGAACCTAACCCGAACCCTAACACTAACCCCTAACCATAACCCTAAACCTAATCTTAATCCTAACCCCTAACCGTAATCTTAACCTGAACACAAAACCTAACCCTATCTTTAAACCGAACCCTAAGCCTAAACCTAACCCTATCCCTAACACTAAACGTTACCTTAAACCTAACACTAAACCTAACCCTAACCCCTAACCCTAACCCTTAACCATAAGCGTAACAACTAACCATAAGCTTCTACCCTAATCCTAACCCTAAACTAACTCTAACATTTAACCCTAAAAGTAACGCTAAACCTAACCCTATCACTAACCTCTCAATTGAAGACTATCCTTAACCCTAATCCTAAACCTAAACCTAACCACAACCCTAACACTATCTGTAACCTTAAGCCTAACACTAACACTAACCCTAAAGCTGACCCCCAACCGTAAACCTAACCAAAACCCTAAGGCTAACCATAATTCTTAACCGAACTCTAACCCTAAACTTAACCCTAAACCTAACATAACCCTAAAACTAACCCTAACCCTAAACCTAAGCCTAACCCTATCCCTAACCCTCTAACCCTAACCCTAACCCTTACACTAACCCCAACCCTAGCTGTAAACCTAACTGTATGACTAACCCTAACCGTAACCCTAACACGAACATGAACTATAACTGTAACCCTAACCCCTAACCCCTAACCCCAACACTAACCATACCCCAAACGCTAAGTTCTAACCCTAACGCTAAACTTAACCCTAACCCAAATCATAGCCCTAACCCTAACAATAACCCCATCCATTAAGCATAACCCTAGACCTAAAACTAACCTTAACCGTAACCCTAAACCTATGGCTCACCATAACCCTATAACACTAACCCTAACGCTAACACTTACCTAACCCTAAACCTAACTCTAACGTACAATAATCCTAACACTAACCCTAACCCTAACCCAAAACCTAAACCTAACCCTAACCCTAAACCTAACCCTAGCCCTATCAATAAACCTAATGGTAACACTAACCCTAACCCTAACACTAACAGGAATTCGAACACTAACCCTAACCCTAAACCATAACAATAACCCCTAACCCTAAGCTCTAACCCTTTCCCTAACCCCTAACCATAAGCTCTAACCCTAATTCTAACCCTAACCCTAACACTAACCTCTAACCCTAAATGTAATGCTAACCATAACCCTAATCCTAAACGCTAACTTGAACTCTATCCCTAAACCAAAGCCTAACCCTAAACGTAACCTGAACCATAACCCTAACACTAACTGTAACCCTATTGCTAACCATAACAATAACCCCAACCCTAACCCCTAACTCTAACCCTAACCCTAACCCTAAGCCTAACCTTAACACTTACCCGAACCTCTAACCCTAACCCTAACCCTAACCCTAAACCTAAACATCTAACGCTACCACTAAACCTAACCCTAACTCTAACCCTAATGCTAACTCCATCCATAATCATAACCCCTAACCCTGACCCCTAACTCTAAGCCCTAGCACTAACACTAAAACTAACCCTAACTTCTAACCCTATTCGTAACCATAACGCTAAACTCTAACCCTAATCGTAACCCTAACACTATCCCTAACACAAACCCTAACCTCTAACCCAAATGCTATTTCTGACGCTAAACCTAACCCTACCCCTAACCCTACCCTAACCCTACCATAACCCTAACAGTAACCTAACCGTAACACTCTAACCCTATCCTAACCCTAACCCTAACCTAACCCTGGCCATAATACTAACGGTAATGCTAAACCTCACCCTAATCGTAACATGAAGTCAAACAATAACCCTAACACTAACCCCTAAACCTAACCCTAACACAAACCCAAACCTGAAACTCTAACCTTAACGCTAACCTTAACACTAACCCCAACCTTAACCTCTAACCATAACCCTAACCATAACCCTAAGCCGAACCGTACCCCTAACCTTCACACTAACCCTCTAACACTAAGCCTAACTCTAACTCTAACCATAACACTAAGCCCTAAACCTAACCCTAAACCTAACCTAATCATAACCCTAAAACTAAGCCCTAACTGTAATCCTAACCCTATCACTAAACCTAATCATAAACCATAAACCTAAACCTATCCTTAAACCTAAACCTAAGCCTAACCATAAACCTATCCCTAACAATAACCCTAACACTAAACCTAATCCCTCACCCTAAACTTAACACTAACCCTATCGCTAACGCTATCACTAACCCTAATCCTAAGCCTAAACCTAATCCCTATTCCAAACCCAAACCATAAACCTAACCGTAACACTATCTGTAACACCAAACCTGAATCCTAAACCTTACACTAACCCTAACCTTAAACCTAACCCAAATCCCTAAACCTAATTCTAACCCTGACCCTAACTGTAACCCTAAGCCTAACCATAACCCTAACACTAACCTTTTCCCTAACCCTAAACTAAACCATAACTATAACCCTATCCCTAACCCTAACCCTAAACTTTAAAGCTAACGCTAACCCTCACCCTAACCATCTAACCCTATCCCTAAGCCTAACCCTACACCTAACCCTAAAACTAATCTCTAACCCTAAAAGTAACCCTTAATCTAAACCTAACCTAACAATAACCCTAACCCTAACCCTAATCCTAACACTAACATTACCCCTAACACTAACCCTAACATCTAACACTAACCGTAAACCTAAACCTAAATTTAACAATAACCCTAATCTCTAAACCTACTAACCATAACCCTAACCCTAAACCTAACTGTAAACCTAACCCTAAACATAATCCTAAACCCTAAGCCTAATCTCAAACCTAAGCCATAAATCGAAGAATAAACCTGAACCTTAAGCACTAACACTAATCCTAAGACTAACCCTAACCCTAAACCTAACCCTAACAGTAACCTTAACCCTAACACTAACCCTAACCCTAACCCTAACCCTAACTCTAACACTAACCCTAAAACCTAACCCTAACCCTAACCCCTAACGCTAAAACTAATCCTAACCCTAACCCTAATCCATATCCCTAATCCTAATCCTAAAACTAACTGTAACACTAACACCTAAACCTAACCCTAACCCTAAACTGAACTGTAATGCTAACAATAACCCTAATCTCTAACCTTAACTGTAACCCTAACCATAACCGTAACCATAACCCTATCCATAACCCTAACCCTAATCCTAACCATAAACTTAATATTAACCCCTAAGCATAAGCTCTAACCCTAATGCTAACGCTAACACTAATACTAAACTCTATCCCTAAACATAATGCTAACCCTAACCCTAAATTATAAGCCCAAAACTATCCCTAACACTAACCCTAACCCTAAAACTAAACCTAATTCTAACACTAACTGTAACCCTAATCCTCACCCTAACACTCATGCTAACCCAAACCCCTAACCCTACCATAAACCATAACCCTAAGCCTAACCCTAACTCTAACACAAACCTCTAAACATAACCCTAATGCTAACACTAACTGTAACCCTCTAAACCTAACCCTAACCCTAACCTTAACCCTAACCCTAATCCTAACACTAACCCTAACTCTAACCCTAGCCTCTAACCCTAACTGTAACCCAAAAACTAACCCTAACACTAACCATAACCTCTAACACGAACGCTATCGCTAAACCTAAACTTAAGCCTAATCCTAAAGCTACCAAAATCCTAAAACTAACCCTAACCATAAACCCAACCATAACCCTAATCCTAGCCCTCGAACCCTAACCCAAACCCTAAACCATAAACCTAACCCTAATACTATCCATAACCCCAAACCCTAATCAGAAATCTAACCCTAACCTTAACACTAATCCAAATCCTTAAACATAACTCTAAACCTGACCCTAACTGTAACCCTAACCCTAAACCTAACCCTATCCCTAAGTCTAAATGCTAACACTAACGATAACCCTATCACTAAGCCTAACACTAATCCTAACATTTAACCCTAACCCTAATACTAAAGCTAACCCTAAACCTTACCCTCTAACCATAACCCTAAGCCTCACCCTAAAGCTAACCCTAACCCTAATCTCTAATCCTAAACATAACCCTTAATCTAACCAAACTGTAACCCTAACCCTAACCCATCCATAATCCTAATCCTATCCTTAAACCTAACAATAACGCTAACCCTAACCTCTGACCCTAACCGTAACCCTAACCCTAACCCTAATCTCTAAACCTAACCATAACCCTAAACCTAAACCTAACTGTAACCTTAATCCTAACCATAATTCTAACTCCTAAGCCTAACCTCTAATGCTATTCCATAACCCTATGTCTAACCACTATCCTTAAGCCCTAACACTAATCCTAACCCTAAACCTAACCCTAATCCTAACCCTAACATTAACCTTAACCCTAACAAAAACCATAACCCCAACCCTAAACTCTAACCGGAACGCAATGCCTAACCCTAACTCTAACACTAACCCTAACCATAAACCTAACCCTAACCCTAACCTTAACCCCTAACCCAAAAATCATACTAACACTAACCCTAATCCGTATCCCTAACACTAACCCTCACACTAACCATAACACTAATATGTAAACCTAACCCTAACACTAACCCTCACACTAACCATAACACTAATACGTAAACCTAACCCTAACACTAACCCTAACCAGGACTGTAATGCTAACAATAACTGTGGTCTCTAACCATAACTGTAATCCTAACAATAACCCTAAACATAAAAAATAACCCTAACCCTAACACTAACTGTAACCCTAATCCTAACCGTAACCCTAACACTACACCAAACCCCTAAGCCAAACACTAACCATAAGCCTAAGCCTAACCCTAACTCTAACAAGAAACTCTAAACCTAACACTAACCCTAACCCTCTAACCCTAACCCAACCCTAACCCTAACCCTAAACCTAATCCTAACACTAACCCTAACACTAACACTAACACTAACACTAATCCTTACCCTAACTTCTAAGCCTAAACGTATCCCTAACACTACCCATAACCCTAAACCTAAACTCGAACCCAAACACTATCTCTAAGCCTAACCCTAATCATAATCCTAACCCTTACAATACACTAGCACTAACCCTAAACCTAAATCTAACCCTAACCCTAACACTAGCCGTAACCAAAATGTTAACTCTAACGCTAACTGTAACACTAACATGAACCTGAACCCTAATTCTAACCCTAACCCTAACACTAAACCTAAACCTAAGTGTAACACTAACCCTAACCATAATCCTAACCCCTCAGCCTAACCCCTAACTCTAAGCCATAACCCTAAGCCTAACCCCTAACTAAGCCTTAACACTAATCCTAACCCTAACCCTAAACCTAACCCTAACCTAAACGTAACCTCAGCCCTAACCCAAAACCTAACCCTAACTCTAACACTAACCTCTAAGCCGAAAGCTATCCCTAACCCTAACCTTAACAATATCCCTAACCCCTAACCCTAACCCTAATCCCTATCCATAACCCTAACCCTGACACTAACCATAACGCTAACACCTAAACCAAACCCTAAGTCTTTTTTTTTATTTAAGAGGAAAAAGAGAAAAACACAAAACAAACCAAAGCGGTGTAAGGGTACACGCAATACAGAACTACAAAACAAAACAAAACAAAACAAAACAAAACAAAAAACCATAACAGTAAGAAATTACCTGCTAGTAGATTACACACTATTTTCTTGAAAATAGTTCCTCAAATCACAGTATCAAAGAACACAAGGTGGACATTCAAACAGGGAGACTGCAAACAGCTGTGTTCAATGTTCCAAAAACATTGATAAAGTCAGCTATTTAACACCCCCAAACACACTTGCTGTTATATCTGTTAGAGCTCATTTTCTTTTCTTTTTCCCTCTCTTTTTTACAACAAAATTTACACATCTTGGATTTTATTACTCCTTAGTGCTTATTACTTTCTTTGGGGGGGGGGAAGAATACAGTCAAATATGGCAAAACAAAGCTGTCAGTCAATACCAAGGATAGACGTAGCACATGGTGTAGAACAGAGTACAAGTTTATCAACAATGGTTATCAACGTTGTCCTTTGTTTCCTTAAAAAGAATTGTCTATCTTATTAGATATTATAAAGTTGGACAAAACAGTAGAGAACAAGACCAATAAAACTTAGGCATTGTAAACATTACAGGACTTCCAAAGAAGACAATAGTCAAACCAGAATGGGCATCTTAGTGAATCTTATTGCCTTCAAAGTAGTTGCCTAACCTCTAGCCTTAATTGCTAACCCTAAGCCCTAACTCGAACCCTAACCCCTAACCATAAGCTCTATCCCTAATCCTAACCCTAAAACTAACACTAACCTCTAACACTAACCATAACGCTAACCTAAAACACAAAACCTAATTTCTAACCCAAACACTATCCCTAACTCTAAACCAAACACTAAACCTAAATATAACTCTAACACTAAATGTAACCCAATCCTATCCCTATCCCTAACTCTAACCCAAACACCTAACACTAAACCTAACTCTAACACTAACCTAACCCTAACCCTAACCCCTACCCATAAGCATAAACCTAACCCTAATCCTAAACCTAACCCTAACCTCTCACTGTAATCCTAACCCTAACATTAAACCTAACACTATCCTTAAACCTAACCCTAAGCATAATCTTAAACCTATCCCTAACAATAACCCTAACACTAACCCTAAACCTAATCGCTCACCCTAAACCTAACACTAACCCTATCCCTAACCCTAAACATTAACCCAATCACTAACCCTAACCCTAACCCTAATGTTTAATCCTAACCCTAAATCTAATGCTAACGCTAACCCTAAAATTCTAACTCTAACCCTAAGCCTAACCCTAAACCTAACCCTAACCCTAAACTCTAACCCTAAAGTTAACCCTTAATCTGAACCTAACCGTAACCGTAACCCTAACCCTAATGCTAATGTTAACCCTAACCTTAAGCCTAAACCTAACTGTAATCCAATCCCTAACACTAACTGTAACCCTAACCCTAACCCTAAACCTAACAATAACCATGACACTAACCCTAACTACAAACCCTAACCCCACGCCCTAACCTGAAACCCTAACCATAAGCTCTAACACTGATCCTAATACTAACCCTAACACTAAGCTCTATCCCTAACAGTAATGCTAACCCTAACACTAACCCTTAACTCTAACCCGAAGACTATCCCTAACTCTAACCCTAACACTAACCCTAACCCTAACCGTACCATAATCCTACCACTAACCCTAACACTAACCCTAGCCGTAAACCTACTGGTAATGCTAAACCTAATTGTAACAGTAACAGGAATTCAAACCCTAAACCTAACCCTAAACCGTAACACTAACCCCTAACCCTAAGCTCTAACCATTACCCTAAAACCTAACCATAAGCTCTAACACTAATCCTAACCCTAAAGCTAACACTAACCTCTAACACTAAGCATAACGCTAACCCTAAACCTAACCCTAAACTCTAACCTGAAACCTATCACTAAATATAACACAAACCCTAAACGTAATCAAAACCATAACCCTAACACTAACCGTAACACTATTGCTAACCATTACAATAACCCTAACCCTAAACCCTAACACTAAACCTAATCTTAAAACTTACCCGAACCTATAACCCTAACCCTAACCAACCCTAACCCTAAACCTCTAACCCTACCACTAAACCTAACCCTAACTCTAATCCTAATGCTAACTCTACTCACAACCCTAACCCCTAACCCTGAACCCTAACCCTAAGCCCTAACACTAACACTAACCCTAACCCTAACCTCTAACCCTAATCATAACCCTAACCTCTAACCCGAATGCTATCCCTAACCCTTACCTTAACCCTAACCCTAACCCTACCAAACCCTAACCCTAACCCTAACCGTAATCCTCTAACCCTAACCTAAATCTAAGCCTAACCCTAAAACTGACCATAACACTAATGCTAACACTAAATCTCACCCCAATCCTAACACGAACCTGAACACTAACCCTAACACTAACCCGAAACTTAACCCTAACACAAACCCTAACCTGAACCTCTAACCCTAATGCTAACCTTAACCCTAACACCAACACTAACCCTAACCCATCTAACCATAACCCTAACGATAAACCTAACCCTAACCCTTAGCTCTAACTGTAACCCTAACCCTAAACCTAACCCTAACAGTAACCATAAACCTAACCCTCAACCTAAACCTCTAATCCTCTAATCCTAACCCTAACTCAACACTAAAGGTAACCCTAATCCTAACACTAACCTCTAACCCTAAAGCTAAGCATAAAACTAATCCTAACCCTAACCCTAACCACTAACCCTAACACTAAACCTAACCCTAATCATAAGACCATCCCTAACGCTAACCCTAAGCCTAACCCTAATTCTAACCCTAAGCCTAAACCTAATCCCTAAACCTAAACCTAACACTAACCCTATCCATAACACTAACACTAACCCTAACCCTAATCCCCAAACTTAACCCTAACCATAAAACTAACCCTAATACTATACCTAACGCCAACCCCTAACCATAACACTAACCATAACCTTAACCCTAAACAAAATGTCTAAGCCAAAACATAACCCTAACCCTAATGCTAACCGTAACCCTAAACCTAACACTAACCCTAAACCCTAACTCTAAAGATAACCCTATCACTAACCCTAACCTCAAACCCTAACCATAAACCTAACGCCAACCCTAACTCTGAACCTAATTCTCTAACCCTAACCCTAACCCTAATCCTAACCATAAGCCTAACCCTAACCCATATCTCTAACCCTAACCATAACTTAACTCTAAACCTAACAGTAACACTAACGCTAACCCTAACACTAACTGTAACCTCTAACACTATACATAACCCTAACCCTAACACTAAACCTAACTTCTAACCGGAACCCCAACACTAACCCTAACCTTAACGATAAACCTAACCATAATCATAACCTTAACCGTAACCCAAACCCTAACCCTAAGCCCTAACCCTAAACCTAACTGTAACACTAACCTTAAGACTAACTCTAAAGCAAAACTCTAACCCTAACACTAATCCTAACATATAACCCTAACCGTAACCTTAACTTTAACCCTAAACCTAACGTGAAAATATAACATGGACCCTAACCATAAACCTGACTCTAACCCTAAACCTTACAATAACCCTAACCTAACTGTAACCCAAACCCTAAACCTAACCCTAACCCTAACCTCAAACCCTAACAATAACCCTAACACTAAACCTAACCGTAACCCAACCATAACCCAACCATAACCCTAACACTAACAGAAACCCTAAATCTAAACCTAATTCTAACCCTCCAACCCTAACCCTAACCCTAAAACTATCGTAACATGAACACAAACCCTAACCCTAACCCTAATCTCCAACGCTAACCCTAACCCTAAACAAATCATAACCCAACCATAACCCTAACACTAACCCAAACCCTAAACTTAAAACAAACCCTAACACTCTAACCCTAACCAAAACCCTAACCCTAAACATAGCCCTATCACAAAACGAACCAAACACTAACCCTAACCCTAACCATAACCCCTAACCCTAAACATAACCCAAAACCTATACCTAACCCTAACATTAACCTTAACAATAAAACTAACCCTAATGCGAAACCTATCCCTCTAACCCTAACCCTAACCCTAACCCTAACCCTAACCCTAACACGAACCCTAACACTAACCCTAACCCTAAACCCTAAACCCTAACCCTAACCCTAACCTTGACCCAAACCAAAAGCTCTAAGCCTAACTCAAACCCTAACCCTAACCATAACCCTAACCCTAACATTCACACTAACACTAACCCTAACACTACCATAAACCCTAACTCTAACGATAACCCAATCAATAACCCTAACCCTAACACTAACCTGTAACCCTAAACCTAAACATAATGCTAACCCTAACCCTAACCCAAACCCTAACCCTAAACATAACCCTAATCTCTAACCCTAACCGTACCCTAAACTCTAAACCTAAATTAAACCCTAAAACCAACCCAATCCTCTAACCCTAATCGTAACCCTAACCCTAAACATAACCCTAAACCTAACCATAACCCTAACCTCAACCGTAACACAAACCCTAAACATAACCCTAACCCTAACCGTAACCCAAGCCGTAAACCAAACCCTAACCCTAACCCTAAACCTAACCCTAACCCTAACAGTAACCCAAACCCTAACCCTAAACCTAACCCTAACACTAACCCTATCCCTAACACTAACACTAAACCCAACCATAACTCTAAAACTAATCCTAACCGTAACCATAAACCTAACCCCAACTCTGACCCCTAACTTTAAGCCCTAACCGTAACACTAACCCTAACACTAAAAGTAACCTCTAACCCTAACTGTAAACCTAAACCTACCCCTAAACCAAACCCTACCATCTAACGGAAACGCTATCCCTAAACTTAACCCTACACTTATCCTAAACCTAATCCCTATTCCTAACTCTAACCCTAAACCTAACCCTAACCCTAATCCTAACACTAACCCCAAATTCTAACGTGAATGCTATTCCTAAGCCTAACCCTAACACTAACCCTAACCCTAAACTCTAACCAGAACATTATCCCTAAACCTAACCCTAAACCTAATCCTAACAATAACTCTAATACTCACCGTAACAATAATCCTATCCCTAACCCTAACCCTAACACAAACCCCTAATCATAACACTATCCATAACCCTAAGTCTAACACTAACTCTAATCCCAACCTCTAACCATAACCCTAACCCTAACATTAACCCTAACCTCTAACTCTGACCCTAAGCCTACCCGAAACCCTAAGCCTAACACTAAACCTAAACCTAACCCTCACCTCTAACTGGAATGCTATCCCTAAGCCTAACATTAAGCCTAATCCTAACCCTAGGAAAACCCTAACAATAACCCTAAACCTAAACCTAACCCTAACCCAAATCCTAGCCCTCTTACCCTAACCCTAACACTAAACCTATCCCTAACCCTATACCAAAATGAATCTGAACACTAACCCTAACCCTAACCCCTAAACCTAACACTAACCCTAACCATAACCCTAACCATAACCCTAACACTCTAACCCTAACCATAACCCTAACAATAACCCTAAGCCTAAACATAATCCCTAACCCTAAACCTAACACTAACCCTATAAATAACACTAACAATAACCCTTACCCTAATCCCTAAACCTAACCCTAACCATAAAGCTAACCCAAACACTATCCCTAACCTCAACCCCTAACACTAACGCTAACCCTAACCTAAACCCTAAACAAAATCTCTAAGCATAAACCTAACCCTAACCCTAACCTTAATCCTAACCATAAACTTAGACCTAGCCCTAACTCTAAACCTAACCCTAACACTAAACCCTAACTCTAACGATAACAATATCACTAAAGCTAACCCTAACTCTAACCTCTAAAACTAACCCTAAACCTAACTCTAACCCGAACTGTAAAACTAACTATCTAACCCTAACCATAAATCTAACCAAAAGCATAACCTTAACCCTAACACAAATCTCTAACCCTAACCGTAACATTAGCTCGAAACCTAACCATAACACTAACCCTAATCCTAACCTCTAACCCTAACCCTAACCTCTAACCCTAAACCTAACCATAACACTAACGTTAACCCTAACATTACCTTAAACCTCTAACCCTAAACGTAAAACTAACCCTAACCCTAAACCTAACCCAAACTCTAACCTTAATCCTAACCCTCACCATAAACCTAACACCAACCATGACACCTAACCTTAAGCCATAACCCTAACAACCACCCTTACCCTAACCCTAACCTTAACACTAACACTAGCCCTAATCTCTAACCCTAACCGTAAGCCTAACCTAAACCTAACTGTAACCCTAACCCTAACCCTAACCATAATCCTAATCAAAAAAACTAACCCCAAACCCAAAGCCATAACCCTAAGCCTAACCCGTAACATTAATACCTAACAACAATCGTAACAGTAACCCTAACACTAACCCTAACCCTAACCTCTAACTGTAACCGTATCCCTACATATAGCCCTAATCATAAGCTCTAAACAGAATGGTATCCCTAACCCTAACCCTAACACTAACCTAACCCTAAACGTAAATATTAACTTAAAGCTAACAATGACCTTAATCCTAACACTAAAACTAACTGGAACTCTAACCCCTAATCCTAACCCTAACCTAAACCTAACCCTAACAATAACCCTAAGCATAGCCTTAACTCTAATTCAAAACTCTAACCCTAACTGTAACCATAACCCTAACCCTAACCCCCTAACCCTAACCCTAACCCTAACCCTAACTGTAACCGTAACCTAAACACTAACACTAGCACTAACACTAACCCTATACCTACACCTAACCTCTAATTCTAAACATCACCCTAAATCTAGTGCTACTCCTAAACCCAATCTCTAACTGAACACTTTCCCTAAGCCTAACCCTAAGCCTAAGCCTAACCCAAAACCTAACCATAACCTTAACACTAACCATAAAAATAATCCTATCCCTAACCCTAACCCTAACTGTAATCCCCTAACCCTAACCCTACCACTAAGCCTAACCCCACACTCTAACCCAAACGCTATCCCCAAGCCTAACCCTAACCCTAACACTCATCCCTACCATAACACTAAACCTAACACTAAATTCTAACCCGAACGCTATCCATAAGCCTAACACTAAACTTAATCCTAACCCTACCAAAACCCTCAAACTAACCCTAAACCTAAACCTAACCCTAACTCTAACCCTAACCTCTCACCATAACCCTAACCCTAACACAAGCAGTAATCCTCTAAACCTAACCGTAAACCTAACCCTAACACTAACCCTAACCCTAACACAAACACTAACCCTAACACTAACCTCTAACGCTAAACATAACCCTAACCCTACCGCTAACCCTAACCCCAAACTCTAACCCAAACGCTATCCTTAATCCTAACCCTAACACTAACCCTAACCCTAGCCCTAACCCTAACCTCTTACTAGAACACTATCCCTAACACTAACCCTAACCCTAAACCAAACCATAACCATAACATTAATGGTAACAATAATCCTATCCCTAACCCTAACCCTAACCCTAACCCTAACACTAACCATAACGCTAAGCGTAACCCTAACTCTAACCTGAACCTCTAACGATAACCCTAACGGTAACACTAACCCTAACCCTCTAACCCTAAACCTAACCCTAACTTTAAACCTAAACCTAACACTAACCCTAACCTCTAACCCTAAACGTAACACTAACTATACTGCTAACCCTAACCCTAACCTCAAACAAGAACACTATCACTAACCCTAAACCTAAACCTAACCCTAACCCTAGCAAAACCCTAACACTAACCCTAACCCTAAACCTAACCGTAACCTTAACCTTAGCACTTTAACCCTAACCCTAAAGCTAAACCTAGCCGTAACCCTAACGGTAACGTTAACCCTAACTGTAAACATAACACGAACCCGAACCCTAACCCTAACACTAACACTAACACTAACCCTAACCGATTAAACTAACCCCTAACCCTGAGCTATAACCCTAAGCCTAACTCCTAACATTAATACCTAACAATAATCCTAATCCTAATCCTATTCCTAATCCTAACCCTAACCTCTAACCCTAACTAACCTAATCTTAATACTAACCCTAACCTCTAACCCTAACCATAAGCCTACACTTAACCCTAACCATAAGCTCTAAACAGAACGTTATCCATAACCATAACCCTAAAACTAAACGTAACTATAACCTGAAAACTAACCGTGACCCTAATCCTAACACTAACAATAACCTGAACCCTAACCCCTAACCCTAACCCGAACCCGAACCTTAACCCGAACCATAAACCTAACCCTATCACTAACTCTAACCCTGAGCCTAACCCTAACCCCAACCCTAACAATAAGCCTAAGTCTAAACTTAATACCTAACCCTAAACCTAACACTATCCCAATCAATAACACTAACACTAACCCTAAACCTAATCCCTAAACCTCACTGTAACCATAAACCTAACCCTAACACTATCCCTAAACCCAACCCCTAACACTAACACTAACCCTAAACTTAACCCAAAACAAATCTCTAAGCATAACCCTAACCCTAATCCTAACCGTAGTCTAGACCTAACCCTAACCCTAACCCTAACCCTAAGCCTAACCCTGATTTCTAACCCAAACGCTATCCCTAAGCCTTTCGCTGAGCCTAATCCTAACCCTACCAAAACCCTAAAAATAACCCTAACCCAAAAACTAACCCTAACCCTAACTCTAGTCACCTAACGCTAACCCTAACCCTAACCCTAGCCGTAACCCTAACAGTAACGCTAATCCTAACTGTAACCCTAACTCGAGCCTGAAACCTAACCCTTACCCTAACACTAACACCTAACTCTAACTCTAAACCTAAACCTAATCCTAATCATAACCCAAACACTAACTTTAACCGTAAACTGTAACATAAACCTAATCCTAAACCTAAGGCTAACACTAACCTAACGGTAACACTAACCTTAACCCTAACATGAATGGTAAAACTAAGCCTAAATGTAACCCTAACATGAACCAGAAACCTAAGCCTAAAGCTAATACTAACTCTAACCTCTAAACCTAATGCTAAATTTAACCCTAAACCTAACATTAACCCTAACACTAACTCTAATCCCAACCTCCAACATAACCATAAACCTAACCCTAACCGTAACCCTAGCCCTAACTCTCACCTAACCCTAAGGCTAACCCTAACCATAACCCTAACCCTAACTCTCACCCTTACCCTCTAACCCTAACCATAACTCTAACTCTAACCCTAACACTAAAACCTAACACAAACACTAACCCTAAAACTAATCCTAACCCTAACCCTAACCCCTAAACAAAACCCTAAACCTAACCCTAAACCTAAACTAAAACTAACCCTATCTCTAACCCGAACCCTAAGCATAACCCTAAACCTAACCCTAACAATAACCCTAACCCTAACCCTAATTGCTAACCCTAAACCTAAAACTAACCCTATCCCTAACACTAATACTAAACCTAACCCAAATTTCTAACCCTAACCCTAACCATAACACCAACCATAACCCTAGCCCTAACACTAACCCTAAACCTAACTCTAAACCAAAAACCTTACGATAACCATATCACTAACTGTAAACTTAACCCTAAGCTCTAACCCTAACCCTATCCCTAACCCTAATGTAAGCATCATCCTAACCCCTAACCCTAACCCTATCCTTGAACCCTAAGCATAACCGTAACCATAATCTCTAATCCAAATCGTAACCCTAATCCTAACCATAACCCAAAACCTAACACTAATCCTAACACTAACCATTACACTAACCACTAAACCTAAATCATAAACCTAAGCCATAAAATGAAGCGTAAACCTTAACCTTAAGCCCTAACACTAATTCTAAACCTAACCCTAACCCTAACCCTAACTCTAAACCATAACACTAACCATAACCCTAACCGTAACCCTAAAACTAACCCTAACTTAACACTTAAACCTAACAGTAACACTAAACCTAACCCTAACACTAACCCTAACCTCTAACATGAACCGTAAGACTAACTCTAAACATAACTGTAACCCTAACCCGTATTGTAACAATAACACAAACCCTAAAGTCTAAACTGAACCCTACAATAAGCCTAACACTAACCCTAATCCTAATTCTAACCCAAATCCAAACCCTAACACTCTAACGCTAATGCCAACGGTAATCCTAGTCCTAAACCTATCTGTAACCCTTACGTTAATGCTAACCCTAACAGTAACCCTAACACTAACTTGAATCCTAACACTAAACCTAACTCCTAACCCTAAACCTAACACTGACCATATCCTAAACCTAACCCTAACCGTTACCTCTAACCACAACCCTTACGCTAACCGTAACCATAACCCTAACCCTAACCCCTAAACGTAACCCTAACTCTAACTCTAACCCTAACCCGAATCCTATCACTAACCCTAACCCAAAACCTAACGCTAATATCTAACCATAAAAGTAAACCTAACTGTAAACCTAACCGTAACCCTTAAACTAACCCTAACCCTACCTTCTCACCCGAACAATATCCCTAACTCTAACCCTAAGAATAACCCGAATCACTATGCCTAACCTTAACAATCATCCTACCCTAACCAAAACCCCTAACCCTAACCCTAACACTAACCACAATCCCTAACACTAACCCTAATATCTATACCAAACCAGACCCCAAAAATAACCATAACACTAACACATAAAATTAACCCTAACACTATATCTAATCCAAAAAAATAATCATAATGCCTAAGCCTAACGGTAACCCTAACACTAAACCTAACTGTAACCCTGACACTAACCCTAACCCTAGATCATAATCCTAAGCCTAACCCTAAGCCTAAACCTAACCCTAACCCTAATGGTAACCCTAACCCTAACACTAACCCTAACCCTAACCCTCTAACCATAACACGAACTCTAACTCTAACCTAAAACTAACACTAACACTAATCCCTAACACTAAAACTAAAACTAAACCTAATCCTAACGCTAAGCCTAACCCCTAAAGGTAACGCTAACGCTAACACTAACCCTAACCCTAAACCTAAACCTATCCTTAAAACTAAACCTAACCATAAGAATACCCCAAACCCTAAACCTAATCACTCACGCTAAACCTAACACTAACACTATCCCTAACACTAATTCAAACCCTAATACTAATCCCTAACTCTAACCCTAACTGTAACCATCATCTCTAACCCGAATTGAAACACTGATCCGAACCATAACCCTAAAACTAACCCAAACTCTAACCATAACACTAACCCCTAAACCTAACTCCGAATCCTAAGCCATAACACTAAGCGTAGCCATAAACCTAAAGCCCTAAAACTAATTCTACCCCTAACCGTAAACCCTAACATTAACCCTAACCCGAACCATAAACCTAACCCTAAAACTAAACCTCCAAACGTAACCCTAACTCTAACACCAACCCTAAACCGAATCCTAACACCAACGCTAACCGTAACCCTAACCCTAAACGTAAGCTAATGCTAGCACTAACGCTAAACCTAAACCTCTAAGCCTAACCCTAACATTAAACCTAACCCAAAACCTAACCCTAATCTCTAACCATAACCGTAACCCTAACTCTAAACCTAACCATAACGCTAACCCTAACCCAAACCCTAACCCTAACTCAAACCCTATGCACTAATCCTAAGCCTAACCTTAATCCTAACCCTAACCGGAACCCTAACACTAACCCTAACCCTGCCCATCTAACCCTAACCCTAACTCTAATTCTAACCTAACCCTAACACTAACACTAACCCCTAACAGTAAACCTAAACCTAAACCTAATCCTAACACTAAGCCTAACATCTAAAGGTAGCCTAAAACTAACACTAACCCTAAACCCAAACCTAACCCTATTCTTAAACCTAACCCTAAGCCTAATCCTAACCCTAACTATAACCCTAACCCTAAAACTAATCCCTCACACTAAACCTAACACTAACCATATCCCTAACCCTAATTGTAGCCATAAACCTAACACTAACACTATCCCTAACCCCAAACCCTAATCCTAATGCTAACTCTAAACTTAGCCCTAACACAAATCCGTAATCCTAACTCTACCCCTGAACCTAAACCGTAACCTTAACCTAACCCTAATCTTAAAAATAATCTTATTTCTAACCCTAAACCTAATCCAAACACTAATCTTTAACCCTAACCCTAAAGCTAAAGCTAACCCTAACTCTAACACTAATGCTAACAGTATCCCTAACCCAGACCCCTAACCTTAATCCTAACCCTAACTGTAACATTAAAGCTAACCCAAATACCTAACCCAAAATATAACCCTAACCCAAACCGTAACCCCAACACTAACACTAACCCTAAACCTATCACTAAACATGAAACCTAAATATGACACTTTCACTAACTGTAACCCTAACCCTAAGCTCTAACACTAACACTAACACTAACACTAACCCAAACCCTAACCCTAAATTAACACTAACACTAAGATCTAACCCTAAACCTAACCCAAACCCTAAACCTAACCCAAACCCTAACCCTAACACTAACCCTAACCCTAACCATAACCATAATTTCTAAACTTAATCGTAACCCTAAACCTAACCGTAACCCTTACCCTAATACTAACACTAACTCTAAACGCAACACTAACCCCTAAATCTAACACCTAACCCTAAGCCATAATCATATTTTAACGCCTCACCTTATGCCCGAAACTATTCCTAACCCTAATTGTAACATTAAACTCTAACCATAACCGTAATGCTAACCCTAATACTAACCCTAACCCTAACGTCTAAACCGAAAGATATCCCTAACCCTAACCCTAACTCTAACCCTAAGATTAACTCTAACCATAACCCTAACCCTAAAGCCTAACACTAACTCTAACCCTAAACCTAAACCTTACCCTAACCATAACACCTAAACCTAAACCTAAAACAAAACCTAGCCGAGACACTAGCACTAATCTCTAACCCTAACCGTAAGCATAACCCTAAACATAACTGTAACCCTAAACCTTACTGTAACAATAACACTAACCATAAAGTCTGACCCTAACCCTACCATAAGCCTAACACTAACCCTATCTCTAAATCTAACCCTAACCCTAATTCTAACACTCTAACCCTACGCTAATCGTAAACATAAACCTAAACCTTGCTGTAATCCTTACGGTAACACTAATCCTAACCGTAAACATAACATGAACTCAAACACTATCCCTAAACCTAACACCTAACCCTAACCCTAGCCATAATCCTAACCTCGAACCCTAATGCTAAACTTAACCCTAACCCCAACCATAACCCTGAAACTAACAGTAACCCTAACCTCTAACCATAACCCTAACCCTAACCCTAACATCTAACCATAACCCTAACCATAACCATAACCATAACCCTAAACATATCCCTCACCCTAAATCTCTAAACCTAATGCTAACTCTAACTTTAACCATAACTATAACCCTAACACTAACCCCTAACCATAACCATAATAATTGCCTTAAACTTAATCCCTAAAAGTAACACTAGCCCTAACAATACCCCTTATCTGAACCCTATCCCTAACCCTAACCCTAAGCCTAATCCAAACCCTAATAATAACCCTAACACTAAACCTAATCCCTAAACAAATACTTATGACTAACCCTACCCCTAACACTAACACTAACACTAACACTAACCATAATACCTAAAACTAATCCAAAGCATAAACCTAACACTAATACTATCCCTAACCCCAAGCCCTAACACTAAACCGATCCCTAACATTAACCATAACACATATCCCTCACCCTAACTCTAACCCTAACCCTAACCATAACCCTAAACAAAAGTCTAACACTAACCCTAACCCGAAACCCTAAACTTAACCTAAACTCGACCCTAAACATAACGGTAACCCTAACTCTAACCCTAACCCTAAATCTAACCTGAACACCATCCCTAATTCTAACACTAACCCTAACATGAATCACTATCGTAATCCTAACACTAATCCTAACCAGGACCCTAACCCTAACCCATTAGCCTAATCCTAACACTAATCATAACCCTAATCTCTATCCCTATCCCTAAACCTAACCCTAACCCTAACCCTAACCCTAACATTAACCCTCACCCTAACCCTCTAACACTACACCTATCTCTAAGACTAACATAACCCTATCCCTAATACTAACCCCTAAACCTAACCCTAAACCTAACCCTAATACTAACCCTAATCCTAAACGTAATCCTAACCATAAAGCTAACCCTATCCTAAACCTAACCCTAAGCCTAACCCTAACCCCAACCCTACCCCTAAAAATAACCCTAAACCTAAACCAAATCCCTTTCCCTAAATCTAACACTAACCATATCACTAACACTAATCCTAACACTAAACAATCCCTAACACCAAAACCTAATCGTAACCCTAACCCTAAAATTAATAACACAAATCCTTAATCCTAACTCTAACCCTGACCCAAACCATAACACTAACCCTAATCTGCACCCTAACAGTAACCCTATCCCTAACCCTAAACCCTAAACCTAACGATAACCATATCACTAACGCTAACACTAACCCTAACATTTAACCCTAACCTTTAACCCTAACCTAAAAGCTAATGCTATCCCTAACGATAACCCTCAAACCCTAAAAATTAGCCTAACCCTAAACCTAACCCTAAACTCTAACCCTAAACATAACCTTAAATCTAAACCTAACCGTAAGCATAAACCTAACCCTGACACTAACACTAACCCTAACCATAATCCTAAACCTAACCATAAACCCAAACCTTACCATGACCCCAAAACATAACCCTAACTCTAACATGAACCCTAAGCCTAACCCCAACCCTAATCCTAAATCTAACCAAAACACTAATTCTAACTCTTACTCTAATCCAAAACTCTAACTCTAACTCTAACACTAACAATAACTTTAACCCTTAACCCTAACCCTAACCCTAACACTAACACTAACACTAATCCTAACAGTAACTCTAACACTAATCCTATCCCTAATCATAAACCTGTCCCAAACACTGACTCCTAACCTTAAGCCCTAACCCTAACACTAACCGTAACCCAAACCCTAACCTTAACCCTAACCCTAACACTAACCTCTAACCCAAAACGTAACCCTAACCCTAACCTTAACCCTGACACTAATCTCTAACCCTAAATGTAACCCTAACCCTAAACCGACCCGTAACCCTATCCGTAAGACTAACCAAACCATAATCCTAACTTCTAAACCTAACACCTAACCACAAGCCATAATCCTAAACCTAAACCCTAACCTTAATTCCTAACACTAATCCTAACCCTAACACTAACCCTAACCTCTAGCCCTACCTGTAAAATTAAACCTAACACTAAACATAAGCTTGAACCCTAACGTTATCACTAACAATAACCAAATCCCTAACCCTAAGCCTAAGCCTAACCCTAACCCGAATCCTAACCCTAACCCTAAACCCTTATAATAACACTAACCTTAAGCCCTAACCCTAACCCAAAGCCCTAACCGTAACCCTAACACCTAACCATAATATCTAAACCTAATGCTAAGTCTAACACTAACTCTAATCTCTAACCCACACCATAACGCTAACCCTAACTCTAACCCTCACCTCTAACCCGAAACATATCCCTAACCCTAACTCTAATCCTAAACACAAACACAAACCTAACCCTAACCCTAACCATCTAAACCTAACCCATATCCTAACCATAACCCTAACACTAATGCGAACCCAAACACTAACCCTAACCCTAACACCTAACAATAACACTAACACTAACCCTAACACTATCCCTATCCCTAACCATAAACTCTAACCCTAACGAAAACCTTATCACTAACCCTAACCCTAACTCTAAATTTTAACCATATCCCTAAAGCTAACGCAAACCTAAACTTAACCGTCTAACCCTAACCCTAAACATAAACCTAACACTAACCCTAATCTCTAATACTAAATGTAACCCTAAATCTAAACCTAACCATAACCCTAACCCTATCTCTAAACCTAACTTCACCTTAACACTAACCTTAACTTATAACCCTAACCGTAACCCTAACCCTAACCCTAATATCTAAACCTAACAGTAACCATAACCCTAAATCTAACTGAAACCCTAACCCTAACCATAATCCTAACCACTAAGCGGAACCCCTAACCCTAATCCATAACCCTAAGCCTAATCGCTAAACTTAAGCCATAACACTAATCCTAAAGATAACCCTAAACCTAACGCTAACTCTAACCCTAACCATATTCTTAACAGTAACCCTAACCCTAAGCCTAGCCCTAACCCTTTTGCTAACCCAAATCCTTAACACTAACACTAACCCTAACCCTGAACCTATCACTATCCCTAAACATAACCCTAACACTAACCGTAACACTAACACCTAAATCTAACCCTAAACCTAACCCTAACCGTAACCCTAACCATAACACTAAACCTAACCATAACCCTAAACCCTAAATTTAAAACCTAACCCGAATCCGTTACCAGAGACCTAACCCCTAACTCTAAGCTCTAACTATAATACTAACACTAACATTAACATCTAAACCTAACCGTAATGCTAACCCTAACAGTAATCCTAAACTCTCAATCGAACACTATCCCTAAGCCTAACCCTAAACCTAAACCTAACCCTAACCCTAACACTAACCACAAAACTAAGCCTAACCCTAACTCGAACCCAAAGCTCTAACCTTAACCCTAACAGTAACACTAACCTACCCTCTCAACCTAACCCTAACCCTAACACTAACACTAACCCTACAACTAACACTAACATCTAAACCTAAATGTAACCCTAACACTACCCCTAACCCTCATGGTAACGTTAGCCCTAAATGTAACCCTAACACGAACCCGAACCCTAACCCTAACCCTAATCTTAACACCTAATCCTAACACTGACCCTAACTCTCACCCTAAAACTAACCATAACCTCTAACCCTAACACTAAATTTAACACTAACCCTAACCATAACCATAACCCAAACTCTAACCCCAACCTCTAACATAAAAATAACCCTAGCATTAACCCTAACCCTAACCCTTAACGTAATGCTCTAACCCTAACCATAACTCTAACTCTAACCCTAACCCTATCCCTAACACTAACCCTTAACTCTAACCCTAACCCTAACCCTAATCCTATCCCTAACCATAACCCATAAATGTAACCCTAACACTATCCCTAACATTAACACTAAATCTAACCCTATCCCCAACCCTAAACCTAAGCCTAACCCTAACCCTAAACCTAACAATAACCCTAAACCTAATCCTAATCACTAACCCTAAACCTAAAACTAAGCCTATAACTAACACTAACAATAAACCTAACCATAATCTCTAACCCTAACCCTAACCATAAAAATAATTGTAACACTATCCCTAACACCAACCCGTAAACATAACCCTAACATTAAACCTAACCCCCATCACTAACCCTAAATCTAACCCTAATCCTAACCCAAACCGTAACACTAAACCTAACACTAACCCTAACCCTAACCCTAAACCCGAAACATAACGGTAACCAAATCACTAAGGATAAACCTAACCCTAACCTCTAACCCTAAACTTCACACTAACCCTAACCCTAACCCTAACGTAACCCTCACCCTCACCCTAATGCCCTAACCCTAACCCTAACCCTAACCCTAATCCTAACCCAAACCGTAACACTAAACCTAACACTAACCCTAACCCTAACCCTAAACACGAAACATAACGGTAACCAAATCACTAAGGATAAACCTAACCCTAACCTCTAACCCTAAACTTCACACTAACCCTAACCCTAACCCTAACGTAACCCTCACCCTCACCCTAATGCCCTAACCCTAACCCTAACCCTAACCGAAAACATATCTAACCCTATTTGTAACCCTAACCCGAACCTTAACCCTAACCCTAACACTAACCCTAACCCAAACCATAACACTAACCCCTAAACCTAACTCCTAAACCTAAGCCATAACCCTAAGCGTAACCCCTAACCTTAAGCCCTAAAACTAATTCGAACCCTAATCCTAAACCTAACCTCTAACCCTAACCATAATCTTAACCCTAACCCCAACACTAACAATAACCTCTAACACAAACGCTATCCCTAAACCGAACCATAACCCTATCCCTAAGATTAACCCTAACCCTAAGCATAACCATAATCCTAAACCTAACCATAACCCTAAAACCTAGCCCTAACCCTAACCGTAACCCTAACCCTAAACCTAACCTTAACCCTAACACCTAAACCTAATGGTAACACTAAACCTAACCCTAACACTAACCCTAATCTCTTACCTGAACTGTAACACTAACCCAAAACCTAACCTTAAACATAACCCTTACCGTAACAATAACACTAACCCTAAAGTCTCACGCGAACTCAACCATAAGCCTAACACTAACCCTAAACTTGAATCTAACCCTACACCTAAACCTAACACTCTAACCCTATAGCTAAGCATAAGCCTAAACCGAAAGCTATCTGTAAACCTTATGGTAACACTAACCCTAACCGTAACCTTAACACTAACTCGAACCCAAACCTAAACCAAACCCCTAATGCTAACCCTAACACTGACAGTAACCCTAAAATAAACTCTAACCCTGACCTGTAACTGTAAACCTAACCCTAAACATAACCGTAATACGAACCAAAGCCCTCAACCTAAACCTCTAATCCTAACCCTAATACTAACTCTAAACCTAACCCAAATCCTAACCCTAACCCTAACTGTAACCCTAACCCTAAAACTTATGCTAACCGTAACACTAAGCCTCTAAACTTAACCCTAACCCTAATCCTAACCCTAATCTCCAACCCTAACACTAACCCTAACACTAAACCTAACCGTAACCCTTAAACTAACCCTAACCCTACCATCTCACCCGAACACTATCAATAACTCTAACCCTAAGCCTAACCCGAAGCACTATGCCTAACCTTAACAATAATCCTAACCCTAACCATAACCCCTAACCCTAACCCTAACCCTAACACTAACCACAATCCCTAACACTAACCCTAACACTAACACTAACCCTAATCTCTATCACAAACCAGACCCTTAACAATTACCGTAACGTTAATACATAAAATTAACCCAAACACTATATCTAATCCAAAAAAATAACCCTAATGCCTATGTTTAACGGTAACCTTCACCCTAAGGCTAACTGTAACCCTAACCCTAACCCTAACCCTAGACAATAATCCTAAGCATAACCCTAAGCCTAAACCTAACACTAACCCTAACGGTAACCCTAACCCTAACCTTAACCCTAACCCTAACCCTAACCCTAGACAATAATCCTAAGCCTAACCCTAAGCCTAAACCTAACCATAACCCTAATGGTAACCCTAATCCTAACCCTCTAACCATAACACTAACACTAACTCTAACCTAAAACTAACACTAACACTAACCCCTAACACTAAAACTAAACCTAAACCTAATCCTAACGCTAAGCCTAACCCCTAAAGGTAACACTAATGCTAACCCTAACCCTAATCCTAAACCTAAACCTATCCTTAAAACTAACCCTAACCATAAGAATACCCCAAACCCTAAACCTAATCCCTCACCCAAAACCTAACACTAACACTATCCCTAACACTAATCCGAACCCTAATACTAATCCCTAACTCTAACCCTAAATGTAACCATCATCTCTAACCCGAATCGTAACACTGATCCGAACCATAACCCTAAAACTAACTGAAACTCTAACCATAACACTAACCCCTAAACCTAACTCCTAATCCTAAGCCGTAACACTAATCGTAGCCATAAACCTAAAGCCCTAAAACTAATCCTACCCCTAACCGTACACCCTAACATTAACCCTAACCCTTACCGTAACAATAACACTAACCCTAAAGTTTAACGCGAACCCTACCATAAGCCTAACACTAACCCTAAACTTGAATCTAACCCTACACCTAAACCTAACACTCTAACCCTACCACTAAGCATAAGCCTTAACCGAAAGCTAGCTGTAAACCTTATGGTAACACTAACCCTAACCGTAATCTTAGCACTAACTCGAACCCAAACCTAAACCAAACCCCTAATGCTAACCCTAACACTGACAATAACCCTAACATAAACCCTAACCCTAACCTGTAACTATAACCCTAACCCTAACCATAAAACTAACCAAAACCCTCACCCTAAACCTCTAATCCTAACCCTAATACTAATTCTAAAGCTAACCCGAATCCTAACCCTAACCCTCACTGTTACCCTAACCCTAAAACTTCCACTAACCGTATCACTAACCCTCTAACCTTAACCCTAACCCTAAACCTAACCCTAATCTCCAACCTTAACCCTAACCCTAACTCTAAACCTAACCGTAACCCTTAAACTAACCCTAACCCTACCATCTCACCCGAACACTATCCCTAACTCTAACCCAAAGCCTAACCCGAATCACTATGCCTAACCTTAACAATAATCCTAACCCTAACCATAACCCCTAACCCTAACACTAACACTAACCATAACCCCTAACAGTAACCCAAACACTAACACTAACCCTAATCTCTATCCTAAACCAGACCCCTAACAATAACCGTAACATTAACACATAAAATTAACCCTAACACTATATCTAATCCAAAATATAACCCTAATGCCTAAGCCTAACGGTAACCCTAACCCTAAACCTAACTGTAACCCTAACCCTAACCCTAGACAATAATCCTAAGCCTAACCCTAAGCCTAAACCTAACCCTAAACCTAACTGTAACCCTAACCCTAGACAATAATCCTAAGCCTAACCCTAAGCCTAAACCTAACCATAACCCTAACGGTAACCCTAATCCTAACCCTAAACCTAACCCTCTAACCATAACACTAACACTAACTCTAACCTAAAACTAACACTAACACTAACCTCTAACACTAAAACTAAACCTAAACCTATTCCTAACACTAAGCCTAACCCCTAAAGGTAACACTAACGCTAACACTAACCCTAATCCTAAACTTAAACCTATCCTGAAAACTAACCCTAACCATAAGAATACCCCAAACCCTAAACCTAATCCCTCACCATAAACCTAACACTAACACTATCCCTAACACTAATCCGAACCCTAATACTAATCCCTACCTCTAACCCTAACTGTAAGCATCATCTGTAATCTGAATCGTAACACTGATCCGAACCATAACCCTAAAACTAACCCAAACTCTAACCATAACACTAACCCCTAAACCTAACTCCTAATCCTAAGCCATAACACTAAGCGTACCCATAAACCTAAAGCCCTAAAACTAATCCTACCCCTAACCGTAAACCCTAACATTAACCCTAACCCTAACCATAAACCTAACCCTAACACCTAAACCTCTAAACGTAACCCTAACTCTAACTCTAACCTTAACCCGAATCCTAACACTAACCCTAACCGTAACCCTAACCCTAAACGTAAGCTAATGCTAGCACTAACGCTAAACCTAAACCTTTAAGCCTAACCCTAACACTAAACCTAACCCTAAACCTAACCCTAATCTCTAACCCTAACAATAAACCTAACTCTAAACCTACCCATAACGGTAACCCTAACCCAAGCCCTAACCCTAACTCAAACCCTATGCACTAATCCTAAGCCTAACCCTAACTCTAACCCTAACCGTAACCCTAACACTAAGCCTAACTCTGACCATCTAACTCTAACCCTACCTCTAATTCAAACCTAACCCTAACACTAACACTAACCCCTAACAGTAAACCTAAACCTAAACCTAAACCTAATCCTAACACTAAGCCTAACATCTAAAGGTAGCCTAACACTAACACTAACCCTAAACCCAAACCTAACCCTATTCTTAAACCTAACCCTAAGCCTAATCCTAACCCTAACTATAACCCTAACCCTAAACCTAATCCCTCACCTTAAACCTAACACTAACCATATCCCTAACCCTAATCGTAGCCATAAACCTAACACTAACACTATCCCTAACCCCAAACCCTAATCCTAACGCTAACTCTAAACTTAGCCCTAACCCAAATCAGTAACCCTAACTCTAACCCTGAACCTAACTGTAAACTTATCCCTAACCCTAATCTTAAAAATAATCCTATCTCTAACCCTAAACCCAACCCAAACACTAATCTTTAAACCTAACCCTAAATCTAACGCTAACCCTAACCCTAACCCTAATGCTAACAGGATCCCTAACACAGACCCCGAACCTTAATCCTAACCCTAACTCTAACCTTAAAGCTAACCCAAATACCTAACCCAAAATATAACCCAAACCCTAACCATAACCCAAACTGTAACCCTAACACTAACACTAACCCTAACCCTATCACTAAACATGAAACCTAAATATGACACTATCACTAACTGTAAACCTAATCCTAAGCTCTAACACTAACTCTAACTCTAAACCTAACCCTAAGCCTAACCCTAACCCTAACACTAACCCTAACACTAACCCTAAAACTAACCCTAACCCTAAATTAACCCTAACACTAAGATCTAACCCTAAACCTAACCCTAACCCTAACACTAACCATAACCCTAACCATAACCATAATTTCTAAACTTAATCGTAACCCTAACCCTAACTGTAACCCTTACCCTAATACTAACACTAACCCTAAACGCAACACTAACCCCTAAATCTAACACCTAAACCTAAGCCATAATCCAAGTTTAATGCCTAACCTTAAGCCTGAACACTATTCCTAACCCTAATTCTCACACTAAACTCTAACCATAACCGTAACCCTAACCCTAATCCTAACCCTAACCCTAACCCCTAACCCGAAAGATATCCCTAACCCTAAACCTAACCCTAACTCTAACCCTAAGATTAACCCTAACAATAACCCTAACCCTAAAGCCTAACCCTAACTCTAACCCTAAACCTAAACCTTACCCTAACCCTAACACCTAAACCTAAACCTAACACAAAACCTAGCCGAGACACTAGCCCTAATCTCTAACCCTAACCGTAAGCATAACCCTAAACATAAGCGTAACCCTAAACCTTACCGTAACAATAACACTAACCATAAAGTCTGACCCTAAGCCTACCATAAGCCTAACACTAACCCTATCCCTAAATCTAACCCTAACCCTAATTGTAACATTCTAAACCTACGCTAATCGTATACATAAACCTAAACCTTGCTGTAATCCTTACGGTAACACTAATCCTAACCGTAAACATAACATGAACTCGAACACTAACCCTAACACTAACCCTAACCCTAACCCTAACCCTCACCCTAACTCTAACCCTAACCCTAATCATAACCCTAAACAAAAGTCTAACACTAACCCTAACACTAACCCTAACCCTAACCATAACCATAATTTCTAACCATAATCGTAACCGTAACCCTAACCGTAACCCTTACCCTAATACTAACACTAACCCTAAACGCAACACAAACCCCTAAATCTAACACCTAACCCTAAGCCATAATCAAAGCCTAACACCTAACCTTAAGCCTGAACATTTTTCCTAACACTAATTCTAACACTTAACTCTAACCATAACTGTAACCCTAACCCTGATCCTAACCCTAAACCTAACCTCTAACCCGAAAGATATCCCTAACCCTAAACCTAACTCTAACCCTAAGATTAACCCTAACCATAACCCTGACCCTAAAGCCTAACCCTAACTCTAACCCTAAACCTAAAACTTACCCTAACCCTAACACCTAAACCTAAACCTAACACAAAACCTAGCCGAGACATTAGCTCTAATCTCTAACCCTAACCGTAATCCTAACCCTAAACATAACCGTAACCCTAAACCTTACCGTAACAATAACACTAACCATAAAGTCTGACCCTAACCTTACCAGAAACCTAACACTAACCCTATCCCTAAATCTAACCCTAACCCTAATTCCAACACTCTAACCCTACGCTAATCGTAAACATAAACCTAAACCTTGCTGTAATCCTTACGGTAACACTAATCCTAACCGTAAACATAACATGAACTCGAACACTAACCCTAACCCTAACCCTAACCCTAACCCTAACCCTCACTCTAACTCTAACCCTAACCCTAAACATAACCCTAAACAAAAGTCTAACACTAACCCTAACACTAACCCTAACCCTAACCATAACCATAATTTCTAACCATAATCGTAACCGTAAACCTAACCGTAACCCTTACCCTAATACTAACACTAACCCTAAACGCAACACAAACCCCTAAATCTAACACCTAACCCTAAGCCATAATCAAAGCTTAACACCTAACCTTAAGCCTGAACATTTTTCCTAACACTAATTCTAACACTAAACTCTAACCATAACTGTAACCCTAACCCTGATCCTAACACTAAACCTAACCTCTAACCCGAAAGATATCCCTAACCCTAAACCTAACTCTATCCCTAAGATTAACCCTAACCATAACCCTGACCCTAAAGCCTAACCCTAACTCTAACCCTAAACCTAAAACTTACCCTAACCCTAACACCTAAACCTAAACCTAACACAAAACCTAGCCAAGACATTAGCCCTAATCTCTAACTCTAACCGTAAGCCTAACCCTAAACATAACCGTAACCCTAAACCTTACCGTAACAATAACACTAACCATAAAGTCTGACCCTAACCTTACCATAAACCTAACACTAACCCTATCCCTAAATCTAACCCTAACCCTAATTCTAACACTCTAACCCTATGCTAATCATAAACATAAACCTAAACCTTGCTGTAACCCTTACGGTAACACTAATCCTAACCGTAAACCTAACATGAACTCAAACACTAAAGCTAAACCTAACCCTTAACCCTAACCTTAACAATAATCCTAACCTCGAACACTAATGCTAAACTTAACCCTAACCCTAACCATAACCCTGAAACTAACAGTAACCCTAACCTCTAACCATAACCCTAACCCTAACCGTAACCTCTAAACATAACCCTAACCCTAACCATAACCATAACCCGAACCATATCCCTCACCCTAAATCTCTAAACCTAATGCTAACTCTAACTATAACCGTAACCCTAACTCTAACCCCTAACCATAACCATAATACTTGCCTTAAACTTAATCCCTAACTGTAACCCTAACCCTAACACTAACCATACCCCTTATCCGAACCCTATCCCTAACCCTAACCCTAAGCCTAACCCAAACACTAATAATAACCCTAACACTAAACCTAATCCCTAAACATATACTTATGACTAACCCTACCCCTAACACTAACACTAACACTAACACTAACCATAATACCTAAAACTAACCCGAAGCATAAACCTAACATTAATACTATCCCTAACCCCAAGCCCTAACACTAAACCGATCCCTAACATTAACCATAACCCATATACCTCACCCCAACTCTAACCCGAAACCTAACCATAACCCTAACCGAAAGTATAACACTAACCCTAACTCGAAACCCTAAACTTAACCTAACCTTGACCCTAAACATAACGGTAACCCTAACTCTAGCCCTAACCCTAAATCTAAACCTAACCCTAAACCTAACCCTAATCTGTAACCCCAAAAGTAACCCTAACTCTAAACCGAACTGTAACCCTAACCCTAATCCTAACCCAAACCCTAACCTCTAACCCTAACCTTCACCCTTACCCTAACCTTAAACCTGATGCTAACCCTAACCCTAAAACTAACCTCCAAAACTAACCCTAATGCTAAATGTAACACTAACACTAATCTCTACCCCTAACCATAACCCTAACAATAAACCTAACCCTAACCCTACCATCTAACCTGAACACCATCCCTAACTCTAACACTAACCCTAACATGAATCACTATCGTAATCCTAACACTAATCCTAACCACAACCCTAACCCTAACCCATAAACCTAATCCTAACACTAATCCTAACCCTAATCTCTATCCCTATCCCTAACCCTAACCCTAACCCTAACCCTAACCCTCTAACACTAACCCTATCTCTAAGTCTAACATAACCCTATCCCTAATACTAACCCGTAAACCTAACCCTAAACCTAACCCTAATCCTAACCCTAACCCTAACCGTAATCCTAACCATAAACCTAAACCTATCCTTAAACCTAAACCTAAGCCTAACCCTAACCCTACCCCTAAAAATAACCCTAAACCTAAACCAAATCCCTTTCCGTAAATCTAACACTAACCATCTCACTAACACTAATCCTAACACTAAAAATCCCTAACACCAAAACCTAATCCTAACCCTAACCCTAACATTAATAATAACACAAATCCCTAATCCTAACTCTAACCCTGATCCGAACTATAACACTAACCCTTATCTGCACCCTAACAGTAACCCTATCCCTAACCCTAAACCCTAAACCTAAGGATAACCATATCACTAACGCTAACACTATACCTAACATTTAACCCTAACCTTTAACCCTAACCTAAAAGCTAATGCTATCCCTAATGATAACCCTCAAACCCTAACCCTTAGCCTAACCCTAAACCTAACCCTAAACTCTAACCCTAAACGTAACCTTAAATCTAAACCTAACCGTAAGCATAACCCTAACAATACCCCTAACACTAACCCTAAACCTAACCCTAAACTCTAACCCTAAACGTAACCTTAAATCTAAACCTAACCGTAAGCATAACCCTAACAATAACCCTAACACTAACCCTAAACATAATCCTAAACCTAACCATAAACCCAAACCTAACCATAACCCAAAACATAAGCCTAACCCTAACATGAACCCTAACCCTAACCCCCAATACTAAACCTAACCAAAACACTAACTCTAACTCTAACTCTAATCCAAAACTCTAACTCTAACACTAACACTAACAATAACTTTAACCCTTAACCCTAACCCTAATCCTAACACTAACACTAACCCTAATCCTAACACTAACTCTAACCCTAATCCTATCCCTAATCATAAAGCTATCCCAAACACTGACTACTAACCTTAAAACCCTAACCCTAACACTAACCGTAACCCAAACCCTAACCTTAACCCTAACCCTAACACTAACCTCTATCCCAAAACGTAACCCTAACCCTAACCTTAACCCTGACACTAATCTCTAACCCTAAATGTAACCCTAACCCTAAACCTACCCAAAAACCTGTCCGTAAGCCTAACCAAACCATAATCCTAACTTCTAAACCTAACACCTAACCACAAGCCATAATCCTAAACCTAACCCCTAACCTTAATTCCTAACACTAATCCTAACCCTAACAGTAACCCTAACCTCTAATCCTAACTGTAACTCTAAACCTAACACTAAAGATAAGCTCTCACCCTAAAGTTATCACTAACCCTAACCAAATCCCTAACCCTAAGCCTAAGCCTAACCCTAACCCGAATCCTAACCCTAACACTAAACCCTAATAACACTAACCTTAAGCCCTAACCCTAACCCAAAGCCCTAACCCTAACCCTAACACCTAACCATAATATCTAAACCTAATGCTAAGTCTAACACTAACTCTAATCTCTAACCCACCCCATAACGCTAACCCTAACTCTAACCCTCACATCTAACCCAAGACATATCCCTAACCCTAACCCTAACCCTAACCCTAAACACAAACCCAAACCTAACCCTAATCCTAACAATCCAAACCTAACCCTTATCCTAACCATAACCCTAACACTAATACGAACCCAATCACTAACCCTAACCCTAACACCTAACAATAACCCTAACACTAACCCTAACACTATCCCTATCCATAACCATAAACTCTAACCCTAACAATAACCCTATCATTAACCCCAACCCTAACTCTAAACTTTAAACCTAACCCTAAATCTAACGCAAACCTTAAACTTAACCGTCTAACCCTAACCCTAACCATAAACCTAACACTAACCCTAATCTCTAATACTAAATGTAACCCTAAATCTAAACCTAACCATAACCCTAACCCTATCCCTAAACCTAACTTCACCTTAACACTAACCTTAACTTATAACCCTAACTGTAACCCTAACCCTAACCCTAATATCTCAACCTAACCGTAACCATAACCCTAAATCTAACTGAAACCCTAACCCTAACCATAATCCTAATTGCTAAGGGGAACCCCTAACCCTAAACCATAACCCTAAGCCTAAGCGCTAAACTTAAGCCATAACACTAATCCTAAAGATAACCCTAAACCTAACGCTAACTCTAACCCTAACCATAATCTTAACAGTAACCCTAACCCTAAGCCTAGCCCTAACCCTATTGCTAACCCAAATCCTTAACACTAACACTAACCCTAACCCTGACCTATCCCTATCCCTAACCAATACCCTAACACAAACCGTAACATTAACACCTAAATCTAACCCTAAACCTAAACCTAACCGTAAACCTAACCATGACACTAACCCTAACCATAACCCTAAATCCTAAATTTAACCCCTAACCCGAATCCCTAACGTGAGACCTAACCCCTAACTATAAGCTTTAACTATAATACTAAAACTAACATCTAAACCTAACCGTAATGCTAACCCTAACAGTAATCCTAAACTCTAAATCGAACACTATCCCTAAACCTAACTCTATACCTAAACTTAACCCTAACACTAACCACAACACTAAGCCTAACCCTAACTCGAACCCGAAGCTCTAACCTTAACCATAACTGTAACACTAACCCTAACCCTCTAAACCTAACCCTAAACCTAACACTAACACTAACCCTACCCCTACCACTAACATCTAACCCTAAATGTAACCCTAACACTACAGCTAACCCTCATGGTAACATTAGCTCTAAAGGTAACCCTAACACAAACCCGAACCCTAACGCTAACCCTAATCTTAACACCTAACCCTAACTCTGACCCTAGCCCTCACCCTAAAACTAACCATAACCTCTAACCCTAACGCTAAATTTAACACTAACCCTAACCATAACCATAACCCAAACTCTAACCCCAACCTCTAACATAAAAATAACCCTAGCCATAACCCTAACCCTAACTCTCAACCTAACGCTATAACCCTAACCATAACTCTAACTCTAACCCTAACCCTATCCCTAACTCTAACCCCTAACTCTAACCCTAACCGTAACCCTAATCCTATCCCTAAACCTAACCCCTAAATGTAACCCTAACACTAACCCTAACATTAACACTTAATCTAACCCTATCCCTAACCCTAAACCTAAGCCTAACCCTAACCCTAACAATAACCATAAACCTAACCCTAATCAGTAACCCTAAACCTAAAACTAAGCCTATAACTAACACTAACAATAAACCTAACCCTGATCTCTAACCCTAACCCTAATCATAAAACTAATTGTAACACTATCCCTAACACCAACCCCTAACCATAACCCTAACATTAAACCTAACCCCCATCACTAACCCTAAATCTAACCCTAATCCTAACCCAAACCGTAACCCTAACCCTAACACTAACCCTAACCCTAACTCTAAACCCGAAACATAACGATAACCAAATCACTAAGGATAAACCTAACCCTAACGTGTAACCCTAAACTTCACACTAACCCTAACCCTAACCCTAACGTAACCCTCACCCTCACCCTAATGCCCTAAACCTAACCCTCACCCTCACCCTAATGCCCTAAACCTAACCCTAACCCTAACCCTAACCGAAAACATATCTAACCCTAATTGTAACCCTAACCCGAACCGTAACCCTAACCCTAACACTAACCGTAACCCTAACCATAATACTAACCCCTAAGCCATAACCCTAAGCGTAACCCCTAACCTTAAGCCCTGACACTAATCCTGACCCTAATCCTAAACCTAAATTCTAACCCTAACCATAAACTTAACCCTAACCCCAACACTAACACTAACCTCTAACCCAAACACTATCCCTAAACCTAAACATAACCCTATCCCTAAGATTAACCCTAACCCTAAGCATAACCATAATCCTAAACCTAACCCTAAAACCTAGCCCTAACCCTAACCGTAACACTCACCCTAAACCTAACCCTAATCCGAACACCTAAACCTAATGGTAACACTAAACCTAACCCTAACACTAACCCTAATCTCTTACCTGAACTGTAACACTAACCCAAACCCTAACCTTAACACTAACCCTTACCGTAACAATAACCCTAACCCTAAAGTCTAACGCGAACCCTACCAGAAGCCTAACACTAACCTTAAACTTGAATCTAACCCTACACCTAACCCTAAAACCCTAACCCTACTGCTAAGCATAAGCCTAAACTGAAAGCTAGCTGTAAACCTTATGGTAACACTAACCCTAACCGTAACCTTAACACTATCTCGAACCCAAACCTAAACCAAACCCCTAATGCTAACCCTAACACTGATAATAACCCTAACATAAACCCTAACCCTAACCTGTAAATATAACCCTAACCCTAACCGTAACACTAACCAAAACCCTCACCCTAAACCTCTAATCCTAACCCTAATACTACACTAAACCTAACCCGAATCCTAACCCTAACCCTAACTGTAACCCTAACCCTAAAACTTACGCTTACCATAACAATAACCCTCTCACCTTAACCCTAACCCTAAACCTAACCCTAATCTCTAACCCTAACCCCAACCCTAACTCTAAACCTAACCGTAACCCTTAAACTAACCCTAACCCTACCATCTCAACCGAACATTATCCCTAACTCTAACCCTAAGCCTAACCCGAATCACTATGCCTAACCTTAACAATAATCCTAACCCTAACCATAACCCCTAACCCTAACACTAACACTAACCACAACCCCTAACACTAACCCTAAAACTAACACTAACCCTAATCTCTATCCCAAACCAGACCCCTAACAATAACCATAAAATTAACACATAAAATTAACCCTAACACTATATCTAATCCAAAAAAATAACCCTAATGCCTAAGCCTAACGGTAACCCTAACCCTAAACCTAACTGTAACCCTAACCCTAACCCTAACCCTAAACAATAATCCTAAGCCTAACCCTAAGCCTAAACCTAACCCTAACCCTAACGGTAACCCTAACCCTAGCCCTAAACCTAACCCTCTAACCATAACACTAACACTAACTCTTACCTAAAACTAACACTAACACTAACCCCTAACACTAAAACTAAACCTAAACCTAATCCTAATGCTAAGCCTAACCCATTAAGGAAACACGAACGCTAACACTAACCCTAATCCTAAACCTAAACCTATCCTGAAAACTAACCCTAACCATAAGAATACCCCATACCTAAACCTAATCCCTCACCATAAACCTAACACTAACACTATCCCTAACACTAATCCAAACCCTAATACTAATCCCTAACTCTAACCCTAACTGTAACCATCATCACTAACCTGAATCGTAACACTGATCTGAACCATAACCCTAAAACTAACCCAAACTCTAACCATAACACTAACCCCTAAACCTAACTCCTAATCCTAAGCCATAACACTAAGCGTAGCCAGAAACCTAAAGCCCTAAAACTAATCCTACCCCTAACCATAAACCCTAACATTAACCCTAAACCTAACCATAAACTTAACCCTAACACCTAAACCTCTAACCGTAACCCTAACTCTAACTCTAACCGTAACCCGAATCCTAACACTAACCCTAACCGTAACCCTAACCCTAAATGTAAGCTAATGCTAGCACTAACGCTAAACCTAAACCTTTAAGCCTAACCCTAACCCTAAACCTAACCATAATCTCTAACCCTAACCGTAAACCTAACTCTAAACCTAACCATAATGCTAACCCTAACCCAAGCCCTAACCCTAACACAAACCCTATGCACTAATCCTAAGCCTAACCCTAACCTCTAACCCGAAAGATATCTCTAACCCTAACCCTAACCCTAACCCTAACTCTAACCCTAAGATTAACCCTAACCATAACCCTAACCCTAACGCCTAACAATAACTCTAACCCTAAACCTAAACCTTACCCTAACCCTAACACCTAAACCTAAACCTAACACAAAACCTAGCCGAGACACTAGCCCTAATCTCTAACCCTAACCGTAAGCCTAATCCTAAACATAACCGTAACCCTAAACCTTACCGTAACAATAACACTAACCATAAAGTCTGACCCTAACCCTACCATAAGCCTAACACTAACCCTAAATCTAACCTAAATCCTAAATCTAACCCTAACCCTAATTCTAACACTCTAACCCTACACTAATTGTAAACATAAACCTAAACCTTGCTGTAATCCTTACGGTAACACTAATCCTAACCGTAAACCTAACGTGAACTTGAACACTAACTCTAAACCTAACACCTAACCCTAACCCTAACCATAATCCTAACCTCGAACCCTAATGCTAAACTTAACCCTAACCCTAACCATAACCCTGAAACTAACAGTAACCCTAACCTCTAACCATAACCCTAACCCTAACCTCTAACCATAACCCTAACCCTAACCCTACACATTACCCTAACCATATCCCTCACCCTAAATCTCTAAACCTAATGCTAACACTAACTTAAACCATAACCGTAACCTTAGCACTAACCCCTAACCATAACCATAATACTTGCCTTAAACTTAATCCCTAACTGTAACCCTAACCCTAACACTGAACATACCCCTTATCCGAACCCTATCCCTAACCATAACCCTAAGCCTAACCCAAACACTAATAATAACCCTAACACTAAACCTAATCCCTAAACATATACTTATGACTAACCCTACCCCTAACACTAACACTAACACTAACCATAATACCTAATACTAACCCGAAGCATAAACCTAACACTAATACTGACCGGAGCCGCGGGAGACAGGAGGCCAGACTCGAGCAGGATCAGCTCTCAAACTTTATTGCGTACAGCGAACCGGACCTAACAAGGTCCGCCACCCTCAACGTTGATTCCCCTTCCGCCGTTGGGGGCAGGAACAACCTCTTATAAGGGGAAGCAGTATCCAATCACAGAGAAGCGCGCCTAACAAGCTGATAGGCTAGCGTCACGGGTAACTGGGCAGATATGACAATTTGGCGGGCCTGTTCATGCCGGGAAGAACCCGGAAGCAGGAAATGGGTGCCATCATAGGCGGCTTCCCACATCTCCCCCTTTTTTATTTATTAAAATAGGATGGTCTGTGGGTCCCTCCAAGGTGTCTATGACCTTGTTGCTGTTAGACACCTAGGAGTGGGCCTACCTTGTAGGCCGAGGCATGAGAGAATGTAGAGGTCTATACCCTGCTGTGCATCACCCTGTTTTGTGCATATCCTTGCGCCAGGACCATGCTCAAGGTGAGTGGTTCATTTTTTCGCAGGGCCAGGCTTTTGTGAACCGAACCTGGATGCATATAGACATTCATTCCTGCCTTCCCCCAACCTTTGGGGCGGATGGCACTGCAGTACCCTTGGTCTCGCATCTCAATGCCAATAATTTGACTCCGGGAGGGACCCCTGGCCTTATAGGCCATGTATATCTGAGTGGAGCCTGTCTTAGGTTGACCGGGAGGGCTTTTCCCGTCTTACCCGTCATTGGCTTGCCCACTCAGCTCTTATAGCTGATGTTCTGCAATGTGAAGGAGATATGCGGCGGCCTGCTGGCCTGATGGGCCACCTGCTGCCATTTGCATGGCTGCCATAGCTGTGATCTTAACCTGCTGCTGAGTTTGCATGAGGCGATCTAACAAGCATTTAATAACCACAAGCCCCACTAGGAAGGCCACGGCAATCAGGATCCAAGTAGTCAGGTTGGGCCAGGAGAACCAGGAGGTGACGCGTTCCCACAAACTGGCTATAACACTGCCTAAAGTTGATTTTTAACAGTGTTGGTCAGATTTGTGCGAACAGGGGTGATTAGAAAAAGCTCCAAACCAGACATTTTAGTTTGTAGATGGTCTCGGGCGCTGAGTGTCGGTCCCAGAAGGGTCGAGTTGACTTGTGTCCGCGGGCTTATCCTCCTGTGCTTTATCAGGAACTGGTGGGGAGTTTACTGCTCACGTCAATCTTTCCGGGACCCACAGCGGTTCGCGACCTGGTTCCTGTGGGAAGACACAAACCGCACCTCGGGTCCAGCTAATCACTGGATCCGGGCCCATCCATTGTCCTGTAAGGACATCTTTCCATCTCACCAGCCCTTTGTCGGCCGGGGACGGGTTATTGGGCTCCATGGCAGGGGAATGATTGAGGTTCTATTCCATAGCTGATGTTGAATACCTAGGAATATGGAGGCTACCGTTGAAGAGGGTTTAATGGGACCCGCCGTCTCCAGAACTTGGAGAGCATTTACCACATATTTGGAGTCTGACAGGAGGTTAACGTCGCCTGGAAAGCGACATAAGACCTCCTGTATTATCTGGAGCTCGACCACCTGGGGTTGGTCTGGAGTAAATTGGATAGTTTTTGGCTCTCGACCCATAACCACATATGCGCCTATCCGTGAAGATTATTGGAGCTCCAGTTATGGGGTATGCGGATGTAACCTTGGGAAAAATCACAGGGTGTACTGTAATAAACTGAAGTAGTGGGTCTTTTGGGAATTGATTATCTATGGTCCCTTGAAACGTACACCGGAGAATTGCCCAGGAATCTAGACACGTTGTTAAGGTCTCAATTTGTTCTCTTGTGTATGGTACATGTAGGGAGGAAGGAGGCACCCCAAAGTGTTGTATGGCTCGTGAGATGCCCTCTAAAGACAGGGAAGCAACCGAGTCTGGATAATGATCAATAGCTTTAGCGGGTGACATTTTTGGATGGACCCAAAGCAAGGGTCCCTGTTGCCAAATGACAGCCGTGGGTTGTCTAGCTGTCTTGAGAACGCACACGCAGAAGGCAACCCAGGAAGTAGCTCTCCCTCTAACCAGGGCGGTGCCATAGTAGGGCCTGGCGCCCTGAAGGGGGCGACCATGGGTCGCGAGCTTGCCAAGGAGTGGAAGGGCTTAAGCTCCTCCCGTAAGGCAGAGTAGCTCGGGCAGGGTGGTGTTTGGTTCCCCTTTTTATCTTCCCGAGCCCTAAGTTCCTCTTTTAACAGTGTAGGAGGGTCATGCTTAGCAAAGACGACCTCCTCTTCTGAGCCTTCCGAATCCGAATCAGAATTAGAGCCCTGAGGGTCCTCCGGAGACCCACAATCGGCAGTGGCTCCGGGCTCCTCTGAGCATTCCAATCGAGCTCTATCAAAAGCCTGTCGGGCTGTATTAGCGAAGTGAAAGCAAAACAGAGGCAAAGGGAAAAGAAAAGAAAAAAAAAAAAAAAACCGGTGTCCACTCGTGTGGCACTCAAAATCTGTTAGGTGCGTCCACCCAACCCAGGTGACCCAGTACTCACTTGTCCCGGGAACCGCTGTATCTCACGTAGCTGATCAGGGTGAAGAGAAGAGGCGCTCGTGGCCTTCCGTTGTTATTGGGCCAGGTCCTCCGTCGTACCGCAGGCGACAGCAATCGCACCTCCCGGCCGAAGAGGCACGTCGCTGAGTCTTTTACCTTTTTCCCCGTACGGGGCCACCAGATGACTGGAGCCGCGGGAGACAGGAGGCCAGACTCGAGCAGGATCAGCTCTCAAACTTTATTGCGTACAGCGAACCGGACCTAACAAGGTCCGCCACCCTCAACGTCGATTCCCCTTCCGCCGTTGGGGGCAGGAACAACCTCTTATAAGGGGAAGCAGTATCCAATCACAGAGAAGCGCGCCTAACAAGCTGATAGGCTAGCGTCATGGGTAACTGGGCAGATATGACAATTTGGCGGGCCTGTTCATGCCGGGAAGAACCCGGAAGCAGGAAATGGGCGCCATCATAGGCGGCTTCCCACAAATATTATCCCTAACCCCAAGCCCTAACACTAAACCGATCCCTAACATTAACCATAACACATATCCCTCACCCTAACTCTAACCCTAACCCTAACCATAACCCTAAACAAAAGTCTAACACTAACCCTAACCCGAAACCCTAAACTTAACCTAACCTCGACCCTAAACATAACAGTAACCCTAACTGTAACCCTAACCCTAAATCTAAACCTAACCCTAAAACTAACCCTAATCTGTAACCCCAAAAGTAACCCTAACTCTAAACCTAACTGTAACCCTAACCCTAACGATAACCCAAACCCTAACCTCTAACCCTAACCTTAACCCTAACCCTAACCTTAAACCTGATGCTAACCCTAACCCTAAAACTAACCCTCCAAAACTAACCCTAATGCTAAATGAAACACTTACACTAATCTCTACCCCTAACCATAACCCTAACAATAAACCTAACCCTAACCCTACCATCTAACCTGAACACCATCCCTAACTCTAACACTAACCCTAACATGAATCACTATCGTAATCCTAACACTAATCCTAACCACAACCCTAACCCTAACTCATAAGCCGAATCCTAACACTAATCCTAACACTAATCTCTATCCCTATCCCTAACCCTAACCCTAACCCTAACCCTAACCCTCACCCTAACCCTCTAACACTAACCCTATCTCTAAGACTAATATAACCCTATCCCTAATACTAACCTCTAAACCTAACCCTAAACCTAACCCTAATCCTAAACCTAACCCTAACTGTAATCCTAACCCTAAACCTAACCCTATCCTTAAACCTAACCCAAAGCCGAACCCTAACCCTACCCCTAAAAATAACCCTAAACCTAAACCAAATCCCCTTCCCTACTTCTAACACTAACCATATCACTAACACTAATCCTAACACTAAACAATCCCTAACACCAAAACCTGATCCAAACCCTAACCCTAACATTAATAATAACACAAATCCTTAATCCTAACTCTAACCCTGACCCGAGCCATAACACTAACCCTAATCTGCACCTTAACAGTAACCCTATCCCTAACCCTCAACCCTAAACCTAACGATAACCATATCACTAATGCTAGCACTAACAATAACATTTAACCCTAACCTTTAACCCTAACATAAAAGCTAACACTATCTCTAATGATAACCCTCAAACCCTAACCCTTAGCCTAACCTAAAACCTAACTCTAAACTCTAACCCTAAACGTAACCTTAAATCTAAACCTAACCTTAAGCATAACCCTAACCCTAACACTAACACTAACCCTAACCATAATCCTAAACCTAACCATAAACCCAAACCTAACCATAACCCCAAAACATAACCCTAACTCTAACATGAACCATAACCCTAACCCTAACCCCTAATCCTAAACCTAATCAAAACACTAACTCTAACTCTAACTCTAATCCAAAACTCTAACTCTAACACTAACACTAACAATAACTTTAACCCTTAACCCTAACCCTAACCCTAACACTAACCCTAATCCTAACACTAACTCTAACCCTAATCCTATCCCTAATCATAAACCTATCCCAAACACTGACTCCTAACCTTAAGCCCTAACCCTAACTCTAACCGTAACCCAAACCCTAACCTTAACCCTAACCCTAACACTAACCTCTAACCCAAAACGTAACCCTAACCCTAACCTTAACCCTGACACTAATCTCTAACCCTAAATGTAACCCTAACCCTAAACCTACCCGTAACCCTATCCGTAAGCCTAACCAAACCATAATCCTAACTTCTAAACCTAACACCTAAACAAAAGCCATAATCCTAAACCTAACCCCTAACCTTAATTCCTAACACTAATCCTAACCCTAACACTAACCCTAACCTCTAACCCTAGCTGTAACACTAAACCTAACACTAAACATAAGCTCTAACCCTAACGTTATCACTAACCCTAACCAAATCCCTAACCCTAATTCTAAGCCTAACCCTAACCCGAATCCTAACCCTAACCCTAAACCCTAATAATAACACTAACCTTAAGCCCTAACCCTAACCCAAAGCCCTAACCCTAACCCTAACATCTAACCATAATATCTAAACCTAATGCTAAGTCTAACACTAACTCTAATCTCTAACCCACACCATAACGCTAAACCTAACTCTAACCCTCACCTCTAACCCGAAATATATCCCTAACCCTAACCCTAACCCTAAACACAAACCCAAACCTAACCCTAACACTAACCATCTAAACCTAACCCTTATCCTAACCATAACCCTAACACTAATACGAACACAAACACTAACCCTAACCCTAACACCTAACAATAACCCTAAAACTAACCCTAACAATATTCCTATCACTAACCATAAACTCTAACCCTACCGATAACCCTATCACAACCCCTAACCCTAACTCTAAAGTTTACCTCAACCTAAGCATTAACCCTAAACGTAACCCTAACTCTAACAATAAACTCTAAGCATAATCCTAACCCTAACCCTAATGCTAACCCTAACCGTAACCCTAACCCTAACCCTAGCCGTAACCCTAACAGTAATGCTAACCCTAAATGTAACCCTAGCACGAATCTGAACGCTAACCCTAAACCTAAACATAACACCTAACCCTAACTCTAACCCTAACCATAACCCTAACCTATAACACTAACACAAAATTGAACACTAACCCTAACCATAACCTTAACCGTAACTCTAAGCCAACCCTCTAATATAACCATAACCCTAACCCTAACTGTAACCCTAACCCTCTCAACTTAGCACTCTAACATTAACCGTAACTCTAACTCTAACCCTAACCCTAAGCCTAACACTAACCCCAACTCTAACCCTAACCCTAACCCTAAGCCTAACCCTAACCCTAACAGTAACCCTAGCCCTAACCCTAATCCATTACCCTAAACCTAAAAGTAGCCCTATCACTAACACTAACCTTAAATCTAACCCTAATCTCTAACCCTAACCCTAACCATAAACCTAAACCTAACACTATCCCTAACTCCAACACCTAACCCTAACCTTAAACTTAACGCACATCGCTAACCCTAAATCTAAGCCTAACCCTAACCATAACCCATACCGTAATGCTAACACTGACACTAACCCTAACCATAACACTAAACCCAAAACCTAAAGATAACCCTATCAAAAAACCGTAAACCTAGCCCTAACATCTAACCCTAACCCTAAACCTAAACCTAAGCCTAACCCTCACCCTAACGTAACCCTGACCCTAAACCCTAACTCTAACCCTAACAGTAACCCTAATGGTAACAATAATCTCTAACCCTAATCGTAACCCTCACCCTAACCATAACCCTAACCATAATACTAACTCCTAAACCTAAATCCTATTCCTAAGCAATAACCCTAAGCGTAACCACTAACCTTAAGCCCTAACACTAATCCTAACTCTAATTCTAACCCTAATTTCTAATCTTAACCGTAACCATAACCATCATCTTAACCCTAACACTAACCTCTAACCTGAACGCTATCCCTAATCCTAACGCTAACCCTAAGATTAACCCTAACCCTAACTTTAACCCTAAACCTAACCCTAAAGACTAACCCTAACCATAACCCTAACACTAACCCTAAACCTAACCCTAAACCTAACACCTAACACCTAAACCTAAACCTAAGACTAAACCTAGCCCTAACACTAACCCTAATCTCTAACCGTAACCGTAACCTAACCCTAAACATAACCGTAAACCAAACACTTACCGTAACAATAACACTAACCATAAAGTCTAATGCTAACCGTATCATAAGTCTAACACTAAACCTAACCCTAAATCTAACCCTAACCCTAACCCTAACACTCTAATCCTACGCTAATCGTAAACCTAAACCTAAACCTAGCAGTAACCCTTACAGTAATGCTAATCCTATCTGTAAACCTAACACGACATCAAACTCTAACCCTAAACCTAACTTCTAAACCTAACTGTAACCCTAACCATAACCATAACCCTAACCCTAATCCCTAACCGTAACCCTAATAAAAACACTAACCCTACACCTAAACCTAACCCTATCCCTAACCCTAACCCTAAGCCCAACCCTAACTCTATCCCTAACCCTAACCCTAACAATAACCCTAACACTAACCCTAAACCCTAACCATATACTTATGACTAATCCTAACCCTAACACTATCACTACCATTAACCCTAATCCCTAAAACTAACCCGAAGCATAAACCTAACACTATGTCCCTAACTCCAACCACAAACCCTAAACCTAATCTTAACATTAAACCAAACCCATATCCATAACTCTAACTCTCACCCTAACCCTAACCATAACCCTAACAAAAACACTAACTCTAACCCTAAACCTAATGCTAACCTTAACCTTAACCCTAACCCTAAACATAACACTAACCCTAAATTTAACCCTAACCCTAATCTCTAACCCTAACCATAACCGTAAATCTAAACCTAACTATAACCCTAACCCTAATCCTAGCCTTTACCCTAACCCTAAACCTAACCATAACCTCTAACCCTAACCTTAACCCTAACCCAAAACCGAACGCTAAACCTAAACATAACTCTCTAACCCTAACCCTAACGATAAACCTAACCCTAACCCTAAACCTAATCTCTAACCCTAAGCGTAACCCTAACTCTAAACCTAATGGTACCGTAACCTATCCCTAACCCTAACCCTAACCCTACAATCTAACCCAAACACCATCCCTAAATCTAAAAATAACTCTAACCCGAATCACTATTTGTAACCCTAAAACTAATCATAACCCTAACCCTACCGCTAAACCTAACCCTAACTCTAACTCAAACCTGAACCCTAACCATAACTCTAAACCGTAATTCTAAACCTAACACTAACCCTAACCCTAACACTAACCTGAACCCTAGCCCTAAACTCTAATCCTAAACCTAAATCTAACCTTAAAACTAACCCTAACTCTACCCATAACACTACCTCTAACACCAACATCTAACCCTAACTCTAACCCTAACCCTAACAATAAACCTAACTCTAACTCTAAACCTAACCTCTAACCCAAATCCTAACCCTCACGCTATCCCTAACCTAACCCTAACACTAACCCTAACTCTAATGCTAGCCTCTCACTCTAACCATAACCATAACACTAAACATAACCCAAAGCGTAACCCTAAACTCTAACCATAACCCTAAACCTAACCCTAACTCTAAACATAAACCTAACCCTAACCCTAAACTCTTACCCAAAAATGAACCCTAAAACTAAGCTTAACACTAACCATAACCCTAATTCTAAAATCAAACCCTCAACCTCAACCTACCCCTAAACCTAACCATAAACCTAACCCTAACCCAAATCCTAATGCTAAACACGAACACTAACCCTAACCTTTACACTAACGCTAACCCTAACCCTAAGCCTATGCCTAATATTAACGCTAACCAAAACTCTAACCCTAAACCTAACCCTAATGCCAACCCTAACCCTACCTAACCCTAACCCTAACCCGGTTTAACACTAACCCTAACCTTAACCCTAACCCTAAACTTAAACCTATCCCTAACCCTAACCCTAAAGCTAACCCTAACCCTAAACCTAACCCTAACACTAAACCTAACACTAACCCTAACCAAATGGTAACCTTCAACCTAACCCTGAACCTAACCCTAACACTAACCCTAACCGAAACCCTACATTTTATCACAAAACTTAACCCTAATCCTATTCCTAACCCTAATCCTAACCCTAACCCATACCTCTAACACTAAACCTAAAATTAACCCTAAAACTAACCAAACCGCTAACACAAACCCTAACACATACCTATAACACTAACCCTAACCCAAACCTAACACTAACCCTAACATTTACCCTAACCCAAACCCTAATCCTTACCCTCTAACCCTACCCCTAAGCCTAACCCTATCCTTAATCCTAACCCTAACACTAACCCTAACCCTAACCCTAACCACAAACCCTAATCCTAATACTAACCATACCCTAAACATAACCCTAACCCTCTAACCATAACCCTAACTGTCAACAGAAACCTAATGCTAACCTCTAAGCAGAACCTTAACCCTAACTCTAAACCTAAAGCTAACCCTAACCCTAATCCTAAATGTAAACTCTAACTGTAACCCTATCCCAGACCCTAACCCTAATACTAATTTCTAAACCTAACCCTTACCCTTACAATAAGCCTAACCCTAACCTTAACCCTAACCCTAACACTAACCCTAACCTAACCCTAACCCTCTAACCCTAACCCTAACACAAAACCTAATGCTAAACTCTAAACAGAAACCTAACCCTAAACATAACCCAAACACTAACACTAACCTTAACACTAAACTCTAACTGTAACACTAACTCTGACCCTAACCCTAATCCTAAACTCTAAACGTCACCGTAATCCTAAACTTAACAGTAAGCCTTACCCTAAACCTAACGTCTAACACTAACCCTTACATTAACCGTAACCCTAAACCTAAACCTAATCCTAAACCTAACACTAACTCTAACCTAACGCTATCCATAACGCTTAACACCTAAACCTAAACCTAAACCTAACCCTGACCCCAACCCTAACACTAACCCTGTCCCTAACATCTAAACCTAAAACTAACCCTAATCCTAATCCTAAACCTAATCCTTAACCTAACCCTAACTCTAACCCTATACTTAACCATAACACTAACCCTAACCCTAACACTAACCACTAAACATAACTCTAACAATAACCCTAACTCTAACCCGAAACCTAACCTGTAACCCAAATCCTAATGATTACCCTATCCTTAACCCTAACACTAACCCTAACGCTAACCTCTAACTCTAACCCTAACCTTAATGCTAACTGTAAATTTAACCCTAACAGTAAACTCTAACCGTAACCCTAACCGTAACCTTAACCATAACTCTAACCCTAACCATAAATCTAACCCTAACCCTAACACTAACCTCTAACTCTAACCCTAACCCTAACACTAACCCTTAGTGTAACCCTAACCCTAATCCACTAAACATAACCCTAACACTAACCCTAATGCAAATCCTAAGCCTAAACTTTTGCTAACCCTAACCCTAACCCCTACCACTAACACTAACACTAACGTGAAATCTAACCCTAAATATTTCCCTAATCCTAACCGTAACCCTAACCCTAACAGTAACACTAAACCTAAACCAATAACCTAACACTAACCCTAACCATAACCATAATCATAACTCAAAACCTAACGCTAACATCTAACCAGAACACTAACATTAACACTAAGCCTAACCCTAAACCTAAATCTAGACTCTGACTGTAAACCTAACACCGACCCTAACCCTATTCCTAAACTCTAAACCTAACCAAACCTAACCCTAACACTAAATCTAACCCTAAATCTAAACTCTAACTGTAACACTAACTATGACTCTAACCCTAACCTAACCTCTAAATCTAGCCCTAACCCTAACCCTAAAACTAGTCCTAACCCTAAACCTAACGTCTAACCCTAACCCTTACTCTAACCATAAACCTATCACTAACACCTAACATGTAACACTAAGCTTAACACGAACCTCTAAACCTAACCCTAAACCTAACCCTAACCATAACCCTAAACTTAACTCCAACCCTAACACTAACCCTAAAACTAACCCTAACCCAAACTCTAACCCTAACCCTATCAGTAACCCAAAAATAACGCTAACCCTAACCATAACAAAAACACTATTACTAACACATAAACCCTAACACTAACCCAAACACTAACCTCTAACCCTAACCCTAACCCTAAAACTCTAACACTAAAACTAACCCTAAAACTAACCCTGAACTTAAGCCTAAACCTAACCCTAACACTAAACTCTAACCCTAAACCTAACGCTAACTCTAACCCTAACACTAACACTAAACCTAACTTCTAAACCTAACACTAAACCTAAACCTAAACTTCAACCTAACGCTAAAACTAAACATCACACTAACTGTAACCCAAACCATAATGCTAAACCCTAACCCTAACCCTAACACTTACCCTAACCCTGACCCTAACCCTAAACCTAACCGTAGCAATAACCCTAAGCATAACCCTATTCTTAACCCTATCCCTAACACCTAACCCATTACCTCTAACCTTACCCCTAACACTATCACAAACATTAACCTTGTCTAACCCTAAATCTACACCTAAACTAACCCTAAATGTAACCCGAAAACTAACACTGTCCCTAACTCTAAACTCTAACTGTAAACCTAACACTGACCCTAACACTAATCCTAAACTCTAACCCTAACCATTACCTAACAATAACATTAAGCCTAACCCTAAACCTAACGTCTAACACTAATCCTTACCCTAACCCTAACTCTAAACCTAAACCTAACCCTAACCCTAACACTAATCCTAACCCTAAACAATAACACTAACCATAACACTATTGCTAAGCTTAACCCCAACCCTAACCCTAACCCTAACCCTAACCCTAACCCTAACCCTAACTATAAAACCTAACGCTAACCCGAACCCTAACCCTAAAATGTACCACTAACCTTAACCATAATCCTATTCCTCACCCTAAACCTATCCCTAACACTAATGAATACCTCTAACTCTAACCCTAAACCTAACACTAAAACTAACACAAACCCTAACCCATACCTCTAACACTAACTCTAAAGCTAACCTTAACACTAACACTAACCCTACCACTAACCATAACCCAAACCCTAACCCTAATGCTAACTTCTAACCCTAACCCAAACCTAACCCTAAACATAACCCTAACCTAAATCTCTAACGCTAACCCTAAACCTAACGAAACCCTCTAACCAGAACCCTAACCCTAAACCTAACTGTAAACCTAACACTAAACCTAACCTTAAATATACACACTAACTGTAAGACTACCCCTGACTCTAACGCTAATTCTAACCTCTAAACCTAAACCTAACCCTAACACTAACACTAAACCTGAACCTAAACCTAACTTTGAATGCTAACCCTTACCCTAACACTAACCCTAAACCTAAACATAGTCCTAACCCTAACTCTAACGCTAATCCTAACACTAACCCTAACCCTAACCCTAACCCTAACCCTAACCCTAACCCATACCCTAACACTAACCCTAACCCTAACCATAACCCTAAAAATATCGCTAAACCTCACCGTAACCTTTAAACCTAATCCTAACCCGTAACTTATTCCTAAACCTAACCCCTAACCATAACCATAACCTTAGCCCTAATCCTAACTGTAACACTAACACCTTACGCTAACACTAAACCTAACCCTAACAATATCCCTAACCCTAACCCTAACCCCAAACACTAATCCTTACTTTAACACTAACTGTAACCATAAACTTCTAACCTAACCCTATGCCTAATCCTAACCCTAAACCTAACCCTAACTAAGAACACTAAACCTAAGCCTAACTTTAACCCTAAACCTATAACTAACCCTAAACATAACCATAACCCTAACCCTGATCCTAACCCTAACTCTAACCCTAACCCTAAAATTTAACCGTAACCCTATCCCTAACATTAAACCTAACTGTAAACCTAAACCTAACCTCTAAACCTAAACCTAAACCTAACCCTAAACCTAAACCTAACCCTAAATCTAACCCTAACAGTAAACCCTAACCCTAACCCTAAGCCTAACCTGAAACCTAACACTAACCCTAACCCTAACACTAACCCTAATGCTAACCCAAAGGGAAACCATGTCTCTAACCCTCACCTTAAACATGTCTAACACTAAACCTAACCATAAACTTAAACCTATTCACAACACTAACACTAAACCTAACCATAACCCTAACCCTAAACCTAAACCTAGAACTAACCATAATCATACCCCTAACCGTAACACTAAACCTAATCTCTAACCCTAACCGTAAACCTAACCCTAAACCTAACCTTAATCCTCTAACCCTACCCTAATGCTAACACTAACCCTAACCTTAACCCCTAACCCTAAACCTAACCCTATCCCATAACTAAGCCTAAAACTAATGCTAACACTAAGCCTAACGCTAATACCTAACCATAATCGTAATCCTAACCCTAAACATAACCTTAACCCTAACCCTAACCCTAACCCTAACCCTGTCTAACGCTAACCCTAAACCTAACGCTAACCCAAACACTAAACCTAAAGCTAACTTTAACCCTAAACATAACCATAACCCTACGCCTAACCCTAACACTAACCCTAATCTCTAACCCTAAACATAAACCTAACCCAAACCCTAACCTTAATCCTCTATCCCTAACCCTAACACTAACACTAACCCCAACCCCTAACCCTAACCTTAAACCTAACCCTAACCCTAACCCTAACCTATAACTAACCCTAACACTAACGCTAACCCTAACACTAACCCTAAACCTAACCCTAATACCTAACCCTTATTGTAACCCTAACCCTACACATAACCCTAACACTAACCCTAATCCCTACGCTAACCCTAACTCTAATGCTAACCTAACCATAACTGTAACACACACCATAACCTTAAACTTAAGCCTAACCCTAGCAATAACTGTAACCATAACCATAACTCTATCCTAGCCAATAAAACCCTAACCCTAAAGCTAACGCTAACCCTAACACTAACCACTAACACTAACGCTATCCCTAACGATAATCCTAATCCTAAACCTAACCCTAGCCCCCTAAACCAAACCTAAGCCCTAACACTAACCCTAACCCTAATCCTAACCCTATCCCTAACACCTAACCCCTACCCCTAACCCTAACCTCTAACCCTAACCCTAACCCTAACCCTAACCCTCACCCTAACCTTCTAATCTTAAATGAAACCCTAAATCTAATCGTAACCTTAAACAGAGCCCTAACTCTAAAATCTAACCCTAACCGTAACCCTAACAATAACCATAACCCTAACCCTAAACCTCAACCTAACCCTAAACATAACCAAAATCCTAAACCTCAACCATACCCTAACGGTAAACCCTAACCCTAACTCTAACCCTTACTCTAACTCAAACCCTAAACCTAAATGTAACAATAACCCTAACCCTAACCCTAACACTAGCCCTATCCCTAACACCTAACACCTTACCCTAACCCTAACACTAACCCTAAACCGAAACCTAAATCCCAATGCTAAACCTAACCCTAACCCTAAACCTAAACATAGCGCTAACCCTAACCATAATACTAATCCTAACACTAAACCTAACCCTAACCCCAACCTTAAACCTAAACCTAAAACTAATCCTAACCGTAACCTTAACCTTCTAAAACTAACCCATACCCTAACACTAACCAAAACCCTAAACCTAACAATATCCCTAACCCTAACCCTAACCCTAACCTCTAAACGTAATCCTAAACATTACCCTATCCCTAACCTTAAACCTATACCTAACCGTAAGCCTAACCCTAATTCTAACTGTTACACTAACACCTAACCCTAAACCTAAACCTAACCCTAACATTAACCGTAACCCTTAACCCTAAAACTAAGCCTAAATTTAACCCTAAACCTATAACTAACCCTAACCCTAAAACTAACTCTAACCCTAACCTTAACCCTAACACTAAACTCTAACCATAATGCTAAACCTAACACTAAACCAAACCCTAAAACTAACCCTTACCTGAACCATAAACCTAACCCTAAACCTAAATATACAACTAAACTTAACGTTAACCCTAACGCTAACCCTAATACTAACACTAACCCTAAACCTAACCCTAACTCTAACCTTACCGCTAACACTAACCCTAACGCTATCCCTTACACTTACATCCTAAACCTACCCCTAAACCTAACATTAACACTAAACCTGAAACTAAACTTAACGGTATCCCTAACCTTAACACTAAACCTAATCCTAACCTTAAACCTAACCATAAACCGAAGCCTAATGCTAACCCTAACACTAACACCTAAGCCCTAGCCCTAAAGCTAACCCGAACTGTAACCCTAAAACTAACGCTAATCCTAAACCCTAAACCTAACCCTAAAATTAACCCTAACACTAACACTAACCCTAACCCTAACCCTAACCTAAACCTAACCATAAGCCTAACCTCTAAAACTAATACGAACCCTAAACTTAAACCTAAACCTAACCCTAACCTTAACCCTAACCCTAACACTAACCCTAAACCTACACCTGACACTAACCCTAACCTTAACCCTAACCCGAACAAGATCATTAAAAATAATCCTTACCTCTAACCCTAACCCTAAACCTAAACCTAACCCTAACACTAACCCTAAGCCTATCCCTAATCCTTAACCCTAACCCTAACCAGAAACACTAACCTTAACCATAAACCTAACACAAACACTAAACCTAACCCTAAACCTAATGCTAACCCTAACCATAACCCTAATCCCTAACCTTACCCCTAAGCAAAAATCCTAATCCTATCCCTAATACTTACCCTAACCCTAAACAAAATCCCTAACCTAAACCTAACACTAACCCTAATCGTAACCCTCAGAGTAACATTAACCGTAAACCTAACACTAAGGGTAAACATAAACATAACCCTAACACTAACCCTAACCCTAACCCTAAACCCTAACCCTAACCCTAACCCTAACCCTAAAACCCACCTCTAACCCTAACGGTAACCCTAACCCTAAGCCTAAACCTAACCCTAACTCTAAATACTGACACTAACCACAAAAGCCTAAAACTAACCAAAACACTAACCCTAACCCTAACCCTAACCCCTAACCCCAACATCTAACCCTAACCCTAATCCTAAACTAACCCTTACCCTAACACTAACACTAACTGTAACCATAAACCCTAAGCCTAACCCTAAACCTAATCCTAAACCTACCTTTAAAAAACCCTAACATTAACCCTATCCCTAACACCTAACCCCTAACCCAAAACCTAACCCTAACACAAACCTTAACCCTAACCCTAAACCTAACCCTAAACCTCACGCTAACCCTAACACTAAGCCAAACACTAGCCCTAACACTAAACCAAATCTAATCATAACCCAAACCCAGCCCTAACCATAACACTAACCCTAACCCAAACCGTAAGCCTAACATCATCCCTAAACCCTAACTCCAAACCCTAGCCTTAACCATAACCGTATCCCTAGCCCTAAACCTAACACTAAACCTAAACTCTAACCCTAACCCTAACCCTAACCCTAAACCCTAACCCTAACTCTAAACCTAACACTAACCATAATCCCTAACCATATGACTTAACTTAAACCTAACACTAACCCTAACCCTATTCCTGTCCCTAACCCTAACCTTAACCCTAACCCCAAACCCTAACACCTAACCCTATGCCTAAACCTAACCCAAACCCTAAATCTAACCCTAACCCTAACTCTAACCCTCAACCTGTAACCCTAAACCTTACCCTAATCCTAACCCTAACCCTAACCCTAACCCTATCCCAAATCCTAAACCCTAACACTAACCCTAAACCTAAACCTAATCGTAACCCTAACGCTAATGATAAACCGAAACTTAACCCTTACCCTGTCTCGAACACCTAATCCATAAACCTAACACTAATCTAACCCTAACCATAAACGTAATTCTTACCCTAACACTAACCCTAACACTAACTTCTAACTCTAGCCCTAACCGTAAACATAAACCTAACACTCACCCTAAACCTACAGTCTAATGCTAACCCTACCCCTAACTCTATGCCTAACCTAAACATCTCACTCTAACACCTAACCCTAACCCAAACACTCACCGTAACAGTAACTGTAACACTAACCCCTAAGCCTAACCTTAACCTTAAAACGAGCACTAACGCTAACCCCAAACCCTAACCCTAACCCTATAACTAGCCCTAACCCTAACTCTAAACCAAACCCAAACACTAACCCTAACACTCAACTCTAAACGTAACCATAAGTCTAAACCTAAACCTAACCCTAACCCTAAACCTAACCCTAAACCTGTCCCTAACCCTAACCCTAACCCTAACCCTTTCCCAAATCCTAAACCCTAACACTAACCCTAAACCTAAACCTAATCGTAACCCTAACGCTAATGATAAACCGAAACTTAACCCTTACCCTGTCTCGAACACCTAACCCCTTAACCTAACACTAATCTAACCCTAACCATAACCGTAATTCTTACCCTAACACTAACCCTAACACTAACTTCTAACTCTAACCCTAACCGTAAACATAAACCTAACACTCACCCTAAACCTACAGTCTAACGCTAACCCTACCCCTAACTCTATGCCTAACATAAACATCTCACTCTAACACCTAACCCTAACCCAAACACTCACCTAACAGTAACTGTAACACTAACCCCTAAGCCTAAACTTAACCTTAAAACGAGCACTAACGCTAACCCCAAACCCTAACCCTAACCCTAACTTTAACCCTAACCCTATAACTAGCCCTAACCCTAACTCTAAACCAAACCCAAACACTAACCCTAACACTCAACAATAAACGTAACTGTAAGTCTAAACCTAAACCTAACCCTAAACCTAAACCTAACCCTAAACCTAAACCTAACCCTAACCCTAACCCTATCCCAAGTCCTAAACCCTAACACAAACCCTAAACCTAAACGTAATCGTAACCCTTACGCTAATGATAAACCGAAACTTAACCCTTACCCTGTATCGAACACCTAACCCCTAAACCTAACACTAATCTAACCCTAACCATAACTGTAATTCTTACCCTAACACTAACCCTAACACTAACTTCTAACTCTAACACTAACCGTAAACATAAACCTAACACTCACCCTAAACCTACAGTCTAACGCTAACCCTACCCCTAACTCTATGCCTAACCTAAATATCTCACTCTAACACCTAACCCTAACCCAAACTCTCACCGTAACAGTAACAGTAACACTAACCCCTAAGCCTAACCTTAACCTTAAAACGAGCACTAATGCTAACCCCAAACCCTAACGCTAACCCTAACTTTAACCCTAACCCTATAACTAGCCCTAACCCTAACTCTAAACCAAACCCAAACACTAACCCTAACACTCAACTCTAAACGTAACCGTAAGTCTAAACCTAAACCTAACCCTAACCCTAACCCTAAACCTGTCCCTAACCCTAACCCTAAACCTAAACCTAAACCTAAACCTAACCCTAACACTAACCCTAAACCTAACCCAAAACCAGCCCTAACCCTAACACTGAACTCTAATTGTAACACTAACCATACCACTAAACCTAACCCTAAAACTAACCCTAACTTCTAACCCTAAACCTCACCAAAACTGTAAACCTAAAACTTACACTAACACTAACCCTAACACTTAACCCTAACCCTAACATTAACCATAAACTTAAACCTAAACCTAACCCTAACCATAACCCTAACCCAGACCCTAACCTAACATTAACCCTAACCCTAACCCTATCCCTAACACCTAATCCCAAAACCTAAACCGAAACCTAACAATAACCCTAACCCTAATCTTTAACTTAACGGTAACCCTAACCCTAACATTAAACCTAATCCTAACCCTAAGGTGAAGCCAAACGCTATCCCTATCCCTGACAACTAAGCCATAACCCAAAAACTAGCCCTAGCCATAACCATAACCGCTAAACCCAAACTGTAACCCTAAGCCAAACCCTAACACTAAACCTAACCCTAACCCTTATCTGTAACCCTAACCCTAACGCTAATTTTAAACTTAACCCTAACCCTAACCCTAACCCTAACCCTAAAAGAAACCACTAACCCTAATCCTAACACTTTCTATATCCCTAACCTTAACCATAAACCTAACTGAAACGGTGAACCTAAGTTTTAACACTAACCCTAACCCTAACCCTAACCATAATGTCTAAGCCTAACACTAACCCTAACACTAACCCTAACTGTAAAACAAAAGCTAACCTCTAACCATAACCTTAACCCTAACCATATTTTTAAAACTAACCCTAAACTCTAACCATAACCCTAACCCTAATGCTAAACGTAAAGCTGAACCTAAGCTTTAACCCTAAAACTCTCCCTAACCATAACCATAACCTCTAAGCCTAACCCTAATGCTATCGCAACCCTAAATATAATCCTAAACCAAACGCTAACATCTAACCATAATCCTTACCCTAAACCTAACCCTAACACTGAACCTATATTCTAACCCTAACACTAACACTAATCCTAAACTTAAACCTAAGCCTAAGCCTACCCCTAACCCTAAACCCTAACCCTAAACATAACACTACCACTAACCCTAACCCTAACCCTAAACAGAACACTAAACCTAACGCTAAACCTAACACTATTGCTAACACCTAAGCCCTAAACCTAAGCCTAACCCTAACTCTAAAACTAACTGTAAACCTAACCCTAAATCTAAACCTAACCCTAACCCTAAAACTAATCAGAAACCTAACAGTAACCATAACCCAAAGCCTAACCCTAACCTCTCCCTAACACCTAACTCCTAACCCTAAACTTAAACATAAGTCTAACACTAAGCATAAAACTAACCCCAAGCCTAAGCCATAACCCTAAGCCTAAATCTTCACATTAACACCTAACACTGATCCTAACCCTAACCTTAACTGTAAAGCTAACCCTAAGCCTACCCTAACCCTAACCCTATCACTAACACCTATCCCCTAACCCTAACAATAAAGCTAACCTTAAAACTAACACTAAACCTAACACTAACCTTAACCCTACCCTAAGCTTAACCCTAAACCTAATTGTAACCCTAACCCTAACCATAACCCGAAGCTTAACCATAAACCTAACCCTAATCCTAACCCTAACACTAACACTAAACCCTAAGCATAAACCTAATATTAACCCTAACCCTAAACCTAAACCTAACACTAATCCTAACTTCTAAACCTAACCCTAACCCTAAACCTAAAACTAACTCTAACACTAACACTAAGCCTAACCTCTTACCCTAAGCATAAAACTAACCTAACAGTAACCATAATCAGAAACCTAACAGTAACCATAATCTCTAACCCTAATCGTAACCATAACCCTAACCCTAACCGTAACCCTAACACTAAACCTAATTCAACTGCTAACCCTAACCATAACGCTAACCCCTAACCCTAACACCTAACAGTAAGCCATACCCCTAAGCCTAACCCCTAACCTTAAGCCCTAACACTAATCCTAACCCTAACCATAACCCTAAACCTCAAACTTACCCTGATCCTAACCATAACAAAACCCTAACACTAACCCTGACCTAAACACTAACATTAACAATCACTTTAACCCTAAATGTAAATCTAACACTAACCCTAACCCTAGCAATAACCCTATGCCTAACACTTAATCCCTAAACCTAACCTTAACCCTGAAACTAACCCTAAATCTAACACAAACACTACTCCAAAACCTAACCGTAACCCTAACACTAACGCTAAACACATCGTAACCCTAAACCAAACCGAACCTGAAGCCTAAGCCTAACCCTATCCCTAACACGTAACCCCTAAACCTAACCATAGCCCTAACAATAATCCTAATCCAAATCCTAACCCTAACCGTAAACCTAACCCTAACCTAACCCTAAACCTAACCTAATTGTAACCCTAAACCTCACCGTAACCTGAAGCCTAGCCATAACCATATACCTAACATTAACACTAACAATAATCCTAAAGATAAACCTAATTCTAAACCTACAACTAACCTTAATAATGACACTAAACCTAACCCTAACCCCAACACTAAGCTCTAAACCTAAACCTAAACATAACCGTAAACCTAACACTAAACCTAACGACTAACCCTAATCCTAAACCTTACCCCATTTCTAACCCTAACGCTAACACTAACCCTAAACCTAGCTTTAACCCTAACCCTAACCATAACCGTAATGATAACTTATAAGCCACACACTAACCCTAACCCCAAACTCTATCACTGAACCTAAGGCTAACCTCTAACCATAACACTAAACCTAAACCTCACCCTAACCCTAACCCTAACCCTAAAACTAACCCTAATCCTAACCCTAACCCTAACACTAACCCTAACCCAAAACTTAAGCCTAAGCTTTAACCCAAACCAAAACCTAACGATAACTGCTAACCCTAACCCTAACTTAAAACTAACCCTAAACTGTAAACGTAATATTAACCCTAACCCTAAACCTATCTCTAACATCTTACCCGAACCCTAACCCTAATCCAAACCTAATTGTAACTCTAACACTCCCCCAACCCGAAGCTGAACCGTAAGCCTAACCCTAAACCTAATACCAACACTAACCCTAAAACCTAACCCTAAAACTAAAAATATCACTAAATGTAACCCTAACCCTAAACCAAACCCTAACCCTAACTTAACTGTAACCCTATCCCTAACCCCTAACCCCTAACACTAACGCTAAACCTAACCCTAACCCTAACCCTAAACCTAACCCTAAAACTAAGCCTAAACTATAACAGTAATGCAAAACCTAACCCTAACCTTTAACTCTAATGCAAAAAATAATCCTAGCCCTAACCCTAACACAAAACCTAACGCTAAACTCTAACCATAACCGTAACCCTAACTCTAACCGTAAACCTAACCCTAACACTAACACTAACCCATAACCCTATCCCTAACACCTAACCCCTAAACCTAAACCTAACCCTAACCCTAACCCTAAAACTAAATCTAACGTAGACCCTAACCCTAACCCTAACACTAACCTAATGGTAAACCTAACACTAACCATAACCCTATGCCTAACTCTAACCATAACCCTAACTCTAACCCTAACCCTAACCCTCACACTAACCCTAACCCTAACACTAATGGTAAGCCAAACCCTTAAGCTAACCACTAAACCAAATCCTAACCCTAAGCATATAACTAACCGAACCCTACCTCTATCCCTAACCATGAACCTAAGCTTTAACTCAAATCCTGACCCTAACCATAATGATAAACTCTAAGCCTAACACTAACACTAACCCTAACTCTAACCCTAAACCAAAACCTAACCTCTAACTCTAAGTCTAACACTAACTCTAACCCTAAACCGAAACATAACCCTATAATCTAACCATAAACCTAACCCTAACTCTAAACTGAAACCTTACCCTAAAACTAACTCTAAACTCTAAATGTAATGCTAAACCTAACCCTAACCTTTAACTCTAACCTAAACCATAACACTAAGCCTAAACCTAAGCCAACACCTAACGCTAACCTCTAACCATAACCGTAACTCTAACTCTAACCGTAACCCTAACTCTAACCCTAATACTTACCCTAACCAATAACCCTATCCCTAATACCTAACCCCTAAACCTAAACCTAACCCTAATCCTAACAATAAATCTAATGCACACCCAAACCCTAACCCTAACGCTAACCTAATGGTAACCCTAACCCTAAGACTAACTTTAACCATAACCCTAACTGTAACCCTAACCCTAAACTTCACACTAAAACTAACCCAAACCCTAATGGTAACACTAACCATAAAATTAACCACTAAACCTAATCCTAACTCAGCATACACCTAACCTAAACCTAACCCTAACCCTAACCCTAACCCTAACCCTAACCCTAACCCTGAAAGTAAGTTTTAACCCTAATCCTAACCATAACTATAACTTCTAAGCCTAACATTAACCCTAACACTAACCCTAACTCTAACACAAAAACACAACCTAACCTCTAAGCCTAACCTTAACACTAACACTAACCATAACCCTAACACTAATCCTAACTTCTAACCCTAACACTAACCCTAACCCTAAACTGAACCCTAAAACTAACCCTAAACATAACCCTATCGCTAACACCTAACCCTAAACCTAAGCCTAACTCTAAAACTAACCCTAAACCTAAACCTAACCCTAACCCTGACCCTAAACCTAATTGTAAAACAAACCCTAACCGTAACCCAAAGCCTAACCTTAACACTCTCTCTAACACCTAACCCCTAACACTAACCTTAATCATAACCCTAACACTAAGCATAAACCTAACCCTAACCCTAACAATAACCCTAACCCTAAACCGAACCATAACACTAAACTCTAACCCTAACCCTAACCCTAAACCTAATGCTAACGTCTAACAATAACTGTAAAACTAATGCTAACTCTAACCCTAACCCTAACCATAACCCTAAACATAACCCTAACCGTAACCTAACCCTAAACCTAACCCTAACCCTAACCCTCACCCAAAATTCTAATCCTAACCATAACCCTAACCCTAACACTAACCCTAACCTCTAACACTAACCCAAACCCTAAACCTATCACTAAACCTAACACTACCCTAAATTCTAACCCTAAACCTAACCTAAATGTAATCCTAAACCTAACCTTAACCATAAGCCCAGCCCTAACCCTAACACTAACCCTATCCCTAACACCAAAGCTAACCCTAACACTCAACCTAAGCTTTAACCCTAAGCCTAACCCTAAACCTAAAAATAACATCTAATCCTCACCCTAACCCTAACTCTCACCACAAACTCTATCACTAAACCTAACGCTAACCTCTAACCATAACCCTGATCATAACCCTAACCCTAACCGTAACCCTAAGCCTAACCCCTCACATTAAGCCCTAACACTAATCCTAAACCTAACCCTAACTGTAAACCTAACACTAACACTACGCTATCCCTAACCCTATCCCTAAAACCTAATCCCTAACCCTAACGCTAAACCTAACCCTGAAACTATCACTAAACCTAAAACTTACCATAACCCTACCCTAAGCCTATCCCTAAACCTAATTGTAACCCTAACCCTAACCATAACCCGAAGCCTAACTGTGACCCTAACCCTAACCCTAAACCTAACACTAATACTAAATCCTAACCCTAAACCGAACACTAACCCTAACCCTAACCCTAACACAAAGCCTAACCCTAACACTAACCATAACTTCTAAACCTAACCCTAAACCTAAACATAACCCTAACACTAACACTAAGCCTAAATTCTTACCCTAACCATAACACTAACCCTAACCATAACCGTATCATTAACCATAATCTCTAACCCTAATCGTAACCCTAACCCTAACTGTAACCATGACACTATAACTAAACATAAAGCTACCCCTAACCCTAACCATAATGCTAACCCTTACACCTAACAGCAAGACATAACCCTAAGCCAAACCCCTAACCTTAAGCCCTAACACTAATCCTAACCCTAAACCTAAACCTAAACATCAACGTTATCCTAACACTAACCCTAACCCTAACACTAAACGCTAACACTAACCATAACTTTAACCCTAAACCTAAACCTAGCCCTAAACCTAACCCTAAGCCTAACCCTAACTATAACCCTATCCCTAACACTTAACCCCTAAACCTAACCCTAACACTAAAACTAACCCTAATTCTAACACAAACACTACCCATAACCCTAAACCTAACACTAACCCTAACCTCATCATAACCCTAAACCTAACCGTAAAGCGAAGACTAACCCTAAACCTATGCCTAACAGCTAACCCCTAAACCAAACCATAACCCTAACACGAATCCTAATCCAAATCCTAACCCTAACCATAAACTTAACACTAACCCTAACTGTACCGTTAACCTAATCTTAAACCTAATCCTTACCATAACCAGAAGCCTAGCCATAACCCTATACCTAACCTTAACCCAAATCATAACTCTAAACCTAAACCAAACTCTAAACCTAAACCTAACCCTAACCATAAAACTAACCCTAACACTAACTTCTAAACCTGAACCTATCCCTAAATGTAAACCTAAACCTAAACCTAACGACAAATCCTAATCCTAAAACTTACCCTATCCCTAACCCTAATGCTAACCAAAACCCTAAAATTAATCCTAAACCTAACCCTAACCTAAACGTAACTCTAACCATAGCCCTAAGCCTAACCATAACCCTAACCCTAACACTAACCCTAACACTAACCACAAACCCTAACCCGAAACTTAACACTATCCCTAACACTAACCCTAACCGTAAACCTAACCCTGACACTAATTCTAACCCTAAGCCTATCCCTAACACTTAACCCCTAAACCTAACACTAAATCTAAACCTAAAACTAACTATAAACCTTAACACTAAGCCTCACCATAATCCTAAGCCTAACCCTAAACCTAATCGTAACACTAACCCTCACTGTAAACTAAAGCCTAAACTTTACTCTCTCCCTAAGCCTTAACCCCTAAACCTAACCCTAACACTAACCCTAACCCTAAACATAACAATATCCCTAACCCTACTCCTTACATTAACTTCCAATCCTAACCCTAATGATAGCCATATCCCTAACACAGACCTAACATTAATCCCTTACCCTAAACCTAACCCTAACCCTATCCCTTAAACTAACCCTAAGCCTGACTGTAATACCTAAACCTAATCCTAACCCTAACCGTAGCATAACCCTAACCCTAACTCACGCCCTAACCCTAACTCTAACCCTAACACTAACACTAACTCTAATCCATACATCTAACCCTAACGTTAAAACTAACCCTAAACCTAACACTAAACCTAACCTCTAAAACTAACCCTAAACCTAAACCTATCCTTAAACCTAACACTAATCATAACTTCTAACACGACGCCTCACCCTAAACCTCAACCTAACGTTATCCCTAACTAAACACTAACCCAAACCCTAACTCTAACACTAAACTCTAATCCTAACTGTACCCCAAACCCTAACCCTAACCCGAAACCTAACACATAACCTAACTCAAAACACTATACCTAACATCTAACCCCTAACCCTAACCCTAACCCTAACACTAACCCAATTATAACCCTAATACTAACCATAACGCCATCCTAACCCTAAAACTAACCATAACGCCATCCTAACCCTAACACTAACCCTAACTCTAAACCTAACCCTGACACTCACCCTAACCCTAACCCTAACCTAACACAAACACTAACATCTAAACCTAATCCTAAGCCTAACCATAACCCTAACCCTAAAAATATCCACTAACCCTAATCCTAACCCTTACCATATCCCTAAACTTAACCCTAATCCTAACCCTAACACTGAACTTAAGCTTTAGCCCGAACCCTAACCCTAACCTAATTGTAACACTAACACAAACCACAACCTGAAGCCTAAACCTAACAATAACCCTAACTCTAAACCTAACCCTAACCCTCACACTAACCATAAACCTAACTCTAACACTAACACTAACACTAACATCTAATCCTAACCCTAACCCTAACTGTAACCCTAACCCTAAAATTAAGCACTAACCCTAAACCTAACCCTTACAATGTCCCTAAGCCTAACACTAATCCTAACACTAACCCTGAACCTAAGCTTTAACCCTAACACTAACCCAAACCATAACCTCTAAGCCTAACCCTAACACTAAACCTAGCCCTAACTCTAACCCTAAACCAAACGCTAACCTCTAACCATAACCTAGCTCTAACCCTAACGCTAACAGTAAACCTATCTTCTAACCCTAACACTAAACATATCTTCTAACCCTAACACTAACACTAACCCTAAACCTAAACCTAAACCTAATACTATCCATAACTTTAGCCCTAAACCGAACCCTAAAACTAACCCTAACTTTAACCCTATTGCTAACAACTAACCCTTAACCCTAACCCTAACTCTAAAACTAACCCTAAACCTAACCCTAAACCTAACACTAACCCTACCCCTAATTCTAACCCTAAACCTAATCGTAACCCTAACTCTAACCGAAACCCAAAGCCTAACCCTAGCCCTCTCCCTAACACCTAACCCCTAATACTAACTTTAATCATAACCCTAACACTAAGCGTATCCCTAACCATAAACCTAACCCTAATCCGGCCTATAACACTAAACTTTAAACCTAAACCTAAACCTAACCCTAAACCAAACATTTACCCTAACACTAACCTTAATCTCTAACCTTAACACTAAACCTAACCATAACCTTTAACTCTAACACAAACCCTAACACTAACCCTAAACCTAATGCTAACCTCTAACCATAAACGTAACTCTAACTCTAACCGTGACTCTAACCCTAACCCTAACACTAACCCTAACCCATAACCCTATCCCTAACACCTAACCCCTGAACCTAACCCTAACCCTAACACTAAATCTAATGCAAACCCTAACCATAACACTAACACTAACCTAATTGTAAGCCTAGACCTAAACATATCCATAAGCCTAACCCTAACCATAATCCTAACACTAACCCTAACCCTAACCCTCACACTAACCATAGCCCTAACCCTAACCCTAACCCTAACGCTAACACTATCACTGACCTCTAAACCTAACCCTAACCCTAACCCTAATGGTAAACCTAACACTAAAATTAACCACTAACCCTAATCCTAACCCTTAGCATATCCCTAACCTAACCCTACCCCTAACTCTAACCATGAAGCTAAGCTTTAAACCTAACCCTAACCCTAACAATAACCATAACCTCTAAGCCTAACAATAACCATAACACTAACCCTAATTCTAAGTCTAAACCAAAAGCTAACCTCTATCCATAACCGTGAGACTAACCCTAACCTTAAACCTAACCCTAAACTCTAACCGTAACCCTAACCTTAACCATAACCGTAAACCTGAACCTTAGGTTTAACCCAAACTCTAACCCGAAAAATAAATTCTAAGCAGAACCCTAACCCTAAATCTAACCATAAATGAAACGCTAACCTCTAACCATAACCAAATCCTAAACCTAACCCGAACACTAACCCTATATTCTAACCCTAACACTAACTCTAACCCTAAACCTAACCCTAAACTTAACCCTAAATGCTAATCCTAACCCTAACACTATTCCTAACACTAACTCTAACCCTAAACCGAACCCTAAACATAACCCTAACCATAACCCTATCGCTAACACCTAACACCTAACCCTAACCTTGACCCTAACTCTAAAATTAATCCTAAACCTAAATCTAACCCTAACCCTAAACCTAAACCTAATCATAACCCAAACACTAAACATAACCCAAAGCCTAACCTTAACCCTCTCCCTAACACCTAAGCCCTAATACTAACCTTAATCATAACCCTAACACTAAGCGTAAACCTAACACTTCACCTAACACTAACCCTAAATTCTAACCGTAACCCTAACTGTAACCCTAACCTTTAACTCTAACACAAACCCTAACCCTAAAACTAACCCTAACCCTAAAACTATCCCTAACCCTAAACTTAAGGCTAACCTTAACCATAACCATTACCCTAACCCTAACCTGTAAACCTAACCCTAAACCTAACCCTAAATTCTAATCCTAACCCTAACCATAACACTAACCATAACCCTAAACCTAACCCTAACCCTAAACTAACACTAAATAACCATAACCCTTACACTATAGCTAACACCTAACCCCTAAACCTAAACCTAAATCTAAATCTAAATCTAATCCTAACCGTAATCCTAACACTAATCCTAACCCTAAACTGAACCATAACACTAAACTCTCACTCTAAACCTAAGCGTAACCCTAAACCTAACCCTTACCCTAACACTAACCCTATACTCTAACTGAAACACTAAATATAATCCTAACCTTTAACTTTAACCCAAACCCAAACACTAAAACTAACCCTAACCCTAAACTTAACGCTAACTTCTAACCATAACTGTAACCCTAACACTAACCTGTAAACCTAACCCTAAACCTAACCCTAAATTCTAATCCTAACCCTAACAATAACCCTAACCATAACCCTAAACTTAACCCTAACCCTAAACTAACACTAAACCTAACCCTAAATCTAATCCTAACACAAATTTCTAATCCTAACCCTAAACCTAAGGCTAATCCTAACCCTAACACTAACCTTAACCTCTAACACTAACCCTAACCCTAAACCTAACCCTAACACTAACTCTAAAATTAACACTAAACCTAAACCTAACCCTAACATTAAACCTAACCCTAAACATAATCGTAACCCTAACCCTAACCGAAACCCATAGCTGAACTCTAACCCACTCCCTAACACCTAACTCCTAAACCTAAACTTAATCATAACCTAACACTAAGCGTAATCCTAACCGTAACCCTAAAACTAACCCTAACCCTAAACTGAACCATAACCCTAAAATCTCACTCTAAACCTAAGCCTAACCCTAAACCTAACCGTTACCCTAACACTAACCCTATACTCTAACCAAAACACTAAATATAAACCTAACCTTTAACTCTAACTCCAAACCTAACACTAAAACTAACCCTAACCCTAAACTTAATGCGAACCTCTAACCATAACCATAACCCTAACACTAACCTGTAAACCTAACCCTAAACCTAATCCAAATTCTAATCCTAACCCTAACCATAACCCTAACCATAACCCTAAACCTAACCCTAACCCTAAACTAACACTAAACCTAACCATAACCCTTACACTATCCCTAACAACTAACCCCTAAACCTAACCCTTACCCTAACACTAATCCTTACTCTAACTGTAATGCTAAACCTAAAACTAACCTTTAACTCTAACCCAAAGCCTAACCTAACCCAAACCCTAAACCTAACGCTAAACTCTAACCATAACCGTAACCTTAACCATAACACTAACCCTACCCCATAACCCTATCCCTAACACCTAACCCCTAACCCAAACCCTAACACTAAATCTAAGGCAAAAACTAACCATAACACTAACACTAACCTAATTGTAACACTAGCCCTAACCATATCCCTAGGCCTAACCCTAACCATAACCCTAACTCTAACCCTAACCCTAACCCTCACACTAACCCTACCCCTAACCCGAACCCTATCACTAAACTCTAAACCAAACCCTAACCCTAATGGTAAACCTAACACTAAAATTAACCACTAACCTTATTCCTAACCCTTTGCATATCCCTAACCTAAACCTAGCCCTACCTCTAACAATGAACCTAAGCTTTAACTCTAACCCTAACCATAACCATAACCTCTAAGCCTAACAATAACCCTAACACTAACCCTAACACTAAACCTAAGCTTTAAACTTAACCCTCAGCCTAACACTAATGATTACTTCTAAGCCTCACACTGACCCTCACCCTAACCCCAAACCCCATCACTAAACCTAACGCTAATATCTAAGCATAACCCTAACCCTAACCCTAAACCTAAACCTAACCCTAAACCTAACACTAACCCTAAACCTAACTCTAACAGTAACCCTAACCCTAAACCTAAACCTAAACCCAAACCAATGATTTAACCCTAACCCTAAGCCTAATTCTAACCCAAATCTAATGCTAACCATTAACCCTAACTCTAACCCAAACCTCTAACCGTAACACTAACCCTAACACTAAATCTATCCCTAACTTCTAACAGTAACCCTAACCCTAACTCAAAGCTGCTCCTAACCCTAACACTAACCATAACCTAAACATAACTATAACCCTAACCGTAACCCGAAGGCTAACCATAACCCTAACACTAACCCTAACCCTAACACTAATCCTTAACTCTAACCCTAAACATAACACTATCCCTAACACTAACCCTAACCGTAAACCTAACCCTAAACCTAACCCTAAACCTATAACTATCCCTAACACCTAACCCTTAAACCTAACGCTAATTCTAACCCTAAAACTAACACTAAACCTAACCCTAACCCTAAACCTAACCCTAAACCTAATCATAATCATAACCGTAACTGTAACCAAAAGACTAACCCTAACACTCCTCCTAACAACTAACACCTAACCCTAACCTTAATCATATCATTAACACTAAGCATAACCCTAACCCTAACCCTGACACTAAACCTAACCCTAAACCGAAACATAACCCTAAACTCTAACCCTAAAAATAACCCAACCCTAAACCTAACACTTACACTAACACTAACACTAAACTCTAACCATAACCCTAATCCTAACCCTAACCTTTAACTCTAACCCAAACCCTAACCTTAACCCTAACGCTAAACCTAACGCTAACCGCTAACCATAACAGTAACCCTAACCCTAACCATAACCATAATGCTAACACTCACCTTAACCCTAACACTAACCCTAATCCATAACCATATCCCTAACACCTAACCCCTAAACCTAACGCTAACCCTAATCCTAACCCTAACACTAAATCTAACGCAAACCCTAAACCTAACCCTAATCCTAATGCTAACCTAATTGTAACCCTAACCCTAACCATAACCCTAAGCCTAACCCTAAACCTAACCCTAACTCTAAGCCTAACCCTAACCCTCACACTTACCCTAAACCTAACCCTTACCTTAACACTAACCTCTAAATCTAACCCTAACCCTAACCCTAACTCTAAAACTAACCACTAACACTAATCCTAAACCTTAGCATATCCCTTTCATAACACTAACCTTAACCCTAACCCTGAACCTAAGCTTTAACACTAACACCAACCCTAAACCTAACCATAACCTCTGAGCCTAACACTAAACCTGACACTAAGCCTAACTCTAACCCTAAACCAAAAGCTATCCTCTAACATAAACCTAACCATAACCCTAAACTTAAACATAACCCTAAACTAATCGTAACCCTAACCATCAACATAATCCGAAGCCTAACCATAACACGTACCCTAATCGTAACACTAACCCTATACCCTAACCCTAAAGCTAACACTATCCCTAAGCCTAACCCTAACCGTCAACCTAACACCAACCCTAACCCTAACCTTAACCCTGACCCTAACACCTAACATCAAATTCTAACGCTAAATCTAACCGTAAAACTAACTCTAGCCCTAACCCTAACCCCAACTCTAAGCCTAACTCTAAACATAAGAGTAACCCTAAAACTAACCATAACCCAAAGACTAACCTTAAACCTCTCGCTAACACCTAACCCCTAACTCTAACCATAACACTACCCCTAATCCTAAACGTAACCATAACCCTAACCCTACCACTAACCCTAACTTCTAATCCTAACCCTAACCCTAACCATAACCATAAGCCTAACACTAAACCTAACATTAATCCCTTACATATCCCTAACATTACCCTTTAAATTAAATCTAACCCTGTCTGTAATATCTAACCCTAAACCTAACCCTAACCCTAGCATAACCCTAACCCTAACCCTAACCCTTAACCTAACCCTAATGCTAACACTAACCCTAACACATACATCTAACTCTAACCCTAACATTAACCCTAACACAAACACAAACCTCTAACCCTAAACCTATCCCTAACACTAACTCTAAATCTAAGTCTAAACTAACTCATAACCATAATCCTAATCTAACCCTAAACATCAACCTAACTCTAAACCTAACCATAACACTAACCCTAAGCCTAATGCTAAATGCTAACCCTAACCATAACACTAACCCTAACACTAACCCATAACCCTACCCTAACACCTAACCTGTAAACCTAACCCTAACACTTACCCTAGCACTACATCTAAAGCAAACCCTAACCCTAAACCTCAACCCCAAACTAACCCTAACGATAACCTAAATGTAACCCTAATCCTAACCATAATGCTAAGCCTAATCCTAACCCTAACCCTAACTCTAACCCTAACCCTCACACTAACCCTAACCCTATCCCTAACCCTCACACTAACCCTAACCCTAACACTAACCCTAAAACTAACACATAAAGCTAACACTAACCCTAACAGTAACCCTAACCCTAAAACTAATCACTAAACCTAATCCTAACCATTACCCTATCCCTAACACTTACTTTAACACTAAACCTAAACCTGAACCTAAGCTTTCACCCTCACCCTAACCCTAACCATAACCATAACCTCTAAGACCAACCCTAACCCTAACACTAACCCTAATTCTAACCCTAAATCAAACGCTAACCTCTAACCATGAACCTAACACTAACCCTAAACCTTACCCTAACCCTAACCCTCAACCTAATCATAAATTCTAACTGTAGCACTAATCCTAACCCAAAACCTACCCTAACCCTAACCCTATTCCTAACACTAACCCTAACCAAAAACTTAAAACTAAACCTAACCCTAACAGTAACCATAACCCTCAACACTAACTCTATCCCTAACACTATCGATAAAATCTAACCCCTAACCCTATGCCTAACCCTAACTCTAAAACTAAGTCTAATCCTAACCCTAACTGTATCCCTTATCCTAACCCTAACACTAAACTTAATCGTAACCCTAACCCTAAACGTATCCCAAATCCTAAACATAAAACTCTCCCTAACACCTAAGCCCTAACACAAACCTTAATCATAACCCTAACACTAAGTGTAACCCTAAACCTAACCCTAACACTGACCCTAACCCTAACCCTAACATTTACCCAAACACTAACCCTAAACTCTAACCATAAACCTAACCCTATCCCTAACCTTAAACTCTAACCCAAACCCTAACCCTAACCCTAAACTTAATGCTAACCACTAACCATAACCGTAACCCTAACCCTAACCCTAAACTACAAACCTAACCCTAACAGTAAATTCAAATCTTAACCCGGACCCTAGCCCTAAACCAAACCCGAACCTTATTGTAACCCTAACCCTAACCATAACCATAAGCCTAAACCTAACTCTAACCCTAACTCTAACCTTAATCCTAACCCTAATACTAACCTACGCCTCATTCTAACACTAACACTAACCTCTAAACCTAACCCTAGCACTAAATGTAATCCTAACCCAAAACCTAACCACTAACCCTACTTCTAATTCTTACCCTATCCCTAAGACTAACCCTAACCCTAAACCTAACCCTGAACCTAAGCTTTAACTGTAACCCTAACCCTAACACTATGGCTAACCCTAACCCTAACCGTAAACCAAACCCTAAACCTAACACTAACACTAACACTATCGCTAACACCTAACACCTAACCCTAACCCTAACCCTAACCCTAACTCTAAACCTAAACCTAACTCTAAACCTAACCTTAGCACAAACACTAATCCTAAACCTAATCGTAACCCTAACCTTAACAGTAACTCAAAGCCTAAACCTAACCTTCTCTGTAACACCTAATCCCTAACCCTAACCTTAATCATAACCCTAAAACTAAGCATAACCCTAACACTATCCCTAACCCTAAACTGAATCGTAACCCTAAACTTTAACCCTAAACCTAAGAGTACCCTAAACCTAACACTTACCCTAACATTAACACTAAACTCTAACTGTAACCCTAACACTAACCATAACCTTTAACTCTAAATGAAATATTAAGCTAACCGTAACCCTAACCCTAAACCTAACACTAACCTCTAACCATAACCGTAACCCTAAACTCTAACCATAACGCTAACCCTAACCCTAAACCTAAGAATAACCATTACCCTATCCATAACACATAACCCATAAACCTAACCCTAACCCTAACACAAAATTCTAATCCTAAACCTAACACTAACCCTAAACTCTAACATTAAACCTAACCCTAAACCTATCCCTAACCCTAACACTAAACCTAACACTAAACCTAAATTCTAACCCTAACCCTAACCTAAATGTAATCCTAGCCCTAACCCTAACACTAATCCTATCCCTAACCCTAATGCTAACCTTAACCCTAAACCTAAGCTTTAAACCTAACCCTAACCATAACACTAACCATAAATTCTAAGCCTCACCCTAACGCTCACCCTAACCACAAACTCTATCACTAAACCTAATGCTAACCTCTAACCATAACCCTAATCCTAACCCTATCCCAAACCCTAACCCTAACCCTAACACTAACACTAACCCTAACCCTAAACTTTAACCATAACCCTAAACCAAAACTAACACTAACCACTAACCCTTATCCTAACCCTAACCCTAACCCAAACTCTAACCATAACACTAACCCAAACCCTAAACCTATCCCTAACATCTAACCTTAACCCTAACCCTAAACATAACTCTATCCCTAACCGTAACCCTAAGCCTAAACCCAACCCTCTCTGTAATACCTAACCCTAACACCTAACCCCTAAGCCTAACCGTAACCCTAACACTAACACTAACAATAACCCTAACAATAACCCTAAACACTAACCCTAAACCTAACAGTATCACTAAACCCAAGCCTAACCATAAACCTAACCCAAACACTAACCCTAACCTTAACAACTAATGCCTATCCGTAACTCTGAACATAACCATAAAAATAACACTAAACCTAACCGTAACACTAACCCTAACCCTAAGGCTAACTCCTAAACCTAATCATAACACTAACATTAATCCCTTACCCTAAATCTAACCCTACCCATTAAACTAACGCTAAGCCTGATTGTAATACCTAAACCTAACTCTAACCCTAACACTATCTGTAACCCTAAACCTAACCGTAATCCTCACCCTAACCCTAACCATAATCCTAACCCTAACCATAACCCTAACACTAACTCTAACCCTAAAACTAAGCGTAAAGCTAACCCTAACCCTAACTCTAACCCTAACCCTAATCCTATCCCTAACACTTAACCCTAACCCCAACCCTAAACCTAAACCTAAAACTAACCATAAACCTAAACCTAACCCTAACCCTAAACCTAAACCTAATCATAACCGTAACACTAACCGTAACCCGAAGCCTCCCCTAACCCTCTCCCTAACATCTAACCCCTATCACTAACCCGAACCCTAACCCTAACCTTAAACCTAACCGTAAACTTTAACACTAAACCTAACCCTAACACTCACCCTAACCCTCAAGCTAGCACTAACAGTAAACTCTAACGCTAACACTAACCCTAACCTTAACACTCACCTTTAAGTCTAACCCTAAACCTAACTCTAACCGTAAACCTAACACTAACCTCTAAAAATAGCCATAATGCTAACACCATAATCCTAAACTTAACCCTAAGCCTAAACTCTAAATGTAACCAAAACACTAACGCTACCACTAACCCTAATTCTAAACTCTAACCCTAAACCTAACACTAACCCTAAACCTAATGGAAACCCTAACCTTAAGAGTAACATGAAGCCTAACCCTAACACACTCCCTAACACAAAACCCCTATACCTAACACTAACCCTAACACTCTCAGTAACACCTAAGGCTCAAACCTAAACCTAAACCTAACCCAAACCCTAACCACACCCGCAAACCTAATCCTAAACATAAACCTAACCCTAAATTCTAATCCTAATCCTAACCATAACAGTAAATGTATTCCTAAACATAACCCTAACCCTAAATTCTAATCTTAATCCTAACCCTAACACTAACCCTAACCCTAACACGAAACCTACCAAAACCCTAAACCTAACTCTAACCCTAACCATAACCCATACCTCTAATACTAACCCTAACCCTAAACATAACACTAAACCTACACCTAACATTAATCCCTAACCCAAATCCTAACACTACCCCTTAAACAAACCCTAAACCTGACAGTAATACCTAAGCCTAACCATAACACTACCATAACCGCAACCCTAAAGCGAACCCTAACCCTGAACCTAACACTAACCATAACCCTAACACTATCACTATCATTAACCCTAACCATAAACCCAACCCTAACACCAACCCTAATCCTAACCCTAACCCTATCGATAAAACCTAACCCGTAACCCTATGGCTAACCCTAACTCAAAAAATAACCCTAACACTAATCCTTACCCTAACCCTAACCCTAAAACTAATCGTAACCCTAACCATAACTGTAACACAAAGCCTAACCCTAACTCTCTCCCTAACACCTAACCCCTAACACTAACCTTAATCATAACCCTAACAATAAGCATAACCCTAACCCTAACCCAAACACTGACCCTAACCCTAAACCTAACCCTTAACCTAACACTAACCCTAAACTCTCACTGTAATCCTAAGCCTAACCCTAATCTTTAACTCTAACCCAGCCCTAACCCTAACTATACCCTAACACTAACGCTAACCTCTAACTATAACCGTAACCCTAAACCTAACCCTAAGCCATAAACCTAACCCTAACCATAAATTCTAATCGTAACCCTGACCCTAGCCCTAACTCAAACCCGAACCTATTGTAACACTAACCATAAGCATAACCATAAGCCTAAACCTAACCCTGACCCTAACTCTAACCTTAACCCTAACCCTAACATTAACCCTAAGCCTCATTCTAACACTAACACTAACCTCTAAACCTAACCTTAGCACTAACTGTAATCCTAAGCCTAAAAATAACCACTAAACCTATTTTTAACCATTACCCTATGCCTAACCCTAACCCTAAACCTAACCCTGAACCTAAGCTTTAACCCTAACCCTAACCCTAACTCTAAAACTATTGCAAACCCTAACCCTAAAACAAACCCTAAACCTAACACTAACCCTAAACCTATCACTAAAACCTAATCCCAAAGCCTAACCATAACCCTGACTCTAAAACTAACCCTAACTCTAACCGTAACCCTAACCATAAGCCTAAACCTAATCGTAACCCTAACCCTAACCGTAACCCAAAGCCTAAAGCTAACCCTCTCTATAACACCTAATAACTAACCCTAACCTTAATCATAGCCCTAACACTAACCGTAACCCTAAGGCTAACCCTAACACTAACCCTAATCCTAAACTGAATCATAACCCTAAACTCTAACCCTAAACCTAACACTAACCCTAAACCTAACACTTACCTTAACACTAACCCTAATCTCTAACCATAACCCTAACACTAACCATAACCTTGTACTCTAACCGAAACCATAACCCTAACCTAACCCTAAACCTAACGCTAACCTCTAACCATAACCGTAACCTTAACCCTAAACCTAATCATAACAATTACCCTATCCAAAACACATAACCCCTAAACCAAACCCTAACCCTAACACAAAATTTTAACCCTAACCCTAACACTAACACTAACCCTAACCTCTAACACTAACCATAACCCTAAACCTATCCCTAACCCTAAGCCTTAACCTAACACTAAACCTAAATTCTAACTGTAACCCTAACCTAAATGTAATCCTAACCCTAACCATAACCCTAAGCCTAGCCGTAACCCTAACACTAACCCTTTCCCTAACCCTAACACTAACCCTAAACCTAAGCTTTAAACCTAACCTTAACCATAACACTAACCATAACTTCTAAGCCTCACTCTAAAACTAACCCTAACCCTAACCACAAACTATCACTAAACCTAATGCTAACCTCTAACCATAACCATAACCCTAACACTAACCCTATACCACCTAACCCTAACACTAACTCTAACCCTAACCCTAACCCTAACCCTAAGCTTTAAACATAACCCTAACCCAAACCTAACTCTAACCACTAACCCTAACCGTAACCCTAACACTAACTGTAACCCTAAACTCTAACCATAACACTAACCCAAACCCTAAACATATCCCTAACATCTAACCCTTACCCTAACCCTAACCCTAAACTAACCGTAACTCTAACCCTAACCATAATGCTAAGCCTAAACCCAACCCTCTCCGTAACTCCTAACCCTAACACCTAACACCTAAGTCTAAACCCAAACCTAACCCTAACTCTAACACTAGCCCTAAGCCTAATAATAACCCTAAACAGTAACCCTAAACCTAACACTATCCCTAAACCCAACCCTAACCGAAAACCTAACCTGAACCCTAACCCTATCCCTATCCCTAACACCTAACTCCTAAACCTAACGCTGAACATAACCATAAAACTAACACTAAACCTAACCATAAGCCTAACCCTAACCCTAAGGCTAACCCTATACCTAATCGTAACACTAACCCTAACCATAATCTGAAGCCTAACCTTAACCCTCTCCCTAACACCTAACCCCTAACCCTAATGCTAATCCTAACCCTACCCCTAACCCTAACACTAACCCTAACCCTAACCATAACAATAACCCTAACCCAGACATAACATTAATCCCCTTTCCTAACTCTAACCCTACCCCTTAAACTAATGCTAAGCCTGATTGTAATACCTAAACCTAACCCTAACCCTAACCCTAACCCATACCTTTAATACTATACCTAACCCTAACCCTAAACCTAACCCCAACAGTAACACTAACATTTAACCTAACCTCTAATACTAACTCTAACCCTAAACTATACCTAACCCTAACCCTAAACCTAGCACTAAACCTAATTTCTAACCCTAACCCGAACACTAACCCTTAACCTCAACCTAACCCTAACCCTAAACCTAAACCTAAATCTAACGCAAAACCTAAACATAACCCTAACCCTAACCCGAACCTAATTTTAACCCTAACACTAACTATAACCCTAAGTGTAAACCTAACCCTAACTCTACTCTAACCATAAACCTAACCCTAACACTAAACCTAACTCTAATTCTAACACTAGCACTAACCTCTAAACCTAAACCTAGCACCAACTGTATCCTAACTCTAAACCTAACCACTAACCCTAATCCTAACCCTTACACTATCATAACCCTAACCCTAAACCTAAAACAAACCTAACCCTAAACCTAAAACAAACCCTGAACCTAATATTTAACACTAACCTAAACCTAACCGTAACCATCACCTCTAAGCCTAAACCTGACCCTAACGCTAACTCTTACCCTAAACAGAATGCTAACCTCTAACCATAACCCTAACCCTAACGCTAACCATAACACTAACCCTAACCTTAACGTAACCCTAAACTCTAACCGTAACACTAACCCAAGCCTAAACTTACCATTAACACTAACCTCTAACACTAAGCCTAACCCTAAACCTAACTCTAACCATAACCCTAACCCTAAATCTAACAATAATCCCTTACCTAACCCTAACCCTACCCCTTAAACTAACCAAAGCCCAATCTGTAATACTTAACCCTAATCCTAAACCTAGCATAACCCAGCCCTAACCCTAACCATGACTCAAACCCTAACACTAAACTAAACCTAACCCTAACCTGTACCTTTAACCCTAAGCCTAAAACTAACCCTAACACTAACCCTTACCTCTAACATGAACCCTAACACTAAACCTATCTCTACCTTAACCCTAAACATAAGACTAAACCTAATTTCTAACCCTAACACTAACCCTAACCATAAACCTCAACCTAACCCTCACCCTAACCATAATACTAACCCTAACCCAAACCCTAACACTGAAGCAAATTCTAACACTAACACTAACTCTAACACTAAACCTAAACATAACCCAAACCCTAATCTAACCCTAACCCTAACCCTAAATCTAACCCGAAACCCTAAGCATAAACCTAACACTATTCCTAAACCTAAACTTCACCGTACACCTAACCCTTACACTAAACCTAACCCTAAACCTAACCCTAACCCTAACCTTACCACTATCCCTATCCCTAACCCCAACCAAAACCCTAAACCTAACCCTAAAACGAACACTAAACCTAAACTCTAACACTAACCCTAACCCTAAACCGAACCCTAACACTAACCCTAACCTCTAACACTAAACCTAACCCTTAACCTAACACTAAACCTAAATTCTAACCCTAACCCGAACCCTAACCTAAATGTAATCCTAACCCTAACCATAACCCTAAGCCTAGCCCTAACCCTAACCCTAACCCTACCTCTAACCCTAACCCTAACCACAACCATAACCATAATACTAACCATAAATTCTAAGCCTCACCCTAACATTAACACCAAAACTAACCCTAACCCTAACCCTAAGCTTTAACCATAACCCTAACCCCAAACTTAACACTAACCACTAACCCTAACCCTAACCATAACCATAACCCTAAACTCTAACCATAACACTAACACAAACCCTAAACCTATCCCTAACCCTAACACTCACCTAATCATTACCATAATCCTAACCATAACCCGAAGGCTAAGCATAAACTTATTCCTAACCCGAACACTAACACTAACCCTGACCCTAAACCTAACCCTAAACCTAAGCTTTAACCATAATCCTAACACTAACCATAACCACTAAGCCTAATCCTAAGCCTAACACTAATCCTAAACTTCACCTTAAACTAAACCCTAACACTAACCCTAATACTATCCTTAACCCTAACCCTAACACTAACCCTTACCCTAAAACTTCCCAAAACTTAACCCTAACACTAACACTATCACTAACAACTAACCCCTAACCCTAACCCTAACCCTAACCCTAATCCTAAAACTAACCCTAACCCTAACAATAAACCTAAAACTAAGTTTTAACCCTAACCCTAACCCTAACCTTAACCATAATCTCTAAGCCTAACCCTAACCTGACCCTAAACACAAACTCTAAGCCTAAACCTAAGGCTAACCTCTAACCATAACGCTAACCCTAAACTTAACCCTAACTTAAAACTAACCCTCACCATAAACTCTAACCTTAACAATAACTCTAAACCTAACACTAACTTTAGCCCTAACATCTAACACTAACCCTAGCTCTAAATCTAAACGTAACCCTAACCCTAACACTAAACCAACTTCTTACCCTGACACTAACATAACCCTAAACCCTAACACTAACCCTAACCCTAAACCTAACTCTAAACCATAAACGTATACCTAACAAGAATCCTAAATCTAAACCTCACCATAAACCTAAACCTTACCCTAAACCTAACCCTAACACTAACCCTAAAACTATCCCTATCCCTAACACCGAACCACAACCCTAACCCTAAACTCTAACCCTAAAAATAAGACTAAACCTAATCCCAACACTAACCCAAACCCTTAGCCTAACCCTAAACCTAATCATAACCCTTATGCTAACTGTAACCCGGAGACTAATATTAACCCTCTCCCTAACAACTAACCCCTATCCCTCAACCTAGCACTAAACCTAAACCTAACCGTAACGATAACCATAACCCTACCACTAACCATAACATCTAATCCTAAACCTAACACTAACCCTAACCCTACCCCTTAAACTAACCCTGAAGCTGAATGTAATACCTAACCCTAACCATAGCGTAACCCTAACCCTAACTCTAACCCTAACCCTTATCATAAACCTAACCCATACCTCTAACCCTAACACTAAGACTAACCCAGCACTAACCCTAACCCTATCCCTAACCATAAACACTAAGCCTAACCCTAACCCTAACCGCAAACTCTAAAACTAAATCTAATGCTAACCTCTAACCATAACCATAAACCTAATCCTAACCCTAACCCTTACCCTAAATCCTAACTCTAACTCTAACACTATCTGTAGCACTAAACCTAAGCATAAAACTAACCCTAACACTAACCGTAACCCTAACCCTAACACTAACCATAACACTAATCTGACCCCTAACACTTACCATTAAGCCTAACCCTAACTCTAACCCTAAACCTAACAGTAAACCTAATCTTAAACCTAACTCTAACCCTAACCCTAATCCTATTCCTAACACTTAACCCCTAAACCTAACCCTAAAACAAACCATAAACCTAAACCTAATCCTAACCCTAACAATAACCCTAAACCTAATTGTAGCTGTAACACGAACCGTAAACTGAAGCCTATCCATAACGCTCTCCCTTAACACCTAAACCCTAACACTAACCCTAACACTAACCCTAACCCTAACTGTAACTAAAAACATTACCCTACCCCTAACACTAACTTCTATTCCTAACCGTAACACTAACCCTAAACCTAACCCTAACCCTAAACTTTAACCCAAAACCTAACCCTAACTCTCACCCTAACACTCACGCTAGCACTAAGCCAAAACTCTAACGCTAACTCTAACACTAACCCTAACACTAACCTTTAACTCTAACCCTAAACCTAAATCTAATCGTAAACCTAATGCTAACCTCTAACCATAACAATAAAGATAATACTACTCCTAACCATTACCCTAACCCTAACTCTAACTGTAACCAAAACCCTAATGCTACCCATAACCATAATTCTAAACTCTAACCCTAACCCCAACACTAACCCTAAACCTAATTATAACTCTAACCCTAACGGTAACACAAAGCCTAACAATAACACTCTCCCTAACACCTAATTCCTAACACTAACACCTATCCTAACATTCTCCCTAACACTTAACCTCTAACCGTAAACCTAAACCTAAACCTAACCCTAACCGTAAACATAATCCTAAATATAACCCTAACCCTAAATTCTAATCATAATCCTAAGCCAAACCCTAACCATAACCATGACCGTAACTCTAACCCTTACCCTAACACTAAAATCAAACACGAAACATAACCCTAACTGTAACACAAAACATAACCCTAACCCTAAACATAACATTAACCCTAAACCTAACATTAATCCATAACACAAACCACAACACTACCGCTTAAACAAACCCTAAACCTGACAGAAATAACAAACCCTAACCCTAACACTACCATAACCCCAGCCTTAAGCTAACCCTAACACTAACCCTAAATCTAAACCTAAAACTAAACCTTACGCTAAGCTCTAACCATAACCCTAAACCTAACACTAAACCTAACCCTAACCCTAACCCTAAAATCTAACAGTAACCAAAACTCTAACGCTACCCCCAACCATAATTCTAAATTCTAACCTTAACCCTAACACTAACCCTAATCCTAATCATAACCTTAACCCTAACCGTAACATGAAGACTAACACTAACAGTCGCCCTAACACCTAACTGCTAACCCTAACCCTAAACCTAAACGTAAACCTAGCCCTTACATTAACCCTAACTCTAACCCTAACACTAACCCTAAACTATAACCGTAACACTAACCCTAACCCTAAACCTGTCTACACCTAAACCTAACTCTCACCCATACCTCTAACCCTAACCCTAACACTAACCCTAACACTAACACTAACACTAAACCTTTACTTCTAACACTAACCATAACCCTAAACCTATCACTAAACCTAACCCTAAACCTAACATTAAACCTAAATTCTAATCCTAAACCTAACCCTAACCTTAAACTTCAACCTAAAACTAACCCTAACCATAACCCTAACACTAACCATAACCATAACCCAAAGCCTAACGTGACCCTAAACCTAACCCTAACCCTAAGCCTAACCCTAATTCTATCCTTAACCATAACACTAACACAAATCCTAAACAAAAATCTAAACCTAACCCAAACCTAACATTAACATTAACCCTAAACATAACCCTAACACTAACCTCTAAACCTAACACTAACCCTAACAGTGAGCCTAAAACTAAACCTAAGCTTTAACAATAAACCTAACACTAACCCTAACCATAATCTCTAAGCCTAACCCTGACAATAATGCTAACGCTTAACTCTAAACCTAAACCTAACCCTAATAGTAAGAATAACCCTAAACCTAACACTCACCCTAAAATCTAAACCTAACACTAACCCTAACCCTAACCCTAGCCATAAATCTAACCCTAACCTAACATTAATCCCTACCCTTAACCCTAACCCAACCCATTAAACTAACACTAACATTGACCGTAATAAGTAACCCTAGCCCTAACCCCAACCCTAAACCTACCATAACCCTAAACATAACACTAAGCCTAACACTAACCCATACTTCTAACACTAACCCTAAACCTAACCCTAACCGTAAACCTAACCATAACCCTAACCCTAACCTTAATACTGAACCTAACTCTAAACCTAACACTAACCTTTAGCCCTAACACAAACCCTAACGCGAATACTAAAACTAACACTAAACAAAACGTCTAACCCTAACCTTAATCCGAAACTTTAACTCTAAACCTAACACTATCCCTAACCCTAAACCTAACCCTAAAACTATCACTAACCCTTACACTATCCCTAATACCTAACCGCTAAACCTAACCCTAACCTTAACTCTAAAATTAACACTAAATCTAACACTAATCCTAAACCTAAACCTAATCGTAATGGTAATGCTAAGCCTAACCCAAAGTCTAACCATTACCTTCTTTCTAACAACTAACCTCTAATACTCGCCCTAATCATAACCCTAACCCTCACACTAACCCTAACACTAACCCTAACCTAACCATAACCCTAAACTATAACAATAAACCTAAGCCTAACCCTAAACTTAACCCTAACCCTAAACCCTAACTCTAAACCTAACACTATCCCGAACCCTAACCCTAACTGTAAACCTAAACCTATCCCTATCCCTAAAACTTAAGTCCTAACCCTAACGCTAAACATAACCCTAAAACTAACACTAAAACTAACCCTAACACTAACCCTAATCATAAGACTTACCCTAAAGCTAATTATAACCCTAACCCTAACCGTAATCTGAAGCCTAACCTTAAGTCTTGGTGCTAACCCCTAACCGTAAACCTAACACTAACCCTAACCGTAACCGTAACCATAATCCTAACCCTACCACTAACGCTAACTTCTAATCCTAACACTAACCATAAACCTAACCATAACCCTAACCCTAAACCTAACATTAATCCCTTACCCTAACGTTTTCTCTACCCCTTAAACTACCACGAAGCCTGACTGTAATACCTAACACTAAACCTAACCCTAACCCTGTTGCTAACACTTAAACCCTAACCCTAACCTACACCTATCTCTAAATTTAACCCTAAACCGAAACATAACCCTAACCCTAAACATAACGCTAAGCCTAAACCTAATCGTAACCCAAAACTTAACCATAACCAGAAGCCTAACTCTAACCCTCTGCCTAACACCTAACCCCTAAATCTAACCTTAAACATAGCCCTAACCCTAACCTTTAATGTAACCCTAAAACTAACCCTAACCCAACCATAAATTGTAATCCTAAACCTAACCCTAAACCTAACTTTAACCCTAAAACTAACCCTAAAATGAAACTCTAACCCTAAACCTAGCCCAAACCCTGACCTTCAACATAACCCTAAAACTAACCCTACCCCAAAAATAAATTGTAATCCTAAACTTAAACCTAACAATAACCTTAACGCTAAACCTAACCCTAAAACTAAACTCTAACCCTAAACCTAACATTAACCCTAAGCCTAAAACTATCCCTAACCCTAAACCTAAACCTAACACTATCCCTAACCCTAAACCTTACCATAAACCTAACCCTAACCCTAATGCTAACTCTATCCCTAATACCTAACACCTATCCCTAAACCTAACCCTAACCCTAACCCTAACGCAAAGCCTAACCATTATCCTCCTGCCAACATTTAACACCAAACCCTAAACCTAAAACTAACCGTAACCCTAACCGGAACCATAACCATAACCCTAAACCTAACTCTAACCCTAAATTCTAATCTTAACCCTAAAAATAACCCTAACCCTAAACGTAACCCTAACCCTAAAATTTAACCCTAATCATAAGCATAAACCTAACACTAATCCTAACACTAACCCTAAACATTACCCTAATCCTAAACTCTAACCCTAGCCCTAACACTAACCCTAAACCAAACCAGAATCATAAACCTAACCCTAAACTTAACATTAATCACTAAGTCTAACCCTAACCCTACCCCTAAATCTAACCCTAACACTGACCGTAATACCTAACCCGAACCCTAACTCTAAACCTACCGTAACACTATGCCTAAACCTAACCCTGCCCTAAACCTAACCCTAACCCTTACTTCTAACCGTACCATAACCCTGACCTTAACCACAACCCTAACATTAAAACTAACCTCTATCACTAATCCTAACCCTAAACCTACCATAACCCTAAAGCTAACCCTAAACCTAACCTTAACATTACCTCTAAAACTAGCCCTAAGCCCAACCCTAAAATTTAACCCTAACCCTAAACCTAAACATAATCCTAAGCCGAACCCTAACTCTAACCCTAAATCTAAACCATACCTCTAAACTTAAACCTAACCCTAACCCTAACCTTAACCCTAACTATAAAACAACCCTAAAACTAACCCTAACACTAAACCTAACCATAATGCTAACCCTATCGCTAAACAAAAGCCTAAAGCTAACCCTCTTACTAACACCTAAACTCTAATCCTCAACCTAATCATAAGCCTAACCCTAACCCTAACCCTTACCCTAACACTAAAGCTAACCCTAAACCTAACCTAACCATAACCCTAAACTCTAACCCTAAACCTAACCCTAACACTAAGCTTAACCCTAACACTAACTCTAAACACTAACTCTAAACCTAACACTATCCCTAACACTAACCCTAACCATAAACCTAACCCTAACCCTAACACTATCCCTAACACCTAACCACTATCCCTAACACTAACCCTAACCATAAACCTAACCCTAACCCTAACACTATCCCTAACACCTAACCACTAACCCTAACGCTAAACTTAACCCTAAAACTAACACTAAAACTAACCCTAACACTAACCCTAACCATAAGCCTTGCCCTAAAGCTAATCGTAACCCTAACCCTAACCGTAATCTGAAGCCTAACCTTAAGCCTCGCACTAACACCAGAATCCTAAACCCAAAGCCAACACTAACCCTAACCATAACCGTAACCATAATCCTAACCCTACCACTTACACTAATTTCTAATCCTAACCCTAACCATAAACCTAACCATAACCCTAATACTAAACCTAACATTAATCCCTTACCCTAACTCTAACTCTACCTCTTAAACTAACCTGAAGCCTAACTGTAATACCTAACACTAAACCTAACCCTAACCCTGTTGCTAACACCTAACCCCTAACCCTAACCCTAAACCTACCTCTAAATCTAACCCTAATCCTAAACATAACCCTAACCCTAATCATAACCCTAAGCCTAAACCTCATTGTAACCCAAAACTTAACCATAACGGGAAGCCCAACTCTAACACTCTCGCTAACACCTAACCCCTAACTCTAACACTAAACCTAGCCCTAACCCTAACGTTTAATGTAACCTTAAAACTAACCCTAACCCAACCATAAATTGTAATCCTAAACCTAACCCTAACCCTAACCTGAACCCTAAACCTAACCCTAAAACTAAACTCTAACGCTAAAACTAGCACTAACCTTAAACTGAAACGTAACCCTAAAACTAACCCTACCCCAACCATAAATTGTAATCCTAAACCTAACCCTAACAATAACTTTAACCCTAAAACTAAAGTCTAACACTGAACCTAACACTATCCCTAACGCTAACCCTAACCCAACCCCTAACTCTAAACATTACCATAAAGCTAATCCTACCCCTAACCCTAACGCTAACTCTATCCCTAATACCTAACACCTAACCCTAACTCTAACACTAACCTGAATCCTAACCATTACCCTCTTCCCAACATTTAACACCTAAACATAAACCTAAACCTAACCCTAACCCTAATGGTAACTGTAACCCTAATCCTAAACTTAACTCTAACCCTAAATTCTTTTCCTAACCCTAAAAATAACCCTAACCCTAAACATAACATTAACCCTAAAATTTAACCCTAAACATAACCCTAACCCTAACACTAAGCCTAAACCTAAACCTAATTCTAAACTCTAACCCTAACCCTAACCCTGACCCTAGCCCTAACCCTAACCATAAACCTAACACTAAACTTAACATTAATCACTAACCCTAACCCTAACCCTACACCTTAAACTAACCCTAAAACTGACCGTAATACCTAACCTGAACCCTAACCCTAAACCTACCATAACACTATCCCTAAACCTAACACTACCCTTAAACCTAACCCTAACCCTTACTTCTGACCCTACCCTAACCCTGACCCTAACCACAACCATAACCTTAACCCTAAGCTCTAACACTAACCCTAATCCTAAAACTATCCCTAACCTAACCCTAACTCTAACCCTATCTCTACCCCTTAAACTAACCTGAAGCTTGACAGTAATACCTAAGCCTAAACCTAACACTAACCCTAACCCTGTTGCTAACACCTAACCCCTAACCCTAACCCTAACACTACCTCTAAAACTCACCCTAACCCTAACCATAACGCTAAGCCTAAATCTAATCGTAACCCAAAACCTAACCGTAACAAGAAGCCTAAATGTAACTCTTTCCCTAACACCTAACACCTAACACCTAACACTAAACCTAAACCTAGCCCTAACCCTAACCTTAAACGTAACCCTAAAACTAACCCTACCCCAACCATAAATTGTAATTCTAAAATGAATCCTAAACCTAAACTTAACACTAAACCTAACCCTAAAACTAAACTCTAACCCCAAACCTAATCCTAAACCTAACCCTAACCCTAACACTATACCTAACCCTAAACCTAACACTATCCCTAACCCTAAACCTTACCCTAAACCTAACCCTAACCAAACAATAACCGTAACCCTATTGCTAACTTTATCCCTAATAGCTAACTTCAAACCCTAACACTAACCCTAACCCCAAGCCTAACCATAACCCTCTTCCTAACACTTAACACCTAAACCTAAATCTAAACCTAACCCTAACCCTAACCATAACCGTAACACTGACACTTAAACTAATTCTAACCCTAAATTCTAATTCTAACACTAAAAATAACTCTGCCACTAAACGTAAACCTAACCCTAAAATTTAACCCTAAGCATAACCCTAACCCTAACATTAACCCTAACCCTAACCATAAACCTAACCCTAAACCTAACACGAATCCCTAAACCTAACACTAACCCTACCCCATAAACTAAACCTAACACTGACCGTAATAGCTAACCCGAACCCTAAACCTAAACCTACCATAACACTAAGGCTAAACCTAACCCTACCCCTAAACCTAACCCTAAACCTTACTTCTAACCCTATGATAACATTGACCCTAACCATAACCCTAAACTTAAACCTGACCTCTAACACTAACAATAACCCTAAAGCTACCATAACCCTAAACCCAACCCTAACCCTAACCCTAACACAAAACTCTAACACTAACGTTAACCCTGAAACTAAACCTAACCCTAACCCTAAACCTAACCATAAACCTAACGCTAAACCTAACGCTAAACCTAACAGTAACCCTACCCGTACGTATAAAAATAAGCCTGACCATAACCATAACCTTAACCCTAAACCTAACTCTAAAGCTAACACTAACCTCTAACCCTAACAATAACCCTAACACAATTCCAAACACTAACACTAAAGCAAACTTCTAAACCTAACCAGAAACCTAACCTTTAACTCTAACCATAACCCTAAACTTAAACCTAATGCTAAACCTAACTCTAACCATAACGCTAACCCTAACCCTAACCTTAACGTTACACCTTACACCTAACTCTAACCCTAAACCTAATCCTAACCCTAAATTCTAATCCTAACACTACCCCTAACCCTAACCCTAACCCTAACACTAATCCTAACACGAACACTAACCTGTAAACTTAAACCTAAGACTAATCGTAATCCAACCCTAAACTTAACCACTAACCCTAATCCTAAACCTAACACTATCCCTAACCCTAACCCTAAATCTAAACCTAACACTAAGACTAACACAATCCCTAACACCTAACCCCTAAACCTAACAGTAACCCTAACTCTAAAACAAACCCTAAATCTAACCCAAACCCTAACTCTAAAACAAACCCTAAATCTAACCCAAAACCTAACTCTAAATCTAATCGTAGCCCTAACCCTAAGCCTAACCCAAAGCCTAAGCCAAACCCTCTTCCTAACACCTAACCTCTAATCCTCACCCTAATCATAACCCTAACCCTAATCCTAACACTAATCCTAATCCTAAAACTAAGCCTAAACCTAACCTAACCATAACCCTAAACTCTAACCCTAAACCTAACACTAAACCTAACCTTAACCCTAACACTAACCCTAAACCCTAACTCTAAACAAAACACTATCCTTAACCCTAACCCTAACCGTAAATCTAACCCTAACACTAACCCTAAAACCTAACCCCTAACCCTAATACGAAACCTAACCCTAAAACTAACACTAAAACTAACCCTAAAACTAACCATAACCCTAAGCCTTACCCTAAAGTTAGTTACAAAACTAACACTAAGCATAATCTGAAGCCTAACCTTAAACCTCTCCCTAACCCCTAACACCTAACCCTAACTCTAAAACTAACCCAAACCCTAACAGTAACCATAATTCTAACTGTAACACTAACACTAACTTCTAATCCTAACCCTAACCATAAACCTAAACATAACCCTAACACTAAACATAACATTAATCCCTAACCCTAACCGTAACTCTATCCCTTAAACTAACGCGAAGTCTGGCTCTAATCACTAACCCTAACCCTAAACCACTCGTTAACATCTAACCCCTAACCCTAAACCTAACCCTAACTGTAAATCTAACCCTAACCCTAAACCTAACCCTAACCCTAAACATAACACTAAGCCTAAACCTAATCGTAATGCAAAACCAAACCATAACTGGGAGCCTAACACTAACCCTTTCCCCAACACCTAATCTCTAGCTCTACCCTAAACCTAGCCCTAACCCAAAACTTAAATGTAACCCTAACCCTAACCCTAAACCTAGCATAATATTAATCCTAACCTTAACCCTTCCCCTAAACTTAAACGTAACACATACCTCAAATCCTAAACCTAACCAAAAAACCTAACCCTAATGCTAACCCTAACGCTAAACATATCCCTAATACTAAACATTCCCCTAAATCTAACCCTAACCCTAACCCATACATCTAACCCTAAGTCTAACCCTAACCTTAACCTTAACCCTAACCCTAACCCTAACCCTAAACCTAACACTAACCTCTAACCCTAACCCTAACCTTAACCCTAACCCTAATCCTCAACCTAAATCTAAACCTTACGCTAAATGTAAAAATAACCCTAACCCTAACGCTAACTCTAACCCTGACACTAACCCTAAACCTAACACTAAACGTAATTTCTAATGGTAACCCTAAACATAATCCTAAACCTCAACCTAACCGTAACCATAACCCAAACCATAACCTTAACCGTAACCTAAAGCCTAACCGTAACACTATTCCTAACCATAACCGTAACCCTAAACCTAATCATAATCCTAACCCTAACCCTAAACCTAAACCTAATTCTAAACCTAATCCTAAAACCAACCCTATCACAAAAACTAACACTAATTCTAAACCTAACCCTAACACTAACCTCTAATCATACCCTAACCCTAAGCATAACCCTAACCCTCAACCTAAGCTTTATCCTAACCCTAACACTAATCCTAATCATAAACTCTAAGCCTAACCCTAACCATAACCATAACCCCAAACTCTAACACTAAACCTAACGCTAATCTCCACCAATAAGCCTAACCCTAATCCTAAACCTAAACCTAACAATAACCCTAACCCTAAACCCTCACCCTATCCCTAAAACTATACGTAAACCTAAACCTAACTGTAAACCTAACCCTAACCCTAACCCTAACCCAAACCCTAACCAAAACCATATTCCTAACACCTAACACCTTACCTTAAGCGTAAACCTAACCAGAAACCTAACCAAAAACCTAACTCTGACATCAATATTAAACCTAATCCTAACCCTAAATGTAAACTTAAATGTAATACTAACACTAAATGTTACCCGAAGCCTAACCCTAACCCTCTCCCTAACACATAACCTCTAACCCTAACCATAACCCTAAACATAACCCTAACTCTCTGCCTAACACCTAACACCTAACCCTAACAATAACACTAATCCTAACCCTAACCCTAAACCTAACCCTAACCCTAACTATAACCTTAACCCTTACTTCTAACCGTAACACTAATCCTAACCCTAACACTAACCTAAACCAAACCCTAAAATCTAACCCTAACCCGAACTCTAACTCTAACTACAACCCAAACCCTAACACTAAAGTAACTTCTAACACTAACAGTAACCCAGCCTCTAAACCTAAACCTAACCCTAACCCTAAACCTAACCCTAACATTAACTGTAAACCTAACCTTAAACCTAAGCCTAACCCTAACCGTAATCATAAACCTAATCCTACCCGTAACCCTAAGTTCTAATCCTAACACTAACGTTAAAACTAACCCTAACCGTAACTCTAACACTAAACTCTAACCCTAAACCTAAACCTAAAGCGAACCTTTAAACATAATCCTAAGCCTAAACATAACCCTAACCCGAACCCTACCCCTTAAACTAACACTAACCCTGACAGTAGTACCTAGCCCTAACGCTAATCCTAAACCTACCATAACCCTAACCCTAACTGTAACAATACCCCTAAATCAAACCCCAACACATACCTCTCACCCTAACAGTAACCCTAATCCTAACTTTAACCCTAACCTTAAACTCTAACCCTGACCCTAACACTAACACTAACCTATCCCTAACACTAAACCTAACTTCTAACCCTAAACCTAAACGTAATACTAATTCTAAACGTAATTCTCAACCTAACCCTAAAACTAACCATAACCCTAACCCTAAGCATAACCAAATCCTAACCGTAACCCTATCCCTAACCCTAATCCTAACCTTACCCCTAAACCTATCCCTAACCCATACCTCTAACCCTAACCATAACTCTAACCTTAATCCAAACCCTAATCCTCACCTTAACCTCTAACACTAACCCTAAACATAACACAAACCTATTGCTAACCCTAACCCTAAACTAACTCTAAACCTAACTTTTAACAATTAACCTAACCCCACCCTAAGCCTAAAACTAAACCGAACTCTAAACCAAACGCTTAACTTAACCCTAACACTAACCCTAAACTTAACCCTAACCTAACCTAACACTAACGCTAACCCTAACTACAACCTTATTTCTAACACCTAACCCCTAACACTAACCCTAACCCTAACCCAAAAACTAAACATAAACTTAATGCAAATGCTAAAACTAACCCTAACAGTACCCCTAACCTAATCGTAATCCTAAACCTAAACTTAACCCGAAGCCTCACACTAACCCTATCCCTAACACCTAACCCCTAAATCTAACCCTAAACCTAATCCTAATCCTAATCCAAGTCCTAACCGAAACCCTAGTCCTAACCTTAACCCAAATCCTAACACAAACCTAACGCTAACCCTAAACTCTAAACCTAAACCTAACACTAACACTAACCCTAACCATAACCATAAACCTAAACCTAAACCTAAACCTAACATTAATCCCTAACCCTAACCCTAACACTAAGCATTAAACTAACGCTAATACTGACCATAATAAGTAACCCTAAACCTACCATAAGCCTAACCCTAACCCGAACCCTACCCCTAAACCTAACCCTAACTCATACCTCTAAACCTAAACCTAACCCTAACCCTAACCCTAACCCTAACCCGCACCCTAAACCTAACCCTAACCCTAACTTAACCCATTACTCTGAACCTAAACCTAACCCTATCACTAACCTTAAACCTAACCCTAACCCTTTCCCTAACACCTAACCCCTAACCCTAACCCTAAACCTAAACCTAAGTTTTAACCCTAACCCTAACCCTAAACCACATCCTAAACCTAACTCTAACCCTAACCCTGACCCATTCTTCTAACCCTAAACCTAACCCTATCACTAACCTTAAACCTAGCCCTAACCCTTTCCCGAACACCTAACCCCTAACCCTAACACTAACACTAATCGAGACACTAACCCTAACCCTACCCCTAATCCTAAGCCAAAACTAAGTTTTAACCCTAACCCTAACCTTAACCATAACATCTAAGCATAAACATAACCCTAAAACTAAACCCAAACTCTAACCCTAAACCTAATGCTAACCTCTAACCATAACCTTAAACCTAAACTTAATCGTAACTCTAACCCTAAACCTAACCCTAAACTCTATCCGTAACACTAACCCTAACCCTAACCCTAACCCTAACGGTAAGACTAGCACTAACCCTAACAGCTAAACCTAAATCTAACTCTAAATCTAACTTAACCCCAACACTAACACTAAACCAACTTTGAATCCTAAAACTAACCCTAACCCTAAAACTGAACCTAACCCTAACCCTAAACCTAACCCTAAACCCTAACCCTAAAACTAACACGATTCCAAAACATAACCCTAAACGTAAACCTAACCCTTACCCTAAAACTAACCATAACCCTAACACTAACCCTCTCCCTAAAACCAAAACCTAACCCTAACCATAAACCTAACCCTAAAACTAACACTAAACCTAACCCTAACCCTTAGCCTAACCCTAACCCTAAAACTAATCGTAACCCTATTGCTAACCATAACCCGTAGCCTAATCTTAATCCTATCCCTAACAGCTAAGTCCTAAACCTAATGGTAACACTAACTCTAACAATAACTGTAACCACAAACCTAGCGCTACGCCTAACCCTAACTTCTAATCCTAAACCTAAACCTAACCCTAACCCAAACCTTAACCCTAACCATAATGATAATCACAACCGTAAACCTAGCATTAATCCCTAACCCTCTCTAACCCTACTGCTTCCCCTTAAACTAACACTAAACCTGACTGTAATACCAAACCCTAACCCTAACTTTAGCATAACACTAAACCTAAGCATAACCCTAACCCATAACTCTAACCCTTACCCTAACACTAACACTAATCCTAAACCTCACCCTAAACCAAAACCTAAGCTTTAATGATAGCCCCAACAATAAGCCTAAACATAAACTCTAAGCCTAACGCTACGCCTAACATGAACACCAAACTCTAACACTAAACCTAATGCTAAATATTAACCATGACCCTAACCCTAATCCTAACCCTAACACTAACCCTAACCGTAAAACTAAACATAACCCCAAAACTAACTGTAAAATTAACCCTAATCCTAAAACTAAGTATAACCCTAAAACTAACCATAAACCTAAACCCAACCCTCACCGTAACCCTAACCCTAAAACAAAAAATAACCCTAATCCTATCCCTAAATGTAAACCCCTAACCCTAACCCTAAACCTAACCCTAAAACTAACAGTAAACCTAACCCTAACACTATCCCTAAAACTAACCCTAACACTAAACCTAATCATAACCCTAACACTAACCATAATCTGAAGGCTAACCATAAGACTCTCCCTAACACCTAACCCCTACACCTAATTCTAACACTATCCCTAACACTAACTCTAACCCTAACCGTAACTCTAACCCTAACCCTAAACGTAAAATTAAACCTAAGTTTTAACCCTAACCCTAATCCTAACCTTAACCATAACACCTAACACTAACCCTAACTATAACCCTAAACACAACACTAACCCTAAACCGAATGCTAACTTCTAACCATAACCCTAACCCTAACCTTGACCCTAACCTCTAACCGTAACCCTAACCCTAACCCTAACACTAACGTTAATCCTAAAATGTAACCCTAACTCTAACTCTAACTCTAACTCTAACCCTACCCCTAACCATAACACTAAACCAAATTCTAACCCTAACAGTAACCCTAACCCTAAATCTAAACCTAACCCTAACCCTAAACTTAAACATAACACTAATCCTAAACCTAACCATAACCCTAATCGTAACCCTAACCCTAATATCTAACCCAAACCCTAACTCTAACTCTAACCCTAACCCAAACCTAACACTAAAAATACTAACCCTTACACTAACCCTAACCCTAAACCTAAACCTAACCCTAACTCTAACCCTAAACCTAACCCTAAACCCTAACCCTAAACTTAACACTATTCCTAACCCTAGCCATAACGGTAAAACTAAGCCTTACCCTAAATCTAACCCTAACCTGAACCCTAATCCTATCACTAACACCTAACCCCAACCCTAACCCTAAACCTATCCCTAAAACTAACACTAAAACTAACCCTCAGCCTAACACTAAAGCTAATCATGAACTTAACACGAAACGTAACCCAAAGCATAATCTTAACCCTCTCCCAAACAAGTAACCCCTAAGCCTAAACCTAACACTAAACCTAACCCTAACTGTAAAAATAAACCTAACAGTACCCCTAACTCTAAGTTCTAATCCTAACCTTAAACCTAACCCTAAACCTAATGCTAACCATAATCATAACACTAAACCAAACATTAGTCCCTAACCCTAACCTTAACCCTACCCCTTAAACTAACCCTAACCCTGACTGTAATGCCTAACCATAATCCTAACCCTAGCATAACCCAGCCCTAACCATAACCATAACCCTAACCCGTACTTTTAACCCTAAGCCTAACCCTAACACTAACACTAACCCTAAACCTAAGACTAACCCTAACTTCTAACACTAACCCTAACCCTAAACCTATCCCTACCCTAATGCTAAATCTAACACTAAAGCTAACTTCGAACCCTAACACTAATCCTAACTCCCCTAAACCTCAACCTAACACTAACCTTAACCATAACACTAACCCTAGCACTAACCCTAACCTTAAATGCTAACCCTAAATATAACCCTAACCCTAACCCTATCCCATAACCCTGTACCTCACACCTAACCCATAACCCTAACCCTAACACTAAATCTAATGAAAACCCTAACCCTATTTCTAACCTAATTGTAACCCTAACCTTAATGATAAACCAAGACTAACCCTAACCCAAACTCTAACACTAACCCTAACCCTAACACTAACCCTAACTCTAACACTAACCCTTACACTAACCTGTAGACCTAACCCTAACCCTAACTGTAACTCTAACACTAAAATTAACCAGTAACCCTAATCTTAACCCTTACCCTATCCCTAACCCTAACACTAACGCAAACCCTGAACCTAAGCTTTAACCCTAAACCTGACACTAACCATAAATTCTAAGCCAAAAACTAACCCTAACTCTAACCCTACATCTACCCATAAACCAAACTCTAACCGCCAACCGTAACACTAACCCTAACCATAACCCTAAACTAAACACTAACCCTAAACCTAACCCTAACCATAAACCTAAGTTTTAAGCCTAATCCTAACTGAAACCTAACACTAAAATATAACCATAACACTAACCCTAACACTAAACCTAACCATAAACTCTAACGGCAACACTAACACTAACCCTAAAACTATCCCTAACATCAAACCCTATACCTAACCCTAACCCTAAACCTAAGCCTAACCTAATTGTAACCCTAATCCTAACCATAACCCGAAGCCTAACCGTAACCCGAACCCTAACCATAACACTAACCCTAAAGCTAATACTATCCCTAAGCCTAAAACTAAGCGTCAACCTAACCCTAACCCTAACTCTAACACTAACCCTAAAAATAAACGTAATCATAACCCTAACCCTACCCTAACCCTAACTTCTAATCCTAACCCTAACCCTACCCTAAACCTAACTTCTATTCCTAACACTAAAGCTAAACCTAACCATACCCATAAACCTAACACTAAGCCTAACATTAATCACTTTCCCTAACACTAATGCTACCCCTTAAACTAAAGCTAACCCTGTCTATAATACCTAACCCTAAACCTAAACAAAACCCTAGCATAACCCTAACCCTAACACTAACCCTAAACTTAACCCTAACCCTAACATTAACACATACCGCTAACCTTAACCCTAACCCTAAACATAACACTAAACCTAACCTCTAACACTAACCCTAACCCTAAACCTAACACTAAACCTAACTTGTAACCCTAATCCTAACCTAACACTAAACCTCAACATAACCCTAATGCTAACCATAACACTAACCCTAACCCTAAGCCTAACCCTCAACGCTAACCCTAACCATAATCCTAACCCTAAACCTAATGCTAACACTAACCCTAACACATGGCTCTAACCCTAATGCTAAACCTAAACTTAAACATAACACTAACACTAACTTCTAATACTAACCCTAACTCAAAACCTATCCGTAACCCTAACCCTAAATCTAACAATAAACCTAATGTGTAACCCTAATCCTAAACTAACACTAAACATCAACCTAACCCTAAGCCTAACCATAACACTAACCCTAACCTAAACACTAACCCTAACCATAATCCTAACCCTAACCATAACCCTAACCCTAACACTAACCATGACCCTAACCCTAACTATAACCATAACACTAACCCATAACCCCATTCCTAAAAACTAACACCTAAACCTAACCTTAACCCTAAACCTAACACTATTTTAACACAAAACCTAACCCTAACCCTAAACCTAACCCATCCCTAACGTTAACCTAAATGTAATCCTAACGCTAACCATAATGCTAAGCATAACCTTAAAAATAACCCTAACTCTATCCTTAACCCTAACCCTTATACTAACCTTATCCCTAACCCTAACACTAAAACTAACACCTAAAGCTAACCCTAACCCTAACCGTAAGCCTAATCCCAAAACGAATAACTAACACTAATCCTAAACATTACCCTATCCCTAACCCTAAACCTAACCCTAACCCTAAACATAACCTCTAAGCCTAATCCTAACCCTAACACTAACCCTAACTATAACCCTAAACCAAACACTAACGTCTAACCATAACCCAAACACTAACCATACCCTAGCCCTAATCCTAGCCCTAACACTTACCCTAACACTAACCCTAAACCTAGCCCAAAACTCTAACTGTAACACTAATTCTAACCCCAACCATAACCCTATCCCTAAACCTAAGAGTAACCCTAACCCTAAACTTAAACCTAAACCTAACCCTAACCCTAAACTTAACACTATGCCTAACTCTAACCCTAACCCTAACCCTAAATTGAACCCAAACCCTAAACCTAACCCTATCGAAACACCTAACCTCTAACCCTAACCCTAACCCTAACTCTAAAACTAACCCTAAACCTAACTCTAACCCTAACCCTAACCCTCAAACTAATCAAAACCCTAACCATAAGCGTTACACAAAGCCTAACCCTAAACTTCTCCTTAACAGCTAACCCCTACCCTTAACCTTAATCATGACCCAAATACTAAGCATAACCTTAACCCTAACCCTAAACCTAACTTCTAACCATAACTCTAACCCTTAACCAACCCTAACCCTAACCCAACCTAACCCCTAATCCTAATGCTAACACTAACCATAACCCTAATCCTAACACTAAAACTAACCTCTAAAACTAACCCTAGCACTAATCGTAATCCTAACACTAATCTTAACCACTAACCCTTGTCCTAACCCTTACCCTAACCCTAACCCTAAACTTAACCCTAACCCTAACTCTAACACTTAACCGAATGCTAACATCTAACCATAACCCGAACACTCACCCTAAACATAAACCTAACCCTAAACTCTAATCGTAACATTGACCCTAACCCTAACCTTAACATTAACACTAACATCTAATCCTAACCCTAACCATAACCCTAACCCTAACCATAACCATAACCCTAACCCTAAATATAACATTAATCCCTTACCCTAAACCTATACCTACCCTTTAAGTAACCCAAACCCTGATTGTAATACCTAACACTAACCCTAACTGTAGCTTAACCCTAACCCTAACCCAAACCCTGACACTAACCCTAACCCTAACACATGCCTCTAACCCTATCCCTAGCCCTAAACCTAAACGTAACACTAACCCTAACCTCTAAAACTAACCCTAATGCTAACCTATCCCTAACCCTAACACTAAACCTAACACTATACATAACTTCTAACCATAACCATAAAACTAACACTACACCTCAACCTAACCCTAACACTAACCATAACAGTAACCCTCACACTAACCCTAACCCTAAATGCTAACCCTAACCATAACCCTAACCCTAATCCTAACCCTAACCCTAACCCTCACCTATATGTAACCATAACAATAACCCTAACCTAATTGTAATCCTAACTGTAACCATAACCCTAAACCTAACATGAAAATTAACCCTAACACTAACCATAACAACTATGCCTAAACCTAACCCTAACCCTAACCTTCACCCTAAATCTAACCCTAAACCAAACGCTAACTTCTAACCATAACCCTAACCCTAACACGAAAATTAACCCTAACAATAACCCTAACCTAACCCCAAACTTAAGCTTTAACACTAACGGTAACCCTAAGCCTATTCCTAACATCTAACCCTAATCCTAAACCTAAGCTGTAACCCAAACCCTAAATCAAACCTAATGCTAACCGCTAACCATAACTCTAACACTAAACCTAACCCTAAACTCTAAACGTAACCTTAACTCTAACCCTAACACTAACACTTAACTAATCATAACCCTAACCCTAACCCTAACCCTAACCCTAACACTATGCCTAATCCTAAACTCTAACCATAACCCTAACCCTAACCCTAACCCTATCACTAACACTGAACTAATCGTAACCCTAACCCTAACTGGAACCTGAAGCCTAACCCTAAACCTATCCCTAACACCTAACCCATAAAACTAACCCTAAACGTAACCCTAATCCTAGTCCAAACCCTAACTCTAAACCTAACCATAATCCTAAACCTAACCCTAACATAAAAAACTAACCTAATCATAACTGTAACCCTAACCATAATCTGAAGCCTAAGCATAACCCTATCCCTAACCCTAACGCTAACCTTAACCCTAACCCTAAAACTAACCATAAAGCTAAGCTGTAACCCTAACCCTAACCTTAACCATAACCTCTAAGCCTAACCCTAAACCTAACCCTAAACTAACCCTAACACTAATCCTAACTTACACCCTTAGTCTAACCCTTATATTATCCCTAACACTAACACTAACCTTAAAAATATCACGAACACCTAACCCCTAACCCTAACCCTAAATCTAAACATAGAACTAAACCTAACCTAAACCTAAACCTAAACCTAAGCTTTAACACTAACCCTAACTCTAACCTTAAACATAACCTCTAAGACTAACCCTAACCCTAACCATAAACACAAACTGTAACCCTAAACCTAACACTAAACTCTAACACTAACCCTAACCTTAACACCAACTCTAACACTAACCCTAACCATAAACTCTAACCGTAACACTAACCCTAATCCTAACCTTAAACATAGCCCTAATATCTAACCCTAAACCTAACTCTAACCCTAACCATAACCATAACACTAAACCGACTTCTAAACCTAAAACTAACCCTAACCCTAACCCTAAACCTAACCCTAACACTAACCCTAACACTAAACCTAACTCTAAACCCTAACCGTAAACCTAACACTATTCCTAAACTTAAACCTAACCGTAAACCTAACCCTTAACCTAAACCTAACCCTAACCCTAATCCTATCCATATTCCTAACACCTAACATCAAGCAAACCCTAAACCTAATTCTAAAACTAACACTAAACCTAAATCTTACACTAATTCTAAGCCTAACCCTAAACTTAATCATAACCCTAGAGCTAACAGTAACCTGAAGCATAATCTTAACACACTCCCTAACAACTAACCCCTAACACTACACCTAACCATAACCCTAAACCTAACCATAACCATAACCCTAACCCTACCACTAACACTAAACCTAACATTAATCCTTAAACCTAACCCTAACCCTACCCGTTAAACTAAAACTAAACCTGACTGTAATACCTAACCCTAACCCTAACAGTAACCATAGAATAACCCTAAACCTAAACCTAACACTAACCCTGACCATAATCCTAACCTATACCTCTAACACTAACCCAAAGACTAACCCTAACCCTAACCCTAACCCTAACCATAAAACATAAGCCCAACCCTAACCCCAAACTCTAACACAACAATTAACACTTACCTCTAACCATAACCCTTACCCTAATCCTAACCCTAACCCTAACCCTAGACCTAAAGCCTAACCCTAACACTAACACTATCAGTAACCCTAAACCTAACTGTAAATCTAACCCTAACCCTAAACTTAACCCTAACCCTACACTAACAATAACCCTAAACCTACCCATAACACTTAACCTCGAACCCTAACACTAACTCTAACCCTAAAACGAACCGTAAACCTAACCCTAACCCTAACTCTAACACTAACTCTAATCCTATCCCTAACACTTAACCCGTAACCCTAACCCGAAACCTAACGCTAAAACTAATCGTAAACCTAAACCTAACCTGAACCCTAAGCATAACCCAAATCCTAACATAACCCTAACCCTACATTTTAATTGTAATCCTAACCTTAACCCTAAATTCTCAACCAAAACCTAACTCTAACCATAACACAAAACCTAACCCAACCCTAAACTTAACACTAACCATAAAACTAACTTTAATCCCTAACCCTAACCCTAACCCTACCCCTTAAACAAACCCTAAACCTAACACTAATACCTAACCCTAACGCTAACCCTACCATAATCCCAAAAATAAAGCTAACCCTAACCCTTACCCTAACCCTAAACCGAACCCTAACACTAAACCTAACCTTAAACCTGAAGTTTAATCCTAAACCTAACTCTAACCCTAAGCCTAATCCTAACCCTAACCCTAACCCTAAACTCAAACCCTAAACCTAAACCTATCCCTAACACTAACACTAACCCTAACCCTGAACTCTAACCCTAACCCTAACCCTAACCCTAACCATAACAATAACCCTAAACCTAAACCCTAACCCTAACCCTAACCCTAACTCTAACACAATCCCTACCCCCAACTCTAACACAGAACCTAACACTATCCCTAACACTAAACCTAACAGTAATTGTAACCCTAACCTTAACACCAACACTAATGCTAACTTCATCCCTAACACCTAACACGTAACCCTAACCCTAACCTTAAAACAAACAATAACCATAAGCGTAAACCTAACCCTAAACCTAATCATAACCCTAAACCGAACCGTAACACTAAGCCTAACCATAACCATCTCCCTAACACCTATCCCGTAACCCTAACACTAAACCTAACCCTAAACCTAACCGTAATCTTAACCATAAACCTAACCCTAACTCTATCCCTAAAACTTAACCTAACCCTAACCCTAAAATCTACCACTAAACATAACACTAAACCTAACTTCTAAGCCTAACCCTAACCATAATACTAAACCTCAACATAACCCTAGACATAACGATAACCGTAACCCAAAGCCTAATCGTAACCCTATTCCTAACCCTAACCCTAATCCTGACCCTAACCCTAACCCTAATCCTGACCCTAACCCTAAGCCTAACCCTAAACTTAAATCTAACTCTAAACCTAACCTTAACACTAACCTCTAAACATAACCCTAACCCTAACCATAACCCTAACCCTAAACCTAAACTTTAACCCTAACCCTAACACTAACCCTATTCATAAACTCTAAGCCTAACACTAACCATAACCTTAGCCCCAACCTCAAACACTAAACCTAACACTAACCTCTAGACATAAACCTAACCCTAATCATAAACCTAAACCTAACCGTAACCCTAACCTGAAACCCTAACCCTAACACTATCTGTAAACCTAAACCTAAACTTAAACCTAAACCTATCCCTAACACTGAACCTAACACTAATCATATCCCTAACACCTAATCCCTAACCCTAAGCCTAAACCTTACCCTAAACTTAACCATAAACCTAACTCTGGCCTTAATATCAACACTAACCCTAACCCTAAACCTAAACATAATCATAACACTAACACTAACAGTAACCCGAAGCCTAACACTAACCCTCTCCCTAACACATAACCACTAACGCTAATACTAAACTAACCCTAACCATAACCCTAACCCTAACACTAACAATAAACCTCTCCTAAACAACTGACCCCTAACCCTAACCATATCACTAACCCTAACCCTAACGATAATCATAACCCTAACCTTACACCTAACCATAACTTCTAATCCTAAGCCTAACGTTAACCATAACTCTAACCCTAAACTCTAACACTAACCCTAAATCTAAACCTAAAGCTTACCTTTAAAGATAGCCCTAAGAATAACCCTAACCCTAACCTTAACCCTAAACCTAACTCTAAAACTAAACTCTAACCCTAAACCTTACCTTAACCCTAAACCTAACCCTAACCCTAAACCTAACCCTAACACTATCCCATACCCTAAACCTAACCCTAAAATTAAAACTATCCCTAACCCTAAACCTTACCTTAAACCTAAACCTAACCATAACCCTAACACTATACCTAACGTTAACTCTATCCCTAATACCTAACCCCTAACCGTAAAACTAACCCAAAGCCTAACCATGTTCCTAACACTTAACACCTAACCCTAAACCTAAACCTAACCCAAACCCTAATCGTAACCGTAATACTAACCCTAAACCTAACTCTAACCCTAAATTCTAATCCTAACCCTAAAAATAACCCTAGCCCTAAATGTAACCCTAACACTAAAATTTAACCCTAAACCTAAACCTAACACTAAAACTAACCCTAAAACTAACCCTAATCCTAAAATCGAACCCTAACCCTAACCCTAACACTCATCATAACCATAAACCTAATCCTAAACCCAACATTAATCCATAACCCGAGCCCTAACCCTAGCCCTTAAACTAACCCTAACAATGACCATAGTACCTAACCTGACCCCAACCTTGAACCTACCATGACATTATTCCTAAGCCTAACCATACCCCTAAACCTAACTCTAACCCTTACTTATTGCCCTACCCTAACCCTGACCCTAACCACAACCCTAACCTTAACACTAACTCTATCACTAACCCTAACCCTAAACCTACCATAACCCTAGACCTAACCCTAACCCTAACCCATACCTCTAACACTGACCCTAACCCTATCCCTAAAACTAAACCTAACCCTAAACCTAACCGTAACCCTAACCTGAACCCTAACCTGTACCTCTAAACCTAATCCTAACCCTAACCCTAACCTTAACCATAAACCCAACCCTAAACCTAACACTAACCTCTAAACCTAAAACTAACCCTGACCCCAACACTAACACTAAACCAAACTTCTAACCATAACCTTAATCCTAAACTTTAACTCTAACCCTAACCATATCCCTAACCTTAACCCTAACCCTAACCCTAATCTTACCCACTAACCCTAACCCTAACCCTAACCCTAACACTATCCCCAACCCTAACTCTAACCCTAAACCTAACACTAACTCTAACAGTATCCCTAACACCTAATGCCTAACCCTAACCCTAACTCTAAAATTAACCCTAACCTTAACACTAAACCTAATCGTAATGCTAAACCTAACACTAACCCAAATCCTAACTCTAACCTTCTTCATAACACCTAATCTCTAATCCACACCCTAATCATAACCCTCACCCTTACCTAACCATGACCCTAACACTAACCCTAAACTTAACCCTAACCTAACCATAACCCTAAACTCTAACCCTAAACATAACACTAACCGTAACATTAACCCTAACACTAACCCTAAAACCTAACTCTAAACCTAACACTATCCCTAACCCTAACACTAACTGTAAACCTAACCCTAATCCTAAACCTATCACTAACACCTAACCCCTAATCCTAATGTTAAACCTCACCTTAAAACTAACACTAAAATTAACCTTAGCACTAACCCTAAACCTAACCATAACCATAACCCTAATGGTACCCCTAACACTAAGTTCTAATCCTAACATTAACCCTAACCCTAAAACTAAACCTAACCCTAAACTTTAACCCTAATCCTAACCATAACACTCACCCTAACCCTCAAGCTAGCACTAAACCTAAACTCTAATGCTAACACTAACCCTAACACTAACACTAACTTTTAACTCTAACCCTAAACCTAACGCTAAGTGTAAGACTAACGCTAACGTCTAACCATAACCATAAAGCTAACATTACTGCTAACCCTGATGCGAACCCTAAACTCTAAGCATAACGAAAACCCTAACACTACCCCTAACCCTAATTCTAAACTCTAACCCTAACCGTAAGACTAAACCTAAACATAACCATAACCCTAAACTTAGCAGTAACATGAAGCCTAACCCTAACACTCTCCCTAACAACACCTAAAGCTAACACTAACCATAACACTCTACCTAACACATAACCCTTAAGCCTAACCCTAACCCTAACACTAAACCTATGCATAACCCTAAACCTAAACATAAGCCTAACCCTAAATTCTAAACCTAATCATAACCCAAACACTAACCCTAACCCTAACCCCAACCCTAACCCGAAACTATAACCCTAATGCTACCCCTATCCCTAATACTAAATTCTAACCTTAATCCTAACACTAACCCTAAACCTAATTGTAACCTTAACCCTAACTGTAACACGAGCCTAACAATAACACTCTCGCTAACACCTAACCGGTAACTCTAACCCTAATCATAAACCTAAAACTAAACCTAACCTTAACACTAACCTCTAACCCTAACCCTAACCCTAACGCTAACCCTAACCCTCACACTAACCTCTAACACTAACCCTAAACCTAAACCTATCCGTAAAGCTAATCCTAATCCTACCATTAAACCTAACTTCTAACCCTAACCCTAACCCGAAACCTAAACCAAACCTTAACCTAACCCTAACCATAATCCTAACACTAACCGTAACCATAACCCTAACCTTAACCCTAACACTAACTTCTAATCCTAACATTAAGCCTAAGCCTAAACCTAACCCAAACCCTAAACTTTAACCCAAAACCTAACCCTAACACTCACCCTAAACCTCAAGCTAGCACTAAACCTAAACTCTAACACTAACACTAACCCTAACCCTAACCATTAACTCTAACCCTAAACATAACCCTAACCGTAATCCTTATGCTAACCTCTAAAAATAACCCTAATACTAACACCACCCCTAACCCTAAACCTAACACTAAACTCAAACCATAACCAAAACCCTAACACTACCCCTAAACCTAATTTTAAACTCTAACCCTAAGCCTAACACTAACCCTATATCTAATCATAATTCTAACCCTAACAGTAACAAGAAGCCTAACCCTAACACTCTCCCTAACATCTAACCTCTAAACCTAACACTAAACCTAACACACTCCCAAAAATCTAACACTTAACCCTAACCCTAAACCTAATTCTAACCCTAACCCTAACCATAACCCTAATCCTAAACATAACCCTAACCCTCAATTCTAATCCTAATCCTAACCCTAACACTAACCTTAACCATAACCCTAACTCTAACCCTAAACTCTAACCCAAAACCTAACCCTAATCTAACCATAACACTAACCCTAAACCTAACCGTAAACGTAACACTAACTCTAAACCTAACATTAATCCCTAACTCAAACACTAACACTACCCATTAAACAAACCCTAAACCTGACAGTAACACCTAAACCTAACACTAAAACTACCATAACCCAAACCCTAAAGATAACCCTAACCCTAACCCTGAACCTAACACTAACCCTAACCCTAACCCTAAACTCTAACTGTAACCAAAACACTAAAGCTACCCCTATCCCTAATTCTAAACTCTAACCTTAACCCTAACACTAACCCTAAATCTAATCGTAACCTTAACCAAAAACATAACAAGAGCCGAACGGTAACACTGTCCCTAACACCTAACCCCTAACCCTAACCTAAACCTAACCCTAACCTTAACACTAACTCTAACCCTAACACTCACCCTAAACTCTAACCATAACACTAACACTAACCCTAAACCTATCCCTAAACCTAACCCTAAACCTAACATTAAACCTAACTTCTAACCCTAACCCTAAACCTCAACCTAACCATAACCCTAATCATAAACCTAACACTAAACATAACCGTAAACCAAAGCCTAATGAGACCCTAAACCTAACCCTAACCCTAAGCCTAACCCTAATTCTATCCTTAACCCTAACACTTACCTGAAACCTAAACATAGCTCTAAACCTAACCCAAACCTTAACACTAACAATAACCCTAAACATAACCCTAACACTAACCTCTAAACCTAACCCTAACCCTTACCATGACGCTAAACCTAAACCTAAGCTTAAACCCTAACCCTAACACTAACCCTAACTATAACCTCTAAGCCTAATCCTAACACTAACACTAACCCTAATCTCTACACCTAAACCTAACCCTAACACCAACAATAACCCTATACCAACACTAACCCTAAATTCTAACCCTAACACTAAAACTAACCCTAACACTAGACATAAACCTAACACTAAACCTAACATTAATCCCTACCCCTAACTCTAACCCTACCCGTTAAACTAACACTAACACTGACCATAATACATAACCCTAACCCTAAGCCGAAACCTACCAAAACCCTACACCTAACCCTAACACTAACCTTAACCCTAACCTATACCTCTAACACTAACCCTAACCCTAACCCTAACCCCAAACCTAACCCGAAACTATAACCCTAATGCTACCCCTATCCCTAATACTAAACTCTAAACTTAATCCTAACACTAACCCTAAACCTAATTGTAACCTTAACCCTAACTGTAACACGAGCCTAACCCTAACACTCTCGCTAACACCTAACCACTAACTCTAACCCTAATCCTAAACCTAAAACTAACCCTAACCTTAACACTAACCTCTAACCCTAACCCTAACCCTAACGCTAACCCTAACCCTCACACTAACCTCTAACAATAACCCTAAACCTAAACCTATCCGTAAAGCTAATCCTAATCCTACCATTAAACCTAACTTCTAACCCTAACCCTAACCCGAAACCTAAACCAAACCTTAACCTAACCCTAACCATAATCCTAACACTAACCGTAACCATAACCCTAACCTTAACCCTAACACTAACTGCTAATCCTAACATTAAGCATAAGCCTAAACCTAACCCAAACCCTAAACTTTAACCCAAAACCTAACCCTAACACTCACCCTAAACCTCAAGCTAGCATTAAACCTAAACTCTAACACTAACAGTAACCCTAACCCTAACGATTAACTCTAACCCTAAACATAACCCTAACCGTAATCCTTATGCTAACCTCTAAAAATAAACCTAATACTAACACCACCCCTAACCCTAAACCTAACACTAAACTCAAACCATAACCAAAACCCTAACGCTACCCCTAAACCTAATTTTAAACTCTAACCCTAACACTAACACTAACCCTATATCTAATCATAATTCTAACCCTAACAGTAACAAGAAGCCTAACCCTAACACTCTCCCTAACATCTAACCTCTAAACCTAACACTAAACCTAACACACTCCCAAAAATCTAACCCTTAACCCTAACCCTAAACCTAATTCTAACCCTAACCCTAACCATAACCCTAATCCTAAACATAACCCTAACCCTCAATTCTAATCCTAATCCTAACCCTAACACTAACCTTAACCATAACCCTAACTCTAACCCAAAACCTAACCCTAATCTAACCATAACACTAACCCTAAACCTAACCGTAAACGTAACACTGACTCTAAACCTAACATTAATCCCTAACCCAAACCCTAACACTACCCATTAAACAAACCCTAAACCTGACAGTAACACCTAAACCTAACACTAAAACTACCATAACCCAAATCCTAAAGATAACCCTAACCCTAACCCTGAACCTAACACTAACCCTAACCCTAACCCTAAACTCTAACTGTAACCAAAACACTAAAGCTACCCCTATCCCTAATTCTAAACTCTAACCTTAACCCTAACACTAACCGTAAATCTAATCGTAACCTTAACCCTAAATGTAACAAGAGCCGAACGGTAACACTGTCCCTAACACCTAACCCCTAACCCTAACCTAAACCTAACCCTAACCTTAACACTAACTCTAACCCTAACACTCACCCTAAACTCTAACCATAACACTAACACTAACCCTAAACCTATCCCTAAACCTAACCCTAAACCTAACATTAAACCTAACTTCTAACCCTAACCCTAAACCTCAACCTAACCATAAACCTAATCATAAACCTAACACTAAACATAACCGTAAACCAAAGCCTAATGAGACCCTAAACCTAACCCTAACCCTAAGCCTAACCCTAATTCTAACCTTAACCCTAACACTTACCTGAAACCTAAACATAGCTCTAAACCTAACCCAAACCTTAACACTAACACTAACCCTAAACATAACCCTAACACTAACCTCTAAACCTAACCCTAACCCTAACCATGACGCTAAACCTAAACCTAAGCTTTAACCCTAACCCTAACACTAACCCTAACTATAACCTCTAAGCCTAATCCTAACACTAACACTAACCCTAATCTCTAAACCTAAACCTAACCCTAACACTAACAATAACCCTATACCAACACTAACCCTAAATTCTAACCCTAACACTAAAATTAACCCTAACACTAGACATAAACCTAACACTAAACCTAACATTAATCCCTACCCCTAACTCTAACCCTACCCGTTAAACTAACACTAACACTGACCATAATACATAACCCTAACCCTAAGCCGAAACCTACCAAAACCCTACACCTAACCCTAACACTAACCTTAACCCTAACCTCTACCTCTAACACTAACCCTAACCCTAACCCTAACCCCAAACCTAACCCGAAACTATAACCCTAATGCTACCCCTATCCCTAATACTAAACTCTAAACTTAATCCTAACACTAACCCTAAACCTAATTGTAACCTTAACCCTAACTGTAACACGAGCCTAACCCTAACACTCTCGCTAACACCTAACCACTAACTCTAACCCTAATCCTAAACCTAAAACTAACCCTAACCTTAACACTAACCTCTAACCCTAACCCTAACCCTAACGCTAACCCTAACCCTCACACTAACCTCTAACAATAACCCTAAACCTAAACCTATCCGTAAAGCTAATCCTAATCCTACCATTAAACCTAACTTCTAACCCTAACCCTAACCCGAAACCTAAACCAAACCTTAACCTAACCCTAACCATAATCCTAACACTAACCGTAACCATAACCCTAACCTTAACCCTAACACTAACTGCTAATCCTAACATTAAGCCTAAGCCTAAACCTAACCCAAACCCTAAACTTTAACCCAAAACCTAAAACCCTAACACTCACCCTAAACCTCAAGCTAGCATTAAACCTAAACTCTAACACTAACACTAACCCTAACCCTAACCATTAACTCTAACCCTAAACATAACCCTAACCATAATCCTTATGCTAACCTCTAAAAATAACCCTAATACTAACACCACCCCTAACCCTAAACCTAACACTAAACTCAAACCATAACCAAAACCCTAACGCTACCCCTAAACCTAATTTTAAACTCTAACCCTAACCCTAACACTAACCCTATATCTAATCATAATTCTAACCCTAACAGTAACAAGAAGCCTAACCCTAACACTCTCCCTTACATCTAACCTCTAAACCTAACACTAAACCTAACACACTCCCAAAAATCTAACCCTTAACCCTAACCCTAAACCTAATTCTAACCCTAACCCTAACCATAACCCTAATCCTAAACATAACCCTAACCCTCAATTCTAATCCTAATCCTAACCCTAACACTAACCTTAACCATAACCCTAACTCTAACCCTAAACTCTAACCCAAAACCTAACCCTAATCTAACCATAACACTAACCCTAAACCTAACCCTAAACGTAACACTAACTCTAAACCTATCATTAATCCCTAACCCAAACCCTAACACTACCCATTAAACAAACCCTAAACCTGACAGTAACACCTAAACCTCACACTAAAACTACCATAACCCAAACCCTAAAGATAACCCTAACCCTAACCCTGAACCTAACACTAACCCTAACCCTAACCCTAAACTCTAACTGTAACCAAAACACTAAAGCTACCCCTATCCCTAATTCTAAACTCTAACCTTAACCCTAACACTAACCCTAAATCTAATCGTAACATTAACCCTAAACGTAACAAGAGCTGAACGGTAACACTGTCCCTAACACCTAACCCCTAACCCTAACCTAAACCTAACCCTAACCTTAACACTAACTCTAACCCTAACACTCACCCTAAACTCTAACCATAACACTAACACTAACCCTAAACCTATCCCTAAACCTAACCCTAAACCTAACATTAAACCTAACTTCTAACCCTAACCTTTAAACCTCAACCTAACCATAAACCTAATCATAAACCTAACACTAAACATAACCGTAAACCAAAGCCTAATGAGACCCTAAACCTAACCCTAACCCTAAGCCTAACCCTAATTCTATCCTTAACCATAACACTAACCTGAAACCTAAACATAGCTCTAAACCTAACCCAAACCTTAACACTAACACTAACCCTAAACATAACCCTAACACTAACCTCTAAACCTAACCCTAACCCAAACCAAGAAGCTAAAACTAAACCTAAGCTTTATCCCTAACCCTAACACTAACCCTAACTATAACCTCTAAGCCTAATCCTAACACTAAAACTAACCCTAATCTCTACACCTAAACCTAAACCTAACACTAACAATAACCCTATACCTAACACTAACCCTAAATTCTAACCCTAACACTAAAACTAACCCTAACACTAGACATAAACCTAACACTAAACCTAACATTAATCCCTACCCCTAACTCTAACCCTACCCGTTAAACTAACACTAACACTGACCATAATACATAACCCTAACCCTAAGCCGAAACCTACCAAAACCCTACACCTAACGCTAACACTAACCTTAACCCTAACCTCTACCTCTAACACTAACCCTAACCCTGACCCAAAACCAAATCTTAACCCTAAATCTAACCCCAACCCTAACCCTAAACCCAACCGTTACCCTAAATTTAACCGTAACCCTAACCCCAACCCTAACCCTAACCCGTACCTCTAAGCCTAAACCTAACCCTAACCCTAACCCTAACCTTAATCCTACACCTAAACCTAAACCTAAAAGTAACCTATAAGTGTAACACTAACCCTAACACAAAACCTAAAACTAACACTTAACATAACTTCTAACCCTAACCTTAATCCTAACCTTTAACTCTAACCCTAACACTATGTCTAACCCTAACCCTAAACCTAAACGTAACACTAACACTAACATTATCCCTAAAAACTAACCCCAACCCTAAAGCTAACACTAACTCTAAAACTAACCCTATATCTAACCCTAACCCTAACCCTAAAACTCATCATAACCCTAACACTAACCCTTACCCCAAGCCTAACAATAACACCCTTCCTAACAACTAACCTCTAACCCTCACCCTATTAATAACCCTAACAATAACCCTAACACTAAAACTAAACTTAACATAACTATAACCCTAAACTCTAAAACCTAAACTTAACCCTAACCCTAAACTTAACCCTAACACTAACCTTAAACACTAAATCTAAACCTAACACTGACCCTAAACATAATCCTAACACTAACCATAACCCTAACCCTGACCCTAACCCTAACACTAAACCTAACCCTAACCCTAGCACTAACTCTAACGTTAACCTTAACACTAACTCTGTCTATCACTAAACCTGAACTAACCCTAACCCTAACACTAACACTAACCCTAAACTTAAACCTAAACCTAAACCTATCCCTAACCCTAACCATAACACTAACCCTAACCCTAAGCCTAATTCTAAACCCTAATGCAAAACCATAATCCTAACCCTAACCCAAATCCTAACACTAAGGTTAAACCTAAACCCACACCTAACCCGAACCCTAACCATAACCCTAACATTAACACTGTCTAAACCTAAACCTAACCATAACCCTAATGCTAACCCTAATCCTTACCGTAATCTCTAATGCTAAACTTAACCCTAACCCTAAAACTAACCCTAACCCTAACACTAAACCTGTCTAAACCTAACTGTAAACCTAAACCTAATTAAAACCCTAACACTAACTCTGTCTAATACTAAACCTAACCCTAACCCTAACCCTAAACAGAAACCTAACACTAACTTCTAATTCTAACTCTTACGCAAATTCTAAACTTTAACCCTATCCATAAAACTAACCCTAACGCTAAACTCTAACCGTAAACCTAACCCTAACACTAACCCTAACACTAACCTCTCACTATATCACTAACCTTAAAACTAACATGAAAATTAACCATAAACCTAACATCTAATCCTAACCCTAACCCTAAGCCAGCCCTAACACTAAACCTAACACTAATCCTAACCACTAAAACAAAACCCTAATCCTAACCCTATCCATAATCCTAACACTAACCTTAAACCTAACCGCAAACCTAACCCTAACAATAACCATAAACCTAACATTAACCCTGTCTAACCCTAACCCTAACCCTAACCCTAACCCTTACCCTAATCTCTAACCGTAAACTTAACCCTAAACCTAAAACTAACCCTAAAACTAAACTTAGCCCTAACCCTAGCCCCGTCTAACCCTAATCCTAACCCTAACACTAACCCTACTTCCCACCCTAACACGAACTCTGTCTAAAACTAAACCTAACACTAAACCAAATCCAAAACATAACCCTATCTGTAACCCTAACCCAGTCTAACCCTAACCCTAACCAAAGTCCAAACACTAACCTTGAACCCTAACCCTAACACTAACCCTAACCCTAACACTAACACTAACACTAAAACTAACACTGTCTAACGCTAACCCTAACCCTAAGGAAACCCTAGCCCTAACACAAACCTCTAACACTAAACTTTACCATAAAGCTAAACCTAACAGTAACACTAAGCTTAACTCTGTCCAACCCTACCCATAAACGTAACACTAAACCTAACCCTAACCTCTAACCCTAACCCTAACACAAATGCTAACAATCTAGCCCTAATCCTAACCCTAACCCTAAGCCTAAACCTAACCTCAACCCTAACACAAAACCTAACCCTAAACATAACCCTAACACTAAACCTAACCCTAACCGTAGCACTAACCTTAACTCGGTTTAACTCTACCCCTAAACCTAAACCTAACCCTAACCCTACCCCTAACCTCTAACCCTAACCCTAAGACTAAACCTAACCCTAACCCTAAACCTAACACTAACCCTAGAGCTAGCCCAATGTAACACTAACCCTAAGCCTAACACTATCCTTAACTCTGACCCTCTAACCTTAACCCTTACCCTAAAGCTAATGCTAACATTAAACAGTCTAACCATAACCCCAACAATAACCATAATCCGAATCCTAACCTTAACGCTAAAACTACGCTAACACTACCCTAATCCTAAACCCAATGGAAAATCCTAATCCTAACACTAACCCTAACCCTAAAACAAACCCTCACCCCAAACATAACCATAAACCTAACCCTAACTCTAACCCTGTCTAACCCTAACACTAACCCTAACACAACCCTAGCCCTAACAAGAACACTAACCGTAACCTTTAGCATAAACAAAAACCTAACTTCTAATCCTAACACTAATCCAAACCATAAACTCTAATCGTAACCCTAACACTAACACTAACCCTAACCGTATCCTCTAACACTAACACTAACTCTAACACTAACACGAACACTAACCCTAAACCTAACTTCTAATCCTAACCTTAAACCTAAGCCAGCCCTAAAACTATCCCTAACCCTAACCTCTAACCCTAACCCTAAGCCTAAACATAACCCAAAATCTAACCCTCTAGCCCTAATCCTAACCCTAACTCTAAGCCTAACCCTAACCCAAACCCTAACCCTAACCATAACCCTAACACTAATCCTAACCCCTAAAGCAAAACCCTAATCCTAACCCTAACCCAAATCCTAACACTAATCATAAACCTAACCCCGAACCAAACCCTAACAGTAACCATAACCCTAACATTAACCCTGTCTAACGCTAACCCTAAACCTAACCTTAACACTAACCTCTAACCCTAACACTAACACTAACCCTAATCCTATACCTAACACTAAACCTGTCTAACGCTAACCCTAACCCTAAGGAAACCCTAGCCCTAACACTAAACTCTAACCCTAACCTTTACCATAACTCTAACACTAACTGTAACCCTAACCTTAAATCTGTCCAACCCTAGCACTTACCCTAACACTAAACCTAACCCTAACCTTTAACCCTAACCCTAACCCGAACCCTAACCCTCTAGCCCTAATCCTAACCCTAACCGTAAGCCTAAATCTAACCTCAGACCTAACACAAAACATAACCCTAACCATAAACCTAAGCCTAAGCCTAACCCTAACATAACACTAACCTTAACTCAGTTTAACCCTACCGCTAAACCTAACCCTAACCCTACCCCTAACCTCAAACCCTAACCGTAAGGCTAAACCTAACCCAAACCCTAAACCTATAGACCTAATCCTAACTGTAAGCCTAACCCTAATCTCAACCCTAACCCAAACCCTAACCTAACCATAGCCCAAAACCTAAATCTAACACTAACCCTAATGCTAACGCAACATAACTCTAACCCTAAGCCTAACACTATCCCTAACACTAACCCTTAACCTTAACCATTACCCTAAACCTAATCCTAACACTATCAGTCAAACCCTAACCCCAACCCTAACCCTAATCCGAATCCTAACCTTAACGCTAAAACTACGCTAACACTAACCCTAATCCTAAACGCAATGCAAAATCCTAATCCTAACACTAACCCTAACCCTAAAACAAACCCTAACCCCAAACTTAACCATAACCCTAACCCTAAATCTAACCCTGTCTAACTCTAACACTAACCCTAAACCAACCCTAACCCTTACCCTAACTTCTAACCCTAAACCTAACCCTAACCCTAAACTTTAACATAACCCTAAACCTAACTTCTTTTTGTTTTTGTTTTTTGTTTTTTTGTCTTTTTCCTTTTTATCAGTACCAGGGATCGAACTCACGACTGCCTGCTTGCAAGGCAGGTGCTTATGCCACTGAGCTAAATCCCCAGCCCCCTAAACCTAACTTCTAATCATAACGCTAACCTTAATGCAAACTCTAAACAAAACCTTAAACCTAACCCTAAAACTCAAACTAATCTCTAACCCTCTAAACTTAACCCTAACCATAACACTAATCCTAACCCTAACCATAACAGTACTCTAACTTTAACCCTAATTCTAAACCCTATTGCAAAACCCTAATCCTAAGACTAACCCTAACTCTAGCAGTAACCCTAACACTAACCCTAGACCTAAACCTACCCCTAACCCTAAGCCTAACCCCTAACACAAAACCCTAATACTAAACCTAACCCTATTCCTAATACTAAAACTAAACCTAATCCCAAACCTCACCCTAATCCTAAACATAACCCTAACCTTAACAGTGTCTAACACTAACCCTAGCCCTAACTCTAGCCCTAACCCTTACCCTAAGTTCTAACCCTAAACTTAACCCTAACCCTAAAACTAACCCTAACCCTAAACGTAACACTATCCCTGTCTAATCCAAAACATAAGCCTAACCCTAACCCTAACACTAACTCTAACACTAAACCTGACATTAACCTTAACCCTAACCCTAACAGTAAATCTTAACCTATCCCTAACCCTAACCCTAACACTAACCCTAACCCTAACCCTAAGCCTAATACTAACCCATAATGCAAAACCCTAATCCTAACCATAACCAAAATCCTAACACTAAAGTTAAACCTAAACCCAAACCTAACACGAACCCTAACCATAACCCTAGCATTAACCCTGTCTAAACCTAAACCTAACCCGAACCCTAATGCTAACCCTACACTTACCTTAATCTCGAATGCTAAACTTAACCCTAATCCTAAAACTAACCCTACACTAACCCTAACACTAACAATAAACCTGTCTAACCTAAAGGCTAACCCTAATTACAACAATAACACTAACTCTGTCTAATACTAAACCTAACCCTAACCATAACCTGAACCAGAACCCTAACCCAAAACCCACAGCTAACCCTAAACCTAACACTAAACCTAACCCTAAACTTAACCTCTAACTCTAACCTTAACACCAACCCTAATACAAACCTAAATTCGAAACATAACCCTAACCCTAAACCTAAACCTCAATCTAACCCTAACCCTAACCATAACTCTAACACTAACGTCTAATCCTAACCCTAACACAAAACCTAAATTTTAACCCTAACCCTAAACCTAACCCTAACCCTAACATTAACCCTAACCCTAAACTCTAACCGTAACGCGAAAACTAACACTAACACTAACACTAAATGTATCCTCTAACACTAAAACTAACCCTAACACTAACAGGAACACTAACACTAAAACTAATTTCTAAACCTAACCCTAAAACTAAGCCAGCCCTAGCCCTATCCCTAATCCTAACCCTAACCTCTAACCATAACCCTAAGCCTAAACCTAACCCGAACCCTAAACCTAACCCTAACACTATCCCTGTCTAACCCAATCCCTAACCCTAACCCTAACCCTAACCCTAACCCTAAACCTAACCCAAACCCTAACCCTAACACTAACTCGGTTTAACACTAACCCTGACCCTAAACCTAACCCTAATCCTAAGCCTAAACCTAACCCTAACCCTAAACTTAACCTTAACCCTAACACCAAACCCAACCCTAACGCTAAGCCTAATCCTAACCCCTAATTAAAAACCCTAATCGTAACCCTAACCAAAATCATTAACACTAACGTTAAACCTAAACCCAAACCGAACCCGAACCCTAACCATAACCCTAACATTAACCCTGTCTAACCGTAAACCTAAACAAAACCCTAACGCTAACCCTTATCCTTACCATAATCTCTAATGCTAAACTTAACCCTAACCCTAAAACTAACCCTAACACTAACCCTAACCCTGTTTAACCCTAACCCTAACCCTAAACCTAGCCCTAACCCTAACCCTAACCCTAATTACAACCCTAACACTAACTCTGTCTAATACAAAACCTAACCCTAACCCTAACCCTATCCAGAACCCTAAACCAAAACCCACACCTAATCCTAAACCTAACCTCTAACCCGAACAGTAACCCTAACCCCAACCCTAACACTAACAAAAACCAAACTTCTAACCATAACCTTAATACTAACCTTTAACTCTTACCCTAACCATCACCCTAACCCTAACCCTAAACCTAACGCTAACCTCTAACCGTAAACCTAACTATAACATTAACATTAACGATAACACCAACATTAACGATAACACCTAACACCTAATCCTAACCCTAAACCTAATCCTGATCATAAATCTATACCTAAATTCTAATCCTAACACTGTCCCTAATCATAACCCTAACCCTAACCCTAAACATAAAATTAAACCTAACCCTAACTCTAACTCTAACCCTAATCCTAAAACTAACCTGAACACTAACCCTAACCCTAACACTAACCCTAACACTAAACCTAATCGTAATGCTAACCCTAACACTAACAAAAGCCTAACCCTAACCCTCTTCCTAACACCTAATCTCGAATCCTCACCCTAATCATAACCCTAACCCTAACACTAACACTAACCCTAAACCGAACCCTAACCTAACCATAACCCTAAACTCTAACCCTAAACATAACTAACCCTAAGATTAACCCTAACATTAACCATAAACATAACACTAACCTTACATTAACCCTAACACTAAGCATAAACCCTAACTCTAAACCTAACACTATCCCTAACCCTAACCCTAACCACAAAGATAACCCTAACCCTAACCCTATCCCTAACACCTAACACCTAACCCTAATGCTAAACCTAACACTAAAATTAACCCTAACACTAACCCTAACCCTAAGCCTTACCCTAAAGATAATCATAACCTTAACTCTAACCGAAATCCAAAGCCTAACGTTATACCTCTCCCTAAACCCTAACCCCTACGCCTAAGCCTAACACTAAAAAAATAATCCTAACCATAACCATAATCCTAACCCTACCACTCACCATAACTTCTAATACTAACACTAACCCTAAACCTAACCATAACCTTAACACTAAACCTAGCATTAATCCCTTACCCTAACCCTAACTCTACCCCTTAAACTAACCCGAAGCCTGACTGTAATACATAACCTTAACTCTAACACTAACCCTGTCACTAACACTTAATCCCTAACCCTAGCCCTAACCCTACCTATAAATCTAACCCTAAACCTAAACCTAACCCTAATCCTAACCATAACCCTTACCATAACCCTAAGCCTAAACCTAATTGGAACCCAAAAGCTAATCATAACCAGAATCCTAACCCTAACACTCTCCCTAACACATAACCCCTAAGTCAAATAGTAAAAATAACCCTAACCCTAACCTTAAATGTAACCATAACCCTAACCCTACCCCAACCATAAATTGTAATCCTAAATCTAACCCTAACACTAACCTTAACCCTAAACCTAAACCTAAACTCTAACCCTAAACCAAACACTAACCCTAACCCAAACACTAATACTATCCCTAACCCTAAACCTTACCCAAAACCTAACCCTAAAACTAACCCCAAAACATAACCCTAACACTAAGTCTATCCCTAACACCTAAACCCTAACCCTAACACTAACCCTAACCCGAAGACTAACCATAACCCTCTTCCTAACACTTAACACCTAATCCTAAACTTAATCTAATGCTAACACTAACCGTAACTATAAACATAACCCTAAACCTAGCTCTAACCCAAAAATCTAAACCGAAGCCTAAAAATAACCCTAAACTTAAACGTAAATTAACCCTAAAATTTAACCCTAAAAATAACCCTAACCCTAACACAAAACCTAAACCTTACCCTAATCTAAAACTCTAACCCTAACAATAACACTAACCCAAACCGTAACCCTAACCATAAACCTAACACTAAACCTAACATTAATCCCTAAACCTAACCCTAAACATACCCCTAAACCTAACCCTAATGCTTACTTCTAACCCTACCCTAACCCTGACCCTAACAATAACCCTAAACTTAACCCTAATCTCTAACACTCACCCTAACCCTAAAACTAACCCTAACACTAACCCTAAACCTAACCCAAAACCTAAACCTCAATCTAACACTAACCCTAACCATAACCCTAACCCTAACCCTAAACCTAACACAAAGCCTATCCGTAACACCCTAACCATAACCCTAATTCTAACCCTAACCGTAACCCTAACACTAACACTAACACTAACCTTAACCTAAACACAAACGCTAAACATAAACCTAATCCTTACCATAACCCTAACCCTGAACTTAAACCCTAATCCAAACCCTAACCCGAACCCTAACCCTAACACTAACCCTAACCCAAACCCAGCCCTAACCCTAACATGTAACCATAACGCTAACCCCAAACCTAGATCTAATCCTAAATTCTAATCCTAAGCCTAAAAATAATCCTAACCCTAAATGTAACCAAACCCTAAAATTTAGCCCTAAACCTAAACGTAACACTAACCCTAAACCTAACAATAATCCTAAACTATAACCCTAACCCTAACACTAACCCTAACCCTAACCCTAACCCTAACCCTAAAACAAACACTAACCATAAGCCTAAACCTAACCCTAAACCTAATAGTAACCCTAAACCTAACCGTAACACTAAGCCTAACCATAACCATCTCCCTAACACCTATCCCGTAACTCTAACACTAAACCTAACCCTAAGCCAAACCATAAACCTAACCCTAACCCTTTCCCTAAAACTTAACCTAACCCTAACCCTAAAATCTAACACTAAACCTAACTTCTAACCCTAACCATAATTCTAAACCTCAACCTAACCCTAGACATAATGCAAAGCCTAACCGTAACCTTATTATTAACCCTAACCCTAACCCTAACCCTAAGTCTAACCCTAAACTTAAACTTAACTCTAAAACTAACGCTAACACTAACCTCTAAACATAACCTTAACCCTAACCATTACCCTAAACCTAAACCTAAGCTTTAACCCTAACCCTAACACTAACCCTATTCATAAACTCTAAGCCTAACGCTAACCATAAACTTAACCCCAAACTCAAACACTAAACCTAACACTAACCTCTACACATAAACCTAACCCTAATCATAAACCTAAACCTAACCGTAACCCTAACCCGAAACACTAACCCTAACACTATCCGTAAACCTAAACCTAAACGTAAACCTAACCCTATCCCAAACACTAATCATATCCCTAACACCTAACCCCTAAACCTTACCCTAAACCTAACCATAAACCTAACTCTGACCTTAATATCAACCCTAACCATAAACCAAAACCTAAAACTAATCGTAACACTAACACTAACAGTAACCCGAAGCCTAACACTAACCCTCTCCCTAACCCTAATACTAAACGAACACTAACCATAACCCTAACCCTAACCCTAAACCTCTCCCGAACAACTGACACCTAACCTTAACCGTATCACTAACCCTAACCCTAACCGTAATCATAAGCTTCACCCTATGCCTAACCCTAACTTTTAATCCTAAGCCTAACGTTGACCCTAACCCTAACCCTAAACTCTAACACTAACCCTAACCCTAAACCTAAAGCTTACCTTTAAAGATAGCCCTAAGCTATCTTTAGCCCTAAGCCCTAAGCATAACCCTAACCCTAACCTTAACCCTAATCCTAACCCTAAAACTAAACTCTAACCCCAAACCTAACCCTAACCCTAAACCTAACCCTAACACTATCCAATACCCTAAATCTAACCCTAAAACTAAAACTATCCCTTACCCTAAACCTTACCCTAAACCTAACCCTAACCCTAACCCAAAACCTAACCCTAACCCTAAACCTAACCCTAACATTATCCCATACCCTAAACCTAACCCTAAAACTAAAACTATCCCTAACCCTAAACCTTACCCTAAACCTAACCCTAAAACTAAAACTATCCCTAACCCTAAACCTTACCTTAAACCTAACCCTAACCCTAACCCTAAACCTAAACCTAACACTAACTCTATCCCTAATACCTAACCCCTAACCATAAAACTAACCCCAAGCCTAACCATGTTCCTAACACCTAACACCTAACCCTAAATCTAAACCTAACCCTAACCTTAACCGTAACTGTAATATTAACGCTAAACCTAACTCTTACCCTAAATTGTAATCCTAACACTAAAAATAACCCTAGCCCTAAAAGTAACCCTAACACTAAAATTTAACCCTAAACCGAAACCTAACACTAAAACTAACGCTAAACCTAACCCTAATCCTAAAATCTAACCCTAACCCTAACACTAACCCTAACCCTCACCATAACCATAAACCTAATCCTAAACCCAACATTAATCCATAAACCTAACCCTAACCCTACCCCTTAAACTAACCCTAACAATGACCATAATACCTAACCTGACCCCAACCTTAAACCTACCATAACATTATTCCTAAGCCTAACCATACCCCTAAACCTAACCCTAACCCTTACTTCTTACCCTACCCTAACCCTGACCCTAACCACAACACTAACCTTAACACTATCTCTATCACTAACCCTAACCCTAAACCTACCATAACCCTAGATCGAACCCTAACCATAACCCATACCTCTAACACTGACCCTAACCCTAACTCTAAACCTAAACCTAACCCTAAACCTAACCGTAACCTAACCGGAACACTAACCTGTACCTCTAAACCTAATACTAACTCTAACTCTAACCTTAAATATAAACCTAACCCTAAAACTAACACTAACCTCTAACGCTAAAACTAACCCTAACCCCAACCCTAACACTAACAGTAAACCAAACTGCTAACCATAATCTTAATCCTAACCTTTAACTCTAACCCTAACCATAACTCTAACCCTAACACTAACCCTAATCTTACCCACTAACCCTAACCCTAACCCTAACACTATCCCTAACCCTAACTCTAACCCTAAACGTAACACTAACTCTAACACTATTCCTAACACTTAATGCCTAACCCTAACCCTAAATCTAAAACTAACCCTAAATCTAACCCTAACATTAAAAGTATACCTAATCGTAACGCTAACCCTAAAACTAACCCAAAGCCTAACCCTATCCCTCTTCATAACACCTAATCTCTAATCCTCACCCTAATCATAACCCTAACCCTAACCTAACCATAACACTAACACTAACCCTAAACATAACACTAACCCTAACATTAACCCTAAAATTAACCCTAAACCCTAACTCTAAACCTAACACTATCCCTAACCCTAACACTAACCGTAAACCTAACCCTAAACGTAACCCTATCACTAACACCAAACCCCTAATCCTAATGTTAAACCTAAACCTAAAACTAACACTAAAATTAACCCTAACACTAACCCTAACCCTTACCATAACCATAACCCTAACGGTACTCCTAACACTAAGTTCTAATCCTAACATTAACCCTAACCCTAAACCTGAACCTAACCCTAAACTTTAACCCTAATCCTAAGCCTAACACTCACCCTATCCCTCAAGCTAGCACTAAGCCTAAACTTTAACGCTAACACTAACCCTAACCCTAACACTAACCTTTATCTCTAAACCTAAACCTAACGCTAACTGTAAAACTAACGCTAACGACTAACCATAAACATAAAGCTAACAGTACCGCTAACCCTAATGCAAAACCTAAACTCTAAGCATAACCAAAACCCTAACACTACCCTAACCCTAATTCTAAACTCTAACCCTAACCCTACCACTAACCCTAAAAGTAATCGTAACCCTAAACCTAACTGTAACACGAAGCCTAACCCTAACACTCTCCCTAACAACTAACCCCTAAATCTAACACTAACCCTAACCTCTCCCTAACACCTAAACCTTAACCTTAACCCTAAACCTAACCCTAACCCTAAAACTAACCGTAACCTAATCATAAACATAACCATAACCATAAATTCTAATCCTAATCCTAACCCAAACCCTAACCCTAACACTAACCCCACACCTAATCCTAAACTCTAAACCTAATGCTACCGCTATCCCTAATTCTAAACTCTAACCTTAATCCAGCACTAACCCTAAACCTAATTGTAACCTTAACCCTAACCGTAACACGAGCCTAACCCTAACACTCTCCCTAACACCTAACCACTAACTCTAACCCTAATCCTAAACCTAAAACTAACCCTAACCTTAACACTAACCTCTAATCCTAACCCTAACACTAACACCAATGCTAAGCCTAACCCTAACCCTAACCTCTGACACTAAACCTAAACTAAAAACCTATCCAATAAAGCTAATCTTAATCCTACCATTAAACCTAACTTCTAACCCTAACCCTAACCCAAAACCTAAACCTCAACCTAACCGTAACCATAATGATAACACTAACCGTATCCATAACCATAACCTTACCCTTAACACTAACTTCTAATCCTAACATTAAGCCTAACCCTAAACCTAACCCAAACCCTAAACTTTAACCCTAAACCTAACCTAACACTCACCCAAAACTTCAAGCTAGCACTAAACCTAAACTCTAACACTAATACTAACCCTAACCTTTAACTTTAAACCTAAACATAACCCTAACCGTAATCCTTATGCTAACCTCTAAAAATAACCCTAATACTAACACGACCCCTAACCCTAACCCAAACACTAAACTCGAACCATAACCAAAACCCCAACGCTACCCCTAGCCCTAATTCTAAACTCTAACCCTAACCCTAAAACTAACCCTATATCTAATCGTAATTCTAACACTAACAGTAACAAGAAGCCTAACCCTAACACTCTCCCTAACATCTAACCCCTAAACCTAACACTAACCCTAACACTCTCCCTAAAACCTAACACTTAACCATAACCCTAAACCCTAATTCTAACCCTAACACTAACCGTAACCCTAATCCTAAACATAACCCTAACCCTCAATTCTAATCCTAATCCTAAAACTAACACTAACCCTAACCCTAACGCTAACTCTAACCCTAAACTCTAACCCAAAACCTAACTCCAACCTAACCGTAACACTAAACCTAAACCTAACCCCAAACGTAACACTAAATCTAAACCTAACATTAATCCCTAACCCAAACCCTAAAACTACAACTTAAACAAACCCTAAACCTGACAGTAATACCTAACCCTAACCTTAAAACTACCATAACCCAAACCCTAAAGATAACCCTAACCCTAACCCTGAACCTAACACTAACCCTAACCCTAACCCTAAACTCTAACTGTAACCAAAACACTAACGTTACCCCTATTTCTAATTCTAAACTCTAACCTTAACCCTAACACTAACCCTAAATCTAATCATAACCTTAACCCTAAAAGTAACAAGAGCCGGACCGTAATACTCTCCCTAACACCTAACCTCTAACCCTAACTCTAAACTTAACCCTAACCTTAACACTATCTCTAACCCTAACACTCACCCTAAACTCTAACCATAACACTAACACTAACCCTAAACCTATCCCTAAAGCTAACCCTAATCCTACCATTAAAACTAACTTCTAACCCTAAAACTAATCCTAAACCTCAACCTAACCCTAACCATAACCCTAAAAATAACCATAACCGTAACCCAAAACCTAACAATGACCCTAAACCTAACCCTAACCCTAAGCCTAATCCTAATTCTATCCTTAACCCAAACACTAACCCTAAACCTAAACATAGCTCTAAACCTAACCCAAACCTTAACACTAACACTAACCCTAAACATAACCCTAACAATAACTTCTAAACCTAACCCTAACCCTAACCGTGACGCTAATCTTAAACCTAAGCTTTAACCCTAACACTAACACTAACCCTATCCATAACCTCTAAGTCTAACACTAACACAAACCCTAATCCTAAACGCTGCACCTAAACCTAACCCTAACACTAACAATAACCCTAAACCTAACCCTAACCCTAAACTCTAACCCTAACACTAACACTAACCCTAAACATAAAGATAGCAATAAACCTAACATTAATTCCTACCCCTAACCCTAAACCTACCCGTTAAATTAACACTAACACTGAGCATAATACGTGACCCTAACCCAAACCCGAAATCTAACATAACCCTAAAACTAACCCTAACCCTAACACTGAACTAAATTCTAACCCTAACACTAACCCTAACACTAAACCTAAAGCTAACCCAAACCCTAACCCTAACACTAATGCTAACACTGACCCTAACCCTAAATCCTAACCGTGAACCTAACACTATTAATAAACCTAAATTTTACCGTAAACATAACCCTTACCCTAAACCTAACCATAACCCTAACCCTAATCCAATCCCTATCCCTAACACCTAACCCCAACCCAAACCCTTTTCCTAAACCTAAAACTAACACTAAACCTTACCCTAACACTAACCATAACCCTAAGCCTAACCCTAAACCAAACCGTAACCCTAAAGCTAACTGTACCCCGAAGCCTAATCTTAACCCTCTCCCTGACAACTAACCCCTAACCCTAACCTAACACTAAACCTAAACCTAACCATAAGCATAACCCAACCCTACCACTAACCCTAACATCTAAACCTAACCCTAACACTGACCCAAAAGCTAACCCTAAACATAATCATAACTCTAAACCTAACATTAATCCCTAACCCTAACCCTAAGCCTACCCCTTAAACTAACCCTAAACATGACTGTAATACCTAACCCTAACACTAACCCTAACCTAGCATAACCATAAACCTAACCCTAACCCTAAACCTAACCATAACACTAACCCATACTTCTTACCCTAACCTTAAGACTAACGCCAACACTAACCATAACCCTAACCTTAACCATATACACTAAGCATAACCATAACCCTAACCGTAAACACAAACTTTAACACGGAACCTAACGCTAACCTCTAACCATAACCCTAACCCTAAACCTAAAGCCTAACCCTAACCCTAAAGCTTAACCCTAGCCCTAACAATATCCGTAACCATGAACCTAACCATAAAGCTAACCCTAACACTTACCATAATCCTAAAAATAACCCTAACCATAACCTTAATCCTGCCCGTAACACTTAACCCCTAACCTTCACCCTACCTTTAACCCTAAAACTAACCATAAAGCTAACCCTAACCCTAACTATAACCCTAACCTTAATCCCATCTCTAACACATAAACCCGAATCCCAACCCTAAACCTAAACCTAAAACCAACCATAAAACTAAACGTAACCCTAACCCTAACCCTAACTCTAAACCTAATTGTAACCATAACACTAACCGTAACCCGAAGCCTAACCCTAACTCTCTCCCTAACACCTAACCGATAACACTAACCCTAACACTAACCCTAACCCTAACCATAACCATAACCTTAACTTTACCCCTAACACTAACATCTAATCCTAACATTAAGCCTAACCCTAACCCTAACACTAACCCTAACCCTAACCTTAACCCTAAGCTAGCACTAAACCTAAACTCTAACACTAACACTAACCTTAACCCTAACAGTAACCTTTAACTCTAACGCTAAACCTAACCCTAACCATAAACCTAACGCTAACCTCTAACAATATCCCTAATGCTAACACGACCCCTAACACAAACCCTGAACTCTAACCATAACCAAAACCCTCACGCTACCCATAACCCTAATTCTAAACTCTAACCCTAACCCTAACATTAACGCTAAACCTAATAGTAACCCTAAACCTAACAGTAACATGAAGCCTAACCCTAACACTCTCCCTAACATCTAACCCCTAAACCTAATACTAACACTAACACTCTCGCTAACACATAACCCTTAACCATAACACTAAACCTAACCCCAACCCTAACCCTAACCTTAAACCTAATCCTAAACATAACCCTAAACCTCAATTCTAATCCTAATCCTAACCCTCACACTATCCCTAACCCTTACCCTAACCCTAACTCTAACCCTAAACTCTAACCAAAACATAACCCTAACCATATCACTAAACCTAACCCTAACCCTATATGTAACACTAATCCTAAAGCAAACAATAATTCCTAACCCAAACCCAAACACTACCCCTTAAACAAACCCTAAACCTGACAGTAATACCTAACCCTAACCCTAAAACTACCATAACCCCAACCCTAAAGCTAACCCTAACCCTAAACCTGAACCTAACACTAACCTTAACCCTAACACTAAACTCTAATCATAACCAAAACACTAACACTACCCCTATACTTAATTCTAAACTCTAATCTTAACCCTAACACTAACCCTAAATCTAATCGTAACCTTAACCTTAACCGTAAAACGAGCCTAACCCTAACACCTATCCCCTATCCCTAACCCTAAACCTAACCCTAACATTAATACTAACTCTAACCCTAACACTCACCCTAAACTCAAATCGTAACACTCTAACCATAAACCTAACCCTACCCCTAAACCTAACCCTAACACATACCTCTAACCCTAACCCTAACCCTAAGCCTAACACTAACCTCTAACACTAACCCTAACCCTAAACCTATCCCTAAACCTAACCCTAAAGCTAAAAATAAACCTAACTTCTAACCCTAACCCAAACCCTAACCCTAAACCACAACCTAACCCTAACCCTAATCATAAACCTAAAACTAACCATAACTGTAAACCAAAGCCTAACGAAACCCTAACCCTAACACTAACCCTAAACATAGCTCTAAACCTGACCCAAAGCCTAACACTAACACTAACCCTAAACATAACCCTAACACTAACCTCTAAATCTAACCCAAACCCTAACCATGACGCTAAACCTAAACCTAAGCTTTAACCCTAACCCTAACACGAACCCTAACCATAACCTCTAAGCCTAATCCTAACACTAACACTAACCCTAAACTCTACACCTAAACCAAACCCTAACACTAACAATAACCCTACACCTAACACTAACCCTAAATTGTAACAATAACACTAACACTAAAACTAACCCTAACCCTAGACATAAACCTAACACTAAAACTAACATTACTCCCTACACATAATCCTAACCCTACCTGTTAAACCAACACAAACACTGATCATAATACATAACCGTATCCCTAACCCGAAATGTACCAAAACCCAAAACCTATCCCTAACACTAAGCCTAACCCATACATCTAACACTAACCCTGACCCTAACCCTAAACCTAACCCTAACCCTAAATCTAACCCCAACCCTAAACCTAAAACTAACCATTCCCCTAAACCTAACCCTAACCCAAACCCTAACCCGTAACTCTAAGCCTAAACCTAACCCTAAACCTAACCTTAATCCTAAACCTAACTCTAAACCTAACACTAACCTCTAACCGTAACACTAACCCTAACCCTAAACTTAACACTAACACTAAACTAAACCTCTAACCCTAACGTTAATCCTAACCTTTAACTCTAAACCTAACACTATGACTAACCCTAACACTAACCCTAAACCTAACACTAACCCTAACATTATCCCTAACAACTAACCCCTAACCCTACCGCTAACCCTAACTCTAAAACTAACACTAAATCTAACCCTAACACTAAACCTAAACCTAATCGTAACCATAAACCTAACCCTAATACAAAGCCTTATGCTAACACTCTTCCTAACACCTAACATCTAACCCTCACCCTAATGATAAACCTATCACTAACCATAACCATAACCCTAACACTAAAACTAAAGCTAACATAATAATAACCCTAAACTCTAAACCTAAACCTAACCCTAAACCTAACCTTAACCCTAACACTAACCCTAAAACCTAAATCTAAACCTAACATTAGTCCTAACCCTAACCCTAACCATAATCCTAACACTAATCCTAACCCTATCCCTAATGCCTAACCCCTAACCCTATGCTAAACCTAACCGTAAAACTAACCTTACACTAACCCTAAACCCTAACTCCAAAACTAACACTCTTCCTAACCCTAGCCAGAACCGTAAAACTAACCTAACCCTAACCCTATCCCTAAAACATAACCCCTAAGCCTAATGTTAAACCTAATCCTAAAACTTACACTATAACTAACCCTAACACTAACCCTAACCCTAAAGCTTACCCTAAAGCTAATTGTAACCCTAACCCTAACCGTAAACTGAAGCCTAACCTTAAGCCTTTCCATAACCCCTAACCCCTAACCCTAACCATAACACTAACCCTAACCCTAACCGTAACCATAATCCTAACCCTAATACTAACACTAACTTGTAATCCTAGTCCTAACACTAAACCTAACCATAACCCTAACCCTAAACCTAAAATTAATCCCTTAACCTAACTCTAACTCTACCCCTTAAACTAACCTAAAGCCTGACTGTAATACCTAACGCTAACACTAACCCTAACCCTGTCGCTAACACCTAAGCCCTAACCCTCACACTAAACCTAGCTCTAAATCTAACGCTAAGCCTAAACATAACCCTAACCCTAACCATAAGCCTAAGCCTAAACCTAATCGTAACCCAAAGCCTAACCCTAAACATTTCGCTAAAAACTAACCCCTAATGCTAACCCTAAACCTAGCCCTAACCCTATCCCTAACCCTAACATAACCATAATCCTAAATTCTAACCCTAAACATAACACTATCCATAACATTAACCCTAACACTAACCCTAAACCCTAACTCTAAAGTTAACACTATCCCTAACGCTAACCATAACCATAACCCTAACAATAACCCTAATCCTATCACTAACACCTAACCTCTAACGCTAATGCTAAACCTATCCCTAAAACTAACACTAAAATTAACCCTAACACTAACCCTAACCTTAAGCATAACCATAACCCTAACGCTACCCCTAACACTAACTTCTAATCCTAACATTAACCCTAACCATAAACCTAACCCAAACCCTAAACTTTAACCCTAAACCTAACCCTAACATTCACCATAACCAAAATCTAGCACCAACCCTAAACACTAACGCTAACACTAACCGTAACCCTAACCCTAACCCTAACTCTAACAGTAAACCTAACCCTAAATGTAAACCTAACGCTAACGTCTAACCATAACCATAAAGCTAACACTACCGCTAACACTAATCCTAACCCTAAACTCTAACCATAAACAAAACTGTAACACTACCCCTAGCCCTAATTCTAAACTCTAACCCTAGCCCTAACACTAACCCTAAACCTAATTGTAACCCTAAACCTAACAGTAACACGAAGCCTAACCCTAACACTATACCTAACAACTAACCCATAAATCTAACACTAACCCTAACACTCTCCCTAACACCTAACCCTTAACACTAACCCTAACCCTAACCCTAACCCTAACCCTTAAACTTACCCTAAACCTAACCCTAACCCTAAACCAACCCTATCCCTAACACTTAACCCCAACCCTAAACCTAACCCTAAAACTAACAATAAATCTAACCCTAAACCTAACCATAACCCTAAGCCTAACCTTAAACCTAACCGTAACCCTAAAGCTAACTGTAACCCGAAGCCTAATCTTAACCCTCTCCCTGACAACTAATTCCTAACTCTAAACCTAACACTAAACCTAAACCTAACCGTAACCATAACACTAACCCTACCACTAACCCTAACATCTAATCCTAACACTAACACTGACCCTAAACCTAACCCTAAACATAATCATAACTCTAAACCTAACATTAATCCCTAACCCTAACCCTAACACTACACCTTAAACTAACCCTAAACCTGACTGTAATACCTAACCCTAACACTAACACTAACCTAGCATAACCATAAACCTAACCCTAACCCTAAACCTAACCATAACACTAACCCATACTTCTCACCCTAACCCTAATACTAACGCTAACACTAGCCCTAACCCTAACCCTAACCCTAACCATATACACTAAGCCTAACCATAACCCTAACTCTAACCCCAAACTTTAACACGGAACCTAACGCTAACCTCTAACCATAATCATAACCCTAATCCTAACCCTAACCCTAACCCTAACCCTAAAGTCTAACCCTAACCCTAACACTATCTGTAACCCTAAACCTAACAGTAAACCTAACCCTAACACTTACCATAATCCTAACCCTAACCCTAACCATAAACTTTATCTACCCCTAACACTTAACCCCTAACCGTCACCCCACCTCTAACCCTAAAACTAACCGTAAAGCTAACCCTAACCCTAACCCTAACCTTAACACAAACAGTAAACCTGAATTTAAGCCTTAACCCTAACCCTAACCATAACCATAACCTCTAAGCCTAACCCTAACCCTAGCCCTAAATCTAACCCTAAACCAAATGCTAGCCTCTAACCATAACCCTAACCCTAAGTCTAACACTAACACTAACACTAAAACCAACTTATAACCCTAACACTAACTCTAATCCTAAACCTAAACCTAACCCTAACCCTAACTCTAACTCTAAACCCTAACCCTAACACTAAAACTATCCCTAAACCAAAACCTAACCCTAAACCGAATCCTAACCCTAATCCTAATGCTAAACCTAATAACTGTATCCCTAACACTACCCCTAAACCTAACTTCTAATCCTAACCCTAACCCTAACCATAACCATAACACTAACCCTGACCTAACATTAATCCCTTAAACTAAACCTAACCCTAACCCTTAAACTAACCGTACGCATGACTGAAATACCTAAAATAACACTAACCCTAGCATAACCCTAAACCTAACTCTAACCCTAATCCTAACCCTAACCCGAGCCTCTAACACTAACCCTTACCCTAACCCTATTCCTAACCCTAACCCTAAACCTAACACTAAGCCTAACTTCTAACACTAACCCTCACCCTAAACCTCAACCTAACCCTAACCGTAACCATAACACTAACCCAAACCCTAAACCTACCCTAAACTCTAACCCTAAGCCTAACCCTATCCCAAGCCCTAATCCTAACACTAACCCTAACCCAAACACTAACTCTAACCCATAACACTATCCGTAACACCTAACCCCTAAACCTAAGCCTAAGCCTAAACATAACACTAAATCTAAAGCAAACCCTAAGCCTAAGCCTAACCCTAACCATAACACTAACCTAATTGTAACCCTAACATGAACCATAAACCTAAGCCTAACCCTAACTCTAACCCTAATCCTAACTGTAATCATAAACCTAACCCTAACCCTAACACTAACACTAACCGTAAACCTAACCCTAACCTAACCATTACCCTAACCTCTAACCCCAAACATAACACTAACCCTAACATTAACCCTAACACTAACCCTAAACCCTAACTCTAAACCTAACACTATCCCTAAACCTAACTCTAATCCTAACCCTATCCCTAACACCTAACCCCTAAATCTAATGCTAAACGTAACCCTAAAACTAACACTAAAATTAACCCTAAAACTAACCCTAACCCTAAGCCTTACCCTAAAGCTAATCATAACCCTAACCCTAACGGTAATTCGAAGCTGAATATTAAACCTCTCCCTAAACCCTATTTCCTATCCCTAAGCCTAATACTAACCCTAATCCTAACCGAAATGCTAATCCTAACCCTACCACTAACACTAACTTCTAATACTCACACTATCCCTAAATCTAACCATTACCTTAAACCTAAATCTAACATTAATGCCTTACCCTATCCCAACCTCTACCCCTTAAACTAACAGAAGCCTGACTGCAATACATAACCCTAACCCTAACACTAACCCTGTGGCTAACACTTAACTGCTAACCCTAACCCTAACCCTACCTCTAAATCTAACCCTAAACCTAAACCTAACCCTAAATCTAACCCTAAACCTTACCATAACCCTAAGCCTAAACCTAATCATAACCCAAAACCTAACCACAACCGGAAGCCTAACCCTAAAACTCTGCCTAACACCTAATCCCTAAGTTTAATCATAAACCTAGCCCTAACCCTAACCCAACCCCAACCATAAATTGTAATCCTAAATCTAACCCTAACCCTAACCTTAACCCTAACCCTAAACCCAAACCTAAACCTAAACTCTAACCCTAAACGTAACTCTAACCTTAACCCTAACCCAAACACTATCCCTAACCCTAAACCTTACCCAAAACCTAACCCTAACACTAACCCCAACCCTAACCCTAACGCTAAGTCTATCACTAATACCTAACCCCTAACCCTAACCCTAAACCTAACTGGAAGCCTAATCATAACCATCTTCCTAACAGTTAACACCTAAATCTAAACCATACCCTAAACCTAACCCTAACCCTAAACCTAACCCTAACGATAACTCTATCCCTAATAACTAACACCTAACCCAAACTCTAACCCAGAGCCTAACCATAACCCTCTTCATATCATTTAAAACTTAATCCTAAACTTAAACATAACCCTAACACTAATCGTAACCATAACCCTAACCCTAAACCTAGCTCTAACCCTAAAGTCTAATCTGAAGCCTAAAAATAACCCTAACCCTAAACCTAACTCTAACCCTAACACTAACCCTAAACCTAACCCTAATCCTAAACTTTAACATTAACCCTAAACATAAATTTAACACTAAACCTAACATTAATCCCTAACCCTAAACCTTCCCCTTAAACTATCCCTAACAGTGAACATAATACCTAACCCAAACCCTAACCCTAAAGCTACCATAACACTATGCCTAACCCTAACCCTAACCCTACCCCTAACCCTAAATTCTAATCCTAACCCTAACATTAACCCTAACCCTAACCCTAAACGCTACCCTAACCCTAACACTAAACCTAAAGCTTAACTCTAAAGTTAGCCTTAAGCGTAACCCTAACCCTAACCCTAAACCTAACCCTAACCCTAAACCTAACCCTAACACTATCCCTAACCCTAAACATAACCCTAAAACTAACACTATCCCTAACCCTAAGCCTTACGCTAAACCAAATCTTAACCCTAATCGTAACACTAAACATAACGCTAACTCTATCCCTAATACCTAACCACAAACCCTAACCCTAACCCGAAGCCTAACCATATTCCTAATACCTAACACCTAACCCTAAACCTAAACCTAACCCTAACCGTAACTGTAACCGTAACACTAACCCTAAACCTAACTCTAATCCTAAATTCCAATCCTAAACCTAAAAATAACCCTAGCTCTAAACCTAACTCTAATCCTAAATTCCAATCCTAACACTAAAAATAACCCTAGCCCTAAATGTAACCCTAACCCAAAACTTAACTCTAACCAAAACACTAACCCTAAACCTAACCCTAATCCTAAACTCTAACCCTATCCCTAACACTAACCCTAACCCTCACAATAAACATAAACCTAACACTAAACCCAACATTAATCCCTAACCCTAACCCTACCCCTACCCCTTAAACTAACCCTAACACTGACCGTAATACCTAACCCGAACCCTAACCATAAACCTACCATAACATTACCTTAAGCCTAACCCTACCCCTAAACCTAGCCCTAACCCTTACTTCTAACCCTACCCTAAACCTGACCCTAACCACAACCCTAAACTTAACACTAACCTCTACCACTAATCGCAACTTAAACCTACCATAACCCTAAACCTAACACTAACCCTAACCCTAACCCATACCTCTAACACAGACACTAACCTCTCCCTAAACCTAAACCTAACCATAGCCCTAACCCGAATGTTAACTTGTACCTATAAACCTAAACCTAACCCTAAACTTAACCTTAACCCTAAACCTAACTCTAAACCTAACACTAACCTGTAACCCTAACATTAACCCTAACCCCAACCCTAACACTAACGCTATACCAAACTTCTAACCATAACCTTAATCCTAACCTTTAACTCTAACACTAACCCTAACTCTAACCCTAATCATAACCCTAAACTTAACGCTAACCTCTAACTGGAACGCTAACCCTAAACTTAACGATAACACCTAACACCTAACCCTAACACTAAACCTAATCCTAGCCCTAAGCCTATCCCTAAATTCTAATCCTAACACTGCCACTAACCCTAACCCTAACCCTAACTCTAAACCTAAAGCTAAAACTAACCCTAAATCTAACTCTAACCCTAACCGTAATCCTAACCCTAACCCTAACCCTAACCCTAACCCTAACCCTAACATGAACAGTAAACTCTAAACTTAACCCTAAAACTAACAATAATCCTAACCCTAATCTTTCCCATTAACCCGAACCCCAACCCTAACACTATCCCTAACACCTAACCCTAACCCTAACTCTAAAACTAAACCTAATCTAACCCTAACATTAACACTAAACCTAATCGTAAGGCTAACCCTAACCCTAACTGAAAGCCTAACCCTAACCCTCATCCTAACACATAATCTCTAATGCTCACCCTAATGATAACACTAACCCTAACCCTAACACTCACCTTAACACTCAAGCTAGCACTAACCCTAAACTCTAACGCTAACACTAACCCTAACCATAACGCTAACCTTTAACTCTAACCCTAAACCTAACCCTAACCGTAAACCTAATGCTAACGTCTAACCATAACACTAAATTTAACACTACCGTTAATGCTAATCCTAACCCTAATCTCTAACCATAACCAAAACCCTAACACTATCCCTAACCCTAATTCTAAACTCAAACCCTAACCCTAACACTAACCCTAAACCTAATTGTAACCCTAAACCTAACAGTAACACGAAGCCTAACCCTAACACTCTCCCTAACAACTAACCCCTAAATCTAACACTAACCCTAACACTCTCCCTAACACCTAAACCTTAACCCTGACCCTAAACTTAACCGTAACCCTAATCCTAAACATAACCCTAACCCTAAATTCTAATCCTAAACCTAACCCAAACACTAACCCTAACCCTAACACTAACCCCCACCCTAACCCTCAACTCTAACCCAAAACCTAACCCTAACCGTAACACTAAACCTAACCCTAACCCTAAACATAAAACTAAAACTGAACCTAAGATTAATCCCTAACCCAAACCCTAACAATACCCCTTAAACAAACCTTAAACTGGACAGTAACACCTAACCCTAACCCTAACACTACCATAACACAACCCTAAAGATAACCTAACCATAACACTAAACCTAACCCTAACCATAAACCTAACACTAACCTCTAACCCTAACCCTAAACCTAACACTAACCCTAACTCTAACCCAAAACTCTAACTGTAATCAAAATATTAACGCTACCCCTATCCCTAATTCTAAACTCTAACCATAATCCTAACACTAACCCTAAACCTAATTGTAATATTAACCCTAACCATAACACGAGCCTAACAGTAACACTCTCCCTAACACCTAACCCCTAACCTATCCCTAATCCTAAACCTAAATCTAACCCTAAGCTTAACCATAACTTTAACCCTAACCCTAAACCTAACCCTAACGCGAACCCTAACCCTAAACTCTAACACTAACCCTAACTCTAAACCTATACCTAAAGACAACTCTAATCCTACCATTAAACATAACTTTTAACCCTAAACCTAAAGCTCAACCTAACCCTAACCATAACCCTAACACTAACCAGAACCGTAACCCAAAGCCTAACCGTGACCCTAAACCTAACCCTAACCGTAAGCCTAACCCTAATTCTATCCTTAACCCAAACACTAACCCTAAACCTAAACATAACTCTAAACCTAACCCAAACCCTAACACTAACATTAACCCTAAACATAACCCTAACAACAACTTCAAAACCTAAACCTAACCCTAACTGTGACACTAAACCTAAACCTAAGCTTTAACCATAACACTAACACTAACCCTATCCATAAACTCTAAGCCTAACCCTAACACTAACCCTAACGCTAAACTCTACACCTAAACCTAACCCTAACACTAACAATAACCCTAACCTAACCCTAACCCTAAACTCTAACCCTAACACTAACACTAAATGTAAACATAAAGATAGCAATAAGACTAACACTAAACCTAACATCAATCCCTACCCCTCCCCTAAACCTACCCGTTATACTAACACTAACACTGAACATAATACGTGACCCTAACCCTAACCTGAAATCTAACCTAACCCTAAACCTAATCCTAACCCTAACACTGAACTAAATTCTAACCCTAACACTAACCCAAACACTGAACCTAAAGCTAAGCCAAACCCTAACCCTAACCCTGACCATAATACTAAACCCTAAACGTAAACCAATCACTATCCCTAAACCTAAAGTTCACCATAAAGCTAACCCTTACCTTAAACCTAACCCTAACCCTAACCCTATCCCTATCTCTAAGCCTAACCCTAAACCTTATCGTAACCCTAAAGCTAACCGTAACCCGAAGCCTAATCTTAACCCTCTCCCTGACAATTAAACCCTAACCCTATTCCTAACTCTAAACCTAAACCTAACAGTAATAATAACCCTAACCCTACCACTAACCCTAATATTTACTCCTAACCCTAACACTAACCCTAAGACTAACCATAATCATAACCGTGAACCTAACATTAATCCCTAACCCTAAGCCTAACCTTACTCATTAAACTAACCCTAAACCTGACTGTAATACCTAAACCTAACACTAACCCTAACCTAGCGTAACCAAAAACCTAACTCTAACCCTAAGCCTAGCTATAATTCTAACCCATACTTCTAACCCTAACCCTAAGTCTAACCCCAACACTAACCATAACCCTAAGCCTAACCATAAAAACTAAGCCTAACCATAACCCTAAGCCTAAGCCAAACTCTAACACGGAACCTAATGCTAACCTCTAACTATAACCCTAACCCTAATCCTAACCCTAACCCTAACCCTAGCCCTAACCCTAACCCTAACCCTAAAGCCTAACCCTAACGCTAACACTATCCGTAACCCTAAAACTAACCCTAAACCTAACCCTAACACTTACCATAATCCTAACCCTAACCCTAACCATAACCCTAATCCTACCCCTAACACTTAACCCCTAACCTTAACCCTACATCTAACCCTAAAACTAACCGTAAAGCTAACCCTAAACATAACTCTAACCCTAACCCTAATCTATCCCTAACACATAACCCCTAACCCCAACCCTAAACCGAAACCTAAAACTAACCATAAACCTGAACCTAACCGTAACCCTAACCCTAACTCTAAACCTAATTGTAACCGTAACACTAACCATAACCCGAAGCCTAACCCTAACTCTCTCTCTAACACCGAACCGATAACACTAACTCTAACACTAACCGTAACCATCACTCTAACCTTACCCCTAACACTAACTTCTAATCCTAACATTAAGCCTAACCCTAAACCTAACCCTAACCCTAAACCTAACACTAACCATAACACTATCCCTAACACATTACCTGTAACCGTAAGCCTAACCTTAACTCTAAAACTAACCCTAAATCTAAACCTAACCCTAACACTAAACCTAACACTAAACTTAACCTTAAACCAAAGCCTAAACTTAACCCTCTTCCTAACACCTAACCTCTAATCCTCACCCTAATCATAACTGTAACCCTAACCCTAACACTTACCGTAACACTAACGCTACACCTAACCTAACTGAACCATAACCCTAAACTCTAAACATAAACCTAACCATAACCTTAACCTTAAAACTAACCCTAAACCCTAACTCTAAACCTAACACTATCCCTAAGCCTAACCCTAACCTTAAACTTAAACCTAACCCTAATCCTATCCCTAACACCTAACCCCTAACCATAACGCTAAATCTAACCCTAAAACTAACACTAAAACTAACCCCAACACTAACCCTAACCCAAAGCCTTACCCTAAAGCTAATCATAACCCTAACACTAACCTTAATCCAATGCCTAACCTTAAGTGACATGCTAACCCCTAACCCCTAACCCTAACCTTAAGAGAAACCCTAACCGTAACCATAACCATAATCCTAACACTACCACTAACCCTAACGTCTAATCCTCACCCTAACCCTAAACCTAACCATAACCCTAACCCTAAACCTAACATTAATCACTTACCCTAATCCTAACTCTACCCCTTAAACTAACCCAAAGCCTGACTGTAATACCTAACACTAAACCTAACCCTAACCCTGTTGCTAACACCTAACCCCTAAACCTAACCCTAACCCTACCTCTAAATGTAACCCTAATCCTAAACCTAACACTAACCTTAAACATAACCCTAAGCCTAAACTTAATCGTGACACTAAACTTAACCGTTACTGGAAGCCTAACTCTAACCCTCGCCCTAACATGTAACCCCTAACTCTAGCCCTAAACCTATCCCTAACCCTAACATTAAACATAACCCTAAAACTAACACTACCCCAACAATAAATTATAATCCTAAACCTAACCCTAACCAGAAACTTAATCCTAAACCTAACCCTAAAACTAAACTCTAACCCTAAACCTAGTCCTAACTCTAACCTTAAACGTAACTCTGAAACTAACCCTACCCTAACCATAAATTGTAATCCTAAACCTAACCCTAACAATAACCTGAACCTTAAACCTAACTCTAAAACTAAACTGTAACTCTAAACCTAACCCTAAACCTAACATTATCCCTCACCCTAAAACTAAACCTAACATTATCCCTAACCCTTAACCTTACCCTAAACCTAACCCTAACCTTAACCCTAACCCTAAACCTAATGCTAACTCTACCCCAATACCTAAACCATAACCCTAAAACTAACCCTAAACTGAAACCTAACCATTACCCTCTTCCCAACATTTAACACCTAACCCTACCTAAACCTACAACTTACCCTAACCGTAACTGTAACCATAACTGTAACTCTAAACCTAACTCTAAACCTAAATTCTAATCCTAACGCTAAAAATAAACCTAATGTTAAATGTAACCCTAACCGTAAAATTTAACCCTACACCTAACCATAACTCTAACAATAACCCTAAACCTAACCCTAATCCTAAACTCTAAACCTAACCCTAACACTAACACTAACCCTAACACGAACCATAAATCTAACTCTAAACCTAACATTAATCCCTAACCCTAACCCTAACCCTAACCCTTAAACCAACCATAACACTGACTTTAAACTTACCATAACACTATCAATGAACCTAACCCTACCCCTAAATCTAAACCTAACCCTTACTTCTAAACCTACACTAACCCTGACACTAACCACAACCATAAACATAAAACTAAACTCTTTCACTAACCGGAAACTTTTACATACCATAAACCTAAACCTAACCCTAACCCTAATACTAACGCATACCTCTAATAGTAATGCTAACCCTAACCCTAAACCTAACCCTAACCCTAATCCTAACTCTAACCTTAACCCTAACCCGTACATCTGACCCTAAACCTAACCCTAACCCTAACATTAACCCTAAACCTAACTCTAAACCTAAAACTAACCTCTAACCCTAACACTAACCGTAGCACTAACACTAAACCAAACTTCTCACTCTAACCTAAATCCTAACCTTTAACACTAACCCTGACCATAATCCTAACCCGAAAAATAACCCTAAAGCTAACGCTAACCTCTAACCATAAGCCTAACCCTAACCCTAACCTTAACGCTAACACCTAACACCTAACCCTAATCCTAATGCTAACACTAAATTCTAATCCTAACATTACCCCTAAACTTAACCCTAACCAAAAACCTAAACCTAAAATTAACCCTAACTCTAACTCTTACCCTAATCCTAACCATAACCATAACATTAACCCTAACCCTAACACTAAACCTAAATTCTAATCCTAACACTACCCCTACACCTACACCTAAACCTAACCCTAACCCTAACCATGAATATAAACCTAAACTAACCCTAAACCTAACCCTAACCCAAACACTAACCCTAACCCTAAACCTAAACCTAACATTAACACGGACACTATCCTTAAAACCTAACCCCTAACCCTAAACCTAACCATAACTCTAAAACTAACCATAAATCTAACCCTAACCCTAACACTAAACCTAATCAGAACACTAAACCGAATGCAGAGCCTAACCCTAACCCTCTTCCTAACACCTAACCTTTAATCCTCATGCTAATCATAACCCTAAACCTAACCCTAACTCTTACCCTAACACTACCACTAACCCTAACCCTAACCCTATCCTAACCATAACCCTAAACTCTAACCCTAAACCCAACCCTAACCATAACATTAACCCTAACACTAACCCTAAACCCTAACTCTAGACCTAAAATTATCCCTAACCCTAACCCTAACCATAAACCTAACCCTGACCCTAACCTTATTCCTAACACCTAACCCCTAAACCTAACACTAAACCTAACCCTAAAACTAACACTAAAACTAACCCTAACACTAACCCTAACACTAAGCCTAACACTAAAGCCAATCGTAACCCTGACCTTAAGCTTAATCCGAAGCCTAAACTTAAACGTCTCTCTAACCTCTAACCCCTAACCCTAAACCTAACACTAACCCTAACCCTAACCGTAACCATAATACTAACCATAATACTAACTCTAACCTCAACACCTAAACCTTACCCTAAACCTAACCATAACCCTAACCCTAAACCTAACACTAAACTAAACCCTAACTCTAACCCATACTTCTAACAATAAACCTAAACCTAACCTAACCTTAACCCTAAACCTAACTCTAAACCTAACTCTAACCCTAACCCTAACCCTACCCATAACCTCTAACCCTAACACTAACCCTAACCCTAACACTAACACTAACACTAAACCGAACTTCTAACCCTAACCTTAATCCTAACCTTTAACTATAACCACAACCATAACCCTAACCCTAACCCTAACCCTAAACCTAAGTCTATCCATAACCATAACCCTAACCCTAACCCTAACCTTAACGCTAACAACTAACACCTAACCCTAACCTTAAACCTAATCCTAAACCTAACCCTAACCCTAAATTCTAATCCTAACATTACTCCTAACCCTAACCATAACCCTAACCATAAACCTAAACCTAAAACTAACCCTAAGCCTAACTCTAAACCTAAGACTAACCCTAACCCTAACCCTAACCCTAAACCTAACACTAACCGTAACCCTAACACTAACACGAACACTAACCTCTAAATTTAAGCCTAATAATAACAATAATCCTAACACTAAACTTGACCACTAACTCTAATCCTAAACCTAACAGTATCCCTAACCATAACCCTAACACTAAACCTTAAACTAAGACTAACATTATCCCTAACAACTAACACCTAACCCTAACCCTAACCCTAAATCTAAAATAAACCCTAAATCTCATGCTATCCATAACTCTAAACCTAATCGTAGCTCTAACCCGAACCCTAACACGAAGCCTAACCCTAACACTCTTCCTAACACCTAACCTAAAATCCTCATGCTAATCATAACCCTAACCCTAACCCTAACTCTTACCATAACACTAACGCTAACCCTAACCCTAACCCTATCCTAACCATAACCCTAAACTCTAACCCTAAACCCAACCCTAATCATAACATTAACCCTAACACTAACCCTAAACCCTAACTCTAGACCTAAAACTATCCCTAACCCTAACCCTAACCATAAACCTAACCCTGACCCTAATCTTATCCCTAACACCTAACCCCTAACCCTAACACTAAACCTAACCCTAAAACTAACACTAAAACTAACCCTAACACTAATCCTAACCCTAAGCCTAACACTAAAGTTAATCGTAACCCTGACCCTAAGCTTAATCAGAAGCCTAACCTTAAACGTCTCTCTAACCTCTAACCCCTAACCCTAAACCTAACACTAACTCTAACCCTAACCGTAACCATAATCTTAACCATACCAATAACTCCAACTTCAACACCTAAACCTTACCCTAAACCTAACCATAACCCTAACCCTAAACCTAACACTAAACTAAACCCTAACTCTAACCCATATTTCTAACAATAAACCTAAACCTAACCTAACCTTAACCCTAAACCTAACTCTAAACCTAACTCTAACCCTAACCCTAACCCTACCCATAACCTCTAACCCTAACACTAACCCTAACCCTAACACTAACACTAACACTAAACCGAACTTCTAACCCTAACCTTAATCCTAACCTTTAACTATAACCACAACCATAACCCTAACCCTAACCCTAACCCTAAACCTAAGTCTATCCATAACCATAACCCTAACCCTAACCCTAACCTTAACGCTAACAACTAACACCTAACCCTAACCTTAAACCTAATCCTAAACCTAACCCTAACCCTAAATTCTAATCCTAACATTACTCCTAACCCTAACCATAACCCTAACCATAAACCTAAACCTAAAACTAACCCTAAGCCTAACTCTAAACCTAAGACTAACCCTAACCCTAACCCTAACCCTAAACCTAACACTAACCGTAACCCTAACACTAACACGAACACTAACCTCTAAATTTAAGCCTAATAATAACAATAATCCTAACACTAAACTTGACCACTAACTCTAATCCTAAACCTAACAGTATCCCTAACCATAACCCTAACACTAAACCTTAAACTAAGACTAACATTATCCCTAACAACTAACACCTAACCCTAACCCTAACCCTAAATCTAAAATAAACCCTAAATCTCATGCTATCCATAACTCTAAACCTAATCGTAGCTCTAACCCGAACCCTAACACGAAGCCTAACCCTAACACTCTTCCTAACACCTAACCTAAAATCCTCATGCTAATCATAACCCTAACCCTAACCCTAACTCTTACCATAACACTAACGCTAACCCTAACCCTAACCCTATCCTAACCATAACCCTAAACTCTAACCCTAAACCCAACCCTAATCATAACATTAACCCTAACACTAACCCTAAACCCTAACTCTAGACCTAAAACTATCCCTAACCCTAACCCTAACCATAAACCTAACCCTGACCCTAATCTTATCCCTAACACCTAACCCCTAACCCTAACACTAAACCTAACCCTAAAACTAACACTAAAACTAACCCTAACACTAATCCTAACCCTAAGCCTAACACTAAAGTTAATCGTAACCCTGACCCTAAGCTTAATCAGAAGCCTAACCTTAAACGTCTCTCTAACCTCTAACCCCTAACCCTAAACCTAACACTAACTCTAACCCTAACCGTAACCATAATCTTAACCATACCAATAACTCCAACTTCAACACCTAAACCTTACCCTAAACCTAACCATAACCCTAACCCTAAACCTAACACTAAACTAAACCCTAACTCTAACCCATATTTCTAACAATAAACCTAAACCTAACCTAACCTTAACCCTAAACCTAACTTTAAACCTAACTCTAACCCTAACCCTAACCCTACCCATAACCTCTAACCCTAACACTAACCCTAACCCTAACCCTAACACTAACACTAAACCGAACTTCTAACCCTAACCTTAATACTAACCTTTAACACTATCCACAACCATAACCCTAACCCTAACCTTAAACATAAGTCTAACCATAACCATAACACTAAACCTAAGCCTAACCTTAACGCTAACACCTAACACCTAACCCTAACCTAAACCTAATCCTAAACCTAACACTAACCCTAAATTCTAATCCTAACACTACCCCTAACCCTAACCATAACCCTAATCATAAACGTAAACCTAAAACTAACCCTAAACCTAACTCTAAACTTAACACTAACCCTAACCCTAACACTAATCCTAACCCTAATCCTAAACCTAACCCTAAACCTAACTCTAACCCTAACCCTAACACTAAACCTAACATTAACTCTAACCCTAACACTAAAATGAACACTAACCTCTAAATTTAACCCTGATAATAACAATAATCCTAACACTAAACTTGACCACTAACCCTAATCCTAAACCTAACAGTATCCCTAACACTAACTCTAACCCTAAACCTTAAACTAAGACTAACACTATCTCTAACAACTAAAACCTAACACTAACCCTAACCCTAAATCTAAAACAAACCATAAATCTCACCCTATCCCTAACTTTAAACCTATTCGTAGCTCTAACCCTAACCCTAACCCGAAGCCTAACCCTAACACTCTTCCAAACACCTAGCCTCTAATCCTCACCGTAATCATAACCCTAACCTTAACACTAACACTAACCCTAGCCCTAAAACTAACCCTAAACCTAACTTAACCATAACCCTAAACTCTAAACCTAAACCTAAGCCTAAACCTAACCTTAACCCTAACATTAACCCTCAATTCTAACTCTAAACCTAACACTAGCCCTAAACCTAACCCTAACGGTAAAGCTAACCTTCACCCAGACCCTATCCCTAACACCATCCCCTAACCCTAACGCTAAAACTAACCCTAAATCTAACACTAAAACTAACCCTAATACTAACCCTAAACCTAAGCCTTACCCTAAAGCTAATCATAACCCTAAACTTAACTGTAATCCAAAGCCTAACCGTAAACATCTCCGTAACCATGAACCCCTAGCCCTAACCCTAACACTAACCATAACCTTAACCATAACCATAATCCTAAGCTTAGCACTAACTTTAATTTTAAGCCTAACCATAACCCTAAACCTAACCATAACCCTAACCCTAAACCTAACATTAATGCCTTACCCTAACCCTAACTCTACACATAAACTAACACGAAGCCTGACTGTAATACCTAACCCTGTCACTAACACCTAACCCCTAACCCTAACACAACCCTAAACATAGCTATAAATCTAACGCTAACCGTAAACCTAACCCTAACCCTAACCATAACCCTAAGCCTAAACGTAATCGTAATGCAAAACCTAACCGTAACTGGGAGCCTAACCCTAACACTCTCCCTAACACTTAACCTCTAACTCTAACCCAAAACCTAGTCCTAACCCTAACCTTAAATGTAACCCTAACTCTAACCCTAACCTAACCATAAATTTTAATCCTAAACCTAACCCTAACACTAACCTTACACCTAAACCTAACCCTAAACCTAAACTCTAACCCTAAACCTAACCCTAACTCTAACCTTAACCATAACACTAACCCTAACACTATCCCTAACCGTAAAGCTTGCCCAAAACCTAATTCTAACCCTAACCCTAGCCTAACCCTAACCCTTAAACTAACCAGAAGCCTGACTGTAATACGTAAAGCTAACCCTAACCCTGTCAATAACATCCAACACCTAACCTAACCCTACCTCTAAATCTAACGCTCACCCCAAACCTACCCCTAACCCTAACCATAACCTTAAGCCTAAACATAATCCTAAACATAATCGTAAGGCAAAACCTAACCATAACCGGGAGCCTAACCATAACCCTCTCCCTGAACACCTAACCTCTAACTCTAACCCTAACCCTAAACCTTACCCTAAACCTAACACTAACGCTAACTCTATCCCTAACACCTAACCCCTAACCCTAAACCTAACCATAAAGCGAAGCCTAACCATAACCATCTTCCTAACACTTAACACCTAAACCTAAACCTAACCCTACCACTAACCATAATCGTAACACTAACCCTAAAACTAGCTCTAACCCTAAATACTAGCCTTAAGCCTAAAAATAACCCTAAACCTAAATGTAACCTAACCCTAAAATTTAACCCTAAACATAACCCAAACACTAACACTAACCCTAATACTAAACTCTAAACCTAACCCTAACCCTAGAACCTAAACCTCAATCTAACACTAACCCTCACCATAACCCTAACCCTAACCCTAACCGAAAACCAAAGCCTATCCATAACACTATCCCTAACCCTAACCCTAAAACTAATCCTAACCCTAACCCTAATCCTAACCCTAACCCTAACCTAACACTAACCCTGACCCTAAACCATAACCCTAAACATAAACCTAATTCTAAACATAACCCTAACCCTAACCCTATCCATAACCCTAACCTTAACCCTAACACTAACAATAACACTAAAACTATCCCTAACACTAACCATAAAGCTAACACAAACCTAAATTCTAACCGTAAACCTAACCCTAACCCTAAACCTCAATCTAACACCCTAAACATAAACCTAACCCTAATGCTAACCATAACCCAAAGCCTATCCGTAACACTATCCCTAACCCTAACGCTAACCCTAATCCTAACCCTAGCCCTAAACCTAACACTAACCCTAACCCTAACCCTAACACTAAACTCAACACTAACCCTGACCCTAAACCCTAAGCCTAAACATAACCCTAATCCTACCCATAATCCTAACCCTGACCCTAAACACTAAGCCTGACACTAACCCAAATGCTAACCCTAAAAATAGGGCTAACCCTAACCTGAACCGTAACCCTAACCCTAACATTAACTGTAACCCTAAATTCTAATTCTAAACCTAACCTTAACCCTAACCCTAAAGATAAACCTAACACTAAACTCTAACCCTAAACCTAACAAGAACCCTAAACTAACCCTAACCTTAAACCCAACCCTAAACCTAACAATCATCCCTAAACCTAACCATAACCCTACCCGTTAAACTAACCCTAACACTGACTATAATACGTAAACCTAACCCAAAACCTACCATAAAACTAATCCTAAACCTAACCCTACCCCTAAAGCTAACCCTAACATATACTTTGAACCCTAACCCTAACCCTAACCCAAAACATAACCTAATGCTAACCATTACCTTAACCCTAACCCTAACCCTAAGCCATACCTGTAAACCTAAACTAACCCTAACCCTAACCTTAACCCTAACCCTAAACCTAAACCTAAACCTAACACTAACCACTAACCCTAACCCTAACATTAACCCTAAAACTAAACCTCAACCTAACCCTAACCTTATACTAAATGTAAACCTAACAATAACCCTAACCTTAATGCTAACTCTAACCCTAACCCTAACCATAACCCTAACACTAACCCTAAACCTAACACTAAACCTCAACCTAACCCTACCCCTAATCCTAACATTAACCCTAACCCTAACACTAACCATAAACCTAACCATAAACCGAGCCCTAAACCTAATCCTTACGCTAAACTCTACACCTAAACCTAACACTAACCCTAACCCTACCCCTAAACCTAAACATAACACTAACACTAAACTTAACCCTAAGCCTATCCCGAACTGTAACCCTAAACCTAACTGTATCCCCAAGCCTAACACTAACCCTCTCCCTAACAACTAACCACTAAGGCTAACCATAAAACTAGCCCTAACCCTAACCGTAACCCTAACTCTAAACCTAACCATAACCCTAAACCTAACACTAACCCTAAAGTTTAATGCTAAACCTATCTCTAACACTAAGCCTAACCCTAAACCTAACCCTAACCTTAAATCTAAACCTAACCCTAACAAGAATTCTAACCTAACCAAAACCATAAACCTAACACTAAAACCAACAATCATCCCTTACCCTAACCATAACCCGACCAGTTAATCTAACCCTAACATTGACCGTAATACATAACCCTAACCCTAAACCTAAACCTACCATAATACTAATCCTAACCATAACCCTTCCCCTAATCCTAAACCTAATATATACCCCTAACCCTAACCCTAACCCTAAACATAACCCTAACACTAAACATTAACCTAACCCTAAACCTAGCCCTAATCCTAACCGTAACCCTAACGCTAAACCTAACCATAAATCTAAACCTAACACTAAACCTAAACCTAACTCTAACACTAACCCTAAACCTAACCCTAATACTAAACTCTAACCCTAACACTAACCCTAACCATAACCATAAACCTAATTCTAAACCTGACATTAATTCCTAACCCTAATCCTAAATCTACCCCTTAAAATAACCCTAACACTGACGGTAATACCTAACCCAAACCCTAACCCTAAATGTACCATAACACTATCATTAACCCTAGCACAACTCCTAAACCTAACCCTAACCCTTACTTCTAATCCTACCATAGCCTGACCATAACCACAACCCTAATCTTAACTCTAATCTCTAACACTAACCATAACCCTAAACAATAAACTCTAACTTCTAACACTAACCATAACCATAACAATAAACCTAAGGCGAAACCTAAACCATACCTCTAACACTAACCCTAACCCTAACCCTAACAATAACATCTAACCATAACCCTATCCGTAACCTTAACTCTAATCATAACCGTAACAGTGAACCTCAGCTTTAACCCTAACCCTAACCATAACCATAACCATAACCGCTAAGCCTAACTCAACCCCTAACCCTAACACTAACTCTAACGCTACAACAAACGCTAACCTCTAACCATAAACCTAACTCTAACACTAATCCTAACCCTAACCCTAACACTAAACCTAACTTCTAACCGTAACACTAAACCTAACCCTAAAGCTAAACCTAACCCTAACCCTAACCCTAAAACTAATCTAAAATCTACCCTAACCGTAACACAAAGTCTAACCCTAAAACTCTCCCTAACACCTAACCCTAACCCTAACCTTAATCATAACCCTAACGCTAACCCTAACAATAAACCTAATGCTAACCCTAATAGTAACCCTAACCCTAAACCTAACCATAAACCTAAACTCTAACCCTAAACCTAAACCAAACCCTAATCCTAACCTTTAACCTAACACTCACCCTAAACTCTAACTGTAACCCTAACCCTAACACTAACCTTTAACTCTTATCCTAAGCCTAAACCTAAACCTAACGCTAACTTCTAACAATAAAGCCTAACACTAACCCTAACCCATAAAACTAAACCAACCCTAACCCTAACGATAAATTCTAATCCTAACCCTAACGCTAACCTAACCCTAAACCTAACCCTAACCTAACCCTAAACAATAACCCTAACCATAAAACTAAATATTACCCTAACCCATAATGCTATACCTCACACCTAATGCCTAACCCTAACCTTAACCCTAACCCTAACCCTAAACCTAACCTAATTGTTACCCTAAAATTGCCTATAACCCTAATCCTAACCCTAACCCTAAATCTAACTCTAACCCTAACCCTAACCCTAACATTAACACTAACCTCTATACCTAACCCTAAACCTAACCGTAGCCTTAACCCTAAAATTAAACAGTAACCCTAATCTTAACCCTTACACTATCCCTAACCCTAACGCTAACTCTAACCCTGAAGCTAAGCATTAACCTTATCCCTAACACTAACCATAACATCTAAGCCTAACCCTAACACTAACATCTAACCCTAACCCTAACACTAAAACTAACACAAACATCTAACCCTAACCGTAACACTAACCCTAACCATAAGCCTAACACCTAACCCTAACCCTAATCCTAATGCTAACACTAAATTCTAATCCTAACATTAACCCTAACCTTTACCCTAACCAAAAACCTAACAATAATCTCTGACCCTAATCGTAACCCTGACCATAACCCTAACCGTAAACCTACCCCTTAAACTAACCCTAAGCCTGACTGTAATACCTATCCCTTACCCTAACCCCAAACCTAGCATAACCCTAACTCTAACCCTAACGCAAACCCTAACACATATCTCTAACCATAACCCTAACCATAACAATGACCGTAACCAAAAGCCTAAATGTAACCCTATCCCTAGCCCTAATCCTAACCCAAACCATAAACCTAAACCTAACTCTAAAGCTAACCCTAACACTAACCTCTAAGCCTAACCCTAACATTAACACAAACCCTAAAGGTAAGCTTTAACCCTAGTCCTAACACTAACTTAACCATAACTTCTAAGCCTAAGCCTAACCCTAACCCTAACTCTAGCCCTAAACACTAACACAAAACCTAACGCTAACCTCTAACCATAAGCCTAAATCTGATATTAAATCTAACCTTAACCCTTACCCTAAACACTAACCCTAACACTATAAGTAACGCTAAACCTAAAAGTAAACATAACCCTAACCCTAAACCTAACACTAACCATAACCCTATCCCTAATACCTAACACCTAAACCTAACTCTAAAAACAACCATAAACCTAACTCTGACCCTAACACTAACCCTAACCCTAAATCTAATCATAACCCTAACACTAATCATAACCCAAGCATAACCATAACCCTCTCCCTAACAACTAACCCCAAACCCTAAACCTAGCACTAACCCTACCCCTAACCCAAACCATAACCATAACCATAACACTAACACTAACTTCTAATCCTAACCCTAACCCTAACCCTAACACTAACCCTACCACTAACCCTTACCTCTAACACTATCCGTAACCCTAAACCTAACGCTAACATGTAAACATAACCCTAAGCCTCACACTAACCGTATCCCTAACCCTACCCCTTAAACTAACCATAACCCTGACCATAATACCAAGCCCTAACCCTAAACCAAACCTACCATAAACCTAACTCTATCTCTAACCCTACGCCTAAACCTAACTCTAAATCATACGTCTAACCCTAACCCTAAGATTAACACTAACCCTAACCCTAACCCTAACCCTAACATTAACCTCTAACCCTAACCCTAACACTAACACTAAATTATACCTAACCCTAAACCTAAACCTAACACTAATCCTAACTTCTAACCCTAACCCTAACCCTAAACTTAACCATAAACCTAACCCTAACCATAACCCAAAGACTAACCCTTACCCTAACCCTAACCCTAACACTAACCCTAATCCTAACCTTAAGCCTAACACTAACCCTAATCCTAACCTTAAGCCTAACCCTAACCCTAAACCTAACCATAACTCTAAATCTAACCCAAATCCTAACACAGACACTAACGCTAAACCTAACACTAACATTAACCTCTAAACCTAAAGCTAAACCTAAACGTAACCCTAAAAATAAACCTAAGCTTTAACCCTAACCATAACCTCTAAGCCTAACCCTAACCCTAACGTTAACCCCAAACACTAACCTCTAAACCTAACACTAACCGTAACCCTAAGCTTTAACCCTATCCCTAACCCTAACCATAACCATAACCTCTAAGCCTAACCCTAACCCTAACTCTAATCCTTACCCTAACCCTAACCCTCACCCTAACCCTATTCCTAACCCTAAGCCTAACACTAACACTACCCATAACCCGAAATCTAACCGTAAACCTAACCCTAACCCTAACCCTAACCCTAACACTAACCCTATCCTTAACACCTAACCCCTAACCCGAGCCCTAAACCTAACCCTGAAACTAACCAAAAACATAATCCTAACCCTAAACCTAAGCCTAAACCTAATCATAACCCCAAACCTAAATGTAACCTGAAGCCTTACACTAAGACTTTCCCTAACAGCTAACCCCTAATGCTAACCCTAAAACTAGCCCTAACCCTAAACCTAAATGTAACCCTAACCCTAACCCTAACCCTAAATTCTAATCATAAACCTAACCTTAACCCTAACCCTAAACCTAAAACTAAACCTTAGTCTAATATCTAACCCTAATCCTAACCCTAACACTAACACAAAACAAAAACCTAACCTTAAAACTAAACTCTAACCCTAACATGAAACCTAACACAAACACTAAACCTAACCCTAAAACTAAACCTAACCCTAAACCTCTACCTAACTCTAACCCTAAAAATACTCTAACCATCACCCTAACCCTAAAAACTAACCCTAACACTAACCCTAAATCTATCCATAACCCTAACCTTAACCCTAAACCTAACATTATCCCTCAACCTAAACCTAACACTAACCCTAACACTAACACTAATCCTAACTCTAACACTAACTCTAACTCTTCCCATAACACCTATCCCTTATCCCTAACCATAACCCTAATCCTAAATCTAACCCTCACCCTAACACTAAACCTAATTGTAACCCAAAACTTAACCATAACCTGAAGCCTAACCAAAACCCTCCCCCTAACATCTAAAGCTTAACAATAACCATAACCCTAACCCTAACCCTAACCGTAACCATAACCTTAACCCTAAACCTAACCCTAAACCTAAATTCTAATCATAACCCTAAACCTAACACTAACCCTAAACCTAGCCCTAAACCTAAACTCTAACCCAATCCTAAACCTAACCCTCACAGCAAACTTATCCTTAACACCTAACCCTTAAACCTAACACTAACTCTAACCCTAAAACTAACGATAAATCTAACTCAACCACTAACCCTAACACTAACCCTAACCTAATTGTAACCATAACACTAACCGTAACGCGAAGCCTAACCATAAACCTATTCCTAAAATGTGACCCCTAAAAATAACCCTAACCCTAATCCTAATCCACACCCTAACCCTAACCGTAACACTAAACCTAATCCTAACCCTAACCCTAACTCTAACCTTAGCCCTAACTCTAACACTACCCTACCCCTAACACTAACACATACTTCTCACCCTGACCCTAACCCTAACCTTAACCCTAACCGTAACCCTAACCGTAAACCTAGCCCTAACCCTAACCCTAACACTAACACTAACCTAATCATAACCATAACTCTAACCATAACTCAAAGCCTAAGTGTAAACCTATCCCTAACCTTAACCCTAACCCTAACCCTAACCATAACCCTAAACCTAAACCTAACCCTAAAGCTAAGCTTTAATCCTAACCCTAAACCTAACCATAACCTCTAAGCCTAACCCTAACCCTAACCCTAACATTAACCCTAAATCTAAACTTAAACCTAACCCTAACACTATCACTAACACCCAACCACTAACCCTAACCCTAAACTTAAACCTAAAACTAACTCTAACCCTAACACTAACCCTAAACCTAAACCTAAGTTTTAACCATAGCCCTAACTTTAACCATAACCTCTAATCCTAAAAATAACCCTAACACTAAACTCAAACTCTAACCCTAAACCTAATGCAAACTTCTAATCATAACCCTAACCCTAAACTTAATCCTAACTCTAACACTAACCCTAACCATAAACTCAAACAGTAACACTAATGCTAACCATGACCCTGACCTTAGCATTAACATCTAATCCTAACCCTAACTCTAACTCTATACCTAACCCTAACCTTAACATTGAACAAACTTCTAACCCTAACACTAACCCTAAAACTACACCTAAACTTAACCCAAACCCTAACCATTAACCTAACCCTAAACCTAAACCTAAAGCCTAAACATATACCTAACACTAGTCCTAAACCTAAACTTCACCATAAACCTAACCCTTAACCTAAACCTAACCCAAACCCTAACTCTAAATCTGTACCTATACATAACACCTAAGCCCAACCCAAAGCCTAAAACTAACCCTAAAACTAACACAAAACCAAACGGTAACCCTAACACTAACCATAAGCCTAAACCTAAACCTAAATATAACACTAACGCTAACCGTAATCCGATCCCTAATCTCAACCCGCTCCCTAACAACTAACCCCTAACCCTAAACCTAACACAAAACCTAACCTAACTGTAACCATAACCCTAACCCTACCACTAACCCTAACATATAATCCTAACCCTAACACTAACCCTAAATCTAACACTAACCATAACCATAATCCTAAAGGTAACATTAATCCCTAACCCTAACCCTAAACTTACCCCTTAAACTAAACCTAAACCTGACTGTAATACCTAACCCTTAACACTAACCCTAACCATAGCTTAACCCAAAACCTAACCCTAAAACTAAACCTAACCATAACCCTAACCCATACCTCTAACCCTAACCTTAAGACTAACACTAACACTAACCCTAACCCTAAGCCTAACCCTAACCATAAAAACTAAGCCTAACCCTCACTTCTACAGCTAAACTTAACCCTAATACTGACAATAACCCTACACCTAACACTAACCCTAAACTCAAACCCTAACACTAACACTAAAATTAAACCTAACCCTAGACATAAACCTAACATTAATCCCTATCCCTACCCCTAACCCTACCCGTTAAACTAACACTAACACTGACCATAATACATAACACTAACCCTAACCGGAAACCTACCAAAACACTAAACCTAACCGTAACCCTAACCCTACACCATAAACCTAACCCTAACCCATACCTCTAACACTAACCCTAACACTAACCTAAACCTAACCCTAACCCAAAACCTAACCCCAACCATAACCCTCACCGTAACCATTACCTTAACACTAACCCTAACCCTAACACATACCTCTAAACCTAAACCTAACCCTAACCTTAATCCTAAACCTAACTCTAAACCTAACACTAACCTCTAATCGTAACACTAACCCTAACCCTAAACCTAACATTAACACTAAACCAAACTTTTAACCCTAGCCTTAATCTTAACCTTTAACTCTAACCCTAACACTATCCCTAACCCTAATCCTAACCCTAAACCTAACACTAACCCTAACATTATCCCTGACAACTAACCCCTATGCCTAACCCTAACCCTAACTCTAAAACTAACCCTAAATCTAACCCTAACCCTAAACCTAAACCTAATCATAACCCTAACCCTAACCCTAACCCAATGCCTAACCCTAACACTCTTCCTAACACCTAGCCTCTAACCCTCACCCTAATAATAAACCTAACCCTATCCATAACCATAACCCTAACAAAAACTAAACCTAACATAACCATAACCATAAACTCTAAACCTAAACCTAAACCTAACCCTAACCCTAACCTTAACACTAACACTAACCCTAAACCCTAACTCTAAAACATAACACTATTCCTAACCCTAACACTAACCCTAAGCGTAAACCTAACCCTAATCCTAACCCTATCCCTAACACCTAGCGCCTAACCCTAATGCTAAACCTAACCCTAAAACTAACCATAACACTAACTCTAAACCTAATTCTAAACCTAACTCAATTCCTAATACTAACCCTAACCATAAACCTAACCATAACCCTAACCCTATCCCTAACACCTAACCCCTAACCCTAATGCTAAACCTAACCCTAAAACTAATACTAAAACTAACCCTAACAACAACCCAAAACCTAAAGCTTACCCTAAAGCTAATTGTAACCCTAACCCTAACCGTAATCTGATGCCTAAACTTAAGCATCTCCCTAACCCCTAACACCTAACCCTAACCCTAACCCTAACCGTAACCATAATCCTCACCGTACCATTAACCCTAACTTCTAATCCTAGCCCTAACCCTAAACCTAATCATCACCCTAACCCTAAATATAACATTAATCCCTTAACCTAACTCTAACTCTACCCCTTAAACTAACCCAAAGCCTGACTGTAATACCTAACATTTAACCCTAATCCTGTCGATAACACCTACGCCCTAACTCTAACACTAACCCTAGCTCTAAATCTAACCCTAAACCTAAACCTAACCTTAACCTGAACCATAAGCCTAAGCCTAAACCTAATTGTAACCCTAAACCTAACCGAAACCCAAAGCCTAACTCTAAACATTTCACTAAAAGCTAACCCCTAATGCTAACCCTAAACATAGCCCTAACCCTAAACAAAACCCTAACACTAACCTTAACCCTAAACCTCAACCTAACCCTAAACTTAACATAAAGCTAACCCTAACCCCTAACCCAAAATGCTAACCCTAACCTTAACCCTAATGTAATTGTAACTGTAACCCGAAAAATAAACTGAAAGCTAAGAGAAACCCTATCCCAAACCCTAACCCTAACCCTAACCCTGACCCTAAACCTAACCCTAAACCTAAGGTTTAAAACTAACATTAACCCTAACCGTAACCTCTAAGCCTAACCCTTAAGCCTAACCCTAACCCTAACACTAACCTAAACCATAACCCTAATCCTAATACTTTCCGTAACCCTAACACTTACCCTAACCGTAACCCTAAACCTAATATTAATTCCTAGCCCTAACCCTAACCCTATCCCTTAAATTAAACCTAAACCTAAATGTAATACCTAACCCTAACATTAACCCTAACCATAGCATAACTCTAAACCTAACCCTAACCCTAAACCTTACCATAAACCTAACCCTAAGACTAACCCTAACCCTATCCCTAAACATAAACACTAAGCCTAACCCTAATCCTAACCCTAACGCTAACCTGAAACTCTAACACTAAAACTAATGCTAACCTCTAACCATAACAATAACACCAAGCCTAACACTAACCCTAAAGCCTAACTCTAACCCTAACACTATCCGTAGCACTAAACCTAACCATAAACCTAACCCTAAACTTAATCATAACCCTAATCCTACCCCTAACACTTACCCCTAAACCTAACCCTAACTCTAACCCAAAACCTAACCATATACCGAACCCTAACCCTAACTCTAACTCTAACCCTAATCCTATTCCTAACACTTAACCACTAAGCCTAATCCTAAACCTAACCCTAAAACTAAACGTTAACCTAAACCTAACCCTAACCCTAACCCTAACCCTAAACATAATCGTAACCGTAACTGGAAGCCTAAACCTAACCCTCTCCCTAACACCTAACCCCTAAAACTAACCCTAACACTAACCCTAACCCTAACCGTAACCATAACCCTAACCCTAACCCTAAAAGTAACTTCTATTCTTAACATTAACCCTAACCCTAAACATAAACCTAACCCTAAACTTTTACCCAAAACCTAACCCTAACACTCACCTTAAAACTCAAGCTAGCACTAACCCAAAACTCCAACACTAACACTAACCTTTAACTCTAACCCTAAACCTAACACTAACCGTAAACCTAACGATAACCTCTAACCCTAAAATTAAAGCTAACACTACCCCTACTACTAACCCTAAACCTAAACTCTAACCGCAAACAAAACCCTAACGCTACCCCTAATCCTAACCCTAAACCTAAACCTAAATCTAACCCTAATCCTAAGGCTCACCTCTAAACCTAAAACTAACCATAACCCTAAACCTAAACCTAACCCTAACCCTAACCCTAACAGTAACATTAACCTTAAAGCCTAAACCTAACACTAACCATAACATTAAACCTAAACCTAACAATATCCCTAAACATAACCTTAACATCTAACCTTAACCCTAACCGTAACCATAAACCTAACCCTAACCCTAACCCTATCCCTAACCCTAACCCTAAGGCTGAGCCCTAACCCTAAGCCTAACTCTAACACTAATACCTAAACCTAACCCTAACCATATCTCTAGCCCTAACCCTAACCCTAAACTAACCCTAGCCCTAATCCTAACACTAAACCTACACCTAACCATAATCCTAACCCTAACCCTAACCATAATCCCTAACCATAACCATAACCCTAAGCCCCTAGCCCTAACCCTAAGCTCTAACCCTAACCCTAACCCTAAGCCTAACTCTAACACTAACACCTAAAACTAACCCTAACCCTAAACCTAACCCTATCCCTAACCCTAACTCTAGCCCTAACTCTAACACTAAACTAACACCTAACCATAATCCTAAACCTAACCCTAAACTTAATACCTAACCCTAACCCTAAACCTAACCTTAACACTAACACTAAGCCTATACTTATTCCCTAACCCTAACCTGAAACAATAACCCTAACTCTAACCTGAACTCAAACCCTAAACCTAACCATAAACCTATGCTAACCCTAACCCTAACCCTAATCCCTAACCCTAACCCTAACTAAAAATCCTAAGGCTCACCCTAACATTTACCCTAACCCTAGAACTATTCCTAACCTAAATTTAACCCTAACCCTAACCCTAAACATAACGCTCACCGTAACATTATCTGTAACCTTAAGGCTAACTGTAACCATAACCTGAACCCTGAACCTATCCCTAACCATAACACGTAACCCCTAAACCTAACCCTAACACTAACCCTAAACCTAACCTGTAACCCTAATCCTAAATCTTACCCTATCCCTAACCCTAACCCTAAACCTAACCCTAACCCTAACCCGAACACTAAACCTAACCCCTAACCCTAACCCTAACCCTAACCAAAACCCTAACCCGAACACTAAACCTAATCCTAACCCTAACCCTAACGCGAACAGTAAACCTAACCCTAAACCTAACCCTAACCCTAGCCATAACCCTAACCCCTAACCCTAAACCTAACACTAACAGTAAAGCTACCCTCTAACCCTAACCCTAAGGCTAAATCTGACCCTAAAACTTTACCGTAACCCTAAGCCTAACCCTAAACTTAACCCTCACCATAAAACTAACCTTAACCCTAAACTTAACCCTAACCCTAAACTTAACCCTAATCCTAACACTAACCCTAAACCCAAGCCTAAACATAACGCTAACCCTAACCGTAACCCTAACCCCTAACCCTAAACCTAACCCTAACCCTAAGCGTAAACCGAAGTCTAAGCCTAACCCTATCCCTAACCATAACCCTAACCCTAACTCTAAATATTATCCCTAAAACTAGCCTCTAACCCTAACCCTAACCCTTCACCTAAGCCTAAACCTAACCCTAACCCTAAACATGGACACTAACCATAACAGCCTAACCCTAAACAAAACCCTAAACCTAACCCTTTCCACTAACCACAACATCTAACACTAATCCTAACCCTAACGATAAAACTAAACCTAACCTTAAACCCAAACCTAACACTAACCCTATTCCTAATACCTAACCCTTAACCCTAAACCTAACCCTAAACCTAACCTTAAACTGAAGTATAACCCTAACCCTATCCCTAACCCTAACCCTAAAACGAACCTCTAAACCTAACCATAACCCTTACACTAAGACTAAACCTAACCCTAAACTTAAACACTGACACTAACCATAAAAGCCTAACCATAACCAAAACCCTAACCCTAAACCTAACCCCTAACCCCAACATCTAACCCTAACCCTAATGATAAAACTAACCCGAAACCTAACTCAACCCTAACCTTGTCTTACCCTAAATCTAAACCTAACCTGATCCCAAACCCTAACTCTAACCCTAACCCTAATCCCTAAACCTAACCTAACTCTAACCCTAATCGTAACCTTATCCATAACCCTAAATGTAACACTTACCCTAACCCTAACACTAACCCTAACTCTAAACTAACCCCAAACCTAACCCTAACCCTAACCTAACACTAACCCTAACACTAACAATAACCCAAACCCTAAACCCTAAGCCTAACACTAAACCTAATCCTAAACCTAACTCTAAAAAAAAAACCTAACATAAACACTATCCCTAACACCTAACCCGTTAACCTAACAGTAAACCTAACACTATCCTGAACCCTAAATCTAACCCTAAAGCTCACACTAAAGCTAAAGCTAAGCCAAATCCTAAACCTAAATCTAACTCTAAATCTAATCATAACGCTACCCAGCCCTAACCCTACCAATAACCCTAACATAAACCATAAGCCGAACCATAAACCTAACACCTAAGTACAAACCCGAACACTAACCCTAACCCTAACCCTAACCCAAAACCTAACCCTAAACCTACCATAACACAATCCCTAAAGCTAACTCTACCCTTAAACCTAAAGCTAACCTCTAACCATAAGCCTAACCCTAACCCTAACCTTAATGCTAACATGTAACAACTAACCCTAACCCTAAACCTAATCCAAACCTAAACCTAACATGAAATTTTAATCCTAACACTACCCCTAACATTAAACCTAACCCTAACCATAAACCTAAACATAAAACTAACACTAACCCTAACACTAACCCTAATCCTAACACTAACTCTAACACTATCCCTAACCCTAACCCTAACCCTAACCCTAAACCTAAAACTATCCCTAACACTATCCCTAACACCTAACCACTAACCCTAACTCTATAACTAACCGTAAATCTAACCCTAACATTAACATTAAACCTAATCGTAAGGCTAACTCTAACCCTTACTCAAAGCCTAACCATAACCCTCTTCCTAACACCTAACCTCTAATCCTCACCCTAATCATAAACCTAACCCTAACCCTTACCTTAACACTAATGCTAACCCTAACACTAACCTAACCATAACCTTAAATTCTAACCCTAAACCTAACCCTAACCATAACCTTAACCATAACACAAACCCTAAAGCCTATCTCTAAACATAACACTATCCCTAACACTAAGCCTAATCGTAAAACTAACCCTAACCCAAAACCTATCCCTAACACCTAACCCCTAACCCTAATGCTAAACTTAACCCTAAAACTAATACTAAAACTAACCCTAACACTAACCCAAACCCTAAGCCTTACCCTAAAGCTAATCGTAACCCTAACCCTAACCGTAATCTGAAGCCTAACCTTAAACCTCTCCCTAACCACTAACCCCTAACCCTAACGCTAAACCTAACCCTAAAATTAACACTTAAAATAACCATAACCCTAAGCCTTACACTAAAGCTAATCGTACCCCTAAGCCTAACTGTAATCTGAAGCCTAACTTTAAGCCTCGCACTAACCCCTAACAACTAACCTTAAACCTAACACTAACCCTAACCCTAACCATAACCATAATCTTAACCCTACCACTAACCCTAACTTCTAATCCTAGCCCTAACCCTAAACCTAACCATAACCTTAACCTTAATCCTAAAATTAATCCCTTATTCTAACTCTAACTCTACCCCTTAAACAAACCCAAAGCCTGACTGTAATACCTAACCCTAACCCTAACCCTGTCGCTAACACCGAGGTTCTAAATCTAACACTAACCCTAGCTCTAAATCTAACCCTAACCCTAACACTAACCTTAACGCTAACACGTAACACCTAACCGTAACCCTAAACCTAATACTAAAACTACCCCTAACCCTAACTTCTAATCCTAACACTACCCCTAAACCTAACCAAGACCCTAACCATAAATTTAAACCTAAATCAAAACCTAACCCTAACTCTAACCCTAACCCTAATCCTAACCCTAACACTAAACCTAACAGTAACCCTAACCCTAAACCTAACACTAACTTTAACACTATCCCTAACACCTAACACCTAACCTTAAGCCTAACCCCAACACTAAAACTAACCCTAAATCTAATCCTAACCCTAACACGAAACCTAATCGTAATGCTAACCCTAACCCTAACCCAAAGCCTAACCCTAACCCTCTTCCCAACACCTAAAACCTAACCTCTAATCCACACCCTAATCATAACCCTATCCCTAACACTAACACTAACCCTAACCCGTACCTCTAACCCTAAACCTAACCCTAACCCTAACCTTAAACCTAAACCTAACTCTCAACCTAAAACTAACCTCTAACCCTAACACTAACCCTAACAGTAACCCTAACACTAACACTAAACCAAACTTCTAACCATAACCTTAATCCTAACCTTAAACTCTAACCCTCACCATAACCCTAATGCTAACCCTAGCTATAAACCTAACGCTAACCTACAACCACAAGATGAATGCTAACCCTAACCTTAACGCTAACAACTAACACCTAACCCTAACCCTAAACCTAATCCTAAACCTAAACCTAAACCGAACCCTAACTTCTAATCCTAACACTACCCCTAAACCTAACCAAAAACCTTAAACATAAACCTAAACTTAAATTTAACCATAACCCTAACTCTAACCTAACCCTAACCCTAACACTAAACCTAACAGTAATCCTAATCCTAAACCAAACACTCACCTTAACACTATCCCTAACACCTAACCCCTAAGCCTAAGCCTAACCCTAACTATAAATCTAACCTTAAACCTAACCCTAACCCTAACACTAAACCTAATTGTAACGCTAAACATAATCCTAACCCAAGGCCTAACCCTAACCCTCTTCCTAACACCTAACCTCTAATCCTCACCCTAATCATAACCCTAAATCTCACTCTAACACTTACCTAACAGTAATGCTAACCCTAAACCTACCTTAACCATAACGCTAAACTCTAACAATAAACCTAAACCTAACCTTAACCCTAACACTAACCCTAAAACCTAACTCTAAACCTAACACTATCCCTAAACCTAACCCTCACCGTAAACCTAACCCTAACCCTAATCATAAACCTCTCCTTAGCCCTAACCCCTAACCCTAATGCTAAACCTAACCCTAAAACTAACACTGAAACTTACCCTAACACTAACCCTAACCCTAAGGCTTACCTTAAAGCTAATCGTAACCCTAACACTAACCGTAATCTGAAGCCTAACCTTAAGCCTCGGGCTAACCCCTAACCCCTAACCCTAACCCTAACACTAACCCTAATTGTATCCGTACCCATAATCCTAACCCTACCACTAACCCTAACTTCTAATCCTAACCCTAACTCTAAACCAAAACATAACGTTAACGCTAATCCTAACATTAATCACTTACCCTAACCCTAACTCTACCCTTACACTAACCCGAAGCCTGACTGTAACATCTAACACTAACACTAACCCTAACCCTGTCACTAACACCTAACCCCTAACCCTAACCCTTACCCTACCTTTAAATCTAACCCTAATCTTAAGCCTAACCCTAACATTAAACACAACCCTAAGCCTAAAACTATTCATAACACTAAACTTAACCGTAACTGGAAGTCTAACTCTAATGCTCTCCCTAACACCTAACCCCTAACTCTAACCCTAAACCTAGCCCTAACCCTAATCTGAAATGTAACCTAAAACTAACCCTACCCCAACTACAAATTTTAATACTAAACCTACCCTAACTCTAAACTTAACACTAAACCTAACACTAAAAATAAAATCTAACCCTAAACCTAGTCTCGAACCTAACCTTAAACGTAACCCTAACGCTAACCCTACACCAAGCATAAATTGTACTCCTAAACCTAAACCTAACCCTAAACCTAACCCTAACCCATACCTCTAAAACTAACGCTAACCCTAACCCTAATCCTAACCATAACCCTAAACCTAACCTTAAATCTAACACTAACCCTAACCCGTTCCTCTAACCCTAAACCTAACCCTAACGATAACGTTAACCCTAAACCTAACTCTAAATCTAAAACTAACCTCTAACCCTAACACTAACCCTAACACTAACACTAAATCAAACTTCTAACCTTAACCTTAATCTTAACCTTCAACTCAAACCCTGACAATAACCCTAAACCTAACCATAAACCTAACACTAACCTGTAACCATAAGCCCGACCCTAACCCTAACGTTAAAGCTAACACCTAACACCTAACCCTAAGCCGAACCTAATCCTAACCCTAAACCTAAACCTAAATTCTAATCCTAACACTACCCCTAACCCTAACCCTAAACCTAACCATAAACCTAAAACTAAAAATAGCCCGAACCCTTACTTAACCCTAGCCTAACCTTAACCCTAACCCTAAATGTAACACTGATGCTAACACTATCGCTAACACCTAACCCCTAATCCCAACACTAAAACTAACCCTAAATCTAAACCTAACCCTAACACTAAACCTAATCGTAACGCTAACACTAACCCTTACCCAACCAAAGCCTAATCCTAACCCTCTTCCTAACATCTAACCTCTAATCCTCACCCTAATCATAACCCCAACCCTAAGCCTTACCCTAACACTAAACCTAAACCCTAACTCTAAACCTAACACTATCCCTAACCCTAAGCCTAACGCTAAGCCTAACCCTATCCCTAACACCTAACCCATAACCCTAATGATAAACCTAACCGTAAAACTAAAACTAAAACTAACACTAACACTAACACTAACCCTAAGCCTTACCCTAAAGCTAATTTTAACCCTAACCCTAACCGTAATCAGAAGCCTAACTTTAAGCCTCGCGCTAAACCCTAAACACTAACCCTAAGCCAAACAGTAACCCTAACAATAACCTTAACCATAATCCTAACCCTACCGCTAACCATAACTTCTAATCCTAACCCTAACCCTAAACCTAACCATAATCCTAACCCTAAACCTAACATTAATCCCTTAACATAACCCTAACTCTACCCCTTAAACTAACCCGAAGCCTGACTGTAATACCTAACACTAAACCTGCCCTAACCCTGTCGCTAACAAGTAACCCCTAACACTATCCCTAAACCTATCTCTAAATCTAACCCTAATCCTAAACCTAACCCTAACCCTAAACACAATCCTAAGCATAAACCTAATCGTAACTCTAAACTTAACCGTAA